>NC_092372.1:160975531-162225531 GCF_030028105.1 Mobula birostris
CTTTCTGTCTCTATCTCTGGAGACTGCTTATCTACTGATGTCTACTATAAGCCTACAGACTCTCACAGCTATCTGGACCATTCCTCTTCTCACCCTGTCTCTTGCAAAAATGCCATCCCCTTCTCTCAATTCCTCCATCTCCGATGCATCTGCTCTCAAGATGAGGCTTTTCATTCCGGGACGAAGGAGATGTCCTTTTTTAAAGAAAGGGGCTTCCCTTCCTCCACCATCAACCCTGCCCTCAAACACATCTCTCCCATTTCACGCACATCTGCTCTGCTCTGCTCTCACCCCATCCTCCCGCCACCCCACTAGGTTCCCCTTGTCCTCACCTACCCTCCCACCAGCCTCCGGGTCCAACATATAATTCTCCGTAACTTCCGCCACCTCCAACGGGATCCCACCACTAAGCACATCTTTCTCTCCCCCCATCTCTCTGCTTTCCATAGGGATCACTTCCTACGCGACTACCTTGTCCATTCATCCCCCCCATCCCTCCCCACTGATCTCCCTCCCGGCACTTATCCTTGTAAGCAGAACAAGTGCTACACATGCCCTCACACTTCCTCCCTCACTACCATTCAGGCCCCAGACAGTCCTTCCGGGTGAGGCGACACTTCACCTGTGAGTCAGCTGGGGTGATATATTGCGTCCGGTGCTCCCAATGCGGCCTTCTATATATTGGCGAGACCCGATGCAGAGTGGGAGACCGTTTCACTGAACACCTATGCTCTGTCCACCAGAGAAAGCAGGGTCTCCCAGTGGCCACACATTTTAATTCCACATCCAATTCCCATTCTGATATGTCTATCCACGGCCTCCTCTACTGTAAAGATGAAGCCGCACTCAGGTTGGAGGAACAACACCTTATATTCTGTCTGGGTAGCCTCCAACTTGGTGGCATGAGCATTGACTTCTCTAACTTCTGTTAATGCCCTTCCTCCCCCTCATACCCCATTCATTATTTACTTATTATATATATATATATATATATATAATTTTTCTCTCTCTCTCTCCTTTTTCTCCCTCTGTCTCTTTTACTATACTCCTTGCCCATCCTCTGGCCTCCCGTCCCATGATCCTCTCATATCCCTTTTTCCCTTTTGCCAATCAACTGTCCAGCTCTTGGCTCCATCCCTCCCCCTCCTGTCTCATCCTATCATTTTGGATCTCCCCTCCCCTTCCCACTTTCAGATCTCTTACTAGCTCTTCTTTCAGTTAGTCTTGACGAAGTGTCTCGGCCTGAAACGTCGACTGTACCTCCTCCTATAGATGCTGCCTGGCCTGCTGTGTTCACCAGCAACTTTTATGTGTGTTGCATGGAATTCACCATGAAATTTCCATATAGCACACCAATTTTTCAAATCACCTATACTTGTAATTTCAATTCATAATTCAAGTCAGAATAACTGATGCCAAGATTAAGGAAGGTATTTTTGTTGGTCCACAAATCAATCTGGTCATTCTAGCCATCAATGATAGGCAATTTGAAGAATTTCTAGTGGCACTAGAGAAAATCACATGGAAGACATTCAGGGATGTTGTTGAAAATTTTCTTGGCAACTACAGAGCACCAAAGTGCTGAGTGACAACGTGCTTCAGACATACAAAACCATGAAGTTAAACACTGCACTAAAAATTCATTTCCTGCATTCCCATCACAAACTAGACTACAAATAAGAGAAAACCTGCAGATGCTGGAAATCCAAGCAACACACACAGAATGCTGGAGGATCTTAGTAGGCCAGGCAGCATCTATGGGAAAAAGACTTCTTACCTGCAAATCTTGGCACCGTCAGTGATAAGCATGGTGAAAGTTTTCACCGAGACATTGCGGTCATAGAGAAATGGTATCAGGGCAACTGGAATCTTTCAATTCTTGCTGATTATTGTTGGACTCAAGCGAGAAGCCTCAGGCACGGAGTACAATTGAAAATCATCAACAAGGTATTTCTAGCTAGTTGAACTATTGCAAAATATCTGCATCATTATGCAATTAAATGCATTATCTTCTATAAAATCTCATTTCTAGTTTCTCCAAATTCCTATGTGATACAAATAGTATGAAATTATATTTGTGTTCAGCTTCAAGCGGTCCAGCATAAACAAGACAAAGTTCTGAGGAAGCAATTTTATTTCTCCAGGCCCACTAAGAGTTCTGAAAAAAATTAATTATCCAGTGTAATCTGCTCTCTGTTGCTGCAACAATGTTTCATGTAGAAATTTCCAGAATCTGCCAGTTTTTGAGGGAAAACCCATGGTAGAAACTTCTGCCCTGACACTTTAAGGCTTTCTTTATTGAATAAATCATCCTTGCTGTTTGCTGTGTTATCACTTCCCAGTATTTTAGAGAGAGATGTTTTGGCAGTTGGTGTCCATGAACATCCAGCAGGGGTCAGTCTAGATTGAATAGCAACAGGAACCTTGCCTCAAATTTCAATGGAGCATTGTTGGAGATGCTGAACTGAATAAAGCATCAATTCACCCTACTCAACTTTCATTCCCATCCCAAGCTCTACATCCAAACAAATGCCCAGACCTGGATCAGAAAACTGTTCCAAAGAAGGATTGAAAATTCCACCTTTTGACAGCATTGTGTCTTGTGCTCATTTCTGGGGCAATAGCAAGTGCACAAGATAGACAAGTTTTTTTTCTCTCTCCAACAAACCTCATATCTTTTTTGCTGTTAAGGAATAATAGTTTTTCAAGAGTAGTGAGCGTCTTCAGATACCTTGACTATTAATTATCTGACAACTATTCTTAATGCATGACAGATTATACTACTACAAAGAAATCACCATTAACCAGTTAATGCCTACATTCCCATATAACAGGGAGCCGCAATAGCCCTTGGTACATTTTCTCTCCCTGCCTGATCCAAATAGTTTCCCTGGAGGCAACTGGTTAAATAGAGCTTACTTTGTCAAGTGATCCCGCATCACTCCCAGTTTACATGATTTAACAGTACACTAGTAAAAATATTAAACTGAAAGAAAGGCGGAAAAAGGTTATAAAGAGCAGCTCTACATAACATACGTGTGGCATGAGCTGACATGTTGCGATAATGAAAAAATTTTCTGCTGATTTTTGAAAGGGTTACATTGCCCTTTAATAATAAATTTTAATCCCCAACCTATTTTGTGTTGACACCATGCCGTTTATGCAATTCTATGTTTCTATTTTTGGCTCTTTAATCCCCTCTCACAATGGCTTCACAGCAGGCGGCTGACTAATAAGAGGGAAGTGGTATCTGCAGATCATGTTTTGAGCTGCGTAGTGTTCTGCAGTGTTTAGATTTTTTAATTGCAATTTACTGGTAGTTATAAGGGAAGGTGATTGTAATGATGGCCAGTACTAATTTGAATATAACATAAAAGAGTAATAAGTTTCTGTTTCAAGTCATACTGTTGCTCAATAATTTTTATCAGCTGCTCATTAGCCTCTCTCCCTGTCACATATGCTACATGTGTACGAGGAGCAATATCATAGTCCTGATTATCTCTGAAGGCTGAAATACAAATTCTAGTAAACTGGAAATCTGTAGTGAGTAATTTTGGAATATGCGTTCCAAAGAAGGAATCTCAGATGCCAGTAGAGCAGGTTTATATCATTCCCATATGTCATCCTTAATTTGGAAGTGAAAGCAGAATCCGAAAGAATGAGCAATTACGTGTATATTAAATACTTCTTAAAGCTATTGTGACATGCTTTCAGAATGCAGTACCGCACAATGTTTAAAATCTTGACTCTGCGAAATTTGATTTCATCCTTTTTTGTCACGTTGCACATACTATGTAAAGTAGCAACACTCAGTTGGATCCTGGGCAAAAATGTTAAAAAGGCCAGAAACACTTTACAAATAGTACAGTGGTAGTTTACACCCAAATTCATTTACAAAATGGGATTTGTAGAGTTCCTAATGGCACCTGGCTTGATTGAAAGGCAGTCCGAACAACTTACTGTACATCCATCCAACAAAGGCGACAGCCTGTAATGTAAAACTTTCCATGGCAACAACACAATAGTAACAAATAGTATAGTTATCATGAAAGAGACAGAGATTGCTGTGTTATTCCTACAATTGACGAGAAGAGATCCTCATCAATGAGTGAAGGAGCCCAGATATTCTCATCAATGAGGTAAGTGACAGGGGGATGTTACTAGATGCAGGGGAACAAAGAAAAGCACTAAGACCACATAGGAAATGCAGAAGATCACTCTAGCTGTCTCTTTTAAGTGTGACAATCCTTTTTTTTTGAACAATGCAGAAGTAAATTTCATACCTTCACAAGAGATCTCTCTGTAAGTTTAATACCACATAATTGTTGTGAGCCATCTTGGTTAATGCATCAGGGCTTCATCATTTTTGTGTTATGGTCAGTGTAGATGAGCTTGCATTGCAGGATGGAAAATTATTATGATTCCTTTGAGCTTTCTAAGCTGGTTAACATTTAACTAAGTTGGTGCCAAGTATTAGAGTATAGAAAAGGTCACTTTGGATTGGCCAATGAAGCTGTTAGTGATAAAATTACACAACACAGAATCAAACTTTTTATGTCTGTGCTAACTATGAAGTACTCATCTATACTCATCTGATTTAGCTCCACTTGAGCCACAGACTTGCATGCTTAGACAGTTCAAGTGCTTGTCCAGATGCTTCTTAAATATTTTGGGAATACTTCCGTCCACCATCTTTTCAGGCAAATTGTTCCTGCATGCAAACACTCTTTGGGTGAAAAGGTCCCTTCCAAACCTCTTAAAAATATGCCCCCTTGTCCTAGATAACTAAACACTTCAACCATGAAAAGATGTTGCTTACTGTCCACCCTATCAATGCCCCTGAAAATTTTGTACACTTCTATCATGTTCAAATTTCAGTTCAGAGTAAATTTATTATCAAAGTATGTATGCAGTATACAACCCTGAAATTCGTCTTCCTCACAGTCAGTCATGAAACAAAGAAGAACAATGTTCCTTCCTCTGCCTCTTGTGCTCCAGTAACACTGAACCATCTTTGCTATATAACTAAAACATTCATATTTGGCAAAGTCTTGGTGAATCCCCTTATACTGTAAGGGTCCATTTCTTTTGGAGCAATGACCACCCCTCTCCCCACCCCTTAGCACTACATATTGATCTGTTGTCTGTGCACGTGCATTGTTGCCTACGCATGCAAATTGTTTTTTTTTCTTTCTCTCGTTGCAATATGAATACACCAGTCAAGTTATCTCCCACGTGCATGTTTTTATTTAATTGACTTGTAGTCGTGCACAGACAGAACAAATTGGTGATGAGGATGGAATATCTTGGAGTACTTGGTCCATTGCTATTTGCCAAATTGCTGGAGCTGATGCAATGCTAAAGACGAGATGATTATACCGGAACAATCCCTTGTGAGTGTTGATTGTGAGGAATTTCTTGCTTGGCTCTTCAATCTCCATCTACAGATAGGCTTGTGACAAGTCAGACTTTGACAACCTCTTTCCGCTTGCCAACGATGTAAAAATGTCTTCTATTCATGGCAGGGGATACTGCACAGTACATAGCACTGGGTTGATGCTCACCTTGAATGGCTCCGGCCTTCCCTTTCTTGATCACTGGGTCAATGGGTGTGCCAAATCACTCCACTCAGTCTTGGAGAGAATTCCAGATTCCTCCAAGCTCTGAAGTTCAGCATCCACTTTAGGACATAGTATGTAAAGCACTGGACGAGCTTTGTGGAATCTCGGTCTTGCTACTTCATTCATTTTAATTCTGACCTTCATGCTTTTGAGTTTATCTATTCCCTACTCAAACACCTTCTCATTAGCACTAAGCAGTTGTGCCAGTCTCTGGTTAGTGCTATCATTTGGGCAGCCATTACCTGTTGATGCCACACTGAGAGCTTTCATTGAGTGCCAGTCTAGTTGGATTTTTCTCAAACATTCCCGTCCGAAAAGTGCTGACCCTCCACTTTTCCATAGATAAAGCTCTAGCTGTTGTGTTTGGCCTCCATACATCACATTTACTTTCAGTTTGCCTTTGAGAGACACGTTTTTGCCTGTGTAGGTCTTTAGCATCACTGAGGGCTTCTATAATGGTATCGAAGAAAACAATCTGTTGTGGTCATCGTGACTGGCAAGAATGATGAAGAGCACCTCCAGATCCTTGGTAAAGTGCTTACCGGGCTGAGTGAGTATGGTCTGCGCATGAAGAGAAGGAACTATAAGTTTTTCAAGAATGAAATCTCATATTGTGGACATGCCATTGAGAAGCATGGTGTCACAACAACGGATTCAGCAGCGCAGTAGATGCGGCAGTTGCGCTTGTGAATTTGCACATGGCAGCTAATTATTATTTGATTGTGATAGTATTTAATGCCATACTTGTCGTTACAGTGCTTGTCGAGACTTAGACAGAGCACAGTAATGCTTCACTACCTGTTTGCTTTCGGCGTTCCCTGAGAAATTGGACTTTCGAGTCAACTGACTCTGAAGACTAGCGGTATTCGTTTGATGGTTAGATTTTTTTTCAGCTGCAGTGTAGGCTTTGTTTCCCGTTTCAGAGTTTTAGTTAATGACCCTATTTGCCTAGCATTTATCGTTTATTTTGCCTTTAACATTGTTCGCATTAAAGTCTGTGAGCTATCGATCTGCTTCAGTGTCTCTCACTCCGCACTTGGGCCATATCCAAACCTGGTCACAGCAAATCTCGAACACACAAAGATGGACCTAGCAGAGAGAGAGCAGCTGACCTTGGCCGTGAGATTCATTGGTCAGGTAGGAGACAAGCATACAGGCAGTGAAGTGCTGCTATGCACTGTCCAAGTCTCGACAAGCACTATGATGACAAGTATGGAGTTAAATACGATCACGATTAATAATAATTAGCTGATACGTGCAAATTCACAAGTGTAATTGCCGTATCTACTGCATTGCTGAATCTGTGGTTGTGACACATGGTTCACATAAGTCACAAGAGAGGATTGAATAAGTGCCACAGGCACCCAAATCAGAAAATGTGTCACAGCTCAGGTCATACCTGAGCCTTGTAAACTACACTTTATACTTTATTGTCGCCAAACAATTGGTACTAGAAAGTACAATCTTCACAGCGATATTTGATTCTGCGCTTCCCACTCCCTGGATTACAAATATTAAATATTAAAAATAGTTAAAATTAGTAAATATTAAAATTTTAAATTATAAATCGTAAATAGAAAATAGAAAAATGGAAAGTAAGGTAGTGCAAAAAATCCGAGAGGCAGGTCTGGATAGTTGGAGGGTACGGCCCAGATCCGGGTCGGGATCCGTTCAGCAGTCTTATCACTATTGGAAAGAAGCTGTGCCCAAATCTGGCCGTACGAGTCTTCAAGCTCCTGAGCCTTCTCCCGGAGGGAAGAGGGACGAAAATTGTGTTGGCTGGGTGGGTCGTGTCCTTGATTATCCTGGCAGCACTGCTCCGACAGCGTGCGGTGTAAAGTGAGTCCAAAGACGAAAGATTGGTTTGTGTGATGTGCTGCGCCGTGTTCACGATCTTCTGCAGCTTCTTTCGGTCTTGGACAGGACAACTTCCACACCAGGTTGTGATGCACCCTAGAAGAATGCTTTCTACAGTGCATCTATAAAAATTAGTAAGGGTGTTAGGGGACAGGCCAAATTTCTTTAGTTTTCTCAGGAAGTAAAGGCACTGGTGGGCCTTCTTGGCAGTGAACTCTGCTTGGTTGGACCAAGTCAGGTCATTTGTGATATTGACCCTGAGGAACTTAAAGCTTTTGACCTGTTCCACTTGTGCACCACCGATGTAAATTGGGTCGTGCAGTCTGCTACTCCTTCTGAAGTCAACAACCAATTCCTTCATCTTGCTGATGTTGAGGGATAGGTTATTGTCTTTGCACCATGCCACCAGGTTCTTAATTTCCTCTCTGTACTCAAACTCATCATTACCCGAGACAAGGCCTACAATTGTTGTGTCATCAGCAAACTTATATATTGAGTTTGATGGAAACTTGGCTACACAATCATGGGTGTACAGTGAGTACAGCAGGGGGCTGAGTACACAGCCTTGTGGGGCACCGGTGCTCAGAGTGATTGTAGAGGAGAGCTTGTCCCCTATTTTTACAGCCTGGGTCCGTCTGTGAGGAAGTTGAAGATCCAGCTGCAGATCTGAGTGCTAAGGCCCAGGTTCCGGAGCTTAGGAATCAGTTTATTTGGAATGATGGTATTAAAGGCAGAGCTGTAGTCAATGGAAAGGAGCCTTACGTATGCGTCTTTATTCTCCAGGTGTTCTAAGGAGGAATGTAGGGCCAGAGAGATGGCATCTGCTGTTGACCTGTTGCTCCGGTAGGCGAATTGCAAAGCATTGATGTTGATCAGTAGGCTGTGGTTGATGTGCGCCATAACCAATCTGCTGAAGCACTTCATAGCAATTGATGTCAGAGCCGCAGGCCGATAGTCATTCAGGCATGTCACCTTGCTCTTCTTCGGCACTGGGATTATCGTTACCTTCTTAAAACATGAGGGGATCTTAGACTGAAGCAAGGAGCAGTTGAAGATGACAGCAAACACTCCAGCTAGCTCGCTTGCACAGGCCTGGAGAATCTGTCCTGGGACACCATCTAGCCCCGTCGCCTTCCTTGGATTTATCTTCAGGAAGGCCCTTCTAATGTCCCCCTCGGTGACGATGAATCTCGATGCCACCAGGTCCGGTTCATCCGGAGGGAGCGGGACGATCCTCTTCTGTTCAGATCTTGCGTAGAATACGCTAAGTTCATCAGGAAGAGAAGCGCCACAGTCATTGATATTCCCAGCCTTTTCTTTGCGTCCAGTGATCTCATTTAGACCCTGTCATAGTCTACTGGCATCCCTTTGGTTAGCCTGGGCTTCCAACTTGGCTCGATATTATCTGTTGGCACCCCTAATGGCTTTCCAGAGTTGTTTTTTTTTAGATTATGAAGACACGCAGTCCACTTTTATTGTCATTTAGTAATGAATGCATTAAGAAATGATACAATATTTCCTCTGGTGTGATATCACAAAACACAGGAGTTCACGCCTGGAGTCCGTGTAGCGACTGGTATCCCCGGACCTAAAAGCCGCAGCTCTAGCCTTTAAAAGGGACTTGACCTCATAATTCACCCAAGGTTTCCGGTTCGGGAATACCCGGATCATCTTGTGAGACACACAGTCCTCCATGCATTTCCAAATAAAGTCCGGGACAGCTGAGGCATACTTATCAAGGTTAGCTGCCAAGTCCTTGAATACTAACCAGTCCACCGATTCAAAGCAGTCACAGAGGACCTCATCCGTTTCCTCCGTCCAACACGACACTACTTTTGACACCATGACCTCCCGCTTCAGTTTCTATTTGTAAGCTGGAAGGAAGAGTACGGTCTGAAGGTCCGATTTTCCAAAGTGAGGTCGTGGGACGGAAAGGTAGGCATCCTTGACTGCTGTGTAGAACTGGTCAAGTATATTCGGGCCTCTAGTGGGGCAGGAGACATGTTGGTATAACTTTGGCAGCGCCTTCCTGAGGTTGGCCTGGTTAAAGTCCCCGGCTGTAATGAGCAAAGCCTCCGGATACCTGGTCTCAAGTTCACTGATGTTGGCATACAGTATGTTCAGAGCACACTCCATGTCCAGCTGGGGGGGGAATGTAGACCGCTGTTAATATGACCGAGGTGAATTCCCATGGCAGATAGTAGGGACGACACTTCACCGACAGGTGTTCCAGGTCCGGGCTGCAGGAGCTTGTCAGTGCCAATGTGTCTGAGCACCACCCAGTGTTGATCAGTAGGCAGACACCACCTCCCCTCGTCTTGACCGAAGACGCTGTGCAGTCCATCCGATGGATCGAAAATCCCTCCGGTCGGATGGCACAGTAAGGGGTGGCAAGGGAGAGCCAGGTCTCGGTGAAACAAAATACGCAGCAGTTCTGCATCTCCCTGCAGTAGATGAGTCTCCCTTTAAGCTCATCCACCTTGTTCTCTATGGCTTGCACATTAGCTAGTAGGATGGTGGGCATATGGACCCCGAAGCCATTCAGGTCATACCTGAGCCTTGTAAACTACTACCACCAGTTTCTTTCAAACAGTGCTGCATCCATTGAATACAATGTTACAGATTGGAGCAAAGTGGGAACGGTCAGAAAGATGTGAAAAAGCATTCAAGGTAACAAAGAGACCAATAACATCCGATGAACTGCTCACCCACTATAATTCATCCCTGCCCATTAGACTGCCGTGTGATGCGTCCCCTTGTGGCATTGCAGCCGTTTTGTCACGTTATGAAAGATGTATCTGAACGCCCAATTACGTTTGCTTCAAGATCACTGACAAGCGCAGACTGATTGAGAGGCCCTTAGTCTAGTCTGCGGAATAAAGAATTTCCACCATTACTGTACCTCTGCAGATAAAAGTTTCACTAGTGATAGCCACTTGTGTCCATCTTTAATCCCAGGAAGAGAATTCTAGTGATGACTGCTAGCCGGTTACAACGTTGGGCACAATTTCTAGAAGCTCACTCTTATGACACAGAGTTCAAGGGTACCAAACAACACAGCAACGCTAATGGTTTGGCACATCTTCCACTATTGGCAACTGAAGAAGAAAAATCTTCATACTGTGACCTAGCAGAAGTGTTCCTCTCAGCATTGGTGGACCAGTTGCCAGATACAAATTCAGAAATCCAAAGGGAAACAAGGAATGAACCGACATTGTCAAACGTCTATGAAATCACCATGCAAGGATGACCAGTTCATGGTGACCCCATGTTTCCAGAGTTCTCAGCGGGATAAGACCAACTGTCAGTATATCAAAGAACGCTGATGTATGGATCTTGTGTTGTGGTTCCCTCGAAACTGAGCACCAGAGTTGTTGTAACATCTGCATAAAAAACACTTGGGAACAGTCAAGACTCTCACCTGGAGCTACGTGTGGTGGCTGGGAATAGATAAACAGATGGAAGACTTGGCCAGAGGCTGATGAGGATGCAAAACGTTCAAAATGCACCCCCATAGGCAGCATTACACCCATGGGAGTGGCTATCGTCACCAATGCAAAGAGTACATATTGATTTTGCTGGTCCATCCATGGACTTCATGTTTCTGATTGCTGTGGATGCTCATTCAAAGCAGCCAGAGGATATACCAATGAAGTCAACCACCTCAGCAAAGACTGTCTTCTTTCTGAGGACTATCTTTGCTAGAGATGGCTTACCACAGCAGATTGTGAGTGACGACGGACTACAATATATATCAGAAGAATTCTGACTGCTCATACAGAAAAATGGCATCAGACATTTCACGTCAGCTCGTCATCACCCGGCAACAAATGGGTTAGCTGAAAGTTTTATCCAAGTATCTAAGGTCGATTAATGCAATGGAAAATTTCTCTACAGCACGAGGTGGACAACTTCCTTTTTGTGTATCAGAACTCTGTTCATGCAACGACAAATCAAACACCTGCAAAGCTGTTCATGAACAGGAACCTGAGATCTCACATAGACCCTCTGAAACCAGAGCTACAGAGGGAAGTGCAGAATAAACAGTTCAGCCAGTTGCCAAGTGAAACAGCAAGGAGCTTCAAGGTTTAACAGGAAGTCCTAGCGCATGATTACCGAGAAGACAAGCAGAAATTCGGCAAGATAGCTACAAGAACTGGGCCACTGATGCACACAGTGGATGTTGGAGATCAGACATGGAGATGTCATGTGGACCAGCTACTGGGTACTCAACTGAAGAACACACCTGAGTCAACTGCATCCAACAAGAGGGACACGTTACAATCACTAGGCTTACCACTCACTGATGATGTCACTGACAGCGAGGTGTCATCAGCAACCAAAAATGTTGTCTTATACAAGACACCTACCAAACCTTATGCCATTCCACAGGTCCAGAGACCCCATCCTGAAAGAAACAGGGCACCACCCAAAAAACTGAATCTTTAGAATTGTGTATTAGTTATGGACTGTTATTGTGAAAGCATGTTTATTTAGAATATGGGTTTATGAAGGTGAAATTGAATGTTCTGTACATATACAGTTTTATGTTGCATTAATCTAAAGGGGGAGGATTTCTTTTAGAGTGATGACCCCCCTTCACACTTCATATTGATCTGTTGTCTGTGCATGCATATTGTTCTCTCTCTCTCTCTCTCTCTCTCTCACTCTTTCTTTCTCTCTCTTTCTTTCTCTCTCTCATTGCAGTGTGAATACACCAGTTAAAGCCATCTCCCACAAGCAGGTTTTTATTTAATTGTTATGTAATTGTGCAGAGACACAGTACTCATCTTCAATCTCTCTAGTGCAATCATGTTCTTGGTGGTGTTCTGCTGGTTCATCCATGCTGAGCCTGTCACCCCTTAGTGATGCAAGAGACTGCTGATGTTTTTCTTTACTTGAAATTTCAACAATTCCTTTTTTGCCTCAGATGTTGCTCAACACATTGAGTTCATCCAGACAATTTTTGCTCTGCCATTCCCTGCTTTGCTTGTACTTTCTGCTGTGTTTCTGTGTTTGCAAGCTTCTCTTCTGTGAACATCACCTGCTGTCTTTAGATTGCTAGAATGTGCAGTATACAGCAGACAACAATGAAATTGTCGCACTCGCTGTGAGTGTACAGCAGGAACCCCAGAACCAATGATGGGAATCTAACTTTAGGGCCATTAGCTGTTTTTTCACAAATATTGTATTGTCTGGATCTTGTGCTGGTGCTGCAGGCTGGTGAGAGGAGCAAGGGAGGTGCGGTTGTCCACCAGTTAACCTTGCTCTGGGCAATATTGACTTCAAAAAATATCTCTGACAAATAATCTCACATCACTGTGTGTACACAGTGTTTAACAGTGTGTACATCACTGATAACCAGCATTCACCATCAGAAAAAAATATGATGTAACACAACTATCGATATATTAGGAGAATGAAAAAAGAATGTTGAGTTATTATGGGGAGCCCTCCTGGATGTGTGAGTGTACTGAATAGCTACCTGCACATGTGAAATCAGAAAAGATGATACCTAGTCATGATTGGAATCTAATTATATGAACTTATGTCTGCACCTTCACCCTCTGGCAGACATGTTCAAAAGCCAACACTGGGAAGTACTTTAGACTGAAGCAACCAAGGAGTACAAGTATATGGCTCCTTGAGAGTGGCATTCCAGGTAGGCAGAGGGTAAAGACCTTGACTTCCACAAGAAGAGTACAGAGATGATAGAATGGTTTTCCCCACTACATTCCATCCATCGCTTTGGTGATTACTTTGGAAAATATGTGCCTGTGAATATATTCTGCAGCAAAGATATTCAGTTGTAATATGATCGCTCTGAAGGCATTTTGCTTCCAGTTCAGAGGTTTTTGACCTACCCTGTTATTGCATTGCTCCCATTTCCAGAATAGCTCCTATATATTTTTAAACACAAAATAATCTGCAGATGCTGGGATCAAAGCAACACTCACAACACGCTGGAGGAACTCAGCAGGTCGGGCAGCATCAGTGGAAATGATGAGTCGACGTTTCGGGCCGGAACCCTTTGTCAGGACTGAAGAAAGAAGGAGGGGGAAGGATTTGAAGAATGCTTGTAGGTTCAGTTGAAAAATCAGTAATTTGAAAGACAAAGGGGTGGGGGAGAAGAAGCAGGGACATCATAGGCAGGAAAACAATGGGTAGTAGGTGGAACCATGAGGGAGGTGATAGGCATCTGGGGGAGGGGACAGAGTGAAATAGGGATATGGAAGAGAGGGGGAGGGAATTACTGGAAGTTGGAAATTCATACCAAGGGGCTGGAGACTACCTAGACAGTATATGAGGTGTTGCTCCTCCAACCTAAGTTTAGCCTCATCATGGCAGTAGAGGAGGCCATGTATGGACATATCTGAATGGGAATGGGAAGCAGAGTTGAAGTGGGTGGCTACCGGGAGATCCTGTCTGTTGTAGAGGATGGACCTATATATTTTTTCCTCCTGAGTTTTAGAAAGAACACTTACTTGGGGTACCGCTTGCCTAGACATAAAACCATTGACTCTTTCCTCCATTTACTTCTCCTTAACTCTAGATATTTCCCATGATCATTCCCTGCTTCTGACTCCCTCCCTACTTATCTTTGCACAATTTAGGGAACACAAAACGCTGCTAATTTAAGCTATATTGAACCACTTCCAAGTTCACATTAAAACTTTCTCAGTTAGTGCTAATTAAAAACTTACAAAGAGAATAGACAAAAGCTGAGCACAACTGAAAAGCAACAGTGAGGAAAGTAGAAAAGTAAGTACAAACTCACAGAATGGTCAGATGTTTACACCATTGGAGGAGGTCATTCAGTCTGTCAAGTGTGCACTGGTGTTCCTGCAGTATATTCTAGCTAGACCCATTCCCCTGCTCTTTCACCATAGCCCAACACATTTGTTTTTATACCCTAACCACTCACTACATGTAAGTTTTTTTTTCCTTGGTTCTTTTATCAATCATTTTCTTTTCATGTCCACTAGCTCTTGACCAATGAAACAACTCTCCACCAATTGAACAATTTCTTTCTGACTACCTGTCTAGCTAATTTGATAATCTTACTCTCCTCAGATCCCATTCACAATGTCCTCCATTTCAAGGAGAATAATCCCAGCATCTGCAAACTATCCACAAAATTAAAGTTCACATAAATGGAATGATTTTAATCATAAATGGAATCATTTCAATATATCTCTTCTATACTTTCCCTGAAATGCTTACAGTCTTTCTAAAGTACAATGCTCAGAATTTAACATAACATTCCTTTTATGATTGGGTCAGAGTTGTATAAAAGGTTCATCAATTGCACTTGAGTGCTATGTTTTCACTATGTAATAGAAGATATTGAATCTTTTAACCCTTAATCCTCTCTGTTTGTGCTCTTACTTCCATTAAACTATGCATGTTATTGTGATTGTGATCTGAGTCACTAAAATGACACTGAGACTGCTGACATACAATGAAGGTCTTTAATCATCAAAACAAATGAAATGAAATAAAATATCTTTATTGTCATTGCATAGTACAATTTGCCATGCACCAATACAGCGAAAATGAGTTTGTAACTCTCATACTCAATGCTATAAAACAACAAATAAAATAAACAAACAATAAATAAAATCAAGCAACCAGCCAGTACAAGCAATGTCCAGCAGTACAAAAGCGCAACTCAGATGCATGACAGCCATAAAACCAGTATTAAAGTAGCAATATAACAAATATATGGATGATGCTTGATCGATTGGTTCAAAGCAATTATATTTCTGGGGAAAAAGCTATTTTTCAGTCTGGAAGTGCACGCATAGAAAATCTTATAATGTCTGCCAGATGGAAGAAATTCAAACAGATGATTGCATGGGTGTGTATTGTCCTTACAGATGTTTGTAGCTTTCCTTAGGCAGCATGAGCTATAGGTGTCCTCCAGGGCTGGGAGCTGTGTCCCAATGATCTGTGCGCTAGAGACGACCCACTGAAGTGCTTTCCTATCACCTGCTGTACAACTGAGATACCACACAGAGATGCAGTATGTTAAGATGCTCTCTATGGTGCAGCGGTAAAAGATCACCAGCATCTGTTCAAGTAGACCAGCTTTCTTCAGCGTCCTGAGGAAAAACAAGCATTGTTGTGCTTTCTTAACTATTGTTGTCGTGTTAGTGGGCCATGTAAAGTCTTCTGAGATATGTATTCCCAGAAACTTGAAACTGGACACTCTCTCCACTATGTCTCCGTTAATGTAGACTGGAGCGTACTCGTCATCCCGTGACTTTCCAAAATTGATAATTAGCTCCTTAGTCTTTGCTGTATTAAGAGACAGGTTGTTTTCTGAGCACCAGCACACTAAGTTCTGTACCTCCACTCTGTAGGCTAATTCGTCTCTGTTGGAGATCAAACAATTGGACATTCTCCCAGTACAGTCTCCCAAACTCAAAGTACATCACATATTTATATCTCAAGATCGAAAGTAACAGAAGATGATTCAGTAGACCAACATGTGTTCAACAAAATCTTCAAACTCTCACTGCTGCAGTTAGGGGATCCTACTTACTTCAAAAAGTTATCAATTGCATTGGTGCCCAAGAAGAGCGGAGTGAGCTGAATCAATAACTATCACCTGGTAGCACTCACATCTACAATGAAGCAGTGCCTTGAGTGATTGTTTATTGCTAGAATTAATGCCTACCTGAGCAAGGACCTGGCCTCACTGCAATTTGCCTACCACCACAAAAAGGAGATTCAATCTAGCTAGCCCTCCACTTGGCCTTAGACCATCTGTACAACAACAATACATATGTTAGGCTGCTGTTTGTCGATTACATGAACCCTCAGCAGGTGGAAGACTTCACCAAGACTGTGGGTATGAGGCCTCCAGTCGGGGAAGAAGAGAACGAGGATTTATAAAAGGTGATGGACCTTAAACTGGCGTCCTTAAACGTTCGCAGTGTGAAGGGTACTGGGCGTTGCGTCAGCGCGCTTCGGTACTTGAACACCGTGAACGCCGACGTGACCTTCCTGCAGGAGTGCGGTCTGCCGCACCTCAGGAGTTATCGACGGTGGTCACGGTGGTGGTCCCAGGGTTTGTCGGTGTGGTCGGGGGGCAACGATAGTCGCGCTTCTGGCCTGGGGGTTCTGCTGCGGGGAGGCAACTTCTCAATCACCCAAGTTAAAGAGGTGGTTGCGGGGCGCCTCCTGGTAGCAGACGTCAAATACCGGGGCACTCCGCTCCGGCTGGTCAATGTGTACGCCTCCTCCGTGCGGAGCGAGCGGCTGGCCGTCTTAGAGCAGCTCCCAAAGCTGCTGGTGACGCCCCAGCCGGTCGTTCTGGCCGGAGACTTCAACTGCACCATTGATGCGGCTGGAGGACCCGGCAGGCTGGACAGTACCTCTAGACTCCTGAGGGAGACGGTGAAGACAGCCAAGCTGCGCGATGCCTGTGGCACCCCCACAGGTGGAGCACAGCCGCAAGCCACCTGGACACGATCGGACGGCTCAGCCCGCTCCCGGATCGACTTCCTCTTCCTGTCTGAGTCCCTCACGGTCAGGTCCACCGACGTCACGCCGGTGTTCTTCTCTGACCACTGCCTTCTGAGAGCCACCTGTCGCTTACGGGAGGACCAGAAGGCAGGCAGGGGGACGTGGAAGCTGAATGTTAAGCTGCTGACCCCAGAGAACATCGAGGAACTAGAGAAGGAGTACACAGGTTGGAGAACCTTGAAAGCCTTCTTTGATTCCCCGGTTCACTGGTGGGAAGCTACCAAGGAGAACATTAGGAGGTTCTTCACTCGCAAGGGTATCCAGAAAGCAAGGCAGGAGCAGAGGGAACTGCGTAAACTCCAGACAGAGTTGCAGCAACTTCTCCTTCTGCAGTCGAAGGGGGTGGATGTCAGGGAGGAACTGCGAGAGGTGAAGGGCCGGCAAGCTCAGCACCTCGCCGCCGAATCCTCCAAGATCATCTTCCGATCAAGGGTCCGAACCGTGGAGCAGGACGAGACGTGCTCACGCTTCTTCTTCCAAAAGGTGCACAGGGGGAGCTCTGTGATCCACAACCTTAAGGAAGAGGACGGCTCAGTCGCGACCTCGCAGGCCGACATACTGAGGATCTGCAAGTCCTTCTATGCCGGTCTGTACGACGAAAAGGCCACAGAATCCACAGCCTCCTGCAACTTCCTGTCGTCTATCACGCAGGTCTTAGACGACGGTAAGCGGGAGAGTCTGGATCAGCCACTGCCCCTGGACGAGCTGACAGGCTCCATCCGTTCCTTTGGGTCGGGTAAAACTCCCGGAAGCGACGGCTTACCGGCTGAGTTGTACTCGGCTCTGTGGAACTGGATGGGCCCAGACCTGCTGGAAGTGTACAACACTATGCTTCTGGCGGGTAGCATGTCTGAGTCCATGAGGAAGGGCATCATCACCCTCATCTACAAGCAGAAGGGGGAAAGGGAGGACATTAGGAATTGGAGACCCATCTCTCTCCTGAATGTGGATTACAAGATCCTGTCCAAGGCTATCGCCAACAGGGTCAGGTCTGCTCTGGGACAGGTGATCCACCCGGACCAAACCTGTGCTGTACCGGGCAGGAAGATCTCAGACAGCCTCGCGCTGCTGAGGGACACCATCGCCTACATGCAGGACAGGGGGGTGGACGCCTGCCTGGTCAGCTTGGACCAGGAGAAAGCCTTCGACAGGACATCGCACACGTACATGGCGGACGTGCTCTCCAAAATGGGATTTGGGGAGGGAATCCGGAATTGGATCAGACTGCTCTACACAGACATCCATAGTGCAGTCCAGGTCAACGGGTGGGAAACAGACAGCTTCCCCATCAGGTCTGAAGTCAGGCAGGGCTGTCCCCTCTCCCCTGTCTTGTTTGTCTGCTGTATAGAGCCCTTTGCCGAGGCCATCAGGAGGGATGAGGGCATAAGAGGGGTGACGCTGCCAGGCAGTGGAGGGACCGAAGTGAAAACCTCCCTGTACATGGACGACATCACCGTCTTCTGCTCTGATCCGAGGTCAGTTCGCAGGCTGATCAGCATGTGCGAACAGTTCGAGCTAGCGACGGGGGCCAGGCTCAACCGCACGAAGAGCGAAGCCATGCTCTTCGGCAACTGGCCAGACCGATCCAGCGTCCCCTTCACCATCAGGTCTGACCACATGAAGGTGTTGGGGATCTGGTTCGGAGGGGCCGAGGCGTGCAACAAGAACTGGCGGGAGCGGACTGCCAAGGTGAAACAGAAACTGGGACTGTGGGGAGCGCGCTCCCTGTCGATAACGGGCAAGAACCTGGTCATCAGGTGTGAGGTGCTCTCAGGGCTGCTGTACTTAGCGCAGGTCTGGCCCGTCCCCCGCTCCTACAGCTCGGAAATTACCCGGGCTGTCTTCAGATTCGTCTGGGGATCCAAGATGGAGCGGGTGAGACGGACCGCCATGCACAAGTCCCTGGACAATGGGGGCAAGAACGTCCCCAATGTCGCCCTCACCCTGATGGCCAGCTTCGTGTGTGACTGCATCAGGTTGTGCGTGGATCCCAGATACGTGGGCACGAAGTACTACTATGTGCCCAGGTTCTACCTGTCGCCCTGGCTACGAAGGATGGGTCTGGCCCCACTCCCGCGCAACGCCCCCGGCAGCTGGTCGTTGCCCCCTTACCTGTCCTTCGTAGAAAAATTCTTCAAGACCAACGCATTTGACCACAGGGCCATCAGGCAGTGGTCGGCACGTAGTGTCCTGCAGGCACTGCAGTAGAAGGACGTGATGGACACAGTGGCGTGGTTCCCTGAGCAGACCGTCCAGTTCATCTGGCAAAATGCCTCATCGCCAGATCTCACCAACAGGCACAAAGACCTCGCCTGGCTGGCGGTGAGAGGGGCCCTCCCAGTCAGATCCCTCCTGTTCGCCCGGAACGGTTCCTCCACACCCCACTGCCCACGGGAGGACTGTAATGGGGTGGAGTCGGTGGCTCACCTCTTTGCACACTGTGGGTTCGCAAAGAAGGTGTGGAAGAGAATGGAAGGGACAGTACTAAGATTCATGCCCAGCAGCTGCGTTACCGAGGACTCCGTGATCTACGGGCTGTTCCTGGGGACGCACACGGAGACCATCATCCGGTACTGCTGGCAGATCATCAACTCGGTGAAAGACGCTCTTTGGTCGGCCCGAAACTTGATGGTCTGCCAGCTGACGGAGATGTCCGTGACTGAATGCTGCCGACTGGCACACTCTCGTCTGCAGGAGTACGTTCTGAGGGATGCACTCAAACTTGGTGCAGCCACCGCGAAGGCCCGGTGGGGAAGGACCACAGTTTAACGTTCATCACCCGTAGGAGGGGGAGAGGTTGGGTGGGGAGGAGACCTACCCTCATCAGCGGTGTGGACAGATAATCAACATGGTGCCCAAGGAGTGGGTGGAATTGTTAAGTTGGGAAAGTATTAGAGCCATTGCCTGCCTTTATTGTTGAAAATTTTGATTGTTAATAAGTCTTAACTCTTGACCAAGGGTTGAGAGTAAACGCATGAGAGTAAACATCTTTCATTTGTAAATGAACAGAGTCAACGCAAAATTTTTATTGTTAATTACTGTATTGAATAAGGACTCAGTCAACGAATGGTTTTCTTTTCCTGTATGTAATTATTTTTATTTTGTAATATTTCTGAATAAAGTATTTTTGAAAAAAAAGATTACATTGGCGTTCAACATCGTTATTCCTTCAGTAGTATTCAACAAGCTTCAAAACCCTGCCCTCTGTACCTCCCTCTGCAATTGGATCCTTGACTTCCTCATCAGGAGGCCTCAGCAAAAAGATTGATATTAATTGGCCTCAACATGTTTTTTATCATTTTTATAAGGAAGATATAAAAATAATTAAAACACCACATAGGAATGTGATACTTCTGGGGGAAGAATGACCTGTTCAAAAAGGACAGGTTACACCTGAACCCGAAGGGGACCAATAACCTGGCAGGAAAGTTTAATAGAGCTGTTAGGGAGGGTTTAAACTAATTTGGCAGGGGGATGGGAAATGGAATGACAGAGCGGAGGAAAGGGAAAACAGAAATAAATCTAAGATAGTGAGCAGTAAAGATGTCAGGAAAGACAGACAGGTGATGGGACAAATTTGTAGCCATTGGGTTGAGTTACAGTGCAATAAAGTTGCAGTGAAATCAAAGCGAAAAGTACCAAATACTGGTCTTAAGGCGTTATACTTAAATGCACGCAGCATAAGGAATAAGGTGGATGATCTTGTCGTACAGCTACAGATTGGCAGGTATGATATTGTGGCCATCACTGAGACCTGGCTAAAGGATGCATGTCTCTGGGAGCTGAACATCCGAGGATACACGGTGTATCGGAAGGATAGGAAGGTAGGTAGAGGGGGAGGCGTGGCTTTATTGGTAAGAAATGATATTAAATCATTAGAAAGAGGTGATATAGGATCGGAAGGTGCAGAATCTTTATGGGTTGAGCTAAGAAATCGCAGGGGTAAAAGGACCCTGATGGCAGTTATTTATAGGCCTCCAAACATCTGCAGTAGTGTGGACTACAAATTACAACAGGAAATAGAAAAGGCTTGTCAGAAGGGCAGTGTTATGATAATTGTGAGGGATTTCAACATGCGAGTGGATTGGGAAAATTAGGTCGGCAGTGGATCTCAAGAGAGAGAACTTGTAGAATGTCTGTGAGATGGCTTTTTAGAACAGCTTGTTGTTGAGCCCACTAGGGGATCGGCTGTACTGGATTGGGTATTGTGTAATGAACCGGAGGTGATTAGAGAGATTGAGGTGAAGGAACCCTTAGGAGGCAGTGATCATAACATGATTGAGTTCACTGTGAAATTTGAAAAAGAGAAGCGGAAATGTGATGTGTCGGTATTTCAGTGGAGTAAAGGAAATTACAGTGGCATGAAAGAGGAACTGGCCAAAGTTGACTGGAAAGGGACACTGGCGGAAAAGACGGCTGGAGTTTATGCGAGAAGTGAGGGAGGTGCAAGACAGGTATATTCCAAAAAAGAAGAAATTTTCAAATGGAAATAGGATGCAACCGTGGTTGACAAGAGAAGCCAAAGCCAAAGTTAAAGCAAAGGAGAGGGCATACAAGGAAGCAAAAATTAGTGGGAAGACAGAGGATTGGGAAGTTTTTAAAACCTTACAAAAGGAAACTAAGAAGGTCATTAAGAGGGAAGAGATGAACTATAAGGAAGCTAGCAAATAATATCAAAGAGGATACTAAAAGCTTTTTCAAGTATATAAAGAGTAAAAGACAGGTGAGAGTAGATATAGGACCAATCGAAAATGATGCTGGAGAAATTGTAATGGGAGATAAGGAGATGGCGGAGGAACTGAACGAGTATTTTGCATCAGTCTTCACTGAGGAAGACATCAGCAGTATACTGGGCACGCAAGGGTGGCAGGGAAGAGAAGTGTGCGCAGTCACAATTACGACAGAGAAAGTACTCAGGAAGCTGAATAGTCTAAAGGTAGATAAACCTCCCGGACCAGATGGAATGCACCCTTGTGTTCTGAAAGAAGTAGCTGTGGAGATTGCGGAGGCATTAGCGATGATCTTTCAAAAGTCGATAGATTCTGGCATGGTTCCAGAGGACTGGAAAGTTACAAATGTCACTCTGCTATTTAAGAAGGGGGCAAGGAAGCAGAAAGGAAATTATAGACCTGTTAGCTTGACATCGGTGGTTGGGAAGTTGTTGGAGTCGATTGTCAAGGATGAGGTTACAGAGTACCTGGAGGCATATGACAAGATAGACAGAACTCAGCATGGATTCCTTGAAGGAAAATCCTGCCTGACAAACCTATTACAATTTTTTGAGGAAATTACCAGTAGGCTAGACAAGGGAGATGCAGTGGATGTTGTATATTTGGATTTTCAGAAGGCCTTTGACAAGGTGCCACACATGAGGCTACTTAACAAGATAAGAGCCCATGGAATTACAGGAAAGTTACATACGTAGATAGAGCATTGGCTGATTGGCAGGAAACAGAGAGTGGGAATAAAGGGATCCGAGCAACACACATCAAAGCTGCTGGTGAATGCAGCAGGCCAGGCAGCATCTCTAGGAAGATGTACAGTCGACGTTTTGGGCTGAGACCCTTCGTCAGGACCAAATAAAGGGATCCTATTCTGGTTGGCTGCCGGTTACCAGTGGTGTTCCACAGGAGTCAGTGTTGGGGCCACTTCTTTTTACATTGTACATCAACGATTTGGATTATGGAATAGATAGCTTTGTGGCTAAGTTTGCTGACGATACAAAGATAGGTGGAGGGGCTGGTAGTGCTGAGGAAATGGAGAGTCTGCAGAGAGACTTGGATAGATTGGAAGAATGGGCAAAGAAGTGGCAAATGAAATACAATGTTGGAAAGTGTATGATTATGCACTTTGGCTGAAGAAATAAACGGGCAGACTATTATTTAAATGGGGAAAGAATTCAAAGTTCTGAGATGCAGCAGGACTTGGGAGTCCTCGTACAGGATACCCTTAAGGTTAACCTCCAGGTTGATCAGTAGTGAAGAAGGCGAATGCAATGTTGGCATTCATTTCTAGAGGAATAGAGTATAGGAGCAGGGATGTGATGTTGAGGCTCTATAAGGTGCTGGTGAGACATCACTTGGAGTACTGTGGGCAGTTTTGGTCTCCTTATTTAAGAAAGGATGTGCTGACGTTGGAGAGGGTACAGAGAAGATTCACTAGAATGATTCCAGGAATGAGAGGGTTAACATATGAGGAACGTTTGTCTGCTCTTGGACTGTATTCCTTGGCGTTTAGAAGAATGAGGGGAGACCTCATAGAAACATTTCGAATGTTGAAAGGCATGGACAGAGTGGATGTTTCCCATGATGGGGGAGTCTAGTACAAGAGGGCATGACTTAAGGATTGAAGGGTGCCCATTCAGAACAGAAGTGCGAAGAAATTTTTTTAGTCAGAGGGTGGTGAATCTATGGAATTTGTTGCCACGGGCAGCAGTGGAGGCCAAGTCATTGAGTGTATTTAAGGCAGAGATTGATAGGTATCTGAGTAGCCAGGGCATCAAAGGTTATGGTGAGAAGGTGGGGGAGTGGGACTAAATGGGTGAATGGATCAGCTCATGATAAAATGGCGGAGCAGACTCGATGGGCCGAATGGCTGACTTCTGCTCCTTTGTCTTATGGTCTTATGGAATATTAGGTAAACTAGAAAACATAGACCATAAATAAATTAAAATGTGCTATAGTTAGCAAAGATCATTAATTCAAAGTCAATCTAAATTTTATGAGTTTAATGAAGACAAATCCAAACTTGCTATTAATAAATTCAATTCAAAATTGACTTAAACTAATCAAAAATTAAGGATAACTTCATTTGTGCAGGGATCTACGGTACACATGTAAAAATTTATTTACAATTGTGAATTGCATGAGAACAAGAGCGAACAGCCATGATGAATACATTCATTTAAAAAAAGACATGATTTTGTCGCCATGACTGCCTTGGCTACTGTTTAGCCAAGCTGATAATACTAGAGTTAAATTTTAAAACTAAGGCTGATTCTGTCATGTGAAATTTCCACAGATTCTTACAGCCTTGGAGGGCATTTTGGCCCATTGAATCACTCCCCAATGAATTAACATGTCACCTATTCCCACCACCGTTCCTTCAACTCACCTCAACTTCACTTAACTCAACTCTGTACTGATTCTGCAAACTACAGACTCACTTTCAAGGACTCTACAACTCATGTTCTCAGTATTACTTATTTATTATTGTTATAATTTGCACAATTTATCTTCTTTTGCACATTAGTTGTTTGTCAGTCATTTTTATGTATAATTTTTCTGTTGTATTTATTTAGTTTCTGATAAATGTTTGCAAGATAATGTTTCTCAAGGTAGTATATGGTGACATGTATGTATGTTAATAATAAATTTACTTTGACTTTGATTAACTCCCCACAGATTCTAACATTTACATACACTAGGGCCAATTTATACAGACCAATTAATTATCAATCACTAGGATGTGGGATGAAATTTGAACACCCAGAGAAAGCCCACAAGGTAACAGGAAGCACATTCAAACTCTACACAGACAGGATCAAACCTGAGTCACTGGAGCTCTGAGGTAGCAGCTCTACTAGCTGTGCCACACATTGGTTTGCTTAGGAAACTGAAAACATTAGAGAGTTCTGTATAAAATGTTTCACTTTTACCCAAAACATTAATGCCTAGCATCAGTGGACCTGTTGTTTTCCAAATCTAATTTAGATTTTGTAGGAGTTACAGATCTTTGCAATTTGTTCAGTATAGACATCAAAGAATATGTAGATTAAATTAATTATAATGTATACTTATCCTTTGAATTGAACATAATGCATTCAGTTTTCTGAAATATGATGAAGAATTAACATTTATGAAGTAGTATGTCCATTCACCTGGTAGTATTCAAATTACTTTTACCCAGCATTGCTAGCTTTTCATTGAAGGTAAATTATAATTTCTTAAAATTTGCTGATGCTGCCACCAACCTGCAGGGTAGTTTGCATCAATGCAAGCTACTTAAATTTCCTCCACTTGCTATTGTTCACAACCACTAATATTATCAATCCAAACAGAAGTTCTGGTTTGTAAATTCATTTTAAAAGGGACTGGAGATTATCAATGATAGATAGATAATAAATTGCTACTTAACTTCTAATTCCAGCTTCAGATGCAATTTGTTCTCAATGTCATTTCAATTTCTATTTATAACACTGCTTTCATCACTATATGAGGGTTTTTATCAGGCTAGGCAGATTTGTGATATTTATGCCAATATTGGCTTCATTGGGATAAAAAATAATGTTTTGTATTTAGTGGACGAATCTCTGATACAGATAAAACAATTTTGAAGCAATTATACCAAATCAACATTTCATATATGAAAAGACATGTTTCAAGTATGATGGCAACCATTTGACAGGTCCATTAAGAAATAAGATGGATTATTATGAATGTGATTATACCCAAGGGGCCAGTGAAGTATGATTTGATATTCAATCAAGAATAAATAATGACCTATTAGCAGCCAAAAGCACAGACTTAGAAATAATCAGAGGCTAATGATATACTGTGTTAGAAGGTTAATAATGAAATTGTTCATATTTGAAATACACACAAAAATCTTGAAAAAGCCCAGTGTAAAAAAAAACAGCTTTCTCACATGACTAAGATGGATTTTGGAAATGATACATTTAATCAACTAAAAGAGTCATTTTATTGGAATGATAATTTTCAATGCATTTAGCAATTTCTCCATCTACATAGAAATCAGTGAACATTGAAGTTAAATTCAACCTAATTCTGGAATGGATGGAACAAAAAAATAATGTTCAGGTGGCTTCTTCTAGGCAGTGTTTCAGTCTTGAGGATGCTTTGCCTCCTATCCAGCTCTGTGGGCTTTGTGGTGGCTGGTAAGACAAATGTGGGATCCATAGGTTCTTCCACAAGTGGCACAGATAATATCTGCCGTAGTGAATGATGGTTGTGTACCTCGACTATTGTTTACCGTGCTTCCAACAAGTTGGATTAAGGTTCCCAATACTATTTTGAATTCTCCTCCATTTTGATGGGTCGTATGCCAATATGCCAATGTGTATGTTGCACCTCTTCCAAAGTAACTCTTACAACATCCTTAATTTGATGTGTCTGCCCATCTTGTCATAATGGGGTATGCAAATGCAGTGACTGTTTTCTGCAAGTGATCTTTGCAGCTGATTGTCTGACAGGCAAATAAGCTCCTATTCTGTATCACAGATGGATAGGATTGGGAAAATCGTTTCGCTGAACACCTACGCTCTGTCCGTCAGAGAAAGTACGATCTCCCAGTGGCCACACATTTTAATTCCACATCCCATTCCCATTCTGATATGTCTATCCATGGCCTCCTTTACTATAAAGATGAAGCCACACTCAGGTTGGAGGAACAACACCTTATATTCCGTCTGGGTAGCCTCCAACCTGATGGTATGAACATTGACTTCTCAAACTTCCACTAATGCCCCATCTCCCCCTCGTACCCCATCTGTTATTTATTTATTTATATACACACAATCTTTTTTCTCTCTCTCCTTTTTCTCCCTCTGTCCCTCTCACTATACCCTTGCCCATTCTCTGGTTCCCCCCCACCTTTTCCTTCTCCCTGGGCCTCCTGTCCCATGATCTTCTCATATCCCTTTTGCCAATCAACTGTCCAGCTGTTAGCTCCATCCCTCCCTCTCCTGTCTTCTCCTATCATTTTGGATCTCCCCCTCCCCCTCCCACTTTCAAATCTCTTACTAGCTCTTCTTTCAGTTAGTCCTGATGAAGGGTCTCGGCCCGAAACGTTGACTGTTCCTCTTCCTAAAGATGCTGTCTGGCCTGCTGCGTTCACCAGCAACTTTTATGGCTGTTTATTGAGTACAGGAGTTGAGATATTATGTTGAAGTATTATTTGCAGTTCTGGCCACCTACCTACAGGAAAGATATCAATGAGATCGAAAATTACAAGGATTTTGCCAGGACTTGAGGACCTGGGTAACAAGGAAAGACTGAATAGGTTAGGATTCCCAGAAACATAGCAAAATTAGCAGATTTGATGGAGGTATACAATACTATGAGGGCTATGGATAGGGTGGGTGAAGGGTTGGAAATATATCTCTACCAAAGGAAGTGTAAGGAGCTCCTTCCCTCTGCTAGCCTGCAGGTCACTTGGGGCTCTGGTTAGTCCCCCCTATCAGGGTCATCTGAAGCCATAGGAGCAGGTGGAGGATGGTCATATGAGCAGCTGGTGCTGGTGGTGATTTGGGTTATGGATTAAATGGTTTTGTGGCTAAATTTGCGGATGACACCAAGATAGGTGGAGAAGCAGGAAATATTGAAGAAACAGAAAGGTTGCAGAGAGACTTAGCCAGTTTAGGAGAGTGGGCAAAGAAATGGCAGATGAGATACAACATTGACAAATGTATGGTTGTACATTTTGGAAGAAGAAATAATCCGGCAGATTATTATTTAGATGGGGAGAAAATTCAAAAATCGGAAGTGCAAAGGGACTTGGGGGTCCTCGTGCAGGATACCCTAAAGGTTAATCACTAAGTTGGATCGGCGGTAAGGAAAGCAAATGCTATGTTGGCATTCTTTTCAAGAGGAATAGTGTATAAGAGTAAGGAGGTGTTGATGAGGCTCTATGGGGCATTAGTGAGACCTCATTTGGAATACTGTGTGCAATTTTGGGCCCCCTATCTTCGAAAGGATGTACTGATGTTGGAGAGAGTTCAGAGAAGATTTACGAGGATGATTCCTGGAATGCAGGGGCTAAAATATGAGGAGCGTTTGTAGGCTCTTGGATTGTATTCGTTAGAGTATAGAAGAATGAGAGGGGATCTCATCGAAACATTTTGAATGTTGAAAGGGTTGGACAGAGTTAATGTGGAAAGGTTGTTTCCCTTGGGTGACTCCAGGACAAGAGGCCATAGTCTTAGAATTAGAGGGTACCCAGTTAAAACAGAGATGAGGAGAAATTCTTTTAGCCAGAGGGTCGTGGATTTGTGGAATTATTTGCCACATATGGCTGTGGAGGCCCGATCATTGAGGGTGTTTGAGGAGGAGATTGACAGGTATCTAATTAGTCAGGGTATCAAGGGATATGGGGAAAAAGCCGGAAATTGGAACTAGATGGGTGAATAGTTTAGCTCATGGGGGAGCTGCGGAGCAGACTCGATGGACCGAATGGCCTACTTCTGCTCCTTTGTCTTGTCTTGTGATATCACAAGTTCTGGTTATGGGACTACTGATGCCAGGCAAGCCATCTCTGAAGAGCATTGATAATGACCGGGATCACCCATCTTGCAATGACACTGCCAGAAGAAGGCAGTGCCAAACCACTTCAGTAGAAAAACTTGCCAAGAACAATCATCATCATGGAAAGATCATGATTGCCCACACCATATAACATGGCACATAATGAACAAACAATTGATGGAATAAACGCAAGCAGGCTTTTTCCACTAAGGATGGGGGAAGTCTAGAACTGGTGGTCACAGACTAAGGGTGAAAGGTGAAATATTTGAAAGGATCTTGAGGATGCACTCCTTCACTCAGAGGGTGGAAAGAATGTGGAATGAGCTGCCAGCAGAAATGGTGAATGAGGGTTTAATTTCAACATTTAAGAGACATTTAAATAAGTACATGGATGAGAGGGATATGGAGATCTGTTTTCCTTGTATGGGTCAATGTGACAAGCTTGAACAACAGTCTTGCACAGATTGTATGGGCCAAATAGCCTGCTTCTGAGCTAAATTATTCTATGAATCTATGACTCTATGTAGCCTGCCCAACATAACCACCTGAGTGTTGCTTAGGCTTTGCCACCGGGGAAGCTGGTTTGTGATAGGAACACTGATAATTATTTGCCTCTCCATGAGGATTTTGTAGAGACAATATTAGTGGTAACTTTCCATTGCTTTGAAATTTAATTTTCGTGTCTACCTTTGCCAAGAGGTGATGCCAGAGCTGCAAGAAACAGTCCATCTTTTCCATGGTTTCTTCATCATCCTTTCCCCATTAGTCCAATCTCAAATAATAATGAGGCAGCCTACAGAGAAGTCATCACCTTGGCACAGTGGTGTCAAAAAGACAACCTCTCCCTAAATATTGCAAAAACAAAGGAGGTAGTGTGGACTACAGGAGGAATGGAGACAGGCTAATCCCTTTTTGACATCAATTGATCTGGGGATGAGAGGGTGAACAGTTTTAAGTTCCTTGGCATACACATCACTAAGGATCTCAAGTGATCTGTACATACCGACTGTGTGGAGAAAAAAGCACAACAGTGCCTCTTTCACCTCAGACGGTTGAAGCTGTTTGGTATGAGCCCCAAAATCCTAAAAAACCTTCTACAGGGGAACAACTGAGAGCATCCTGACTGGCTGCATCACTGCCTGGTGTGGGAACTGTACTTCCCTCAATCACAGGACTCTGCAGACAGTGGTGCAGACAGCCCAGAGCATCTGTAGATGTGAACTTCTCACTATTCAGGACATTTACAAAGACTGGCAAGTAAAAAGAGCCTGAAGGATCACTGGGGACCCGAGTCACCCCAACCACAAACTGTTCCAACTGCTACCATCCGGAAATCGGTACCACAGCATAGAAGTCAGGACCAACAGGCTCTGGGACAGCTTCTTCCACCAGGCCATCAGACTGATTAATTCAGGCTAATACAATTGTATTTCTATGTTATATTGACTGTCCTGTTGTACATACAGTACTATTTATTATAAATTACTATAAATTGCACATTACACATTTAGACGGAGACGCAAAGATTTTTTCTCCTCATCTATATGAAGGATGTAAGAAGTAAAGTCAATTCAATCAAAATCTATTTGGGCAGTAGTTTAAACTGGGTAGAGGTATATGTGACGTATATTCGTGCTCTTGTATGCTTGAGTGAACAATGATATAGAGCTCAAACTGTGAATAAGCATCATTTGTGTTCGTCAGATGGATGGCTGGTTCCAGAGTGGAGGTAATGGACACTAAAGAGATTCCGGTTGTTCTGTGTATATGCTCCACCTCAACAGGAAACTTGTGAAGTACTGCAGAGAGAAAGACTGTGGAGAAAGCATTGTAGCAATATCACAGCTTTGCTTGACGTCAGCTGATAGTGACTCTAGTGAAACCATTGCTTTTAGGATCACAGTTCACATATCATGACATTGAAGTAAAATAGAGAATATTTCCATGGTCAGCCAACTTCGAAAAAGATGTAATTAGTTCTGATCCCTGCATTTCTCTTTGAGTTGACATGCAGCAAAGGTCCTATCTCCAGGTGGGCGGGGATCTACAACACAGTTTAGGAAGTAGCCATTCAGCCACTTATTGGAGATGTTTGAGAAGGATCCTAGTAAATTCTTCTCCTTGGCGGACAACAGAGATATCCCTCCATAGTTTTTGCAATTAGAATTGTCTGCTTTCTTGAAGATGATTAAAACAACTCTAAGGAACACTGACACATTATTCATTCCCCTATGTGGAAGAGGAGGTTATAGGATAGCAGCTGCTAACTTTTAAATCATCAAGGATATAGTCTGTACCAGTGAAAACAGATGGCAAATGCATTTGTGTGAGAACGTACCTAAGTGTATATAAGTGATGACAACCAACTTGTCATATGTACACGTTTACATGTTTGCAACAAGATTGAAGCCCCTACTTTCAATTGGTATAAGGTCTTTCCAATCCAGTTGGTCAAACGTTCCTTTGAATTATTACTTCCAAAGAACATTCCATTCATCTCCATTCCTGCATCTCAGCAGTATGTGTCCTTAATATTTGACATTGACACCACAGCAGAATTCACACACATCTGATTATCAGCAGGTTAATGGACCAAACCAACAGTCTGATCACAGACAAGACACACAAGCCTGGACTATCCTGGACCTTGGCCAACAGCATCTCCAGGCCGGGACTTTATGCACTGCTGCTGGAATCCCAGGCTCCCCTTTCCCCACCACCACTCTCCCATCCCACCTTCTCTGAAAACCCCAACCCTCCTCTCTCCTCAGACATTGCCAACCTTCTTCCTCCCTCTGATCTTCACAATTTCCTCTGATCTTCCTCTCTCTGAGGTGGAACCTTCTGTCCTCAGTAAGGGCCTAACTCTTGTCACCCTGCACTCACACCTGTCACGATGCTGAGTTCTTCTTCCATCACCTCCACCTCCATGCCTACTTCTTTGACAAGGACTCTCCAGCCCACACCGATGACCCCTTCTTCCACCTTCAACCCTCCTCCTTTTCCTGGACGCCCCTTTTTGTTCTTCTGCCTGCTCTGGATCTTTTCATTGCTAACTGTCGATGAGACGGTAATCATCTCGACTTTACCACTCAGCTCTCCAATTCTTATCTCACCCCTTCTGAATGCACTGCTCTCCACTCTCTCTGCACTAATCCTAACCCCACCATCAAACCCCAGACTGCTGTAGTAGTCTGGCAGACTGACCTCTACCTTGTTGAGTCCAGGTGACAACTCTCAGACACCTCATCTTACTTATGACTTAAATAAGAGCCCACTACTATTGTCACCTGCACCATCACTGACCTTATTAAGTCTGGGGATCTCCCATCCACCACCACCAACCTCATATTCCCATGCATCTTCTATTTCAACCTCCAACCCAAAATCTACAAGCCTGCCTGTCCAGGTAAACCCATTGTTTCTGCTTGTTCCTGTCCCACCAAACTTATATCTGCCTACCTCAGCTCTGTTTTATCCTCTCTAGTTCAGGTCCTTCCTACCTACATCCATGACATTATATGCTCTGAATCTTTTCAATGGCTTTAAGTTCCATGGCCTCAATCATCTCAATTTTCACGATGGATGTCCAGTCCCTGTACACCTCTATCTTGCATAAGCAGGGCCTTAAAGTTCTCTGCTTCTTTCTAGACAACAGACCCAACCTGTTCCACTCCACCACCACCTTCTGGCGAAACTGGTCCTCACTCTCAATAATTTCTCCTTTGGCTCCTCCCACTTCCTTCAAACCAAAGGGGTAGCCATGGGCACTCACATGAGTCCCATCTATGCCTGCCATTTTGTCGGCTAAGAAGAACAGTTTATGTTCCAAGCCTACACTGGCACTTTTTCCCAACTTTTCCTACACTACATCGCGACAGCGTTGGTGCTGCTTCCTGCATCCATGCAGAGCTCATCGTCGCCATCAGCTTTGCCTCTAACTTCCACCCTGCCCTCAAGTTTATCGGGTCCATTTCTGCCTCCTTCTTCTAGGTAGTGCCTAGACCCAGAGTATAAGCTAATAGTTTAGCTCATGGGGGAGCTGCAGAGCAGACTCGATGGGCCGAATGGCCTACTTCTGTTCCTTTGTCTTGTGTCTTGTGATTTTCTGCCTCTATCTCTGAAGACAAATTTTTTAATGACATCTTTTACAAATCCACTGATTCTCACAGCTGCCTGGACTATACCTCTTCACATCCTGTCACTTGTGAAAATGCTATCCCCTTCTCTCAGTTCCTCCAACTCTGCTACATCTGCTCACAAGATCAGGTTCTTTATTCCAGAACTAATGAGGTGTCCTCCTTCTTCCACGAAAGGGGCTTTCCTTCCTCCACTATTAATGCTACCCTCACCTGCACCCATTTTGTGTACATCTACTCTCACCCCTTCCACCTCCTAGAAATAAGGTTCCTCTTACCTCACCTACCTCCCCACTAGCCTCTGTGTCCAGCACGTAATTCTTTGTAACTTTCGCCATCTCCAGTGAGATCCCCACCACCAAGCTCATCTTTCCCTCCCTACGTGATTCCCTTGTCCATTCTTCCCTCCCCTCTGATCTCCCTCCTGGTATTTATCCTTGCAAAGGGAACAAGTGCCACACCTGCCCCTACACCTCCTCCATCACTGCCATACAGAGCCCTAAACAGTCCTTCCAGGCAAGGCAACACTTCACCTGTGAGTCTGTTGGGGTCATCTACTGTATCCGGTACTCCTGTACTCCTGGTGCGGCCTCCTATATATCAGTGAGACCTGGCACAGATTAGGAAACTGCTTCGCCGAGTACCTACTCTCCATCCACCAGAAAAATGGAATCTCCTGGTGGCCATCCATTTCAATTCTACTTCCCATTCCCATTCCGACATGTCAGTCCATGGCCTCCTCTTCTGCCAGGATGAGGCCACACTCAGGTTGGAGGAACAACACCTTATATTTCATCTGGGTATCCGCCTATCTGATGGCAAGAATACCAATTTCTCAAACTTCAGGTAATTCCCCTTAAACACAAAATAATCTGCAGATGCTGGGATCAAAGCAACACTCACAACACGCTGGAGGAACTCAGCAGGTTGGGCAGCATCCGTGGAAACGATGAGTCGACGTTTCGGGCTGGAACCCTTCGTCAGGACTGAAGAGGGAAGGGGCAGAGGCCCTATAAAGAAGGTGGGGGTGGATTGGAAGGAGAAGGCTGGTAGGTTCAGTTGAAAAACCAGTAATTTGAAAGACAAAGGGGTGGGGGAGGGGAAGCAGGGAGGTGATAGGCAGGATCTCCCAGTAGCCACCCACTTCAACTCTGCTTCCCATTCCCATTCAGATATGTCCATACATGGCCTCCTCTACCGCCATGATGAGGCTAAATTCAGGTTGGAGGAGCAACACTTAATATACCGTCTAGGTAGTCTCCAGCCCCATGGTATGAACATAAAATTCTCCATCTTCCGGTAATTCCCTCCCCCTCCCTTCCTCTATCCCTTTTTCACTCTGCCCCCTCCCCTAGCTGCCTATCACCTCCCTCATGGTTCCGCCTCCTTCTACTACCCATTGTATCTCTGCCTATCACCTCCCTGCTTCCCCTCCCCCACCCCTTTGTTTTTCAAATTACTGGTTTTTCAACTGAACCTACCAGCCTTCTCCTTCCAATCCTCCCCCACCTTCTTTATAGGGCCTCTGCCCCTTCCCTCTTCAGTCCTGACGAAGGGTTCCAGCCCGAAACATCAACTCATCGTTTCCACGGATGCTGCCCGACCTGCTGAGTTCCTCCAGCGTCAGGTAATTCCCCTTCTCTCTTCTCCATTCCCCATTCCCATTTCCCTCTTTCATCTGCCCATCACCTCCCTCTGGTGCTCCTCCCCTTTCCTTTCTTCCATGGTCTTCTGCCCTCTCTTATATCAGCTCTCCCTTCTCCAGCTTCTTTCACCAATCAACTTCCCAGCTCTTTACTTCACCTGCTCCCCTGCTCTTGGTTTCACCTCTCACCTACCACCTTGTACTTCTTCCTTCCCTCCCCCCATCTTCTGACTCTGACTTCTCATCTTTTTTTTTCCAGTCCTGATGAAGGGCCTCATCTCAAAGTGTCGACTGCATGCTCGTTTTCATTGATGCTGCCTGGCCTGCTGAATTCCTCTAGCATTTTGTGTGTGTTGCTTTGGATTACCAGTATCTGCAGATTTTCTCGTGTTTGAGTCTCATCACAGTTGCTACTTATGGTGGACTTTAGGACAGACCAGGTGCTGTGAACGTTGTCCAGCTCAATTGGTTTTGTATTGTCAAGTTATAGAGGGCTCTGTGGTAGGGAAATTCTAGGCAGCTTCTAGAGTGGGTTACATAGTCAGCACAACATTGTGGACTAAAGGATCTGCAATGTGCTGTAGATTTCTATGTTTCAATGTTATCTGGAAAGAGCACTTTTTTGTGGGGGGGGGTGCTTCAACAGTAATTCTTTGCAGCAACATTGTTGTTGCCACCAATGTTTTGTGACCAGGCTGTAGAGAAAAATGAGTAGATTAGGAGGCAATCAGTTGAACAGGCATCATTGTCTCCATAGCATTGTAGTGCTGATTTCTTTATGGGAAATCAGTTGGATAAGGATGTAATTTTGTCAGTGGTAGTGCCTAGACCCAGAGTATTGCCATGAGATCTTATCCTTGCATCCCTGACAAAACACATTGTGCTCCTGGCCTTTTACCAAGAAGAGGGTTTGGTTGGAGTTAGGTTTTGCTACACTTCCTTTGCTATTAATATCTTGCTATCCTTTCCTGAGATGTTCACTTATCGCACAGGGGGAGCCACTGAGATGAACATCACAAGATAAAATTCTTCATGACTGACTCTTAGTGACTACCTGCTACCTGCCATGTCTCACTCAGGGCAGTTATGACACTGTTGAAGTGTCTGACATCTCAAGCTATAGATTAGTTACGTCACCATTGGATCATCCATGTTTGTCATGACATTCCAGATCCTGAACTGCATATAGAGGAGTAGAAATTACCTGCATGTGATTTATTAAAACTTGGGGTAGCTATTGCACTCCAGCTATGACTCAATGGGCTTCAAGGAGCAAAATCTTGACTTATTGAAAAGAAGTATGCAAGATGACTGAAGGCCAGAGATGTCACATAAATACTAACATAGACACACAAGTGGACTGATGGAGAGGTCCCTGTCAGCACTTATATGTACATAAATGGGCTCATGCACAAATGAACTTGCCTACTGAGTCTGAGACTCACAGACTGAGACAGCAGGAAAACAAACTCTTTGACCCATATCTGGCCAACCATCAAATGCCAATCAGTGTTGCCTTCCATACCACTATTGTTTCTAGTATTGACCTCAATACTTCTTGAATGCTGATGATTGTGCCTATCTTCAACCCACAGGCAGAAAGTTCCAAGTTTCTCTGAGAGAAAAAGTTGTTCCTCAAATTCCAATTAAGTTGTCTATTCCATATCTGAAAACAATGTCCACTGTCCATATACACCTTTCCAAAGAGGGAAGACTCCCATCTATCTTTTGACCACACTCAAATTCACCTCAATCCTTTCTGTCCCTGAATCTCAACCTTTTCCTACTATTCTTGAGAACCCCTCCCTCCATCAGTTCTAGCATTTCTTTTCTTCTCTTGCATTTTTGTCCCTCAGTTTCTCACCTTTTTCATCTTCTCTGTCTCTCTCCATCCTAAGCGACTAAAACATGCCATAGCTGAGCAACATCTCCTCAACACTGGGCTGGACTAAGTTCTGTGACAGCTGATGGTGGCAGCTCTAGACCCCTGGCTGGATGCTTTCGTGGGCCCTAAGGTTTCTGCTATGGACAGTACAGCAGGAAAACGGTCTACCGGGGGAAGCCTCACTGGGACTCCATATCTCTCTCTCAGTTCCCCTCATTTACCCTCTTTTATCTTAGATCCTATCTCCTTTGATTCCTTCACAGTTCTGCTTTCTACCCCACTCTAGCTTTCCCCCACATTCCAGGTTCCTACTACTCAGTCCACAGCCTAGCCCTGAACAAAACACATCCAGATAAACATCCTACTTGGTTATTGTCTGGCTCAGCCCAGCAACCCACTAGTTGTTTTCTCCGTGAGCACTAAGGTTGCCTTTCAAACCACATGTTCCTCTGTCTCTAATGCTGCTCTTAAATCAATGGAAACTCTTGCTCCCACAACCTTCCCAGATTATCCCTAGACCAACAAAACTTCTTGCTCCAGACTACTGGGGCCTTTGCCCCTGGCATTTGGCCTAAACGATGGGATCTTATGCTACTTTCCCGTACTATCCTATATTTACATTTGTCTTAATACCTAAAAGTCTCCATACAGACCATTTCATTACATTAGTACATCGAGACAGCGCAAGGGAAAAGCAATAGAATGAAGAATAGACTGTTACATGAGAATTTCATAGAGAATTTAAAAGGTTTGCTCTCCTTCAAGTGAAGTAAGTTCTTTAGCCCTCTCCTCAATGACCAATAACTTATGATCCCTCTTCCAGACACCCCAGTTAGGAGAAGTATTAACTATTGCTAGTCGTAACTTTAAACACATGGGACTTCTATCTCAGGTGTTGTCCTTCAGTTATGTTCAGCCACTGACTACAAATAGATCTGATGACAATTAGATTACACTTTTGCAATAGCTGTCCCTGTGGTGTAAAGCAAAACCATTTGATACCAGCTTTGCATTTGTAGAATAGATGTGATCAGTTTAGATAGTCTTTTCTTTGAGTTGCTTTGATTTTACTGGCCTCACTTAGTAATGAGGATGATTAATCATATATTGTTTCCTTTTCAACTGTGTCAAAAGCTATTTGTTAAAAATAAACCGTATACAATATTGTGGCATTCAAACTGACAGCAGTATGTCATGACCTGCTTACATCGGATTGCAAAGCTTGCTTTCTGTCACATTTCAAAAAGGTATAATTTTCAATGATTATGAATTCCAATGACAGTAATGACTGTCCTAATTATATAAACATATTGCCGATCAATAAAATGGAATTTTAGGCTAGCTATTCAATATACTGACAAACTAACAGTTAACAAAGCAAGCAATTATTTTACATGAATTAATGTTCATTCAAAATGCTTGACACACATTAATACAATTCACTTTTATAGCGAAGCAAGCTAGTTCAAGAAGATTTTCAACTGCATACTGACACAATCATTGCCATTTTTTAAAAAAAACTTGACAGAAATGGGCACCTCATTTTCTTCTGCCTCAGCATTTTCAGCACCAACCTGTTAAAATAATTTTCTGCCATCAGTGAATGAGCAGAATAAATAAATGGCAGTGATACTTTACTCCCAGGTGAGTTCAACACATTTTATGTAAGCTTTGAAAGAGAGACCAGCACTACACATGTGTATATTCCCACAGCATGTGGCGATCCTGTCAGAGCCTTCAAGATGTTAGGCCTCGAGCATGTACCTTGCCAGGTGATAAAAATCTGTGCTAAATTTCTGGCTGGAGTGTTCAAGAACAGTTTTAAACTTTCACTGTTAGGGTTGGCGTTTCCACCCACCTCAGAATGGCAGTAAAGTGCCCAAGAAGACCAGGGAGATCTGCATCAACAACTATTGCCCAGTTGCACTCATACCTACCATAATGAAGTACTTTGGGAGTTTGGTTATGACTAGAATAAACTCTTACCTGAGCAAAAAACAAGACCTGCTACAACTTGCCTATTGCTGCAACAGGTCCATGGCAGATGAAATCTCACTGACTCTGTACTTTGTTCAAGGTTCAAAGTAATTTTTCTTATCAGGGTACACATTGTATATGTCACGACATTCAGCCCTGAGACTTATTTTCCTTTAGACATCCTCAGCAAATCTATAGAATAGAACAGGATCAATGAATGATCAACCAGAGTGCAGAAGACAAGAAACTGCAAATTCAAATATTACAAAATAGCAATAAATAAAGAGAACATGAAATAACAAGATAAGGAGTCCTTAAAGTGAGATCATTGGTCATGGCAACATTCAATGGATGGGCAAGTGAATGTCGTTATCCCCTTCTGTTCAAGAGCCTGATGGTTGTGGGGTAGTAAACTGCTGGTGCGAGTCCTGAGGCTCTTGTCCCTTCTGCCTGATGGGAGCAGCAAGAAAAGAGCATGGTCTGGGTAGTGAGGATCTCTGATGATAAATGTCGCTTTCTATGACAGTGTTTCATATAGATATGCTCAGTGGTTAGGAGGGCTTTACCTGTGATGTACGAGGCCGAATCCATTAACTTTTGTCAAAGTTTTCATTGGCTTTTCCATACCAGGCCATGATGTAGCCAGTCAGTACGCTCTCCACTACACATCTATAGAACTTTGTCAAAGTTTTTGATGTCATGCCGAATCTTCGCAGACTCATAAGGAAGTAGAGGCGCTGCCATGTTTTCTTCACAAGTGCACTTAGGTGCTTGGTTCAGGACAGGTCTGCTGAAATAGTAATACTCAGCAGTTTAAAGTTGCAAACCCTCTCAGCCACTGATCCTCCAATGAGAATTGGCTCATGAACTTCTGTTTTCCCTCTCTCTTGAATTCTACAATCAGTTACTTGTTCTTTTTGACATTGAGTGAGAGGTTGTTATTACGAAACCACTCAGCCAAATTTTCCATCTCCCTTCTATATGCTGATTCATAACCAACATTGATAAGGACTACAACAGTGTCATGCCGAATCATCAGCAACATGAACATGGCATTGGAGCTCTGCTTAGCCACACAGTGATAAGTGTGAAGTGAGTAGAGCAAGCGGTTAAACTCTCAGCCCTGTGGTGCACCTATGCTGATAGAGATCATGGAGGAGGTGTTGTTGACAAACTGAACAGACTGGGGTCTACAAGTAGGAAATCCAGGATCCAATTGCATAAGCTTTTAAGGCCAAGGTCTTGGAGCAAAATGATTAGCTTTGAGGCAGATTGCTGTGATCTTCTTGAATACCATGTACTGCCGAAGTGAGAGGCTAAAGATATCAGTAATACAGCAGCCAGTTGGTCAGCACAGGTCTTTAGTACATGGCTAGGTATCATATCCGGTGTGGATGCTTTTCGTGGATTCACCCTCCTGAAAATAGTCTGCATGTCAGCTTCAGATACTGAAATCAAAAGATCATCAGGGGCTGTGTGGGTTTACCATGGTTCCTCCATGTTCTGATGGTCAAAGTGAACCTAGAATGCATTGAGCTCATCCGGGAGAAAAGCCCTCCTGTCACATACATCACTTGATTTAGCTTTGCTTTGGAGCACTACTACAACAATAAAACATACGTCAGGCTGATGTTTATTGATTATAACTCAGTGTTCAATACCATCACCCCCTCAGTTTGTAATCATGAAGCTTCTACATTTGGGCCTCTGTACCTCCTTCTGCAACTGGATCCTCAGTGGGAGATCTCAATCCATGTGGACAATGTTGTCTCCCATACATTGGAGAAGGCAGAAGCATATTGGGTAATGGCTTTCTCGAGCACCTACTTGCAGTTTACTAGACTAACTCAAAGATTTCAGTTGCCTGCAGCTTTACAGTACCATCCTAACTCCAAGCTAAATGTATCTATGGCCTCCTGCAGATTACAAAAAGGCCAAATACAAACTTGAAGAACAGCAATTCATCTTCCATCTGTGTATTTTGCAATACTCCAAATTCTTAAACTTTTAGTAAATTTCTAACTCTGTTTGTATAAAAATAATCTGTTTTAAATATTGGCTCACATTTTCTCTCTCCATTGGGTATTTCATACAGCTCTGTATTTCACAGCTTTTCATATTCTTTATTTATTATGTTCTCTCTAATTGCTCCCATTGAATCACTTTTATGTTCCTTTGTTCCCATTCTTTTTTTATTTCTGTCTATCAACTGGACGCTTACAACTTTAACATACTCCCTCAGTAATCCTAGCCTTGCTTTATTAGAGATATTCATTTTGCTTTATGCATCCCTTTCCCACCCTCTGTGCATCTTAAAACTAACTTTACTTCTCCATTTCTCAGTTCTGACCAATGATCTTTGATTTGAAACATTAATTATTTTCACAGATGCTGTGTATCCAGAATTTTCTATTTTTATATCAGTGAATCTGCTGATATTTTAATAAATCCTGCAGCGTCATAGTAAATTGATTACCATTATTAATGGTAAAACGTAAGCATAAAATCCTTTTATGCTTTTAGTGATCTACTCAATTTCTTAGCTCTGGGAATTAAACTCATAAGGCTAGAGATTGTTCTATTAACTTCTAGTGATGTTAACAATGCTTTGCTGATCATTGTAATCATGCATATGGAAGCTGAGATCTTCAGTTGCAGGATTGGTGGGGTGATGCAAAATTTCCCTGTATAACAGGTCAGACAGCATCTTCAAAAAGTGAAATAGTGTTGACATTTTAATTGAAGACTTGCTGTCAGAATGGGGAAGTAAAAAAAAATAAATGAGTTTAAGTTGCTGAGAGGGTGGGGAGAGAAGGATAGCAGTAAGGGGAAATCACTTACAGGGTGAGGTGTGGTTATCATCAGGATAAGTTGTAAAGAAGATCATCAGATGCCTAGGTGGTGAGAAGGGAGGAGTATAACAGATAAGTTTTGAAAAAAATGGAGACTGGAGGAGTGTAGGCAGAAACAAGAATGCAATCATCAAAAGATGGGAAAAGAACAAGATTTGAAGGGCAAAATGTAGAATGAAGCTGTTATGTTGTGTGACTCCAGAAACAAATCAGAAGAAAATCACAGGAGCCAGGATACTTAGCTCTTCTTTTCCTGTTTATAAGTAAGGCTCACAAATGACATGGAGGTGTCATGGCCTATGCCATTCATGTACTTCTTACATACAACCCCATAATGAATGATGTGAACAAAGAATGCTTAATCAAACAATGTAGATACTATATTATTGAAAATTTAAATACACTACAGAGATAAACACTGTTCCATGTATACCACAAAAGACAAGCATAATGTGGGCAGCATGTGAGTTCCTACCAGTACATTTTTTTTATCTGAAGGAAGTGAGTGAAGCTAAAAGTGTATTTGTTTTGTGTGGGACTAAATTTAACCTGCCAACTGTGTTAGTGGACAGAAACCAGTTGAGCTTCTGTTAGGAAGTATTTTGGTATGTGATGAAGGTGTAAAGGGATTAAGCATCCATACTAAAAATCAGATTGCTGGAGTCAGGGGAGTGAAACCTGTCAAAGTGAAAGGAAGTATCAAAGGTGTCTTGACATGAATGGGAAAGCATTGGAGAGGGAAAAAAAGGATGTAGAGATGGTCAGTAATTTACGCTACCCTTTTTCACTAAATTATGTTAGCATAACAAACAATACCATAAACCAAAGGACTGAAAGCCCTCTAACATTGACATAAAAAGTTCCCTCAACATTATTAAAGAGCAGCAGACTTCTTTTGTTTTTCAGGCTAATATTTACCTTGCACCAGTACAAGTATCTGATCATTTATTATATTGCCCTCAGTGGGACCTTAATGCATAATTTGGTGATGAGTTTTTTTTCAAACTGTGCTTCTAAAGAGCTTTCTGAGAGAGGTTTTATGAAGACAGGTTATTACGTTATATGTATCAACATTTCCTCTTGAATTCTTGATTTTATGTTCATACATTTGTGAAAGTACAATTATGTCAGTTTTTTTTTTGAACAGACCAGCATTTTGATGAATGCATATATTCACAGAATTGAAATTTAGCCAGCTATTAAAAGTCCTGTCCTGAGAAGAAGAACTTACAGATATATTTCTATGTAGAGAACGCCCTTTAATTTGCTGACTGCATAGTTGCTTTGAAAATCAGCCACAACATTGCCCTGAAAATAAAATCACCAAATGTGGTCTTTCTTAGTCAAAAAATAACTCCCAGGAGTCTGAAAGGAATCTAAATAAGGCAACAGTGACCTGTTATTGCTTCTCTGCCTCAAACACTGACTGTCAGATGACTAATTCTCAGAAAACATCCAGTAACATCGATGTATTCAAAATGCATCTTTAATGGTTCTTATTGTCCTGGACATTCATTCCCCTGTTGAGGATGGTATTAAAAGTGAAGGAACTGATTATTTCCCTGCTGCTTATTTCTGTGTGCGAAAAAAAAAAAATACACACAAGGCTAAGTGATTCATTTCAATGCAGTGTGGGTATTCATACAATTTACAGGGAATGGATGACACCTGGAGGCTCCTATAATTAAAATTGTTGCAGTTTTAATTTGCGCCCTGCAGTTTTGTGAGTAGCAGGTAGATGTTAATTCGTGGTGGCATACTTCCATATTAATGGATAGTGGTGTATTATACAAGCACAATCTAATTCTACAGGCCAAAATGTGCCCCAAATAATCTGCCAAATGAACAAAAGCTGCAGGTACAAGAAGCATTGTCCACAACAAAAAAAACAGAAGGCTCTCTTGCATGACTTGTTTTGCTGTTGACAGCTATGATGTAAATATATATATACACACACACACACACACACACACACACACACACACACACACACACACTCACACACACTCACACACACTCACACACACACACACACTCACACACACACACACACACACACACTCACACACACACACACACACACACACACACACACACTCACACACACACTCCACACACACACACACACACACTCACACACACACACACTCACACACACACACACTCACACACACACACTCACACACACACACACACACACACACACTCACACACACACACACACTCACACACACACACACACACACACACACACACTCACACACACACACACACACACACACACACTCACACACACACACACACACACACACACTCACACACACACACTCACACACACACACACACACACACACACACACACACACACTCACACACACACACACACACACACACACACACACACTCACACACACACTCACACACTCACACACACACTCACACACACACACACACACACACACACACACACACACACACACACACTCACACACACACTCACACACTCACACACACACACACACACACACACACACACACACACACACACACACTCCACACACACACACACACACACACACACACACACACACACCACACACACCATGTATGATGTATGGCTATATTTTAACAAGGAAACATTGTCAAATATTTTAAAATTAGGATATCATCCAAACACCAATAAAATGAACATTCCCAATTATTCATATATTACAATTGCACAGATCATCATGAATATTTAAACAGTTGATGAAGCCAAGGTCTTTGGTCAAATGATTTGCATACGATACTTATTTTAAAAGGAATTTCCTTCAGATGAGGACAGATTTAAAGAGTGATCTTAACCTGGATAATTTATTCAGCCATTCTGGTGAGGACTGCAGCATTATGCTGTCAACTTGACAAAATGAAATGTCAAAAGAAGACCGCTTACCATTATCTGCAGATAATAGCACTTGACACCAGTGGAAGGCACATCTGCATACATCAGATTTCTCTTTTGTGAATTTTATTTCCATCATAAAATATTGCTTCTTGTGTAACCTGGTTGAAGAAAACAAAAACTGCAATACAATTCCTCATTTGTTACCTCTTATCATTTAAGAAATTAAAATTATTAAATTAGTTATTGCTTTGATTGAAAGTTAATTTGAGTGATCTTTTCAGGACTGGGAATGAAGCTGCTGGAGTTTATAAGCAAAGAAAACATTCAGAATTTATCAGGATTGAGAACTTTCTCTGTTCATGAATAAAATCTTCCCGGGTTTCCAGCTGCGTACAGGTATTGATTATAACCGACGCTTCGATGGCAAACTCCGGCATCTTCATTAGGGTTGATGCCTGGACGCGTCTATCCAGTGGTATTTATACCCCCGTTTTCCATCCCTCCTGACTGCTTAGTTCTTATTTAATCAGGTTTCTACTCTCCCACCTTGTTTACAATCAGATTCAAGTTCTTAGAAAGAGCGAAGCCTTCATCCTTGTTAAAATTCTTTTCCTCTAGTTTTATTTCAATGCCTTCCTTTACCATAAAAAAACAGAGAAAAAGAATTTTAACAAAAACGAAGGCCTCACTCTATGTAAGAACTGGATTTCAATTGTAAATAAAGTGGTAGAGCAGAAATCTGATTGGATGAGGGCCAGCCAATCTAAGGATGGACAATGGGGTATAAATACCATCAGACTAGACATGCCCATGCATCATCCCTGATGAATATGGTGGAGTCTGTCATCGAAATGTCAGTTATAGTTGATACCTGTACCCAGCTGGAATCCCAAGAAGCGTTTATTTGTCATATACGCCAGGAAAGCACCAGGTCCTTTTTCTCTGTTCATATCTATTCAAGTTAATGGACAGTCATTCCACTAGGTTGCAACATCCTGAAATCTGGCAGTAGCAAGGAGCCACTCTTGTTATTTAACTGGTGAAAAAACATAAGTGGACACATAAGATTGCAGATGTTGTTATCCGAGCAATAGGCAAAATATTGAAGGAACTCAACGGGTCAGACAGTATCTATGAAGAGAAATGAACAGTCAGCATTTCAGGTCAAGACTCTTCACCTGGGTCCTGAGTTAGTAGTATGTTCTTTGTGTGAGTTATGGGAACTCTAGGAGACTTCTAGTCTCCCTGATTGCCACATCTGCATGAAGTGCACCAAACTGCGGCTCCTTAGAGACTGTGTGAAGAAACAGCAGCTGTAGCTCAATAACCTTTGGCACATATGGGAAAATGAGGAGGTGATAGATAGGAGCTACAGGGAGGTTGTAGGAGGCAGGTACCTGGGTGACTGTCAGGAGAGGGATAGGATAGAGGCACCCAGTGCAGAGTACCTCTCTGGCCACTCCCCTTAATGATAAGTGAATCAATTTTGATACTGTTAGGGATGATGACGTACCAGGGGAAGCCACAGTAACTGAGCCTCTGGTACTGAGTCTCATGAGGGAAGGGGGGAGAAGGGAACAGTATGATGGGGGAATCCAAAGTTAGAGGAGCTGAAGGGAGCATCTGTGGGAGTGAAAGAGACCTAGGTGGTATGTCCCCCCCCCCCCCACCCCCCAGGTGCCAGAGTCAGAGATGTCTTGGATACATTTCAAATAGGGAGAGTGAGCAGCAGGAAGTCATGGTTCATATGACTTCATAGGTAGGAAAAGAGAGGAGGTCCTAAAGAGCGAGTATAAGGAGTTAGGCAGAAAGCTGAAAAGCAGGGCTTCCAGGGTAGTAATCTCTGGATTGCTGCCATTGCCATGTGCCGGTGAGGGTAATAATAAGTTGATTTGGTAGATGAACGTGTGGCTGAGGAATTGGTGCAGGGGTTAGGGTTTCAGATAACTGGATCACTGGGGAAGGTATGGCCCATACAAGAAGTACAGGTTACACCTGAACCCAAAGGGGACCAATTTCCTTGTGGGCAGGTTTGCTAACACTGTCAGGGAGGATTTAAACTAAGTTGGCAGGGGGATGGAAACCAGAATGAAGTGGCAGGGTACAGAGCTGTTGGTATATGGACAAATGCAGCATGTAGACAGACATTTAGGAAGGACGGGCAGTTGATAGGACAATATTGCAGTCAATGGGTTGAGTTGAAGAGTAAGGTGGAGAAAAAATCGAAAAACGCGATGAATTCAAGACTGAAGGTGTTATATTTGAATGTACACTGTGAAAAAAGAAAGGAGAGGGCATGTAATATAACAAAAAATAGTGGGAATTTAAAGGATTGGAAAACTTCTGAAAATGAACAGAAGGCAACTAAAAAAGCCATAATGAAATTAAAAATAAAATAGGAAAGTAAGCTACTCAGTAAAATAAAACACGATACTAGAAGTTTTTTTTATCGGATATGTAAAGAGTAAATGAAGGGTACAAGTGGATATCAGACTGCTGGAAAATGATGATGGAGAGATAGTAATGGGGACAAAGAAATGGTGGATGAACTTCGTGTCAGTTTTCACTGTAGAGAACACCAGCAGAATGCCAGAAATTTGAGCGTGTCAGGGGGTAGAACTGAGTATAGCTGCTATTACTAAGGAGATGGTTCTCAGGAAGTAGAATATTCTGAAGGTAGTTAAGTCACCTGGAACGGATGAACTGCACCCAGGGTTCTGAAAGAGGTAGCTAAAGAGATTGTGGAGGCAATAGTAATGATTTTTTATGAACTATTAGGTTCTGGAATGTTTCTGGAGAACTGGAAGTTCAAGTTCAAATTTAATTATCATTCAACCATCTAAGAATACCCATGAAAACTACCAAACGAAATAGCATTATTCTGGGATAAGGTGCAAAACACAGTAACAAGGCACATATAGCACATATAAGATAACAAGCATATGTAAGACATTAGTAGAATACAGTCACAAAATATATATATATAGTCCAAGTACCTGAGTTCATGAATGTCGCAGTACTCTTCAATTGAACACAATGTTGCTTGTCTTCTTCTGAGCAAACACAGCACCGATTCCAGCCTGGGCACCATTCCAGGTCTCCAGTGGGGAGCACCAACTCCAGCACTTCTCTCCTCGATGGTAGTAAAGAGGTGACACTGTGTCTTAAGGCCTAGTCCTTGCTACAATCGAGGTCATTCATCTCCCCACTATCTGCCCTTGCAAACTGCCCATAAATCAGTGAATTGGACTTGCAGTATTTCACATTAATGTTGTCCAACAGGGCTTGCAATCACAATAAAAGCAAAATTGCAAATGTCAGTCTACTCTTTGAGAAGTATGGGAGGCAGAAGAAAGGAAATTAAAGACTAGTTAGCCTGACTTCAGTGGTTCAGAAGAATTTGAAGTTCATTATTAAGGATGAGATTTTGAGGTACTTGGAGGTACATGATAAAATAGGTCAAAGTCAGCATGGTTTTTATAAGAAAAAATCTTACCTGACAAATCTGTTAGAATTCTTTGAGGAAATAACAAGCAGGATAGACAAAGGAGAGTCAGTAGAAATCCTTTGACAAGGTGCTACACATGAGGCTGTTTAACAAGATAAGACCCCATGGTATTACAGTAAAGATACTAGCACGGGTAGATGACTGGCTGACTGACAGAAGACAAAGAGTGGACATAAAGGGGGCCTTTTTCTGATTGGCTGCTAGTGACTGGTGATGTTCTGCAGTGTGTGATGTTGGGGCCACTTGTTTTCATGTTATTTAGAATGTCAATGATTTGCATGAGAGAATTGATGACTTTGTGACTAAGTTTGCGGATGATATGGAGGGGCAGGTCGTGTTGAGGAAGCAAAGAGTATGTAGAAGGACTTAGAAAGGGAAGAGTAGGAAAAGAAGGGGTAGATGGAACAGAGTGTAGGGAAATGTATTGTCATGCATTTTGATCGAAGGAATAAAGTCGTAGACTATTGTCTAATCAGGGAGAAAGTTCAAAAAACAGATGCACAAAGGGACCTGAGAGACGTTCTGCATGATTCTCTCTAGGTTAACGTAGGTTAAGTTGGGGTGAGGAAGGCAAATGCAATGTAAGCATTCATTTCAAGAAGACTAGAATATAAGGACAACAATGTGATTCTGAGGCTTTGTAAAGGGTTGGTCAGACCTTACTTGATGTACTGTTGGCAGTTTTAGGTCTCTTCTCTGAGAAAAGATGACCTGACATTGGAGTGTTGAAGTGCATCCAGAGGAGATTCATGAAAATTATTCCGGGAATGGAAGTGTTAAAGTATGAGGAGAACTTGATGGCTCTGGGCCTGTACTCACTGCAGTTTAAAAGAATGAGGAGGATTTCATTGAAACTTTCTGAATATTGAAAGTCCTAGATAACGTGGATGTAGAAAGGATGGTCTCAGAATAAAGGGACATCCATTTAGACCAGAGATGAGGAGGAATTTCTTTAGCCAGAGGGTGGTGAATCTATGGAATTCATTGCCACAAATGGTTGTGGAGGCCAAATCATTAAGTATATTTAAAGCGGAGGTTGATAGGGTATAGATGAGTCAGGGTTTAAAGGATATGGGACAAAGGCAGGAGAATGAGGTTGACAGGAATAATGAATCAGCCATAATGGAATGATAGAGTAAACTCAACGGGCTGAATGGCCTAATTCAGAACCCTGGACATCAGCTCATTAATGCAAATATCTCATCAGCCAATCATATAGCAGCAATTCAATGCATAAAAGCATGCAAACATAAGTAAAAAGGTTCATTTGATATTGTAATCCAAAATTTGAATGGGGGAAGAAATGTGATCTATGTTACTTTTACCGTAAATGAATTTTTGTGCTAAACAGGGTGATTTCAGTACCACAGAATCTACTGATCTCCTGGGATTTTCATGCACAACGGTCTCTGATGGAAAAAAAAGCAGGTGAGTGGTCATTTCTAGGGGCGAATGCACCTAGTTAATGAGAGAGGTCAGAGGAGAATACCCAGACTGGTTCAAGCTGACAGGGAGGTAACAGTAACTCAGATAGCCACACTGTATAGTAGTGGTGTGCAGAAGAACGTCTCTAAACACATAACACGTAGAACCTTGAAGTGGATGGGTTATAGCAGAAAAAGACCACAAACATATACTCAGTGAATGTTCCTGGTGATGGAGGCCAGGTGCAGTAGGGAAAGAAAAGAGAAAAGTGTCAGAGGGATAACCGGTACCAGAGGTTGGAGAATTCAGTGTTCAGGCCACCAGCTTGTATCAACCCAGGTGGAAAATGAGGTGCAGTTCCTCTAATTAGTGTATTGTCTCAACCCGGCAGTGGAAGCCAAGGACAGCCATGTCAGTGTGAGAATGGGAAGAAGAGTTAAAATGGCTGGCAAACTGGAGATCCTGATGGCCACTGCAGATGGAGCGAAGGAAAGTTGACGAAGCAGTTGCCCAGTTTTCATCTGGTCTCACTGATTTAGAGGAGGCCACTATGGAAACATATAACCTGGAAATAGTACAGAGGTATTGTGGTTCAGCAGAAATATAAAGAAGTTATAGTCTTCTGCAAACCTCTGATGTGATGCAGAATTTTCCTCACCAAGAAATTCCTTATATCTTGCTATGTCAGGAGAAAGTTATAATCTTTGGATCTTTAAGTAATGTCCAGGAAATTAATGTAGAAATTTAATGTGCAAGGATATCCAATTTCCCCTTGCCAAATGAAGCCAAAGGAGTAAACAGCTTGATATTTAGATACAATCACTAAATAAAGTATTTTTTTTCAAAAACCAGGTGTTGCTGGGCATAATTTTTTTACCTCTGTCTGTGCCTCTGAGATATACTTTCTCTCTCGGAAGATTGAAAAAAATGTCCCATTACTCATTTTCAAATTAATTGGCAAAAGAGTTTCTGCAACCATTTCTGTAGATTCTAATGATTTTCCCATTAGCAATGATTATTTTCAAATCATGCCTGTAAGCAAGGAATGTGTTAAGAAGTTACTCCTTTCACACTTCATTTCAGACTGTAACAAAGAGAAAATCAATTTTATATGAACATTTTATCTCCAAGATTGTTAACATTTCACATGAAGTTATTTATACAATCTATTGCATAGATACAGCTACAGAAAGAAATAAATGTTTGAACCTGGATGGAATATACCCTATGGAGACTATATTTGGTGATTAGAGTGGATGGTTTAATTTCCAATATCCTTTCTAAGAAATGTATCCACAGCCAAGCAAGTAGCACAATTGGATTATGATTTGATAAATTGACCTATTTTCCAGAAACCTGGAAGAAAATTACATGGAGCTGAAATATGCATGTTAATCATCGTACTGACTACAATAAGCTCAAAGCAACTGGTATGCAAGAAAAATAGCACAGAATAACTCATTGCTAAAACCAGGTACAACAAACACTTTTTTAAAAAGAGATTATTAGTACACTTTCCAGGCTTTTATCCACAAAGAACTAAACAAAGTCTTCAAGTCAGGAAGGGAAAGAAGATGAACACAAATCTACCTCAGTCAGTGGAAATCGAGGAAGCAAACTAATGTGAAGAAAATACCTCAGTGTGGAGCAAAATATTTCAAACAATACTACAACTGGAAGTTTCCAAACACTTAACCTCTGTGTCTTGACGTGGTTTTTAATACTTTAGGGGGACATTTTAATACTTCAGCAGGGATTAAAATCTTAGAAGGGTTAACTACCCGAGCATGGAGTTACAGTGAAATTTCATGACACCTGTCTCTGATCTGCCGAATCTTCCTAAGATCCTTCTAGGATCAGAAATAGAATCCTTGTTGGTAGATTTAAGAAATTGCAGGGGTAAATTTTATACAGGCCTCTGAACAGGAGCCGGTGTGTGGGGTATAAATTGCACTGGAAATAGAAAATGCATTGAAAAAGCTAAATGTTATGATGGTCATGGGAGATTTCACTATGCAGGTAGATTGGGAAAACTATGTTGGTCCTGGATCCTAAGAAAAAGAGTTTGTAGAATGCGTATGAGATGGGTTTTTAGAGCAGCTTGTAGTTGAGCCCACTAGGGGAAAAGCAATTCAGGATTGGTTGTTGTATAATGAACCAGATTTGATTAGAGAGCTTAAGGTAAAGGAATCTTTAGGAGACAGTGATCATAGTATGATAGAATTCACCTTGCAGTGTGAGAGGGAGAAGCTAAAATCAGATGTAGCAGATTACGGTTGAGTTAATGTAACAACAGAGCGAGGAGCTGGCCAAAGTTGATTGAAAGGATGCACTAGGAGGGATGACGGTAGAGAGCAACGTTTGGAGCTTCTGTCAATAATTTGGAAAATGCAAGTCCAGTTTATAACAAGGAAGAAGAAGCATTCTAAAGGTATGAAGAAACAACTATGGTCATCATGGGAAGTTAAATACAGCAAAGAAGCAAAAGAGAGAGCTTACAATATTGTTAAAAAAATTAGTGGGAAGCTAGGTGATTGGAAAATATTTAAAAACCAACAGAACTGAACAAAACGCAATAAGGAGAGAAGAGATCAAATATACAGTTAGCTGTCCAATAATGTAAAAGAGGATACCAAAAGTATTTTCAGATATACAATGAGTAAAATAGAGGCAAGAGAGAGCATTAGTAGTAATGGGAACGATGAAAATGCTGGATAAACTGAATAAGTAATTTGTGCCAGTCTTCACAGTGGAAGACACCCACAGCATACCAGAAAATCAGTGCAGAACAAGTCCAGCTCCACCACTATCCAGCAATATGCTTGTGGGCTAAACCTGCAGTACTTAGTGTTAGTATCCAGTGGTGTCTTGCGATCATGAAAAAGATGTAAAGGATGAACAATTACACCAGAGGAGTCACTGCGTTCTAGTACGCCACCATCTTCCAGCAACTTATAGACCCAAAGAAGGATTTAAAATTCAACAGCATTGCTCCAGGTCTGGAGTCACAGCTACCATCAGTTGCCACTTTATTAGATACCTCCTGTATCTAATAAAGTGGCCACTGTGTGTATATTCATGGTTGTCTGCTGCTGTAGCCCATCCACGTCCAGGATCGACATGTTGTGCATTCAGAAATACACTTCCCGCACACCATTGCTGTGGTGCGTGGTTATTGAAGTTCGCATCACCATCCAGTCAGTTTAAACCAGCCTGGCCATTCTCCTCTGACCGTCTCTCATTAACTAGATGTACTCACCCACAGAACTGCCATTCACTGGATCCATGAACTAAATCTTTGGATTCTAGCCCACTAATATACCTACTATTCTACTATATCTCATTCAGTCACAGATGATCCCAATTTCACAAGGGTTGTGAAGGTAGTCATTGTAATGCATCTGACTTTGTGGTTTCTGTTTATTGCGACCATGCTGCCTGCACAAGATAATATGCAGAAACACAAAATCTAACAGTGCATCTGGTTTGTTGGTGGTTTTTTGAAGATGATGCCTATGTGCGTTATTTACATACATGCAAATGATCAGGTATATCATACAGTGATGTTATACTTACAATGCACTGCTTTCCCCTTTCAAACTAAAGGGTGAACAAATTTAATAATACTTACAAATTTACAAGTTTAATCAACTCACTGAATATTCCTTTGCATTAAACTGCTCTGTTGTTGCCAATATTAATTCTGAAATCTGAATATTAACTGCAAAAATAGCTTTCATCTCTGAACTCACTGAACGTATCACCTCATGTTACTGTTTACTCATGTTACTTCAATTGTACTAGAAAACCAGCAGATATGGGAGAAGTTAATATCAATTCTAATCCATCTAAAGGCTTTCAACTCCAAATTAATTGTAAGCATTACCAAAAAATCTGGCACTTCTCAACCTTTATTTTTAAAACATGCAAACCATTGAGGAAGGATGGATACATTGACTTTCAAAGCAGAATCAATATTCAGAATTGCATTTAATGAAATTATACTCACATCTAGTATTTCATGAGTAAAAAAACTGATTGTTGTTCTGTATACCACCTGCCTCAGCAATTTCACTGCCTGCAGATTTTTGAGGAATCACTAATTTGATATTAATTCAATCAAGAAAGTTAGCTGGCCTACTAATGAAATCAATTTTTTTCTTAAAACAACAATCTTTGCTACTGGAATAAGTGGCTGAATGCAACATTGGTGGACAGAAACACCACTGGGCTAAGGAGATGAATCAGAATTTCTATCCCTTCATCAACCATCATCTTCTAGCAAGGGAAATGTAAGGCTCTCATATGAGAATATAGAGCAAAGGATGAAACTCAAAGATCAGAGTAATTCAGGTCACAGATCAATGGGTGAAAAACCTAAGAAAACATTTAATAGATTCAAAATAATTTAGTTGGACCAAGGCCCTATGTTGAAAGTCAAGAGGTTTCTGATGATGAGACTATGGAAACATCCACAGTTAATTCCGAGAAGCTAATAAAATTCTGGAGAACTATCACTTTTACACTAAGGTACTTTATTCAGACAAGGAAATGACCAAAGGAGCCCAAGGAATAGTTTAATAATTTTTATCTATATTTATTAGCAAATAGTCTACAGCCAGGGGGTTTGCATAGTTTTGGTCATTATGCACACACACACACACACACACACACACACACACACACACACATACGCTATGAATTTATATGGCAGTGCATAACTAAACTGTGTTCAGTTCTGGTCACCTCACTACAGGAAGGATGTGGATACTATAGAGAGAGTGCAGAGGAGACTTTCAAGGATGTTGCCCAGATTGGAGAGCATGCCTTATGAGAATAGGTCAAGTGAACTTGGCCTTTTCTCCTTAGAGTGATGGAGGATGAGAGGTGACCTGATAGAGTTGCGTAAAATGATGAGAGGCATTGATCATGTGGATAGCCAAAGGCTTTTTCCCATGGCTGAATGACTAACACGAGGGGGCATAGTTTTAAAGTCCTTGAAAGCAGGTACAAAGGGGAGATCAGAGATCAGTTTTTTACAGAGAGTGGTGGGTGTGTGGAATGAACTGACAGTGGCAGTGGTAGAGGCAGATACAACAGGATATTTAAAAGACTCTTAGATAGGTACATGGAGCTTAAAAAAATAGAGGGCTATGTGGAAGAGTAATTCTAGTCAGTTTCTAGAGTAGGTTACATGGTTGGCACAACATTGTGGGCCGAAGGGCCTGTAATGTGCAGTAGATTTCTATGGCTCTGATTGACACAAGCTGTTCCATCAAAATTGTTGCAAAATACGTAATTCGGCCAATGTGGCATTTGTTTAAGGCTAGAGGCTAAAAAAAAAGGCACTTCTCCCTTACATGATTCCCTTGTCCAGAGAATATGATAAATGCGAACCCCCAGGATATGGGTAAGATTTGGGAATGGCCTCAGCTCTATTAGCAATTAAAATGTCTCTAGTTTCTATATATCACCAATTGAATTTGCAAATAAGTTATCTGTAATACATCATGTTATCTATCATTTATAATTTACATAATTTATAATTAATCACCTGCAAATTACATGATTTATAATTAATCATTTATGGAATTTTATGTTTTGCCATATTACTGTTGCAAAACAAGAAATGCCAAGTCATATATCTGGAATAATAATCTTGATTCTGTCTCTGGTATTCAATAAAAAAACATAAAATCTGCAGAATTCATTTATTTTAAATATATTTTCTGTTACTATTAATTCAGTTTATGATTACCAAATAACTCATTGGCAGTGACCTTCCACTAAATCATGTCAAAACAATTTAAAAGTGCGTTAACCCTGTGCTGGAATCACTTTAGCACCTTATCACCAAAGCAGCCACATTTCCAATAGAAGTAAAGTTATTTCTTTCTTTACAGGGAAGTGATATTCACTTCAACGTACAAAAGGGATCACAAAGGTCCATGAGTAATTAAGAACTCTTTGGTCTGTCTTCTTCCTTGAAATGTAACACTGATATATTTGATTAGCTAACAAAGGGATTGTTTTTATCACCGTTGCTTGAGAAGCAATGCAAGAGTACAACATGGCTGATATGAGCCTTCGATATGATTTAATCAGAGAGAAATATAGTTTTATGAAATTAGTTATGAAATTCAGTTGATCTGTGTTATGTCACAAGGTGAATGATAGGCATTTAAGGGAGGGAGAAGAGTGGGAATGATGTAAGAAGCTGGAAGTGGGTAAGTGGAAGAGGCAAAGAACTGAAAAAGATGGAATATAATAATAGGAGATAAGATGAGAGTGGACATTGGAATTAAGGGAAGATGATGGAGAGGGAAACCAGAGGGAGGAATATGTGAATGATAGGCAGCTGGAGAGGATGGGGAAGGGGAAAGAGATAGGCTGATAGGGGGCAGTGGGATCAGGAGTAGAAAAAATGGGAGGGCCAGGTAGAAGAGGTTACTGGAAGTTAGAAAATACAATGTTTGTGTCATCAGTTTAAAGACTAACAAAGAGGAATATGAGTTTCTATTCATGTAGTTTGCACCTTGGCTCAACTCGACAGTGAAACAAACATGGACAGATAAGTCGGTATGGAAATAATATTTTTCCAGGAGTAATTTTACTAATAAGGGTGCTGACAGCTCCCCTGCTCTGTAATCTATTGTACATTTTTAACTTTAGGCTAGCAAGGTAATACAAGATGGACTCATAATTTTGATTCGTTTTGCTTCTCAAAATGTGCAGAGTTAACAAATTAACCACCTGGATATGTAAATCTGTGTTTTATGTTTATAGTTGCCCATTGTTGTTGGCTTTATTGTAAGACTGAATTAACACTTCTGTGCATAGTTTTAATGTGTTAAGCTGATCATTAAACCAAAATTGAAAGGTGGCTTTAACAAATTATTTGTCATAGATTGGCTTAAAGGTAAAAAAGGATATCACGATCACCATTAAATAAAATATTATGAAGGCTAGTAGATCTTTCATTTCAATTGTGCCAATAAGAGTTTAAGAAGGTCATTGTTGCTTGTAAACTCATGTCCATCTAGTTATTTGTGCTGAAAGTACTGTCATTTGACAAAAATTTGTACCTCTTTATTGGAATCTTTTGTAGTTTTAATCATCCGACAATTATGTGCCATTTTGTCTCAGTCATTGCCTTCAATTTTCCAAGTCAAGAAGTTATGGATCAGATAGAGAAGTTATATCCCCTGACAATTCATTGTAATGTTGAGAAAGAGCCATTTTGTTGAAGACACTAGAAGATGTCAAATAGAGGCACCCAATGTTCACTTAAATTGTGGTAAAAGATTCCACAGCAAAATGATATGCATGTCAGACACCTACTATTTGGAAAGAATCAAAGCACATTATCGTAGTTGCAGTTTGTGGGACCTTTCAAAGTGCTTGCTATTTCTTTCTGCTTTATAAGGTTGAAAAAATTGTACCTTCCACAAGATGAAAGAGAGAGCAGAAGAAAATGCAATATTCTTATATGATATAAAAAACAACCCAAGAAAGCTCAATGTAAGCAGATCGTCTTGAAAGAAAGAAAGATAATATGCATATTGTCATGCACTCTATTGTTTATAACACCGCTAAGCACTTTACAAACAAAAAAAATTTGCAAAATGAATTTACTTTTCTAATGTAGGCTTCTTTTATCACTTTAATGAACACCATGACATACTAAGCCAATAATGTAATTGCTAATTATGCTAATAATCACACTGAGACAGCCAAAATTGCTTTCTGATATCTGCTAGACTTGTCAACCATCGTGCCAGTTCCGAAGCATTCCACTGCCACGGGCCTGAATGACTTCCACCCAGTTGCACTGACCCCCATCATTGCAAAGTGCTTTGAGACACTGGTTCTATCACATCTGAAATCCTGTCTGCCCACTACCCTGGACCCCCATCAATTTGCCTATTGCACCAACAGGTCAACAGAGGACACCATCTCCACGGCACTTCACTCTGCACTGACCCACCTGGACAGCCTCAACTCTTAACGTCAGAATGCTGTTCATTGACTTTAGTTTGGCATTCAATACTGTGATCCCCTCCAAGTTGATCGCCAAACTTTGCCAGCTTGCTATCAGCTCATCCCTCTGCAATTGGACAACCTCAGTTAATTTAGACAACCTCTCCTCCTCCACTCTCACCCTGAATACTGGCGTGCCTCAAGGCTGTGTGCTGAGCCCTCTTCTGTACTCCCTTTTCACCTATGACTGCGTTCCTGTACATGGTTCTAACTCCATAATCTAGTTCGCAGATGACACCATGGTGGTTGGCCTGATCAGAGGGGATGACGAGATAGCCTACAGGGACGAGGTCCAGCACCTGACCGCATGGTGTGCTGATAACAACTTGGCCCTTAACACCCAGAAGACCAAGGAGGTCATTGTGGACTTCAGGCATGCTAGGAGCCACACTCACATCCTCATCTACATCAATGGATCTGTAGTGGAGCGTGTATCAAACTTCAAATTCCTTGGTGTCTACATTTCCGAGGATCTCACCTGGTCCCTGAACTCCTCCATCTTGGCCTTTATCTCCTGCGGAGCATCAAGAAAGCTCACCTCTGTCCCAGGATACTGACAGACCTTCACCGCTGTACCATTGAGAGCATACTCACTAACTACATCTCAGTGTGGTATGGCAATTGTCCCGTATCGGACCGCAAAGCACTCCAGCGTGTGATGAAAACTGCCTAGAGGATTATCGGCACCCAATTGCCCACCATTGAGAACAACTACCATAAATGCTGCCAGGGCAGGGTGAAAAGCATTATCAAGGATGCATTTCACTCTAACCATGGACTTTTTACTCTCCCCCCATCCGGTAGGTGTGACAGGAGCCTCCACTCCCGCACCAGCAGGCACAGGAAGAGCTTCTTCCCTGAGGCTGTGACCCTGCTGAACCTCATATCACAGTGCTAAGCAGTATTGCACCCATATTGTACCGTTTCAGTACTTTATTTTTGTGTGATGTAGCACTTACTTTTTATTCACAGTTATTTTGTAAATAACACTATTCTTTGCATTTCTGGTCAGATGCTAACTGCATTTCATTGGTTTACAACTCTGCTGCTTACTTCAATTCTGTGCAGTAGACACACCCCACCCCCATACCAGACAGTAATGCTGCCAGGTGGAATGCCCTCCATGGAATATCTATAGAAACTTGCGAGTGATTTTGGTGACATACCAAATTTTCTCAAACTCCTAATAAAACATAGCTGCTGTTGTGCCTTCTTTGTAGATGAATTGTTATGGTGGCTCCAGGTTAGATTCTCAGAGATATTGACAGCCAGGAACTTGAAATTTCTTACTCTCTCCACTTCCGATCCCTCTATGAGGACTGGTGTGTGTTCCCTCATCTTACCCTTTCTGAAGTCCACTATCAGTTCCTCAATCTTGCTGATGTTGAGTCAAGTTTGTTGCTGTGACAACACTCAACTCGCTGATATATCATGATCCTCTCTGTCCTCTCATCAGCATATGAAATTCCGCCAGCTATAGTTATATCGTCAGCAAACTGATAGGTGGCATTTAAGGTCTGCCTAGCCACACATTCGTGGGTGTAGAAAGAGTAGAGCAGTGGGCTAAGCACACATTCTTGAGATGCATCAGTGTTGATTGTCAGCAGGGTGGAAATACTATTTCCTATCTACACCAATAGCAATATATCAGATTCTCATTTCTTTATATACCTATGATAATTTATTAATTGGTGCTAAGTGTCTAGCATATGTGCTGAAAGAAACACATAATTCCTCAGGCATTTTTTAACAGTCAGGTGTATGAAGAGCACTCACAAATCACTAGAACGTCTATGGAAGGAAGTGGACTGTTGAATGCACAGGACAAGACCCTTTGTACTCTTAATCATTGAAGCCCTTCTGAATGTTTTGGAAGTTTTAGGACCATAAACCATAAGAGCAGAATAAGAATCAGAATTGGAATCAGGTTTAGTATCACTGACATATGTCATGAAATTTGCTGTTGCCTCGGATCCTAGACTCTCCTACTAATGAGACCATCCTCTCCAACCATACTCTATCAAGGCCTTTTAGTGTCTGGTAGATTTCAAGGAGATTCCCCCACCAAATCCTTCTGAACTCCATCAGATATTTGTTTTTTTTTACACTCCAAAATTATATTAACGTATTATGCCAGGAGAACCTGAAGTTTTCTCAATATTTTGTTGTGCTGGGTTTAAACTATCCAAACAAAAATAACTACCATTTTCAGATAATATGCTAAATTTGTCCCCATCAATCTGTAAAAGGTTGCAATAATCTACAAAGTATGGATTTATTTTTCATCGCAAAAGGTACTCTGTCCTCCAGTTATTCTTGAGATGGAGAGATAGAAAGTGTCTGGAGACAGATCAGGACATGGTGCAGCATGGGAAGATAAAACTGACAAATGCTAAAAGGGATTATGTTGTTCATCTTCCAAACAACACTGGGATATTTATATAGTAAGTATTTTTATTCAGTTGATGTTAAGGTCATTGCAACTCCAGCTGATGGTGCCAAATGTAATCTTCAATTCTGAGTCACTTTACACTTTAAGTACTAAATGGCACAAAATGTGGTTTGTGCTAATCTTAAGCAGCAAACGAAATTCCATTGACCAGGGGAAAAACAATAATGTGGTGAAAGTATGACTTCTCAGTTAATTAATTTTTTTGTGTCACTAGCTTTATAGTTCTGAAGAAGAGAGAGCTGGGATTCAAACCAAATATTTCATAGGACAAGGAAGCTTTTTCCCTATAGGTTATCCCCATTGATATCCAGGCTATTTTTGTGCTCTAACAGACACATACTGTGTATTAAAGTGATAGATCGTTTTTAAAAGCCTTTGAGTGCCTCTATCAGGCCTTTCACTTTATTAAATTTATCAAGTACCACAGAAATTTGCATCGGCCTTCCAGTCAGTGCATTTTAATAGTTTAAGACACCACATGGTGGAAATAGATTGGGACCAGTTGTTCAAGGGAAAAAAAAGTAACAAGTGGGAGATGTTAAGTAGTAAGAATGCAGAGTCAATAGAGTGGCGCTAGAAAGTCTGTGAACCCTATAGAATTTTTCTCTATTTCTACATAAATGTGACCTAAAATGTGATCAGATATTCACGTAACTGGAGAAAGAGAACCCAATTAAATAAATAACACAAAAACATTATACTTGTTTATTTATTTATTGAGAAAAATGATCCAATATTACATGTAATTGTTGGAAAAAGTATGTTATCTTCTAGGGTAAGGCTTTCTACAAAATCTATTTGGAGTCAACTGTGTTGCAACTGATAAGATGAGATTAGAGGTGCCCTGCCCTATAAAAAAGGACACACAAAATCAGGGTACTGTCAGAGCTAGCTGTTCTCAAGATAGATCTGCTTATGTGAACCATGCCTTCATCAAAATATCGTTCAGAGAAACTTAGAAGAAGAATTGTAGAGATGCATGAAGCTGGAAAAGGCTAAAGGCTACAAAAGCATTTCTGAAGACCTAAGTGTTCATCAGTCCACAGTAAGAGAAATTGCCTACAAATGGAGGAAACTCAGTACTGTTGATACTCTCCTTAGCAGTGAGTGTACTGCAATGATCACACCAAAAGCACAACGTGCAATGCTGAAGGAGGTGAAAAAGAACCCAAGGGTAACAGCAAAAGACCTGCAGAAATCTCTAGAACTTGCTAAAGTGTCTGTTCATGTGTCCACTATGAGAAAAACACTGAACAAGAAAGGTGTTCATGGAAGGGTATCTCGAAGGAAACAACTGATCTCCAAAGAAAATATTTGCTGCACGTCTCAAGTTTGCAAAAGACCATCTGGATGTTCTACAACGCTTCTGGGACAATGTTTGTGAACAGATGAGACAAAAGTTGAACTTTTTCAAGGGCTGATTAAGGATAGTCAGCATGGCTTTATGCGTGGTAGGTTGTGTTTAACGAATCTTGTAGAGTTTTTTGAGGAGGTTACCAAGAAGGTAGGTGAGGGAAAGACTATGGATGTTGTCTACATGGACTTTAGTAAGGCCTTTGACAAGGTCCCACATGGGAAGTTAGTCAGAAGGTTCAGACACTAGCTATCCATGGAGAGGTTGTAAACTGGATTCGAAATTGGCTGTGTGGGAGAAGACAGAGAGTGGTAGTGGATGAATACTTCTCAGAGTGGAGGCCTGTGACTAGTGGTGTGCCTCAGGGATCTGTGCTAGGACCATTGTTGTTTGTTGTCTATATCAATAATCTAGGTGATAATGTGGTAAATTGGATCAGCAAGTTTGCTAATGACACTAAGATTGGAGGCTTGTGGGCAGCAAGGAAGGCTTTCAAAGCTTGCAGGGGGATCTGGACCAACCGGAAAAATGGGCCAGAAAATGGCAGATGGAATTTAATGCAGACAAGTGTGAGGTGTTGCATTTTGGAAGGACAAATCAAGGTAGGACATACACAGTAAATGGTAGGGAACTGAGGAGTGCGGAGGAACAAAGGGATCTGGGAGTTCAGATACTTAATTCCCTTAAAGTGGCATCACAGGTAGACAGGGTTGTAAAGAAGGCTTTTGGCATCCTGGCATTCATAAATCAAAGTATTGAGTATAGGAGTTGGGATGTTATGGTGAGGTTGTATAAGACATTGGTGAGGCCAAATTTGGAGTGGCCTAAGGTAGAAGGAGATGAGTTATACAGCTCTCGTTACATACACATGCAGTTCAACTCTTTGAGTGATTATGCAGAAAGTCTGAAGTTAATAACTCATCTCCTTCTACCTTAGGCCACGAACTTATTAATCACCCCTGCTGTGGGTCACTTTCTGGGGGTCCAAGACACTGACTTCTGCAAAGAAGGGATCTGTATGCTCCACGACCACTGGACTATGTGTGTAAATGTAGGAGGAGACTATGTTGAAAAATAAATTTGCTAGGTTTTCTAAAATTGACTCCTTCTACCTTAGTCCACAAACTTATCAATCACTCCTCGTACTTTGCAATATTTGGAGGAAAAAGGGCACTGCACACCAACACCAAAACCTCATCCCAACTGCAAAGCATAGTGGAAAAAGCACCATAGTTTGGGACTGCTTTGCCACCTCAGGGCCTGGACAGCTTGCAGTTGTTGAGGGAAAAATGAATTCAAAATTATGTCAACATGAGGAAATCTGCAGATGTTGGAATTTCAAGTAATACACATAAAACTTGTGTCAAGATATTTTACAGGAAAATGTCAGGGTAGCAGTCCATCACCTGAAGCTAAATAGTAATTGGATAATGCAAAAAGACAATGATCCAAAAAAGCAAGAATAAATCAACACAGAATGGTTTAAAAAGGAGAAAATTTGTGTTTTGGAATGGCTGAATCAAAGTCCTGACCTTAATCCTAAAGAAATGTGGTGGAAGGACCTGAAGCAAGCAGTTCATGTAAGGAAGCCCACCAACATCCCAGAGTTGAAGCAGTTTTGTAAGGAGAAATGGTCCAAAATTCCTCCAAGGTGATGTGCAGGTCTGATCAACAGTTACTGGAAATGTTTTTTTAAAAGTTATTGATGTACAAGTGGTCACACCAGTTACTGAAAGAAAAGGTTCACATATTTTTTCCAGCAAATACATGTAATATTGGATCATTTTTCTCAATAAATAAATGAACAAGTATAATGTTTTTTGTGTTATTTAATTAATTAGCTTTTCTTTATCTAGACCATAAGACCATAAGACATAGGAGCAGAATTAGGTCATCTGGCCCATCGAATTTGTCTCATTATACAATCATGGCTGATATTTTTTTTCTCTCTCCTCCTCAACCCCAGTTCCTGGTCTTCTCGCTGTAACCTTTGAGGCCATGTCCATTCAAGAACCTATCAATCTTTGCCTTATATGCACCCATTAAGTTGGCCTCTACAGCTGTATTTGGCACCAAATTCCACAAATTCACCACCCTTTGGAAAATTTAATTTATCAGTCCGTATTGATCTGCGACATTAGCTCAGCTTTCCTCTTATTTTCTTTTTTTCTAGAAGTGGAGGATGTGGTCAGTCTGACCTTTCATTCACATCTTCCTGCTTTGCATTTTGCAGCAACTTGTTTCTGTTATCTATGATCTCACACTCTAACTGATCCCATTTCACTCATTGATGGAATAACCTTGTTTACAGTTTATTCTCATTGTCATCCTGGTAATACCCTATCAGACACGTAACTCTCCTCCTCCCTGCAGTTTAATGAGCTTCTTTTTTTCCCAGTTCAAACAAAGGTTCTTTGACCTGAAATATAAAATCTGTTTGTTTTCCTACAGATGTGGCCTGAGCTACATATTTCAAGCATTTTCTGTTTTTATTAATGCTGCTAGAACTTGGAATTTTGAACTTCCTCCAGGACTCTCTTGAAATGTTGTAACTTGTACAGAAGCCCAAGAGAAATAAGAGATGCAGTTTCTCCATCCTTCTGTCAAAGTAATAGCAAGAGGATAAGAGGGTGTTGCTGTGTTTTGGGGCCTAAACAGGTGTGTTACTATGACTGAAACTACAGCATATCTGTGTGATTTTCTAAAGCCCTGCTGAAGGGTCTCAGCCCAAAACGTCACCTGTACTCTTTTCCATAGATGCTGCCTAGCCTGCTGAGTACCTTTAGCATTTTGTGTGTGTTGCTTTCTAAAGTAAATTTTGCTTCACCAGAACCACTTGCTTTCCAACCAAAAATGTTGTAATGAGGGGTCTAGTTTCACCACACTTTTGTAATTTATTTGCTCTTTGGTTTTATTACACAACTTTAATGAAGATAAGCATGTGGGCAATATGTGTTGTATTTCTAGATTAGACAATATAATGAATGCCCATCTATACATTTTAAAAGCTCAGTTCTCTGACTGTGTACTATCTCAATTGAGGGAACATGTTATACATGAGTGGATCAATATGATGATGATTACTAAAACTCAGCCCTAGGAGTTTCTGTGCATAAAACAAACACTGAAAACTATGAAGGAACTTAAAAGCCAGGATTAATATCCCTCTGTAATAAATGACCACAGCATGAATTTATAACAAATCCACATTAACTTCTCTCTAGTGCTGAAATGACCTTAAATGCAAACCTCAAGGGAATTATGGTATTAAAAACTGCAATCATGTTTATATGAAAAAATAATAAATAACTGTACTTTCTCTGGTTATTGGGCTTAGAATGAAAAATGGTACTTCAAACGTCACATGCATTGGTGAAGGTGTAGGGCTAGGTAACAGCACATAACTGGTGTGGATGATTAGAGTAAAACTGTCACTCTATGTTTTCTTCTCAAGCTAATTGCTTTGGATTAAATGATTTATTAGAGAACATTTCCTGATTTAGATTCTAAATTTGTCATGGTGTGAGTTCAAGTTGACAGTGCCATGCTGAATTGCTATGAGAGTCTTATCAAACCACATGCTCAATTTCCCTTTTCTGTTTATATTTGTAACAGGTCACTTCAATGGAATTGTACTATTGCTATGCCTAATGTTTAATGCATATAATATGACTTAAGCAATGCAAATCATTGGCTAAGACTTTGATCATGGCACCTAATTGGAAGGATGTATGGAATTAGTTAAAATTGGATATCATATCACTCAGCACCATCTTGTCCAAATGCAATGTTTCAACCCAAAATGTCATTAAGTCCTCTCCTTCACAGATGCTGCTCTACTCATTGAGTTCCTCCAGCAGATTTTTTTATTGCTTTAGATTACAGCATCTGCAGTCTCTTGTTTCTCTCTGTTATCATCTTATCCTTGTGTTACAAGTTGCCCTTGCCTCTACTTTCTGCAGGTGTAGGCCAGTAGGCAGGTGCAGGTTTACACTATAGCCCAATGACATAATCTTAACCAAATGTCAGTGTGTGATTTCCACAGATTCTAAATGCTGTAAGTAGGGCCACAGCAGAACAGAATCAAGTCAAGTTGAGAAACTGCAAAAAAAATCTATTGTCTTAAATATTTAAATCAATCAAAGGCCTATATTCTGTTTCCTGATGAATGAGTCAAGGTTGGTTGAAAAGGCATCCTAACTTGATCCTGTTTCACAATGCTTGGAGTAAACAAACCATTATGGCTAGTGACTTCTCCAATCAACAACAATACTTTAAATATCAGTTTTTTAACAAATTAATGGAAAAAGTGGAAGGAAGATGCATTTTACAATGATGAAAATTATCAAATTACCAGGATCAGAAAGCTAACTGACAAATTGCAGTGACAGGGAGATCATTTTAATCATAGATGAAATATGATGTTAGAAATCTTTTAGGCTTGCTGGAATTAAATTGGGGTTATTTCTTAAATTTGATGAGAAGTTGAAAATCCAAATTACTTGGGGGCACATTGATATTCACATTAAGCTGGAGACAGAACTTCAATAGCTTGCTTTCCTGAACTAACGTTTCCGAGGGGTAAAGCCATGATAGATACATTTTTGAACAGTATACATAGTATTTATTATCTTGGTTTATTTTAAATGTATGATAATTTTTTGTGCTAAATTATGCTACGATGTGCAGTTGTCATTGTAACATTGTTTGATCAACTTTAAAATGAAGTGTTTATTTTTTGTGTCAATCGTTGGTGCAGCTAAGCACATATTCTCTCAAAATTTATTTGCCAGCTATTACTATCTAACTTGCTAATCTCCTCCACTAATAAAATTGTAATTTGTTTCTTTTAAGTATTTGAATATTTCCTGCAAACCTATTCTAATGGATTAATCACAATGTAATTAGATAATTAGTGCTTGTTTTTCATGGAAGCTAAATCAAAGTGGTGACTAATATCTTCTAAAATACTAGATCGCTTACTGACAAAATGATTGAATTAATGGTTTCCTTTGATACATTTTAGGCTTAAAGTTAGGAGCTGTTTTTTTCTTAAAAGCTGCGTACAGACTTACAAGTATTTATGTCCAAATACAACAACATAATTTTTTTTATTATTTATACTTCCATCATGATTATTTAGTATTTATTATTTACTGGTAGAAATTTTTAAGGTGTCATACAATATTAAAGTTAATACTAAGAAATTAGGAAGAGCAATATCAGTGAGGATGTTTGACAATGTTCTAACATTTGACTAAAGAAATGCCTATAAAAAGCAAGCTTAAGTCTTGAATGTCCCAGTTGCAGCGAGACTGCAGATCAAGATTATCATGCCTGATTTTTGCTTCCACACTGATATACCAAAGATATATCAGATATACCAAAGGAATTTGTTTTCTTTTGCAATTTTTAAGCAAAGGAAGCAATCAGAAGAAATTAAGAAAGAATTATTTTCAAATATTATCACAAACAAGAAGGGAAAAAAGAGGTAGAGTGGGGAGAAATGATCTCACCTCTCCACCCTCAGTTCTGAAGCAGGATTTTATTCTGAAATATGGACAATTCCTTTTTTTTTTCAATGAGTGGTGCTTGACAGATTGAGTTTTTCTGGCAGATCTTTGTTCCTCCAGATCCCAGGATCTTCAATCTGTTGTGCCTCCATCAATAAAGAAAATTGTTGCTCCTCAGCTTTGAGTTCCCTTTCATTACGGTTCGCTCATGGAGATTGTGTATTATTATTAATTTTTCCACCTCCTATCTTTAAGGGTAGGTGAACCCTGAAGGATAGGCTACCTTCTCTAGGCATGAAACAATACATTGCTCAATTTCAAAGAGCCATGTTTCTAGATAATCTGAATATGGTGAGACAATCTTGAACATTATGTGGCAACGTGTCATTTGATACATCGTCATGGAGTATGCAGAAGTAACATTCCAAATCAATACAAATAGAGCTCCAGAATCATCATCTGCAGAAATCCAAATAAACACCAACAATCTGGAATAAATTATGTCTCCAAATTGTAGAGATACAATAGTTTCAGATGAGAACATTGCAACTGAACTAAAATCACATTTCAATGATTCAGTTCACCAACTTAAGTGGACTAAAATAACAAAAGCAAATATATCACAGATGTTAAAATCATGAAACAAAGAATGTAAATATCCATTGATTAGACAGTGCCTGTGGAAGGAGAAACATAGCTAACTGTGGGAATAGTTAGGGATACTTGAGGTTTAGTAATGCATACAGCTCAAGTGGGGGGAGAAGTGAACTAAGATATGGGACAAGATGGAAGGCAAAAATCCATAATAACAATCCACAAAAATAAAGATTTTTTATCTCTTTCAACAGTAATATTTGAGTTTGTTTCAATATGTGATCACAAAAGCTGGGTGGGTGAGAAAAATGTAATTTTCTTAACTGGATACAAAATCTGACAAGTGGAAGCTATTCAGAACTGAGAGTTCATGTTCAATGTGTTCCTGTAAAGATGAAAGAGAAGTACTAGGAACTTTGGATGTCAGAAGATATTGAAGACTGCATTAAGAACCATATTGCATATACAACAAACTAAACACAGAGGAGACCCTTCACAAGAATAGAAAGTTTGGGGGGCTGGTACATGAAAATGAATCAGGAGGACAGGGTTGGGGACATAACATGTTGAACAAAATAAAAGAAAATCTTGAATATTTTAAGAACAAGATGGTAACCAGGGGAGGATTAGAGAAACCAAACGGGAAATATTTGTGTGGAGCCAGAGGATACTTCTCATTTATATTAATTTTAGTTAAGAAACAGGTTATCTTTAAAATGAAGAGGTATTTGATCTCTTAGTGGGCTTACAAGTGGATAAACCCTCAGGGGCTGATGAGATTTATTCCAGGTCCTTATGCAAGGCAAGGATTGTTAGAGCCCTGACACAGAATAGTACACCATATTACAGGCCCTTTGGCCCACAATGTTGTGCTTACCCTCAAACCCTGCCTCCCATATAACCCCCCCACCTTAGATTCCTCCAGATACCTGTCTAGTAGTCTCTTAAGCTTCACTAGTGTATCTGCCTCCACCACTGACTCAGGCAGTGCATTCCACGCACCAACCACTCTCTGAGGAAAAAACGTTCCTCTAATATCCCCCTTGAACTTTCCACCCCTTACCTTAAAGCCATGTCCTCTTGTATTGAGCAGTGGTGCCCTGGGGAAGAGGCACTGGCTGTCCACTCTATCTATTCCTCTTAATATCTTGTATACCTCTATCATGGCTCCTCTCATCCTCCTTCTCTCCAGAGAGTAAAGCGCTAGCTCCCTTAATCTCTAATCATAATCCATACTTTCTAAACCGGGCAGAATCCTGGTAAATCTCCTCTGTACCCTTTCCACTGCTTCCACATCCTTCCTACAGTGAGGTGACCAGAACTGGACACAGTACTCCAAGTGTGGCCTAACCAGAGTTTTATAGAGCTGCATCATTACATCATGACTCTTAAACTCTATCCCTCGACTTATGAAAGCTAACACCCCATAAGCTTTCTTAACTACCCTATCTACTTTTGAGACAACTGTCAGGGATCTGTGAACACGTACCCCCTGATCCCTCTGCTCCTCCACACTACCAAGTACCCTGCCATTTACTTTGTACTCTGGCTTGGAGTTTGTCCTTCCAAAGTGTACCACCTCACACTTCTCCAGGTTGAACTCCTTCTGCCCCTTCTCAGCCCACTTCTGCATCCTATCAATGTCTCTCTGCAATCTTCGACAATCTTCTACACTATCTACAGTACTACCAACCTTTGTGTCATCTGCAAACTTGCCAACCCACCCTTCTACCCCTACATCCAGGTCATTAATAAAAATCATGAAAAGTAGAGGTCCCAGAACAGATCCTTGTGGGACACCACTAGTCACAACCCTCAAATCTGAATGTACTCCCTCCACCACGACCCTCTGCTTTCTGCAGGCAAGCCAATTCTGAATCCACCTGGCCAAACTTCCCTGGATCCCATGCCTTCTAACTTTCTAAATAAGCCTACCATGTGGAACCTTGTCAAATGCCTTACTAAAATCCATGTAGATCACATCCACTGCACTACCCTCATCTATATGCCTGGTCACCTCCTCAAAGAACTCTATCAGGCTTGTTAGACACGATCTGCCCTTCACAAAGCCATGCTGACTGTCCCTGATCAGACCATGATTCTCTAAATGCCCATAGATCCTATCTCTAAGAATCTTTTCCAACAGCTTTCCCACCATAGACGTAAGGCTCACTGGTCTATAATTATATTCTTATACCTTCGCTGGCTGCAGGTGAGGTTTAAGATGACTGGTAAGTAATATAGCACCTTTTAGTCAAGAAAGGCGATATAAATAATCCAGACAATTATAGAACACTTGTCTAACATCATTGGTAGAAAAGCCTTTGTTTACCAATAACACCTACCTTCATTAGCCAGGGCATAGAACATAAAAACATTATGGAGCAAATACATGAAATATTGATTAGTTCCTATTGCACTTAGTGCACTGCAAGTTGCCACACAATAGACAGGATGTGATTGTTCTGAAAGGGGTTCAGATGAGATTCTCCAAGGTGTTGCCTGGGATGCAGCATTTCAGTTCTGAGGAGAGAGTGAATGGACTGAGTTTCTTTTCCTTAGAGCAGTGGAGGCTGCAAGAAGACATAGTTTGGATATGCAAATGTGTGAAAAGCATGAATGGGGAAGATTATAAGAAAATTCTCCTCCTGGCAGGTGTTAAGAGGGAAATCTAGGAAGATTTTTTTCACCCGGTGGGTTGGTAGAGGCAGAGACTATCACGAATTATAACTATCTGAATGAACATTTGAATCACTATCACATAGAAAGCTGCTGGTTAAATGCTTGAAAATTGGGTTAGTGTTCATGGATTGACATGGACATGATAGGCCAAAAGGCCTGTTTTTGTGTTTTTTGAGTATATCTCTCTAACTATGCATACAATGTCATCCAAATTTAATGAAATTTGTATTTAGTGTTGCTAATTGTTTTTTTCTTCTCTGTTTATTTGCAAACATAGGAAATAGATTAATGCTCATGTCAGCTTACCTGGTTTAGTATTGATAAGAAAATAAATAACATTCAAAAACATGTTGTTCTTTAATTTATGGGAGTTTCATGCTTTCATTTCTCAAATTGGCAAATAAAGGAATGGTTGATAAAGTAGTCGTGAATTCTCTTGCATTTTAATTAGCATTTTTCTCCTCAATAACAAGAGGTAAATTATGAATCAACTTCTTTTACTCTCATGTTTAAATCTGGATAAGGGATAAGCATGAAAATGGAGAATTCAAAGACAAGGAGGAACCAAAATAAATATACCGCACAGAATACTGTATCTAATAAATAAATCATATCCTGGCATTTACATTCAAGAAAGTTTTATGCAGAAATTGGGAACCATTAACAAATTAACTGCTTGACTCTAAACTCTTCCTTAACACCCTATTCCATTTGCAAAATTAAAACTTCTGGAGAACTTGTAATAAATTTTATATTGAAAATTGAAGCTAGCTAACATTCTATGATTAGACAACACTTAACAAATAAATTCCATTTTTGCAGATTTATAAGATTTCCAATCTGTTATTCTTAATCGTGTCTTGCTGAAAACTGATTCTTCTTTTGCATAGCAATAATGGAAATAGTTTCAACCTAGTGATATATTTTAAGATTAAAATCACAAATTGAGTCAACAGAACTAGAGGAAAAGTAACCCAATCATTATTTCTGTTCAAGTGCATAAAAAATAATCGCTCTGGAATATGTGTGGCTTTATTGCCAATGTTACATCGTCGGTGTACCCTCTTCCTACACACTGTGATAACAGAAATAACGGTGGCTTAGTCTAAAATAAATACATGTTGTTGTTAGATGTGAAGATTGGTCAGCAATATTTAACAAGGAAAAATATCCCAGACATCTCAAAACAAAGTTCAAGATTCTTTTAATTTCTCTCAAGCAACTGAAAGACAGAGCGCCATAAAGAGTTTGATTAAGTAACCATATTTAGCTCTTAACTAAAAGAACAAAGAATTTAGTAACTCATGTAAACTTGTTTAAGTCTTAGCTACAGATCTAATTCAACTTTTAATAACACTTACAAATCCAATCTAATTCAACTAAAACAAAGCTCAAACTTCTGTATTTGATTTTTCATTGATAACTAAAACAACACACAGTGATATTTATTGTCAATTAACAATTAGCAATTCTGCTTGGGTATTCTTAACCACTCATTTTTTCATCACGGGATGTCCTAACACTTCAACCAGACATGAGGGGGTCGCAATCTAGCTGATGGGGAGGCTCCACAAATTCATTGAAATGGCCTTATTATCATACTGTTCAGAGTCTCTGTTATCTCCACTACAACAGTTATTACACCTCAATCATCAGGCTCTGAACTGTTACCACAACCTATGGACTCACTTTCAGGAACCCTTCATCTCATGTTCTTGAAATGCATTGTTAAGTTATTTATTAATAAATAAATAAATAAATAAATGGCCATTATCTGACATGCCAAGGGCACGGCCTAAGAGTTTGGCTTGCCTTTGGAGGCTTAGGATCTCAGGGCTCTAGAGCAGTGTGGATCGAATGTCGGTATCCCGGACTGGTGTGTGACGGGAGTCGGAAGATCTTTGGCTGTGTGCCCAGAGACCTGAGATCTTTGGGCACAGAGCTCAGAAAAAGTGACACAATAGACTTTTAATGTCGTAAACCAGCGAGTTGTTTGTTATGTCTCCCTTCTCGCTGTGAAACGGAGACATCTCTTTCTCTCTTATTAGGGAGAGAGAGAGAGAGCCTGTGGTATGTTGAATACCGAGTGAACACGTAGTCTTTGGCGTACAGCAAGTCTGTGTCTTTGTTGTTGCTTTTGCTGCACGCTTGAGTGCTCGGTAGCGGGTGCCGATGCTATATTTTGATGGTGGGGGGGTATTGTCACTTATGTGTGGGAGGGAGGGGAGCTGGGGGGGGGAACTTTGGGGTTCTGACATTTAATTGTCATTCATTCTTCGGGTTTTCATGGATGGTTGTGAAGAAAAAGCATTTCAGGATGTGTATTGTATATATTTCTCTGACATTAAATGTACCTTTGAAACCTTTTGAAACCTTATTATTATTATTTATTTTATTTTTGTATTTGCATAGGTTACTGCGTTTTGCACATTGGTTGTTTGTCCACCCAGTTGAGTGTGATCTTTCATTCATTCTATTATGGTACTGAGTATGTCTGAAAGAAAACAAATCTCAGGGTTGTATATGGTGACATATACACATGTACTTTGATGATAAATTTATTTTGAACTTTGAAATGAAATAACAACTCCATATAAGGCAAGACCACTAATATGCATCTTACTGGAAACTAGCACATGATTTCCAGTAAAATCCCTCAGACAGGCCTAATTGTGTAACCACAGCCTTACACAAAATTAATTCAGCCATATTATCAACATATTCATCTTTCGTATAGCTAATGCAGCAGGGACATACTTGCCTGGGTGAGAGAAGACAACAACACTTAATAGGCTCAACACAGTCCAAGAAAAAGTAGACCAAATGATTGGCATCCTATCCACAATATTAAACATTTATTCCCTCCATTATTGGTGCACAATGTGTAAAATGCACTGCATTCTCTTCATTTCTCTAACAGCACCTTTCAATCTCATGACATCCTCCACTGGAAAATACTCCCTATAGGTTTCCTTTCAAGTCACTCACCATCATGACTTGGAAGCGTACCTGTTTTCTCATTGCTGCTGAGTCAAAATCCTGGAACTCACTGCCCAGCAACAGAATGTAATTGACTTTGCCGTAAAGAGTCCAAGGAACTGGCTCCTCAGTGATTGTAAAAGGGGATTAGGGATATGCAAAAAAAAAAACGGTGGCATTGCCAATGATGCTGACATCCTGAAAAAAACTATTAAATACAATTTGTATGAACACCTTTCAGAAGGTGGTAATTACTGAAGATTTTCAGCCTATATTTCAGGAAGTGAAAGGTTAAAATTGCAAATTTTACTATTTTGTTTGTGGGACCCTAGATTATTCTGAAAAACACTTATTTTTTGTTTTTCTCTAAACTAAACTTTTCATCTTTTTTTTATCTTGTAACTTTTCCCAACCCTGTTTCTCTTAGGTGATCAGTGCTGGATTTCCCCTACCTTGGTCAATCCTATCAATGCATAATCCCATCTACTTCAAATATTTGGGACATGGATATCAAGGAGATTATGTAACGGAGCTTATTGATAAGGGTCTTTGATTTTCATTAAATATATATTTAAACGTTTGAGATGTCTCTCACACTGCCTTCAGGAACTATTGCTTCAGCGTGATATTAATAACGTGCATAGCATTCACAATGAGCGCCTCATTTAGAGAATATTTTTCTGGTATGGATCCTGTTCCAGGCATTAAGCTGCTTGTGAACATAATTCAACGGACTAATAAGTCTTTCAGGCAACAGAAACATATCAACAGCAACTGGGAGGGAATATAATAGATATGTTTTCGTCTTTGTTTGCGATGCAGCAAGTTAACCTCCTAAACCAGATAATTTTCTAATAAGGAAAGTTGTACAGTGAGATTAAACTGTCAGAAAACCAAATAAAAAAAGCTATTAGAAATTGAACTTTTCCCAGGAAATCAAAAGTCATACAATATTAAGTACTTTAGCTGATTAGTCTTTCAGGGGAGCTGATAAATAAATCTTTCATTTATTTATCCAGGTAGAATAATTCAATGACACTTCCAACGAAAACCAGTGATTTTCCAAAAGTATTGATTGCATTTCCATTTTTTCAGTCAGGACATTCAAGGCAGGAAATTCACTAGACACTCGCCTCAATGGAATTTGTAGAAACCAGCTGTGCACAACCAGATATTGTGTTTGATTTGATGTGTGAAAGTGACGGCACTTCAAAACTGATGTTATGGTGTAAGAACCTTCGAAGTATTCTGAAGATTAACAAGCACTATCCAGCTAGTTTTATTCCTTAGCAATTATTTACATTAGTACAAACTGCAATGTTCTTTGCAAAATATAGACATGTTATAATATTCATCAAAATCTGTAATTTATGGATCCTTTAATCTTTTCAGACGAATCACAAAAGAGCAATAATGTGCATGAGGAGTTAATGCAAATGAATTGTCCAAATTCTTCACCTAGTCCAATTAAATTTAAGGAATTTATTCTTTATGAGACCCATATGATAATAATCTAAGTTATACAGTTATTGTTGTGTAAAAATGTCTTCGCCTAAAAATGAAGCAGAGGGAAATATTGCAAATATTTTGTGTGAATGATAATTTCCAGGAAAAGGATCAGGATAAGGACCGGTTCCCTAATAGTGGCAACATAATTGGAGAAGTAATTGGAGAAGTGAGTGAAGAAGGTGCTTGTCATGCTTGCTTTCATCATTGAGTACAAGAGTTGGGACATTGTATTTAAAGATTGAAAGATAAAAGATTAGCTTCATTTGCGGGGGGGGGGGGGTTGGTTCTGTTGGCAAAAAATGAAATCATATCCTGAGAGTGAGGTGACATAGAGTCAGAAGGTATTGAATCATTGTGAGTAGAGCCAAGGAACTGCAAGGGTAAAAAGACCCTGATGTGAGTTATACACAGACCCCCAAACAGTACGAAGGATGTGGTCTACAAATTACAACAGGGGATAGAAAATTCTTGCCAAAAGGGCAATGTTAAATTAGTCATGGGGATTTCAATATGCAGGTATATTGGGGAAATTAGGTTGGTGCTGGATCCCTCGAGAAGGAATTTCTAGAATGCCTACAAGATGGCTTTTTAGAGCAGCTCAATGTTGAGCCCTCTATAGGATCAGATATTCTGGATTGGATGTTGTGCAATAAACCAGAATTGATTAGAGACCTTAAGGTAAAAGAACCCTTAGGGTTAAGTATTCAAAATATGATTAAATTCACCCTGAAATTTGAGAAGGAGAAGCTAAGATCAGACGTATTAGTATTACAGTGGAGTAAATGGAATTACAAAGGCATGAGAGGAGTTGGCCAGAATTGATTGGAAAAGATCACTGGCAGGGATGATGGCTGAGCAGCAATGGCTGAAATTTCTGGAAGCAATTTGGAAGGCACAGGATATATACATCCCAAACAGGATGGTGTATTCTAAAGGCAAGGTGACACAACCATGGCTAACAAGGGAAGTCAAAGCCAACAGCAAAGCCAAAGAGAGGGCATATCATAGAGCAAAATTAGTGAGAAGTTAGAGGTTTTGGAAGCTTTTAGAAACCAACAGAGGGCAACTAAAAAAGTCATTAAGAAGGTAAAGATGGAACACAGAAGTAAGCTAGCCAATAATAGTAAATAGGATTCCAAAAGTTTCTTCAGATACATGAAGTGTAAAAGACAAGAGTGGATATCAGACCTCCCGAAAACAATGCTGGATAGGTAGTAATGTGGGACAAGAAATGTCAGATGAACTACAGTAATATGTATTTTGCATTTGTCTTCGCTGTGGAAGACACTATCAGTATGCTGGAACAATCACAAACAAGAGAAAATCTGCAGATGCTGGAAATCCAAGCAGCACACACAAAATGCTGCAGACCAGGGGGCATCTATGGTAAAGAGTACAATTGACATCTCGGGCTGAAACACTTCATCAGGACTGGAAAAAAGATGAGTAGATGAGTAGTCAGAGTAAGAAAGTGGAGGGAAGGGAGGAAGAACCACTAGATGATAGCTGAAGTTGATTAATGAAAGAAATACAGGGCTGGAGAAGGGGAAACCTGATAGGAGAGGACAGACGGCCATGGAAGAAAGAAGGAAAGAAAAGAGGGAGGAGCACAAGAGGAAGGTGATAGACACGTAATGAAATAAGGTGAGAGAGGGAAATGGGAATGGCGAATAGTGAAGGAGAAGGAAGAGGGATTTTACCAGAAGTTTGAGAAATCAATGTTCATGCCATCAGGTTGGAGGCTACCCAGATGAAATATAAGGTGTTGCTTCTCCAACCTGAGTGTGGACTCATCACGACAGTAGAGGAGGCTATAGACTAACATGTAGGAATGGAAATTAAAATGGGTGGCCACTAGCAGATCCCGCTTTTTCTGGTGGGCAGAGTGTAACTGTACAGTAAAGCAGTCTCCCAATCTGCATTAAATCTCTCTGATAGACAGGAGGCCACACCAGGAGCACTGGATACAGTAGATAACTCCAAAAGACTCTCAGGTGAAGTGTTGCCTCACCTGGAAGGACAGTTTGGAGCCCTGAATGTAGTGAAGGAGGTGGTGTAGGGCCATGTGTAGCACTTGTTCTGTTTGCAAGTATAAGTGCCAGAAGGGAGATTAGTGGAGAGGGATGAATGAATGAGGGAGTTGCATAGGAAGCAATCCCTGTAGAAACCATTTTGTGTGAGTGTTGATCAGTATACTGGAAGTTTGAGAGTGTCACGTGTTAGAAGTGTGTGAAACTGCCATTATTAGGGAGAAGGTTCTTGGGAAACTGTAAGGTCTGAAGGTAGATAAGTCACCTGGACCAGATGGTGTACACCCCAGGGTTATGAAAGTGGTGGCTGAAGATATTCTGGAGGCATTAGTAATGATCTTTCAAGATTCACTGGATTCTTGAATGGTTCCAGATAACTGGAAAATTGCAAATGTCATTCTAGTCTTTAAGAAGGGAGAGAGGCAGAAGATATTGGAGTCGTTCATTAAGGATGTGTTTTCAGAATACTTGAAGGTCCATGATAAAATAGGCTATAGTCAGCATGGTTTCTTCAAAAGAAAATCATGCCTGACAAATCTGTTACAATTCTTTGAAGCACTAACAAACAGGATAGACAAAGCAGAATCGGTGCATGTTGTGTACTTGGATTTTCAGAATGCCCTTGACAAGGTGCCATACGTCAGGCTGCTTAACAAGATAAGAGCCCATGATATTACAGGAAAGATACTAGCATGGACAAAGTAGTAGCTGATTTGACAGGAAGCAAAAAGTGGGAATAAAGGAAGCTTTCTCGTTGGCTGCCAGTGACCAGTGGTTTTCCACAGGGGTCTGCTTCTTTTTATGTGATATGTCAATGACTTGGATGATGGAATTAATGGCTTTGTTTCAAAATTTGCAGATGATACGAAGATAGGTGGAAGGGCAGGTAGTTTAGAGGAAGTAGAAAGGCTACAGAAGGACTTAGACAGATTCAGAGAATGGGCAAATAATTGGCAAATAGAATAGTGTGTCGGGAAGTGTATGGTCATGTACTTGGGTAGCAGAACTAAAAGAGTTAACTATTTTCTAAACTGAAGAGAAAATTAAAAATCTGTGGTACAAGGGGACTTAGGAGTCCTTGTGCATGATTCCTTGATGGTTAATTTGTAGGTTGAGTTGGTGGTAAGGAAGGTAAATATGGATGTTAGATTATAAGGACACTCAGACCTCATTTATTGTCATTTAGAAATGCATGCATTAAAGAAATGATACAACGTTTCTCTAGAATGATATCACAAGAAAACACAAGACAAACAAAGACTAAAACTGACAAAACCACATAATTATAACATATAGTTACAACAGTGCAAAGCAATACCATAATTTGATAAAGAACATACAATGGGCACGGTAAAAAAAATTGTCTCAAAGTCCTGATAGACACATCATCTCATGCAGGCGGCAGAAGGGAGAAACTCTCCCTGCTATGAACCTCCAAGCACCGCCAACTTGCCGATGCAGCACCATTGGAAGCATCCAACCGCAGCGGACTCTGAGTCTATCCGAAAACTTCGAGCCTCCGACCAGCCCCTCCGACACAGCCTCTCCGAGCACCAGCCTCTGCCGAGCTCTTCGACCCCGCCCTGGCTGCCGAGCAATAAGCAAAGCCGAGGACTCGGGGCCTTCTCCTCCAGAGATTCTGGACCACACAGTAGCAGCAGCAGCGAAGCAGGCATTTCAGAAGTTTCACCAGATGTTCCTCCATGCTCTCACATCCGTCTCCATCAAATCAGAATTGTGCATGGCACCCTACTTGACAAATAACAGACATCACCACCGGAGTGGCCGCTGCGAACTGCGTCATCCCACCATCTTCTCCTCCCGCATAGGAGCATATTAGCATTCATTTTAAGAGAACAAGAATATAAAAGCCAAGATGTAATGATGAGGCTTTATATAGAAATGTTGAGGCCTCCCTTGGTGTATTGTGAGCAGTTTTGGGCCCCTTATCTTAGGAACGATGAGCTGACATTGAAGAGGGTTCAAAGGAGGTTCATGAAAATGATTCCAGGATTAAACAGCTTGTCATACCAAAAGTGTTTGACGGTACTGGGCCTGTATTGACTGGAATTCAGAAGAATGAGTGGTGACCTATTGAAACCTATCAAATGTTGAGAAGCCTTGATAGAGTGTATGTGGGGAAGATGTTACCTATGGTGAGAGAGCCTAAGATCCGAAGATACAGCCTGTGAATTGAGGGGACATCCTTTTAGAATGGAGATGGGGAGGACTTTCTTTAGCCAGAGAGTGGTGAATCTGTGGAATTCATTGCTATAGCTGGCTGTGGAGGCCAAGTCTTTACATATATTTAAGGCAGAGGTTGATAGATTCTTGATTGGTCAGGGCATGAAGGGGTACAGGGAGAAAGCATGAGTTTGGATCTGAGAGGGAAAATGCGTCAGCCTTGATGAAATGGTGGAGCAGACTTGATGGCCTATTTCTGCTTCTATATCCTATGGTCTGGTCTGAGATAACTTTTGAAATTAATTTTTGATTTTATACTCAGAGGAGAAAAAGTAGCAAATTATCTTGCCTCCTAATGATTCTGCAGGGAAGCACTGGCAATCTGTCATATCTAAATGAGTCAATCCTCATTTATGTGGGCCTGCTATATGCCTGGAATGAGGTAAATGATGAGGAGTTCAGTGATTAAGGCATGACATGTTGTGATTCCCCAACGTTAGAGAACCAAAATCTACATTTATTTGAATGGAAATTCTAGACCTGGAGATTAGGAGGGAAGGGGTAAGTTATTTTATATTTTACATTTAATTTCCAATATTTTAATTTATTTATTAATACTTTGGTGAATATTAATTTATTTCCATTCTTACAAACATTTTTGAAATATGTTTATTTTTGATGCAGATGATGCAATACCTGTCCTTTTACCTCTTCCCTTCTATCATTCAGGGACCCAAACAAACTTGAAACCATAATAGACTAATTGCTATAGGAGCCAATGCCAACACTGGGCCCATGAATCTGCTCCACCATTAAATCACGACTGATTTATACTTCAACCCCATTCTGCTGCCTTCCCCATGTAACCCTTAAACCCCCTCATCAATCAAGAACCTATCTGCCTTAAATGCCCCTAATGACTTGGCCTCCATTGTCCTCTGTATAAACAAATTCCACAGAATTATCACCCTTTGCCTGAAGAAATTCCTCCTCATCTCAGTCTAGATGGACACTTTTAACTGATCCTGGACTCTCTTGCTAAGGGAAACATCCTCTTCACATCCATTCTTTCTAGGCCTGGTAGGTTTCAATAAGATCCCTCTCATCTTTCCAGAGAGGCAGCAGTTCATATATTCTTCTTCCAATCTAGTGTACTGAATTTGGTATTCACAATCTGGTGACCTCTGCATTGGTTAGACTAAATTAAGAGTGGGCAATCACATTGTAAAATACCTGCATTTAGTTTGCAGGGGCGACTTTGAGCTTCATGCCGTGTACTGGTATAATTCTATATCTCATTTCCACTACAGCTGGACTGTCTGTGACTTCCAATACATTTTCAGCATGGCCCAATAGAAGCTAGTGCAGGCTCTCATCATCCATTTGACCATATTACAGCCTTTGGTTTCACTGTAGAATTCTCCAGACTATTTTTTTCTACTTGCATCAGAACTTGCCATTTCTGCTGTAAGCTATCTATCTGTGATTTTGGTTCACATTTTTTTCTCTCTCTATTATTACAGTGTGGCCTGCTGGACATGTTCCATAGCCCTGCTGTTAGTAGCACATTGCACAGAAATAGAAGTATAATCAGTTCATTAACCATTTGACCTGTATCATCCATCACATTTATACCATTTCTCCCATCCATCTCTCCTACTACTTTCTCTACAACTTAAAATTACCTTTTTTATCTCTCTTTCCCAGGTCTGATGAATGGCTTTGACCCAAAGTACTACGCTAGTGATTGAGTCATCAATGTTCGCACTATGAGTGACAACCAATCTGTACTAGATCTTTTTACATGTCCCAGAAGGACTGTACTTTGGGTGGAGGTTTTTGGGATTTTAAAAGAAAACACTCCCTCCAGTCTGTATTCAATATCAATTCCAATAAGCAGGTTGTCCTCGGAGAGGATGGGGATGTTTACAAGGAAGGCGGAAAAGAAGAGTCGCACCCCAGGTTGTTTAAGTGTGAATGATGATTGGGTCTGCATCTGAGACATTGTTATGAGAAAATACTGGCAAATATCTGGTCATGTAGAAGCTTCAGAACATACATTTTAGCTGTCTGCGACCGCAAGAATCTTCAGAAAGTTATGGACACAGCTCAGCACATCATAGAGACCAGCCTCCCTTCCACAGACTCTGTCTGTACTTCTCTCTGCCTAGTAAAGCCCAACATAATCAATGTCCCCACTAACTCAAAATATTTTCCCTTCTCCCCTCGCCTATCAGGCAGAAGATACAAAAGCCTAAAACTACCAGGCATAAGGACAGCTTCTATCCCACTGTTATGAGATTATTAAACGGTTCCTTAGAATGATAATACAGACTCAACTCACTATCTACTTGTTTTGTCCTTGCACCTCATTGTCTCTCTGCATTACCTCTTCCCTGTAGCTATAAGCCATTATTCTACATTGTTGGCCAGACAGCATCCATAGGAAGAAGCACAGTCAGGACGAAGGGTCTCAGCCCAAAACGTCGGCTGTGCTTCGTCCTATGGCTGCTGTCTGGCCTGCTGCGTTCCACCAGCACTTTGTGTGTGTTGCTTGAATTTCCAGCATCTGTAGATTTCCTTGTGTTTGCGATTCTACATTGTTATTGCTTTACCTTGTATTACCTCAATGCACTGCATAATAATTTAATCTGTATGCACAGTATGCTTTTCACCCAACCTTAGTACAATGAACAATGATAAATCTAATTCCAACTAGTCAAGCTGATGACAAAAAGTTGGTTCACAAGTGATGGTAGAATTAACAAGTCCTGGAACGTGCCAGAGTCAGATTGCCATATTGGTATCACACTCTTAAATCTCCAACAAGAAGCAGAAGAACCCAAGGCACAAAGGTAAATTATTTCAAAATAAAAAGAGAACACGTTGGAAACAGGTTAAGTAGCATCAGTAAGTTAAAATAACAAGACCAAGATTTCAGGTCAAGGACACTTAAATAGAATTAGAAAAGTAAGAAAATGAGTGAAAGAATAGAGTAAATGTCTGCGTTTGAGTACAGACTAAAACTGTCAAGGTAACAATATAGTCTAAAATCTGGCATTTGCAGATTGAAAACACAAAAGCACTAAAACGAAAAAGTTTGCACAATGCATAACTGAGACAAAAAGCATGGTGTGTTAATTTCCATATTAAGTCCCAAAAGAAACCCCCCCCCCCCCAAAAAAGATTCTGATATGTTTTGGAACTCTAAAACATAAAACCAATTGAAAGAAAAACACAAGAGTAGAGAAGAACGTGTCTTACTTTCGTTTTACTTTTAATCAGGCCCACACATATGACATGGTGATATAATGATGTATGCCATTCAAGTACTTTTATATAGTATATAACCAGTGATGAATTATGTAACTAATAAATAAAGTTAAATCAAACATTACATTTACAATATTACTCAAGTATTATTGAAACACTAAATGCACAACACTCCTTTCTGCTTAACTAAACTTCCAACTCAATATAGAATGCATTCCAGCATTTATATATATATATATATTCCACATATGATATTAATAGTCACAACATAGTAAATTTTGGAATCAGAATCAGAATCAGAATCAGAATCAGGTTTATTAACACTAGCATGTGTCATGAAATTTGTTAGCTTAGCAGCAGCAGTTCAATGCAATACATAATATAGAAGAAGATAAATAATAATAATAATAATAAAGTTACAGTATAGGTATATTGAATAAATTAAAAATCATGCAAAAAGTAGAAATAATATATATTTAAAAAGTGAGGTAGTGTTCATGGGTTCAATGTCCATTTAGAAATCGGATGGCAGAGGGGAAGAAGCTATTCCTGAATTGCTGAGTGTGTGCCTGATGGTAACAGTGAGAAAAGGGCATGCCCTGGGTGCTGGAGGTCCTTAATAATGGACGCTGCCTTTCTGAGACACCGCTACTTGAAAATGTCATGGGGTACTTTGTAGGCTAGTACCCAAGATGGAGCCGACTAAACTTACAACCCTCTGCAACTTCTTTTGGTCCAGTGCAGTAGCCCACTCACACCCCCTCCCCCCACCAGACAGTGATGCAGCCTGTCAGAATGCTCTCCATGGTACATCTATAGAAGTTTTTGAGTGAACTTGTTGACATACCAAATCTCTTCAAGCTCCTAATGAAGTATAGACGCTGCCTTGCCTTCTTTATAACTGTATCGATGTGTTGGAACCAGGTTAGATCCTCAGAGATCTTGACACCCAGGAACTTGAAACTGCTCACTTTCTCCACTTCTGATCTCTCAGTGAGGATTGGTATGTGTTCCTTCATCTTACCCTTCTAGAAGTACACAATCAGCTCTTTCGTCTTACTGACGTTGAGTGCCAGGTTGTTGCTGCGACACCACTCCACTAGTTGGCATATCATGCTCCTGTATGCCTTCTCATCATCACCTGAGATTCTACCAACAATGGTTGTATCATCAGCGAGTTTGGAGATGGTATTTGAGCTATGCCTAGCCAGACAGTCATGAGTATAGAGAGAGTAGAGCAGTGGGTTAAGCACACACCCTTGAGGTTCACCAGTGTTGATCGTCAGCAAAGAGGAGATATTATCACCAATCAGCACAGATTGTGGTCTTCTGGTTAGGAAGTCAAGGATCCAATTGCAGAGGGAGGTACAGATGCCCAGGTTCTGTAACTTCTCGATCAGGCCTAATCAAATTATCCCATTTAGGCCTAAAATTTAATCGCCATGGAGGATAACTTACTTTTGTAGGATAACATCTGTCCTGACAAGAAGGTCATTCTGTTTGGCAGGAGAGACTTGAAACAATTTCATGTTCTGGGCCTCCCTCCTTGCTGGTTGTAGGAGTTGATTCTAGGACTTCAGGAAGTGGTTCTGCAGCTCTGGACTCTGGACACATTTTTTCTCAAGAATTTGACTCTGCACTCTTCAGCTAATTGATGTGTTGTCTCCAGATGACATCAGAGGCAAACTCCACAGTGTTGAAGATTGTTCCAGTTCCGTCCTTAACTTTTTCAGGTACCCAGTATTGATCACCTCTGTAGTACCTTGCCAGGATTTCTTGCCCAGAAGTGAAGCATCAAACTTTTTTGTTTGAGGAGTCCTCAATTTGTCTCAGCTGTTTGTTCTGCATTCTTCTGAGATCGTGTTTGAGCAGATCCACATGGAATGACCCAAGGACAGCCTAGCTGGTGAATTGCTGGTTGTGGACTGTGCTGCACTGCAGTAAGCAAGGGGGACATTGTTGAGCTTCTGATTCAGTGTCAGTGTCGTCTGTTCTGTCGGCATTTGTTGCAGTGCGTTCTTTAGACTCTGTACAAACCGTTCCACCAACCCATTTGTAGCTGGCTGGTATGGTGCAGATATAATATGTCTTATTCCATTCATTTTCAGGCATGATTGGAGCTGTTCTGCAACAAACTGCGGTCCATTGTCACTGACTAAGTGTTTGGGAACACTAATCCTTGAGAAGAGGCTTCTCAACACCTCAATGGTGTGCAAGGTTGTAGTGCAAGTTATTGGGAACACCTCTAGCTACTCATTCACCACTGCCAGAAATTTGTGCCCATGAATGGTCTGACAAAATCCACATGATTCCTCTGCCAGGGCAATGCAAGCCAGGGATAGAGAAGTGCTATTCTTGGCACCTTCTGGATGTGTTGGCATCACATACAGTGCATGGCAAGCTGCTGATCCTTTGCAGGCTACCAGACAAAACTCTGTGCCAACAGTTTCATTCTGAGCATGACTAGATGACCAATGTATAGCGCCTCCAACACTTTAGCTCTTAGTTTGTATTGTACAGCAACTTCAATCCCCACAAACAGCAACCTCTGTCAACAGCAAGTTCATCCCAATGCTGGTAAAATGGGGGAACTGGAATTTCTGCTGCACATTCCAGCCATTGTGGATGGCCATGTGGACCTGAGACTGTGAGAGGACTTTTCTGGTGTTCCTTTGGATCATCTCTGCTGTAACAGGGCCAGTTTTGAATAGCGTTAGGGAGAGTACATCAAAAAGAGTGTCTTCTTTTGTAAGTTTTTCAGCTATATCCATTTCCATGGGTAAAGGGGACAATCCACCAGCATTTCCATGATTAGTTGTCCTCTTGAATTTGATCTTGTAACTGTGACTTACAAGGAGCAGAGTCCATCTCTGCATTCGTCCTGGTGCTATCAGTGGAATACCCTTCTGTGTAATGAAAAAGAACGCTAGTGGTTGATGATCAGTAATGAGGGTAAACTTTCTCCCAAACAAGTACTTGTTGCCAGGACTTGAGAAACTCAGTTACAGAGAAAGGTTGAATAGGTTAGGACTTTATTCCCTGGAGCGTAGAAGAATGAGGGGAGATTTGATAGAGGTAAATAAAATTATGATGGGTATAGATAGAGTGAATGCAAGCAGGCTTTTTCCACTGAGGCAAGGGGAGAAAAAAACCAGAGGACATGGGTTAAGGGTGAGGGGGGAAAAGTTTAAAGGGAACAGTCGGGCGGGCTTCTTCACACAGAGAGTGGTGGGAGTATGGAATGAGCTGCCAGACGAGCTGGTAAATGCGGGTTCTTTTTTAACATTTGGACAGATACATGGATGGGAGGTGTATGGAGGGATATGGTCCGTGTGCAGGTCAGACTAGGCAGAAAATGGTTTGGCACAGCCAAGAAGGGCCAAAAGGCCTGTTTCTGTGCTGTATTTTTTTTCTATGGTTTCTATGGTTTCTTACTGGTTGAAAGGTTTTACACCCCAAACTAAACTCAAAGACTCTCTGTCAATCTCCGCATCAGTAAGGAATGTGATGTAAAGGCAATGGGGCATTTATTTCCATTGCTCATAACATGTTGTTGACCATCAATTGGTCTAGCTTAGGCAATTCACTACACAACTCTCAATTAACTAAATCTTGCACTTTATTGTCTCTTCATGTATGTGCGGAACACCTTGGGATTTTCTTTAATCCTTCTCACCAAAGCCTTTTCATGTATCCTTATGGCAACCATAAGTCCATTCTTAAGCTTCCATCTGGCTATCTTGTTATTCTTTAGAAGCTTGTCTTAAAATGCAAATCATTTTACTTCTGATTTCCGTTCGTGTTCTTACACGTCACTTCATGGAGGAGTAATACCTTATATTCCATCTGGGCAGCCATCAATCTGATGGCATGAGTATCGATTTCTCCTTCTGTTAATTTTTTTCCCTCCTCCTCCCTTCTTCTTTTCTTCTCCACTCTTACATTTTACCTCCTTTCCCCTGCCGAACACTTCCTTCTGGATCCTTTCCTCCTTGCCTTTCTCCTATGGTCCACTCTCCTTTCCTATCAGATTCCTTCTTCTCCAGCCCCTTACCTTTCCCAGCCACTTGGCTTCACTTATCTCCTCCTAGCTTGCCTCCTTCCCCTGCCCCCACCTTTTTTATTCTGTCATCTTTCCCATTCCATTTCAATCCTGGAAAAGAGTCTCTCCCCAAATCATTGGCTGTTTGTTCATTTCCATAGATTCTGCCTGAACTAATGAATTCCTCCAACATTTGGTGTGTGTTGTTCTGGATTTATGATTTATGCTCATGTTTATGATTTCCTGTCTTATCCTTGCTTCCTAAACTTTAGGAAACCACTTGACTAGGTCTTCCACTTTTCTTGATAATCATGGTTTGTTCACCCTATCATACTTCCCGGCCTCAATGTAAGAAACCTATCTAGAACGCCATGCAAATGCTCCCTAAACAACCTCCACATTTCTGTTGTGCACTTCACTGAGTGCATCAGTTCACAATTTAAGTTCTGAATTTTCTGCCTAATCACATCTTAACTCTTCCTCCCCAAATCAAATATTTTCCCCTACCACCTGCTTCTATCCCTGTCCATGGATATGCTAAAGATCAAGGAAATGGGGTCACTTTCTCTAAAGTATTCACTTACTGGGAGATCTGTCTCCTGACCAGATTCATTGCCTACTAATAGATCTAGTATGGCTTTTCCTCTTGTCTGCTGGTCTACATTTTTGTCAAGAAATCTTCCTGGACACACCCAACAAATTTCAGCCCATCTAAGACTTTAGTACTAAAGAAATGCCAGTCAATGTTAGGGAAATTGAAGTCACCCATGACAACAACCCTGTTATGTTTCAACTTTCCAAAATCTTTCCTGTAATCTGTTCCTCAGGGTCTTTGTTATTATTGGAGATGTCTATAGGATACTCCCAATAGAGTGACTGTTCCCTTCTTGTTTCTGATTTCCACTGACATTGACTCAGCAGACAATCCCTGCACAACAGTCCTACTGAAGGTTCTTGGGCCAAACATTGACTGTACTCTGTTCCTGGCCTGCTGAATTCCTCCAACATTTTGTGTGTGTTGCCTCTTTTTCTGCAACTGTGATAGTATCCTGATAAGTAATGCTACTCCCTCACTTCTTTTACCTCCCTCCCTATCCTTTTTGAAACATCTAAGTCCTGGACCATCCAGCAGCCATTTGTGCCCTTGTGACAGCCAAGTCTCTGTAATGGCCTCATCATTGGACCATTGTATATAGTCAAAGACTGAAAGATTAGAGTGGATGTCAGGTGGAGAATTAATATAGAAGCTGAATGGAAATTCAAGGGACTGAACTGAAATTTCCTGCAAAACCATTATCCAAGCTGCCTTTGACTTCTCCACGTCATGAGCTCTGAGTGCAACTGGAAGAAGAGCTTAATATTTTTCGCAACTTTTTTTGGATCTGCCAGACAGTGGAGTTGTTAGTTGTCCACTAAATCCACAAATAGTTTTTAGCAGCATTTTTTCCTGTATAAGGAGATTATGATGATCTACCTTGCTCCCTAATGAGAAAAATAATGTTAGCATCTCTCAAGCCACCAAAATATTCTCATTGTTCCTTATTTGGTGAATAATTTCATGAACTGCAATAGCAATTTCTCAATCCCAGTGACTGACACTGAAGAGGAACCTAATCTTCTCTCTATTACTACTCATTCTTTATATTTTGTTTAAATATTTTAGCTCCCTGAATGTGCTAATCTGGACATTATTTTACAGTGTTTCGATAGGCCCAGTAAGTTGTCCATCTGAGTAGCTACCTAGCTAATAATTTTACATTAACATTCATTCTGTGTAAATGTTTTGCTCTTCCTTCATCACTTGAACAAGGGGGAAGAAATAGAGTTAGAATTGACTAAATCAGAGATAATTGCCCTTACTCAACTTTCCCGGTGCTGTCATCCACCTGGAAATGCTCAAAGGGTTTTGTTATTGACGGTTGTTAATTAACAGAAAGGTACTGACAGCTTGTCCTATCTACTTAAATATGATTTGGAGACAAACTCCACCACAGGGAATCCACTGCCAATAACACTCAGGTCACCCAAGTCCTGAACGTTTATGCCTCAAGCTCATTCCAAGCTAACTTACTGTACTTCAGCAGCCTTGGTAATCGTGAGGTGCACTGATGAATGGAGCGATCAGTGACGTGCTGTTTTATATCATTCTGCATTCTCCAACAACAAAGTGAAAAACTGTTAGAGATTTCTGACATAAACACGAGGAACTCTGCAAATGCTGGAAATTCAAGCAACACACATCAAAGTTGCTGGTGAACACAGCAGGCCAGGCAGCATCTCTAGGAAGAGGTACAGTCGACGGGAGGGTCTTGGCCCGAAACAGCGACTGTACCTCTTCCTAGAGATGCTGCCTGGCCTGCTGTGTTCACCAGCAACTTTGATGTGTGTTGCTAGAGATTTCTGATGTTCCTTACCCCAGAGATTTCATAATGTGCATGTGGCCATAGGTTGTGCACCAGAATACATTTGCATGGATTTTATGATGAGTTGGATTTCAGTGTGAATGTCCTTGATGTTAATGACTATCAGGCTAAAGCCTGCTTTCTAGTCCTGGTGCTCTTATTTGCCAATCATGAGTCTTCTGTATTGAACCATTTGCAGGCAGACAAAGCTTGTTGAGATTAGCAAACTTGTGGTCAGAAATCACTTACTGACCAGCAGCACCATCTTCAAACATGTAATAAAATGTCAGATGCTGAAAAAATGGAAACATTTACAGTGCATCTAGCTACAATTTCCTTTGTATTACAAAAGGATCAGTTCAACAATTTTTAGAGTAAATTAATGAAGCTGCCAAATAACTTGTAATAGTTGAGTGGCAGGGATGGAAGCCACAAGGGTTCCATAGGTCTTCTTCCAGTGTATGGTTGTTTCATTAAATAAGGCCAGTTTTGTATCCAGTTATATTGAAGTAAATTGGTCAGATCCTCAGCAGACTCCCTAAATTTTAATAAATGAAAATGCTGCCAAGACTCAGATTATTCAAAAAACATTGAAAAATTAAAGATAAGGAGAAACAGCGAATATGAAGAAACAATTGCCTCTGCACTTTAATCTGATGTAAGTCTTAATTGTAATTGTAACTCCAACTCATATGTACTTCTAGTTACATTTAGTGCGCTCACTCTGGTGATTACTTGAAGGAGCTGGCTCCCATCCACATAAGCAATCACCCCCAGAGCACAGTGTAACAGAGACAAATGCAGAAGGTCTGCAATGTTAAGTGAGCAAAGGGTAAACATGTTTTTTTACCAAAATATACTTTATTCAGAAATAAAATTTTGTACAATATGGTAAACATGTAAACACAAAATAATCTGCAGATGCTGGGGTCAAAGCAACCCTCACAACATGGTGGAGGAACTCAGCAGGTCGGGCAGCATCCACGGAAAAGATCGGTTGATGTTTCGGGCTGAAATCCTTCATCAGGACTGAAGAGGGAAGGGGCAGAGGCCCTATAAAGAAGGTAGGGGAAGGGTGGGAAGGAGAAGGCTGGTAGGTTCTGGGAGAAAAACCAGTAAGGGGAAAGATAAAGGGGTGGGGGAGGGGAGGCAGGGAGGTGATAGGCAGGAAAGGTGAAGAAAGAATAGGGGAAAACACAATGGGTAGTAGAAGGAGGTGGAACCATGAGGGAGGTGATAGGCAACTGGGGGAGGGGGCAGAGTGACATAGGGATAGGGGAAGAGTGGGGGAGGGAATTACCAAAAGTTGGAAAATTCTATGTTCATACCAAGGGGCTGGAGACTACCGAGACGGTATATGAGGTGTTGCTCCTCCAACCTGAGTTTAGCCTCATCATGACAGTAGAGGAGGCCATGTATGGACATATCTGAACGGGAATGTGAAGCAGAGTTGAAGTGGGTGGCTATTGGGAGATCCTGTCTGTTTTGGTGGACTGAGCGGAGGTGCTCGACGAAGTGGTCCCCCAATCTGCGTCGGGTTTCATCGATGTAGAGGAGGCCGCACCGGGAGCACCGGATGCAATAGATGACCCCAACAGACTCACAAGTGAAGTGTTGCCTCACTTGGAAGGACTGCTTGCGACCCTGAATGATGGCAAGAGAGGAGGTGTAGGGACTGGTGTAGTACTTGCGCTTACAGGGATAAGTGCCAGGTGGGAGATCCATGGGGAGGGACTTGTGGACCAGGGAGTCGCGGAGGGACTGATCCCTGCGGAAAGCAGAGAGGGGTGGAGAAGGAAAGATGTGCTTAGTGGTGGGGTCCTGTTGAAGGTGGCGGAAGTTGCGGAGGATAATGTGCTGGATCTGGAGGCTGGTGGGGTGGTAGGTGAGGACAAGGGGAACTCTGTCCCTGTTGTGGTGGCGGGAGGATGGGGTGAGGTCCAAAGTGCGGGAAATGGAGGAGATGCGGGTGAGGGCATCATTGATGACAGCAGAAGGGAAACCATGATCCTTATAGAAAGAGGACATTTGAGATGTCCTGGAATGGAAAACCTCATTCTCAGAGCAGATGTGGCAGAGACGGAGGAACTGGGAATAGGGAATGACATTTTTGCATGTGGCGGGGTGGGAAGAGGTATAGTTGAGGTAGTTATGAGAGTCAGTGGGCTTGTAGAAGATGTCAGTGGACAGTCTGTCTCCAGAGATGGAGACCGAGAGATCGAGAAAGGGGAGAGAAGTGTCCGAGATAGACCACACAGCCCTCAAATTTGCTTGGTCTTCTACAAGCCCAACTGACAGAAGGGACATGGAACTCGCACTTCTCTCCCTTAACGAATAGCTGGTTCTCCAAATCCTGTGAAGAACCTGACGGACATGGTGGGTGTGTTCCTGAAGACTGTGGGAAAAGATTAAGATGTCGTCCAAATAAACAAAAATGAAACGGTTAATAAAGGACATCGTTTATCAGGGCTTGGAAGACAGCGGGGGCATTGGTGAGACCGAATGGCATGACCAGATATTCAAAATGACCGAGGGGGGTGTTAAAAGCTCTTTTCCACTCATCTCCCTCCCTTATCCTGACCAGATGATGGACATTCCGCAGGTTCAACTTAGAGAAAATTGCGGTTCCGTGGAGGGGCTCGAAGGCAGAGTTGATAACGGGCAGGGGATACTTATTCTTTATAGTGATGCTGTTCAGGCCACAGTAGTCAATGCAGGAGTGCAGTGAAGCTGACTTTCTTCCCCACAGAGAAGAATCCTGCGCCTACAGGGGAAAATGAGGGTGGGATAATGCCAGCCATGAGGGATTCATTTAGGTAAGCTTCCATTGCTTCCCTCTCTGGTCGAGACAGCTTATACAGCCAACTGGTGGGTAGGGGGGCTCTGGGGAGAAGGTCAATTGTGCAATCGCAAGGGCGATGTGGAGGCAGAGAAAGAGCCCGTTGTTTGCTAAACACTTCTCCCAGATCATGATACTCTGCTGGAACCTTGGATAAGTCAGAAGTTTCAGAGGCAGAAGAGGTCGCGGTGACTTCCACAGGGGAAAGGGCTGATTGTAGACAAGTGGAGTGACAGAACGGACTCCAGCTGACTATCTTCCCAGCGGACAAGTCAATGTTCAGGGTGATCAAAGATCTTTCTCATTTCCTCGATAAAAGTGGCAAAAGAAGAGCAGATATCCGGTTGGTTATCCCAAACTGCTGTGACCCACGCTAAAGCACTTCCCTGCAACAACCCCATGATGTAAGCAATCTTTGACTTATCCGTGGAGTATGTGGATGACTGCTGTTCCAACACCAAGGGGCACTGAAGAAGGAATGCACGGCACTTCCCCAAATCCCCAGCATAGTGCTCCGGTTCAGGTACATGAACTCTCTTGGCAAGGGTGTTGCTGACACATAGGGGGGTTGCCACTACAGGCTGTCTGGGCTGGTTAGACAGAGTTCCAGGAGCGGATCAGGTGAAATGAGTGGATACACGGTCCACCTGGTCACCGATCTTCGTTACGTCAGCAGACAGGGAACAGAAATTCTCCATGACCTCCTGGAGGAATTGGTCATGCAGACCCAGTAGGGATCCCTGGCTGGTGAGGGCTTGAAGGGTATTCTGCTGGTTCCATGGTGGCCAGATCATTCTGTTGCATTGAATGAGGCAAACCCAAACGCAGGACACAGGCACAGAAGTTGTGTTAGGATGCAGACACAGGCATGAGCATTGAACGGTAAACAGGAGAGAGTGAAGGAAGGCAGGAGATAGGCAGAACTGATCTTGACATGGAGCAACTGAGTTTCACAGGTAAACCTCGGAACTGGAGTAGAACTTAAACTTATCTTGACAAGAAGAGACCGAGTTTCACAGGAAATTCTCGATACTGAAGCAAAACTTGGAACATACAGTCCTAAGTGGCCAGGAAACGTTAATTACCATACAGGCAAAACCAACGATCTGGCAGCTAGTGGTTGCAAAGCCGAGGTACTTATGCTGCGAGTCTTGATGAAAACCAGGTGTGCCGGCATCAAAGGGAATTAGGAGAAAATGGGGAATTATCGGTCAGGACTGTGACATTGCTAGCTTGACTGTATCATTAATGGAAAATTGCATCAGTTTCTGGAGATCCCTTGACTCTTTTACCAATTTCACTTTCTTATTAAATAACGTAAGAAAGCTATTTCTTTTTACCCAGAAGTGATTATTCACTAAAGATTTGATTTTAAACATTGAGCCTCAATGAGATACAGAACCAATCATTGAGGAGATTATTTTTTTTCTGTATTACCTGTGAATAAATAAATAATTCCTACCTTATGAAGTTAAATAAATATATATAAATAATTCCTACCTTATGAAGTTAAATAATCTTTCACATTTCCACATAATGTGTTAACTACACAGGTTTGCTCTGATCATGTTATAACCTACAAAATACAACCTCTTGCCAAAAAAAAACACTTGGCAGTTGGGTCAAGTCAAATTCAATTAAAAACAAGTAAAAACTCAAGATAAAAGAAGTTTCCCAATCATTGTTATTGATCCTTTTGGATGTCATAAAAATATAACTCAAGACTTAAAACCACATGTTAATTTTTTGATCAATCTCTAATTTTCTCCAGATTGTAAGCCGCTCATTGTAGAATTTCCAGCCATAAGACCATAAGATATAGGGGAAGAATTAAGCCATCTGGCCTACCAAGCCTGCTCTGCTATTCTACCATGGCTAGATTTTGTTCTTATTTTTCCCCATTGGGAACATCCTCCCCGCATCTAGAGTGGTTAATACTGCAGAATTGTACAGGTTTCCATGTGATCTCATTCAGTCTTCTGAACTTCTGTAAATATAAGCCTGATGACCTATATGGGTGTATGGGGTGTCCAGAGAGGGTTAATACCTCTGGTGAAATGGCTTGTCATGTCCATCCTGAGGCAGTTCACTTAACTTTGATCCCCCACCAGACAGTCAGCTCTCATCTGTGGCTCCATGTGGCTGTTTGCGTGCGACAGCAACCACAGCGCAGTACATCACTTCAAAAGATAGGCTAAGCCAGGTGAGGGTAGCTGGAGGGCCTCATATTCTGGTGAAATAGAGTCATGTCTGTCCAACCATTTTGTTTCTTTAGTTGTTTTTCCTCACATGAATTTTTTAAGACTTTTTTTATTCCACAACTGAATTTTTTTGGTAGAGATTTGTGAATTTGAACAAATTTCCATTATCTATATTACTGTTTAATGAGGTACACCATATACAACATCTATGGTTTCCACTTATCAGTTCTATGAGTGACCTGCTAAAAGAGAACTTTCATGTAGTTATTAAGCATAATGTACCTTTCACCAGCCAATGATGACATCATCCAAATTCATTAATATCTTTCAAGCTCAAACAAGAGAAATTCTGCAGAAGCTGGAATTGTGTGTGTGTTGCTCCAATGTCTTTCAAGCATTCTGTTAGTGGATATTGTACAATAGATTTCAGCATTCCCTCCCCCCCCCACCCCACTAATATGAAACTTATTTCAATGTAATTTCCGTTTTTTTTTGCTTATCTACCCCCTTTTAAGTAGTGGAACCAAGATTGTTATTTCTCTTTGGATTTGTAAGTCTTTCACACAGATCACATTAAAATATTGATTGGATTCACATATTGACTGGGACTTCCATACTAGATGGGGTGGAGTTTATCAAATGTGTTCAGAAAAGTTTCCTTAATCAGTATGTATAAGTCCCAGTGAGAGAATAGAATACTTGATCTGCCATTAGGGAAAAAGACATGGCAGGTGACAGAAGTTTGTGTAGCAGAACACTTTGTATCTAGGGATCACAGTGCCATTAGTTTCAAAGTAAATATGCAAAAAGATAGGTCCGGTCCTTGGGTTGAGATTCTAAATTGGAGGAAGAACAATTTTGATGGTATCAGAAAGGATCTGTTTAAGTGTGAATTGGAACAGTCTATTTTCTAGCAAAACTGTACTTGGTAAGTGGGAGGCTTTCAAAAGTAAAATGTTGAGTGTTCAAATTTTGTATGTGTCTGTCAGAATAAAAGATAAGGATAACAGGTGTAGGGAACCTTGGTTTCCAAGGTGATAATGAGGCCCTGGTTAAGTGGAAAAAAAGGAGGTGCACAGCAGGTATATGCAAGTAGTCTAAGACAGTGGTCCCCAACCACCGAGCTACGGACTGGTACTGGGACGCGAGGAAATGATATGATTTGGCAATATGAAACGATATGAGTCAGCTGCACCTTTCCTCATTCACTGCCATGCACTGTTGAACTTGAACACCACCCCCACCCCCGCCAGCCGGTCTGCAAGAATATTGTCAATATTAAACCGGTCCACAGTGCAAAATAGGTTGGGGACCCCTGGTCTAAGAAATGCAAGAGAACAGTTTAAGAAAGAAATCAGGAGGGCTAAATGAAGGTGTGAGGTTGCCCTAGCAGACAAGGTGAAAGCAAAATCTAAGGGATTCTACAGATATGTTAAGAGCAAAAGGATTGCAAGAGACAAAATGGGTCCTCTGGAAGATCAGAATATTAATACATGTGTGGAGCCGAAAACGATGAGGGAGATCTTAAATAAATTTTTGCATTTGTACTTATTCAGGAGACAAATGCAGAGTCCATGGAAATGAGCCAAAGTGACAACAGCTTCGTGGACCCTACACAGATTACAGAGGAAGAGGTGTTTCCTGTCCTGGAGCAGAGTAGGATGGACAAATCCTAAAGGCCCGACAAGGTGTTTCCTCAGACACTGCAAGTGCAGAGATCGCTGTGGATCTAGCAGAAATATATGTTTAATATCCTTAGTGACAGGTGAAGTACAGAAGATTGGAGCGTAGCTATTGTTCCGCTGTTTAAGAAAGGCTCTAAGGTAAACCAGGAAATTATAGGCAGGTGAGCCTGACATCAGTAGTGGGAAAGTTATTGGAAAGTATTCTGAAGGATCAGATATATAAGTATTTGGATGAACATAGACTGATTAAAGATAGTCAGCATGGTTTTGTGCATTGTAGGTCATATCTAACCAATCTTACAGAATTTTTCTAGGAGGTTGTAAGGAAAGTTGATGAAGGCAAGGCAGTGGATGTCATCTACATGGACGTTAGTAAGGCATTTGACAAGATCCCACATGTGAGGTTGGTCAAGAATGTTCCGTCGCTCGGCATTCAGGATGAGGTAGTAAATTGGATTAGACATTGGCTTTGTGGGAGAAGCCAGAGAGTGGTAGTAGATGGCAGTCATTCTGACTGATGCCTGTGACCAGTGGTGTGCCGCAGGGATTGATGTTTGGTCCATTTTTGTCTGTTATCTATATCAATGATATGGATGATCATGTGGTAAACTGTATCAATAAATTTGTATTTGACACCAAGATTTAGAGTGTTGTTGTGGCAGTGAGGAAGGCTATCATGGATTGCAGTGAGATCTGGACCAGCTGGAAAAATAGGTTGACAAATGGCAGATGGAATTTAATGCAGGCAAGTGTGAGATGTTTTACTTCAGTAGGACCAGGTCTTAGACAGTGAATGGTGGGGAAGTGAGGACTGTGGTAGAACAAAGGGATCTGGAAATACAGATCCATAATTCATTGGAAGTGTCATCATAGGTAGATAGGGTCATAAAGCAAGGTTTTAGCACATTGGCCTTCATAAAGGAAAATATTGAGTACAGGAGCTGGGTTGTGATGTTGAAGTTGTATAAGACATTGGTGAGGCCTAATTTGGAGTATTGTGTGCAGTTTTGGTAGCCTACTTACAGGAAAGAAGCAAGTAAGGTTGAAAGAGTATGGAGAAAATTTACAAGGATGTTGCTGGGATTTAAGACTATATTCTGGTGAACAGCTCACATGGTCTTTCTGTACTTCATGACTATCTGGAGAATTCCAATACTGGAGTTGTATTCTACATGCATACTTTGATAATAAAATGAACCTTTGAATCTGTTTATTATGGAGAAAGATTGAATAGGTTCGGACTTTATTCCCTAGAACTTAGAAGATCGAGGGAAGATTTGATCGAGGTTTACAAATTATGAGGGGTATAAATAGAGTAAATGCAAGCAGGCTTTTACCACTGAGATTTGGTGAAACTAGAACTAGAGGTCAGGGGTTAAGAGTGAAATGTTTAAGGGGAACAAGAGGAGGAACTTCTTCAGTCAGAGGGTGGTGAGAGCATAAATTAAGCTGCAGGTGCAAGTAGACTACTTCAGCATTTAAGAGGAATTTGAATAAGTACATGGATAGGAGGGTGATGGAAGGCTATGGGCTGAGATCGGGTTAATGGAACTTGGCGGATTAATGGTTCAGCATGATATAGATGGGCTGATGGGCCTTTTTCTGTGCTGTAGTGTTCTGTGACTCTGACTCAATGTTTCAGGAAGAGCCTCTTCTTCTCTGTCATCGAATTTCTGAATCACTACCTAAGGATATTTTTCCTCTCTTTTTGCACTACTTTTTAATTCAATTTTCTTTTTTCATTTATCCACATTATTGTAATTTATAGTTTTTACTATGTATTGCAATGTACTGCTTCTGCAAAGCAACAAATTTCACAGCATATGCCAGTGATATCAAACCTGATTCTGCTTCTGATTTAGAGTCATAGAAAAGTACAGCACAGAAACAGGCCCTTTGCCCCATCTAGTCTGTGCCAAACTGCTTACTCCCATTGACCTGCAACAGGACCATAGCCCTTCGTAGTCCTACTATCCATCCATAGTCGTAGTCATAGTCATACTTTATTGATCCCGGGGGAAATTGGATTTCATTACAGTTGCTCATAACTAATAAATAGTAATAAAACCATAAATAGTTAAATAGTAATATGTAAATTATGCCAGGAAATAAGTCCAGGACCAGCCTATTGACTCAGAATTTCTGACCCTCCAAGGCAGGAGTTGTAAAGTTTGATGGCCACAGGCAGGAATGACTTCCTATGACGCTCTGTGTTGCGTCTCGGTGGAATGAGTCTCTGGCTGAATGTACTCTGGTGCTCACCCAGTACATTATGTAGTGGATGGGAGACATTGTCCAAGATGGTATGCAACTTGGACAGCATCCTCTTTTCAGACACCACCGTCAGAGAGTCCAGTTCCATCCCCACAACATCACTGGCCTTACGAGTGAGTTTGTTGATTCTGTTGGTGTCTGCTACCCTCAGCCTGCTGCCCCAGCACACAACAGCAAACATGATAGCACTGGCCACCACAGACTCATAGAACATCCTCAGCATTGTCCAGTAGATGTTAAAGGACTTCAGCCTCCTCAGGAAATAGAGACGGCTCTGACCCTTCTTGCAGACAGCCTCAGTGTTCTTTGACCAGTCCAGTTTATTGTCAATTGGTATTCCCAGGTATTTGTAATCCTCCACCATGTTCACCCTGACCTCCTGGATGGAAGCAGGGGTCACCGGTACCTTAGCTCTGCTCAGGTCTACCACCAGCTCCTTAGTCTTTTTCACATTAAGCTGCAGATAATCCTGCTCACACCATGTGACAAAGTTTCCTACCGTAGCCCTGTATGCAGCCTCATCTCCCTTGCTGATGCATCCAACTATGGCAGAGTCATCAGAAAACTTCTGAAAGTAACAAGGCTCTGTGCAGTAGTTGAAGTCCGAGGTGTAAATGGTGAAGAGAAAGGGAGACAAGACAGTTCTCTGTGGAGCCCCAGTGCTGCTGATCACTCTGTCGGACACACACTGTTGCAAGCACACGTACTGTGGTCTGCCAGTCAGGTAATCAAGAATCCATGACACCAAGAAAGCATCCACCTGCATCACTGTCAGCTTCTCTCCCAGCAGAGCAGGGCGGATGGTGTTGAACGCACCGGAGAAGTCAAAAATCATGACCCTCACAGTGCTCACATGCATCCATGTACCTATCCAATCTTCTCTGGAATGTTGAAATTGAGCTTGCATGCATCACTTGTTCTCCCGACCCTCTGAGCAAAGAAGATTCCCCTCAAGTTCCCCTTAAACTTTTCTCCTTTCACCCTTAACCTATGACCTCTGATTGTAGTCCCAGCAAACCTCCATGGAAAAAGCCTGCTTGTTTCTGCCTTGTCTATACCCCTTATAATTTTGTTTACGTATACCAAATCTTCTCTCAATCTTCTACGTTCAAAGGAATAATGTCTGAATCTATTTCATCTTTCCTTATAACTTAATGACCTCCAGACCAGGCAACATCCTTGTAAATATTCTCTGTACTCTTTTAACTTTATTTACATCTTCCCTGTAGGTAGGTGACCAAAACTGCACACAATACTCCAAATTAGTCCTCACCAATATCTTATATAACCTCAACACAACATCTCAACTCCCGTACACAGTACTTTGATTTATGAAGACCAATGTGCTAAGACCTTTTGTTATGACTCTAACTACATGTGATGCCACTTTCAGTGAATTATGGACCTGCATTCCCAGATAGCTCCGTTCTACTGCACTTCCCAGTGCCCTATCACTCATCATGCAAGACCTGGTTGGTCTTCCCAAAGCGCAGCACATCACATTTGTCTACATTAAATTCCATTTGTCATTTCTCAGCCTATTTTCATCAGCTGGTGCCGATTTCTCCACAAGATTTGATAGACTTTTTTGCTGTCTGCCACGCCCACAAACTTGCTGTCATATGCAGATTGGCTGAACCAGTTAACCACATTATCGTTGTTATAACTGATAAACAAAAACAGACCCAGCAGCAACTCCAGTGCTACTCCATTAGTCACAGGCCTCCAATCAGGGAGACAACCACCTTCAACCACTCTCTTGCTTCTTCCGCAAAGCCAATGTCCAATCTAATTTACTACCTCATCTTGAATGCCAAGTGACTGAAACTTCTTGACCAAACTCCCTTATGGGACCTTGTCTATCCAAATACTTATGTATCCAGTCCCTTGGAATACTTTCCATTAACTTTCCCACAAATGATGTCAGGCTCACCAGCCTATGATCTACTGGTTAACTCTCAGAGCCTTTGTTAAACAGCGGAGCAACATTAGCTATCTTCCAAACCTCTGGCACTTCACCTATGGCTAAGGATGTTTTAAATATCTCTGCTAGGGCCCCTGATTTTCCACCCTAATTTGCCTCAAGACAGCAAACGCCTCCTGCTCTGTAATTCTGTATAGGGTCCTCACTGCTGCATTGCCTCACTTCTACAGACTCTGCGTCTGTCTCACAAGTGAAAACAGATGCAATGAATTTAAGATCTCCCCATCTCTTTCGGCTCCACGCATGGATTACCAGTCTAATCATGCATTGATGATGACTCTGATCTATCAGAGGACCAACTTTTGACCATTGCAATACTTTTGCTCTGAATATATCTGTAGAAGCCCTGAGGATTCTCCTTCACCATGTCAGCTAGAACAAACTCTTATTTTCATTTAGCCCTCTTGATTTCCATCTTAAGTGCTCTCTTCCATTTCAACGCTATCTTTTTCCATATTTACCTTGAAATTAATGGCGTAATGATCACTAGATGCAAATTGATCCCTGACACAAACTTCTGTCGCCTACCCTGTCTAATTCCCTAATAGGAGGATCAAGTATCACACACTCTCTCGATGGGATTTCTATGTACTGATTAATGAAACTTCCTTGAATACATCTGACAAACTTTATGCCATTTAGTCCTCTTACAATATGAGAGTTCCATTCAATATGTGGAAAGTTAAAATCACCTATCACAACCTTATGTTTCTTGCAACAGTGTGTGATCTGTCTACATATTTACCCCTCTAAATCAAGTTGATTTTTGGATGGTCTATACTTTAATCTCAGTAACGTGGTTATATCTTTCTTACTCCTCAGTTTTACCCTTAAAGACTCACTAGACGAGCTCTCCATTCTGTTCTGGCTGAGCATGACCGTGACATTTTTCCTGACTAGTAATGCCATCCATCCACATTTAATTCCTCCTGCTCTATGAAATGGCAGAGCAGACTCGATAGGCCAAATGGCCTAATTCTGCTTCTATATCTTATTGTTTTACAGTTTTTATGGTCTATCACATCTAAAACAATGGAACTCAGAATACTGAACTGCTAGACCTGCCCCTCCTGCAACCAAGTCTAACTAATGGCTACATTCCCATGTGCTGATCTATGCCCTAAGCTTATCAGTCTTTTCTACAGTACTCCTTGTATTTAAATATATGTAGCTCAAAACAATGGTCCCACCATGCTCGACCTTTTAATTCCTGACTTTGTATGTAGGCTTAACAACATCTTTCCCCACAACCATGTGACCAGTCCAGTATCTCTTCTGGTGCTCTGAATGTCATCCCCCTCCAACTCTATTTTAACCCATCCCCCCACTCCAACCCCCTTGCAGTACTAGCAAGTGTTCCCACTAGGATATTAGCCCTTGTCCGGTTCAGGTAAACCATCCCTACTGTACAGGTTTCACCTTCCCTGGAAGACAGCCCAATGATCCAAAAATCTGAAACCATCCTTCCTGCACCAACTCCTTATCATGTGTTAAACTGCATGATCTTCTATTTCTGGTCTCACTAGCATGTAGCACAGGTAGCAATCCTGAGATCACAGCACTGGCAGTCCTATCCTTTAACTTAGCAGCCATCTCCCTGAAATCACTTTGCAGGACTTCATCACCCCTCCTACCCATGTCATTGGTACCAAAGAAGACTATGACCTCTGGCTGCTCACCTTCCCACTTAAGAACATTGTGGACTCAATCCGAGATGTTCCTGACCCTGACAGCTGGGAGGCAAAACAAATCTGGGAATTTTGTTCTTGTCCACAGAACTGCCTGTCTGTTCCCCTGACCAATGAATTCCCTACTACTACAGTTTTCATCTTCCCCTCCCATCCGCCCCCCCCCCCACCTTTCCTTCTGAGTCACAAGGGCAGAGACCTGACCACTGCGGCTTTCCTCTGCTAGGTCATTCTCCCAACAATATCCAAAGCGGTATACCTGTTGTTGAGAGGAACGGCCACAGGAGTACTCTGCTGTGGCTTCCTATTCCCTTTCCCCTTCCTGATGGTCACCTAGTTACCTGTGTCCTGCACCTTAGGTTTAACTACATCCCTTTATGGCCTAGATATGAACCTCTAGCCTCCCGAATGATCTGGAGTTCACCCAGTTCCAGCCCCAACTCTTTAACATGGTCTGTTGGAAGGCGTAGTGGATGCACTTCTTGCACATGTACTTCTTGTCAGGGGTACTGGAGATCTTCCTAACTTTCCACATCTCACAAGAGGAGCATTTCACTATCCTTTCTGGCACCCCACTACTCTAAATATGCAATAAGAAATACAGAAGGAATAAATTAGAAAAATAAAATCTACTTATGGGCCACGCCTTTCCTTGCTAAAGCCTCAATGAGCCAAAGCCTCAGCTCCACACTCCAACACTGGCCCACTCACACAATGGCCACTCTGCTTAAACCTAACTTCTTTTTATTGGTCAATGCCAAGTGCTTAATTTTCACGATTCTATGTCACCTTTTGACTGTGACTCACAAAACATGCAGACTGCTCCCATTTGCTTCCTTCAAACACTCTTTCTTTCCCTCCAGGCAATTTAGCGTCTGTTCAGGACCGTGCTGCACAAAACGTGCTGAATGCTCTCACTCGCTTCTCTTGAACTCTCCCTCCTTCCAGGCATTCTGGTGTCTCCTCGGGACTGTGGCACCAGAAAACGTTTGAGTGTGTGGCTGTAGGCTCCTGTACCTCCTCTGTCACGACAGGAATGAGAAGCGGGCATGGGCAGGTGATGGAGATCCTTAATGATGGACGCTGCCTTTTTCAGGCATTGCCTTTTGATGGCGTTCTGGATGCTGGAGAGGCTGTTACCTATGATGGAGCTGGTAGAGTTTACACTTTCTGCAGCTTAATCCAATCTTGTGCAGTGGCCCCTCCATACCAAACACTGACGTAACTAGTTAAAATGCTCTCCACAGTACACTTGTAGAAATTTGTGAGAGATTTTGGTGACATATCAATTTTCCTCAAACTCCAAGTGAAATATAACCACTGTCATGTTTTCTTTCTAATGCATCAGTATGTTGGGTGCAAGATAAATCTTCACGGATGTTGACACTCAGGAACTTGAAACTGCTCACCCTTTCCACTGCTGATCCCTCTGGGAGGACTGGTGTGCATTCCCTTGACTTCCCCTTCCTGAAGTCCAATCAATTCCTTGGTCTTATTGACATTGAGTGCAAGATTTTTGCTTTGACACCACTCAACCAGCTGATCTATCTTGCTCCTGTATGCCTCCTCTTTACCATCTGAAATTCTACCAAAAATAGTTGAGTCATGACAAAAACATAGATACCATTTGAGCTGTTTTTAGCCACAAAATCGAGGGTACAGAGAGAGTGGCGCAGTGGGCTCAGCATGCATCCTTGAAGTGTACCGGTGTTGATTGTCAGAGATAATGAGGTATTATTTCTGATCTGCACAGACTGTGATCTCCCATGGAGGAAGTCAAGGATCCAGTTGCAGAAGGAGGAACAGAGGTGCAGGTATTGGAGCGTGTTGATTGGGGGTCTGCTTCGTTGAACACCTTCACTCAATCCATCAAAGTCAGAACTTCACAATAGCCAAACATTTTAATTCCCATTCTGACATGTCGGTCCATGGCCTCCACTTGTGCTAAAATGAGGTCACCATCAGGGTGGAGGAGCAACACCTTATATTCTGTCTGGGTTGCCTCCAGCCTGATGGCATGAATATCAATTTCTCCTTCCATTTAAACAATTCCCTCCCCCTCCCCTCTTCTTTTATTCCCCACTCTGGCCTCTTACCTCTTTTCACCTGTCTATCACCTCCCCCTGGGTCGCCTCCTCCCTCCCTTTCTCCTATCAGATTCTTTCTTCCCCAACCCTTTCCCCTTCCTACCCACCTGGCTTCACTTATTAACTTCCAGCTATCCTCCTTCCCCTCTTCCCAACTTTTTACTCTGGCATCTTCTCCCTTCCTTTCCAGTCCTGAGGAAGGGCTTTGACCTGAAATGTTTACTGTTTATTCATTCCTATGGATGCTGCCTGACCTACGGAGTTCCTCCAGCATTTTTGTGTGTTGCTGAGGGTATGATTGTGTTGAACAATGTGCTGCAGTCAATAAACAGCAGTCTGATGTAGGCATCTTTACAGAAGGCACCAGATAAATTCCAACAACTAGATGTCATTGCACAGTCTGATCTGAATGGTCCATCCTGTTTAAGGAGCTACAAGAATAGCTCCTTCAGAATTTTCTATTTTTACAGTTCATTTAAACAAGTTCCTCACTGCATACCAAGATATAAAAATTGTCAGATTTTATGTGTGAAAGACTTAGAACTTAATTTTGAATGCTGTCATATGATTTAAAAGTGTATTATTTAAAGGAAAATTACAAACTGCAGATTGCAGGGTAGTTCAAAAGCAGTATATTTAGAAGTTTTGTTAGCAGCCTACATCACATCACCATGATTCTCCAGTGCCGTCTTGAAACATTCCATAAGATCAAAAGCCATAGGAGCAGAATTAGGCCATTCAGCCTATCGAGTCTGCTCTGTCTTCCACCATGGCTAATCCCGGATCCCACTCAACCTCATACACCTGCCTTCTTGCCATATTCTTTGATGCCCTGACCAATCAGGAAACTATCAACTTCCACTTTAAATATACCCACGGATTTGGCCTCTACTGCAGCCTGTGGCAGAGCATTTCACAGATTCACCACTCTCAGGCTAAAAAAATCCCTCCTTACCTCTGTTCTAAAAAGTCACCCCTCAATTTTGAGGCTGTTCCCTCTAGCTCTGGATACCCCTGCAGTAGGAATCATCCTCTCCACATGCACCTTATCTAGTCCTTTCAACATTCGGTAGGTTTCAATGAGAGTCCCCCTTAACTCTCACATTCTTCTAAATTCCAGTGAGTACAGACCCAAAGATGCCAAATGCTCTTCATATTTAACCCCTTCATTCTGGAATCATCCTCGAGAACCTCCTCTGGACTCTCTCCAAGGACAACACATCCTTTCTGACATATGAGGCCCAAAACTGTTGACAATACACCAAGTATGGCTTGACCAGTGTCTTATAAATCCTCAGCATTATCTCCTTGCTTATATATTCTATTCCCCTTGAAATAAATGCCAACATTGCATTTGCATTTTTTACCATTAACTCAACCTGTAAATTAATCTTTTGGGTGTCTAGCACAAGGACTCCTGAGTCCCTTTGAACCTCTAATGTTTGAATTTTCTCCTCATTCAGGCTCTAAGGTTCAAGTCCTAGACCTCAATACCACCTCATGCAACTGGATCTTCACTTTCCTTACTTGCAGACCCCAGTCAGTTGGGATTGGTAACGACACGTCCTCTACAATCTCCGTCAGCACAGATGCACCCCAAGACTGTGTGCTTAGCCCCCTGCTTTACTCGCTTTCTACTTATTCATCTGAGACTAAGCAAAGCTACAATTTCATATTTAAGTTTGCTGATGACACCATTATCATTGGGGGTCAGAGGTGGAGAGGGTCAGCAACATTAAATTCCTCATATCAGAGGATCTGCCCTGGGTCCAGCATGTATGTACCATTACGAGGAAAGTACGATAGCATCTCTAATTTCTTAGATGTTGCAAAGATTCAGCATATCATCTAAAACTTTGAGAAACTTCTATACAGTAGATGTGAGTTGGAGAGCATACTGACTGGTTGCATCACAGCTTGGTATGGAAACACCAATGCCCTTTTACAGAAAAGCCTACAAAAAGTACTTGATATGACCCAGTCCATCATGGGTAAAGCCCTCCCCACCGATGAGCACATCTACACGGGGCGCTGTCGCAGGAAAGCTGCATCCATCATCAAGGACCCACTCCTCCCAGGTCATGCGCTCTTATGTTGCTGCTATCAGAATGAAGGTACAGGAGGCTCAGGACCTGCGCCACCAAGTTCAGGAACAGTCATTACTCATCAACATCAGGCTCTTTAACTAATAGTGATAGCTTCACTCAATTTCACTTGCCCCCTTACTGAACTGTTCCAACAACCTATGGACTCACTTTTAAGGACTCTTCATCTTATGCTCTTGATATCTATTGCTTATTTGTTTATTATTATTATTTCTTTTTTTGTATTTGCACAGTTTGATGTTTTTTGAACATTGGTTACTTGTCTGACCTGTTGGGTTTGGTCTTCCATTGATTCTATTGTGGTTCTTTGATCTACTGAGTATGCCCACAAGAAAATGAATCTTAGGGTTTAATGTGGTGACATATATATACAGTACTTTCGTACTATATTTACTTTGAATTTTGAACATTGATTCCTTTAATATTGATTTATCTTGAGCTAAATATATGCATGCCACAGGTTGTTAGTAATACAGCTACTTTTTTTTAAATAATGTGGAGCCCCACTTCATTTAAGAATTTAGGAAGACAGAACAATTGCAGAAATGAGCACACATCATATAGGTAGGGTTAGATTAGACTTGTTAGATTATCTGGTAGGGTCAGAAGATTAGCTTTATTTGTCACAGGTACATTGAAATATTGAAACTTACAGTGAAATGTGCTTCTTTGTATCAACAACCAACTCAGCCTAAGGATGGTGCTGGGGGCAACCCGCAAGTGTCACCACATACCATGCCAACAACTCATTAATCCTAACTTATATCTTTGGAATGTGGAAGGGAACTAAATCACCAGAAGAAACTCATGTTTCCATGTTGAGACAGTAGCAGGAATCAAACTCCCTTCTGTGATCACTGATGCTATAAAGCAATTGCACTGACCACTACACTACCATGCTACCTGTGGTATGTTGGTAATTTCCTCCAAAGGCTGTCTTCTAATATTTGCTTCTCACTGGGAATTCAGGAAGATGAAATAACACTTCTAAACTTAAATACATCCATCTGAATAACTACTGGGTGTGAGATCGCTGGAGTTTCTCAGTAAAGCCGTGAAATACATTACTTAAAATTGAAAGCAATTAAAAGTTTAAAATGTGTACAATTATTTATCATTATCAATTACACATTCAATGTCTTCTAAATGGTGTAAATAGTTTTACCCAAATAAAACGTAATATGATTTCATTTTGAACATTTATTTAAATAACTGTATTGCAGATTTGAAATCACAGTCTAAAAATATGTTTTAATTCCTCACTTCAATTACATATTCATAAATTGATTTATTAGTTAAAATAAAACCTATTTGAACTGTTGCTCAGAGCACCCATTACTGCAAGTTGCATTTTCTGGCAATTGGATCCACAATTCATTCGAAATTCTCAGCAGTTCTGCTTTTGTTCCATGCAGGTTATTCTCACATTTGCTTGTTGCGCTCATCTTCTGATTCTCACGTCACTCTGTGTCCCTGTAATCCATAATTCCAGTTTCCTGAACTTTCCATGGCATGCTGCCCCTATCTCATAAATCTTCATCTTCACTGTAACAGCTGGGTATGTTGCCCTTTCCATGTCTGTTCTCCCAAGCATGATGTCTTTCCATTAGTGCCAATAATTTTTTCTGGCTGAAAAAAAAAGTTACTAATACAGGAGGAAGAGAAGTGTTAGCATTTCACTGTTTCAGTTTCTACTTTCAATTTTGGCACTGTTACTTAATTTGTATGTGATCTACATTAAGCTCAGTACTAAGTAAGGAGAAATTTAGTCAGCGCCTCTTGTCAGCCTCTGCTCCCCACACCGTCTTTTTTTTCTCCTGGAAGTGTTAAGTGTTCTGAAAGAAAAAAAAGGCTTGCATTTATCACAGGATGTTCTGAAGCATCTCACACTAATGAAGTACATTTTGAAGTTTAGTCCTTGCGTGCTGTTGGAAATGCAGTAGCAATTTTTACACAGCAAGTTCCCGCAATCACTAGGTCATTTAGTTTAGCTGCTGGTTGAAATATACACACTGGGTGGTAAAGCTCTGGAATTTTCTACACCAGTGGTTTATGGAGGTTGGCATTTAAAGAGGAACATAGAACAGTCAATCCCTTTGGTTCATGATGTTGTGTCAAACGAATTAACCTCTCTTTTTCTCTCTGGCTATCCATCCCATGGGATGATGATGGTTCCTTTCAGTCAGTTAGTGGGGTTTGATATGTGCGTCCTGGAGTGGCTGTACAGGCTGATCCTTGACAGGCACTGCTTGCCACATACTTGGCAGGTAAGGCCTGGAGGGGCAGCAGGGGCAGAAGCTCTGTTGTGGCGCTTCCTGTGCCTTTCCTCTGTTGCCTCGTTGAGCTTGTTCTCAGCAGCGTCCACACTTTTTCTGATGGCGTCCCTCCACTGTGAGCGATCTTGAGCCAGATCCTCCCATGTTGATGGGGCAATGTCAGCTTTCTTGAGGCTCCTGTACCGTAGTCGCTGGCTTCCTCATTTTCTGGTACCACTAGACAGTTGGCCGTACAAGATGTCCTTGGGCAGTCTTCCGTCAGGCATCCTGACAACATGTCCTGCCCAGCGCAGTTGGGCTGACATCACCAAGGTTGAAACTGCTGGCATTCCGGCTCGAGAGAGGACCTCGGTATTGGAGACCTTGTCTTGTCAGGTGATCTTCATCAGAAAACATAGGTGACGCTGCTGCAGTTGGTCAAGCTGGCGTAAGTGTCTCTGATATGGACACCATGTCTCACATCCATATAACAAGGTTAATATGACAACGGCCCTGTATACCTTGCACTTGGTGGCCAACCTGATGTTCTGTGACCAAACTCGATCTTTCAGCTGACCAAAGGCAAAGCAGGCTTTTCTGGTTCTTGACTCACTCTCTACATCCAGAGAAGCTGAGGATGTTATTATGCTACCCAGGTAGCAAAACCTGTTGACAGCATTGAGATGAGTGTCATCAATGAGGACAGTTGGTTCTTCGTAGCTTGAGCCAGGAGCAGTTGGTATAAAACTTCCGTCTTTTTCAGGCTGATTGTCAGTCCGAAGCTTTTGGCTGCACTGGCAAAGCGACTGGTGATCTCCTGTAAGTCTTCGAGAGAGTGGGCAACCAGTGCACAGTCATCAGCAAACTGTAGCTCATGCGCCACAATGTCCCTGACTTCTGTTTTTGCTCTCAATCTTGCAAGGTTGAGGAGCCTGTCATCAGCCCTCATTTGTAGGAAGACCTCTAACTTCAGGTTTGATGTGGCATCCTGAAGAACAGCAGTGAAGAATAGTCCAAACAGAGTAGGAGCCAGAACACAACCCTGTTTTACGCTGCTGCTGATGGAACATGGGTCTGACAACTCACCACACATGTTGATGCAGCCTTCTATGCCTTTGTGGAACTGACGGATGATGTTGGTTAGGCGTGGGAGGCAACCAAATTTTGGTAGGAGCTTCCACAGGTTATCTCTACCAACAGTGTCAAATGCCTTGGTTAGATCAACAAATGTGACATAGAGACTTCTCTGCTGCTCAACACATTTCTCTTAGAGCTGTCTCAGTGAAAAGATCATGTCCACTGTACTACGACCTGTTTGAAAACCATACTGGCTTTCTGGAAGGATGTTGTCACTGATGTTGGGCACCAAGTGTCTAAGGATGATTTCACGAGGCATTTACCCGCAACTGACAGAAGAGAGACGCCATGGTAATTGTTGCAGTCCCTCTTGTCTCCCTTGTTCTTGTAGGTGGTCACGATTGATGAGTCTTTGAAGTCTTGTGGTAGTTCTGCAGCTCTCCACAACTTTGTGAACAGCTGGTGCAGGCATGATGTCAGTGTGTGACTACCATACTGGTAGATCTCGGCTGCGATACCGTCAGGCCCTTGTGCTTTGTTGGGCTTTAGCTGTTTGATGGCTTTGATGACCTCATGAAGAGTAGGGGGAGCATCTAGCTCGAAGAGTATGGGTTGAGGGTGTACTCTGCCCAATGCTTCATCGGTGATGGTTCCTGGTCTGTTCAGCAGCTCGTGGAAGTGTTCTTGCCACCTGTTCATATGCTCTGACTTCTCAGTGAAGATGGATGTACCGTCCTTGCTCAGGAGTTGTGAGGTGCCTTGGTTTGATGGACCATACACAACCTTGATTGCTTCATAGAAGCTTCTTGAGTCATTACAATCAGCGAAGGCTTGTAACTCTTTGGCCTTATTCGCCCACCACTGGTCTTTCATAGCTCTGCAAAGTTGATTTTGCACTCAAAAAGGCACGGTTTTTTTGGAACTTGAGTTTGGGTGTCGAAGAAGAGCCTGGTGTGCAGCTGCCTTAACTCTCTGAAGGTCTTGCACAGATTGGTTGCTCTCATCAAACCAGTCCTGATGCTTGCGTTTGACTTTCCCCGAGGTGTCCTGGGCAGTGCTGTAGACCGTTTCTTTGAAGGCATTCCAGTGCTCAGTAATATCGTCTGGTGGATTCTCAACAAGTCTGCTTAGAGCAGTTTCCATAGAGGATTTCAGGGCATCAGCACACTCGCAATGTTTCAATTTGGTGGAGTTCAGCTTTTTGGGTGGTTTAGCAGCACTCAGTCTGCGTGGAGGTTTGATCAATAGACATAGATCCGACCACACCATTTGATGATCAGTTGAGCACTCAGCTCCACACTTAACTCTGGTGATACGAACGTCAGAGATGTCTCGTTGTCGGGTGATGACATAGTCAATGAGATGCCACCTTCTAGATCGTGGATACATCCATGTGCATTTGAGCTTGTCTGGCAATCTGAACAGTGTGTTAGTAATACACAGTTTGAATTCTGTGCACATCGACAGGAGCAGTAGACTGTTACCGTTACTGTTGACAACTCCTTGGCATCCAATCACACCAGGCCAAACAGTGGACTTCTTGCCAACCCGAGCATTAAAGTCTCCCAGCAACAGCAGCTTATCGGAAGTTGCCACGCTACTGATGGTGGTGTTCAGCTCACTGTTGAACACCTCCTTGACTTCACTGGGATTAGTCAGAGTTGGGGTGTAAACGTTGGCTATGGTGAGGTGGCGTTTTCCTTGCAAAGGTGTACGCAAGGTCTGGATTCGGTCATTTACAGCAACAGGCAGGGTTGGTAGCTTTGTCGCGAGGCAGTTTTTGATAGCTAAGCACACACCTGATTCTCTTCATTCTTCTTCGGGCCTGCCAGACCAGAAGAATGTATACCATCTTTTCTCTTCACAAAGCGTGCCCTCTCCAGCGAGTCGGGACTCCTGGAGAGCCACAATGTCCACTCTGTAGTCCTTGAGCACATGAGCAACAAGTGCAGTGTGTCTCTCTGGGCGATCTGAGTTAGCATTATCCAACAGAGTTTATATGTTCCATGAGGCGACGATCAGATTCTGCTTGTGATTCTTACCGCTAGAGTTGGACAACACGCCAGCCGTGGCAGACTGGCCAGGTTGGTGTGAGCGGGCTTTGTTTGAGCCACCTTTTCTGGGTCCTTCCCTAATTATAGGGTGAGCAGTGCCTCCCTAAACAGGGCTGCTCAGACGCAGAGGGCGCTGCCTCACCCAATCTCCGCTCTGTGTGACCACTCTCCCCCTGCCACCTGCATGCAGACTTGTGACTTCAGCTCCCAGCTGGTCAGGCCTACCACTTCACCACTTGTCCGTCGCTACAGGACTTGGGTGTGTTGAGGATACCCCACTCCTCAGAAAGGAACGGCGCGTTTGTGAAAGGATTTTAGGTGAGTAGGGGGATGCACAGGTCCAGACCCACCCTCTCAACGTCCCCTCCCGGATTCCAGCATGGTGGGGTCCAAGACGGCTGGGGGAAGTTCTATTGCAGTGAATGGCCAGACCAAGCTTCAATGCAAGGGATGCCCTTTCCGCGCTTCATGGCACGCGGTTGCTGGATGGTCATTGACCCTATGAGAGGGATCATAGTTAATTTGACTAATTAACCTACTCAATGGTCATATTCCTCCATTTTTGTACTTGTCTGAGAGTCTCTTAAATTCCACGAACATATCTGCCTCCATCTCCATCCCAGGCAGTGCATTCCAGGGGCTTTCCAAATCTTGTAAAAAGTCTTGCCCCACATATCTCCTTTTAATTTTCCCTCTTGCCTTAAATGTATGCCCACTCTTACTAAATAGTTTTGACCCTGGATGAAAGTTATCAACTATTATTCCATCCATACCTTTCATGATGTTATAAATCTAAACTCAGCTGAGCCAATCCAGAGAAAACAGCCCAGGTTTGTTGTCACTGCCCTTATGGCACATGTCCTCTAATCTGGGGAGTATCCTGATAAACCTTTTCTGCACCCTGTCCAATGGCCCCACATCCTCCTATAATGGGGCAACCAGAACTAATTGTAATACTCTAGATGTGGCCTAACTAGAGTTTTATGAAGCTGCAATCTAACTTCCTGACTTTTGAACTAATTCCCTTGACTATTAAAAGTAAACATGTCAGTTGCCTTTTTTACCACCCAGTCAACCTGTGCATCCAGGACTTAGATAAATTCTTGAGTGATTATGGAACAGAGGGCTATGGGGATATGGCACAAGAGGAGCTGAGGTATTTAGTTTCATTTTTTAAATTGTGAATGAGCTTCACCACCAAGATGCAAAAGTAAATTCCTCTAATGCTTTTATGCATTGGGTTGCTGCCACACGATCGGCTGATTCAATATTTGCATTAACAAGCAGGCATACAGGTGTACCCAATAACCTGGCCACTGAATGTATTGAATGAGTGAATTGTTTGCACTCCTGTTTTCCAATCAGCTGCAGATTTGGGGATGTAGAACATTGCCCCACACCCTGTGTGGTAAGCAATTGATTATAACGAGCAGCAGCTTGAATCCACCTTTCCCAATGTTGAATTTACAAACATCTTTGTTCTCTGCTTTCAAGCCTCTGATGCACTTAGATTACGTTAGATACATTAGATTTCATTCATCACTCATTTCTTAAGGTACCAGTGACTAATGTACATCTTCAACAAAAGCTTGCTGCATATTAAATAAAGTAACAATTTCATTTTTCTTGTTCAACTGTAAGTAGTACCTGCAGTTTAGTTACCTGTGACCTGCATGTCCTGTGCACAGATTTATTGTTCTTTGAAAACCTGCATCTCAAAGAATGACTTCTTTATTGGTGGCTTCCATCTTACTAAATGCCTGGATGATTAATAATACTCTTTTGCACAATCTGATAATGTTTTCAAAGACATTGCAAGCAAACATTCAGCAGAATGTATATAGTTTTTTTTATTGGTGGAAATTTAGATAACTATGTAGAAATTTGTTTATCATTGGGTTTGTATAAAATCACTGACAGAGCAGCTAAACTCCGCAAGAACCATGTTCAAAATAGATTTGTTGCTTCTGTTACAGCAAGCAACATGAAAGTAGTGTTGAAGAGGAGTCCATAATCCAGTCTGTAATGTTAACCTAACATCCACCTGGCCAGATCCCAATGAATCTGATGCAACATTACACACAATGACACTTCAAGCAGAGGAACGTTCTTCGCCACAGGCAATTACTGCAGAGAGATAATAAAGTGCCAAACTTACCAAACAAATTGGTTTAACACTTGAACCATAACTTATTCCACAGATGATGCTTTCAGCTATGCATCTGAGGGAAGCTGATCAGTCCCAGATTTTGTTCAATCTGGCCTCAATCCTTTCATTAGAGATGTTCAGAATTGTCTGAGCAACTACCTTCAGATACCACCACTGGATACTACTACAGTTCCCCTTCTTTCCAAAACAAAATGCAGAAACATACTATTAAGGAAATTACTGAATGTGGGAATAGTACAGAAAGGTGACAGTAAAAATTCAGTCATGATCAGCCAGGTGGAGTAGTAAAGTTTCTATTATTATATTTTTCTGACAATATGAAAAATAAACCAAGCAAGAATCTCAGGACATTCTGAAAATGCACATGTCACCATGACAATCTCAATCCTAATGACCGAAGTCACTACAGTTGACTGTATTTTGCACTGGTCACATTATTTAGTTTACTTGTGTCTCCCCCAGACCAACAGTTCCCGTGTTGAGGCTGCCTCACCAATCCCATAGCCAACACTCAATCAGTTCCTATAGACATTGCCTTGTGCATGTCTAACACCAGACTCCTGAAATGGCCATTCTACTCAAGCTCTAAGACAGCATGAAAGTACCAGGAGAAAAATGGAAAGAATTCAAAACCTCCTCAAGAATCTCTAATAAGGAGAGAAAAGATGAAATATGAAAGTAAGACAGTCAATAATATAAAAGAGAATACCAGAAGTTTTTTCATTTATATAAAGAGCAAAAAAGTAGACATAGGGCCATTGGAATGTGACACTGAGAAGTAATAACAGGGGAGGGGGGCAAAGAAATAGTGGACAAACTGAATAAGTATTTTGAGTCAGCCTTCATGAGCAGTATGCCAGAAATTCAAGAGTCTCAGGGTGCAGAAGTGAGTATAGTCACTATTACCAAGGAGAAGTTGCTTGGGAAGCTGAAAGGTCTGAAGGTAGACATGTCACCTGGATCAGGTGGACTCCACCCTGGGATTCTGAAAGAGATAACTGAAGGGATTGTGGCGGCATTAGTGGTGACCTTTCAAGAAAAGTGCTATGCCAGCACAGTGTTTAGTGTGGTGCTATTACAGCTTGGGTGATTGGTGTTTGGAGTTCTATCTCAACATCCATTGTACAAAATTTGTACATCTTCCCCTTAGAATGAATGTGTATTCTCTGTGTGCTCTGGTTTGCTCCCATAGACCAAAAGCATGTGGTTTAATTGTTCATTGTAAAATTGTCCATGATTAGTTTAAGGTTAAATCAGGGGCTGCTGGCTGATGCAGCTCAAAGGGCTGGAGGGGCCCTTCTGCATCACCTCTATAAATTTAAAAAACATCACCAGATTTAGAATGGTTCCAGAAATGTAGAAAATTGCAAATGTCACTCCACTCTTTAAAAAGGGAAGGAGGCAGAAGACAGGAAAGTCTAAGCTTGTAGGCCTGACTTTAGTCGTAAGCAAAACATTGGAGTTTGTTATTTAGGATGAGGTTTCAAGGTGCTTGGACGCAGACAATGGAAATCAGCAGAATTTCCTTAAGGGAAAATCTTGTCTGACAAATTTGTTGGAATTCTTTGAAGAAATAACAAGTTCAAAGTTAATTTTTTTTTGTCACAGTACATATATGTTTCATTATCCAACCCTGAGTTTCATTTTCTTGTGGGCATTCACAGTAAATACAAGAAACACAATAGAATCAATGAAAGAGCACACCCAACAGGAAGGACAAACAGTCAATATGCAAAAGGGAACAAACTGAGCAAATACAAAAATAAATTATAGTCATAATAATAATAAACAGGTAAGCAATAAATATTGAAAACATGAGAAGGCGTCCTTGAAAGTGACAGGCAAGCTAGACAAGGGAAAGTCAGTGGATGGCGTTTACTTGAATTTTCAGAAGGCCTTTAGTAATATGCTGCACATGAATGTACTAAACAAGATAAGAGTCCATGGTATTACAGAAAAGATACCAGATGGATAGAAGTTTGGCTGACTGGCAAGAGGCAAAGTGTGGGAATAAACAGATACGTTACCGATTGACTGCCAGTGACTAGTGGTATTCTGTGAGGGCTGGTGTTTGGTCTGCTACATTTCATGTTAATGATCTGGATGATAGAATTGATGGTTTTCTAGCAAAGTTTGCTGTCAATAATGACTGGTGGAGGGGCCGGTAGTGTTGAGGAAGCAGGAGGCATGCAAGAACACTTGGTTAGGTTAGGAGAATGGGCAAAGAAGTGGCATGTTGAATGCAGTGTAGGGAAGTATATGGTCATGCACTTTAATAGAAGAAATAAAGGTGTAAACTGTTTTCGAAATGGGGTGTGGATTCAGAAATTGGAGGTGCAAAAGGACTTGGGATTCCCTAAAAGCTGATTACTCATCTGAGAAGGTAACAAGGGAGTCTAATGCAATGTTAGCATTCATTTAGCGAGGACTAGAATATAAAAGCAAGAACATAATGCTGAGGCTTTATAAGGCATTTCTCATATCGCACTTTGTGAGCAATTTTGGGCCCCAAACTAAGAAAGGATGTTTTGGCACTGGAGACGGTCCAGAGGAGGTTTATAAGAATCATCCCAGTAATATAAGGGCTAATGTATGAGGAGTTTTTGATGGCTCTGAGCCTGTATTGCTGGTGTCTTGAAGAAGGGGAGGGCATGTTTCTCACTGAAACCTACTGAATATTGGAAGGCCTAGGTAGAGCGTATGCAGAGAGGATGCTTCCTTTAGTGGGAGAGTCTAGGACAAGAAGCCACAGCCTCAGAATAGAAGAGATATGAGAAGGAATCTGTGGAATTCATTGCCACATACAGCTGTGGCAGCCAAGTCACTTGGAATATTTAAAACAAAGTTTGATTGTTATTTAATTGATAAAGAGAAATCAAAGGTTAATAGGAGAAGGCAAGAGAATGGGTTTGAGAAAGAAAGTATTTCAGCGATGGTTGTATGGCATAGCAGATTCGATTGGCCAAATGGCCTATTTCTGCTTCTTTATTTTATGGTCTTATGGCATAAATTTCTTTTGGGTGAACAATAAAGAAGTCTCTTAATACACCCATGAACATGAAAAATTGCTTAGAATTATGTGCAAACAAGCTATTCAAACTGCACTCAACACAAATCAAATAGAATATCATTTATAATGCTAATTTCTTTTAATTTTCATTTTCTTTCTTTGAATGTTCCTGAATCGGGAAGGTGAGGGGCCAGATTAAAATTAAAATCTTTAATTTGCAAAGAAAAGAAGTTGTTCTTTGAACAAATGCCGGAAGTCATTGAAGTAAAAAAAAATGGAAAGTTCTGGTAAGTTCAAAGGAAAAGTACTATTTGATATTTAGCATTCACAGTTTCAGAGATGGTGAGGTGGGAGCTGGTGAGCTCTTTCTAGCATTTTCGCTTCGCCTCTGTATGCTCCCTGCAAAAATTCACAAGGCATTCTGTGCCATCCAGAGGAAAAAGTAAAGGATATTAACCACCCTACACCCACTCCTCCCTCAATAATCTGACAACCAAGTCTATACTTAAAACATCCGGAAGCCTCCACTCAACATGAAACAATTGATGGCTGAACCTGAGATTCCACTCTTAGGAACCCCTGACCCCCGTCTCCAAGTTAGCAATTAAACATTTACTACTCTAAAAAGCATTTCCCCTATTCTGAGGTAGTTTAAAAAGCCTGTAATTTTAAATTATGTACAAAATGAAAGTTATTTTTGAAATAATTAAAACTAAACAAACATTACAATACTAAGGTAATTAAAAGCACAATGGTGTAGTAGGTAAGCTTAGATTAAATTCCTTTTATGTACCTTTATTTCACACATTCACATTCAGTCAATCTTTTGAGCAATCTATTAGAGCAATCCCTCCAAAGCCTTTTGCCACAATAATTTCAATGTTATATTTCTTTGTCACATTTCCATCAATAATACCCTGATTTTCCCACTGCCTATCCATACCAGAAGTAATGTATTGTATCTACCCAGCAGATGCTTGGTATGTGGAGGATCCTGGAGATATCCATTCAATCACAGGGAAAACTTACTGACATAGACAGCGTCCGAGGTCAGGATCAAACCTGGGTCATTACAAGACAACATGAACTTTGCAGGAGATTTATAGGACTTTATGTCACGGACAGAGACCTTTTATCTTTATCCCAACCAACTAAGTTAGTCAAACTATTCAATGTCCCAGCTCTTGGTCTGTAATCTTGTCAGTACTGGTACAGCAGTGAAGCTCATGCCAGAAATTCTTAAGTACATTGATGATTTCTGCCTCGGCAGCCAGTAAGTTCGAGGTCTCAGTCACTTTTACTGAAAGGAAGAGTCTTTACTGTCCTTTCATATTTCTGTCTATTCCCATAAATCTATGTTCCCTAGCTGTTGATGCCTCAGCTAAGGGAAATAACATTCTTCTATTCCAGGAGTCACAAAGCTCAAATCACCCCAGTTTAGTCACGTTGACAGCAATGTGGATGTTACCCTCTGAGAATTGTACTAAACCTTGTTTAAGTATTTTATGAATACAGTGCTGGCTAATTACTGTAAGGTTTGCAAAATAACATACAAATACTGTTTCAGTGTTCCTTTAGCTCGCTAGATTAGAAAGCAGTCCAACTGTGTTCTTTCTAGCTGACCTCTCTATCAATCATAATAAAACATTCCAGATAATAAGAGCACAAACAAGAGAAAGTCTGCAGATACTGGAAATTCGAACAACACACACAAAATGCTGGAGGAACTCAGCAGGCCAGACAGCATCTATGGAAAAAAGTACAATTGACATCTCGGGCCAAAACTCTTCCTCCAGCATTTTGTGTGTGTTGCTCAGATAATAAGAGCCTCATTATCTTTACTTCTTGATTCCTGAACCAAACGCTATTTCTCAATTTCAGTCTCATCACTTGGCAGCAAGGACTTGGATTTAACAACCAGTATATAATAAGCCATTCATTAGTAACAAGTTATTTTAGGCCTAAACTTGTTGCCAGGGCATAACCTAAATTAGTGTCTAAATCCATTGCTATTCATCCATTGAAGAAAACGCCTGAAATGGAGCTCAAAATCAAAATCAAAATCAGGTTTATTATCACTGATATATGTCTTGAAATTTGTTGTTTTGTGGCAAGAGTACAGTGCAAGACATAAAATTGCCATAAGTTACAAAAATAAATGATTAGTGCAAAAAAGGTAAATAATGAGATGGTGCTTATGGGTTCATGGACTGAGTGTGCGTCTTCCTTAAGTTCATTAGGTTTAACAGCTGTGGGGACATGCATCATTGTGCAGTGATAAAAGTAATCAAAACACATTTGTTTTGATTCAGTCCAGGTTTACTGTACCCCTTTTCATAGGTGACACACCAACCAAAGCATTCACCTTTTCCACCATTAGCAAGTAAAACCAAAATGCCTTTGTCCCACAATGCCATTGTCTACTTCTGCATCATTGATCACACTGAGTAGCAAATATGACAAAGAAATGCAGTGGGGCATTTCAACATCCCTAAATTAACTGGGATCACCTGATGGTAAAAGGCATAGAGTGATTGGAAATTTTAAAATGCATCCAATATGTTCATAGTCCCCCAGAGGGATTTGATACTTCAATAGTTCAATAGTTCCATTTAATATCAGAGAGTGTATACAATATACATCCTGAAATTCTTGTTCTTCACTGACATCCACAAAAACAGAATAGTGTCCCAAAGAATGAGTGACAGTAAAAAGTTAGAACCCCAAAGCCCCCCCACTCCCCCCACACACACACAAGCAACAGCAAAACAAGGACCCTCCCCTTCCCCACACCCCCACTCATTTTAGCAAAAGAGCATCAGCACCCTCCACGCACCAGGCAATCAATGAAAAAGCCCCCAAGAAAGACTATGATCTGCAGTACAACGAAAACTAATCGCTCACCCAACAATTCGATGTATCACCAGCTCTCTCTCTCTCTCTCTCTCTCTCTCCCTAATAAAGGGACAGAGAGGTGTCGCACAGCAAAAAGGGAAACTAGCAAGACAAAAACCGCTCGCGATTTACAGTGTTAAAGTCTGCTGCATCACTTTTCTCCGAGTTCTCTAAGTCAAGAATCGGCAATAAACTCTCCCCACCAACTAGAGAAAGAGCGATAGAGTGTGGTTTGTTGGGTACAGCACCCTCGATAGCTGATCCACTGCTCCTGATATTCCAACCTGAGGTATGACACACCAGTGTTGATCGTCAGCGAGGAGAAGATGTTATCACCAATCTGCATAGATTGTGGTCTTCCAGTTAGGGCGTCAAGGATCCAATTGCAGTGGGAGGTACAGAGGCACAGGTTCTGCAACTTCTCAACCAGGATTGTGGGAATGATGGTATTAAATGTTGAGCAAGTGTCGATGAACAGCAACCTGACATGGGTGTTTGTGTTGTCCAGGTGCGCTAAAGCCATGTGGAGAGCCATTGAGATTACATCTGCCATTGACCTATTGTGGCGATAGGTAAATTGCAATGGGTCCAGGTCCTTGCTGAGGCAGGAGTTCTGTCTAGTCATGACCAACTTCTCAAAGCATTTCATCACTGTCGATGTGAGTGCTATCGGGCGATAGTCATTAAGGCAGCTCACATTATTCTTCTTAGGCACTGGTATAATTGTTGCTTTTTTGAAGCAGTCACAGGTTGAAAATGTCCTTGAATGCTCCCACTAGCTGGTTGGCACAGGTTTTCAGAGCCTTACCAGGTACTCCATTGGGACCTCCTGCCTTGCGAGGGTTCACTCTCTTTAAGGACAGTCTAACATCGGCCTCTGAGACAGAGATCACAGGGTCATCAGGTACAGCAGGGATCTTCACAGCTGTAGTTGTGTTCTCCCTTTCAAAGCGTGCATAGAGGGTGTTGAGTTCATCTGGTAGTGAAACATTGCTGCTATTCATGTTATTGGATTTCACTTTGTAGGAAATAATGTCTTGCAAACCCTGCCAGAGTTGCCGTGCATCCGATGTCGCCTCCAACCTTGTTCGAGGTTGTGTCTTCACTCTTGAAATAGCCCTCCACAAGTCATACCTGGTTTTCTGGTACAGAGCTGGGTCGCCAGACTTGAATGCCACAGATCTAGCCTTCAGCAGACGATGTACCTCCTGTTTCATCCATGGGCTTTGGTTTGGGAATGTACAGTAAGTCTTTATAGGCACACACTCATCCACACAGGTTTTAATGAAGTCGGTAACAACTGCAGCATACTCATCCAGATTCGAAGATGAATCCCTGAATACAGTCCAGTCCTCTGATTGACATTGGCCTGCGTCACCCATCTAAGAAAAACACAGGTTAATCAGAATTAAGGTTCAAAAATGGGGGACTGCTAGTTTCAATATGACACGGGAATCAGCAAAAGGTGAAAACTGAAATAATGAAAGATTAGGGCTAACAAGTTCATAGAACATAGAACAGTACAGCACAGTACAGGCCCTTCAGCCCACAATGTTGTGCCAACCCTCAAACCCCTGCCTCCCATATAACCCCCCACCTTATATCCCTCCATATACCTGTCTAGTAGTCTCTTAAACTTCACTAGTGTATCTGCCTCCCCCACTGACTCAGGCAGTGCTTTCCACGCACCAACCATTCTCTGGGTAAAAAATCTTCCTCTAATATTCCCCTTGAACTTCCCACCCCTTACCTTAAAGCCATGTCCTCTTGTATTGAGCAGTGGTGCCCTGAGGAAGAGATGCTGGCTATCCACTCTATCCATTCCTCTTAATATCTTGTATACCTCTATCATGTCTCCTCTCATCCTCCTTCTCTCTAAAGAGTAAAGCCTTAGCTCCCTTAATCTCTGATCATAATGCATACTCTCTAAACCAGGCAGCATCCTAGTAAATCTCCTCTGTACCCTTTCCAATGCTTCCACATCCTTCCTATAGTGAGGTGACCAGAACTGGACACAGTACTCCAAGTGTGGCCTAATCAGAGTCTTATAGAGCTGCTTCATTACCCCGTGACTCTTAAACTCTCTCTCTCGACTTATGAAAGCTAACACTTCATAAGCTTTCTTAACTACCCTATCCACCCTGTGAGGCAACTTTCGGGGATCTTTAGACATGTACCCCCAGATCCCTCTGCTCCTCCATACTTCCAAGTATCCTGCCATTTACTTTGTACTCGGCCTTCCAAAGTGTACCACCTCACACTTCTCCGGGTTGAACTCCATCTGCCAGAGAACTGCCATTACAGTTCCCGTAACGCTGAAAGATAAATCCAACGAGGCTAAAGAAATCTGAATATCAAGGTTGGATAAAGATGAAGAGTGTAGTTATGTGATATCATAGATGAGTTATGTATCATGAATGAATTGGGCCAAAGTGCTCACTGTTGTGCTGTGTAATCTATTACTAGATAAGTGAAAGCAGGAAAGGCCCTTCAAAGTTTACAGAGAGCAAGGGAGTACCCAGAAAAAGAAGGCACAAAAACACTGGTGGACTAAATTGAGTAAAATCCCCAAAGCCTTTCATAATATAGCGAAAGGCAGTCAGGGAAGGAATGGAGCCCATTCCGGCCAAAGTACTAATCTGCGCACGGAGCCAGAGGACGCTCATTATGCTTCAAGTGAAAGCTTCTTATCTTTTTTAATATGGAGAAGAACTTTGTAGTTGGAGAATTCAGGCAGGGCAATAGTGGAATTTTACATCACATTACATTTGAGCATGAGAAGGTATTCAAAGTTTTAATGTGCTTGTAAGTGTTTAGATTCCCAGGGCCTGTTAAGATGTGATAGGAGGCAAGGGAGAAGATTGGTGATACTCCAAAAGAAGTTTCAAATCTCTGACCCACAGATGATTGCAAGATGACAAATATAGTCATCTGATTCAGGATGTCAGGTGCTGGTGAGTTTAACAGTGGGAGGAAACTAATCCGATAGACTTGTGTGAGAATGGATTAAGCTGAATTTAGAGATACAGGAATTAATCAGGGATAACCAGCATGTCCTTTTAGGGGGAGATACTGAATGACTAAACCGATTGATTGCTCTGAGAAGATAACTGTGTCAAAAAAGGTAGTACAGTGTGCTGTAATCTTCATGGATTTCAGTAAAGTTTCTGACAGAGTTCCATATGTAAGACTGTTCCAAAGGATATAAGCCAATGGGATTTATGGCAAAGTGGCAAATTATATTTGAAATTTGTGATAAGAAACAGAAGGTGATGTTTAAGACTGTTTTTGCAATAGGAAACTTGTGACCAGTGAGTACTACAGTACTGAGCGCTTAGTTGTTTGTTATGGACATTAATGATATTGATGTGTAAGCAGAAGTTATGATAAATATGCAGATGGCATGTAAATAGTGAAATGAGTACTATTCAGCAGCAGGGCAATATTGATGAGTAGGCATCAAAAAGTAAAGTTGGATCTTTATATTCATATGTGAAGGCAACAACATGCAGACAAAGTGCCCCACCTAAGGAAGTGACTAAGTCTTCCTTAGATGGGGCATAGAACAGAAGAGCATGGAGGTTATGGTACAAATATGTAAAACATTAGTAAGTCCACTGTTGGAGACCTGTATGCAGATCTGGTCACCAAGATATAGGAAAGTTGTGACTGCACTTGGGAGAAGGTTCTGAAGTGGAAATCAGTTGTGAGCTGAAATGGGATAGGCTGAGTTTTTTTTTTTTTGTTTTTCTTGAATTAGGGAAGATTGAGGAGGAACCTGGTTGAAATTTGCAAATTTCTGAGAGGAGGACGTATTTCGATGAGCACTCAAAGTCTGCATGGAAGGCTGCAGGCTGGATGCAGGAAAATGGGATTAGCATAGCTCATATTTTATGTACAGTATATGCTAAGGTTATGAGTTGAATAACGATGACTTGTCCATCACCATTTCTTTCTAACCACTCTCCCTCCAGTTACTGGGACCTTGCTATATGTAGCAGTCCTTACAAAACACAATCCTGATAGGGAACCATTTCTTGGTGTGAAATTGATAACTCAGAAGCAGTGGCAGCAGAATCAGAGTTATTATCGGAGACACATATGATGTGAAAATAGTTGTTTTGCTACAGCAATACAGTGCTGACATAAAAATTTTTATAAACTACAAAAATATATAAACAGTGCAAAATAAATCTAATGGCTATGTACATTTGCATCATCTGTGATCTTGTCCCTGATCAGCTCCTGTCTATTCAGTGTGATGTTTCCTGACCTGGACTGCACAGATGATGTTGGCCTGTGAACTGAGATGTTCGAAGTGAAATTTAAGTAAAATGAAATGTCCCTGTTTGGTTTTGAACTAAACTGGGCACAAAGCAAAAAGACATATCTCGGAAAATCAGCCACTCATCTTTCTGGGACAAGATTCTAAAAGTTTCTGTCAAATGGCTCTGTTGGTAGAGTTTCACCATGGAGACTGCAAGTGTTCAAAGAGGTAAGATTTGTTTGCACAGATTTCTTTTTTTTCTCTCTGGAGCATTAGAGCCTGAGTGTTGACTTGACAAAAATATAGAAAATGGTAACAGTCATAGGTAGGGTAGATAGCCACCGTCTTTTCCCTAAGATGGAATGTCAGATCATAAGGGGCATAGGTTTAAAGTGAGAGGTGAAAAGTTTAAAGGAGATTTATGTGGTAAGTTTTGTATTCAGAGTGGTAGATGCTCAGATCGCGCTGACAAAGTAGATAGTGGACGCAGATAAAATAGTAATGCTTAAGAGGTATGTATGCATGCACATGAACACTTAGACCATGTTCAAGCAGATAGGATTAGTTTAGATCGGAATTCTAGCCAGCATATGGATCGTGGGCATAAGGGCTTGTTTCTGTACTGTACAGTTTAATGAAGTAGTTACCACATCCTCAATAGTAATTTGGCATTAGATAGTAAATTTTGGCCTGCATGTTACTTTCACATCCTATAAGTGAATATAGCTCCATAATTGACTTCATCCAATTGGATACTTCCATTGATTCACTTCAGTTCATTACATATATACTGTTCTCAGAATATATGAGGGGTTCCTCAGACATTGGCAAATGTAAGGGAAGACTTCACCCGCTACTCAAGTATACTTTTAAATTAAGAAATTTTGGATGTTTTGTTCTGATAATAAGTAAAATGCATCATAATGTTTATTCCATATCCTATTGATCTGACCAGTACTACTGATTTAAGAAGAGTACCTATCTGAAATTAATTGCCCTAAATTTTTCCATATAACAAGTGTTGTACATTGTTGAAAAGGTTATTAAAACAAGTTTTTTCTCTTCACTGGATTTAGTTGCAGTGGACTGCACTAGTCAAATATTACCATCTTGATCATTTAGTTTGTAATAACCTTCCTGTTGATTCAAAGTTTATAATTAGATCTTGTAGCTGATAATGGTAGTCTTTCCCTCAGGTAATCCAGCAACCCCCTTAGCTGCAGTGTAATAAATGCTATTTAATACAAACATTTCTGCATTGAATAATCAATCTTCTATGGCTGCAAATGAATCTTCAAAACAAATTTCAAATAAGCTTCCTTCTCTTATATCCAAATTCTTTCTTCTATATGAAGTGTCTAACTGATGATTAATATTAGCATAATTGTTTAAACCATAGCTGAGCGAACAGAATAATGTTGACTTTTAGCTGAACAAAACCTTATTAAACATTTTCTTCAGGGCATGTCTGACCTACAATACAAAAGAAGCCTACAGTATACTAATAAGCTAAATCTTACAGCTAGATCTCCACCTCTTTGTTGCACTTATAAAGTGTCATAATCATTTTTTTCTCCTAATTCACTGGCAGTATACAAATGCTCAAAAGTTGTGATAATATCAGATCTACCTCATTTTAGTTGGAATTGCCTATTGACCAAAATTGCATAAAATCAAATAGCATAGAATCAAATCCTTCAGCCCACCACACCTTTGACAGCAAGCATGAAATAATCTATACTAATCTATACTAATCTCATTTATGAACACTTGGGTGCGTAGTCTACTCTGCCTTTGTGATTCAAGTGCTTCTCCAGGTAGCACTTAAATGTTTCTCCAGGTAGCAATGGGAAGAGGATGTAAGGCAATGTAAAGAGTAGAAACCTATGTATAACTTGCAATCACCAACATTGAGTTGGGGTTCACTGTAAGAGGCTGGTCTGACCTGATGACGTAACAAGGTGAAATTTTACTGCACTTTATGTTTTATGTTAGGTGGACAATAAAGGAATTATTGCGGTTTCCCTTTTATTTACGAAAGCCTACTTGGTGGCCTCTAATGCTCTGGGACGATTCCACTGTTATTCAACACGTCGGCCAATGCAATCCCTTTGAAACTGCCTGAGATTTGGAAGCAAAATGCCATCGCTTGGTTTGTACAAGCCGAATCCCAATTTGCACTGTGAGAAATCTCTGCGGATGACACCAGATGTTACTACATAGCAGCATCGCTCAATAGTTCCATGGCAGCAAGAGTGGTAAGTCTGCCTGAACACCCAACTGAACGTGAAAACTATCGCACGCTAAAAAGCCACCTATTACAGACTTACGGACTATCAGATTCTGAGCATGCCAAACAATTGCTTTCCTTACACAGTCTCAATGATACTAGGCCTTTGGAGCTAATGCATCACATGCTGTCTTTCCTGGGAAATTGCCATTCTTGCTTATTATTAAAGGATGCTTTACACAGTAAATGCCTGATCAAGTTCACATAATCCCCGCTAATGCATCTGTGAAGGACTATAGTGAGCTTGTTAAAATGACTGATAGTCTACATGCAGCCAGGCAGGTGAACTCCTCCTCCTTTCTCTACCTCAATAAACCAGGTCAGCAGGGCTGTGAAGCAAACAATGTCAGGTCTGTGCTTTTACCATTTTCACTTTGGTACAAACGCCACCGAAGTGCCAACTGCCTTGCATCTTCATAGAAACATAGAAATATAGAAAATCTACAGCACAATACAGGTCCTTCGGCCCACAGAGTTGTGTCGAACATGTCCCTACCTTAGAAATTACTAGGCTTACCTATAGCCCTCTATTTTACTAAGCTCCATGTAACTATCTAAAAGTCTCTTAAAAGACCCTTAGATCTCACACCTCAATATATTCTTTATTTCTGAGTTATGTTGTTTATGCAATGACAGTGGCAAATGGTCTGTTTTTGGTTGTCCTGCACTACCAGAGTGAATCTAAAGCAAGCTACTTCCAGCAGCACCTTGCTGATGAGACAGTGCTGATCACCTGCTCAAGTCCATCAACGTACAACTTCCTAACTCAAAAGACTAGAATGCCACTACAGAGAAAGAATAGCACAGCCAGAAGTCTCAGTGTCTATGCTTTTTTATTCATTTCTTTACCAATACCACGTTGCAGGATTACATCAGACTATTTCATAAACATTTAATTAATCGGTGTTTAATTTGATGGTGCCAACTGCCTTGCATGTTCGACAGTGCCAACTGCCCTGCATCTTTGACTGTGCCTGCATATTGGGACATCAGGGATCTGTGAACACCATGGGTTTCAGCTGCTGGGGTCATCTACTGTTCATCACGGACACCCTTTCAAAGCAACACTTCTTGTTCGACACGGGTGCTCAAGTGAGTGTGCTGCCAGCATCGCCTATTGATGAGAAGGAACCTCACTGGAGGCTACCAACAGCAGCAGGATCCAGACTTACGGAACATGACAGGTGCTTCAGTGGGCGACATTACACATGGGACTTCATCCTGGCTAAATTGGTTAGACTTCTACTCGGTGCAGATTTCCTGTGTGCCCAAGGACTTTTAGTCAATCTTAAGAACTGCCGGCTTGGGGATGTCAAGGACTTTGAGTAGTTACCTTGCTTCCCCAGTAAGTTCCCCACAATGACTCTGTCAAGCACAGGCACCACCGCATGTGAGTTCACTCAACTGCTGGGTGAATTCCCAAATCTCACCAAGCACACTTTCTCAACTACAGTCACAGAACTTGGGGTCAAACACCACATTTCCACAACTGGTCCACCAGTTCATGCTCACGTGCATAGACTGGACCCAGAAAAGCTGGCAACCATGAAGGCTGAGTTTGCCAACATGGAAAGGCTTAGCATTGTACACAGGTTGAATAGCTCCTATGCTTTGCTCCTCCACTTGGTCCCTAAGTCTGGTGGTGGTTGCCACCCATGAGGCGAATACCAACACTTTAATGAGGTCACCACCCCATACCATTACCCGGTTCCACAAATCCAAGACTTTTCAGCCCATTTAGCCAGAAAGTTAATTTTTTTCTGAAGTTGACTTAGTGGCTACCATCAGGTGCCTGTGTGCTCAAAAAACAATCCCAAAACAGCAGTGATAGCCCTCTTTGGCCTCCTTGAGTGTGTACGCATGCCATTTGGGCTGAGAAATGCAGCACAGACTTTCCAATGGCTGATGGACTGTGTAATAAAAGATTTAGATTTTCTTTTGTGTGCCTGGATGACATATCTGTCACAAGTGTGCCCAAATCCAAATATGTGTCACATCTCTGCACACTTTTTGAGCTCTTAAACCAACATGGGTTGATTATTATTTTTGCTACATGCCAGTTTAGGTTGTCGACCATTAACTTTTTCAACCATCACATCTCTGCAAAAGGTGAAAAGCCTCTCCCATCAACAGTTTCTGGTATTATGGATTTCCCACCACCCCTCACTACTAAAAAACTATAAGAATTTTTCGATGTGGTGAATTTCTATCACTACTTCATTCTGTGAGCTGCTGAACTTATGCTTCCCCTATATACTGCCCTTAAAGGCAATGCCTCTCATCTCACGCTTGATCTGTTAGCAGACATGACCAGAGCATTTGATGACACCAAACAAGCTCTTTCCAACACAACTCTACTGGCGCACCCATTCCACAACGCACCTATAACCATTACTACTAACGCTTCAGACTATTCTGTGGTTACTGTGGATGAACAGTTGGTTGGAGGCATGTGGTAGCAGTTCACCTTCTTCCACCAGCAGCTCCATCCCCCCAAACAGGAAGTACAGCATATTTCACCATGAGCTTCTGGTCTGTATCTGGTTCTCTGTCATTTTTGTTTTCTACTAGATGGTCACCATTTCACAGCAGCATCACTACCTGACCTATATATCCGAGTTCACAACTGACATACAACACACCAAGGAAAAAAATAATGCCGATTGACTCTCATAGCCAGGTGTGAGGCCTAACAGAGGCATGGCAGCCAACCAAGCTACTGATCCAGAAGTTCAGGCTTACTGAACAGCAGGCTTGTGATTGGCTGACATTAAGTTTGAGAAAACTGGAGTTTCTCTCCTGTGCGATGCCTCAACTGGTTTCCCTTGCCCCATGGCGCCCGCAAACTGGAAGTGGGCTGTTTTTAACTTCATTAATGGTCTCTCGCATTTGGGCTGGAAGGCCTCACAGAAAATGGTTGCGCTAAAGTTTTTGTGGCACGGCCTGCGAAAGGATGTGCATGATGGGAATGCAGCCTGTGTGAGGTGCCAGCCGGTGAAAATTACCTGTCATGTTTGGGCACCTGCTGAGACTGCTGCACAATGGTTTGACCACGTCAATGTGGACCTAGTTGGTCCCCTTTCCCCCTTCCGTGGAGTTACACACTTCCTTACCATGATTGAGCATCAATGGTGGCCACAGACATGGTTCAGGAATTCATCAGCACCTGGGATGCTCGGTTGGCACCCCATCTGGCAATTGCTCTGACCATGGTCCCCAATTCATATTAGGCAAGATTACACCATGGCGTATCACCTGCAGTCCAATGGCCTATGTGAGTGGTTTCACTGCTACTTAAAGTCTGCTCTGCTCAGAACAACACTAAAAGAGGACCATGGCTGAGTTGAATTTAATTGAATTGATTTTATTACTTACATCCTTCACATACATGAGGAACAAAAATCCTTATGTTACGTCTCCGTCTGAATGTGCAAATTATAGTAATTTGTGATAAATAGTATGTACAGTAAGATATACAACAAAACAGTCAAAATAACTTAGAAATACAATTGTGCTAGCGTGAATAAATCAGTCTGATGGCCTGGTGGAAGAAGCTGTCCCGGAGCCTGGTGGTCCTGGCTTTAATGCTGTGGTACTGTTTCCTGGATGGTAGCAGGTGGAACAGTCTGTGCTTGGGGTGACTCAGGTCCCCAATGATCCTTTGGGCCTTTTTTACACACCTGTCACTATAAATGTCCTGAATAGTGAGAAGTTCACATCCACAGATGCACTGGGCTGTCTGCACCACTCCCTGCAGTCCTGTGACTGAGGGAGGTACATTTTCCATACCAAGCAGTGATACAGCCAGTCAGAATGCTCTCAATTGTGCCCCTGTAGAAGGTCCTTAGGATTAGGGGGCTCATGCTGAACTTCTTCAAATCTGAGGTGAAAGAGGTGTTGTTGTGCTTTTTTCACCACACAGCTGGTATGTACAGATCAACTGAAGTCCTCAGTGATGCATATGCCAAGCAACTTAAAGCTGTTCACCCTCTCAACCCCAGATCCAGTGACGGCGCCAGAGAATTTTTCTTGCTGGTGCTACAGTGGGGCTGAATTATTCAGTAATGGTGCTGAGAGATGTACCCTATGGCAGGGGTCCCCAAACTTTTTTGCACTGTGGACTGGTTTAATATTGACAATATTCTTGCGGCCCGTCCGACCAGGTGGGGGGGGGGGGTGTGGTAGGGTTGCCAATGGACAAGAGTAGCAGTCAAATACGTTGTGTTTACCCCTAGAAAGACACCATGAAGCCTTGCGCGGGCACTTATGTGCACATGTGTGTACGTGTGCATGCGTGTATGTGCCCATTTTTTCTACAAATCGTTCTTGGCGATTCTGTTCAGTGAAACTACACTGTACATACATTATTTCTACTTTATATAGGCTGTGTATTTATCATATCATTCCTGCTTTTACTATATTAGTGTTATTTTCTGTTTTATGTAACACAGCGCATGAATATATTGATAAGTCAATTATAAGTCACTTATAAGTCAATAGCATCATAACATTTTAAGTAACGTTTGGATATTAAACACACAGCACATAATTTCCCCGTATGAACATATAAAATCATTGCAACACACCAATATTGTTGAATCAGTGGGAGCCCTGGGCGTGTTTCCCTGCAAAGAGACGGTCCCATCGAGGGGTGATGGGAGACAGCGATACTCGAAGGGGGTTCCTTATGTCCAGTCTATTCCGCAAATTAGTTTTCATTGCATTCATTGCAGAAAAGCCTGCTTTGCAGAGATATGTTGGAAATGGAAGCAATGTTTTCAGTGATTTTGTGGCTATCTCAGGATATTTAGTCTTGACTTTGATCCGGTATGCCGGCAGAGATGTTATGTCAAACATACTTTTCAGCCCGCCGTCATTTGCAAGCTCAAGGAGTTGATCTTCTTCCCGCGCTGACATGTATGACACGAGGGTAATGACCTCGCTTGCATTCAAGTTCAACAGTGCGTGACAGGGAATGAGGAAAGGTGCAGCTGACTCATTTCGTTTCATATCGCCAAATCATATTGTTTCCTCGGGGATCGGTAGCACATGCTTTGCTGCCCGGTACTGGTCCGTGGCCCGGTAGTTGGGGACCGCTGCCCTATGGTAATATGTATTCGCAAGGCCAGACGTGTGGCGTTCAAAAGTCAATTTCAAGCATTATGTGCCTACTATAAATGCCTCTGTTGATTCACAAGTAACAGCAATTGATAAATAGAATATAGAAGTGAACTGTGACAGTATCAACAGCATCGGAGACAACCCGGGCTACACAGAGCATAAACAAACAAACCAACAGAGCATCCGACCCACAGCACACAACGTGAATCACGCACCAATCCCGCAATCAACGTCAAATGCGTGCTTTTCAACCGAAAAACACAACACTAACCCAGAATATCCACTGCTATTCGCATTACATAGACAGACAATGCCAAAAGATACACCGTTATTAAAGACAAATAAGGCAAAAACAGATGCAAGGCTTTACCAGGAGTTGGACAAATCATACTCTGACCATGCAATACCTCAATTAATTCGGCCACTGAATTTAAAACAAATATCAACAGAATCATCGCTTGGAAGTCTAAGCAAAACTAATAGGCTTAATAGCAGTAAATGTAATAGTTTAGGATTTGCAGGAAACATAAGGACTATAGGGTACCTACCACAAAATAATAATAATAATAACCAGCATCAGTCTTGGCCCAAATTTTTAAAAAATCAACTGCACTCACCATTGATGTTTGCAGAGAAGCACGATCCATCTGCTGTTGTGATCGGTGGCGAAAGCATCAATGATTTTCTGGTTGTCAAGTGCTTTGGTCCTCCGGCTGTTTATGGCCAACAGGGCCAAGTTGCTGTTCCGAGCATCGCCGCTGCTATTCCTTAGGTAGTTTTTGAGGTGTCAGAGGCAAGAGAAACTCCGTTTGCATGAGGCAGATGTCACAGGTAGAGTCAGTGATATGCAGATTAGTTTGTATAAATCTGTAAATGCATCGCGGTAGAGTCTCATTGGAGCTAGAAATTCCACTGTGTCGTTCACTGTCTGTCCTTGCTAGAGACTCAACCACAGCTCTCATATACTCACGATTTTCTTGGACAATCTTTGCATGTCCTTTGTCAAGCATATTTCCCAATCTTGAACCGTCTTGTTTTCTCAATCTGAATTCGGCTCATGGCTCCATAGCAAACTTATGAGCTGCACTTATACGGTGGGTTTTGAAAGCTGTTGTAGCTTTTCGCCAGTTGTGGTAACCGGTGACAGTGAAGGTAGACTCAGAATGGAACCCATGTCCTCCACACAGGAAATACCTGCATGCGAAGCAGAACGAAGTATCTTTTGTGATCGAATATTCCAGTCAGTCAAACCAGCCACGAATAAAATTCCTTTGCTGATTGCCAAACTGTTGTGAGCAGTGAAGGGTACTTTTTCAATGCTGGCCGACAGGGTCCTTCCTCAGGCTGCTGGCTAACATCACTAACAGTATTCCCACTAGCACCAAGAGCAGCTTCATCCACGTTCTCTTCCGAATCCTGCTCCATTTCTTGTTCCTCTAGTTCGTCCTCACACTTCTTCGATGAACTGCTGTCGTCCTCATCCCCACTTACTTCTTTCTGCAAGTTTCCTATTACATTTTGGATCCAGTTTGTCAACATGACTTGGACCTTATGGGCTCTGACCTTTCTGACCAGACTTCCTTGAGGGACCTTGTCTTCATAAAACCCTCAATTCATATCCAGAGTTACCTGAATTTGCCACCCTTAACCTTTACCCTTATGGGTATATATTCACCTGACTCTAAATGCTTCCCTTTTAAAAGACTTCCACTTACCAGAAAAATATAGATTTATTTCAAATAGAAACAGCCTGAGAACACCTGGCACATCCTGTCTCATGACATTGAAATTAGCCTTCCTCCAATTCAGCTACTTCTGCAATATCCTTATCCCTTCACATAATGACTTTGAAATTTACCCAAGGGGTTTTGGAGATCACCCCAAAGTGTTTGCCTCGATCATTCTGTCTACTTACCCAGTTTCATTCCCTGGAATTAGGTCCAGGTTGGCTCTGTGCCTCATCGTACCAGTACAAAAGCATTCCTGGATGTAATCAAAATTTTGTCTAATCCTTTCAGAGTGAGTAGAACCTCATTAATGCTGGACGTACTGAAACTCCTTAATAACCATAACCATATAACCATATAACAATTACAGCACGGAAACAGGCCGTCTCAGCCCTTCTAGTCTGTGCCGAACTCTTACTCTCACCTAGTCCCACTGATCTGCACTCAGCCCATAACCCTCCATTCCTTTCCTGTCCATATCCGATAATCTAACTGCATTTCTTTTACACCTCGCTGTGATTTCCTACTTATTTCCCCACAGTGCAGAATACCCCCGTGGCCATTCCCCTCAATAGCAAGTATACCAGATTGGAAACTGTCTGTGGGGGGGGCGGGGGGAAGGAGAGAGAATGACCTACCGAGGGAGGACGACAATGACATTGCTTCTGTCTTGTGGCCCAAAAGCAAGGGGAGAGAAGAGGAGAGCAGTGGAGATAGGGATCTCAATAATGAGGGGACTTTATATGATGTCTACCAGGTGCTCGGGTCAGGAGGATCTCAGATCAAGTCCACGGCATTCTTAAGGAGCAGAGGTCATGGTACATAATAGCACAGCTAGGAAAAGGATGAAGTCCTGAAAAGTTAATACTGGGAGCTAGGTAGGAGGCTGAAAAGCAAAACATGAGTGGTAGTAGCCTTGAGACTGCTGTCTGCGCCACCTGTCAGTGAGGGTAAGAGTAGGTTGATATTGCAGGTGAGTGTGTGGCTGAAGGGTCAGTGTTTCAGATTTGTAGATCATTGGGATCTCTTCAAGGGAAGGAACAATCTATACAAAAGGGACGAGTTACATCTGAACTTGATGGGTTCAGTGCCCTTGTGGGTAGGTTTGCTGGAGCTGTTGTGCAGGGTTTAAACTAGTGTGACAGGTGGATGGAAACCAGAGTAAATAGGTCAGAGGTGTAAAGGTAGATGCAACCTGTAGCGATCAGTTGGATGGGTTGAAATGTGTCTAATGTGGGAAGTATCAGAAACAAAGCTGATAAACTCAGAGCATAGGTTAGTACATAGAACTACGATGTGTGGCCATTACAGAGAGTTGGCTGTCATAAGGGCAGGAATAGCTGCTGGATGTTCCAGGGTTTATATGTTTCAAAAGAGACAGAGAGGGAGGTGGAAGAGTTGGGGAAGGTATTGCTAATCAAGGACAGAATCACAGCTACAGAAAGGGAGGACATGATGGTGGGATTATCAACTAAGTCAGCGTGGGTGAAAGTCAGAAACAGGAAAGGAGAAATCACTCCATTGGGAGTATATTATAGACACCCCCTCCCCATAGCAACAGAGTCACTGAGGAGCAAATTGGGAGGCAGATTTTTGCAAAAGTACAAAAATAACAGGTTGTTTTCATGGGAGATTTCAACTACCCTAATACTGATTAGTGCATAAGGTTTGGATGGGGTAGAGTTTGTAAGATGCCTCCAGGAAAAATTTCTAACATAATATGTGGTCAGACCAACCAAATGAGAGACCATACTGGAACTTGTACCAGGTCAGGTGACATATTTCTGTGGGTGAGCATTTCAGAGACAGTGACCACAACTCCCTGAACATTGCCTTAGCCTTAGAGAGGGCTAGGTAACAACAGTATGGGAAAATAGTTAAATGGGGAAGGGCTAACTATGATTTCTATTAAGCAAGAACTTGGGAGCATAAATTAGGAACAGATGTACTTTGGAAAATGCACAACAGAAATGTGGAGGCTGTTTAGGGAGCACTTGCATGAAGTTTTGGATAGGTTTCTCACATTGAGGCAAGGAAATAGTGGTAGGATGAAGGAACCGATGTTGACAAGAGAAGAGGAGCATCTCATCAAGCGAAAGAAGGAAGCAGACAGGATATATCTCATGTTACTATGGGAAATAAGGGAAGTGATTGATGCACCTTTGGCAACAATATTTAACCTGACTGGCCACAGGAGTAGTACCAGAAGTTTGGAGTCTGGCAAATGTTATTCCTTTATTCAATAAAGATAAGAGGGATAACCTTGGGAATTATAGACCAGACAGATTTATATCAACATTGAGCAAACTATACTGGACATAAAACAGCTTTTACAATTATTGCCTCCTCAGAAACATTCTGTGACCATGATAAACCACTTGAAGTGGAACAGAAGTAGAAGTGCATGCTACTAATAGTACATAGAAATGAGGAGAAACAAGAAATTAACTTTAAGCAACATACACAAAATGCTGGTGGAACGCAGCAGGCCAGGCAGCATCTACAGAAAGAAGTAAGAAGAGTCTCAACTGGAAATGTCGATGGTACTTCTTCCTATAGATGCTGACTAGCCTGCTGCATTCCACGAGCACCTTGTGTGTGTTGCTTGAATTTCCAGCATCTTCAAATTTTCTCGTGGTTGCGTTAAGAAATTAACTTTTATTGGATATAATGTGTTTAATTGCATAATGGTGCTGATGCTTTGCAATACTTCAACTAAGCGAAAAATGTTTTTTTGTTGATTTTCATTTGTACTCAGTGTATGAGGTTTCTTGCTTAAGTGTCCAATAATACACTTAAAAGCAAGAAGCCTTATACATTGAGCATTGACGGATGTCAGTTGTCCTGATACCATTCCTCCATGACTGCAATCTCCTCGTGAAAACTTTCATCCTGCTCATCAGTGACAGTGCCAAAGCATGTTGTCAACCAGCTGTACATAGTTTGGTGCTCTGCAGATGCCAAGAAAATTTTCAACAGCATCCCTCAATGTTTTCCATTCAACCTTCCCTAGTCCCACTAGAAATTCCTCAAATTGTTTGTCATTGATTTGTGGACCAGCAAAAATGCTTTCCTTAACCTTGGCATCAGTTACTCTGGGATACATCTGTCTCAAATATCGAAATGCTTCACAAAATGTTTTGTACCTGGTGACAGCAGATTCCATCATTACAGTCTTGAATCCAGTAATTCTGATTTTGCTTTTGACTACCTTATCTCTGACCAATTATTTAACTCAAATTGAGTTAACAAATGAGGCTCACTCAACATAAATGGTTCAAGATCTGTATCAGTAACAGTGGTGTTTTTCATTCCTGGTTCATGTACCATGGCATCTTTGTCTGCCTCCTTTAGACTCCATGTCTCTGGTGGCTTCAGTACTGGAAGATTATGATCATGCGGCATGGGTCTTGTGGCTGAAGGGAGATTTAGCAGAGAAACCAGATACACTGGTCAGTCTGAAGTAGCATGTCTATCATATGATCCTTCTGCTCTCACCATATGATCAGGACAGTGAACGGGATTGACTTCCAAGTACCTCTGAGCTAGGCACTAAAATCGGCAGTGCATGTTGCTCAACAAATGTGAGGAGCCCAGGCTTTGTCTTGGTCTCCAATTTTACACCTGAAGTAGAGAAAACAGGCTTTTTAAAAAAGAGGAGATTAAAGTGTATACTTCCCACAAATATAACAGAAAGCATCGCGACTCCTGCAACATTGGTGAGACAATTTGCTATCACAAATACAATGACTTTATTATAATGAGTACACACAATATGCTATGTGCATCAACGTGATTGCAAACTGATATACATGTAAACATAGAACTCTGTGTGTGTGTGTGACAGATGCTTTTATAGCCTTTCAAAAACCTATCCTGCAATGCAGCATCTACCCTACAAAATCATGCCCATGCATGCCTGGACAAGATAGAAAAATTTTCAGCTTACATTGTGCACAACATTTCAATTGACTTGAATTATGATTTAAAATAGCAAATATAGGTGTGAGGGCTTTCTTGTTTTATGTTACTGCGCAGGCTTATAAAATGGCTTTACTGTGATAATAACTGCGATTTTATGAGTTCTCTTTCTCTCTGCTTGTTTGGGTTATATTATTGATAAGAGAGATAATGAACCAATAGGTGTCCAGGTTATTCTTTTTGTGGGTGATATTCTGTCTCATATGGCTGGGAACCGTGTGGTTTGGCAGCTTTTCGGGAGGAGACCTGGAGAAGAAGGACATGCTGGGCGCACTCTGGTAGACCACTGTGGTTGGTCCCGAGCGGCCAGTCAAGGGGGTCGGAGGAGATCAGCTTGGTGGAAAGAGGACCCCGTTAATTGAGCTCCAACGGTTGTGCATGAAGTTGTTGAACTCTGATAAGTCTGGCGCCTTTTACTTTCCCTTTTATATTGTATCTCTATTAATTATATAGTTCCAGTAAGATTTATAAAGTGTAATCTGTAAATCATACATTGTGTGCTGTCTGATATTTGATGTGTGAGTTTGTGCCAGGTGGCATTACACAGCAACTACACAACTGTGAGGCACGGTTTGGCGGGCGGACAGGGTTTCCCTAGATAAACACGAGCCGATAGACCTGAGCGTAACATTAGTGGGGGCAGCGTCCGGGGTTGAATTGTGTGTAAGCTGTAAAAATCGCCATGTTAAGTAGTGCGGAGATGGACCGGGATAAGATTGCAAGCTGGTGTGAGCTCGAGGACGTATCGGTGAATCATGCGTGCGTGTTAAGTGGGGTGGATTTCCGCACTTTGGAAGAAGTGCTAGTGCGAGGATTGAGTCTGATTAAAGCTATCGGCAAGGTAGAACTGATAGCTAGAAAGTGCGATAAAGAAGTGGAATCCAGCTGGGTGTTGGTTCGTGCAAGTGCAGACGTCATGACGTTGGAACTGCCAGTGACGGTCAGCGTCCCAGGGGAGGCGGGGCCGTGGGGCCTCCACACCCTCCCGGAGGACGAATGTGAGGAGACACCAGAGGAGGAGTTAGATGAGACACCAGGGGAGATGCCAGTAGCCAGTGGTGGAGGGTTGAAGAAATTTGCAAGGGAACAAGTTCTCGGGGTAATGAGGGAAGAGGGGCAAGAGGGGTCAGAGTGGGAAAGATTAGCCAGGCACCGTCCCCCAGCTAGAAGTGAGACCTCCAAGCTGGCAGCCGCCATTACCTCCCTGGGCTCAAAGCCGAGAATTTTCTCAGGAGCCACGCCCACCCTGGAAGGGGAGGATGATTATGAGTCATGGATCGAAAACACGTTCCAATTGTTAGAGGAGTGGCCAGGCTCGGATAAGGAAAAGAGACAGTGATTGGTGGAAAGTTTGCGGGGAGTGGCGGCTGGTGTCGTCCAGGGCTGAAAGCTGAACAGCGCTCGGCTTCCCTGGCGGAGTATCTGGAAGCTTTGGAGGGTGCATCTGGATTGATGGGAGGTTCCTGGGAGCTTTTAGTGGAGTTTCAAAAATGCAGCAGGGAAGAGGGGAAAAGCTCTCAGAGTACATTCTTCGGCTAGAGATAATGCTTAATGAGTTGCGGCGCCAAGGGGTAGTGAAGGAGGATGAGGTGGCGAAGTTAAGGATGAATCAGATATCTAGGGGTTCCCTGGGGGAGGACAAGGTGGCTTGGAGTCTCCGACAGTCCTGTAAAAGGAGCCCCCCTCCATCATTCGGTCAGCTGATTAGAGAGGTGTGGGAGGATGAGAGGGCATTGGGCTGGAGAGAGGGCTCTGGCCACCGGGGGCAATCCTCAGCTGTCTAGGAGGTGGTGGCAGGGTTGAAAACCCAGCGACCCAAGGGGTCCCAGGTGGGTAGGGACCCCTCGCATGAGTGGATTGACAGGGAGAGCACCCCCTTCAGGGTGCGGGCCACTTAGAGGACTGGGAGTGGTGGGCGTCCCGGGAGGAGAGGGGCGGTGGGTAGTGTATGCTATAACTGTAGGATAGAGGGGCATTTCCGGCGGGAATGTGAATGGAAGGAGGTGTGCCACAGCTGTGGGGAAGAGGGACACTTCCAGAGGGATTGTGAGAGACAAGAAGCCCCGTGAAGGGCAAGCCCCCGGGTGGCTAAGAAGAGAGAGGTGTCAGGAAACCTAGGAGAGACTCAATGAGGGAACGGACTGGTCTGTGGAGGAACACGTTCCCCGAAATCTGCCATGAGACCTCCGCAGCACAAGCCCTTATTCCGGGCAGTTTAGTGGTACCCTATGGATAGAGGGAATCCTCGACATTGGGTCGCAGGTCAGCTTATTGTACCGGTCGTTATACAACAAATATCTAAAGCATTTGCCAGTAACCGCGTTTAATGCCCTGGAGATTTGGGGTATAAGTGATGGTGATTACCTGTACGATGGGTGCCTGTCAGTGAGATTGGAATTCTTGGAGGGCGATGTGGGAGTGATGGAAGCCCTTGAGACGTTAGTGTTGGTTTGTCCAGATCCAGTGGAAGCAGGTGGCACTGCCCTTCTGGTGGATACTAACACCCCTCTTGTGCGACGGCTCCTGGAAGCCTGTAAGGAGAAGGTGAGGGAGAACTTTCTGGAGACCCTCTCGGTACACCCAGTGTTTCAAGCGGTGTTCAAAGAAGCGGGTGACGACAGGGGGCTGGATCCTGGGTTCAAACGAGAGACTGTGTGGTGTACTCAAGCGGGGCCTAAAGTGATGCGACCAGGGGATGTGGCATTAGTGTTGGGGACCCCCAGAGTACCAGCGGGCGAGGCCCTGTTAGTAGACGCTCTGGAAGACCTTGAAGGGGAGTCCTGGTTCCCGGCTGGGGTGCTGGTGAGATCTGAATTGCAGAGGCCCTTGGTTGTACAGGCACGCCGGATGGGGGTGATTGTAAGGAACACAACGGAGAGGGAGATCACCTTTAAGCGCGGGATGCCCCTCGTGCACTTGTTCCTGGTGACGGTGATGTCTAGCGCCCCTGTGAGGCCCTCGGGAGGAAAGCTATTGGAGAACAGGGGGCACCTGACCGAGGAGGCCTTTAATTTTGAGGACTCCCCTGATCCGTCAGAGTATAAGAGAAGGCTGGTGGAGAAGATATTGAAGCTAGAAGATGTCTTTTCTCAGAGCAAATTTGATGTGAGTTGTTCCAAGAGCCCGAATTGGAGTTTCCAACTAGTATGGGGACTCTGCGGAGGTGTGGGACGGAGGAAGAGCCCACCGCAAAGGACATGGGCCCAGGCCCTGCCCCGGAAAGGGATACTGATTTGGAAGACGATGATTTGGATGTATGGTACCTATTTCTGTTTGTTAATTCCCCAGTACTGGAAGAAGAGGCTCCTGACCCTTCCCCCACTAAGTAAGATGAGAGGAGGGAGTGTGTTGGGGGGCAGCCTGGGATACAGCTGGCCTTGGAGGGAGAGAGGGGTGGAACCAGAACCTGAGACAGAGGGCTCCGAGTTGAGGAGGGATCCCAGTGAGGGAGCGGGCGAAGGTTCGACAGGTAGACCCGGGGCGTCTCCAGTGGTGTCTGAGCTGGAAGGGTCACCAGAGGAGGTACCGAGGTCTCAGAGAAGTAAGAACCCCCCAGGAGAGGTTGACCTATGTAGTGCCAGGAGAACAGGGTGTGATCTCTACCGCCTTGGGAAGTTATGTCACTGCTTTACGCACCTGGGTTGGGTTTTGTGTTTTGCAAGGAGGATTAGTGAACTCCTTTAATGTCATGAGGACATGACTTTATTTGGTGGGGGGAGAGTGTAAGGGGTTTCTTCTTTTATGTTACTGTGAAGGCTCATAAAATAGCTTTTCTGTAATAATAACTGCGATGTAAGGAGTTCTCTCTCTCTCTCTCTGCTTGTTTGGGTTATATTATTGATAAGAGAGAGAATGAATCAGTAAGTATCCATGTTATTCCTTTTGTGGGTGATATCCTGTCTCATATGGCTGGGAACCGTGTGGTTTGGTGGGCTTTTCAGGAGGAGACCCGAAGGGGAAGAACATTCTGGGCGCGCTCTGGTTGACCACTGTGGTTGGTCCCGAGCGGCGAGCCGAGGGGGTCGGAGGGGATCGAATAGTGGGAAGAGGACCCCGTTAATTGAGCTCCAACGGTTGTGCACAAAGTGGTTGAACTCTGATAAGTCTGGCACCTTTTACTTTCCCTTTTATATTGTATCTTTATTGATTACATAGTTCCAGTAAGATTTATAAAGTGTAATCTGTAAATCGTACAATGTGTGCTGTCCGATATTTGATGTGTGAGTTTGTACCAGGTGGCATTACACAGCAACTACGCAAACCGTGAGACACGGACGGGGTTTCCTCTAGATAAACACGAGCCAGTAGACCTGACCGTTACATAGGCAATTACAAGACAATGGTGTGTGATAGGGAAACCTCAGGGTGATTTTCATGATCACTAGCCCAAAATCCATAAGTTACACCCAGAAGAATTCAGGAAACAAAACATTTGTTTTCTGGTGCTATTGGAGAAGATTCTTAGGGACAGGACTTACAAGCATTCTGAAAAACATAGTCAGTAAGGCTTTGTGAGGGACAAACTATGTCTCACAAGCTTGATTGAATTCTTTGAAGAAGAGACAACACAAATTTATGAATGTGAAGAAGTGGATGTAGTGTATATTGATTTTAGTAGGACATTCAATAAGGTTCCCCTTTTTAAGGCTTATACAGAAAGTCAGAAGGCATGGAGTCTAGGGAAACTTGACTGCGTGTATTCAGAATTGGCTTGCCCAACATAAGGCAGAGGTTAGCTGCAGATGAGGCATATCCTGCCTGGTGTTTGGTGAGCAGTGGTGTTCCACAGGGATCCATTTCTGGACCCCTGGTCTTTGTGATTTTCATAAATGACGTGAATGGGGAAGTGGACGGGTGGGTTAGTAAGTTTACAGGTGACAAGAAGATTGGTGGTGTTGTGCATAGTGTAGAAGGTTGTCATAAGTTACAATGAAACATTGATATGATGCAGACATGGGCTGAGAAGTGGCAATGCAGTTCAGTCTGGAAACGTGTGAAGTGTTTCATTCTGGAAGGTGAAATTTGAAGGCAGAGTACAAGGTTAATGATAGGATTCTTAGCAGAAACACAAAAAAATCTGAAGATGTTGGAACTCCAAGCAACACATACAAAATACTGAAGGAACTCGCTAGGCCAGGCAGCATCAATGGAAAAGAATACGGAGTCAATGTTTGAGCCGAGACCCTTCATCATTACTGGGAAAAAAATGGGAAGTCAAAGCAGAAAAGGTGGAAGGAGGGGAGGAAGAAGTACAAGGTGAAACGTGATAGGTGAAACCAGGAGAGGGAGGGTTGAAGTAAAGAGCTGGCAATTTGATTGGTGAAAAATATGAAAGACTGGAGAAGTGGTAATCTGATAGGAGATGGTAGAAGACCATGGAAGAAAGGGAAGGGGGAGGAACACCAGAGGGAGGTGATGGACAGGAAAGGAGATAAGCTGAGAGAGGGAAATGGGAATGGGGGAATAGTGAAGGGGAGGCAATTATTGGAAGTTCGAGAAATCGATGTTCACGCCATCAGATTGGAGGCCACCCAGACAGAACATAAGGCATTGATCTTCCAACATGAGTGTGGTGTTATTGCTGTGGATTGACATATGAGAAATGGGTGGCCTCTGGGAGATAATTGCTTTTTCTGGTGGATAGAGTGTAGGTGCTCGTCGAAGTGGTCTGCCAATCTACGTCAGGTCTTACTGATATACAGGTGGCCGCAGCGGGAGCACCGGATACAGTAGACGATCCCAATAGACTCACAGGTGTAGTGTCATCGGGAAGGACTGTTTGGGGCCCTGAATGGTAGTGACGTAGGAGATGTAGGGACAGGTATGGCACTTGTTCCACTTGCAAGGTTAAGTACCAGGAGGAAGATCAGTGGGGAGGGATAAAAGAACAAAGGGATCCCTGCGGAAAATGGAAACTGGTGAGGAAAGGAAAGATGTGCTTGTTGGTAGGATCCCATTGGAGATGGATTCTCAGCCGTGTGGTGGGACAGAGGGATCTTGTGGCCCCTCAAAGTTGTCACGCAAGTGCATAGGTTCTTTAAGAATGTACTTGGTTTGCTAGATTTCATTAGTTACGGGATTGAGTTCAAGAGGCACAAGGTAATGTTGCAGCTGTATAAAACTCTGGTTATGCTACAGTCGGAGGATTGTGTTCAGTTCTGGTCACCTCATTATAGCAAGGACGTGGAGCCTTTTGAGAGGGTGCAGAGGAGATTTACTAGGATGCAGCCTGGATTGAAGGACATGTTTTACGAGCAAAGGGGGATGAGATGTGGCTTTATACAGCTGAATAAGATGATAAGAGGCTAAATAGAATGGACAGACAGCATCTTTTTTTCCCCAGAGAAGTAATGGTTAACACAAAAGGCCATAATTTGAAGGTGATTGGAGGAAAGTATAGGGAGGATGTCAGAGACAGTTTTATTACACAGAGAGTGATAAGTGTAGGAAACATGCTGCAAGGGTTGGTGGAACAGGCAGTTATGTTAGGGATTTTTATGAGACTCTTAGATAGGCACATGATGAAAGAAATTGGAGTACTATGAGAGGGAAGGGTTAGGTTGATCTTGGAGTAAGTTAAACGGTCAGCACAACATTGAGTACTGAAGCTCCAGTTCTGTAATTTGTTCTACGGTTTATATTTGCTACTTTGTATCCAAATGAAATTTAAGAGACCAGTAGTATAATCCCAATCTCTATACTCAAATGAGCATCTAGGAGTCTCCCTCAATATTGCAGTGATGGTCTCCTTCCTCAATGTTTATGACCCCTTCTGCTTTATCGCCCTTCTACCATCACAGTGAAGCATCTACAGGTTTGTATATCCGTGATTCCCATCGAGGGAGGGGGGGCAGTAAGGGAAATAAAGGTTGTCAAGGGCATTAAAGATTCTTGGGGGGGCAGTGGTAAGTGGCACCCTAACTTGAGGTATGACACCTGACCGACCGTGTCAACTTGCTGCTGTTGTCAACATTCCCATTATGTGCTAATTTTTAAAAATTTTATTTTAATATCCGAAATCTCTTGATATCGATTCCGCGCGGACAAAGCGCGAGACCTCACCCGTGTGCCACTCATGGCAGAAAATCTTTCCCTAATTTTTAATTTTAATTTTGCCCTGTTAATGACAGATAAATACAAATGGCGTGATCTTTAGGAGTCAGAAAGTTGTGAAGGCTTGAATTTTATTCCTGCTAAGAAACAGAAACTACAGAAAGTGGCCAATGCAATATCCTGTACCTAGAGGACAACTTTATTCCATTCCCATCAGATCAGCGACATTCCATATGTCTTTTTTGTAATACTTTACAGTCTAATGAAGCCAAGAAACCATCAAGATTGCAGGAACACTCCCATAAAAAACACCCCGTAAAGGCTACTTATGGTATTACTCAGTTTCAGAAGATAAAAGAAGCATTTGAAAAGCATTGCACACTCAAGTCATTTGCCAAGAAAGCTAAAAATTACCTTGATAGTGGTCTCATTGCATCTTATAACATCTCCAAAATGATAGCAAAGTGTGGAAAATCTCATACGACTGGTGAAAGATTAATAATGCTTGCTATATCCGAAGTGCTCACCATTGTTTTCAAAATGAATACCAGTATTTTAAAATCAATTCCTCTGAGTAATAACTCTGTAGCTTGTCATATTGACAAAATGAGTGAAAACATTGAGTATCACCGATACACAAAGGTACAAGAAAAAGAATTGGGATAAAACTGGATGAGTCGACTGTACGAAATATTGCTAACGGCATATGTACAGTTTATCAAAAATGGAAAAGTTCATGAAGAGATTCTATTTGTGAAAAGTTAAAAACAAATATCAACAGAGAATCAATCTACAATGAGCTCACAATGTATATTGAGGATAAAAGTATTCCGATTAGGAACATGAATTCTTGTGCAGCAGATGGAGCACCATATATGACAAGTCGCCATGCTGGTTTAGTGGCATCTATGAAAAAGAAATTCCAAGTCTGTTTGCAATCCATTGTGTAATTCATCGTCAACATCCTGCAGCCAAAAACCTCAGCAATGACTTTTTTCAAGCATGACTCTTGTAATTGATGCTATCAACAAAATTAAAGCTCATCCCTTGTGTGTGTGTGGCTTCCGTCAGTCGTGTCGACCATGGGTGCTGCACCTCTGGTAGTTACTGTGACTGGTCTCTCCAGGGCACACGTCAGGGCAGAGTTGATATGGAGATCCGTCTGTTGCCCATGCACCTCCACGCTGATGACAGGTCCAAAGGAACGATGAAAGTCGATACAGTTTGGTGCCAGCAGGAGTTGCTGTGCCAGTGCTGCGTACAGCAGTCAACCGCCTTCGAGACTCCGACTCCGGATTTTTCCTCGGGGTTTACTCCCAAAGCCTTTTCCGTGAGCAGGTTTTTTCCTACAAGGCAGCAGAGGTTTGAAATCGGAGTTTTCCCTCTTCTAGATGAGCTACCATCCATGATTAATGAGCCCCATCTGCCCGGAGCAACTGGTTTTAAGGCGCCAATGGCCTGCCTTTGCCCCTTCTCCTGTCAGTGAGAACAGCACCACCGGGCATAAGAACGTGAAGGCCAGGAGTTGGACTTGGTTGTCAGAGGCTGTTTGAGACGCACGCCATGAAGTGCATTTGTTTAGCAGTGGGAGCTCGTCCCCACTACCACCCTTTGGCTATGACTACCTTTAGATAGCGGAGATATTCCCTTAATTTTGCCAGTTATGCCAAGATAATGATGAAGAGTTTGAACACTTACTCTTCACACTGAAGTGCGTTGACTGTTAAAAGGCTGCTGTTTAAAATGTTTCTTTGATCTCTTAGACACTGTGGTTGAATTTTTGCTCAAAGTCGACAAGAGCTTAGGAAACAAGATTGAACTTCTATGTGGAGATATGGCATGCCTAGCTGATCTGTGCAACAAAATGAACATTCTAAACATGAAACTACAGGGTGTAAATTTCAACTTAATCCAGGCAAAAAGTGCAGTGTCCATTTATTTTGGAAAATTGGAAATATATAAGCAAAACATTGGGAGGAGAATGTTCTCACAGTCTCCCTGCATGGGAAGTTTGCAACTATCTTTCACAGATGGTTATTTGTAAGAATACTGCTTACACCTGCAGTCACTGAAGGATTTTCAGAATTGATTCAAGGATTTGAACAATCTGGAATTTCCTGACTGGGTAATTAATCAATTTCTTTGCAAGGTTGGAGAACAGGAAAAGAGCTTGCAAGAAGTTTTATCGAAATTCAGAATGATGAAGATGCAGAAATGCCTTTCAAAAATGTCAGCTTTTGTGGTATGTGGCTACACTGTCATACAAAGTATCCTGGTCTTTGGAGAAGAGGCAAACTGCTCTTCATTGCATTTCCATCCTCCTACCTTGTTGAAAGAGGCTTCAGTTCAGAGAACCATATACTCACAAAAAACAGAAACCGCTTGGACATTGTTAAGTGTGGGTACTTAAGGCATTTACTGTCAGAACTTGAACCAGATATCTCAACTCTGGCTAAAAACCACCAAGCTCAAGGATTACATTGATGTTGAAGCTGCTGTACATCACACAGGTACTGTGTAAGCCAGGTTTAAAGGCAAATAAAAATTTAAGGCAGAATCATTTTTCTCATGCTACCATATAGGAGACATATTTTTACACTCTGGGGGCACCAGTAAGTATATTGTGCCAAAGAGAGGCATAGGTGCTTTGTGGAAGGGGCGGGGTATTGGGCTAAAAGAGATTTGGAAGCACTGATGTTTATCCTCAGATGATGAATTTGCAGACTTGTCCATTATTTGGCAACATTTGATGATTCCAACAATATCATATTCCCATATATTGTTCAGCACTCAGTGTTTAACTGCCTCAGTGGTCAAATTTCTTGCATTAATATTGATGCATTTTATCCCTCCAATCTAGCTCTTTGCTTAATCATGCCCATATTTCTTGTCAGTAGAGGACATCACTGACTGACCTGTTGGTATGGGAATGGGAAGATGAATTGAAATAGGTGGCTATCAGGAGGTTGGAGGCCAAATGCAGGCTGGAGGAGCAACACGTCATATTTTGTCTGCATGGTCTCCAACCTGATGGCATAAACATAGATCGCTTTAACTTCTGGTAACCTCTCCCCTCTGTGTTCTCCCCTATCCTTTTTATTTGTTTCTCCCCATTCTGTCAGCCCTCTATCTTCTTTCTGTCACTCTCTCTCCCTCTCTATTCTATGGAGTGGCTACAGAACATGCTCAAGCATGGGGGTGAGCAGCCAGAAGTCACTTGCGCACTGACACAAGTGACATACTGTAGGGAGAGAAAGGCATACAGTATTGTAGAGTGAATAGAGGGAGCGAGGGAAGAAGTTAAAAAGCAGGAGGAAAGATCTCTGGATTACTTCCAGAGGTATATGCTCGTGAGTAGGATTAAGAAGATATACAAATGAATGCATGATTGAAAAATTTATGTAAAAGGCAGGGATTTTTGGACCATTGGAATGCAGAAGACAGTGACAGCAAACTAAATAGACATGATAATAGGCAGGATAGTGACAAGCAAGCAGGAAAGCTTTTTGGATTAAATCACTTTTCAGTGGAAGAGATATGAAAAGTGAGTTAGATGAACTGAGGGTTTGGTTAACTACCTGGGACTAAGACATTATAGTCATTATAGAAACATGGCTAAGTGGGGACATTTATGGTAGCTTAATGTTCTGGGGTTCAAGTGCTTTAAGCAAGGTATAGGTTGAGGAAAAAGAGGAGGGGATTTGAATTTTTGATTAAGAGGAATGTCACAGGTTGTCATAATAAGGGATATTAGCTTTCCTAATATAGACTAGGACTGCCACACTGTTAAGGGCTAATAATGTTGATTACCTCTTATCCAAAATGCTTGGGGCTGGATGTGTTTCAGATTTCAGATATTTTCAGATTTTGGAATATTTGATCTATATAACAAGAGAGCTGGGGGATGGGTCCCAAGTCTAAACATAAAATCCATTTATATTAAATATACAGCTTATACATTTTATCCTGAAGGTAGTTTTATATAAGATTTTTAATAAGTTTTTGCATGAAGCAATAGTATGTACATTGAACCATCTGAACTACCTCAGCCTCCCAGACGGACAGTCAGTGAATGCTTAGCATTGCCGTCATTCCTGACTCTGCGTTTATGTTCTACCAGAAAGGAGTCTTGGTTTTACACTTGTACATCACACATATACACTGACGCAGCCATTCAGCATGTTAGATTTTTATCAATGACGATCTTGGCTAGCTCATCAGTGAATTTCTCTGTGGCTTTGTGATTAACAGAATCTTTATCACCACAATTTTTTAAAAAATTAAATGCTGTGCTTTTTCTTAATTTCTGCAACCAGACTGGTGAATATTTTCAATTTCCTTTCATTTTCAGTTCATAACAGGTCTTTACTTGTATCATGATCAGCGTACCATTAAGTGGTATAGGTTAATTCCAATGCTAATGAATCCACTCTCTCAATACATTTTCAAGATCTTCATTTTTCACTTTATACAGTTATTTTCTATTTTTCATTAATTTCTGTTCATTACAAGTGTGAGGTCACCTCTCAGAACTGCCTGTGGTACACAAAACCTGTGTATCATCTGGGAACCTTCCCAGCGCCTTGTGGAATTTTCAGTTTGTGACATTATGTCAGCGCTCATAAAAATTTTGGTTTTCGAAAGTTTTCGGTTTTGGAATTTCGAGTAAAGGGTGTTCAACCTGCATGGGTTTGAATTCATTAATTACATTTTGGAAACTTTCCTTAAGCAATATACAGAGGGACCTACTAGGGAGAGGGCAAATTTCAACCTACTATTGGGCACTAGGGCGGGGCTAGTGACTGGGGTGACAATGGGACAGCAACTTAGGATCATAATTCATATTTCTATTAGCTTCAAAATAGTTATGATAAGAGACAGAACTGGTCTACAGGTTCAAGTTCTAAATTAGGGCAAGGCAAATTTTGACATATGAGACAAAAGTTTGAAAAGGTTGATTGTAGTAGAATATTTGGGGTTGAAGGGACCACAGGCAAGACTTTTAAAGATGAGCTATTGAGAATTCAATTTCAAAGTCTGTATGTTCTATTAGACTGAAGGGCAAGGTTTGTGGGATTAGGGAACCCAGGATGATGAGGGATATTGTGGCACTGGCCCCAGGAACAAGAAGACATCTTGTCAGGCAATGTTACTTTAAACTGATAATGACCAGTGTGCACAAAAACCTTGTGCTGTGCAATTTTCTGCCCAGTTACAATAACATGTGCACACTGAATTTTATATACAGAGGTAATCATTTTAACAGCTAGTAAAGCACTGTCAATAAAAAAATTGATCTCCTGATTTGATAATTTTCACTCTCATACATCTGCATTCTCACAAAACACATGTAGCAAGCTTGTAGTGTGTAATGAAGGATTTTCTTGCTGGAGCTTTTGCACACCATCCATATGTGTTTTGCTTGTTAAATAATGCTTTAAAAAGTCAAGTGTCCAAATACCATTCCACTTCTTCTCACTTGCAAATTCTCCAACAACTTTTGTATCACGACAATACACACAAGTCACCCTAGTTTCTGTATTTTTCTTGACCTCATGCGCTATTGGTGTAGCAATTTTTACTGTTTCATTAAGCCATTCTGCTTTAAATGAGCAAACAGTTCTTTTGCACTTCACAACCTTTGCTTCTTTGTAATTCAACATAGTGAATTAATAACTTTATAAATAAACCTGTTTTAAAATCTGCAGACAAATCATCGCAAACCCCACATTGTCAACACCAACTGCATCAGAGAACGAAAAAGGAAATGTGATTGTGTATGAGCATGAAATATACTTAATGTGCCAGAGGTAGAGGGTGACAACCTTTTATGTGCATTTTAAATTTCTTTGTGTGCTAGTAGCAAAAGATGTGTGTGCACGCACACACGCATACCATAGAGGGAACATTGGAGTCAGGTGCAAGCAAATCCCCAGAAGACCATAGAGGATATAGGAGCATACTCAAGAAGGAAATCAGGAGAGGGAAAATGAGACATGAGGCAACTTGGCCAAGAAGATTAAGTAAATTCCTAGAATATTAAGGAAAATAAAGAGGTTAACTAAGAGTAGCCGAAGAGAGAAAAGGGGCTTTCAAGGACCAAAGCGGAGCTGTATGAGATGGACGAGGTCTCTAATGAATTTTTCTCCTCTGTTTTTAACATAGGGAAAGACGTGAAGTCTTTAGAAGACTTGAAACTAGGAACAGTAAGCAGAGAGGTTTGCAGATATCTGTATTGGAGACAGAGGAGGTGCTGGATGTCTTTAAAGATATGAATGTGTGCAATTCTCCAGGGCCTGGCTAGGTATGGCCAAGAGCAATGAGGGAGACTGAAGAAGAAATTGCAGGAGCCCTGTCTGAGATACCTGCATCATCGTAAGCCCCACATAAAGAGCTAGAGACTGGATGGTGGTGAAAGTTGTGCCTTTATTTAAGAAAGGTAGCAAAGAAAAACTTCAAAGTTTGAAATAAACTTATTAACCACGTACATAAATATTACCATATACTATCTTAATATTTATTTTCTTACAGGTATTTACAGGAAAAGTATAATATAATAGAATTGTATGAAAATTATACATAAAGAAAGACTGGCAAACAACCAATGTGAAAAAGAAAACCAACTGCACAGATAAATCCAATACTGAGAAGATGAGTTGTAAAGAGTCCATGGAATTGAATCGAAATATCATAGAATCAATTCAGAGCAATAGTGAATGAAGTTCAGGAGCCTGATGGCTGTAGGGTAATAACTGTTCCTGAAACTGGTGATGTGGGACCTAAGCATTGGGGAATAGTGAAGTTGGGGGTGGGGGGGTGTGGTTGTGGCATTACCGGAAGTTCACAAAATCAGTGTTCATGCCACCAGGTTCGAGGCTACTGCAACCTGACTGTGGCCTCATTGCAATAGTTGCGGAGGCCTGGACTAACATGTCAGAATGGGAATAGGAAGTGGAATTAAAATGGGTGACCACTGGGAGATCCCACTTTTTCTGGCAGATGGAGCGTAGGTACTCGATAAAGTGGTCTCCCAATTTACGTCAGGTCTCACCAATATACAGGAGGCTACATAAGGAGCACAGGATACATTTGATGACACCAACAGACTCACAGGTAAAGTGTCGCCTCATCTGGAATGACTATTTGGGGTACTGAATGGCAGTTAGGAAGGAGATGTAGGGGCAGGTTGCAAGGATAAGTATCAGGAGAGAGATCAAAGGGGAGGGGTGAATGGACAAGGGAGTCACACAGAGGACGATCTCTGTGGAAAGCAGAAATTGGGGAGAGGAGGGAAAGATGTGTTTGGTGGTGAGATCCTGTTGGAGATGACGGGAGCTTCGGAAAATTATGCACTGGACATGGAGGCTGGGGGAGTGGTAGGTGAGGACAAGAAGAATCCTATCCCTGGTGAGGTAGTGGGAGGATGGGGTGAGGCAGATGTGTGTGAAATGCAAGAGGTTGGGTTGAAGGCAGTGTTGGTGGTGGAGGAAGGAAAGCCCCTTTCTTTGGAAAAAGAAGTTTGCTCATCTTTCTTTTCAATTCTGTTCCCATTTCCAAGATTTCTCCAAGGATTTCAGCAAGAATATTTTCTTGTTTCATTCATTAAATACTTACCAATATAATCCACCTGGACCTGACATTTTTCGCAAGGTCTCCAGGTACCTATAAGTCACATTTAATTTTATAGACCATAGAAATCTACAACACATTACAGGCCCTTCGGCCCACAATGTTGTGCCGACCATGTAACCTACTCCAGAAACTGCCTAGAATTTCCCTAGCACATAGCCCTCTATTTTTCTAAGCTCCATATACCTATCTAAGAGGCTCTTAAAAGACCCTATAATATCTGCTTCCAGCACCCCCGTCGGCAGTGCATTCCATGCACCCACCATTCCCTGTGTGGAAAAACATACCCCTGACACCCCCTTGGTATCTATTTCCAAGCACGTTAAAACTATGCCCCCTCATGTTAGCCATTTCAGCCCTGGGAAAATGCCTCTGGCTGTCCACACAATTAATGCCTCTCATCATCTTATGTACCTCTATTAGGCTACCTCCCATCCTCCATACTCCAAGGAGAAAAGGCCAAGTTCACTCAACCTTTTCTTATAAGGTACACCCTCCAATTCAGGCAACATCCTTGTACATCTCCTCTGCACTCTCTCTATAGTATCCACATCCTTCCTGTAGTGAGATGACCAGAACTGAACACGGTACTCTAAGTGGAGTCTGACCAAGGTCTTTCGAGTTGTAACATTACCTCACGGCTTTTAATAATTCAATCCATCCAGATGATAGCTAAGATGTCTTGTCCTACCACTCATCATTGACTACTGAAGATTTTTTTTGGAAAAGGAAGACTTAAGCATTGGGTTTATAATATCATTAAGTTTGATAAAATGAAAACTAAAATTTGGAAAGGGATATGCCATATTGTTTGTTGTTTACTGTGAAATGAGGCAACAGATAACTAGAAGGGAGCAAATAATTGAATATTTCTAAGTATTTAAGCCAAAATAAGTTTAGAGAACAGAAGGGATGATTATAAACTAAAGAAGAATAAGCTAAATTTAACAAGAGAAATAACTTGTTCATGCATGTAATTATTGACTTCTAGACTGCCATCTGCAGCAGTGAGTAATGCCTCAGTTAAAGCATTCAAAAGTAAATTGGATGTATCCTGTCAATAGGAAGAAGAGGGTTATGAGTTTGGGAAAAATTTAAGGAAAATAACAAGATGGCTAACACAGACTCAGACCAGGATTCAGATGGTGGGACAAACAACAATGGCTGCCTACCATTTGTTTCAATCCCATTCCTTATATTTCTAAGGTTTACTACATAAAAATGGATTGATGATTACCTTTCAAAACCAGTCCAGTGTCAGGGAGTTTCACCTATAGGTATCAGAAATTAGAAATGTATATTCTTTGTAATCGTATATACATAATATTTGGAATCTCTTATTCCTTTATTTATTTTTTGCTGATTAGTGATTAAATAGGGATATATCTTCCTTTAATGAAACAGTCAGATAACAAATGGGAATAACACTGATACATTATTGAATATGAATGCATATCCTGCAGCATTTTTTCTATAGCTGTAACACATGAGGACTAGATAGCTTAGTGGTTGTGCAAAGCATGCATGTTTGCCGTGATGAGAATCAGATGGAAACATAATAAAGTAATTTATCTTTCGTTATATTTTTTGGGTAGAGTGACTGATAGAATAAAAGGGTATGGGAATCACACTATAAGCTTGAGGAAAACTGATATGCTAGAAAGATCATTAAAGGAAGCTAAGGGTAGAATGGAAAAAACAAAAAGGTGAAATTATTTGCTGTAAATATAACCTAGATCAACAAACCATCAAATAGAAGGGTAAATTTTGGAGCTGAAAAGGAATAGGGCAGTAGTTTCTACTGCTCTAATATAAACAAGGGCAATCAGTGTTAAGGACATAGAGAGCATTGAGTTATTAAAATCATTTCTGGAGTCTGTTTTAACCACAACTTTAACCAACAAGTGAGAGCATACAGGCTAAACTTATTTGATAAATAAAGCTGGGGTCTTGAAGGAATATTGGTAGGCATCATTTTCATGGATCATAGTTCTTCTGAATTTGAAAATGTTAGAGCAAAGATTAAAGATTAACCAGAGAATTCTACAATTCCTCAGTTGAGGAGAGGCCAATTTTACAAGGTTGATCTAAATTTCTAGCAAATGAGGACACAACATCTGAAATATAGCAGAAAATACTAGAACTACCCAAATGATCTAGTAACATTGACAAAAGGAGTCATGGAACTATTGCTTCATACTGATGACTGTCTATCGTAACTTTCAAAAATTCTGATGAAGAGTCATTGAAATGAACAATTGCTCTATTCTCTGTCGTGTGTGTGGATATTTTGTTCAGGTTCATTTCATGCTTTATTTCACATTACCAATATCCACAGTATTTTCTAAGCTAGCTAACTGGTGTTAAAATAATGGAAGTATTTTAAGGAAGAGCAGGTGAAAGTTCTGAGCAAGAAAGTGTTCATAAACTAAAAGAGAGAAGTTGCCAAAACCGAAGCCCTTGAATATCATGAAGCACATAAAGGAGGAGAAGTCAAAAAAGAAAAGCTTCCAGAGGTAACTCTTGGTTCGGCTGGCAGCTTAATCTAGGGGAAGGCAGCCCTTGGCCCGGCCAAACTTAAGAAATCTTGTTTAGGTGGATGCTGCGCGATGTGTCCTCTGTTACAAGTCAGTACCCCGAAATAACAACCAGTACACAATATGCGATTGAACGATTGAGTTTTATAATTCTTAATTTGACTATGTGATTAATAAAGAAACAGAAAAAAAGTGAAGGGCTCGTTCTCATGAAACAATCTAATGTGCAATGTTGGAGCTCACTGTTCAGCGTTCTGGTTTCCTATCGACCTCCTCCAAGCGTAGCCGACCCTCGGACCCTCGCTCCAAGTCCACTCCAAGGTCTACCAACTCTCTCCATTCGCGTCTTCTCTTCTCATCTTTCCTGGCAAAAGACCGCAAAATCCCCTTCCAGACCCACAAGGAAGAACAACATCCCTCTCATTGGATATCCCCACGTTCTAAAGCCCCGTCATCTCTAGTCATAACCCAAACATTGCTGCTACAGAGAAACCATTACATTAGCAGTGAAACATTACAGCACATTACAAGAGAAGTTACCAAAACTGAAGCCCATGAATGTCATGAACTTATAAAGGAAGAGAAGTCAAAAAAGAGAAGCTTCCATATTATTCTCATGAGATTAGGACATGTAAACAAACCTTCTGTATTTAATGAAGTACATCTTTCCATCTGGTGTAAATTTGGATCAGGTAAGATCAACATGAACATATTCACAGTATCACCACCTGCAATAAGTTTAATTTGAAACAGACTGTTTGAAAGTTTATGAGAATGTAGATACGTTAGTGCAAAGTGGATGTTGGTGGAATATTCAATTTAAGAAATTGAAATTATAGTGTGTTGCATAGAGTAAGGAAGTTGTTTACTGGGTGTGTTCACACAGAAAGCTTCTAGCAGATCTGGAAGAACTAGAACGCCTGTTACAGCAGAGAAATAAGTTATTAGTAATGTACAACCCAACTAGAAAATACATTAGAAAATAGAACAAAAGCCATTATAGCTCAACACACCCTTTGGCCCATAATAGCGATTTTCCTGCATTTTCTGCCTGTTCATGTGTCTGTCTAAATACCAGTTAATTTTTGCTATTGTATCTGGTTTCACCATCTCTACTAACAACACAATGCAATCATCTGCCACTCTGTGTAATACAAAACTTACCTTGCAAATCTCCTTTAGACTTTCTCCCTCTCACTGAAATCTATGATCTCTTTGGCATTTCTACCATTGAAAAAAAATCTGACTATCTAGAAATATCTATTCCTCTCAAAACTTTTTACACCTCTATCTGCTCTGCACTCAGTCTCCAACACCCTAGAGAAAACAATCCCAATTTGTCCAACCTCTCCTTAATACTCTAGTCAATAGAGTTAATACTCTAATCCAGTCAATATCCTCATGAAGGACAAGGGACTGCTGATGCCGGAATCTTTAAGAACAAAGATACTGGAGGAACTGAACCAGTCAGGCAATGCCTGTAGAGGGAAATGAGTAGATGACTTTTCAATTTGAGACCCTTCATCTAAACCTAATCGAGAAGAAATCATCTTATCACAAAACACTCCACAGATGCTGTCTGACCAAATAAGTTCCCCCAGTATCTTTTTTAAAAACACAAACAACAGGAATTCTGCAGATGCTGGAAATTCAAGCCACACACATCAAAGTTGCTGGTGAACGCAGCAGGCCAGGCAGCATCTGTAGGAAGAGGTGCAGTCGACGTTTCAGGCCGAGACCCTTCGTCAGGACTAACTGAAGGAAGAGTTAGTAAGAGATTTGAAAGTGGGAGGGGGAGGTTTGCTCAACATCCTTCTCTTCTGCATCCTCCCCAAAGCCTTTGCATTCTTTTTAAAATGTGGTGACCAGACTGCGCAGGGTACACTGTATGCTATATTCCCAAAGTTTTATCCATTGCTATTTATAGTCAATGGAATTATAGGTAGAAACACTGAGTTCAAGAAAAACAAGTGGTAAAATTTGACTGTGCAGTTTGTACAGTAAAACTGAAGGTCTTAAATTTTAAAAAAGAGAAAAGGGTAGTTACATTGTTCAGAGTCTCCCATTTATCCCTAGCCCTTAGGTTTAGGGTCCCCTCAAGAAATGAGCACTTACGACGTTGTACATTATCCAACAGTGTAAATTCACCAGGATAAAATCAGTAATATTGAATTATAAGTACAAAAAGAGGAATTCCACGGAAACAAGTTCAATAGCAGGGTTTAATGGTTTGAAAGAACATTAATAGAATTTATAAGGAAATTTCTGGGCTAAGAAGTTAATGCCATGTGATTATCAATGTATAATTATTATTTGGCAAATACATGGAGATTGTAGAGGGATTTTCTCTGTGCATGTTTGAGAATTTTTGCTATAGTGGGTACTTATGATAGTAATATTATAACCAATTGTTGTCCTGGGATGATCAGATAAATATTTGAATCGAAAGATTACAGAGGACTATTGTCGTAGCTCCAGACAGATTGTTAAGGAAATATTGGATGTGGTTTGCAACCTGAGGCTTTCTACAGGGGCACAATTGGGAGCATCCTGACTGGCTGCATCACTGCCTGGTATGGGAACTGTACTCCCCTCAGTCGCAGGACTCTGCAGAGAGTGGTGTGGACAGCCCAGCACATCTGTAGTTGTGAACTTCCCATGATTCAGGACATTTACAAAGACAGGTGTGAAAAAAGGGCCCGAAGGATCATTGGGACCCAAGTATTCCCAACCATAATCTATTCCAGCTGCTACCATCTGGGAAATGGTACCACAGCACAAAAGTCAGGACCAACAGGCTCCGGGACAGCTTCTTCCACCAGGCCATCAGACTGACTAACTCATGCTGATTTGAGTGTATTTCTGTTACACTGACTGTTCTATTTATTATAAATAATTATAAATTACTACGATTGCACGTTGCACATTTAGACGGGGACATAACGTAAAGATTTTTACTCCTCATGTATGTGAAGGATGTAAGAAATAAAGTCAATTCAGTTCAGTTCAATTCAATTCAATCAATCATGTCAACTTTGACCATTGGTGCCCTTTGTAGATCTTAATGTTGTCAGATAATGAACTCTTCCTCTTACTAAATATTAGTCAATTGACAACATAAATTTGCAGAATAAATTTCCAAATTTTTACTTTCCTCTAAATTTTGGAAGTCAAGTTCGAGAAGAAGATTTAGAGTAAATGACAAGGACCTAAAAATGAAGGTTCATCACTGCCTGAAAGAGGTGACACAATTGGAGACAGTGCCTTCTGGACCTGGACTCCCCAGCCAGTGGAAATAGTTGCTCTTTACCTATTCTGTTAACTCCCCGAATGTTGTAAAGTTCCAAGAAGCAGAACGTTAAATTATATAATCTCTTAATATAACTCTTGAAGCCCTAATATCATTTTGGTAAATCTACTCAGCATTTCCTCCTATTTATCCTTCACATTGTAAATCTCTTCCAGTGATTTTTATAGCTCCAAAGTGATTTCTATCCTCTATACTCCACCGAAGAGCATGTGGAATGGAATTACGAATATGTTAAGGTTAATTGAGCTCATGATAAAGCAGCCAGATGAGTCCAGTGACAAAGTCTAATATAAAACTACTTAGGCTACTTATGCCAAAAGTAAAGTAGCACAGTGGCAGTATGACACTCAGACATGGGGGAAAATAACTTGCAACATGGAAGGAAAAGACCAACTTTGAGTACTAAGATGTAAATTATAAACTTTGGAAGTAGGTAATTAACACTATCCAGAACTTAACCATGGTGATTCATTTCCTAGGCTTAAAAACGGTTTCTATGATGAGTCAATAACCGACTGTGATTTAGTTAGTGACTACAACACCGAGCATGCTATGTGACAACAGAAGTTGGCGCTGGAGCACTGGTGTGCAAGTGCATTGTCATGTGCATCTATGGAAGCAGGAAATAAGGAGCACTACAGGCACCATAAAGGACAGTTATATATTTGTAGGTTTCACTGCATAACAGTTTGAATTTATGGTATTTAGCTGTCCTTCTACATGTTAATGTTAAATTGCAGTTGTGTAATTAAATTAAACTTGTCTTTCAGAATCCTGAAGCAGGGTCTCAACCAAAAGCGTTAACAATTCCTGTCCATCCTCAGATTTTGCTGGACCCACTGACTTCCTGCAGCAATTAGTGTTTTTCCCATTGAAATAATATTTACCTTATCAATGCAAGTACAGGGATTCCAACTGATCAGCATATTAAGAAGTAGAAACATTTAAAAGTAAAGATTGTTGGTTGGTGATTAAAGAATTGTTGAGACTAAACATTATCTGGGGACTATCCAAAGCTATTTAAAAAGCATATAAAAGTATCACAAGATTTATTCATGCCAGTTCCTAAACTCTGCAAATGGCTCTCTCACATAAAGTTACTCTGTTTCAGGAAAGGCAAGTATGAGAGTCTAATTTTCGATATTACGGAGGTAAGTCCCCACAGCACCGAGTTCAGGATGATGCTGGAGCAGAGTGGGGGGTGGGGAGGTTGTAATTGGTGACAGAGTCCTCCTTGATGCAGAAGAAACTAAACAAGCACCTGAAGAGCAGGGCCTACAGAAGACAGCTTTATTGGGCAAAGGCTGGTAAAGGCAGAAAGCTGCCAAAAAGGTACAAGCAGGAGAAGAATGGCTTCTTTGAATGGCTGTATTTGGGGACCACCGAAATGCATCCAAATGTCTCTTCCAGATATAAATGCAAATTAATGCATTGACAAAAAATCAAAGGTTTCACTTGTTGCCAACTGAGATCGTTCCCCTCCTGCTGTGCAGCTGAGAGTCATAGGTGGCACATATCAGCTGAAACAAGGATTTTGTGGCAAGCTTTCTGAGGATGAGAGTGACTTTGATTTTAAATTCGACAGTCAGGCAGGCACATGTGTGGGCTACAGCTCTACAGGAAAACTCCCTGTGATATCACCCCTACAGCCCTATGGGAACCTCCCCATGGCATCACCCCGTCAGCCCCATGTGAAACTCTCTGTGACATTCCCCTTACCAGCTCTATATTAAACTCCCTGTGACATCACACCTACAGCCCGACAAGAAACTCCCCATGACATCACCCTCACAGCCCCATGGGAAACTCTCTGTGACATCACCCTTACATCATCATCATCATCATCATCAGGTACCATGCCCAGTTTGAGCTTTGACTGCCATGGCCCACACACTCCTGTTTCAGGTCAAGTGGATCAATTCATTGGTATTCATTTCCAATTCTCTGGCTGCTGTCTCCATCATCATTTGTCTTTGTCTTACTCTTGCTTTCTTCCCTTCAGTCTTCCCCATAATTACCATGCATTCTAACTCCTCTTTCCTAATCACATGTCCAATGAAGTTATGTTGCCTTTTCATGATCTCAAACATTATTTCTCTTTTTGTGTTTGCTCTGCCCATGACATCCTCGTTAGATATTTATTTCGTCCATGATATTCTTTGCATCCTCCTCAAAAACCGCATTTCTGCTGCTACAATTCGTTTCCTCATGTTACTAGATATTGTCCAACATTTTGAGCCATGTAACATAACTGGATAAACGTAACATTTCAGTACTCTGAGGCGGGTCGTCATGCCTAGTTTAGTATTGGTCAGTATACTCTTCATTCTCTTAAAGGTGTCTTTTGCCATCCCTATTCTTCTTTTGATGTCCAAGTTGCACCTGCCATGTGATGTCACCAAGCTTCCTAAGTAGCAAAAGTTCTGTACTTGTTTTATGTCTTCCCCATTTATTCTCAGCCTGCAGATAGGATTCTCCTTCTTTTCGGATATCACCATACTTTCTGTCTTTTTGCAATTGATAGACAGACCTATTTTTGCACTTTCTTCAACAATTATATCAATTAAGTTTTGTAGTTCTTCCTCCGTACTTGCAATTAACACTGTGTCATCTGCATATCTGAAATTATTGATGTTTTCACCGCCAACTTTGATTCCCAAGATATCTCTTATTTTTTGTAATATTGTTTCACTGTACATATTAAATAAATCAGGGGAGAAAACACACCCCTGTCTAACACCTCTCTTGATTTTCGTAAACTGGCTCACTTCTCCATCTATTCTTAAATCAGCAGTTTGTTCCCAGTACGGATTTCTGATTAGGTGGAGTTCTTTCAAATCTAGATCTAGAGCTTTCTGTAATATTTCAAATAACTTATTGTGCTTCACTTTACCAAATGCTTTTGTGTAGTCGATAAAACAAACAAATCTTTTTGTACTCAAATAGCTTGTTCTGATAGTATCCTTAACATCAATGTTGCGTTTCTTGTACTTTTGTCTTTCACAAACCAAATTGTTCTTTGCCTATTTCAGCTTGTATCTTACTCTTAGCTCTTGTCATCAAAATTCTTACAAGTATCTTAGTGATATGACTTACTATTGCTCCAGCTTTCTTAGGAAGAGTGATAAATACTGTTTTTTTCATCTTTTCTGGTATTATTCCAGTCCCATGAATGTCATTGATTAAATCAGTAAGTTTTTTTCAATTCCATAATCTTCAAGGGCAATAATTTGTACTATTACTAACTCATCAGGACCTGATGCCTTTCCTTTCTTCATCTTATTTATTGCATTGTGAACTTCAGATTTTAAAATACTTGGACCTTCAATGTTTTTCTTAATTTCTGATTTTTCACCTCGATCGTCTTCAAACAGTTCCTAAATATACTCAATCCATCTGTTCATAATCTCATCTTTTTTCATGATAACGGTACCATCTTTTGCTTTCAGACATCCACCTAAAGAACAGAGGGGCTTTTCACCAGTGATATTCTTGATTTGTTGATGTAACCTTTTTGGATTCTTTCTATTTGCTCACATTCCTGGTTTAATCATTCTTCTTTGGCTTTTTGACATAAACTTTTAACTTTTTTATCTAAGGACTCATATTCTGTAGGACAGGGGTCCCCAACCTTTTTTACACCGCAGACCGGTTTAATATTGACAATATTCTTGCGCACCTGCTGACCCGGGGGGCAGGGGGGGGATATGTGTTCAAGTAGGGTTAAACTCACCTCAACATGTCTTTTACAGTTAGGGTTGCCAACTTTCTCACTCCCAAATAAGGGACAAAAGTAGCAGTCAAATCCTCTGCTCTCTCTCCCTCCACACTAATCCTAACCTTACTATTAAACCTGCTGATAAGGGGGTGCTGTTGTAGTCTGGCGTACTGACCTCTACCTTGCTGAGGCACAGCGACGACTCGCGGATACCTCCTTTTACTTACCCCCGATCGTGACCCCACTAAGGAGCACCAGGCCATTGTCTCCCACACCATCACCAACTTTATCCGCTTAGGGGATCTCCCATCCACTGCTACCAACCTTATAGTTCCTACACCCCGCACTTCCCGTTTCTACCTCCTGCGCAAGATCCACAAACCTGCCTGTCCTGGCAGACCTATTGTCTCAGCTTGCTCCTGCCCCACCGAACTCATTTCTGCATACCTCGACACGATTTTATTCCCCCTTATTCAGTCCCCTTCGACCTATGTTCGTGACACTTCTCACGCTCTGAAACTTTTCGATGATTTTAAGTTCCCTGGCCCCCACCGCTTTATCTTCACCATGGATTTCCAGTCCCTATATACTTCCATCCCTCATCAGGAAGATCTCAAAGCTCTCCGCTTCTTTTTGGATTCCAGACCTAACCAGTTCCCCTCCACCACCACTCTGTACCATCTAGCGGAATTAGCACTTACTCTTAATAATTTCTCCTTTGGCTCCTCCCACTTCCCCCAAACTAAAGGTGTAGCTATGGGCACCCATATGGGTCCTAGCTATGCCTGCTTTTTTGTTGGCTTTGTGGAACAATCTATGTTCCAAGCCTATACGGGTATCTGTCTCCACTTTTCCTTCGCTACATTGACGACTGCATTGGTGCTGTTTCCTGCACACATGCTGAGCTCGTTGACTTCATTAACTTTGCCTCCAACTTTCACCCTGCCCTCAAGTTTACTTGGTCCATTTCCGACACCTCCCTCCCCTTTCTAGATCTTTCTGTCTCTATCTCTGGAGACAGCTTATCCACTGATGTCTACTATAAGCCTACTGACTCTCACAGCTATCTGGACTATTCCTCTTCTCACCCTGTCTCTTGCAAAAATGCCATCCCCTTCTCGCAATTCCTCCGTCTCCGCCGCATCTGCTCTCGGGATGGGGCTTTTCATTCCAGGACGAGGGAGATGTCCTCCTTTTTTAAAGAAAGGGGCTTCCCTTCCTCCACCATCAACTCTGCTCTCAAATGTATCTCCCCCATTTCACACACATCAGCTCTCACTCTGTCCTCCCGCCACTCCACTAGGAATAGGGTTCCCCTGGTCCTCACCTACCACCCCACCAGCCTCCAGGTCCAACATATTATTCTCCGTAACTTCTGCCACCTCCTACGGGATCCTACCACTAAGCACATCTTTCCCTCCCCCACCCCCCTGCTTTCCGCAGGGATCGCTCCCTACGCGACTCCCTTGTCCATTCATCCCCCCCATCCCTCCCCACCAATCTCCCTCCTGGCACTTATCCGTGTAAGCGGAACAAGTGCTACACATGCCCTTACACTTCCTCCCTTACAACCATTCAGGGCCCCAGACAGTCCTTCCAGGTGAGGCGACACTTCACCTGTGAGTCGGCTCGGGTGATATACTGCGTCCCGTGCTCCCGATGCGGCCTTCTATATATTGGCGAGACCTGTTGCAGACTGGGAGACTGTTTTGCTGAACACCCACGCTCTATCCACCAGAGAAAGCAGGATCTCCCAGTGGCCACACATTTTAATTTCACGTCCCATTCCCATTCTGATATGTCTATCCACGGCCTCCTCTACTGTAAAGATGAAGCCACACTCAGGTTGGAGGAACAACACCTTATATTCCATCCGGGTAGCCTCCAACCTGATGGCATGAACATTGACTTCTCAAACTTCCGCTAATGGTCTACCTCCCCCTCGTACCCCATCTGTTATTTATTTATATACACACATTCTTTTTCTCTCTCTCCTTTTTCTCCCTCTGTCCCTCTGACTATACCCCTTGCCCATTCTCTGGGTTTTCCCCCCTCCCCCTTTTCTTTCTCCCTAGGCCTCCCGTCCCATAATCCTGTCATATCCCTTTTGCCAATCAACTGTCCAGCTCTTGGCTCCATCCCTCCCCCTCCTGTCTTCTCCTATCATTTTGGATCTCCCCCTCCCCCTCCCACTTTCAAATCTCTTACTAGCTCTTCTTTCAGTTAGTCCTGACGAAGGGTCTCGGCCCGAAGCGTCGACTGTACCGCTTCCTATAGATGCTGCCTGGCCTGCTGCGTTCACCAGCACTTTTTGTTCATGTTGACAGGACACGTGTTTACCCGAGAAAGACTACCATAACTATAACCTTTGCGCGGGCACCTGCGTGCACATGCGTGACATGTGCATATGTGATGTGCGCATGCACGTATGTGCCGATTTTTATCATATCATTCCTGCTTTTACTATATGTTAACGTTATTTTATGTTTTATGTGTTATTTGGTATGATTTGGTAAGTTATTTTTTGGGTCTGGGAACGCCCAAAAATTTTTCCCATTTAAATTATTGGTAATTGCTTCTTCATTTTACACCACTTCGGCACGAAAGGTTTCATAGGAACGCTCTACCTTAGCGGGGGAATTATGGGACAAGGGCGGTCCCGTATGGGACAAACCAATTTAGCCCAATATACGGGATGTCCTGGCAAATACGGAACAGTTGGCAACCCTATGTTCAAGTTCAACAGTGCGTGACAGGGAATGAGGAAAGGTGCAGCTGACTCATATCGTTTCCTCGCGCCCGGTAGCACATGCTTTGCGGCCTGGTGGTTGGGGACCGCTGCTATAGGATTTGCTTTCTTCTGTCTCCTTTCTTCCATTAGATTTTTGATTTCATCTGTCATCCATTTATTCTTTGTGCTTTTTTCTTTTTTAGGAATCACTGACTTTGCTGATTCTACCAAGGCATCCTTCAGAGAGTTAAGTTTCATTTCTACATGATTGCTATCATCTTCAACAGATTCTATTTCTAGACTTTGAAATCTATTGCTTACTTCAATTGTAAATTTTTGTTAAGTTTCCTGCTTTAATTAATTGCAAGTAGTCAAGAGATTGTTCAGGTATTTGCTTCTTTAGTTTTTTAAGTTTTACTTTGACATGACATACTACTGGTACTACTGGGTTATGGTCACTATTACAGTCTGCACCTGGATGTTTTGCATTGAGTCACTAAATTTCTAAATCTTTGGTTTATAGTAATAAAGTCAATTTGATTTTTAATGTTATCACCTGGACTTTTCCAGGTCCACAAACATCTTGGATGGTTTTTAAAGTAGGTATTCATAATGACCTGATTATTCATCTTGCACTATTCTACCCATTTCTCTCCTCTTTCATTTCTTTCCCCTAGTCCAAATTTTCCTGTGGTACTTCCATCAGCACCTTGTTCTACTTTAGCATTTAAATCTCCCATGACAATAACAATATCTTGAGATTTGCATCCATTCTTTGCTTGTTCAAGTTCTTTATAGAATTTATCTATATCTTCATTTGTTCCATCTGTTGTTGGTGCATATACCTGTATAATTGCTAAATCAAATGGTTATCCTCTGAATCTAACAAAGAGCATTCTTTCTGATATTGCTTAGTGTCCTAAAACACTTTTTGCCATGTTTTCATCCATAAGAATTCATACTCCATTAGTATGGGATGTTCCACAAGAATAAACTAGTGTTTTATTTCTAATCTGACATGTTCCAGCACCTATCCAATGCACTTCACTAATTCCCATGATGTCAATCTTTAGTCTTTCCATTTCATTTGTCACATTGTCCATTCTTCCTGCTTGATATAGGGTTCTTACATTCCAAGTGGCAATAATTTTCTTTTGTATTACTTTAATTTTATGAGCAGCAGCTTGACGACTGTCGGGCATTCCCTGCTGGCCAGAATCAACCCTACTGAGCGAAACACCTTCAGAGTTGTCTTGAAGATCCTCTTGATGCTGTTGTTGTGTGATACATTTTGTGAGCTTGACCATAGTTTCCTTAGTAAATTGCAACGGTGGTTTGCTATTGCCTACCATTGGGCGAACGAAAGAAATTGCCCTTTCTCTTCCCAAATGTTCATCCGCCTATACTATAGCCGTTGACGTTTGAGGTCATAGCTCATCTGCCTTGTTCATCATAGTTTCTGAACCTACTGGATCTGCCGTTGGCCTTTGCTCGTATCCTGAGCAGGAGCCCTTGCAGGTGCTACCGTTCCGGGTCAGAGCAGCCCTGGGAGCAATGAATGACTAAGGGCTAACTCCACTTTCCCCAAAGCTCTGAAAGTCCCCAATGAGAGCCGCATCACCGGTTGCAGTTTAGAGTCATACCCAGGACTGATCACCCTTACAGCTCTACATTAAACTCCCTGTGAAATCACACCTACAGCCCAACAAGAACCTCTCCATGACATCACCCTGACAGCCCTGTGGGAGTATCCCCATGACATCATCCTGACAGCCCTGTGGGAACCTCCCCATGACATCACCCTGACAGCCCTGTGGGAACCTCCCCATTACATCACCCTGACAGCCCTGTGGGAACCTCCCCATGACATCACCCTGACAGCCCTGTGGGAATATCAGAAACCTCCCTATGACATCACCCCTACAACCTACAGAAACCTCCCCATGACATCACCCCTACAATCTATAGGAACCTCCCCATGACATCACCCCTACAGCCTACAGAAACCTCCCTGTGACATCACTCCTACAGCCTACAGAAACCTCCCCATGACATCACCCTACAACCTATAGGAACCTCCACATGACATCATCCCTACAGCCTACAGAAACCTCCCCATGACATCACCCGTACAACCCAGGGAACCTCCTAGTGACATCAACCCTACAGCCTACAGAAACCTCCCTGTGACATCACCCCTGCAGCCTACAGAAACCTCCCCATGACATCTCCCTATAGCCCACAGCCCTACAGCCTACAGAAACCTCCCTGTGACATCACCCCTACAGCCTGACAGGAACTTCCCTGTGACATCAACCCTACAGCCTACAGAAACCTCCCTGTGACATCACCCCTACAGCCTGACAGGAACTTCCCTGTGACATCAACCCTACAGCCTACAGAAACCTCCCCATGACATCACCTCTACAGCCCTTGGGTTTTAAGTGTCATTTCTTTTGGTAGTTTCTCTTGCCTTTTTATCTGATCAACATGGAAGTACTTTCTTTTTGCAGCATTTCATCTGATGTAGCTGGCCACTAACATTCAATGGGAACCTAATGAAACCACTGGGAAGTGTGCAGTCTGAGATCTCAGTCCGACTGAGTCCGTTTTGAAATTTGGAGCATTCTACCTGCACCTGAAGGGGAAATGTGACTGAGCTTTGAGTAGTGTCAAGTTAGAAGTACTGAGAAGTGGTTCTTCGGGCAATGGACAGCATCGTGCACTATTAAGATCAATGCGATGTAGAATCACTGCAAAATATTTCTGGGTATAGCACCACTATTGAGTTACTTTAGATAAATGAATACCAGAAAAGAAACAGTGCTAGGGTGCATAAAAATCTCATTTAAAAAAGCTCATACTCTAATAACAATTGTGCTACTATGGGAAATGTAGATGGATTCACTGTGTAGCACCTCTGATGTGGAGATTTGCCTAGATCAGCAGTCCCCAACCACCGGGCCGCGGACCGGCACCGGGCCGCACAGCATGCGCTACCGGGCCGCAAGGAAGCGATATGATTTGGCGGTATGAGTCAGCTGCACCTTTCTTCATTCCCTGTCACGGCCACTGATCAGCCATTACGCATGCGAGGTCGTGACCTGCGCGTCATCCGTGTCAGGGCGGGAAGGCGATCAGCTCCTCGAGCTTGCAAATGACAGCGGGCTGAAAAGTATGTTTGACATAACATCTCTGTCGGCATTTTGGATCAAAGTCAAGGCTAAATATCCTGAGATAGCCACGAAAGCACTGAAAACGTTGCTTTCATTTCCAACATTTTTCTGCGAAGCCGAGTTTTCTGCAATGAATGCAACGAAAACTAAACTGCGGAATAGACTAGACATCAGGAACTCCCTTCGAGTATCGATGTCTCCCATCACCCCTCGATAGGACGGTGTTGTTGCAGGGGAACAGGCCCAGGGCTCCCACTGATTCAGCGATATTGGTGTGTTGCAATGATTTTATATGTTCATACGGGGAAAATATGTGCTGTGTGTTTAATATCCAAATATTAGTTAAAATGTTATGATGCTATTGACTTATAAGTGACCTATATAACCATATAACAATTACAGCAAGGAAACAGGCCATCTCTGCCCTTCTAGTCCGTGCCGAACGCTACTCTCACCTAGGCCCGCCAACCTGCACTCAGCCCATAACCCTCCATTCCTTTCCTGTCCATATACCTATCCAATTTTTCTTGAAATAATCATATCGAACCTGCTTCTACCACTTCTACTGGAAGTTCGTTCAACCCTTCAAGCTCCCCTGATAATTGACTTATCATTATATCCATGCGAGGAAAATATGCGCTGTGTGTTTAATATGAAATTCGTTAGAAAACCCTTTTAGAAACGAAATTGAGTGGATTACCCACTTATCACCTATATTCCGATAGTGATTAACACCCACCCCCACGAACAGAATCGCCAAAAATGATCGGTTTGGGGTGGGGGGGGGGGTGAAGAAGCGGCAGGTCACGACACGCATGCGCATTGGTGCCCGCGCAAGGCTTCATGGTCATTGTAGTCTTTTGTGTAAACAACGAATTTGACTGCTACTCTTGTTCGTTGGCAACCCTACCCCCCCCCCCCCCCCCCCCACCCAGTCGGCCGGTCCACAAGAATATTGTCAATCTTAAACCGGTCCGCAGTGCAAAAAAGGGTCAGTCTGAAAGTAATTGAAAAATTGTGGAAATCTTGAGGAAGGCAATAGCAGCCTTATTCATTGTTTTGCTGAACGGCGGGGGGAGAACCAAAAGTATAATGTTGTCTCCCTTTTATTAGAATCAAGAATAACTGAACAGCTGCAGGTTATTCTGGAGGATGAGAATGTAAAGATAGTTGCTGTGCAACATCAGAATAAAAAGAATACAGGTTAAAAAAAAAGGATGAATTCCTATAAGCTGGGACATAGGAATTAAGACATAAATTAAAATGTAAGACCTCAGAGATAATAATTGCTCCCAGTTCCATACATTAGTGAGAGTAAAGGTAGACGGCATGCCGAATCTGCACAAACTTCTAAGAAAGTAGAGGTTCTGTCATGCCTTCTTTGTAATATTATTTATGTGCTGGTCCAAGGACAGAGTCTCTGATACGATAACACTAGAGAATTTAAAATTCCTACCCTCTCCACCTCTGATCTTCGAATGAAGTCTACCTCATGGACTTCAAATTTTTTCCTCCTGTAGTCAACAGTCATCTCTCTGGTTTGGAATTGTGAATACCACCATTCCAATCCTCAGCAGATTGCGGATATTGTGGTTCATTCAGGGCTTCTGGTTGCAGAAGACTGAATGATTTTGTGGGGCCACACTTGCCATGACTATCTTTATAAAGTCCATGACAACCATGGTGTATTCATACAGGTCCAATGATGAGTCCTTGAATATAGCCTAGTCCACTGACTTGAAACAATCCCATAGTCACCCCTGTGCCTCCAGTGACCACCTCTTTGTTGTCCTTACCGCTGGTGTTTTGTTCTTTCACCTCTGTCTGTATGCAAGTAGGAGGAGGGCAGCCAGATGATCAGCTGAAATGATAGGAGTTCTTGATGTATATTGAACGAAGACAGTTAAAGTTTCAAAATTCATGTAATAATCTTTAATTTAATCTCCTTTTGAAATATTGATTTTAAATTGCAGATAAAAATGTCTGTGCATTAAAATGTAGATAATATACCCAATTAGGTTTAAATAAACTGTATATTATAAAAAAAATCAAATTGGGTTGTAATTTTTGACTGCATTCAAAGTCATATTTCATAGTAATTTCAGAAATAAAGATATTGCCTGGTTTATGCCTAGATAATGTAAAGACTTAATGTTTCGATATCTACATATAGCTGCAAATAGCAATAGCTGCCAATCCTCACTGCTGAACATACTGCCCTTCTGGGCATTGGCAGGAGCATTACTTTTTCAGTTTCACACATTCTGTTTCCTAAATGATTATATGCTTATGTCAAAAAATATAATTCCAGGATGTAGCAGTAGTGGAGAGGAAGGTTTTAGAAGTGATGAAATTCCAAAGAAATAGCACATTATTATTTGGCTATTTAATCAAATATTGAAAAAAAATCCCCATCACAATATGCTACGGATAATGCCAATGTTGAATTTTGTAAACACTATAGGTTCTAAGCTCGAAAGGAAATACTGAAGAATTTGATTGTTCAAACACAGGTTTTTCGTCTAGACCCCCGCTATGTGACAATATCACCAAAAGTTACCAGCACTGATGACGAGATGGCTTTTGCGTGACTGGGTATGTTCCCAAAAGGTCTCTGCAGTGTAAACATCAGGGAACAAAATGTTAATATCCTTTTTAAATGCAGATAATTCAAATTTTTCCAATCAAAGCATCTTTGTTGTGTTATTAATTGTTTAACAAATTCACCTAGATTAAGCAACTGTCTTACAGGATGAAGTTGGAACAAACAAGAGAGAAAATTGCATCAATCAAATTGTTATGGATGTGATTATTGACTTATAAACTGAAGAGGGCTTGAGGAAGTTTGGGTTAAATACAAAGAACTGTTTACAGAATTATTCCCACATTTTCTTTGGTTATGAAGATGAGATCTGTCTAAAATTATCAGGGATTAAAAGTTAACAGTAGAGAACAGTTTGAAATAGTCTGCAAACAGAATTGGCTACCAGCAAAGAGAGAGGTACGTATCTGAATTTGTATACAAGGATTAAAAATGTGTAAGCTAAGGCATAGAATTCATATTAGAGTATAACATTTTGTAGCTTTTTATATACTGAAGTGACCCTCAAGTTGGAGGATCAACACATCATATTCCATTTTGGGTATCCTTCAAACCAACAGCATGAACATCAATTTCTGTAACTTCTGGTAACTTATCCCCCATACCCCTTCTCTCCTCTTCCATTTTCCATTCTGTCTCCACATTACCCCTTTTCTTATCCTTACCTGCCTATCAGCAGAGGGGTCACTCCACCATCCCTTTCTCCCAAGGTCAATGCTTCTCCCCATCAGCCCTTTACGTCATCTATCTATCACCTCCATGCTTAACACTTCATCCTCCCTCCCTCACCCTCCTACCTTCCCCTTCACCTGATTCACCTATCACCTTCCAGCTTGTACTCCGTCTCCTCCCCACACCTTCTTATTCTGGCTTCTCTCCCCTGTTTCCAGTCCTGCTGAAGGTTCTTGGCCCATAACCTTGACTCTTTATTCCTCTCCAAAAATGCTGCAAGAGCTGCTGAGTTCCTCAGGCATTTTGTTTGTGTTACACTGGATTTCCAATATCTGCAGAATCTCTTGTGTTTGAAGTATTTTGTATTATGCCTTGGTAATTTCATGTAATATCGCATGTCACATAATTTGTTGTGTTTATATTTGTATTTATACAGTGGATACTGGATCCTGTTTAATTGGGACACATCATGGCCTGTGCAGTTTGGACCAATTAAGCAGCTGCACTAGTTAGCCAAAATTTCATGGAAATAGTTAAAAAGTTATAAAAAAAAGACTATTTTACTTTTTATCCAAGTAACACATTATGTATTTAAATGAAATACAGAACAAATTAGAACACTACCTATACTAATACAGTACTATAGAATTGTGTATTAATTCCTAATAATTAGCGACAGAGGAATTCATTGATTGCGTGCTGTCATGTTCTTTTGATTGACTGTAAATGAACAAAGTCAATGGCTCCCATCATACAACGTTTTCAATGATTGCATCCTCCAAAACTTCATTTTCATTGTAATTTTCAAGATGATTGTCAATGTCTTCAAATTCCTCATAGTTCCTAATTTGTTGAAGTCATGAAATTGCTTCATTTTCAGTCCCAGCTGTATCTGGCACCTCCAAGCCTGGATACTTAAAATGACCGTGAACAAAACAGTTCTTAATCGTCTTACTGCATATTTCTCACCAACTATCTGTGACAAAAATCACTGCTTTTTCAACACAAACTCATGCAACTGACATTATTTAAAAACAATTTACTCTAAGAACGGTGTAGTATTATGTTGTTTGAGATATTTTGTCAGCTTTAAGAAACTTTAAGAAATTTAAATGTTTAAGAAAGAGCTGTGATGCTCTGTGAACTTCAGCCATGTTTCCTTACCTGGACAGTCATAAGTCGAACCTAGAGAATAGATGTGAGACACTACCCTCATTAAGCAAGAAGGAAAAAGAGACTACAGATGCTGGAATCTGGAATACAAAAACAGAATGCTGGAAGAACTCAATGGTCCATCATCTTCTATAAAGGCAAAAAGTATAAGCTGATATTTTTGATCAAGAATGCATCAGGAGCGATACAGAATAAGGAAGAGTTGTTTATTACTGGCTGTTCCCAGTTAAGAGGCACCTATACACACAACTGAGCTTCCATAAATCTCAAAGTCTAAAATACGTACACATATTCCTTCCTATCAATGACAGAACTAATTTCCTCTCTTTCCCAGCTATTAATAATTGTTTTTGTTGCTTTTGATACCATTCATTACAATACTGTGAAGGTATGGTTACCATAGTGATTGACATTTCTGTTTTCTGACATACAGTCAAAATTGGCTGATGGACATTTGTAGAAACAGAACCAGTTCATTATCCAACAGATGCTACTCAACTGACTGAGTTTTTCCAACAGATTATCTACTGTCTCAGTTTTTGCTCCAGTGCATTGTGGTGCGGAGTCAAAGATAAGTTTCAACTGACCTCCCACTCCACCTGATGCTAAAGGATTGACCTATTTCAAGTCTCAATCCTCAGTGTTATGCCAGTTGAATCTGGTGTATGTAGCCCAACTCCATTCATTTGAAAAGGTCAGGGATGTTGACTGTGGCCATAGACCCACACTGCACGTAAACAAGCCCTTCAGCTCACACTGAGCCAGAGATGATCACTGATCCTTTTTTATTTTCTCCATCTTCCATCAACTCCCCCTATATTCTACACTCCACAAGGAAGCCAATTAACTTAACAACTTGCATGTCTATGAAAATTTTAAAATTTATAACCAAAATATTAAAGATACATGTATTCAATCACTTAATATGCAGAACAAAACAGAAAAAATAAGCAAAACTTGGCAAGCTCACTATTTTGGTCAAGGTTAATGGTCCCTTTCAAACACACGATGCTGTGCTAAGTGCTCCATCTATGAATAGAGTAAAATTGAGGCCCAGGTACAAAGTACATTCTGCCCTTCAAGTCACTCCAAGGAGAATGTCCCTTGATTCAATGTTGAGAACATGAACAGAGCAAGAAGTCAGAGGCACATGTGACTGATTTTCTGTGTGCTCTGCATTTTCACATTATCGCATGCAAGCAATGCAATACAGAAATTACAAATTCAAGGATATGCTCCCTGAAATTAATGCTGGAAAAGTGATCCATGATCTTGATCCTATTCTGTAGAATAATAATAGCCAACCATTTAAAGAACTAGTCATCATCATTGCCCAATTATTGAAAAATGCACTATTAAAACAATCATCGCACACATAGATTCCATTTTTGTTTTTCTGTTACCTGAAGTGTAATTCCAATGCTCAAATTATTTCTGTCTAAGATTTATGGATTTATTTAATCAAACTCTCAGTATTTATCATGAAAGTGAGTAGTTCACAATAACTTCCAGCTTCCTTTCCAAAACAAAACATGCACTGTCTATAGAACCCGTATTCATTAATCTCAAATGCTTTGATCACTAAACTTCACAACAATAAATTTTAGCTATGTATTCAAATTGAGTTCAATAGATTCAGAATGGTTCTATGTAAGATTGGATGAACTACAGTTTATCTCAGTATGCAGCTTGTTCCTGTATTTACTCAAACCAAAGTCGTGCCAATTGTTCCTGCGGTATAACTGGTATGCAATTTTGATAGGTGTCTCAAAAGAAACATACTGCGTCATTCATTCTAAGTACGTCTAAAGTACTTCTAAAGGAGAGTCACAGGATAGCATTAAAAACACTGGTCCTCCAGCATGTTCACTTCTGAAACTGGAACAATAATAAAAAATACTTAAAATGTTGGAAATAAGAGATCAGCCAGTATCCATGCAACAGAAAAGAAATTGTGTTATGTTCCTCTAACCAATGCTGACAATGTACACCTAATTGAGCATCTCTTGATCCACTATACTTTTCAATTACAGTTTTTTTAAATTCTCATATTCTTTTCTTGTCTGTTGAGGAAAATGGCTAATATTGCACATCTAAACACCTAGTCTAAGAATACTTTTTTATCCAAAAGAAATAAATAAGGTAAATCAGTGATTGAGTCAACTAAGTTACCCCCATTGTTTCCAAATGGCCATGAATGATATGAATGGAGGTAGCTATTGCCCACTCCCTTGGCAACCAGTCCTGTATGAGGAATAATACAAAAGAAATTCAAATTAGATTACTGTTCTCAAAAAAAAGTAGGAAGAGTTACAGATTAAGGTGAAAGCAAGTGTAAGTTAAAGCAAAGAAAGAGGTTGGAAAATGTAAGAATCAAGTCGTATGACTCTTTTTCAAAATACCACACTGTTTGTTCAATCTCCATGGTAACAAAGGCCCAATTATTTCAACTGAGTATCATTAAGATGAAACTTCCTTCCATAATTCACTGTGTTAATAATTTATACTGCTGAAGATTTTAGAACATACTTACTCAAGCTGGTAAGTTATGCTTTTGATTGAGATTTTTATTGGAACAATGATATGTTTTCTAAGGAGAATTTCAGTTAAATATAAATTAGGACATGAATATTTCATGGCGTTGAACCCCCTGCTGAGAAATATGCAAATTGTAATGAATATAAATAAGGTCTGATGATCTTCAGTGAAGTTAAAGAAACCAAGTACTTTTAAATATTCCAATTTTGGTTTCAGTAATCATTTTTGAATGACTGCAGTAATAATAAATTCATGAAAATTGAACAGCTGATTGACTTCCAAAGAAAAATAAGCACAAGACCCCTACTGATTACTTGTACTTTAGAGCAAAAAATAGCAAAATGCACCAGACAGCTATTCATGATTACTTTATCTTCCAATATCAGGAAGAAAGTTTGTAAATGTGACAATTTGAATGTGTTATCCTCACAATATTAATTGTAAATATGCTCACAAACACTGTATTGGACAACAGGAAAAAGGAGTTGTGGGTTAGGGGTACTATAGGTGTTTGGGATCAAGTAAATCTCTGGAGATGCAGGCATATAATTAAGAAGGAAATTAGAAGTGCAAAATGGTTTGGCAGGGTTAGCTCTGGCAGAAAATATTAAGGAGACTACAAGGAGGTTTTATAGCTATATTAAAAGAAACAACGTAATGAAAGTGAATTGGGACGCTTAAAGACCAAAGTGGAACCGCAGATGAACAAGCTCTTTAATTAATATTTCTCCTCAATTTTTTCCCATGGGGAAAATCATGAAGACACTAGAACTTGTAAAGTTGATGAGGATATCTTATGGATAGTCCACATTACAGCAGAGGTAATACTCAATGCCTTAAAATGTATGAAGGTAGAAAACTCTCCAGGGCCTGATCAGGTGTATGTAAGAACACTGTGAGAAGTTAGTGAAGGTATTGCGGGAGCCTTTGTTGAGATTTTGGCTTCATTGTCAGTGACAGTGAAGTGCTGGAAAGGCTTCAGAGAAAAACTTGGGACCACAGAACAGCCAATGAAATGTTTGAGGTAGGCATATTATAAAAGGGATCCTGAGGGTTAAGGTGTACAAGCATTCAGACAGATAGGGGTTGATTAGAGATAGTCAGCAACGCTTTCTGCATGGGATATTGCAATTGAAGAATTTGATTGAGTTTCTTGAAGAAGTAATCAAGAAGGGTAATGAGGGCAGAGTGCTAGATATGGACTTTGGTAAGCCTATGGTGCTGCATGATAGGATGCTATGGAAAGTTAGATTGCATGGGATCCAAGGAGAGTTAGCAGATTACATATACCATTGGCTTCATGGTAGGAAGCAGAGCGTGATGGTGGAAGATTGCGTTTTTGCACTCAAGGCCCATGACTAGTGGTGTTTCCCAGAAGTCAGTACTAGGCCCGTTGAAATTTGCCTTTTAAAATCAATGATCTGGATGCGAAGGTACGAAGGCTAGTTAGTAAGTTTGCAGATCACTCTAAATTAGGGTGTGTCAGAGACAGTGATGTTGCTTTTCAAAAATTTCAACTCAGTAATTAGGGTGAGGAATGGTAAATGGAGCTTAATTCATACAAGTGCAAGGTATTGCATTTGGAGAAGACAAGACAGGGATAGGACATTCAGAGTGAATGGTAGAGCCCTGGGGAATACTGTGGAACAGATAGCCTTAAGAGTATTAGTATATGGTGTCCTGAAAGTGGTATGACAGGTAGACAGAGTAGTGAAGAAGGCTTTTGACGTGCTAGCCTTCATAAGTCAGGTCACTGAGCATAGAAGTTGGTGTTATATTCAGATTTATTTATTTACTTCAAAGTTGATGGTGAACGCAGCAGGCCAGGCAGCAACTTTGATGTGTGTTGCTTGAATTTCCAGCATCTGCAGAATCCCTGTTGTTTGTATTTATTTACTTGTTTGTTTGTATGTTTATATATTGATTTACTTATTTACTGAGATACACCATGGAGTGGGCCTTTCCGGCCCTTCAAGCCATGCTGCCTAGCAACCCATGATTTAACTCTAGTCTAATCATGGGACAATTTACAATAACCATTTAACCTACCAACTTGTTTGTCTTTAGACTGTGGGAGGAAACTGGAGCACCCGGAGGATATTAATGTGGCAACAAGGAAAACATACAAGCTCCATACAGACGGCAGTATGATGTACTGTACAAGGCATTGGTGAACTGATTTGGAATACTGTGTTCAGTTTTCATCTCCCTACTATATTAAGATTGTGTTCAACAGGAGAGAGTGCAGAGGAGATTTACAAGGATGTTAAAGGCACTCAATGCACTGTTATTGAGAGAGGTTGAGCAGGTTAGGACTTTATTCATTGAAGTGTCGACAATGTGTGATAATATTATCGAGGCACATAAAAGCAAAAGGGGAATAGACAGTATGAATACCCACACTCTTTTTTCTACTTTGGGGGTTTAAGAACAATTGGACATAGGTTTAGAGTGAAAGGGGAGAGATTTAACAGGTATCTGTGGGATAGTATTTTTCACCCAGATGGTGGTTATTATCTGGAATGAGCTGCCAGAGGAAGTGGTTACGGCAGGTAAATTTGCAAAACTTAATGGGTACTTGGACAAGTATGTGGATGGTTAGGAATGGTTTAAAGGGATATGGGTCAAAGGTGAGCAAAACCGACTAAGTTAGATGGGAATTTTGGTTTGCATGGAGCAGTTGGTCTGAAAGGCCTGCCTCCGTGCTGTATGACTCTTTAACAGAAAGTAAAATGATGCACAATACTCTGCAACTTACAAATGTTCAGCTTCTGTACAGCCTGTATATACAAAAGAACTTCCAGGAGACCAGCAGGATGGGTATGCCGACTACTGCAGGGCCACAGGCAACTGTTCTGGAATTTTGCTGTGTCATTTGCAGTAATATCATTTAGAAGAGTCTCCTTATTAATCTGAACCTGTCTTGTTAATGTGTTAATATCAGCTTTATTATTGAGAATGGCAAAATGAGATTGAAATTGCTTCTCCAGACCATCCACTCCTAAGGAACAACCCACTTGTGCAAGCATTGTCTGCCGTGTAGGAACTCGGGTGCAACCACATTTCCAATTCGTGAACTCTTCGGGTTACAAATAGTCCTCAGGAGCAAAACCCTGCCATAACCTGAGGAGACCTGTATGGAATTTTCAAAAGATTATTTAAAGATTGTATGGTTTTAATGAAGTTAAGTGCATATTTACATTGAAACCTGTTCCATACGAATATTGAGATATATTTTAAATTTATGTTGAGATCTTTAGTTGCTCATATTGAGATTTACTGCAAAACACATTAAGACCGAATTAATATGTAAATTGCAGAAAGTCAGCTGTTGAAATGGAAATTGATGATATGGTGTAGAATAGACGAGATGGGACCAAGCTGCAATACAGGCACTGAACTGCAATGTCTGTTCAGGTTTTGATAGAGAGATAGCTGTTTTTATGTCTGTAGGGATGGTTTTGGGGACAGAACAGGGGAGTTGGGGTCAGGTTAGGGTTTGGGGAAGGAATGAGGGAAAGTTGGAGTTCAGGGGCAGTAAATTAAGTGTCAGGACAGGAGCCAGTATTGGGAGTCCAGATTGGAATGCCCTGCAGTCGAAGGCCAGTGATCCTGGAGGTCAGGTCAGCAGGCGCTGAGGACAGAGACCAGCGAACCTTTCAGGTCGGAGGTCCATGCAAGCAAGAGGCGCAAGGCCCAGTGACACTCCAGGACAATGGGTCTTGGGGTCAGTGTCCCATACAGGCAGGAGGCACGAGAGCCAGTTACCCCTCAGGTCATTGTCCCTGAATTGTAGATCCATGTGAGTCTGGAAGTCGAGGCCAGAAGGTTATAAATTCCTGTGATTAGCCAGTCCTTGGGTCAAAGCCTAAAGATCAAAATCCCGTAATTGATGAATCCTGGGGTAGTCAGAGACCTGAAGGTCAAAGTTCCATGACTGCAAGTTCAGATTTCAGGCCCTGAATGTTAAAGTCCAATGATCAGCAGGTCTGGAAATCAAGTCCTGAAGGTCAAGTTCACCTGGTCAGCGAGTCATGGGGGAGTCAGAGGTTAAATTTCTGCAAGTCTGAGTCCAGCTCCATGAACTGGAGGCCTGGTTGTGGCCTGTCCTGGGCTTGGAGGCCTGTCTGTGTGTGTGTGAGTGGGTAGGTGGGTGGGAGGGTGAGAAAGGGATTTCTTTTGTAGTTGTCGTAGCTGCTTGTGTTCTGTTGAATATTTTGGCATGCTATGTTGACACTAGAATATCCTTAGATGTGTTACATGTTAACAAAATTAATATATTTTACTGTATGTTTTGATGTACCTGTGATAAATGAATCTGAACTGATGGTGTTGTTGATAATGAAATTGGTAAGTTAGAACAGTGGAAGCTGGAGTTTCATTATGTGTGAGGTAATGAAATTTTGAAGGACCAATAAGGCTTGGGCATATACAATGAGTTGTCATAGAGGTATTAAGGAACAGAGAGAAATTTCTGTTATGTATCAAAGGGTCCATAAAGGTGGCAGTGGGGTGTCTCCTTTTTATATCAAAGCTTTGCCAGTATGGCCTTATGTGAAAAGCTTACTCAGCTGTCCTCCCTCATTACCACAATAATAAGCTTTTCAGTTAGTACTGCAATGCCACATTTTTTGCATTCTCCATTATGTTTGACGATTCTATGCCTGGATTGTTGTGCTGCCGTTCCTGCTCTTCTTTCAACCATATCTTTGTTATTGCAACTTTATCATATTCCCATGTGTTGATTAAGTTTATTGATTTATTAGACTGCAGTAAAATAGATGCATTTTGACAATGTGCCTTTCCACACTCATATCGGCCCTGTCTTCTGTCTGACCTAGTTTTCCTTCTGTGAAAGACTACACCTTCTCTCACATTTGTATAGCTACATTGTGTCCCATTCTCTGTCAAATTAGTCTAACTTAATGTGTCTAATTAATTTCTCCTGTAGGATAAACCTACCAGCTAAGGAATCATTCTGGCAAAATTGGTATGGATGCTGATGCTGAGGTAAAAGATCAGTGATGACCTTATCGAATACCGAAGCTGAATGACATACTCCTACTTCTATTTCTTACACTCTAAAATCAAGCAGATATAACCATTGCCCTCAACATTTTCCTGCTGGATACCCGTAAGCATTGATTTCTTGTAATTCAAAAACCTCAATCAACATTAATTGGATAATAAATCCACAGATAGTTGGCAAGAAAGTCCAAAGATTCATAACCCCCTGAAAGAAGAATTTTCTATGCATTTTAGTCCTAGGTAGTCAATTCCCTTTCTATGACTTTGCTGACAGAAGATGAGGAAAACTTTCATCTCTTATGAATCAGGGCAAAGCGTAAGGTCGGAAATTTGCTTATCAGAAAACTTTTTTTTGTTGATGCTACACTTAATATCTTAGCAATGATTCATTGCAAGAACGTATTGCTAACCTTTAAAGAGCTTGCTGGGCATTCACTCTCAATATTGGCATTAAGAAACATTTGTGATAAGACACAAACTCCATTAATTATTTTTAAACAGAACCTGTCTGAAGTAGTTCAGAACATCAGTTACCTTGGCTTTTAAGTAATAACCAAAGTTTTACTGCATGAAAATCTCAATGTTTTCATCAAAAAAGTTGTTTCCCAGTTCAAGAGATTATGTAGAAGAGTATAGAGCCACCCCAAACTTACTGTAAAGACAAAAATGTCGTGTTCAAAATTTGCGTAAGTTCACTCAAATTTATGATGGGAAACATGGATTATGTAGGGTAATGCAATCACTCGAGTCAAGTATGATGTTCTCCTAAAGGGTTGCCACGGATTTCCACAGTAGGGAAACCCTGTGCATTAATTTGCTTATCATGCAGAAGCTGATGCACGGACAGCCACCGCATGATGCTTGACAGAATTGGGTCAGTGCCAAGTGGCATGGAATGCAAGATGACTGGGGATCCTTCACTGATGCAGACTTCCTCCACCTTCACTGCTGTTGTGATATGTCATCATTTTCTGCCAGCTCCACTGTTGAGGTCTTGGTAGGATCACTCTTTGGCTGGAACCTACCCCCTGACCTTATCGCCATGGGCGACCCTACCAGGAGCTACGTGCCTGATGGCATTGCTGTCAGGAACTCAAGAACTCACAAGTCTCTCCACCACCACAAGGTGATGATTTTTGGAGAAGATTTCTGTCATAGACTAAATACACATAAAGGATAAAGGTTGATGTTCATCTGTTCAACTCATATCACATACTTACCTCAAATAACAAGACACAGTTGTCAACTGCAGAAACTTTTCAAAGGACAAATTTGCCAGACCCTTGGAATATTTTAAGTATTCTCTTATAAGATGCTGGAAACAAAGGAAAGATGGTATTTTAATCCAAGGAATTCTTAATTTTTAATAATCATATTATCTGATGCTATTATCTCATTCAAGAGATTGTCAGGCAATACACCAGACTCATATATGCCATTAAGCAGTTCATAAAGAATATCTATGCCCAGATCTTCTAGGGCTTGTATCATTTCTACTGAAATTTCATCAGGTCCAGTGGCTTTACCATGTTTCATGCTTTTTGTTGCTTTAGTTATTTCTTCTTTGGTACTAGGTGGGTCAGAATTAGGGTGTTAAATATCTGGGGGTTCCCCTCTATTAGCTTCAAAAAGCTGCTCTATATAGATAGGTAGATATATAGATAGATAGATATACTTTATTGATCCCGAGGGAAATTGGGTTTCGTAACAGCCGCACCAACCAAGAATAGAGCATAAATATAACAATACAAAAACCACAAACAATCAAACAACAAAATGCAAACTATGCCAGATGGAAAATAAGTCCGGGACCAGTCTATTGGCTCAGCGTGTCTGACCCTCCACGGGAGGAGCTGCACATTCGATGGCCACAGGCAGGAACGACCTCCCGTGCCGCCCAGTGTTGTATCTTGGTGGAATGTGGCCGAAGCCCAACAGTAAAAAGTTCAATATCCAGTCCACAAACATGTTCCTCGATTGTAATATGACCCAGATTGCACCATCTGTTGTTAACCAGGACAGTAAGCACCCAACTCTTTAACACTTACTGCTCTCGGTGCACTTCCGGTCTGTAAGCCGTCCATGGAGAAGTTTTGATCGGGTATGTCCTGCAGCCCTGTTCCAGAGAAACACATCACACTGCACTCCCGAAATGTTCTCTGACGCCTGGCTAGCACAGTGAACTCGTCCATTTTATTACCCACTGAACTCCTCTTCTCCATAAGTCTCTGTTGTCTCGACCTGGTCCTCTTTCCTCGACTTTGTGATCCCCCTTTGCATCCGCTGTGTATTTTCCTCCAGATTTCAGCAGGGGTGTCCGCCGCTCTGCTCACTAAACCGGCCGGCATTAGAGCAAGCAGCTAGTCCCTGGAATGAACAATGCGACCATGTTTCTGTCCCACGTGTCGGGATGTAACTATTTCCAGCACAAAAAACCCAAATAAAACTCTTTCTACCAGCATGTTAGAGAGGGTGCAGCTTCAACGTGTTACCGTGAAAAAAAAATACAAAAAAATAACATAAGTTAAAAAGTAAGAATACTGATCGGAATGGCTGTAACAGGCTGCAGGCACGACCGGCGCATGCGCACTTTGGCCGTACTGAATCCACCTCTCACATACTTTATCTAGATCTGTTAGTATGGGTCCGTCTGCTGATCTTACGCATCCTGTAGAGGATTTTTTCTTAATTCCAGTAATTTCCTTAATTTTCTTGTGCATTTCTTTGCTGTTGTTAATATGGCCTTGTACTTCATTGCATTTTTGATTCAGCCATTCTTCCTTTGCAATATTGCACAACCGTCTGGTCTGTCTGTTGAATTCAGTATTTACAACTCTGCCAAAAATTCCTGGAACTATTGACTGCAAAAATCATAGAACAATCAGTCTTATGAGTCATATAATAAAGATTTTGTTGAGAATTGTTTTGAGTTGAATTAAAAACAAGTTAAGGCCAGAAACGTCTAAACTGCAATATGGGTTTATTGAGGATAGAGGAACTAGGAACACAATTTTCATACTACGAATGCTTTCAGGAAGGGCAATTGATTATCAAAATGATGTATTTTTATGTTTTATTGATTTCACTAAAGCATTCAACAAAGTGCAACATGAAAAATTATTTCAAATTCTCGCTAAACTAAGCATTGACGGGAGGGACCAACAACTGCTTCAAAATTTATATTGGAACCAAATAGCGGCGGTAAGAATTGATGATAACATAAGCAGTTGGAATAAAATTCAAAGAAGAGTTAGGGATATGTTGCCTCACCGGAATTATTTAATATCTATAGTGAAATGATTCTCAGAGAAATAGAAGACCTAGATGGAATAAAAATTAACATCAACAATATAAGATATGCAGATGATACCACCCTAATAGCAAGTGCTGCAGAAGACCGACAAATCCTCCTAGACAAAGTAGTACAAACAGGTGCAGATCTTGGTCTACCCATCAACTGTAAAAAAAAAACAAATGTATGCTAATATCAAAACAGCAAGATACTCCCAACTGCCAATTGTACTTCGGTAACCAAGAGATTGAACAAAAGACCAGCTTTAATTACCTTGGTAGCTTTATATCACAAGATGCTAGAAGTAAAGTAGAAATAAAAAGAAGAATTGCCATTGCCAAAACCAACTTCCAAAAAATGAAACCCAGTTTTACCAACAGACACATTTCTATCACAACAAGGCTTAGGCTACTAAAATGTTACATCTGGCCAATCTTGCCGTAAGTTTCCGAAACATGGACTATAACACCAGAACTCCAAAGAAACCAAGAAGCAATAGAAATGTGCTTTCTTAGAAGAATTTTGAAAATTTCATATAGAGATAGGGCAACTAATGAGACAGTACTACAATGTGCCCATACAAAAAAGATATTTAATGAGAACGTTAAATGAGAGGAAACTTAAATTCCTGGGCCATGTCATCAGAAAGGGGGAAATAGAATGCCTTACACTACAAGGCCGTATGCCTGGGAAACATGGAAGAGGAAGGCAAAGAAGAAAATATATGAACACTGTGAAAGAACTAACAGATCTAAGTGTGCAAGATATCATTGACACTGTGTGGGATCGTTCGATATGGAGAGCCATGATAGGCCAAACGTGTAACATGCAAGACACATGAATAAGAAGAGAAAATTGTCTCATTGATTGCTGCCAAATCACTTAGTTAATTTGGGTTAATCATATTGTACATACAACCACTGGGCTTCAGCAGGCTGAACCAATTGCTCCTTTCATAACAGGATAAAAAGGTTAAGTTGCAAGGTTAAATATGTTGTCACAATAGAATATTAATAAATTGCTGGTGATTACAGTTTTTTTTTTATCTCTCAGGAGATTGTGTATCTACATATACTGTGTGAGTGAGAAAAGAGGAGGCATGATAAAATTTGCTGTTGCCCATCTCTACAATAGAACATAAAGAAATGCCAAAGTCTATTTTCCAGGAGTGTAGTAGCCCTGAAACCATGGAAACAGATTAGAATATCCTTACCTTCTGCAGGCCAAGTGTTTAATAGTTCCCTAAGACACTGTGGTTGTTATTTTGGAAATGAAAATTGGATGCCTTTCTTATATCCATGGTTTATAATGAGCCAATCAAATACCAACTGAGAAAGGGCTTCTAAGTCAGAAGGAGTCAACAGTATTTGTGTGGAATTTGAGACTGAAGAAGGTCAGCAATGTTCTTGAAAAACTTTAAAGAACTAATTCAGTTTTTTATTGCCTCTTTTGTTGATATTAGTTCTTTTTTTCTGATGTTTCTTTAAATAACTTTAACAGAAGACTGAACTCGAATTTTATAGATAACATTTCCAGAAACATGATTATTACTTAAATCTATAGGAGTATTTATGGGAGAGTTTTAGGTAAAAGTATGCTATAGAAATCATGTTATATTTTGGTCACCTCATTGGTTTGCATAAAGATGTAGATTTAGATAGAACATAGAATAGTACACAACAGTACAGGCCCTTCAGCCCACAATGTTGTGCTGACCCTCAAACCCTGCCTCCCATATAAGCCCCCACCTTCAATTTCTCCATATACCTGTCTAGTAGTCTCTTAAACTTCATTAGTGTATCTGCCTCCACCACTGACTCAGGTAGTGCATTCCACTCACCAACCACTCTCTGAGTTGTGACGACAAACCAAGTTATCAGAAGATTGATGCTGATGAGAGAGATAAGGGAGACAAATGGAGAAACGTTCAAAATGTTAATGAGAGAGGAGAGAGAGATAACGAAAAGAGACACCAGTCCGAGTATTGACAGACCAGTTGCTTTGAACCTGAACTGTTTGAAGTTTGATGGACAGGCGATACCCCAGCAGGGGGATAAAAAGAACAGGTTCGCTAAGAAACGACACACCACGAGATCATGAGATAACGAGACCCTGGAAGAGTGGTGTGCCCCCACAAGTTGGTGGAGTTTGGAGGTCCGGTCGCGGGAACCGACCATAGACGCACAGGGTTAAAAGGTACAATCGGCGGGAACCTGGTGTGTGTGTCCGCCCTTGCCTGGGTGCTGGAAGAACGGTCATATCCGGAACGGAGGGGTCACAGTCGGTGACCATAGAAGACATAACAAAGGGTCCGCCCGAGAGCTAACTGCGAAGAATATTAAAGGTCTGTCTGAATCAGATTTGCATATTCCCTCTCTCTCTCTCTCCAACAGCACAACAGCGATTACTGTGAACTGTACTAAGCTGAACTGAACTCTGCGTCACCTGAGACTGATCATTTTACCCCTAGACTGCGATCGAGCTTGGTTGATTCCTATTAACCTAGTTCTGTGTACATGTGTGTCTTATCATTGCTAACCTGTTGCATTTATATCCTTACGATTAGAGTACTGTGTTACTTATTTCTTTAATAAAACTTTATTAGTTCTGTTAAACCAGACTCCAACTAAGTGGTCCATTTCTGCTGGCAACCCAGTTACGGGGTACGTAACATAAGTGGGGATCTCGTCCGCGATTTTGAACGCCAAATTTGGCACTGGGTAAATTGATTGGGTTAAAATTCCTGAAAGAAAGAAAGGACAAACAGCAGAAATGGAGATTGAAGAATTTCTAAAGGCGCCAACATTGGAGGCATTAGAGGATGCCAGGAAATCAGAATTGGCAACTGTGACCAAACGGTTGAATCTTTTTAAAGGGAAGTCAACAATGAGGAGAGCGGAGATGCACAGAGCTATCATACAGCATTATGTATCTGAAGGTGTGTTTTCCCAAGGGGAGCTGGAGGTGGTATCTATGGGCAAACCCGGTGGAGAAGCAGTACAGCTGCAGATGGAAAAGTTGAGACTCGAGCGCGAGTTCCGGGTAAAACAACTGGAGCGAGAAGAGAGGGACAGGCAGTTAGAACGCGAAGAGAGAATAAAACAGCTGGAGCGAGAAGAGAGGGACAGGCAGAACACGAAGAGAGAATAAAACAGCTGGAGTGAGAAGAGAGGCAGTTAGAATGGGAAGAGAGAGAGAAGGAAAGAGAGTTTGAGCTTGAGAAGTTAAGGATGGCACTAGATAGGGACCAAATGCCAAACCAAGGTGGAGGGTTCAGGGCGACCCAGAAGGTTAGGCTGGTTCCCCCATTTGAGGAGGCCGATGTTGATCGGTACTTTCTCCATTTTGAAAAAGTTGCTGCAAGTCAGGACTGGCCAAGGGATAAGTGGGAGTGGGCTGTTTTGCTTCAGAGCGTACTTAAAGGAAAATCTCAACAAGCTTACTAGGCATTGTCCGCAGAAGATGCCCAGAGGTATGATGTGGTGAAAGAGGTGATACTCAGGATTGATGAGTCGGTCCCGGAGGCATACCGGCAGAGGTTACGGAATGCGAGGAAGCAGTGGGGCCACACGTATTTAGAGTTTGCCCGTGAGATGCAGATGTATTTTGAACGTTGGTGCGCCTCGAAAGGGGTCATTGGGGATTATGACAGACTGCTACAGCTAATACTGATCGAGCAGTTTAAAAGTTGTGTCCCTGAAGGTATGAGGCCCTACCTAGATGACAGGGAGGCAGAAACCTTAGCCGCAACTGCTAAGTTAGCGGATGAGTACGTGTTAACACACAAGGCGAAGTTTACCCTGAGTAAAAGCTACCAGAAGGGTAGTCAAGAGGGCGGAGGGAGTCCTCCAGAAAAGTTAGAAAGTAAGCCAGGGACTAGTGAGAAGGATAAGGAAGACCGGGAGCAGTTTGGTAGGAAGTCTGCTGGGGTCGTATGCTATAATTGTGGGAAAACCGGTCACTTGGCGTCCAGGTGCTTTGCCCCAAAGAGGGAGATGGGGAAAGGAAAAACGATGGTTCCGACTGGCTGTATTGAGCTGGCAAACAAACCGCTAGGGGAGAAGAGGTCTGATAAAGTTCAAGAAGGGCGCGAGAAGTTTATCTCGGCCGGACCGGTGTCGGTGAAGGAGGGGTTAAACCCGGTTCCAGTACGGATCTGTAGAGACACTGGAGCTTGTCAGTCACTGATCTTAAAGAGTGTGTTAGACTTTAGTTCAGAGACCCAGACTGGGGAGGTCAGGGTGATAAAAGGCATTGGAAAAGGGACTGAAGCAGTACCTTTGCACCAGATACACCTAAAAAGCGACTTGGTCTCCGGACCGGTCACGATCGGGGTGAGGCCCGAACTACCGATGGAAGACGTGGAGGTCTTACTCAGTAATGACCTCGCCGGCGGAGAGGTGTACCCAGCAGTAAGATTGACAAGCCAGCCTGCCAGGATTGAGGCCCACCCATGGACTCACAGGTTTATCCTGTTTGCGTAGTGACTCGGTGCATGTCCAGAAAGGCTGCCGAAGCAAATGTAGATTTAGCTGAGACGTTTTTACCAGCCTTGTACCAGGAGGGGTTAGAAAGTGAGAAGCAGCGTAGTGAAATGGAAGTTAAGGTAGACTTATCATTAGCAAGGAAGGAATTTATACAGGCACAGGAGCGAGAGAAGGACCTGATGGTTTTGACAGAGACAGCTCTCTCTGAAACAGAATTAAAAAGGGAGCCAGTGGGCTATTATGTGAAGGAGGGAGTACTAAGGAGAAAATGGAGACCAAGTACCATGCCTGCAGATGAGGAATGGGGGGTGGTGCCAAAAATTTATGGGGATGAGATTCTTAACCTGGCCCACAAGATACCCCTCGGTGCACATTTTGGGGTGAGGAAGACAGTCGGTAGAATCATGAAAGAGTTTTACAGGAGGAAGGATGCTATTTACCATTGTAGACGTGAGCTAACACAATTACAGGCTATTGATATGCTAACAGCTCACCACGATAGGCGAGCAGACCTAGTCGGTGTTATCACGAAAATTAATGAGGCTAGGGTGCCACCTGATAAGGGGAAAACCCATTTTGAAAAGATAAGTATGGTGCCGACCAGATGGGAGAACTCTATTGTTTTGGCCAGCTTTGCTGATAAGGTCTCTCCCTTAACCCCCAAACAGAGCGAACCGCTAAAAAAGCTAATTAACCGGCACGCACACGTATGTCCGGGTGTTCCGAGGCATGCAAAGAGCCAGGACATGGTGTTGTTGTCACATCAGGTCAGCCTAGTAAGCAACACCCCTATAGGATGATTAATTCAGTGACAAAAGGGCTAAAGAACGCAGAAGCGTATATTGGCGATTTAGTGGTCTGGAGTGACACGTGGGAGGGGCACATTGTGGCAGTAGAGGAGTTGTTTAAACAGCTGTTTGAAGCCAGCCTGACAGTGAACCTCGCAAAAAGTGAATTCGGCCACGCGAAGGTCACTTATCTGGGATTTGTGGTAGGACAGGGGCAGCTGGCTCCGATGCAGGCTAAGGTGCGGGCTATCTCTGAAGTCCCCACCCCGACAGACAAGAGAGCCCTGAGAAGGTTCTTGGAGATGGTGGGGTACTATCGGAAGTTTTGCAAAAACTTTGCGGATATTACCCTCCCTCTTACTAAGCTCCTGCAAAAGAATGCAAAGTTTGTGAGGGACGACCCTTGTTATATTTGTCCGGGACGGAAACCACTGAGAAGTTACACTGATCACAACCCATTAATGTTTTTGGCCACTATGAAGTTTGCTAAGTTGGAGCCTGGTCTTAGAGGATATTAAAATAACACATATAAAAGGAACGGAAAGGTGATTGCTGACTGTCTGTCAAGGTGTTGACAACTTAAAGTTCTCTGTATTAGCCGAATAGCTGATGACCCTGTATATTAGTGTGTATCTAATAATGTATTCATGCCTATAATTATTACCCCGGTAAAAATCCTTTGAAGGATAGGGGTGTGACGACAAACCAAGTTATCAGAAGATTGATGCTGATGAGAGAGATAAAGGAGACAAATAGAGAAACGTTCAAAATGTTAATGAGAGAGCAGAGAGAGATAACGAAAAGAGGCACCAGTCCGAGTATTAACAGACCAGACCAGTTGCTTTGAACTGTTTGAAGTTTGATGGACAGGCGATACCTCAGCAGGGGGATAAAAAGAACAGGTTCGCTAAGGCACGACACACCACGAGATAACAAGACCCTGGAAGAGTGGTGTGCCCCCACAAGTTGGTGGAAGTTTAGAGGTCCGGTCGCGGGAACCGACCATAGACGCACAGGGTGAAAGGGTACGATCGGTGGGAACCTGGTGTGTGTGTCCACCCTTGCCTGGGTGCCGGGTTCACCACGGGAGAACGGTCGTATCCGGAACAGAGGGGTCACAATCAGTGACCATGGAAGACATAACAAAGGGTCCGCCCGAGAGCTAACTGCGAAGAATATTAAAGGTCTGTCTGAATCAGATTTGCATATTCCCTCTCTCTCTCTCCCCAATGGCACAACAGCGATTACTGTGAACTGTACTAAGCTGAACTGAACTCTGCGTCACTTGAGACTGATCATTTTACCCCTAGACTGCGATCGAGCTTGGTTGATTCCTATTACCCTAGTTCTGTGTACGTGTGTCTTATCATTGCTAACCTGTTGCATTTATATCCTTACGATTAGAGTACTGTGTTACTTATTTCTTTAATAAAACTTTATTAGTTCTGTTTATTAGTTCTGTCATCTGCAAGCTTGCCAACACACCCTTCTACCCCCACATCCAGGTCATTAATAAAAATCACGAAAAGTGGAGGTCCCAGAACAGATCCTTGTGGGACACCACTAGTCACAATCCTCCAATCTGAATGTACTCCCTCCACCACGACCCTCTGTCTTCTGCAGGCAAGCCAATTCTGAATCCACCTGGCCAAACTTCCCTGGATCCCATGCCTTCTGACTTTCTGAATAAGCCTACCGTGTGGAACCTTGTCAAATGCCTTACTAAAATCCATATAGATCACATCCACTGCATTACCCTCATCTATATGCCTGGTCACCTCCTCAAAGAACTCTATCAGGCTTGTTAGACATGATCTACCCTTCACAAAGCCATCCTGACTGTCCCTGATCAGACCATGATTCTCTAAATGCCCAGAGATCCTATCTCTAAGAATCTTTTCCAACAGCTTTCCCACCACAGATGTAAGGCTCACTGGTCTATAATTACCCAGACTATCCCTACTACCTTTTTTGAACGGGGACAACATTCACCTCCCTCCAATCCTCTGGTACCATTCCCGTGGACAATGAGGACATAAAGATCCAAGCCAGAGGCTCAGCAATCTCTTCTCTCGCCTCGTGGAGCAGCCTGGGGAATATTCTGTCAGGCCCCGGGGACTTAGCCGTCCTAATATAATTTAACAACTCCAACAGCTCCTCTCCCTTAATATCAACATGCTCCAGAACATCAACCTCAATCATATTGTCCTCACCATTATCAAGTTCCCTCTCATTGGTGAATACCAAAGAAAGGTATTCATTGAGGACCTTGCTCACTTCCACAGCCTCCAGGAACATCTTCCCACCTTTATCTTTAATCGGTCCTACCTTCACTTTTGTCATCCTTTTTTCTTCACATAATTGAAGAATGCCTTGGGGTTTTCCTTTACCTTACTCGCCAAGGCCTTCTCATGCCCCCTTCTTGCTCTTCTCAGCCCCTTCTTAAGTTCCTTTCTTGCTTCCCTACATTCCTCAATAGACCCAGCTGATCCTTGCTTCCTAAAGCTCATGTATGCTGTATTCTTCCACCTGACTATATTTTCCACCTCACTTGTCACCCGTGGTTCCTTCATCCTACCATTCTTTATCTTCCTCACTGGGACAAATTTATCCCTAACATCCTGCAAGAGATCTCTAAACATCGACTACATGTCCATAGTACATTTCCCTGCAAAAATATCATCCCAATTCACACCCGCAAGTTCTAGCCTTATAGCCTCATAATTTGCCTTTCCCCAATTAAAAATTCTCCTGTGCCCTCTGATTCTATCCTTTTCCATGATAATGCTAAAGGCCAGGGATTCTTGCTCACTGAGAAATCTGTGACCTGACCCGGTTCATTACCTAGTTCTAGATTTAGTATGGATCATAATGTGATGATACAGAAGGAATAAATTTACTTCTGGTAAACTTGAAGCAATGAGACAATTTTTAATTGTGTAATAGATTATTGATGGAAGAGGAAAGGAAAGAACAATGCAATATTTTTCGGGAAGTTCATATTGGGCAACAAACATACAAATGATATTAGAATAAAAAGATGTTTCTGGAAAAACTCAGAGCTGCAGATTCAGAGCTGCCTTCCTCCAAACTTAGTTAATGGCAATTAGGGTGAAAAGTGTCATAAAATAAAATATTGACAAGTACATTATTCTCTAGAATGTAGTTTTCTTCATTGTTCAGAATAGTTGCACAATTTCAGAATATAGGTGACCATCTCTGTCACTGAGTGAGGCTAAAATGATGCTCCATTATGTTGGGCATGTCCTCACAGCAGATGGAATAGCATCTAAAGCTGGCTCTCCACGTAGTCATTGTCAGCTCACTGTGTCTGAGTTCACAAAGTGGTTGGTAGAAATGTGCCTGAGCTGGCCAATTGGCCTCCACTGGTACCTTTTCATTCTCACATTGTGCCATATTAAACTTGATAGCTTCTAAAGAGGTTTGCCTTTTCAGGACCCAGATCATCAACAGTAGTTGACTGAGTCACCAATGGGACACAAATAGAAATTTTTCTGCTACAAGGGCAGCAAAGTGCCAATAATACCAGGACTAAATAACTTATGAGTCCCTACAAAATCTAATGTTTTCATTTCCAGCAGGTACCATCCGACTTACTCCAGCTATTTCAACCAAAACATTGGCCCCACTTCTGAATATACTAGCCCCTAGTCTACAGCAACATTATCTGGTTAGAATATGTTTTTTTCCCTGTAGAAGTGGGAGCTATCTTAGGGTGTAAGAGTTTATGAGAACCGTTTCAAGATGCTATTCTGAGCTTTCAATTGAATTTAACAGAAAAGATGTTTTTTGTCCTCTTCCATAATGAGGCACCCTGCATCCTGCAAGCACATCAGAAAACTGTAGACCACCCACCCACAATGTTCTGGTGCACCCTTGCGATGCATAAGGTTTCTCACCACAGGCAAGGCCACAGAAAATCTGTTCCAACAAAGGAAGAAAATCATTAATAATCACAGTACAGCACTCTAGAAGCAAAGTGTGATAACCTAGCATGAGTCACATGTTATTTCACCTCAATAAATGTATCATCATGCAGTGATAATGAATTCATTCTCCTGTATCACACTCTATGTGCTACCCTTACCACCTCCTCAGGCAGATCCACTGCCAATTGCATAGATGTCATGTAAATTCAGCGTTTTGCATAGGTTATATAAAATCAATAGATGAAGTGTATTTCAATTACATAATGCAACTTCGGTTTTAGAGTTAACAGAACATCTTTTTTTGATTTTACTGAACTTCATTCAACTTTGTTGCTGATTATATTCATTAAAACTTAAGATCAAATACAGGCATTTGCAAGAATATGCTGGAGTTTAAGAATACTCAGATAGCTCTAGCGGTAAATCACAAACACAAGAAAGTCTGCAGATGGTGTAAATCCAAAGCAACGTACACAAAATGCTGGAGGAAGTCAGAACTGAAGAAGGGTCTCAGCTTAAAGCTACGACTGTTTATTCAATTCAACAGATGCTGCCTGACCTGCTGAGTTCCTCCACCATTTCGTGCGTGTAGCTCTAGCAGTGCCCTGGTACAGATAGGAAATACTCTTTTTTGGGCTTCATCATTCAATGATATTAAAATTTTAATTTATGCAAAATATGTAATTCATTTCCTTCTGTCATTCAGTTAATGATATGCCCACTTTTTGAAACTTAATGAGTTATTTGATATGGTTACACGTTTATTCATATCTTCAAATGGATCATATCCCATATTTAATTATTTCAATTAATGAAATTATTTATAAAGCTACAAATTGTAGTGTCAAATCATAAATTACAAGATGTTCAACAGAGAATTATGCAAATTAACTTCCTAACTGTGAAGACTGTTTCTGAAGCTTTACATGGCAACTAGTTAACTAGTATTTAAAAGCACACACAGCTATAAAAAGACAAATGACATAGTTCCTATAAGATAAAGTATTTCCAGGAAAGCTTGCCAGAATTTTTTGAGATGGTAATAGAAGAGTCCAAGATGATTCCACATGTGAAATTAACTGAGTGGTAAGAAAAAAAAACAATACATCAGTGTTTAATTAGGAGGTGAACAGTTTGCAAAGAAATTCTGCAAGGCTTAGAGCTATGTATGTTCTTTAGCTTGGTGTATATTAATGACTTACACTATACTTTAGGTGGTTTGATGAAGAAGTTTGCCAATGGTTCAAAGGTCAATCATGTGGTTGACAGTAAGGAAAAAAGCTACCAACAAAAAAAAATCAATATACTGCTAGGGTGGACAGAAAAATGACTAGTGTTAAATATGTTCCTCCATATTTCCAAAGAAAGGCATACCAGTAAAGAAGAAACGCTAAATTGCTGGATATGTGTGCAGACTACTGAAGGTACAAGGACAAGTAGATTCAATGGCTGAGTAATAATATAGGATATGCCCTATTATTGATTGAGACATAGAGTAGAAGAGCTGTGAGGTCATATTATAACTGCAGATAGACCTTAATTAGGCCTTAGATAGACCTTGGTATACTGATCGAGTCAGTACAGAAAGAACGCAATACTATCTGAAAGGTTTTATTGGAAATTTGTGAGAAATTTAATTGTGTATAAAATGGCAGACCAAGATAGGGAGGATAAGAATAGCTTATTTTCATGTGTCAATAATTAGAGAAGATAGGCTATATGTTAAAGGAAGACAAATTAAAAAGAAAATTGAGAAAAAAAATTAGTCAAAAGCTCATTGACTATAAAATTAGTTGTAATAACCTTTAGTAAGAACCTGGATCCAAAAGATTACACACTAATAACAGATTAGTATTGTTAGAAATTTTCTTAGCCATAATAGACTAGATAGTTAGGAATGCCTTCAATCTGTTATAAATTTCTGATTCTAATTTATGCCATTGCCTGCATGAATTTTCCATGCATCAGGAATTTTGAATCATTTGGAAACAGCATATCTGAAATTTAGGATTTCTTATGGATTTTAAAAACATTAGTCTTTTCCCAAGTTTGCAAGAGAGTGACATATTATATTTAGAAATTCTAATGGGTTAGAATGACTAAGGGAGTCTTCATCAGTTCAATAAATCAGAAGGAATTGACCCTGAGTATTGAATCCAAAAATGTTAAATGACGCCATGCTCAACACCATCAGGAGATGTGGAAATCACTCATGATTAGGGGGGGTCTCAGTTAGTACAAACAGATCTGTGCCATTTCTGAAAATTCCAAGCTAGATAAATTGCCATAAAAAGATGCATGACATTAGATAATTTCTTGCTTTAACTGCCTTCTATTGTTCCAATGTCATGTACTTTAATGACATTTAAATAACAAATAAAATATTGTCATACATTAACCGTTAGTCATTCATTAATTGAGATGTCAAATAATAAGTCATGATCTTTTAGACATATCACATTTATTTCCCTAATGGGTCAGTGGTACATCATCCAATCCGAGATGAGCAATTTAACCTGAAAAATATATAAAAAAACTATCTGAAAATGTGCCGTAATTGAAAACCATCCAAAGCTGACTAGCTAGCATAGTCCCCACAATAGCCCAGAATGCACTTTGAACTGACGATGCAAGGATATAGATTCAAAGAGAGTAAAGCAACTGTATCTAAATTCAGTTTTTTTTCGTGGTGGATTGCAAAATGACTGAATACAGTAAATCTATTTTTATTAAAATCACAAAGTAACAAACAAAAAAAAATTAAGTATGTGCTTCAAAACCTGAGTCTCTGTACCTCCCTCTGCAATTGGATCCTCCACAGGAGAACACAGCCAGAGCGGATCAGAAATAACATCTGCTTCGGACTTACAATCATTACTGTTGCACCTCAAGGGTGCCCTCTTCTTATTCCTAACATCAGGGAAGAGTGCAGGATGCTGAGAACACACAGTCAACATTCTTGGAACAGCTTCTTTACCTGTCACCAAATTTTTGACCAGTTCATGAACCCATGAACACTACCTCATTATTTTGCACACTTTTTGAATTTATTATTTTATACAGTTAATTTCTACTGTTACTCAGTAATATTTTATGTATTGCACTGTACTGCTGCCACAAAATGACAAATTTCATGTCATATATCAATGATATATGGTTAACATATGGTTAGCATATGAGGAATGTTTGTCCGCTCTTGGACTGTATTCCTTGGAGTTTAGACGAATGAGGGGAGACCTCATAGAAACATTTTGAATGTTAAAAGGCATAGACAGAGTGGATGTGGCAAAGTTGTTTCCCATGATGGGGGAGTCTAGTACGAGAGGGCATGACTTAAGGATTGAAGGGCGCCCATTCAGAACAGAAATGTGAAGAAATTATTTTAGTCAGAGGGTGGTGAATCTTTGGAATTTGTTGCCATGGGCAGCAGTGGAGGCCAAGTCATTGGGTGTATTTAAGGCAGAGATTGATAGGTATCTGAGTAGCCAGGGCATCAAAGGTTATGGTGAGAAGGCAGGGGAGTGGGACTAAATAGGAGAATAGATCAGCTCATGATAAAATGGCGGAGCAGACTCGATGGGCCGAATAGCCTATTTCTGCTCCTTTGTCTTATGGTCTTATGGTCTTATATGTTTCTGATTCTGATTCTGATGTATGACATTCAATTTGAAGCATTTTCAAGTCTAACCACTTTTTATGTTTTACACTAAAAATCTTTCCCAGAAAAGTTATGCATGATTTAGCTTTGAATATAAAGCATTTTATTGATGAAGGGATCAAGGGGAATCACTTGTGGGTGAGATTATGTTTTATCCAATGTGATGAACTGATATTTAGAAATTGTAGCTTATTCCAGTTCAACATTAATATCTGGAGCATCTGGAAAGTGAAGATACATGCATCAGGATTCCCTCCATTGACTACAATTCAGCATTCAGCACTATTATCCCCTCAAAACTAATCACTAAGCTCCGAGGCCTAGGGCTCATTACCCCCTTGTGCAACTGGATCCTCAATTTCCTCACTTGCAGACCCCAATCAGTTTGGGTTGGCAGCAATGTCTCCTCCACAATCACCATCAGCACAGGTGCACCACAAGGCTGTGTGATAGCCCCTCCACCCCCAGTGCTCTACACACTTTACACTTATGATTGTGAAGCTAAGTATAACTCCAATGCCATATTTAAAATTGCTGATGATACCACCATTGTTGGCTGAATCAAAGATGGTGATGAAGTGGCAGAAAGAAAGGAGATGGAAAATCTGGTTGAATGGTGCCATAATAACAACCTCTGACTCAAAGTCAGCAAAACCAAAGAACAGGTTATTGACAACAGGAGGTCCATAAGCCAGGCCTTATTTGAGGATCAGAGGAGGAGAGGGTCACTAACTTTAAATCACTTGACGTTATCATTTCAGAGGACCTGTCCCAGGACCACCATGTAAGTGCCATTACAAAGAAGGCATTGCAGCGACTCTACTTTCTTTGCAGTTTAGCAGACTCTGCATGTCATCGAAAACTTTGACAATCCTCTATAGAGTATCCAGACCAGTTGCATCATGGCCTGGTATGGAAGCCAGAATGCCCTAGAATGGAAAAGCCTACAAAAGTAGTGGGTGCAGCCAGTCCATCTCATAAAAAGCCCTCCTCCCTAATCATGAATACATCAACAAGAAGCTCTGCTGCAAGGAAGCAGAATCCATCATCAAGAACCCCCACAATCCAGGCCCTATTTTCATTATGTTGCTGCCTTCAGGAAGGAGATAACAGGAGCCTCAGGTCCCACACCACAAGGCTCAGGAACAGTTGTTACCCTTCAACCATCAGGTTCCTGAACTATCATCGATAACTTCGCTCACCCGAACACTGAACTGATTCCACAACCTTTGGACTCACATTCAGGCACTACACTTATATTCTCAGTATTATTTATTTGCTATTTATTTATTATTATCATTTTTGTACTGTTTGCCTTCTTTTCAATATTCGTTGTTTGTCAGTCTTCATGTGCAATTTTTGAAAATGTTAATTGATTCTATTGTATTTCTTTGTACTACTGTGAATGCCTGCAAGAAAATAAATCTTATGGTTTTATATGGTAACATATATGTATTTTAATAAGACATTTATTTTTGAACTTCAAACTTTTAATATTATCAGAATATAAAGTTGGGATTAAACAATTGGCTGAATCAAGCTGACTGCTGTTTCATAGTTCAAAGTAAGTTTATAATCTAACTCTCTATATGCCACCATATGCACCCCTAAGATTCATTTCCTTGTGGGCATTCTCAATAAATACAAGAATCGCAATAGAATCAGTGAAAGACAACTCCAATAGAACAGACAACAACCAATATGCAAAAGATAACAAACTGTGCAAATACAAAAAGAAAAAAACAAAATAATAATAATAATAATAATAAATAAATAAACTATAAGTATCAAGAAATGAGCTGTAGAGTCATTGAAAGTGAGCCCATAGGTTGTGTGAATAGTTCAGTGATGGACTGAGTGAAGTTATCCCAGCTGGTTCAAGAGCCCAATGGTTGTGGGGTTCTTGAACCTGGTGATGTGGGTCCTGAGGTTCCTGTACTTACTTCCTGATGGTAGCAGTGAGAAGAGAGCATGACCTTAATAAGCTGCCTTAATGACTATCATCTAGTACCACTCACATCTATGATGATGAAGTTCTTTGAAAGGTTGGTCATAGTTAGAATCAACTCAGTCCTCAGCAAGGACCTGGACTCATTGCCATTTGCCTATTGCCACAATACATCTTTGGCAGATGGATCTCACTGGGTCTCCACACGGCCTCGAATCAATTGGGCAATGCAAGTACCTGTGTCAGGATGCTGTTCATTGACTATAGCTCAGCATTTTACACCATCATTCCTAGAATCCTGAGCAAAAAGTTAAAAACCTGAACCTCTGTACCTCCTTCTGCAACCTAGCCCTCAGCTTCCTAAACAGAAGACCACAATATGTGCAAGATTGATTATAACATAGAAAATAGGTGCAGGAGTAGGCCATTCGGCCCTTCGAGCCTGCACCGCCATTCAGTACGATCATGGCTGATCATCCAACTCAGAACCCTGTACCTGCCTTCTCTCCATACCCCCTGATCCCTTTAACCATAAGGACCATATCTAACTCCCTCTTAAATATAGCCAATGAACTGGCCTCAACTGTTTCCTGTGGCAGAGAATTCCACAGATTCACCACTCTCTGTGTGAAGTTTTTCCTCATCTTGGTCCTAAAAGGCTTCCCCTTTATCCTCAAACTGTGACCCCTCGTTCTGGACTTCCCCAACATCGGGAACAATCTTCCTGCATCTAGCCTGTCCAATCCCTTTAGGATTTTATACGTTTCAATAAGATCCCCCCTCAATCTTCTAAATTCCAGCAAGTATAAGCCTCATCGATCCAGTCTTTCATCATATGAAAGTCCTGCCATCCCAGAAATCAATCTGGTGAACCTTCTTATAACCTTCTTCTGGATAACATCTCATCTGCACTGACAATTGACACTGGCACACCTCAGGGATGAGTGCCTATCCCACTGCTTTGTTCTCTCTACACCCATGACTGTGTGGCTAGGCATAGCTCAAATGCCATCTATAATCTTGCTGACAGACTCTCAGATGGTGATGAGAGGAGTGAGGTATACCTGCTCGTTGGGTGGTGTCGCAGCAACAACTTTACACTCAATGTCAGTAAGAACAAAGAGTTGATTGTAGACTTCAGAAAGGATAAGATGAGGGAAACACGCCAGTCCTCATAGAGGGATAGAAGTGGAGAGAGTGAGCAATTTCAAGTTCCTGGGTGTCAATGTCTCTGAAGACTTCATCTCAACCCAACATACCATAAACAAGGCAACAGAGTGGCTATATTTCATTTGGAGTTTGAGGAGTTTTGGTATGTCACCTGAAACACTTGAAAATTTCTCCAGTTGTACTGTGAAGAGCATTTTGACTGGTTGTATCACCATCTGGTACGAGGGGGAGGGGCTGCTGCACAGGATTGAAGTAAGCTGCAGAGAGCTGCAAAATTAGTCAGCCCCATCGTGGGTACTAGCCTCCATAGTTTCCAAGACATCTTCAAGGAGTGCTGCCTTAGGAAGTCGGCATCTATCATTAAAGATCACCACCACCCAGGACATGCCCTCTTCTCATTGTTAGCATAAGGAAGGAGTTACAGAAGTTTGAAGGCACACACTCAGTGATTCAGGAGTAGTTTCTTTCCCTCTGCCATCCGATTTCTGAATGAACATTGAAGCTATGAACACTACCTCACTACTTTTTTATTTGTTTTGCACTAATTTAATTTAACTATTTGAAGTAACAACACTTACAATGCCTCAAAAAAACCATCATCTTAAAGATTGAAAACAAACTTCTGTGATACAAAAAAAACCTACTGAGCAGAAAAGTGAGAAAAAAAAAGAGAACCCATTAGGTGTACAACCCCAGAGTCATGCGTCGTACAAAAAGCTTCTAAAAATAAACATCAAACCGCCAGCAAGAAAAGAAAATATACTAAAAAAATTTACAATTAGATCGTGGAAAAATTATATCAATTAACTCAAATGATAATAACGAGCAAATGAGCCCCATCTTTTCTCAAAATCAAATGAAGGTTTAAAGGTTCGACTTCTAATTTTCTCCAAACTAAGACATAGCATCACTTGAAAGAACCATTGTGACAAAGTGGGAGCTGATGTATCCTTCCACTTCAACAAAATGGCCCTCCTAGCTATCAATGTAACAAATGCAATAACATGTTGGTCAGACACAGAAATACCATGAGTATTTTGAGGAACTATTCCAAAAAGCACAGTTAATTTATTAGGTTGTAAATTAATTTTAAGTGCTTTAGAAATTGTTGAGAAAACCAACTTCCAGAACTGTTCCAATATAGAACAAGACCAAAACATATGTGTCAGTGTAGCTATCTCAGTTTTACATCCATCACAATGACTATCAACATTAGGAAAGATTTTAGAAAGTCTTTCCTTTGTCAAATGATAACGATGTACAATTTTAAATTGAATCAATGAATGGTTAGCACAAATTGAAGAAGAGTTAACCAACTTCAATATCCGCATCCAATCCTCTGTCATAAAAGTCAAATTAAGTTCCTTTTCCCAATCCTGTTTAATCTTAGACAAAGGACGCTTATCCCATTGTAATAGTAAATTATAAATTCTTCCAACAGAACCCTTAATCAAAGGATTCATACTCATAATAGTATCTAACAGGTCAGCCTCCAATATGTAAGGGAAATTACTTAAATATTTTTGTAAAAAATGTCTAACTTGAAGGTATTGCAGAAAGTGTGAGTATGAAAGAGAATATTCATCAATTAATTGTTCAAAGGACATCAACCTATCTTCTTTAAATAAATCCAAAAAAGAATTAATACCTTTATTTTTCCAAAGTAGAAAAATTGGATCACTCAAAGAGGGCTTAAAAATCACTTACTGTAATTCACAGTTTAATTTCAGTATTATCCTGTATTTCATTGTACTTCTGCTACAAGGTTAAAAAAAAATATCCTGACATATGCCAGTGATATTAAATCTGATTCTGCTTCTGGCCCGGATGGTGCGGGTCCTTGATGAAGGATGCTGCCTTCCTACGACACTGCTCCATGTAGATGTGCTCAATGGTGGGGAGATCTTCACCTGTGATGGACTGGGCTATATTCATTAGCTTTGTATGCTTTTCCATTCAAAGGCACTGGTTTCCCATATGAGGTAATGATGCAACCAGTCAATATACTCTCCCTCACACGTCTATAGAAGTTCATCAAATTTTTAAATGACGTGCCAAGTCTTCGCACACTTCTAAGAAAGTCAAGGCACTGGCATGATTTCTTCGTAATGGTCGCTGGTTTTAATGAGAAACCATCAGCTACACGTGGCTCAGTTCACTCGGATTCCCAAAATGCTCTATCAGACACAGAGATCTGAGAGCTAATGACCAGACATCATTTGTTTTGTCTCCTTTATGTCTCCTCTCTGAGTTAGGTCTGAGCCTTTCTGTTAGGTTTAAAATGGGTCATGTCTGAAGTGCAATCTTTGAAAATGCTGGGAAGCAAAGTAAATGCTATATTTAAAAAATATATATATATATATATATATAATGCACTACACACAAAATAACAACATAACAAAATGTTACAAAAACATATGTTAAAAATTGCTTCAAAATATTTTACGGCCGATATAGCCTCTGTACTTTACAATCTTAAATATTTAACTATATACTGTCACCTTAATCCAAGCCCATCCCTCTTTGAATGTTCTTCTGAACGTTCTTCTGGTGATCACTCAAAGTTTATTATAGTCTGTTGCAAGTTGCACTGCAGGAGTGCCCTCAGAACTCCTATTTAGTAATCCAAAAATCAGATGTGTGGCAATTAATTGATGCAATGCTTCTTCCTTGGTTGTACCATTTTTGTCTACATAGGCCCAAGTATATTCAAGAGTTCTGTGAACCAACAAGTCCTTGTCAACAATGTTTTGAGGGAAAGAAGCCTGAAATTATCAGTAATATGAATGTTCCCATCATTTCCTCACACATCCCAAAGACATGCAGATCAGTAAGTTAAAAGGCCTCAATATTCTTTAAAAATATCACAGTTCCTCCCGATGTGTTGGGATTTAAACCTTAGTGATGTTTTGTTAATGATGTATAGTGTAGTTGATTGAACAAGAACTAAATAGATCATAGAATATAATACAGCAGACTACAAGCCCTTTGGCTCATGATGCTGTGCCTACCTTTTAACCTACTCCAAAATCAATCTAACCCTTCCCTGCCACATAGCTCTCCATTTTCCTTTCATCCATTGCATATCAAAGAATCTCTTAGACATTTCTAATATACCTGCTGCAACCATCACCTACAGCTGTGTGCTCCATGCACTTAGCATTCCCTGTGTAAATAAAGACATCTCTGATATCCTCTCCCCATATATTTTCCTCCAATCACTTTTAAATTATTCTTCCTTCCTTCCTTGCACCCTTAACTCCTGCTGGAGTCATTGGGACACCTTCATGACAAGCTTTGCGCCAGTCTGTTTCAGCTGTCGCGGTTGTGTGCCAGAGCCTGGGTCACCGCAAATGTTTTCCCTGTCCATTCTTTAATGTTGTCCATCCATCTTTTCCTCTGTCTACCTCTCCTTATTCTCCCCTCCACAGTTCCTTGTAGAACAGTCTTTGCAAGGCCACTGGATCTTTTACGTGGCCGTACCATCTCAACCTTCTTTTCTTCACCGTTGTGAGAAGGTCTTCATGGGGGCCAATGTGGTGCTGGATGGTCTTGCGGACCTGCTGGTTTGTGATGTGGTCCAAGTATGAGATGTCCAAGATGTTGTGATAGCATCTCATTTGCAATGCCTGTATCTTCCTCTGTAGCTCTGCTGTGAGGGTCCATGCCTCACATGCGTACAGGAAGATGGAGAATACCAATGCATGCAGGAGTCTGATTCTGTACTTCAGGGTGATGTTGCTGTCCCTCTATATTGCCTTGAGTTTGGATAGTGCAAATTATTCTGTCCTAGGAAAAATCTGATGTCTGCACACTCTATCTAAGCCTTGTATCATCTTATACATCTCTGTTCAGTCTCAGTCGCCTTTGCTCCAATGAGAAAAATCCCAGTTTGTTCAACCTTCCCTGATAATACATGCTTTCTAATCCAGGCAGCATCCTGGTAAATCCCCTCTGCACCCTCCCTAAAACATCTACATCCTTCTTACTATGAGGTGACCAGAACTGAACATAATACTCCAAGCGTGGTCTAACTAGTTTTACAGAGCTGCAACATTACCTTGGAGCTTTTGAACCGAATCCCCTGACTAATGAAGGCCAACATATTGTACAACTTCTCAATCACTCTATCAATGTACATGACAACTTTGAAGGATCTATGAACATGGAATATAAGATCCCACTGTTCCTCCACGCAGCTCAGAATCCTGCAAATAATCTTGTACTCTGTCTTCAAGTTTGACCTTCCAAAATGTTTCACTTTATACTTCTCTGGATTGAACTCTATCTGCCACTTCTCAGCCCAGCTCTCTGGGTCCTATCAATGTTCCATTGTATCTTGCATCAGAATGCCACCAACCTTCATGTCATCTGCATACATACTAAGGCATCTTTCCACTGTCTCATTTAAGTTATTTCTAAAAAGCACAAATAGTGGGAATGCCAGAACAGATCCCTGTGAAACACCACCAGTCATGGACCTCCGGGCAGAATACCCTCCATCTACTACCACCCTCTACCTTCTATGGGCAAGTCAATTCTGAATCCATGTGGCAAAGTTTCCCTTGATTCAATACCTTCTGACTTTTTGAAAGAATCGGCCACGCAGAGGCTTATGAAAAGCCTTACTAAAATCTATGTACCACTCGACTTTCATCAGTTTGTTTGGTCGCGTCCTTGATGAAGACAATCTGTTTTGTGGGGCACAGCCTTCCCTTCACAAAGCCACACAGTCTATCCCTATTCAGACTATGCTTATTCAAATACTTGTACGTGCTGTCTCTAAGAATTCTAATAGTTTGCCCACAACTGATGTAAGACTCACAGGTATATAATTCCTAGATTGTCCCTCTTACCTTTCTTACACAAAGAAATAACTTTTTCCATCCTACAATGCATTGGCACTGCTTCTGTGGCAAGTTAGAATGCAAAGATCATCACCAATGGTGCAGCAACCTTTTCACTCACTTCCCATCTAACCACTGGAACTTATCTATCCTAATGTTTTTCAAAAATTCCAGCAGATCCTCTTTTTCATCCTTAAAGTGTTCCAACAATTTAGCTTGTTCTACACTGGTCTCACATTCATCAAGACCCCTTTTACTGATGAGCACTGAAGGAAAGTATTCATTAAGGACCTCCTCTACAACTTCTGACTGCACGCACATGCTTCCTCTTTTATCACTGATTAGTCCTACCTTCACTCTAGTCATCCCCCTGTTCTTTACATACATGTAGAATACCATAGGGTTAATGCTGGATGTGGCTGCAACCCTTAGAATACCCTCCTTACTACCACCCTCTACCTTCTATGGGCAAATCAATTCTGAATCCATGCGGCAAAGTTTCCCTTGATTCAATACAATTCAATTCCAGACCGTTGTCCAAAAAACACCATTCATTTTAATTGAGACTCCACAACACAAGTTAGTGTTTGAAATACTTGGATTTTATTTTATTAGTTTCATTTATTTGTTAATACTTTAATTTTAAAAACTCCTTAACTTTCTTTGTAGTTATATACATTTATTTGAATAACTTACAATATCTCTGAGATTCAGGAATATTTAAAAAGCAGTTCAATGGTTTATCAAAGCTGGTCAGCTTGTTCAGTCCCCAACCCCCAGGAAGGGGAAGTCAAGTCTGGAGGACACAGTACGCAGTGTGTTTGGCTGCAGGCTGGGTCTGTGTTGAAGAATAACACCCGGAATTCAATTGTGAAGCTGATCAAGTAGCTAAACTTTCAGTTTATGAGCCACTGATGATCAAGGAACTAACCAAGTGAAAAACTGAGCATGTTTTCTGAAGTGAATCATTTACTTAGGCTCCATTTCAAATTCATTTGCACTTTATCAAACTTAAAAACAAAAATCTATGAAGGAAAATGTCTATGTGAGGGCCCGGGCGTCCATCACTCCAGATCTCAACCTGAAACCTAGCTACCTATGTTCTTCTACAGCCACTGCCTGACCTGCCGACTTCCTCCAGCACTTTGGTTTTTGCTCCAAATCCCAGCATCTGTCGTTCTTGTGTCTCCTTATACTTCATGAAAAAGCAGAGCTTAACAATCTAATTGCTTATTTTTTTCTGGCATCTCATATAATTCTTGACAGAAAGGAAGGTTGTTGTGCTTGGATTAATAGAGCCGAAAATGGTTTTATTATGAAAATTAAGTGGCTTATTAGGTGTTCAGCTAATGAGCTGCCTAACGTTAAGTCATTAAATTGGGTTTGAAATTATATATAAACATTTACAAGTTTTATTCAAGGTTTTTAGTGGGTTCGAAAACAAATTGAATAAAGGCGAGGTCCCAAAGGACTAATAAGTGCCCTGACAAATGGAATTGACATTCTGTTCTCCTGCTTTGCATGATTCCTTTCCTTTTCTGGCAGCTTTCACTGTCACTGAAATGGGGCTCGTCATACAGAAGATTCTTTAGGCAGTAACAGCAATGACATAGCAGCTGTGACCTCTAGACAGATGCCCTGAATCACTGGAGTCCTGAGCTTGTATTACGCGAGCTTGTATTTTAATTGCACAGCTTGATTTCTCATGTATTGGCCAATTTTGCAAGTTTCTTGGGAAAATGGGGAGTGTCTATTAGGACTATACCAAGTGTTCAGTGCACCAAAAGAAGATGAACTCCAGTTTCTAGGCTTGAAAAATTAGCAGTTGGTAGATGATTGCTAAGAATATATATGCCAGGCATTGACTGTTATTTTAACAGAAGCAAGAACTGATTGAAATTAATAAGCACAGCAATGTCAGATGTTAAGTGTTAAGCACACATTCACAATTAACGTGAACACCAAGGTGCTCTTTTGATGGTCGGAAATGTTTGTTTTCTGTGAGAATAATAACACCTGCAATTATTTTAAATAATAAACCGTGCAACAATGTAATTTGCTCAATAGAGTAATGGAGTTGATTTTGGTGCTCTGTGGTGGACTCAAGTCATTATCTTTAATGTTTTCTCTAAAATGCAGCACACTTGGTGATTATAGCAACACACATCAAAGTTGCTGGTGAACGCAGCAGGCCAGGCAGCATCTCTAGGAAAAGGTACAGTCGACATTTCAGGCCGAGACCCTTCGTCAGGACTAACTGAAGGAAGAGTTAGTAAGAGATTTGAAAGTGGGAGGTGGAGGGGGAGACCCAAAATGATAGGAGAAGACAGGAGGGGGAGGGATGGAGCCAAGAGCTGGACAGGTGATTGGCAAAAGGGGATACGAGAGGATCATGGGACAGAAGGTCCAGGAGAAAGACAAGGTGGGGGGAACCCAGAGGATGGGCAAGGGGTATAGTCAGAGGGACAGAGGGAGAAAAAGGAGAGTGAGAGAAAGAATGTGTGTATAAGAATAAATAACGGATGGGGTACGAGGGGGAGGTGGGGCATTAGCGGAAGTTAGAGAAGTCGATGTTCATGCCATCAGGTTGGAGGCTACCCAGACGGAATATAAGGTGTTGTTCCTCCAACCTGAGTGTGGCTTCATCTTTACAGTAGAGGAGGCCGTGGATAGACATGTCAGAATGGGAATGGGTTGTGGAATTAAAGTGTGTGGCCACTGGGAGATCCTGCTTTCTCTGGCGGATAGAGCGTAGGTGTTCAGCAAAGCAGTCTCCCAGTCTGCGTCGGGTCTCGCCAATATATAGAAGGCCACATCAGGAGCACCGGACGCAGTATATCACCCCAGCCGACTCACAGGTGAAGTGTTGCCTCACCTGGAAGGACTGTCTGGGGCCCTGAATGGTGGTAAGGGAGGAAGTGTAAGGGCATGTGTAGCACTTGTTCCGCTTACAAGGATAAGTGTCCAGCTCTTGGCTCCATCCCTCCCCCTTCTGTCTTCTCCTATCATTTTGGATCTCCCCCTCCCCCTCCTACTTTCAAATCTCTTACTAACTCTTCCTTCAGTTAGTCCTGACGTAGGGTCTCGACCTGAAACGTTGACTGTACCTCTTCCTAGAGATGCTGCCTGGCCTGCTGCGTTCACCAGCAACCTTGATGTGTGTTGTTTGAATTTCCAGCATCTGCAGAATTCCTGTTGTTTGCACTTGGTGATTATGATGTTATTGCTCATATTGTTACATGGATCTTGCCCCATATTTTATTTTGAACCCTACCATTTTCACAAATGCACTGAGACAAGACAGCTGATGCTCACAAGAGAAAATGCTTTGATTCCTTTGTGTGAAATGGCTACAAGTATTCTGGAAGAGTCAAAACCTTTGTATAAAGGAAGGCATCTGGAAGAAGAGGTGCTCATTTTACAAGGTGAATTTTAACAGCTACTTTCTGCACGTAGATTGATTGAGAAGTACAGCCTGTAAATCCTACTTCTACAGATTACTGACTTAGGTTCATGAAAGCCATCAGTGTTGGAATTCTGGATCTGACTGGAATCAATAATTAGCATTCTAACCATAATGTTCCAGTTGTTTGTTACTGATAACAATCCATTACAGCGAAAACAGTTACTTTTACTGTTAAAAAGCTGATGCATATTTTAAAACAATGATGGGCAGTCATATAATAATTATACATTTTATTGAATAGATAAACACAAACAAACTCTTAAGTTTGAACCTGAAATCAGCTTATTAATTTTTGATTACAAACCATTGAAGGAAATCCAGATTATCAGTGCAATGAAACTGGAAACAAGCAAACTTAACCTAGTTAATAGAGCATTGTTAAAAACAGGAAATACAATTATTTAGCAGCTTTATTCCCGAATAGGAGATTGTTCCCACACGAGCTACAATATTCACAGCTAGTATGATAAATAGCTGCTGGTAGGAAGCTGATAAAACCACTAATCAACATTTCATTATCATGCAGTCTTTCCCATCTGGTGCATGAAGCATTAAAATTTCCAACATCCCGGTGATACGTTTCATCAATAATAAGAATGTAATATAGATTACTAGTGAATTAACCCTTTTCATTAAGCATCCCTGGAGCATTTGAGCCACAATTTAAGATTAATCTCTCCTTATTTGATAGAATTTGGGTGGAATAGGCACCATTAAAATGTTTGTCAGGATAAACAATACAGCAATTTATTTGTTCTATTTGATGGTCTTCACAGCAGTTAATTTGAGAGAGACACTCAGAAATATAGACAACTGCTTGAAGTAAGATTTAATCATATTTTCACCAGCATGAAGACAAGTTATGTAAAAAGGCAGTCAGCTGTGAATAAGCAATTAGATGATAATTGTCCATTAACCAACTCTCAGGTAATCAAAAAACATTTTTTGGATATTTATGGCATCAATTAATATTTAACTGTCTTCCTGGCAATTCATCATACATTTAGCACCCCCACCACCACTCGATATAAAATAGTTTGCCTTCTATCATGTCCTTTGGCAACTCGTTCCATATACCCATCACCCTGTGTGTGAAATCCTTGCCCCTCAGATCCCTTTTAAATCTTTCCCTTCTCACCTTAAATGCTTGCCTCTAGTATCAGACATTTTGTCATTGAAAATAAGATACCAAGCCTATTATGTCTCCCATAATCTTATAAATATCTATCAGGTCTCCCCTCAGCCTTGGCTACTCCAAAGAAAACAACCCTAATTTTTCCAAATCTTCCTTATACCACAGCCACTCTGACCCACGCATCCTCCACTTTACCACCCTATCAATATGTGCAGACATCTTCAGGGAGCTATGAACTTGGATCCCAAGATCCCTTTGTACATCAACTAGATAAAGGTCTTGACATTAACTGTTTACTGTCCTAGTTCGTTTGATCTCCCAAAGTCCAGCAGTTCACAGTTGTCCAGGTGCCATTTTCCTTCTGGATGTGCCTATCATTAGGGACCTTGTCAAATGCCTCACTAAAATCCAAGTAGATAACATACACAGCTCTGCCTTCATCGATCACTTCAACACCTCCCAGAAAAGCACAATCATGACAGCTGTACATAAAGCCATGCTTAATGCTCCTAAGTAGGCCAGGGTTTTCAAAATGCTGATAAATCCTATCCCTAAGAATCTTCTTCAATAGCTTCCCTACCACTGATGTGAGACTCACCAGTGCACAGTTTCCAGGATTATTCCTACTTCCCTTCTCGAAAAGCAGGACATTAGCTGCCTCCTGGTCCTCCAGAACCTGCCTGTGGCTAGAAAGGACATGAAGATCGTGGTCAAGGCCACAGAAATTTCTTTTCTTGCTTCTGTGAATAACTAGGGTTACATCCCATTAAGCCTTGGATTTACCTTGAGACCCAACACTGCTCTGTAACTCAGAACAGAAGGGGAGAGAAGAGGCAAGCTTGGGTAATAGGGAATTTGTTAGTTAAGGGAACAGAAAGGAGACCGATAACCAGATTCCTAATTATCTTCCTATGTAGCCTCCTAGGAGGCAGGGCGGTGACATCTCAGATCAAGGCCTCGGCATTATTAGGTGTGAAAATGAGCAGCCTGAAGTCATGGACCAGTAAGTACCAATAACATGGGTGACAAGATTCTGCAAAGTGAGATCAGGAAGTTGAGTGCTAAGTTAAAGGACAGGACCTTCAGGATTGTGACCTCAGGATTCCTACCTTTGCTAAGTGTCAGTGAAGTCAGAAATAGGAAGATCACACCGTTTGTCATAAAACTAGGGAATTGGTGTAGGAGGAAGAGTGTCAGATTTTTGGATCATTGTGAAAGTGAGAAGTGTGCAGAAGAGACAGTTTGCACCTGAACTGGAATGAGACTAGTATCCTAGTGGGAAGGTTTGCTAGTGCTGCACAGGGGGGTTTAAACTAGAATTGCAGGGGGATGGGATCCAGAGTGCCAGAACAGATAGTGGGGAGGTTGTGGAGACAGATGTTGTTAAGACCCTAGACAATGGCAAGAAAGTTGAGCATGGTGCGACTAAAGTTCTGAGCTGTGTATATTTCAATGGAAGATTATAGCAAAGGCAGATGAACTCAGGGCATGGATCAATACATGAAATTATGATATTATAGCCTTTAGTGAGACTTCGTTGCAGGAGGGACAGGACTGGTAGCTCAATATTCCTGGGATCTGTTGTCGTAAGTTCAACAGAGCAAGAGGGACTAAAGGGGGAGTGGTGGCATTACTAGTCAGGGAAAACGTCACGGCAGTGCTCAGTCAGGACAGTCTGGAGACAGACGGAAGGCTTTGTGGGTGGAACTGATGAATAAGAAAGGTATGACCACGTTAATGAGATAATATTAAAGATGACCCAACTGTCGACAGGATATAGAAGAACAAACTTGGAGAGAGATCACAAACTGTTGCAAGAAACAAACAGTTGTTATAGTAGGTGATTTTAATATCTCATATATTGACTGGAACTCCCATACTGTTAAAGGACAAGATGGGATAGAGTTTGTCAAAGTGCTCAGGAAAGTTGTCTTAATCACTACGTAGAAGTCCCAAGAGAGAATGCGCAAAGCTTGATCTCTTATTAGGGAATAAGACAGGGCAGGTGACAGAAGTTTGTACAGGCAACAGCTTGTATCTAGTGATCATAATGCCACCAGTTTCAAATTAAATAAGGGAAAATATAGATCTGGTCCATGGGTTGAGATTCTAAATTGGAGAAAGCCAATCTTGATGCTATCCAAAAGGATCTGGTAAGTATGGATTGGGACAGGCTGTTTTCTGGCAAAGGTGTACTTGGTAAGTGAAAAGTCTTCAAAAATTAAATTTTGAGAGTATATAGCTTAATTGTGCTTGTCAGAATACATAGGTAAAGATAACAGATTTAAGGAACCTTGGTTTTCAAGAGATATTGAGGCCCTGGTTAAGAAAAGGAGGTGCATAGCAGATAGAGACAAGCAGGAAAAAATGAGGTATTTAAGGAGTATAAGAAATGCAAGAGAACTCTTAAGAAAGAATCAGCAGGACTAAAAGAAGGCATGTGTTTACCCTAGCAGACATGGTAAAGGAGAATCCTAAGGGATTCCACAGATGTGTTAAGAGCAAAAGGATTGCAAGGGATAATATTGGTCTTCCAAAAGATCAGAATGGTAATCTATGCATGGAGGAAAAAGAGATGGGGAAATTTTTAAATGGATTTATTCCATCTCTATTTACTTAGGAGATGGACGGAGTGAGGCAAAGCAGAAGAGAAGTCATGGACTCTATAGAGATTACAGATGAGGAGGTGTTTACTGTCTTAAGGAAAATTAGGGTGGATAAATCCACAGGACCTCTCAAGGTGTTCCCTCGGACCCTATGGGAAGCAAGTACAGAAATTGTCGTGTCCCGAGCAGAGATATTTGTAACATCCTTAGCGACAGGAGGGGTACCAGAGGACTGGAGGATAGCTGTTCTGCTGTTTAAGAAAGGCTCCAAAAATAAACCAGGAAATTATAGACCAGTGAGCCTGACATCAGTAGTGGGAAATGTATTGAAAACTATTCTAAGGGATCAGATATATAAGTATTTGGATAAATAAGGACTCATTAGGTGTAGTCAGGATGGCTTTGTGTGTGGTAGTTCATGTCTAAAATATAATTTTTCGACGCAGTTGCCAGGAAAGTTCATGAAGGCAAGGCAGTGGATGTTTTTCTACATGAACTTTAGCAACGTATTTGACAAAGTCCCTCATGGGAGGTTGATCAGGAAGGTTCAGTTGCTTGGCATTCAAAATGAGGTAGTAAATTGGATTAGACGTTAACTTTGTGAGAGAAGCCAGAGAATGGTATTAGATGGTTCTCTCTCTGACTGGAAGCCTCTGACTAGAGGAGTGCCGTAGGGTCACTGCTGGGTCCATTTTGTTTGTCATCTATATCAATGATCTGGATGATAATGTGGTTAACTGGTCAAGAAAATTATGGATGACACCAAGATTGGGGGTGTAGGGACAGCAAGGAAGACTTCCAGTATAATGCAGTGGGATCTGGACCAGCTGGAAAAATGGGCTGAAAAATGGCAGCTAGAACTTAATGCAGACAAGTGCGAGCTGTTGCACTTCAGTAAGACCAGTCAGGGTATGTCTTACACAGTGAATGGTAGGGCACTGGGGTGCAGTAGGACAAAGGGATCTGGGAATACAGATCTATAATTCTTTGAAAGTGGTGTCAGAGGTAGATAGGGCTGTAAGGAAAGCTTTTCATATATTAGCCTTCATAAATCAAAGTATTTATGCACAGGAGAAAAGAGGTTATGTTGAAGTTATAAAGGGCCTAATTTAGAGTATTGTGTGCAGTTTTGGTTACCTACCTACAGCAAAGATGTAAATAAGGTTGAAAGAGTACGGAGATGGTTTACAAGAATGTTGTCAGGTCTGGAGGACCTGAGTTAAAAGGAAAGATTAAATAGGTGAGGACTTTATTCCTTGGAACATAGAAGATCTAGGGGATATTTGATAGAGGTACACAAAACTATGAGGGGTGTAGATAGGGTAAATGCAAGCAGGTTTTTGGGTGGGAAAACAAGTAGAGCTCATGGGGTAAAAGTGAAGGGTAAAATGTTTAAGAGGAACATGAAAGGCAACTTCATTCATAGAGCCGTGAAAGTGTGGAATGAGCTGCCAGTGCAAATGATGCATTCAAGTTCGATTTCAACATTTAAGGTAAGATTGGATAGGTCCATGGATGGAACAGTTATGGAAGGCTACGCTCTGTGTGCAGGTCGATGGGACTAGGCAGTTTAAGTGGTTCAGCATGGACTAGATGGGCTGAAGGACCTGTTTCTGGGCTGTACCTTTCTATGACTCTATGACTACCACATTCTTTAACTCAAAATGTCCTGGCATGTTAAATACTCATTTAGGAACTCAGTTCTGTCCTCCACTGCCAAGCACATGTTCCCAGCTATTTTCTCCAATGGCACATCATTAGCCATCCTCTGGTCATCTGCTACATCACCCATATCTAATGAAGATACAAAAGGCTCTGCCAGCCGCCTCCTCTCTTGCTTCCCAGAACACTATAGGACACACTTGTTCAGAAGCTGGAGATTTATCCACTTTTATGCACTTCAAGACCATTAACACCTTCTCCATTATGTCAGTGGTCCCCAGCCACCGGGCCGCGGACGGGTACCGGGCTGCAAAGCATGTGCTACTGGGCTGCGAGGAAATGATATGATTTGGCGATATGAAACAATATGAGTCAGCTGCACCTTTCCTCATTCCCTGTCACGCCCACTGTTGAACTTGAGCACACGCGAGGTCATTACCCACACAAGGTCATCAGTCGGTCATTAACCTACAACTACTCGATGAGTAAAAAACAAACTTCACTTGAGATTTTCTTTGGAAGAAGTGGTAGGGGACATAAAAGGCCTAACGATGATGATAACGCAGCTGAGGCCAAGATTGCAAAAAAAAAAGAAAGCTTCCTTCAACAGAAAATATGACCAGTTGTACATAAAATATGGCTTTATTGCGACCGGTGACTCGCATGCTCCAAGCCCCCCTGTATGTGATATGTGGAGACAAGCTGTCTAATGAGGCAACAAAGCCCTCAAAACTGCTTCGGCACCTTGAGTCCAATCACCCTGCACTTAAAGACAAACCCGTTGAGTTTTTGGAGTGGAAAAAATGTGAGCAAGTGGGACAGAAGCAAGTGCTGAGAGCTACCACCTCCACAAATGCTGCTGCTCTGAGAGCATCGTACTTAGTGGCTAGCCATATTGCTAAGGCTATGACGCCTTTCACTATTGGTGAAGAATTGATTCTGCCTGCTGCCAAGGACATATGCCATGAACTGTTGGGAGAAGCTGCAGCCAACAAGATGGCACAGGTTTCTCTTTCAGCTACCATACTTTCAAGGAGAATCGATGACATAGCGGAGGACATCGAAGCACAGCTGTTGGAATGGCTTAACGAGTCACCATGGTGTGCTATCCAGGTCAACGAGTCTACCAATGTCAACAACAAGGCAATACTGCTGATTTAAGTGCGATATATATTTCAAGACGATGTGCACGAGGATATGTTGTGTGCACTGCCGCTGCCAACTAACATAACTGGGGCAGAACTATTCAAGTCTTTGAATGACTACATGTCAGGCAAACTGAGCTGGTCATTCTGTGTTGGAATATGTACAGACGGGGCTGCAGCTATGACTGGACGGCTGTCTGGTTTCACTACCAGACTCAACGAGTTTGCTCCTGAATGCCAGTCTACACACTACGTCATACACAGGGAAATGCTGGCTAGCCAAAAAACGTCACCTAATCTTAACAGCATATTGAGTGACGTTGTTGAAGTTATCAATCACATCAAAGCAAAAGCCCTTAACTCATGTCTGTTTGAGCAGCTTTGTGAGGAAATGGATGCAGAGCACAAATGCCTTCTCTTACACACTGAAGTCAGGTGGCTATCAAGGGGGAGAGCCCTGGCCAGGGTTTTTGAGTTAAGAGAGCAGCTACAGAGATTTCAGGGAAAAAAGTCACCACTGGCAGCACACTTCAGTGACGAGGAGTGGATAGCAAAACCCGCTTATCTGTGTGACATCTTCAACCTGCTCAATGAACTCAATTTGTCACCTCAGGGGAGAATGACAACTGTCTCGAGTTGGCAAATAAAGTGTCTGCTTTCAAATCCAAACTGGAACTGTGGGGACGGTGAGTGGACAGGGGCATATTTGACATGTTCCCAACATTAGCTGGGATTTTGGGAGAGACTGAGGCTGCACTGTCCTTCTCACAGCTGGTGCACGATCACCTGTCTTCACTGTCGACAGAATTCGAGCGTTCTTCCCAACCGCAAATGACCCAAGACTTGCAAAGGAATGGGTCCGTGGCCCATTTGTGAAATTTCCCGGTGAATCATCCATGTCAGCGCAGGAAGAAGATCAATTCCTCGAGCTATGTTTGACATAATATCCCTGCCAGCATTCTGGATCGAAGTCAAGGCCGAATATCCTGAGATAGCCACGAAAGCACTGAAAACGTTGCTTCCATTTCCAACATCATGTCTCTGTGAAGCGGGCTTTTCTGCAATGAATGCAACGAAAACTAAATTGCAGAATAGACTGGACATAAGGAACCCCCTTCGAGTATCGCTGCCTCCCATCACCCCTTGATAGAACCGTCTTGTTGCAGGGAAACAAGCCCAGAGCTCCCACTGATTCAGCGATATTGGTGTGTTGCAATGATTTTATATGTTCATACAAGGAAAATATGCTCTGTGTGTTTAATATCCAAACGTTACTTAAAATGTTGTGATGCTATTGACTTATAAGTGACTTATAATTGACTTATCACTATATTCATTCGAGGAAAATGTGTACTGTGTATTTAATATTAAATTCGTTAGATAAACTCTTTTAGAAACAAAATTGAGTGTATTAGCCACTTATAAGTGACTCATAGTTGACTTATCACCTATATTCCGGTTGTGATTAACACCCACCCCACCCCCCACCCCCCGTCGGCCGATCCGCAAGAATATTGTCAATATCAAACCGGTTCGCGGTGCAAAAAAGGTTGGGGACCCCTGCATTATATTGCCGATATGCTTTAGGATTGACTGTCATCTTTCCTGAACTCACTAGCTTCCATATACTTTGCTACGATAAATACGAATGAGGAGTATTTATTTAAGATCCTTCCTGTCTTCCGAGGCTCTAGTCATAGACGGTCATACTGATCCTTACTCTCTTCTTAGTTACCCTTTTGCACTTAACTATCTACAGAGTCTTTCAGGATTTTCCTTTTTCTTATCTGTCTGGAATATCTCATGTCCCCCCCTTTGCAACCCACCCCACTGATCCCCTTCTTTAAGTGCACTCTTTGTCCTTTATTCTGCTCAAGGGATTCATTTGATTCCAGCTGATATGCTTATGTTTTCCTGGCCAATTAGTTTATTTTGTCAGACTTATGCAACATGATACCATGGCTATCACTTATTCAGCAATGCCATATGCTATTTAGGTTGCTGAATTAACCGATAAATTAGCAGCTGCATTATGTTTGGATACCAAAACCACGGAGGGCAGAAACACTTGCTCGTTTGCTAAGAGGTCCTTTTCCTCAATTTGCTTTGCTGCCAAAAAATTTTTGCGAGGTTTTAGCTCCACCCTCAGAACCCAGTTCGGCTAGGCACCACTTTAACTTACCACGCACAAAAGGCGAGAAACGCTCAAGTTAATCACTAACGAAGATATGCTTTGCCATTCTAATGGCAAAAGAATTCTAGTCAGACTCAGACTCAAATCCATGGTTCAACAGTGCAGTGATCTAGTCCTCTCATGTAGAGTTAAGTTAGTCAACATGCCAACAGTTGCAGTCTGAAAAGCAGGTTAGAGTGGGTTACACAAACAATGTAGTAACTTAAAGGAAGTTGGAATCTTGCCAGTGCATTGTAAAAATCTGAAAAAAATTGTTATAATATAAACTAATTCTTCAACAATTTGGAAAAATCATTTCAACATATTTTCTTTGGGCAGGACACAAAATTGAAATAATTTTGATTAGTTTTTTCCAAAATTAACCATATCTAACCGTCTTTTCAAAAGTCTTTTGATTTAAATCGCCTTCTAATTTATCGATAACTCTGAAGGATAAAAGGAAGGATTAGTATAATAATATTAAAAAAAATAGATTGTTGGAAATACTCTGCAAGGCAGGCTGCATCTGTGGAAAGAGAAAGGTTAGTGCTTCAGGTTGAAGACCCTTTGCAGAACTGGGAAGGAGACAAAAGAAACTTATTAAGCTGCAGCGAGGATAAGGGATGGCAGTGTTTCAGATAGGGTAAAACTAGGAGACAATGAGGATAAACTGTAAACAATGTTATCATGTCAGTTACTGAATGTGCAGATAAAGAGTGAGAGCATAGATAAAAGATTGCAGGAGTTGCCATATTGTCACCAAGCATGAACACACACTGCAGCTATATAATGAATCAAGTTGGTTAATTTTGAATGGGCACTCGTCTACAAACTATAATTTGCCGCCATGTCAAGATGAAAAGACATTGCTGGAATGGGTAAATTACATGGAAGTAAAGCCTGATTGGAGAATTGCTTTAACTTCATAGCTGGATACTCAGTTTCACTCTATCTTTGCTTGAAAGTCACAAGAAGAAATTATCTCACAGTATCAAGTGCAAAACACTTTCATTTCAGCAGTCCTATATCCTATTCCTTAGATACAAGCACCAGAAATTTGCCTTCAGTGCAGTATTCCAGGAAGCGCCATCCTTAGGATGAGATGTTAGTTAAAGCACAGTCAATACTATCAAGTGATCATAAATAATCTATAGCATTATTTTGAAGCAGGAAAAGGAATTACGTCCCATGTCTCTATGAGGCACAGGGAATCGTTTCCATCCCTCAAATCTCACCAGATGAAGACAGTATTTATCACTTTTGGAGATGGGCTGCGTCGGGTCTCGCCAATATATAGAAGGCCGCATCTGGAGCACCAGACGCAGTATATCACCCCAGGAGACTCACAAGTGAAGTGTCGCCTCACCTGGAAGGACTGTCTGGGGCCCTGAAAAGTGGTGAGGGAGGAAGTGTAAGGGCATGTGTAGCACTTGTTTTACTTACAAGGAGAAGTACTGGGAGGGAGATCGGTGGGGAGGGTTGGGGGGAGTACGAATGGACAAGGGAGTCTCAGGGTGAGGCTTTTCATTCCAGGACGAAGGAGATGTCCTCCTTTTTTAAAGAAAGGGGCTTCTCTTCCTCTACCATCAAATCTGCTCTCAAATGCATCTCTCCCATTTCACGCACATCTGCTCTCACCCCATCCTCCTGCCACACCACTAGGAATAGGGTTCCCCTTGTCCTCACCTACCACCCCACCAGCCTCTGGGCCCAACATATAATTCTCCATAACTTCAGCCACTTCCAACAGGATGTCACCACTAAGCACATCTTTCCCCTCCCCCCCCCCCCGCTTTCCGCAGGGATTGCTCTTTACGCGATTCCCTTGTCCATTTGTCCGCCCCATCCTTTCTCACCGATCTCCCTCCTGGCACTTATCCTTGTAAGCGGAACAAGTGCTACACATGCCCTTACACTTCCTCCCTTACCACCATTCAGGGCCCGAGACAGTCCTTCCAGGTGAGGCGACACTTCAGCTGTGAGTCGGCTGGGGTGATATACTGCGTGCGGTGCTCCCGATGCGGCCTTCTATATATTGGCGAGACCCGACGCAGGCTGGGAGACCGTTTCGCTGAACACCTACACTCTGTCCGCCAGAGAAAGCAGGATCTCCCAGTGGCCACACATTTTAATTACTCGTCCCATTCCTATTCTGATATGTCTACCCACGGCCTCCTCTACTGTCAAGATGAAGCCACACTTAGGTTGGAAGAACAAGACCTTACATTCCGTCTGGGTAGCCTCCAACCTGATGGCATGAACATTAACTTCTCTAACTTCTGTTAATGCCCCACCTCCCCTTCGTATATTTGTTTATCTGTTTGATTGTTTGTTTGTTTGTTTATTTATAATTTTTTTCTCTCTCCTTTTTCTCCCTTTGTCCCTCTCACTATACTCCCTGCCCATCCTCTGGGCTTCCCCCCTCCCCCTTTCTTTCTCCCTCGGCCTCCTGTCCCATGATCCTCTCATATCCCTTTTGCCAATCAACTGTCCAGCTCTTGGCTCCTTCCCTCCCCCTCCTGTCTTCTCCTATCATTTTGGATCTCCCCCTCCCCCTCCCACTTTCAAATCTCTTACTATCTCTTCTTTCAGTTAGTCCTGACGAAGGGTCTCGGCCCGAAACGTCGACTGTACCTCTTCCTATAGATGCTGCCTAGCCTGCTGCGTTCACCAGCAATTTTTATGTGTGTTGCAGGAGCAAGGATGATATATTTTGCTCATCAAACTAGCTCAGTTTCTGTAATAAGACCATGATTGCTCTTGCCACTCTTGTTTGTCTCAGGCGTTCCTCGGCATTGAGAATAATTTGCCTCCATTCCTTTTTTATGGATTCTAATGTGTTCATTCTGGGACCCTCAGATCAATCCTTAAATTGGACAGGAGGTGGCTAACGAGAGTGGCCACATAGGTAGTCCTGACGAAGGGTCTCGGCCCAAAACGTCGACTGTACGTCTTCCTAGAGATGCTGCCCGGCCTGCTGTGTTCACCAGCAACTTTTATGTGTGTATGTAGTCTGTGAGTTGTTTTCCACTGCATGTACAGCACTTTGAGGTTCCCAATACCATCCTAAATGCTCCTTTTCACTTTGAGATTCTCAGGAGTCAGTGAACAGTATTTGTTCCAGAAAGCTTTGAGCACACTCTCAAATCTTTCCCTTTTTCATCTAGTAATTAAACTCAGATCTGATTGTAGCCTCTAATCTGCACTTCCATTTACTCCTGTTAACCTTCTACCTTCTAATAGAAAGGATTGACGTGGAGTCCAGGGTTTACCTTCAAAATAAACTTTCTCTTTATTACAAACTGACGTCAACAGGGAAGTCACATGTCTTGGAACAAATGTTTTCTGATCAGAAGTGTTCATTATTCTTATACTACTTTGTATCTACTTGTGCTGTGTGAACCTTCAGTCTTCAGAGCTTTGTAAGCAGATGAGCTGTATATGCATGAGGGCAAGATTCTGTTCTGGGGCTAATGGGACAGTTGTGAGGCTGGTAATTAAGCATGAGATTACTGTTGTTAACTTTGGCTGACAGTTTGTGACTTGGGCCTGTTTGAGGATCAACCCTGAAGAGACCCTCTTTATATCTTTGCTACACTATTAATCTCCTGTGCTACAATTACCACTATGCTACAAAGCCAAGAATTCACTATTTCCTACTCCTCCAATTACCTTCACGTTAAAAAAAATTCAGATACTCGCCTTCAAGTTGTCATGTGTACCACAACCCCATTCTTTATTGAAGATGTATTTGGATAAATTGTTTGATATTTTTATCAATAATTTACTTAATATTTTTAAATAATTTCTATCAATTAAATATGGTTTTGTAAATTCATCATTTTATTTATTATTGGCTCAATCACTTTTTTTATTCTTTTACACTGCTTTCAAATGTCTCATCAGTAAAGAAATTTTTAAATCATTTAAAAGCAATTGATATGCAAGCAATCCAGGATTTATCACTGAGGACCTACTCAGCCTCATCGGACAATTGCTTTCATCCAGACTTCGAAGACAATTGGATCCCCAGAACTTCAAAACAAAAATAACTGAATACTTTTGACTACAAACTCTGCTACTGTCTGTGTAGAAGTTACATGCTGACCCAGTGATTTCATGGGCATTCCCTTGGTGCTCTGTTTCCTGTCAATCCCACTGTCATAAGGGCTTGTTGGTTAATTTGCTATTGTCAATAACTCCTGGTGTGGGTGGGTAGCAGGAGAAATGGTTACAGAGATATAAGTAAGGATAGAATTGATGGAATTGTTCCCAATAGGAACATAAACTTTTGGGCCAAATGCCTCCTTCTATAACATATGAACTTGTGAATATGTGAAATTACAGCTGTAGAAAGAGTAGGGATGAGTTAACAGAAATAACAGGATTGAACATTATCCAACTGACAATTCATTAAAATGAATTTATATCCTCGAAGGTTGATTATCTGTCCACTTTTTGATGTTTTATTTATGTTTTTAGAAATTATTGGCAATGTTTCATTGACACTTAGCTACCTAGTAGCTTTATTGGTTTGGTGTCATGTCCATATGGACATGCGAAACACACTCAGATATCAAAGCAAGCAAGGAATTACTTTGAGAAGAGAAGAGATGCAAATAAATCTACAATTAGAGAAAAAATACTGGAAATAATTATTAATTAGGGAGAGAGAAGAAAATTTGCTTCAAATTTTCAGCCAGCTTCATGACTGTTGCTTTTACCAACATTTTATAGCAGGTCCAAAATCAACCTTTATAAATTTATTGTAAACATGCCCCAGTCCTGAGATCAGTTGGTACGTAGCCTGTTATACTCAGAAGACACCTCTCCATGTTCTATCAGTGCTCAGACATGCACAGGTAACTTTATTCAGAGAAGAATGATTTATCTGAGAAAGGAAATGCCTGTCAGCTGGAATGGGGGTGAGTAATTGAGGAACAATAATAACCACTGTATAAAGAATTGTACTTTCCATCTATACACATCATATCTGATGTGGCTGTCTCTAAGGCTAACAGAGACAGCATGCTGATAAAGCATCCTGAATTCAATGCCTCTTAAAGGGATCTTTTCTTAAAAGAGTCTCTATTTCAAACCTGCTGAAAAGAAAAATCAAGCCTCTTGTTTCTTAGCTGGTGTTGATGACAACTGTATGAATAGCCAAAGAATTTAAAATGACTAAAATTAAACAGGCCATTATTTAGCACAAAAACTACAGATGGGTTAATCTTCTCAAAGTAATGGAAGGCAAACTGTGCGAGCATTGTTTTAAATGGATACTTCACCATGAGCTGAAAAGAGAAAGCCAGCACAATATTGTTCGAGCAACGCTTAGTCAACAAATGATTTAAAAATCTGTTTTTGACTTTTAATAGCTATCAATAATTTTTTCAAAGAGGCAAAAATAATGCAACTTAAGAACAAAGTAAGAACACACAAAATGTTGGAGGTCAGGCAGCACCTATGGAAAAGAATAAACAGTTGACCTTTCGGGCCGAGATCCTTCTGCAGGATCATCAGGATTGGAAACAAAAGGGGATGAAGTGGGGGGAGGGAAAGGTGTACGTTAGAACATGATAGGTGAAGCCAGGTGGGTGGAGAAAAAGGGGGGGGGGTGAAGTCAAAATCTGGGAGGTGGAAAAGATAAAGGGCTGGAGAAGAAGGAATTTGATAGGAAGGAGAATGGACCATGGGAGAAAGGGAAGGAGGAGGGCACCAGGAGAAGGTGATAGGCAGGTGAGAGGAAGAGAAGAGGTAAGAGGGGTGTATGAGTAGGGAATGGAAAATAAGGGAAGAAGGAGGGGGGCACTACCAGAAGTTGGAGAAATCAATGTTCATGCCATCAGGTTGGAGGCTACGCAGACGGAACATGAGGTGTTGTTCCTCCAACCTAAGAGTGGCCTCATCTTTGCAGTAGAGGAGACCATGGAATGTCATGTCAGAATGGGAATGGGGATTGGAATTAAAATTGCCAGCATGAAGTTCTTCTTTATCTGGATGGAGTGTAAGTGCTTGACAAAGCAGTTTCCCAATCTACATCAAGTCTCACCAATGTAAAGGAGGACACATTGGGAGCACCGTATATAGTAGATGACCCCAACATGAAACACTGGTGAAGTGTTATCTCACCTGGAAGGACTGTTTAGGGTCCTGAATGGAGGTCAGGTAGGAGGTAAATAGGCAGGAGTAGCACAGCTTCCACTTGCAGGGTTAAGTGCCAGGACAGAGATTAGTGAAGAGGGACGAATGGACAAGTAAATTATGGAGGGAGCCATTCCTGCAGAAAGCAGAGAGTTGAGAGGAAGGTAAATATGTATTTGGTGGTAGGATCCTGTTGCAGAGAGTGAAATATGTGGACAATAATGATCTGGATGTGGAGGCTCGTGGGATGTTATCCGTGGACGAGAGGAATTCTATCCCTGTTAAGGCGGGGAGAGGATGGGGTAAGAGTGGATATCAGGGAAATGTTGAAGATGTGAACGAAGGTGGCATCAATGATGGAGGAAGGGAAACCCAGTTCTTTGAAGAGGATGTCTTGGAGAGGAAAGCCTCATCCTGGGAATAGATGCAGTGAAGACAAAGGAACTGAGAAAAGGGAATGGCATTTTTAGAGGACATAGGGTGGGAAGAGGTATAGTCAACATAGCTATGAGAATGGGTAGGTTTGTAAAATATATCAGTGGACAGTTTGTCCTCAGATATGGAGACAGAGAGATCGATAAAGAGGAGAGAGGTGTCAGAAATGGACCAAGTGAATTCAAGGGCAGGGTGGAAGCCTGAGGTAAAGTTGATGAATTTGATGAGCTCAGCATGGAGGGATGAATTCTCTGTCAGTACAATGCCATTTTATTATTTCCTGCTATTGTTTTTTGTAATATTTTTCAATCAGATTGTTTCAGAGTTAACATGTGTTACCAGCAAAGGTGTGCCCTATTTTGCTGCATAATTTAATCATGTACATGATGAAGTGCTTTGAGCAGAGTGATAACATCACAATATGCTCTGATTTTTGTTTAAATGCCAAACCTATGCACTCTATTTGCCTAACCTCATACCAGTTTGTTGTGTTTTCCTCTTACTTAATCATGTCTAAATGTAAAGAAAGTTCCGTCATTTTAAGTATTTAGTCTCCCTTGGAATCCTCACTCTCAGCTCGCAGCCTTCCATGTTGATAACAGAACAATTGTGAGACAAAACTGCTTAATACTGAATCAGTCTGAGGAAATTGTCATCACAGAAAAAAAACATCTAGCACCCTACATCAATCTATATTTGAATAAAACTCACAGCAATTCAATAAAAATGTTACTTCTTGAGGCTGTAATATATTTTGAATGATATGAATAAAGTGCCAGAGTGGCCATAAAATGTTCAACAAAACTGTCAATCAACAGATAGTTTCAAAATTCATTTTGACTTTTAATAGTCATCAGTAATTTTTTATCAGTGAACCAAAAATAATTTAATGAAAGAACAACACACACAAAATGCTGAAGGAACCCAGCAGGGCAGACAGCAACCACGAAAAGGAATAAACAGTCGATATTTTGGGCCGAAGCCCTTCATCAAGACTGGCCAGTCCTGAGGAAGGGTCTCAAGCTGAAATGTTGACTGTAACTTCATTTCTGTACATGCTGCCTGACCTGCTAAGTTCCTCCAGCATATGAGTGTGTTGCTCTGGGTTTCCAGCATTTGCTGAATCTCTTGCGTTTACGCAATATAAGAAGCTAGTCGCATATTTTTACAAATGTCTTCATTTGCACAACCCCTCAGTTCTAATTGCACAGCAGAACAGAATGAACAATTAACAAGGATATTATAAAGCTTTTCAAAATCAGCATCTGGTTTAATATCACTGGCATATGTTGCGAAATTTGCTTTGTTGTTGCTGAACAATGCATAATTTAAAAGACTATAAATTACAACAAGAAATACATGCATTTTTAATGATATAAGTAGTTAAAAAGGGAGCAAAAAATAAGAAAAAAAATGAGGTAGTGTACATTGTCCATTCAGTAACATGATATGGGAGGGGAATAAGTGTATACCTTCAGTCTCCTTTACCTCCTCTGTGATGGTAGCAATGAGAAGAGGGCATGTCCTATGTGACAGGAGTCCTTAAAGATGGATGCCGCCTTGTTGAGGCATCGCCTTTTGAAGGTATGCTCGATGCTAGAGAAGCTCAAGCTCATGATGCAGATCCTGTTCTGTACAGTGGTCCGTCCATACCAGATAGTGATGAAACCAATTAGAATGCTCCCCACGGTACTGTAGAAATTTGAGAGAGTATTTGATGATATACCCAGCTCCTAATGAAATAATATGCTTCTGTTCCTTCTTTGTCATTGCATTAATATGTTGGGCCTAGGTCAGACCTTCAGAGATGAGGAAGTCAAGGATCCAGTTGCAGAGGGCGGTATGGAGGCCAGGTTTTGGAGCTTGTTGATTAGTACTGAGGGTATGATTGTGTTGAACACTGAGCTGTAATCAGCAAACAACAGCCTTACATAGTTATTGCTATTGTCCGGGTGATGCAAAGCCAAGTGGAAAGCCGGAGAGATTGCATCTGCTGTAAACCTACTTTGGAGATAGACAAAAATCAGACCATAAGACCATAAGACAATGGAGCAGAATTAGGCATTTCAGCCCATCAAACATGTTCTGCCATTCGATCATGGCTTACTTTTTATCCTTCTCAACCGTATTCGAAACATAGAAAATAGAAAACCTACAGCACAATACAGCCCCTTCAGCCCACAAAGCTGTGCCGAACATGTCCTTACCTTAGAAATTACCTAGGTTTACCCATAGCCCTCTACTTTTCTAAGCTCCATGTACCTATCCAGGAGTCTCTTGAAAGACCCTATCATACCTGCCTCCACTACCATCACCAGCAGCCCATTCCATGCACTCACCACTCTCTGCGTAAAAAACTTACTCCTGACATCTTCTCTGTACCTACTTCCAAGCACCTTAAAACTGTGCCCTCTCGTGATAGCCATTTCAGCCCTGGTAAAAGCCTCTGACTATCCACACGATCAATGCCTCAAAGCATTCTCCTGCTTCTCCCCATAATGTTTGACATCTTGATTAATCAAAACTTATCAACCTCCATCTTAAATATACCCAATGATTTGGCGTACACACCTATCTGTGGCAAAAATTCCACAGACTCACCATCCTCTAGCTAAAGAGATTTTCCTCATCTCTGTTCTAAACAGGTATCCCTCTATTCTGAGGGTGTGCCCTCTGGTCCTAGATTTCATCACGATTGTATTATCCTTTCTTCATCCACTATATCTATACTGTATTTCATAGGCTTCAGTAAGATCTCCCCTCATTGTTCTCAACTCCAACAAGTACAGTCCCAGAGACATCAAATGCTCCTCATACGTTAACCCTTGCATTCCTGAGATCATTCTCATGAACCTCCTCTGGATCCTCTCCAATGACAGCAAATCCTTTCTTAGATAAGAGGCCCAAGACTGTTCAGAATACTCCAAGTGCAGTCTGCCCAATGCCTTATAAAGTTTCAGCATTACATCTTTGCTTTTGTTTTCTATTCCTCTTGAAATAAATGCTTACATTGCATTTGCCTTCCGTAGCACCGAGTCAACCTGCAAGTTAACCTTTAGGCAATCCTGCATGAGGACTCCCAAGTCCCTTTGCACCTCCGATATTTAATTTTTTTCCCAATTTAAAAACAGTCCACACCTCTATTCCTTCTACCAAAGTGCTTGACAATGCTATAGTGCTTCTGCAGACTTCCTGCTTCCTCAGCACTACCTGCCTCTTCTTCTTTCTTTATATCATTCACAAACTTGGCCAGTAAGCCATCAATTCCATCATCCAAATCAATAACATATAACATGAAAGGAAGTGGTCACAACACTGACACCTGTGGAGTACACTAGTCACCATCAGCCAATCAGAGGAAGCCCCCTTTATTCCCACTCTTTGCCTTCTGCCAGTCTTCAATCTTCTAACCATGCTAGTATCTTTCCTGTAATACTATGGGCTCTTACCTTGTTAAGCAACCTCATGTGCAGCACCTTGTCAAAGACCTACAGAAAATCCAAGTAAACATCATCTACTGACTCATGCAAACACGAGGAATTCTGCAGATGCTGGCTCACTTTTGTCTTTCCTACCTGTTATTTCCACAAAGAATTCAAACAGATTTGTCAAGCAAGATTTCCCCTGAAGGGAACTATGTGGATTTTGGCCTATTTTGTCATGTTCCTCCAAGTACCCTAAAATCTTATCCTTAATAATAAACTCCAACATCTTCCCAATCACTAAAGTTAGGCTAACTAGCCTATAACTTCCTTTCTTTTGCCTACCTCCCTTCTTAAAGAATGGAGTGATTATTTTTTCAACTTTCCAGTGCTCTGGAACATTTCAGAATCTAGTGATTCTTGAAAGATCATTACTAATGCTACCACAGTCTCTTCAGCTCCCTCTTTCAGAACCCTGGACTGTAGTCCATCTGGTCCAGGTGATTTATCTACTTTCAGACTTCTCAGCTTCCCAAGCATCTCTCCATATTGATTGAAACTACACTCACTGCTGCCTTGGACACTTACATATTTCTGGCATTCTGCTTATGTCTTCAGCAGTAAAAATTGATGCAGAATACTTATAAAGCTTGTCCACCACTTCCTTGTTCCCCATTACTACCTCTCCAGTGTCATTTTCCGGCAGTCCAATATCCACTTTTTACTCTCTTTTATTCTTTATATATTTGCAAAAACTTTTATATATTTGCTAGCTTACCATCATATTTCATGTTTTCTCTCCTTATGGCTTTTTAAATTGCCTTCTGTTAGTTTCTAAAAGTTTCCCTATCCTCTACTGTAATGTTTGTGGTACTGGGAAGCCAGGTGACTGTGAATAGCACACATGAGAGACAGAGAGGTTGTTTATTTTGCTTGTACTGTGAGTCATGTACCCAGATTGCCCTCTCACATTACATTCAGTATGTAACACAGAGGGAAACTTGACAACAAACCGTATTGACCAAGTTCTATATGAATACATAACATCTACCTTCCCATTGACTTATGTTATATGCCCTCACATTTGCTTTTCTGCTGTCTTTGACTTCCCTTGTCAGCCATGGTTGCCTCAGAATCCCTTTAGAATACTTCATCATCTTTCAGATGTATCATCCAGCATCTTTCAAATTGTCCCCAGAAAGTCCAGCAATTGCTTTTCTTCCAACATCACTTCTAGTGTCCCCTTCCAATCAACTCTGGCCAGCTGCTCTCTTGTGCCTCTGTAATTCCCTTTTCTCCAGTCTAACACCGATACATCTGACTTCTGCATCTCCTTCACAAATGCAGGGTGAATTCTGTCATATTTTGATCACTGCCACCTAAGGATTCCTTAGATTAAGCTCCATAATCAAATTTGGGTCATTACATAACACCCAATCCAGAATTACCATTCCCCTAGTGGGCTCAACCAGAAGCTGCTCTAAAAAGCCATCTTGTAGGCATTCTACAAGTTCCCTCTCTTGGGATCCAGCATCAAAATGATTTTCCCAATCTACCTGAATACTGAAATTGCCATGACTATCACAAATTGCCCTTCTTAAATGTCTTTTCTATTGCCCATTGCAATTTGTAGACCATAACCTGGCTACTGTTTAGAGGCCTGTATACAACTCCCATCAGGGTCTTTTTACCCTTTCAGTTTCAATTGCAATTACAGCTGCAGTGATCCAGGTCCTTGCAGAGGCAGGAGTTGAGACTGGTCACAATCAACATCTCAAAGAACTTCATCACAGTAGATGTATGTACAATTAGCGATAGTGAATGAGGAAACTACCTTGCTCTTCTTGAGCACTGGTATGATTGCCAATCTTTGAAGTAGGTGGGTACCTCCAACTGCGGCTGTGAGAGATATTGAAGATATCCTTGAACACTTCTGCCAGTTGGTTGGCACAGGTTTGCAGCACTCTACCAGGTATGCCATCATGGCCTGATGCCCTGCAAGAGTTCACTGTTTTGAAAGATGTCTGACATGGGTTTCTGAGACAGAGATCACAGGGTCCCCAGGTGCTGCAGGGATTCACACAGGTATAGTTCTATTCTCCTTTTCAAAGCAAGCATAACAGTTGTTGAGCTCTCCTGTGAGAGAATGATCACAGCCATTTATGATGTTCGGTTTCACCTTGTGGGAAGTAATGGCCTGCAAACCCTCCCAGAGCTGACATACATCCGATTCCATCCCTAACTTCAATCAGAATTTTTTTCACTCTTAAAATAGCCTTCCGTAGATAATAGTTTTTCTCTTCCTTTCTCTTTTAGATTTGTGCAGGCTGTCAATGTTATTTTCCACTGCCGAACTGTGTACTTGTTGGAGTCATAAAAATGAAAGCAATAACAAGTTAAGGAGCTTGAAAGGCTCAAAATAGAAGCAGACTCTGTCATATTTTAAAACTCTTCCTATCAAGCTGAGTGTTTCCCAAGAGGATTTAGTTCAAAGCTCCAATCTGGAAATTGTAGGTGGTAACTGGAGTTCTCTTAATCTATCAGTAATAAATCAGAGAAGCACAGGCATCTGGATATGGTAGCGATTACTGATATTTGGCATGACTACATGTGTGAAAATTAAACATTGTAAGGGATAATCTCGCTCCAAAAGAGAAAACTGGAAAAATGAGAGGGAGAATTGTGTATACTAATTCACAATAGCAAGAACCACACCATAAGAAGTAGACAAAAGTTATAATAAGAAATATATAAAAAATAAATAGTGCGAAAGAAAAGCAAAATAGTGAAGTAGTGTTCATGGGTTCACGAACCATTCAGAAATCTGCTGGCAGAAAGGAATTAGCTGTTCCTAAAACATTATGTATGCATCTTCAGACTCCTGTATTTCCTCCCTAATGACAATTATGAGAAGAAGGCATGTCATGGATGGTGAGGGTTTCCAATGATAGATGCTGCTTCTTGAAACACCACTTTTTGCAAATGTCCTCAAAGGTGGTGAGGCTAGTTCCCATGATGGAGCTGTCTGAACCTACACCCTCTGCAGCTTTTCAGTCCCATGCATCGGAGCTGCCATACCAGGCAATGACGCAATCACTTAGTATACCCTCCATGGTATATCTGCAGAAATTTGCTACAGTCTTTGATGGCATATCAAATGCCTCAGTGACGTTGAGTTCAGGATAGATCATTTGAGATGGTAATGCTGAAGAATTTCAAGCTTCTGTAGGGGGATGTGGGAATGTTGATACCCATAAACTTGAAGCACAGCAATGTGGGAATAGCTTCACAAAAAGGTCTCCAGCAATTGAAGAAGGAACTTACAACACTACTCAGGTCCAGTTAAGCATGGACATTGATGCCGACCTGTCATGATGCCCTGATCCCAAAAATTAAATACTGTTGACATTAGTTCTGTTCTTGGCCATGTATTAAATGGCCATGCAGAAAATATTTCCTAAGTGTCACTGATTAATTGCACAAGAATTCATAACAGATATGCACCTCATATTAATTCATAATATCCAAGAGGATAGTTCACTGTGTCCAATGCAATGTTTTTTGCTGCTTCAGTGACTTTTATATTGTACCCTCTTGCTGATAACTAAAAATATTCACCAACTGAAACAAAATGACTCATGTCTCCATAGCGTCCCCATGAGCTGGAGTCTCCAAGAGTTTTATTAAATCTGAAGCTAATACTGAATGTGTTCCTGCAATCACCCCTTTACTGAACTTAAAGATTTTCATGTGTTGTTTCACTGTTAAAGGCAGATAGTTTCTTGAAAGTATGACAAGAATCTCCTTGCCTCCCTTCCCTGTATTGACATTGCTGTTCCAGATTCTGCTCAGTTAGTAAAATTTATTTCATAACCAATGTGAAAAATACACCATAGTTTTACTACCATGTTATTCCTGCAATTGAGGAAGTGGATTCTGAAATGTGATTGAATAAAACATATCAGTTCAAAATTTGGAACGTGGAAGCTTCTTTGAGTTACTTGTATCGGTCACCAAAACTTTATTGTACTAAATTGCTGCTTTTATTGACTGGTATTTACTATTGTAATATACAGTATTTATATGAGAAAATCCAGAGTGCCACTAACACTGATTGAAGCATGCTAAATATTGATTAAATTGATGTTGTTAAAATGAAAGGATAATTGTGAACACTAATGCCAGCATAATTGTTCCTAAGTTCAGTATCAGATTAAGATCGTCCATTATCCGGAGTTCCATTTACTGAGGAAATAAAAGTTTGGAGTGAAATATCATGTTAATCATTAAAATATAGATGATATTTTGATATAAATCGAAATGAAAGTGAATTGGATAATTATAGGGTTGGATGTGCATTAGTGAGAGGAACAAAGATCATTAAACTTGTTAAATATATATTTCATATTTGCTCTTTAATTATAAGCTAATTATCATTTACTTTCTGAAGAAACAGTAATAAACCTGATGTAGAGCTAAAGCTCAACTTGTGCCCATGGTTTCATTGATTTGGTTTTATGTCAACTTTAGATTGTGAGGACACACTGTAAAGGACAGAGAGAAATATCACATGTTTTGGGCGTCTGACACTTATCAAGTTGCATTTTTTTTCATGGAAAATGAGACTCTACAGTCAAACTGAATACCCTATAATTGCATTGGTGCGGCTTCCTGCACCCATGCTGAGCTCATCAAACTTATCAACTTTGTCTTCAACTTCCACCCTGCCCTCAAATTTACTTGGTCCATTTATGATATATCTCTCCCCTTTCTCTATCTCTCTGTCCCTATCATTGGAGTCAGTCTATCTACTGATACCTTTTATAAACCTACAGACTCTCACAGCTATCAAGACTATACCTCTTCCCACTTGTAAAAATGTCATTCCCTTTTCTTAGTTCCTCAGTCTCTCTCAGTCTGCTCTCAGGATGTGGCTTTTCATTCCAGAAAGGGGCTTCCCTTCCTCCACCATCTGTGCTATCCTCACCCCATCCTCCTGCTACCACACCAGGGACAGGGTTCCTCTTGTCCACACCTTCTACCCTATAAGCCTTTGCATCCAGCACATAATTCTGCGTAACTTCTTCCATTTCCAGTGGGATGCTACTGCCCTCACCCCCACTTTCCACTTTCCACTTTCCACAGGGATCGTTCCTTATGCGACTCCCTCGTCCACTCGTCCGTCCCCACTGATCTCCCTCCTGGTACTTATCCTGGCAAGTGGAACAAATGTCACACCTCCTTCCTCACTACCATTCAGGACCCAAAACGGTGCTTCTAGTGTGGCCTCCTGTATATCGGTGAGACCCAACGTAGGTTGGGAGACCACTTCATCGGGTACCTTTGCTCCATCTGCCACAGAAAACGGGGCTTCCCAGTGGCAGCCTAAATCAATTTTACTTCCCATTCCCATTCCAACATGTCAGTCCATGGCCTCCTCTACTCCCAGGACGAGATCACACTCAGGTTGGAGGAACCACACTTTATATTCTGTCCGGGTATCCTCCAATCTGATGGCATGAACATTGATTTCTCACACTTCCAGTAATACCCCCCCCCAAAACCCCTTCACCATCCACCATTCCCCAGTCCCTATTCCCATTTCCCTCTCATGCCTTCTCTTTTTCCCTGACCATCACCTTTTTCTGGTGATTCTCCCCTTTCATGGTCTTCTGTCTTCTCCAATCAAATTCTCCCTTCTCTAGCAATTTATCTCTTTCACCAATCAATTTCCCAGCTCCTTACTTTGCCCCTCTCCCTCTCCCAGTTTCACCCATCACCTGCCACCTTGTACTTCTTCTCCTCTCCCAACTTCAAATTCTGACTTCTCCCCTTCCTTTCCGGTCCTGATGAAGGGTCTCAGCCTGAAACGTTGACTCTTTTCCATAGATGCTGCCTGGACTGCTGAGTTCCTCCAGCGTTTGAGTGTGTTGCTTTGGATTGCCAGCATCTGCAGATATTCTTGTGTTTCTGATCCTGTGATGAACGACACTTTCAGGAATTTAAAGTGTAGTATGTATTCCACTCCTCTCCCTCATACTATGTTAACTCCCTGTGCCAGAAATGTGCTGCGTTGCTACAAAGACATAAATTTTAAAAGTCATACATCATACCTGTCATTTATGATTCATTACAATATGCATTTCACATTGTACTGACTGAAATATTCAGTATGTCAGTTCTATTGACAGATTCTGAAACTGACAATGATGAGAAATTGTCATTATGTCTACTTTTTCAGGGAGTTGGTATTACAGTAATTGTTTCTTTTTATTTCAAATTTAAAATGGGTGACATTACTAGTGGAAACAACAAAGATTTCTGATGAATATTAGCCCCCACCGGGGAATCACAGGAGACCTAACATCTGCATAAATGAAATAATCATGATTCATAAGCCATATGATCTCCTTTGAAAATCAGCCTAGGGTTATGTATAAAGAGAACAGACTGCACTACATAACTTTTGAGACAGATTTGCTTTTTTTCCTGAAGATAGAATTGAAAATGTCTTCCTCGTGGCATGGCTTAATTTTTCAACCATTGACATATTCCAAAAGAAACTAGTCACTTCATCAACTTCAATTCATTCTTCATAGGGCAAGCCAAAATGTTTCTATTTGTACTGACAGTCCATTTCACAAGACCAGAGCCACTGAGTGCTCCGATCATTAAGTGTCATTGTAGAGCTGTGTTTCCAATGAATGCTAGGACTTTGCTTTCCTCTAATATGACTGCAACAGTACATTGCTCATGCTATTTTATCAACAAAGAGAAGAAAGGTTAGGTGTCAATCTATGTAAAATGCAGAGGTTGGTGAACTATAGAATTCTTTGCCACATAGACCGGATATATAGTCTTTTAAATCAATCAATTTATTGCATATGTTTAAAATAGAGGATAACTGTTTTGACTGAATAAAACAGCTGGAACACTAGCAATGAACTAGCTGGTTCCTTTTTGTCTATTTGAACATATAAATTGACTGACAGATATATTATACTTCCTTAAGTCTTGAAGGAGTGTATAGGAAATGGTGCTTAGAACATTTTGGCTGTTGTGTGATCAGAGTCTTTGCAAGGAACCCTTGGATCTCCACTATAGATACGCTCTCTGGAAGAAGACAATGATAAAGCGACTAGTCAAGTGGACCACAGCAATGGTGGAAGAAACCATGAACATAGCAAGCTACACACATCAAAGTTGCTGGTGAACGCAGCAGGCCAGGCAGCATCGCTAGGAAGAGGTACAGTTGACGTTTCAGGCCGAGACCCTTTGTCAGGACTAACTGAATGAAGAGCTAGTAAGACCTATGCTCTGTCCACCAGAAAAAGCAGGATCTCCCAGTGGCCACACATTTTAATTCCACGTCCCATTCCCATTCTGATATGTCTATCCACAGCCTCCTCTACTGTAAAGATGAAGCCACACTCAGGTTGGAGGAACAACACCTTATATTCCTTCTGGGTAGCCTCCAACCTGATGGCATGAACATTGACTTCTCAAACTTCCGCTAATGCCCCACCTCCCCCTTGTACCCCATCCATTATTTATTTACATACACACATTCTTTCTCCCTCTCTCCTTTTTCTCCCTCTGTCCCTTTCACTATACCCCTTACCCATCCTCTGGGTTTTTCCCCCCCATCTCCCTTTTCTTTCTCTCTGGGCCTGCTGTCCCATGATCCTCTCATATCCCTTTTGCCAATCAACTGTCCAGCTCTTGGCACCATCCCTCCCCCTCCTGTCTCCTCCTATCATTTTGGATCTCCCCTCCCCCTCCCACTTTCAAATCTCTTACTATCTCTTCTTTCAGTTAGTCCTGACGAAGGGTCTCGGCCTGAAACGTCGACTGTACCTCTTCCTAGAGATGCTGCCTGGCCTGCTGCGTTCACCAGCAAATCTGATGTGTGTTGCTTGAATTTCCAGCATCTGCAGATTTCCTCGTGTTAACATAGCAAGCTAACCACAAACAGCTCAAGAATTGGAAGGGCCAGGTGGGAGAAGGGGTTACTTAGGTGGGAAAGGAAGTGTCAGGAAGGAGAATATGATAGCATGGGGGAGGAGGGAGGAGTCTGAGGAAGGCACTGAAGTGAGTGAGGAGATAGAGAAAGAAAATTAAGAGAAGAATGACAAGTAAGAAGATCAAGAAAGGAAGGAGTAAGCAGGGAAAGGAGCAAGGTAAATGAGATTGCAAAAAAGAGAGGGCAAAGGAGGTGAGTGTGAACAAGATCATGCGTGCTTGTATCTTTGTTTACGAGTATGTGATCTATAAGACCATAATTATAGGAACAGAATTGGACTATTTGACCTTTTGAGCTTGCTTCATTTTTCACTTACTGTTTTTTATAAGCCCATTCTTCTCCCCTTAACACTTACCATTTACCATTAACCAAGAACTATCAATTTCTGCCTTAAATGCACCCCATGACATGACTTTCACAGCCTCCTGCGGCATCAAATTCCACAGATTCCCCACTCTCTGACAGAAGAAATTTCTGCTCATCTCAAATTTAAAGGGACATCCTTCTGTTCTGAGGCTGTGATTAATGGTCACCGTGCAACAGGACATATTTGGAGTGTGAGCGCGCAAGCATGTGCTTATGTGCTTAGTCATTAACTCCATGCTGCACTGCCTGCTCTCAAGTTCTCCTGTGTCTCCTTGCCATTGGACCAAGATCTCCTTCAGTCAATTCCATCTGCTATAAAATGTCCACACCACATTTTAGACTCAGGCATCTCCCACTGCTCAGGGAGTTATATTCAATATTGAGAGGCTGCCTTAGGAAAATGAAAGATAACAACCTGAGCTCCTTAACAGAATTCCATAAAATTTAAGTCTCTTCCTCTTACATCACAGCAAGCAGCAGTTACAGAGAAAAGATAACACTTGCTTTCATTATTTTATTACCCTGCAGGTGAACCAAGACTGTGTGTGTGACTTTACTACAAAAGGTACTTTATGAGTTGTAAAGGGGTTTGGGACATTCTAAGTTTGTAAAAAGTAAGTTTTTACTTCCTTAGTGGTAGAAAACACAGGTCCTACTGTAGACCTATAAATTACTTCCCTGAAATATTCTCCATGACTCTTCAAGTCTTAAATTTATCACTCAATAAATTCCATTTATTCATAATGCTTACTATTCTTTTGCTGTTCTTTAAACTTAATTAATTGCCTCTTTACCCATTGTACATGAACCTTTCTAGGCATGACACATCATTGTATTTCACCATCATTAGATAACGGAATACAATTGTGTGGATAAACCAGAAACTGAAATTTTTGGGTCGTCCGTTTGTTTTTAGGACATATTTCATCTTTACCTCCTCTAAATCCATTACATTCTCCCTAAAGTTTGGTGACCAGAATTATTTGGTAGGCCGGTAAGGCCTGGCCTGTTATTTTATTGCTACTTACCAGTTCACCTATAAAGCCTGGGAAGCCATTTGCTTTATTGACTGTCTAGTTAACCAGTTTAGCAACACAAAAGGTTCTACAGATGCTGGAACTTCTGAGTACCACACACAAAATGCTGGAGGAACTCGGCAGGTCAGATAACATCTATGGACAGGAGTAAGTAGTCAACATTTTGGGCCGAGATCCTTCAAAAGATTTATTCATTATCTTCAGATCTCTATCTAACTACACCCTGTTTAGTATTTTCCTATTTAGATTATCTCTATTCATTCCTCCTACTAAAATGTATCAACTTACAATATTTTCTATTGAATTTTATATACCATAACATAATACTGTTAATGCCCTCTTAAAATCTCAATCCTTGATGATTTGATTTGATGCATACAACACATTTAACATATGTTTTGATGTACATGTTTCAAATAAAGCTCATCTTTAAATCTGTTTCTTTATGATCTAAAGTACTGAGCTTAAATAAAAGCTCTTATTATTGAGGTATACATTATATAGCCTGAAAACAAAGTTATCTTTCAGAACCTTTAGCTGATACAACTTTAAAGCAGGCAACTAAATTGCTTTATGTGTGTATGAGAAATCACCAGCATAAAATAATCAAGATATTATGAATCAAAATTATTCATAGTTTTCTGGCAAGTTAAAATGATCATTCTTAAACAAGGTACTATGACTCAAAATTCCAACTGAGGGCAGACCAAGAATAAGCAAAATTTGCTGAGAAATGTCAGAATCTGGATGTGGGAAGACTCCATTCTATTCACAGGGTCAGGAACCATCGACTGTGATGGAAGAGGGTAAATCATTCTCTGGAGGCACAAGAGATTGCAAATGCTGGACCCTGGACCCTTTGTTTTCAAGCTATACGATGCATATCTCAATACTAGATATCTTTGTTTGAAGGAAGAAGCTCAATACTTTAGACATCCATGTACCAGTTACATCTTGTGAGCAAATATGAAATGATAATCGCCAAATTATTAAATACAAGTCATTTTATCAGAAGCAATATTAAAACTGTATTTTGCATATAATCCTTTCTGGCATAGAGTATATTTTCCATAACAAATCAGAATTAGAGTTGGAATCAGGTTTATTATCATCACTTAGCAGCAGTAGTTCAATGTGATACATAATATTGGTGGCATCCGTTAGTCTCGCGAGACTGTGGATCTGCACTTGGAAAGTCTTGCTTCAGTCTGTGTTGGTAGAGCAGTGCCTGTTGTGGCTGTAGAGGCCCACACGGGAGTGACAGTCTCGGCTGCAGCGACTGCACTTGAAGGTGCTGTCCTCCAGTGCTGTCTTGGTGTTGTTTTTCCAGCGAGTGCGCTTTTCTTCAACAGAAAGCCTCAGCTTCTCTTCTCCTCTTTTTAGACCTCTGTGTAATTCCAGCCTCCAGTGAGAGCGATTGCTTGCAATGTCCTCCCAGTGAACATGAAGTCACTGAACGTTCATGTTCAGTGACTTCATGTCTCTCTTGCAGACATCTTTGAAATGCAGATGGGGCCGCCCTTGTGCTCTCTTGCCAGAGGCCAGTTCCCTGTACAGCAGGCCTTTCAGGATCTTCCTGTCTGACATGCGATGTACATGGCCCAGCCAGTGGAGATGGCGTTGTTGGAGCAGGGTGAAGAGTCTGGGTGTCTGGGCGCGGGCCAGGACCTCATTGTTGGTGACTCGGTCAGTCCACGTGATGTCCAGGATGAGTCTCAGGCTGTGAAGGTGGAAGGCGTTGAGACGCCGCTCTTGTCTGGAGTACAAGCTCTATGTCTCGCTGCCGAAAAACAGTGTGCTAAGGACGCAGGCCCTGTAGACTGTAACCTTTGTGTGCGTCATCAGATTTCTGTTCTCCCAGACTGGTGAATGTTGAGGCTGCTCGTCCAATCCATCTGTTGATCTCAAGGTCTCGGGAGAGACTGTCCATGATGGTGGAGCCAAGGTATGTAAACTCGTGAACTACCTCCAGCTCGTAGTTGTTGATGGTAATGGCAGGGGGGTGCTCAATGCCTTGGCCCAACACGTTGGTTTTCTTCAGGCTGATGGTCAAGCTGAAGTCCTGGCAGGCTCTAGAGAAGCTGTCCATGAGGCGTTGCAGTTGCCCTTCAGAGTGTGTTGCCAGTGCCGTGTTGTCTGCAAACAACATGTCCCTGATGAGTACTGGATGAACCTTGGTTTTCGCCCTCAGCCAGGACAGACTGAGCAGCCTCCCGTCCGATCTGGTGTGGAGGTAGACACCATTAGTTGATGTTCCAAAGGCGTGCTTCAGCATGACTGCGAAGAAGATGCCAAACAAGGTGGGGGCAAGCACACAGCCCTGCTTCACACCGCGGCGGATGTTGAAGGCCTCCGAAGAAGAGCCGTCGAACTGAACGACGCCCTTCATGTCTGTGTGGAATGACTGAACTATCCTGAGGAGCCTTGGGGGACAACCAATCCTGGCGAGGATTTTGAACAGACCGTCTCTGCTCACAAGGTCGAAGGCCTTCGTGAGGTCAATGAAAGCGACATAGAGTGGTTGTCTTTGCTCTCTGCATTTCTCTTGTAGCTGTCGAAGGGAGAAGATCATGTCGATTATGGAGCATTCCGACCTGAAACTGCACTGAGACTAGGGATATACCCTTTCGGTTATTTTCTGCAGTCTGTTCAGGACCACGCGGGCGAAGACCTTCCCAACGATGCTCAGCAAGGAGATTCCCCTGAAGCTGTTACAGTTGCTTCTGTCCCCTTTGTTCTTATATAGGATGACAATGTTACAGTCTCTCATGTCTTGCGGCACTTCTCCCTCTACCAGCACTGGCACAGTAGTTCGTGCAGGTGGTTTAGCAGGACGCCCTTTGCGCACTTGATGGCCTCTGGTGGAATGCCATCCAATCCTGGTGCCTTCCCAGTGGGCAGGCTGTTGATGGCTTTACTCAGCTCTTCGGCAGTCAGCAGTGCATCAAGTTCCTCCATGACAGGCAGGCATTCCACAGTGCCTAGCGCGCTGTCCGAGATGCTGTTTTCTCTGGAGAAGAGTTCAGAGTAATGCTTCACCCATCTCTCCATCTGCTTGCCTTTGTCTTTGGTGGTCTCGCCTAATAAAATAAATAAATAAATAAATAAATAAATAAATAAATAAATAAATAGATTACAGTATACATGTATTGAATAGATTAAAACTGTGTATATTAAAAAGTGAGGTGGTGTTCATGGGTTCAATGTCCATTTAGGAATCAGATGGCAGAGGGAAAGAAGCTGTTCCTGAATTGCTGTGTGTGTGCCTTCAGGCTTCTGTACCTCCTACCTGATGGTAAAAATGTGAAAAGGGTGTACCATGGATGCTGGGGGTCCATAACAATGAGACACTGTTCATTGAAGATGTCCCGGGTACTTTGTAGGCTGGTACCCAAGATGGAGCTGACTAAATTTACGACCCACTGCAGCTTCTTTCAGTCCTATGCAGTAGCCCCACACCATCACCCCCCCCCCATACCAGACAGTGAAATATAATGAGGCTAACTGTTGAAAGAGATTATTCAGGATTTCCTGAATTATTACAGCTAAAAGGTATAATCTTTAACAGTTCATGCTGCATTCCTTCTGGTCATCTACTTTGAGATCTGCAGAGATACATTTACAGGCAATTAAAGAACAGAAGATTGAGTTTGGAAGGAATTTTTTTTCTTGCTGAAGTTTCTTTTAAAAGTTGTACAAGACAGCTATATCTGAAAACCACATATATTACCCACACTTGGCAAACAGAACTGAATAGTTTTGTCAGCTACTGAGCACTAAAAGTCAACCAAATGATGTAGAAATGGAATCATAGGTAGGCCAGGTGTGTCTAACACTATCTTCTGTCAGATACATCCTGTGAAATCCTTGAAGGATTTTATACATTTCAGTGAGGTCACATTTCATTCTTCTAAGCCTCAGAGGATGCAGGCCATTCTACTCAAATGTGCTGCCATTTAGATAATGCCGTGCTTGAATTTCGAGGTGCAATTTCAAGGAAGATCATGAGACTTCCACCTAGTATCCTGTATTTATCCCTCAGAAACAGATTGTATCATCATTATCATATTACTCTTGGTGAGGTCTTACAGGGTAGCATCGTGGTTAGCACATAGCACCATGTGACCGCTGATCAAGATTTAACTCCCACCCTGCCTGTAAGGAGTTTGTACATTCTTTCTTTGAGTACGTGGGTTTCCTCCAGGTGCTCCTCTTTCCCACATTGCAAAGACATATAGTTAAGGTTAGTGATTTGAGGATGTGCTATGTTTGTGTCAGAAGTAGGGCGAAATTTGCATGTTGCCCAGTACAATACTCACGGATTTGATTGGACACAGAACCACATAATTCACTGTGTCTTTTGATATTTCAATGTATGTGTGACAAATAAAGCTAAAGTTATTTTATACTTGAATGCTTGCAAGACTTTGGGAGTTCCAAATTATGAAAGACACCATATGAATTCAAACCAATATTTGCTTATTTCTTTCTTTCCTTCTTTCTGTACTTTGTGTTGTTTCTACAAATCTAGACTCAATGTAGATGTCTGAAATTTATTCCAGAAGTAAATGATTCTCAACAAAAGAGGAACGTGGTTCATATCAGCTGTACTGCTTTAGTCAAATATTCTACCTGTTTGGATTGAGTGAAATCCCTTCCTATTTTAAAGTCTTCGATCATAACTTTGACAAGATAAAATATTCTAACTCTCAAGTTTTGCCCTGGTAACTCCTGAGCTACATCTAATTTGACGAAAGACCTTAGGTAACTTGGAGTCATTTATTTTTAATCTCAATGCATATATGACTTGGGAGTTGAAGTTAGCACAATTCACCCATGTTCCTGCAGAACGTTAAGGTTTCATAACAGAATTTTATATTCAGTATTCTGCACACACAAATCAGTTTAAAATATAAGAGTTAATTCTTCAGCAACAAATGTGCAATGCAAAAGTATTGGTTTTAAAAAGCACTTAATTCAGACACAACAGTCAAGTTTATAAATATCCTATGAAGTTATAGGCACACCAGCAAGTGCAATGAAGCATTATATGTTTCTACTGTATGATTTATTTCTACCTGAAGCTAAATAATTCCTATCTTATCTCCCCAAACTGGCAAATCAATGACTGAGAAATGTGAAAAAATGACTAGACTTTAAAATTCTCCTGTGCAACTTTGTTTAATTCATGATGCTTCTGAATGCCCATTGACAAGGGGATGTGAAATGTTAAGTTCTTGATTTTAACTTGAAATATTAGCTGTAATTTATGCAAGTGAAGTACTATCAATTCCTAATACTCACCCAAGCACAGTCCTTTTCCTTCAATGGCTCAATCTAGGCAGTGAAGGCGAACTTGGAGCAAAATCTTCAAAAGCTGGAAAACTAAAAGTCAACATGTCAAACAATATCATTGGAGCAGAAACAATATTTTAAGATTTTGGGTCAAGGCCCTTTATTGGAAGTGAAAAAGTGAGAAAACAAATGTTTTAAGACAGAAAAAAAGCGATGGAGAGAACAGAAGGGTGCCTATGATAAGGTGCAGACATAAGGTAACAACTATTTTTTTCAAACTGCCACTTCTAACAGAAAAGAAAGAGAAGGACACGTTAAAAAAGAAAGATGTGAGAACATCTGTAGGGAGGGAGGTAAAAAAGAGTGTTTACCTGAAATTGTTAAATTCAGTATTAAATCCTGAGGACTTTAATGTATCCAAACAGAAAATGAGGTGATGTTCCTTGAGCTCGTGGTGGTATTGTGGTTGCAATATAAGAGTATGAAGAAAAAACTCAGTGAGGATGAGGTAGAGAATTAAGGAAATTCAGGATTGCTACAATGGAGAGATGGAAAGGTGTAAGTCTCTGACAGAAAGAAAGAGAAAACGGTCACAAAGCAAAAAGGAAAATTTGTGTCTAAAATGTTGTCATTAGAGCACCTTCAAAGTAGAAAGCATTTTCTGCTTTCAATATGAGGGAACAAACATGTAAATTTAAGCCTAGGGAAAACTTCAATGAATTTCACTCAACCAATATCTTAAAAAAAGCATCATTGCCTGACATGAATTATTTGCTTATCTTGAATAATTTGAACCATAGTAAATAATGGCAAAATGTAAGAAAACCAGCAGATGCTATCTTTTAATCAATCACAATAGCTTATTGAATTTATCTTGATACAGTTTGTATATAACATTCAGCTATAAATCTAGTGCACTGTTAACTCCACGGCATCATAGCATTGGTGTTAAATGCTGAGTCTCTATACTTATTCCTGCCAAGTTTAAAGACAACTGACATTTGATTTTATTCATTATGTTTAAAATCACTTATCATATTTTGAAATTCAGAGAATGTAAAAAAAATGTGTTGGGTCATTTTCTGAAACAAGATTGAATAACGTGGAATAAAATGTTGGTTCTGTTTTAGATACAAAACTCCGTTGTTCTATCTGTGACATACTAAAAGCCTCATTTGCTTCCAAAATTCCTTGCTTGTCAGCAAGGCTGTACTTGCATCAGCACGTTGAACTCTGCTTTCAAAATTCATTCTATTGAAGAAAACTACATGACTATATAGAATGTTTTGAATTGCCAATGAGGGATGAACTTATCAGCAACTGTCTTTTATTTCATTCACTGTGTCATTTACACATGACTACTGAGGACCATTATTTATGATACATCCCTAATTGTTCTTGAGCTGGTGGTTCTGGGCCAACTTCATGAACTGCTGCAGACCAAGTAATGAGATTAAAATAACAGTGCTTTGGGTGGGAATCTCCAAAATTTTGATACATTTGTTGGTGTTTTTGATGAACAGAATGTGGATGAATTGTTAGGCACTGTGTCTGAAGGTCACAGCTCATTCTAGCTAAAGGTGGGAAGTTGTGTTGTACAGGGATCAAATTATACTACAGCTGACTCAGGAATTAGAGCACAATTTTAAAATTTGTGGATAAAACTTTTGAGGAATGAAGTTCCTCTGGGTTATGGCAAAGTTCTGTTCGTAAATCAGCCACTTCACAAATGGTAATTGTATATCTGAACTGTGTTCCTGGAAGGCACAAGATACCTGCAGCCCCATAGCCAGTAACTACATACCACTGGTCTCCCAAATGTTTGCTAGTATGTACAGGCCATACATACTGTAAGTCAGGCATTCATAACTGGGGAGGACCTGTATAGTTAAAACTGGAAAAACTGACAAGAGAAATTCATGAGGTACTAAAATAATAGAGTAATATGGCCAGTAAATTTGGTAGAAAGATAAAGAAAGCCAAGTATTTCACAGCAGCTTTAACTGGCAATTATTTATGCACAAGGTGATTACATTGCATACAGATCATTAAGACCATAAGACCATAAGACAAAGAAGCAGAAGTCAACCATTCGGCCATCGAATCTGCTCTGCCATTTTATCATGAGCTGATCCATTCTCCCATCTAGTCCCACCCCCCAGCCTTCTCACCATAACCTTTGATGCCCTGGCTACTCAGATACCTATTGTTACGTACCTTGTAACTGGGTTGCCAAACCAGCAGAAATGGATCACTCAGTTGGAGTCTGGATTACTGGAGCTAAGAAAGTTTTATTAAAGAAACAAGCAACACAGTACTCTAATCAAAAGGATAATAAATGCAACAGTTCAGCAATGATAAACATACATGTACACAGAATTAAGATAACAGGATCAATCAAGCTCTATCGTTGTCTACGGGTAAATGACCAATTTCAAAGTGACGCAAAGTTCAGTTCAGTTCGCAGACAGTGGAGGGAAGGAGAGAGAGAGCAAAACGAATGAATATTCAAACGGCTTCCACACACAGACCTTCGCAGTCAGCTTTCATGCGAGCCCTTTGTGATGTCATCTGAGGTCACCGACCGTGACCCCTCTGTTTCCAGATACGAATCGTTTCCCTGCGGTGAACCTGGCACCCAGGCAAGGGTGGACACACACCAGGTTCCCGCCTATCGTGCCTTTCCACCCTGAGCGTCTATGGCTTGATCCCGCGATCAGCCGTCCAAAAGCTTCCCACCGACTTGTGAGAGGCGCACCGCTTCCAGGGTCTCGTTACCTCGAGTGTCATGTGTGTCCTGCCTTAGCAAACCTGTCCCTTTTTATCCCCCTGCTGGGATAGCGCCTGTCCATCACTTCAAACAGTTCAGGGTTCAAAGGGGGAGCCGCTCTTGACAGCTCTCCTTCCTTCATTAAAATCTCCACATGCTGCTCCATTGTTTCCCTTATCTCTCTCTCTTCTGAAGGCAGGTGGCAGACCAACTGCTGATTCCACAGGACAGCTAACATCTTAATCTATGTGTATTCTTGTCACACTATCAATCTCTGCCTTAAATACACCCAATGACTTGGCCTCCACTGCTACCCATGGCAACAAATTCCATAGATTCACCACCCTCTGGCTAAAAAAATGTCTTCGCATTTCTGTTCTGAATGGGCGCCCTTCAATCCTTAAATCATGCCCTCTCGTACTAGACTCCCCCATCATGGGAAACAACTTTGCCACATTCACTCTGTCCAAGCCTTTCAACATTCGAAATGTTTCTATGAGGTCTCCCCTCATTCTTCTAAACTCCAAGGAATACAGTCCAAGAGTGGACAAATGTTCCTCATATGTTAACCCTCTCATTCCCGGAATCATTCTAGTGAATCTTCTCTGTACCCTCTCCAACATCAGCACATCCTTTCTTAAATAAAGAGACCAAAACTGCCCACACTACTCCAAGTGAGGTCTCATTAGTGCCTTATAGAGCCTCAACATCACATCTCTGCTCCTATACGCTATACCTCTGGAAATGAATGCCAAAATTGCATTCGCCTTCTTCACTACTGACTCAACCTGGAGGTTAACTTTAAGGGTATCCTGTACGAGGACTCCCAAGTCCCGTTGCATCTCAGAACTTTGAATTCTTTCCCCATTTAAATAATAGTCTGCCCGTTTATTTTTTCTGCCAAAGTGCATAACCATACACTTTCCAACATTGTACTTCATTTGCCACTTCTCTGCCCATTCTTCCAACCTATCCAAGTCTCTCTGCAGACTCTCCGTTTCCTCAGCACTACCGGCCCCTCCACCTATCTTCATATCGTCAGCAAACTTAGCCACAAAGCCATCTATTCCATAATCCAAATCGTTGATGTACAATGTAAGAAGAAGAGGCCCCAACACTGATCCCTGTGGAAAACCACTGGTAACCGGCAGCCAAACAGAATAGGATCCCTTTATTCCCACTCTCTGTTTCCTGCCAATCAGCCAACGCTCTGTCCACGTATGTAGCTTTCCCATAATTCCATTGGCTCTTATCTTGTTAAGTAGCCTCATGTGTGGCACCTTGTCAAAGGCCTTCTGAAAATCCAAATATACAAAATCCACTGCATCTCCCTTGTCTAGCCTACTGGTAATTTCCTCAAAAAATTGTGATAGGTTTGTCAGGCAGGATTTTCCTTTAAGGAATCCATGCTGAATTCTGCCAATATGTCACATGCCTCCAGGTGCTCTGTAACCTCATCCTTGACAATCGACTCCAACAACTTCCCAACAACCGATGTCAAGCCAACAGGTCTATAATTTCCCTTTTGCTTCCTTGCCCCCTTCTTAAATAGCAGAGTGATGCATGCCAGAATCTATCGACTTCTGAAAGATCGTTAATGCCTCCGCAATCTCCACAGCTACTTCCTTCAGAGCACGCAGGTGCATTCCATCTGGTCCAGGAGGTTTATCTACCTTTAGACTATTCAGCTTCCTGAGTACTTTCTCTGTCGTAATTGTGACTGCGCACACTTCTCTTCCCTGCCACCCTTGAGTATCCGGTATACTGCTGATGTCTTCCTCAGTGAAGACTGATGCAAAATACTCATTCAGTTCCTTCGCCATCTCCTTATCTCCCATTACAATTTCTCCAGCATCATTTTCTATTAGTCCTATATCTACTCTCACCTGTCTTTTACTCTTTATATACTTGAAAAAGCTTTTAGTATCCTCTTTGATATTATTTGCTAGTTTCCTTTCATAGTTCATCTTTTCCCTCTTAGTGACCTTCTTGGTTTCCATTTGTAAGGTTTTAATAACTTCCCAATCCTCTGTCTTCCCAGTAATTTTTGCTTCCTTGTATACCCTCTCCTTTGCTTTAACTTTGGCTTTGACTTCTCTTGTCAACCACGGTTGCATCCTTTTTCCCTCGAAAATTTCTTCTTTTTTGGAATATACCTGTCTTGCACCTTCCTCATTTCTCGCATAAACTCCAGCCACTGCTGCTCTGCTGTCTTTCCCACCAGTGTCCCTTTCCAGTCAACTTTGGCCAGTTCCTCTCTCATGCCACTGTAATTTCCTTTACTCCACTGAAATACTGACACATCAGATTTCAGCTTCTCTTTTTCAAATTTCACAGTGAACTCAATCATGTTATGATCACTGCCTCCTAAGGGTTCCTTCACCTCAATCTCTCTAACCACCTCCGGTTCATTACACAATACCCAATCCAGTACAGCCGATCTCCTAACGGGCTCAACAACAAGCTTTTCTAAAAAACCATCTCGCAGACGTTCTACAAATTCTCTCTCTTGAGATCCAGTGCCGACCTGATTTTCCCAAGCCACTCGCATGTTAAAATCCCCCACAATTATCATAACACTGCCCTTCTGACAAGCCTTTTCTATTTCCAGTTATAATTTGTAGTCCACATCCCTGCAGCTGTTTGATGGCCTATAAACAACTGGCATCAGGGTCCTTTTACCCCTGCTATTTCTTAGCTCAACCCATAGAGATTCTGCACCTTCCGATACTATATCACCTCTTTCGAATGATTTAATATTATTTCTTACCAATAAAGCCACGCCTCCCCCTCTGCCTACCTTCCTATCCTTCCGATACACCTTGTATCTTTGGACGTTCAGCTTCCAGAGACATACATCCTTTAGCCACGTCTCAGTGATGGCCGCAATATCATACCTGCCAATCTGTAGCTGTACGACAAGATCATCCACCTTATTCCTTATGCTGCGTGCATTTAAGTACAACATCTTAAGACCAGTATTTGATACTTTTCACTTTGATTTCACTGCAACTTTATTGCACTGTAACTCATCCCAATGGCTACAAATTTGCCCCATCACCTGCCTGTCTTTCCTGACATCTTTACTGCTCACTATCTTAGATTTATTTCTGTTTTCCCCTTCTTCTGCTCTGTCATTCCAGTTCCCATCCCCCTGCCAAATTAGTTTAAATCCTCACTAACAGCTCTATTAAACTTTCCAGCCAGGATATTGGTCCCCTTCGGGTTCAGGTGTAACCTGTCTATTTTTTTAAGAGGTAAGTTCTTTTTTAAGAGGTAAAGCATTAAAAAGATGAGAAGTTAAACTTATAATAAATCTTTTATGGTCAGTATTTAGAGAGATATACACAGTTTGTTTAAGGTCTTAGGTTTCAATGACCCTTAGAGCAGAGTTGTCTAAAGGCAGATGGAATATGCAGTTTTGAGATAATCTGCATGGAGGCAGGGTGGGGAGCGAATCTGAAGAAGAATATTCTTCACCTATTGAGTGGTTGGAATCTGGAAATCACTGCATGAAGGGGTGGTGGAAGAAGAGATGCTTACATTTAAAGAAGTATCTGGGCATGTAGTTGAATTGCCAAAGCATATTAGACTGTGGACCAAGGTCAGGTAAATAGCAGATTAGTATACATGGGAATTTCAGAATCAAAATCAGGTATAATATAATTGGCATATGTTGTGAAGTTTGTAGTTTTGTGGCAGCAGTACATTGCAATACATAATTATAAAGACTGTAAATTACAATAAGAAATATATATTAAAAATTAAATTAAATTATTGCAGAAAGAGAGCAAAAAACAAGAAAAAAAATAGTGAGGTCACGTTCATGGGTTCATTGTCCATTCAGAAATCTGATGGCAGAGGGGAAGAAGCTGTTCCTGAAACATAGAGTGTGTGCCTTCAGGCTCCTGTGCCTCTTCTTTGATGAGAAGAGGGCATGCCCTGGTTCATAGGTGTCCTTAATGATGGATACCACATTTCTGAGGAATTGTCTTTTGGAGATGTTCTTGATACTGGGGAACTAGTCCCTATGATGAGATTGGCTGAGGTTACATCTTTCTGCAACTTTTTCCAATCCCATGCAGTGGCAGCTCCACGTCAAACAGTGATGCAACCAATTTGAATGCTCTGCACATCTGTAGAAATTTGTGGGAGTCTTTAGTGACATGCCCATTTTCCTCAGACTCCTAATGAAATGTAGTTGAAGGTGTGCACCTTTTTGTAATTGCATCAATAAGCTGGGTCCGGGATAGATCTTCATCAATATTAACACCCAGAAAAGTGTAGCTGCTCATCCTTTCCACTGCTGATCCCTCAAAGAGAACAGGTGTGTGTTCTTTCATCTTTCCCTTCCTGAAACCCACAATCAATTCCTTGATCTTACTGATGCTGAGTAAAATGTTGTTGTTGCAACACCACTCAACCAGCTGATCTATCTCACTCCTGTAGGTCTCTTCATTTCCGTCTGAAATACTGCCAACAATAGCTGCATCATCAGCAAATTTATAGAAGTTTGAACTGAGCGTAGCCACACTGTCCTGGGTCTAGAGAGAATAGAACGGTGGGATAAGCGCATACCCTTGAGGTGTATCGTGTTGATTGCCGGAGAGGATGAGATGCTATTTCTGATCCACAGTGACTGTGGTCTCCCAATGCGGAAGTAGAGGATACAGTTGCAGACAGAGCCTCAGGGGCCCAGGTTTTGGAGCTTGTTGATTAGAATTAAGGGTATGATTGTGTTGAACATTGAGCTGTATTCAATAAACAGCAGCATGGGGTAGGTAGATGATGTTGATAATAATTGTGCTGTATTCATTCAGATTCGAAGATGAATTGCTCAGTCCACTGACTCAAAGCAGCCCTATCAGTGCTCCTCTGCCTCCCTTGACCATACCTTCCTGTTCCTCACCACTGGTGCTGCTGTCTTTAGTCTCTGCCTGTACACTGGGATTAGAAGTACAGCCAGATGATTGGACTTTCTGAAGTGAGGGCATGGAACGGCAAGGTAAGCGTCCTTAACAGTGAACAAATGTGTTGTCTCCTCTGGTTCCACAGGTGAGTGACTTCTTCAAGCTGGCCTGGTTGAAATCCCCCTCAATGAAAAGGAAGGCATCAGGCTGTGCTATTTCATGACTGCTGATCACAATGCTCAGCTCATCTGTTGCCTGCTGACGTTGGTCAGAGGAGGATTGTACAACACTACCAGGATAATGGTAGAAAACGCCCTTTGCAGATAAAATGGACGATGCTTGACTGTTAATTGTTCCAGGACAGGTAAGCAGTGAGACTGAACAACTACGTCTGTGCACCACAGTGAGTTAATAATGAGGCCTACTCCACCTCTAAGGTTATGATTTGATGATAAATTTGGTGAATGAACAGCTGATCTTTGTGTTTGGTGCTATAATTCAATTACTCTATTATAAAATGATAGAAAGCTGCTGAAGTAGTTCATATATAATATATACAAATGTTGCAAAAACCAGAATATTACTGTCAGGAAGTATTGAAAATGTTGAAGCAAGGACTAAGTAATAACCCAATATAATCTTTGAAAATTATGAAGACGGTATGGGTACAGAAATGTTTCCAGTTGTGAGGCAATCTAAAACTATTGACCTTAAATGAACTAAATTAAAATTGGAGAAGACTCACTGCAAAAACAATTGCACTATTTATAAGATATAAATATTTATCGTGTGCCATTTGCGGTATATTGAATCATCAAACTGATGCTTGTAATCTAATATCTTATTTACATAATTTATTCTAAATCTGGAATTGAATTAATTTTCTCCTTCACTCAGTCCTTAGACCTGCCTAAATTGATATTCCGAAAAGAGTAAACTTACAAACTGTCTCAGATCTAATTTAAACATTTTCTCTACTAATAATATCAGGCTTATTGATTTCTTCTCTCTCTCCTTTCTTCAATAACAGGGGCACATTTGGTAATTATTCAGGCTGTGGTACTTATCTCCCTTCTAAGTAAGGAAGGTGCACTGTTTCGTGTGACACGCACCCACCCTTTGAAAAGGTCTGGTGCCGAATTCTGATAAATGCCCACAAATCCTTTTCATTTAACAGTGATAGGAAATCAATTTTGTCACAGACAAGTGAACCATGTAACACTGATCAGTTTGTCACTACATTGGTATGCCTGGCTCCAGACAGTAAATCAAACAAGGTCTTGGCTGACAGACACTTGCCCAGTCTTGGGGTATTTAATTGTTGCAGCCTTATTGCATTTCAATTAAGCTAAGTTAACATAGTACAACATTGCTATGGACAGAAGTTGCTGGCTCTTACTAGCAATTGTATTTTGCATTGATGCAGATAGTTTTCTACTCATTTAGCCACTGGAGGTTTGAGATAACCTTTTGATTGTATCCATTATCGATGAGAAAGATGATCCCATATTTTTTGCCAATCCAATTCTATTCAAGTCAACTTACAACATTTTACAAATAAGCATTATTAAATCTGAAGTTACATGTTAGCATCCACTGTCCACAGGATATCTCTAAAAGGATGTGTTGTCATTGCAGAGAGTCCAGAGGAGGTTTGCGAAGATGATTCCGGGAACAAAGGGGTTAACATGTGAGGAGCGTTTGGCAGCTTTGGGCCTGTACTCACTGAAACTTAGAAGAATGTGTGGCGAAATCGCATTGAAACCTACCGAATATTGAGAGGACTAGATAGGGTGGATGTGGAGAGGGTGTTTCTATGGTGCAGGGTATCCAGAACTAGAGGGCACAAAATTGAGGGGCGACCCTTTAAAACAGAGGTAAGGAGGAATATTTTCAGCTAGAGAGAAGTAAATCTGTGGAATGCTCTGCCACAGACTGCAGTGGAGGCCAAGTCCATTGGTTTATTTAAGGCAGAAGTTAATCATTTCGTGATTGGTCAGGGCATCAAAGGATATGGCAAGAAGGCAGGTGTATGGAGTTGAGTGGGATCCGGGATCAGCCATGATGGGATGGCAGAGCAGATTCAATGGGCTGAATGGCCTAATTCTTCTTCTGTGTCTAATGGTTTTTAAGGTCTTATGTTGTCTACATGGATTTTCCCTGTGCGCATGCACCGGTCGTGCATGCAGCCTGGTACAGTACAGCTGTTCCGATCTATTCTTACTTTCTTCTTCTTACTTTTTAATTTACGTTATTTTTTGTATTTTTCACGGTAACACGTCGAAGCTGCACCCTTTCTAACATGCTGGTAGAGAGAGTTTTATTTGGGTTTTTAGCGCTGGAAATAGTTACATCCCAACACGCGGGACAGAAGCAAGGTCGCATTGTGTATTCCAGGGACCAGCTGCTTGCGCTAATGCCGGCCGGTTTAGCGAGCAGAGTGGCGGACACCCCTGCTGAAATCTAGAGGAAAACACACAGAGGATGCAGAGGGGGATCACAAAGTCGAGGAAAGAGGATCGGGTCGAGACAACAGAGACTTATGGAGAAGAAGGAGTTCAGTGGGTAATAAAATGGACGAATTCACGGTGCTAGCCAGGCATGAGAGAACATTTCGGGAGTGCAGTGTGATATGTTTCACTGGAATGGGGTTGCACGAGGACATACCTGATCAAAAATTCTCCATGGATGGATTCCAGACCATTCGGGTTGACCGGAAGTGCACTGAAAGCGGTAAGCGTAAAGGAGTTGGGTGCTTACTGTTCTGGTTAACAACAGATGGTGCAATCCGGGTCATATTACGATCGAGGAACGTGTTTGTAGACTGGATATTGAACTTTTTACTGTTGGACTTTGGCCACATTCCACCGAGATACAACACTGAGCGGCACGGGAGGTCATTCCTGCCTGTGGCCATCAAACGTGCAGCTCCTCCCGTGGAGGGTCAGACACCCTGAACCAACAGACTGGTCCTGGACTTATTTTCCATCTGGCGTAGTTTGCATTTTGTTGTTTGACTGTTTGTGGTTTTTGTATTGCTATATTTACGCTCTATTCTTGGTTGGTGCGGCTGTAACAAAACCCAATTTCCCTTGGGATCAATAAGGTATATCTATCTATCTATCTATCTATCTATCTATTTTAGTAAGGCATTTAAGAAGATTCCTCATGTTAGGCTGATCCAGAAGATAGGATGCATGGGATTCTATGCATGGTGCATTAAGTTCAAGATTAGCTTGGCCATGAAAAACAGAGGGTGGTATTCCAACTATGACCAATGGTGTACAGCAGGGAGCATGTGCTGTTTGTGATATACACTCAGTAATCACTTCATTAGGTACACCTGTACAACTGCTCATTAATGCAAATATCTAATCAGCTGATTATATAGCAGCAAGTTAATGCATAAAAGCACACAGGTATGGTCAAGATGTTCAATTGTTGTTCAGACCAAACATCAGACTTGGGAAGAATTGTGACCTAACTGACTTTGTCTATGGAAAGATTGTTAGTGCCAGACAGAGTGAATTGAATATCTCATAAAATGCTGATCTCCTAGGATGTTCATACACAACAGTCCCTAGAGTTTATAGTGAATGATGTGAAACACAAAAAAAAATCCAGTGAGTGGCAGTTCTATGGGCGAAAATTAGAAAGTTCAGAGGACAATGGCCAGACTGATCAAAGTTGACCGGAAGGTAGCATTAACTCAAATAGCCACGTGTTACAACAGTGGTGTGCAGAAGAGCAGCTCTGAATGCACAAAACATTACAGCAAATGTGCTACAGCAGCAGAGCTGAATGTACATTTAATGGACAATTTATTATCTGTAGGAGGCACCTAATAAAGTGGCCACTAAGGTATGTATTAATGACATGAATGAAAATGTAGACAGGCTGATTAGTAAATTTGCAGCTGACACAAAAATACTGGTGGAGGTGTGGATAGTAAAGAAGAGTGTCAAAGGATAAGCAGTATATACGCAGATCATTTGCATATATGGCCAGAGTATTATCTAGGCAAGTGTAAGATATTACACTTTGTAAGGTCAAACATACCCTAAGGAGAAAGTATAAATAAATGACAGGACACTTAGCAGCATTAATGTACAGACTGATCATAGGCTCCAGTTTCATAGCTCCCTGAAAGTGCCAACACGAGTAGATAGGATGATAAAACTACAACTCCTCCCTTGGAGGATCAGACACCCTGAGCCAATAGGCTGGTCCTGGACTTATTTCATAATTTACTGGCATAATTTACATATTACTATTTATGTTTTATTACTATTTATCATTTATGGTGCAACTGTAATGAAAACCAATTTCTCCCGGGATCAATCAAGTATGACTATAACTATGACTATGAAAGAATGCAATTGGCATGCTTGCCTTCATTGATTGGGCACTGAATTTAGAAGTTACAAAATCATGTTGCAGTTATATGAGGTCCACCTTTGATTGGGCTCAACCATGGATAACGCACCCTAGCTGTCTACGTGATATGCAAGCTTATACACAAGCCAGGGCAGTACAATGTGGAGAGCAAGCTGTTGCCCACGCAACTGGCTCTCCAAGTGGGTATAGCTGCAAGGCAGAATTTTTCTTCTCCGAGATAAGCTGCCAACCACGAGAGCTATATAAAGCATTGTTTGAACTGTATTTGGAGTATTGTATGCGGTTTTGGTCACCCCATTGCAGGAAAGATGTGGAGAATTTGGAGAAGATAGAGAAGAGTTTTACCATGACGCTGCCTGAATTATTTACAAGGAAGTGGGACAAACCTGGATTGCTTTCTCTTTCTCTGGAGTATCAGAGGCTAAGGGGAGTTCTGATAGAGGTTTATAAAATAATGAAATTCATAGATAGGGTAGATAATCACAGGTTTTTTCACAGAATAGAAATGCTAAATGGACACAGCGCAGATGATTCAATCTGGAACAAAAAGGAGAACAATCTGCTGGATGAACTCAAAGGGTCAGGCAGCATCAATGGAGGGAAATGGACAGTAAATAGCCATGTCCAGAGCCTTCGTCTGAAATTTCAAATACTGAAAGAGTAAAGGGAAAGTCAGATACTGGAGGACACAGCTTTGAGTGAAGGGGGAAAGTTTAAAGGAGATAGGCAGGGTAAATTTTAATTTACACAGAGAGTGGTAAGTGCTTAGAATACACTATCAGTAGTGGTGGTGGAACAAACACAATAATGGCACTTAAAAGGCATTTACATAGGTGCCTGAAAATGTAGTGAATAGAGGGATCTGTTCAGGCAGATTGGTTTAGTTTAGTTTGGCATCATAGTCAGCACAGACATCAAATACTTTTACTGCAGTTAAAGAGGATTTGCCACTGGGATTTCAAACAAGCTTTGTTCAAATTATTCTCACAAGTAAGCTCTATTAGACCTCTGCTGTACTGTTCCACATTTTACAGTCTACGTAATAATTCCACCCCCCCCAACCCCTACCCTGTATTTCACTCCTCTTCCCCCTCAGTTCCCTGCAGTTTTCTAGCACTCCTAACAAGTGTTTAGCATTATGTGAACAACATAACCTACGCCATGGCAGGATAATGAACCGTGGAAGGAAGCATGAGTAAGTCACCTGATATCCACTTCCTCACCCAACATGAATCCTTAGCCTAAATCTACCCCATAACCCCACCAACACCATCCTACAGAGGTCACTTTGTAACCACAAATACTAAAATAATGTTCATGTAAGTTTTTTTCATGTTCTGCTGTTTATATAGATGGAGTTGAAGGCAGCATATTTTCAAATATAGTGAATCAGAAGCAGAATAGTGCTAAGGTTTTGTAGCATTCAAAATTGTTAATGTATATATAATTGCAAGAAAAATTCCTTGCAATTTTGCAAAAGAATACTTTTCACTATTTATAAGTGGTACCTGTGGAGAAAGTCAGTTTGGAAAATGTTAATCTGATTTGTCTCCATCTGCTTTTTGCAATCTGGGGCTCTAAGTGTAACCTATGTTATGTGGTTAACAACATGTTTACCATCTGTCAGCCAGTATCATGCTGTGAGATCTATTTTCCTGCTTCCTTCAATAACAGAGGGAAAACAGTAGCATGGGAAAAACAATAGCATTACATTGGCATAGGTCATTACAAGAGCCATAAAGATTGCCCCTGAACATTTGCCCTCTCCTTTTACTCCACTCAATCATAATTGCCAGCTGATGATTGCTTAATGAACAGAAACAAATCATTTTGAATGTAGGGTACAACTTTGCTTTAAACTATTCAACCATCTTGTCAATGCTCAACAGTTATCTCTTTGATCATATGTGCTCAGTAGTCACTTTATTAGGTCCGTCCTGCAGCTACTAAAATAGCCATTGAGTGGATATTCATGGCCTTCTGCTGCTGTGGCCCCTCCTCTTCAAGAATCAATGTGTTATGCATTGATTTTGAACTTAATTCAACTCCATTTTGCCTTGTCTTGTTTTGTTCATGTCTAACATGACACTTTACATTTCGATGTTAATCTTGCATTAAGATAATTACCAACTAATTTCCCAAATTATATTATTGAAAAACATGAGGTTAACAAACAGTCATATAAACAGAAATGCCAAATATATTTTAAATAGTGACATTCCAGGAAATGCTGATGTACAAGTGCACCTGGGTGCCCTTGTGCATAAGTCACTGAAACCTAATGTTCAGATGCAGCAGGCAATTAAGAGCAAAGATATATTTGGTCTTTGCTGTTCCTGTGTGTAGATGCGGTAGAGTGCCAAAGCTGTATAGCTACTGCCTCACAGCTCTGAGGATCCAGGTTCAGTGTTGATCTTGGGTATTGTCTGTGTGGAGACAGTACATTCTCCCTGTGACCATGTGCTTCATGCATCCATTGGTGCAATTATCAGAAATTCAAGGGTATAGGTTTAAGGTGAAAGAATGATTTAAAGGGAAACTAAATGAAAGGGTTTTTTTTTACACAATGTAGTTAAGAGCTAGAAGTTCCAGAGGAGGTGGTGGAATCAGACACAATGACTATATTTAAGTGGCATTTAAACAGGAACCTAAATAGTCAAGGCATTGAAAGATACAAACCTAATGCGGGCAAATCGATTTAGTGTAGATGAGCAAAAGGGTCAATTTCAGAGGTGTTCAACTCTGTAGGAGGATTTAAGAAAGATAGTAAAGATGTTTTACTTCAGCAACATCTTCTTAGATGTGAGTTTGCACATTCTCTCTGTTACTTTATGGATTTCTTTCAAACACTTTGGTTTCCTCGCACATCCCAAAGCTGTTCAGGTTGGTAGGTTATTTGGTCACTGGAAGCTGTCCCTAGTGTCTTGCAAAGCTGATGAGATTGAGGTAAATAGGAAAGTTGATGGGAATGAAGGAAAATGGAACAGGATTGGTGTAAGTGGGTGTTTGGTGGTCAGCGTCAACCCAGTGGACTGAAGGGACTATTTCTAAATTTATGATTTTAAAATATTATTCACATGATTAAATATGATTAAAAGAGCTTGCAAATTTGGCATCAAATTATTTCTTTATTTCAAAAATGGATTTGATTCATGATAAATAATGTATAAAAGGAAGAAATAGTTTAAAGAAAACCTTAACGTTCTTGGTCAGTACATCACGTAGTGTAAACATTAAAAAGAGAGAGAAAAAAAACCAAACTTCGCACTAAAGGAATAGGGAGGAGAAGATGGCGGCGCAACGCAGCGCACATGGCCGTTCCGACTGATATCATATGTGTTAACTAGGGGCCGTGCACAATCCTGATTTGATGGAGACAGCCGTGAGAAGCACTGAGGAACACCTGGAGAAACTTCTGAAATGCCCGCTTCGCTGCCGCTGCTATTGTGCGATCAAGAATCTCCGGAGGGAAAGGCCCCAAATCCTCGGCTTTGCCTATTGCCTGTTGCCGGGGCCTGGGTCGAAGCGTTCGGCAGAGATAGTGCTTGGCGCTCGGTGTCGGAGAGCTGGTCAGAGGCTTGGAGTTTTCGGATGGACTCGGAGTCAGACTGTGGTCGGATGCTTCCAGGATGCTGCATCAGCAAGTTTGCGGCGCTGGAGGTTCACCATCTGCGTAAGATGATGGGACTTTTGAGAGACTTTGAGACTTTTTACCGTGCGCATGGTCTGTTCTTTATCAAATTACGATATTGCTTTGCACTGTTATAACTATATGTTATAATTATGTGGTTTTTGTCAGTTTTTCAGTCGGTTTGTCATGTGTTTCTGTGATAACATTCTGGAGAAACTTTGTATCATTTCTTAACGCATGCATTACTAAATGACAATAAAAGAGGACTGCATGTCCTCATAATCTAATCTAATCCAATCTAATCTAATCTATTGCCATTGCATGGTACCCTGATGTGATACCCCCTTCCTTTGTTCGCGGGGCATTCTCACCCGACTCAACTCTTTCTTGTGTGCTAGTGAAAGGTCCCTCCCCTCAGAGCCTGGGCTAAGCCAGTCTGCAACATTTCTTTACAGACATTTCTATGTGCTAGAAGACTAACAAGTTTCAGGTGAACCAAAGAGCATCCTTCACTAAGTTGATGACTGTTCAGCTGAACTTGATTTCTGTCTCAGTGTGTGAATCTGGGATCAGAAAACTGGGGATGAGCTGGGATATGGACCCTTGCATCCGTCTCCACACCCATAGTCTACAAAGAAGTAAGTGACTGTTTCTTCCCCACCGTCGCCGTCCCAAGAGCAGTGTGCAAAGGGGATGGTACATATTTTGGCTATACAGGAAGGCTCTGACTAGGAAGGCATTTCCCACTGCCAGCCAAGCAAGAATTTGGTGCTTGTTGGTCAGATCTGGCAATAAGGCATTCTGCCAGATGGTTTAGACCATTTGCTCAGGGAGCAAACCCTCAAAAGTAATGGTGTCCCTGTCCTGTAGGGCCTGCAGTACTCTCTGTCCTAACCACTGCCTCATGGACCTGTGGTCAAAGGTGTTTTCTTCCACAAAGGGCTGGTAATGCAGCAACATTCAGCTGACTGGGATGTTGTGCAGTTACAGGACCAAGCTATCTTCCACAACACCAGGGACTGAGCATGTAGTGGCATTTGGTGACCGTCTACTTTGCATCCACACATCGACTGATGTAGCCATACACTAAGATGATCATCGGGGTATGGGCAATATTGGGTATCATTTTGCCCCATCTCTGAGGTTGAGCATTGTGTCCTATTGGACATGCTCCATCTTGGACCCCGAGATAAACTGGAAGACATCTTGGGTGATGATCAACATAGGGGAGTAATGGATGAGTCACATTGGTGTCAAGTACTCCAGCCCTGACAGCATGTCATTTTTGGTGACCAAGATATTTGCAGTTACTGACAGAGAACACCATTTCCCCAAACCCAATTTTTGTTACCTTCATGATTTGCTCCAGCCAACTCTTGTTACATGCCTCAGGCCTTCCAAAGCAGACCCTGAGCATATTCAGGTAGTCAGACCTGACGGTGAAGGGGACATCGGATTGGTTGGGCCATTTAATGAAGAACATTGCCTTACTCTTCCTGTGTTTAACTCTGGCCCCAGGTGGGAATTGGTCGCAGATGCTGTTCAGTCTCTGAACTGAACATGGATCTGAGCAGAAGACAGTGAGATCATCTATGTACAGAAAGGTTTTGACTTATATGGCTCTACTGCTTGGCAATGTAACCCTCTTACATTCTCATCCTTTCTGAAGGATTTAAAGGCTTCTATACAAGCAAGGCACACAAGCAAGACAAGGAACAGTGGACAACCTTGATTGATTATAGACTTGACAGAGAAACTATCTGCCTCCCACCCATTGATTTGAACTGCACTATGATATCCGTGTACAGCAGTTGGATCCAATTTCTGATTTCCTCCACAAAGCCTATTTTGGAGAGCACATCCATCATATACATCTGCAAGATCCTTCACCAAGCTGACCAAGCAGGCATCCACCCTTTGTCCTGCATGTAGTGAATGATATCTCTGAATAATGCAAGACTGTGGGAGATTTTCGTGCAAGTACAGCACAGGTTTTGTCTTTCAGTGATAATACTGGTCGGGGATACTATTACAGCTACAGAAAGTGTGGGTAATGTAGCAGGATCCTCTTTTGAGTCAGTATGGGTGGAAGTCTGGAACAGGAAGGGAGCAGTTACTCTACTGGGAGCATTCTATAGGCCCCCTGGTAGCAGCAGAGATACAGAGGAGCAGATTGGGAGGAAGATTTTGGAAAGGTGCAAAAATAACAGAGTTGTTATCATGGGTGACTTTAACTTCCCTACTATTGATTGGCACCTGATTAGTTCCAAGGATTTAGATGGGGCAGAGTTAAGTGTGTAAGTATGTGGACAGGCCAACTAGGGGGAATGCCATACTAGATCTAGTATTAGGTGACAAATCGGGTCAGGTCACAGATCTCTCAGTAGGTGAGCATCTGGGGGACAGTGACCACCGCTCCCTGGCCTTTCGCATGATCATGGAAAAGGATAGAATCAGAGAGGACAGGAAAATTTTTAATTGGGGAAGGGCAAATTATGAGGATATAAGGCTAGAACTTGCGGGTGTGAATTGGGATGATGTTTTTGCAGGGAAATGTACTATGGACATATGGTCGATATTTAGGGATCTCTTGCAGGCTGTTAGGGATAAATTTGTCCCGGTGAGGAAGATAATGAATGGTAGGTTGAAGGAACCATGGTTGACAAGTGAGGTGTGTGACGAAAAACCAAGTTATCAAAAGATTGGTGCTGATGAGAGAGATAAGGGAGACAATGGAGAAACATTCAAAATGCTAATAAGAGAGAAAAGAGAGATTAACGAGACAGAAACACATTTCAGAGTATTGACAGACCGGTTGCTTTGAACCTGAGCTGTTTGAAGTTTGATGAAGAGGTGATACCCCAGCAGGGGGATAAAAAGAACAGGTTCGCTAAGACACACGCACACCACGAGATCACAAGATAATGAGACCCTGGAAGAGCGGTGTGCCCCCACAAGTTGGTGGGAGTTTGGAGGTCTGAAGCGCGGGAACCAACCATAGATGCACAGGGTGAAAGGGTAAGATCGGCGGGAACCTGGTGTGTGTGTCCGCCCTTGCCTGGGTGCCGGGTTCACCGTGGAAGAACGGTCGTATCCAGAGCGGAGAGGTCACAGTCGGTGACCACAGAAGACATAACAAAGGGTCCGCCCGAGAGCTAACTGTGAAGAACATCAAAGGTCTGCTGAATCAGATTTGCATATCTCTATCTCTCTCTCTCTCTCTCTCTCTCTCCAACGGCACAACAGCGATTACTGTGAACTGTATTAAGCTGAACTGAACTCTGCGTCACTTGAGACTGATCATTTTACCCCTAGACTGCAATAGAGCTTGGTTGATTCCTATTACCCTAGTTCTGTGTACATGCGTGTTTTATCATTGCTAACCTGTTGCATTTAGATCCTTACGATTAGAATACTGTGTTGCTTATTTCTTTAATAAAACTTTATTAGTTTCTGTTAACCAGACTCCAACTAAGTGGTCCATTTCTGCTGGTTTGGCAACCCAGTTAAAGGGTACATAACAGGTGGAAAATCTAGTCAGGTAGAAGAAGGCAGCATACATGAGGTTTAGGAAGCAAGGATCAGATGGGTCTATTGAGGAATATAGGGTAGCAAGAAAGGAGCTTAAGAAGGGGCTGAGAAGGGGGCATGAGAAGGCTTTGACGAGTAGGGTAAAGGAAAACCCCAAGGCATTCTTCAATTATGTGAAGAACAAAAGGATGACAGGAGTGAAGGTAGGACCGATTAGAGATAAAGGTGGGAAGATGTGCCTGGAGGCTGTGGAAGTGAGCGAGGTCCTCAATGAATACTTCTCTTCGGTATTCACCAATGACAGGGAACTTGATGATGGTGAGGACAATATGAGTGAGGTTCATGTTCTGGAGCATGATGATATTAGGGAGAGGAATTGTTGGAGTTGTTAAAATATATTAGGATGGATAAGTCCCCGGGGCTTGATGGAATATTCCTCATGCTGCTCCACGAGGCAAGGGAAGAGATTGCTGAGCTTCTGGCTAGGATCTTTATGTCCTCGTTGTCTACGGGAATGGTACCAGAGGATTGGAGGGAGGCGAATATTGTCCCCTTGTTCAAAAAAAGGTAGTAGGGATAGTCCAGGTAATTATAGACCAGTGAGCCTTACGTCTGTGGTGGGAAAGCTGTTGGAAAAGATTCTTAGAGATAGGATCTATGGGCACTTAGAGAATCATGGGCTGATCAGTGACAGTCAGTATGGCTTTGTGAAGGGCAGATCATGTCTAATAAGCCTGATAGAGTTCTTTGAGGAGGTGACCAGGCATATAGATGAGGGTAGTGCAGTGGATGTCACCTACATGGATTTTAGTAAGGCATTTGACAAGGTTCCACACAGTAGGCTGATTCAGAAAGTCAGAAGGCATGGGATCCAGGGAAGTTTGGCCAGGTGGATTCGGGATTGGCTTGCCTGCAGAAGGCAGAGGGTCATGGCGGAGGGAGTACATTCGGATTAGGGAGTTGTGACTAGTGGTGTCCCACAAGGATTGGTTCTGGGACCTCTACTTTTCGTGATTTTTATTAACGACCTGGATGTGGAGGTAGAAGGGTGGGTTGGCAAGTTTGCAGATGACACAAAGGTTGGTGGTGTTGTAGATAGTGTAGAGGATTGTCAAAGATTGCAGAGAGACATTGATAGGATGCAGAAGTGGGCTGAGAAGTGGCAGATGGAGTTCAACCCGGAGAAGTGTGAGGTGGTATACTTTGGAAGAAAAAACTCCAAGGCAGAGTACAAAGTAAATGATAGAATACTTGGTAGTGTGGAGGAGCAGAGGGATCTGGGGGTACATGTCCACATGTCCCTGAAAGTTGCCTCACAGGGAGATAGGGTAATTAAGAAAGCTTATGGGGTGTTAGCTTTCATAAGTCGAGGGATAGAGTTTAAGAGTCGCGATGTAATAATGCAGCTCCATAAAACTCTGGTTAGACCACACTTGGAGTACTGTGTCCAGTTCTGGTTGCCTCACTATAGGAAGGATGTGGAAGCATTGGAAAGGGTACAGAGGAGATTTATCAGGATGCTGCCTCATTTAAAGAGTATGGATTATGATCAGAGATTAAGGGAGCTAGGGCTTTACTCTTTGGAGAGAAGGAGGATGAGAGAAGACATGATAGAAGTATACAAGATATTAAGAGGAATAGATAGAGTGGATAGCCAGCGCCTCTTCCCCAGGGCACAACTGCTCAATACAATAGGACATGGCTTTAAGGTAAGGTGTGGGAAGTTCAAGGGGGATATTAGAGGAAGGTTTTTTACTCTAATGGTTGCGGGGTGGGAATCAAATTAAAAAGACTAGGAGAGAGGAGGTTAGTTCACAACAGGGGGATGGGAACCAGTGCAGAGAGACAGAGGGGTGTAAAATGAGGGTAGAAGCAAAAAGTAGTAAGGTGAAAAGTAAAAGTGGCAGGCTGACAAATCCAGGGCAAGCATCAAAAAGGGCCACTTTTCAACATAATTGTATAAGGGCTAAGAGAGTTGTAAAAGAGCACCTGAAGGCTTTGTGTGTCAATGCAAGGAACATTCGTAACAAGGTGGATGAATTAAAAGTGCAGATTGTTATTAATGAATATGATATAGTTGGGATCACAGAGTCATGGCTCCAGGGTGACCAAGGATGGGAGCTCAACATTCAGGGATATTCAATATTCAGGAGGGATAGGCATGAAAGAAAAGGAGGTGGGGTGGCGTTGCTGGTTAGAGAGGAGATTAACGCAATAGAAAGGAAGGACATAAACCGGGAGGATGTGGAATCAATATGGGTAGAGCTGCATAACACTAAGGGGCAGAAAACGCTGGTGGGAGTTGTGTACAGGCCACCTAACAGTAGTAGTGAGGTTGGGGATGGTATTAAGCAGGAAATTAGAAATGTGTGCAATAAAGGAACAGCAGTTATAATGAGTGACTTCAATCTACATGTAGATTGGGTGAACAAAATTGGTAAGGGTGCTGAGGAAGAGGATTTCTTGGAATGTATGCGGGATGGTTTTTTGAACCAACATGTCGAGGAACCAACTAGAGAGCAGGCTATTCTAGACTGCGTATTGAGCAATGAGGAAGGGTTAATTAGCAATTTTGTCCTGAGAGGCCCCTTGGGTAAGAGCGACCATAATATGGTGGAATTCTTCATTAAGATGGAGAGTGACATAGTTAATTCAGAAACAAAGGTTCTGAACTTAAAGAAGGGTAACTTTGAAGGTATGAGACGTGAATTAGCTAAGATAGACTGGCAAATGACACTTAAAGGGTTGACAGTGGATATGCAATGGCAAGCATTTAAAGATCGCATGGATGAACTACAACAATTGTTCATCCCAGTTTGGCAAAAGAATAAATCAAGGAAAGTAGTGCACCTGTGGCTGACAAGGGAAATTAGGGATAGTATCAATTCCAAAGAGGAAGCATACAAATTAGCCAGAAAAAGTGGCTCACCTGAGGACTGGGAGAAATTCAGAGTTCAGCAGAGGAGGACAAAGGGCTTAATTAGGAAGGGGAAAAAAGATTATGAGAGAAAACTGGCAGGGAACATAAAAACTGACTGTAAAAGCTTTTATAGATATGTGAAAAGAAAAAGATTGGTTAAGACAAATGTAGGTCCCCTACAGACAGAAACAGGTGAATTGATTATGGGGAGCAAGGACATGGCAGACCAATTGAATAATTACTTTGGTTCTGTCTTCACTAAGGAGGACATAAATAATCTTCTGGAAATAGTAGGGGACAGAGGATCCAGTGAAATGGAGGAACTGAGGGAAATACATGTTAGTAGGGAAGTGGTGTTAGGTAAATTGAAGGGAGTAAAGGTAGATAAATCCCCAGGGCCAGATGGTCTGCATCCCAGAGTGCTTAAGGAAGTAGCCCAAGAAATAGTGGATGCATTAGTGATAATTTTTCAAAACTCTTTAGATTCTGGACTAGTTCCTGAGGATTGAAGGGTGGCTAATGTAACCCCACTTCTTAAAAAAGGAGTGAGAGAGAAACCAGGGAATTATAGACCGGTTAGCCTAACATTGGTGGTGGGGAAACTGCTAGAGTCAGTTATCAAAGATGTGATAACAACACATTTGGAAAGCGGTGAAATATCGGACAAAGTCAGCATGGATTTGTGAACGGAAAATCATGACTGACGAACCTCATAGAATTTTTTGAGGATGTAACTAGTAGAGTGGATAGGGGAGAACCAGTGAATGTGGTGTATTTGGATTTTCAAAAGGCTTTTAACAAGGTCCCACACAGGAGATTAGTGTGCAAACTTAAAGCACATGGTATTGGGGGTAAGGTATTGATGTGGATAGAGAATTGGTTAGCAGACAGGAAGCAAAGAGTGGGAATAAACGGGACCTTTTCAGAATGGCAGGCAGTGACTAGTGGGGTACCTCAAGGCTCAGTGCTGGGACCCCAGTTGTTTACAATATATATTAATGACTTGGATGAGGGAATTAAATGCAGCATCTCCAAGTTTGCGGATGACACGAAGCTGGGCGGGAGTGTTAGCTGTGAGGAGGATGCTAAGAGGATGCAGGGTGACTTGGATAGGTTAGGTGAGTGGGCAAATTCATGGCAGATGCAATTTAATGTGGATAAACGTGAAGTTATCCACTTTGGTGGCAAAAACAGGAAAACAAATTATTATCTGAATGGTGGCCGATTAGGAAAAGGGGAGGTGAAACGAGACCTGGGTGTCATTATACACCAGTCATTGAAAGTGGGCATGCAGGTACAGCAGGCGGTGAGAAAGGCGAATGGTATGCTGGCATTTATAGCAAGAGGATTCGAGTACAGGAGCAGGGAGGTACTACTGCAGTTGTACAAGGCCTTGGTGAGACCACACCTGGAGTATTGTGTGCAGTTTTTATCCCCTAATCTGAGGAAAGACATCCTTGCCATAGAGGGAGTACAAAGAAGGTTCACCAGATTGATTCCTGGGATGGCAGGACTTTCATATGATGAAAGACTGGATGAACTAGGCTTATACTCGTTGGAATTTAGAAGATTGAGGAGGGATCTGATTGAAACGTATAAAATCCTAAAGGGATTGGACAGGCTAGATGCAGGAAGATTGTTCCCAATGTTGGGGAAGTCCAGAATGAGGGGTCATAGTTTGAGGATAAAGGGGAAGCCTTTTAGGACCGAGATTAGGAAAAACTTCTTGATGCAGAGAGTGGTGAATCTGTGGAATTCTCTGCCACAGGAAACAGTGGAGGCCAGTTCATTGGCTTTATTTAAGAGGGAGTTAGATATGGCCCTTGTGGCTAAAGGGATCAGGGGGTATGGAGGGAAGGCTGGTACAGTGTTCTGAGTTGGATGATCAGCCATGATCATACTGAATGGCGGTGCAGGCTTGAAGGGCCGAATAGCCTACTCCTGCACCTATTTTCTATGTTTCTATGTTTCTATGTTACTCAGAGAGTGGTTGGTGCATGGAATGCACTGCCTGATTCAGTGGTGGAGGCAGATACACTAGTGAAGTTTAGGAGACCACTAGACAGGTGCATGGAGCAATTTAAGGTGGGGGGTTATATGGGAGGCAGGGTTTGAGGGTCAGCACAACATTGTGGGCTGAAGGGCCTGTACTGCACTGTACTATTCTATGTTCTATGTAGTCTCTGCTGCAATTCCAACAATCACAAAGCTTAGAGGAAATTTATGACATACAAATTTTGGAAATCGACTATAAAGCCTGAAGAACTCTTGTTTATATAGACACAGTAAATTCATCAGCTCCTTCAATTCATGGCACCAATGCCACTGCATAATGCATAGAGGTACTGCTAAGGCACAATGTTAAGGAAGTGGCTGATGCAATAGGTCAAACCCGCAATGTCAGCAATGCAACAGCAGAACAAAATAAATTTAAGTTCCTTTTACCTCTGATAATACAAAAGCTCTAATGTGTAAATATATTCTTTTAAACATAATGACTTTCACTGAAGCACATGTATAAAAAACTGGAACACACATAGGAACCTGCTTATATTGCACATCACTGTTGAATAATTAAACCACTAATTAAAACATCATGCTGCTTTTGCTTGCTCTGCAATCACCAGTGGGGTCATCTCATGTTTAGACTGATGACTTACTAACAAGATGCTGAGAAAAGGCAGCCAAACTAAAGGGTGAGAGGTTATTGCAAACAGTAAGCAGTTGACAACCCTTTGCAACAATTCAGAGAAAAGGTCGTTAATAGTGACTCCAATTCTAGTGCTGAAAGCATTTTTACTTCCTTAGGCGTTAAATGTTGTCTCTGTTTACTTTATTTCCACAGCCATCAGCAAACTGGCTGTTCACATCTTTATCAACAGATAACTCATTCAACAAGCAGCATCTGGCCTGAATTTCACAGTTACTTATAGGCAGGATTCTGATTTAGAGGAATTCAGTCATAACCTGGCAGATGGTACTTTGCAGCACTGGCTCCTCAGTCAAGCTTATATACAAATGTCCGAACATATGGTTCCTCCCATACTGAGTGGGATTACTACTGGGGCAACTCATCGTTAGTAGGGAAAACCTAACCTGCCACATGACGATTTACTCCCAGCTGCTGTTCTCTACTTAGTGGTGAACAAGGCTTGGTGAACTCTGCTTCACAATGGTGGGCAGAGCCGACATCAAAGGATCAAAAAGTAACGGTGCAAGAAGAAAAGTGTATGTAGCTGTTATTGAAGAAATTTTCTCACAAAGATGGCTATCTGTTGAATCATCAGTTGATGTCATGCTGAGGCTTTATAAGGCCTTGGTTAGGCTACGCAGTAATGTGAGCAGTTTTGGGCCTCTTATCTAAGAAAAGACGTTTTGACATTGGAGAGGGTCCAGAGGAGGTCCACGAGAATGATCCTGGGAATGAAAAGGTTAACATATGGAGACCAATTGATGGTTCCAGGCCTGTACTTGCAGGAGTTTAGAAGAATGACGGGATCTCGTGGAGGCCTACTGAATATCGAAAGGCTGTGATACAGTGGATGTGGAAAGAATGTTTCCTATAGTGGGTGAGTCGAGGACCAGAGGGCACAGCCTCAGAATAGAAAGATGTCTATCTAGAACAGAGATGAGAAAGAATTTCTTTCGCCAGAGGGTGGTGAATCTGTGAAATTTATTGCCATAGATGGCTGTGGAAGCCATATTGCTGAATTTATTTAAAGTGGAGATTGAAAGGTTCCTGATTACTTAAGGTATCAAAGGTTATGGGGAGAAAGCAGAAGAATGGGATTGAGAGGGATAACAAATCGGCAATGATGGAATGGAAGAGCAGACTCAATTGGCTAAATGACCTAATTCTGCTCCTATGTCTTATGGTCTTATTGGTATTCAGAGTTGGTGAAAGCTACACAACAAAGAAGGTTCCAGAGCTTTCCAGAATTATACTTTGTAAAATCACTAGAGGCATATTAGAAACACAAACACAAGGAAATCTGCAGATGCTGGAATTTCAAGTAACACACATAAAAGTTGCTGGTGAACGGAGCAGGCCAGGCAACATCTACAGGAAGAGGTACAATCGACGTTTCGGGCCAAGACCCTTCGTCAGGACTAACTGAAAGAAGTGCTAGTAAGAAATTTGAAAGTGGGAGGGAGAAGGGGAGATCCAAAGTGATAGGAGAAGACAGGAGGGGGAGGGATGGAGCCAAGAGCTGGACAGTTGATTGACAAAAGGGATATGAGAGGATCATGAGACGGGAGGCCTAGGGAGAAAGAAAGGGGGGAAGCCCAGAGGATGAGCAATAACAGATGGGGTACGAAGGGGAGGTGGGGAATTAACGAAAGTTAGAGAAGTCAATGTTCATGCCATCAGGTTGGAGGCTACCCAGATGGAATATAAGGTGTTGTTCCTCCAACCTGAGTGTGGCTTCATCTGTATAGTAAAGGAGGCCGTGGATAGACATATCAGAATGGGAATGGGACGTGGAACTAAAATGTGTGGCCACTGGGAGATCCATCTTTCTCTGGCAGACAGAGCATAGGTGTTCAGCGAAACGCTCTCCCAGTCTGCGTCGGGTCTCACCAATATATAGAAGGCCGCATCGGGAGCAGCGGACGCAGTATATCACCCCTGCCGACTCACAGGTGAAGTGTCGCCTCACCTGGAAGGACTGCCTGGGGTCCTGAATGGTAGTGAGGGAGGAAGTGTAAGGGCATGTGTAGCACTTGTTCCGCTTACAAGGATAAGTACTAGGAGGGAGATCGGTGGGGAGGGATGGTGGGGGGGAACGAATGGACAAGGGAGTCGCGTAGGGAGTGATCCCTGCGGAAAGCAGACGGGGGGAGGGAAAGATGTGTTTAGTGGTGGGATCCCGTTGGAGGTGGCGGAAGTTACACAGAATTATATGTTGGACCCGAAGGCTGCGGGGGGGGAGTGCCATCCCTTCTCGCGATTCCTCCGTCTCAGCTGCATCTGCTCTCAGGATGAGGCTTTTCATTCCAGGACGAAGGAGATGTCCTCCTTTTTTAAAGAAAGGGGCTTTCCTTCCTCCACCATCAACTCTGCTCTCAAATGCATCTCTCCCATTTCACGCACATCTGTTCTCACCCCATCCTCCCGCCACCCCACTAGGAATACGGTTCCCCTTGTCCTCACCTACCACCCCCCCAGCCTCCGGGTTCAACATATAATTCTCCGTCATTTCCGCCACCTCCAACAAGATCCCACCACTAAGCACATCTTTCCCTCCCCACCTCTCGCTACTATGTGACTCCCTTGTCCATTCGTACCCCCGGCCCATTCCCATTCTGATATGTCTATCCATGGCCTCCTCTACTGTAAAGATGAAGCCACACCCAGGTTGGAGGAAAAACACCTTATATTCCATCTGCAAACAACAGGAATTCTGCAGATATTCCATCTGGGTAGCCTCCAACCTGATGGCATGAACATTGACTTCTCTAACTTCCATTTATGCCCCACCTCCCCCTCGTACCTTATCCGTTATTGCCCATCCTCTGGGCTCGCCCCCCTCTTTCTCCCTAGGCCTCCCATCCCATGATCCTCTCATATCCCTTTTGCCAATCAACTGTTCAGCTCTTAGCTCCATCCCTCCCCCTCCTGTCTTCTCCTATCATTTTGGATCTCCCCCTCCCCCTCCCACTTTCAAATCTCTTACTAGCTCTTCTTTCAGTTAGTCCTGACGAAGGGTCTCAGCCCGAAACGTCAACTGTACCTCTTCCTATAGAAGAGCCTGCTGTGGCCTGCCTGCTTGCTGTGTTCACCAGCAACTTTTATGTGTGTTGCCAAAGGCATATTAGACTTGCATAAACTACTAGCAGACAATCGATTGTTAAACTGTAAAGATCATAACAATCAGTCTAACCCAAGAAATAAACAGTCAGATCTTAACCATTCAGAATTTTATTTCAGATTTCCAGCATCTGAAGTATTTTTGATTTTGAAAATAAAACTTTATTATTTTAAACATTTTTGGAATTTTATCATGGAATAAGGGAATAATAATTTATGCATAAAAATGGTTAAATTCATCTCCAGCAAGATTGCTAAATAAAAACTATAATTTTGCATATCTTTAAAAATGTAATTACATCTAAAGATTTTAGTCCACCTAAGTAAATGTGCTACTTAATCATTACAGCAGATGGCATTTGCCTGATTTTGTCATGGCCACCCAGTGCCCACTGAAAACCCTAGATGCAGTGAGATGTAAGGGTGTGACTATAAGGTAACCTGTGGCCGTTGATGCAGTAGACCCAGTCAGGGTCTGCACTATCAGCTGAGGTACTGGGTTTGGTGGGGAAAGGGAGTAGTGAAGCAGAATGATCAGAAAACCTGCTGTTGTTGGAGATGGAGCAGTGTATTTTTAGGTAGAAGGAAGAAGGATCAGGGGGAGGAATTGTCAGAGAGAGGAAGGACAAGAAATTCTTTGCAGCTTCAGAGGAATTTGGAGTTAGGAGACTGGGAAGAAAGCAGCAGTTTAAGGGATGGTGGTGCATTGTAGCTGTGGGCATTGTGAAGGAGGGACAGCTGACAGTGGTCATAGCTGAGCAATTTTTTTGGAAATACATAGTGGTCTCAGAGCTTTCTTACAATGGTTGTTTTTGATATAATTTGACAGAAGATCCCCTCCAATGCTCTGAAATGAAGTGCCCAGCCAAAATTCAAGAGTGATGAGAAAGAACGTGAGAAACACCGTTACGACTATTGTCTTTGAATAAACAAAGTCAATTTTTAATTGCATGGAAAACAGCATTCTGCAATTTAGTTACCAAAGAGAAAAATAGAGTTAATAAAGGGTCGTTAGCTTGAAATGTTTACTCACGCTAGAGATGGACCTTGGAGATCTCTAACCTGGGCTCAACATATTGATGCAATTACAAAGAAGCCACAACAGCAGCTATATTTCTTTAGGAGTTTTTAGAAGACTTGGTATGTCACCAAAGACATTCATAAATTTCTACAGATGTACCAGAGAGAACATTCTAAATGGATGCATCACTGTCAGGTACGGAGGGGCCACTGCACAGGATCAGAAAAAGCAGCAGAAAGCTGTAAACTCAACCAGATTCATCATGGCACTAGACTCCCCAGCATCAAGGATACTTCCAAAAGCTGATGCCTCAAAAAGGCAGCAGCCATCATTAAGAAACTCCATCACCCAAGACATGTCCTCTTCTTATCACTACCATCAAGAAAAAGGTAGAGGAGCCTGAAGACACACACTCAACATTTCAAGAATAGCTTCTTCCCCCCTCCATCAGATTTCTGTCTGAACAATGAATCCATGAACACTACCTCACTGTCTTTTCTCTCTTTCTGTTCGCACTGTTTATTTAATCTAAGCTTATATATATATAAGTAGATCAGCACTATCTTTCAAGGACCATTTGCAATGGCCAATAATTGCACACATAAAATGAATAAAGAACAAAAATAAAGTGATCAAAAAGTCATCAAATTGTCATTCCCCATTCTGCTACTCCTCTTACTTCTTCATCTGCCCATCACCTCCTTCTGGTGCCCCTCCTCCATCTTCCCTTTCACCTATTGTCCATTGTCCTCTCCTATCAGAGATTCCTTCTTCACCCTCTACCTCTTCCACCTATCACCTTCTAGCTTCTGACTTCATCCCCTCTCTCGCCCATCAACCCATCTTCCCCCTCACCTGGTTTTATCTGTTTGCAGCCAGGTTGTACCCCTTTCCCCTCCCCACCTTCTTATTCTGCTTTCTCCCCTCTTCCTTTCCAGCTCTAATGAAGGGCATCGGCCAGAAACATTCTTCCCCATAGATGCTGCCTTACCTGCTGAGTCCCTCCAGAATCATTTGCATTTGTAATTAATTATTCATTATTGCTACTTTCTTGTCTCTCCTCTCACTACATTAAGTCAAGCAGCACAGCGATGCAGAAAGAGCAGAAATGGACTCTAACCATCCCAGTTTACAGCGATGAAAAGAATGTAAACTATTAAAATGAATTCATAAGGGTAAATCCTTCATACTTCAACGCTGCTTTAAATGAAACCATAAAGAAAATAATATGTGTTTAATGAGACACTAGTATGAAATTACTTGCAGGAAATGTTTGGATAGACCAACATGGAGTATCAGCTCATACCCTTTAATCTTTACTTCTGTCCCCTTCTGGTTAATTCTACACACCAATTTTCTTGTAATACAAAATAAAGAATTGATTTGACTGAATTCAAGTGACTTCTTTGCTATATGATCAAGTATAGATGGTGTTGTAACAAAGGTGATTTTAATATTCATTCCCTGACCAACTCTTATTTAACATGAGTTTAGATGTGAATTCTCACACTGCCTTTATTGTGAAATTCTGATGATGCATGTGTCCATAATGATGGAGGCAAAGACTAATAATAAAGAAAAGTGGGTGTATAATTGTGATGAATGAAAGGAAACATAGGGTGGCCAAGATCAAAGATGCAATTTATGCAGAAATTCAGTTTGTATAGATCTGATAGGATGTAGAAAATGAGGAAAGAAGGGCAGCACTGTGCAGCATCACAGCTGTAGTGATCTGCTTCAACCTTGTCTTCAGGTGCTGTGTGCGTGGACTTGGCACATTCTCCCTGTGACCGCAAGCGTTTCCCCCAGGTTCTCCGGTTTTCTCCCACGTCCCAAAGACACTTGGGTTCGTCGTTTCACTGGCTGCTGCAAGTTTCCCTTAGTACATAGATGAGTCTGGAGGAGTAAATGGGTATGTAATGGGAATGAAAAAATAGGATTACTGTGGGATTAGTGTAAATGAATGGTTGTTGGTCAGCATGGACGAGGTAACTGAAGGTCCTCTTTCCATGCTGTATCTCCCTGTGACTCGAAGTACATTCAAAGTTGGTAAATCTGCAGTTATTTCAGTTCATTTATTAAACATCCAAAGGAGAATTAAACGGCTGCTGAATAGCAGAGTCGGAGCCAACATCTTCCATTTAGCTTAACATTCAAGCACTCAGTGCAGCTTGCTGATCTCCTGTATTCTATTAATATTTTTAAGAGGTATAATTAAAAAGATCAAGTTCTCTTAATTTGATTCTGCTTCATTTGGAAATGAGTGTCAGGATTAAGGAGGAACTTCAAGTACCTCTATTGCAATTCCAGCAATCACTGGAAAAGCAAAATTGCTTTAGTTTAGTTTCAGCTTAGGTAATGCAAATCATCAAATTTCTTAGGCTAGGCAGTCCTCATAATTAATGGATCAAAGGTTTTTTTTAATTGCTCTATAACTTAGTGACAGTTTGAAATTTATAGGTAAACATCACAGTGAGATTAAAGTGATCAAAATAGATGGCTATAATTCACAGCCCCTGGATCTGGGGAAATCAAAATCTGAAGTGGAAACAGGTTTGCTATCACTGACATACGTTATGAAGCGTACTGTTTTGTGACAGCAGTACAGAGAAAGGCATAAAATTACTATAACGTACACAAATAAAAAATTGTATGTTTCTAATGTTGCTTTCAGTGATAAATCTGCAGAGTTTAAAATCATGTCACCAGGGTCCTATATACATAAAACAAACTGTGAATTACATTAAATATATATAAATATTGCATTGTACTGCTACCACAAAGTTAACAAATTTCACAACATATGCCAGTGATACTAAACGTGATTCTGAATCTGCTGGTGACTCTTAGCACAATCCCAAAGTAGCCCAGGGCAATGACAGTGAAACAATGTACAATGTAATATATATATAGGATCCTGGTCAGTTCCCACTTGGAGTACTGTGCTCAATTCTGGTCGCCTCACTATAGGAAGGATGTGAAAACCATAGAAAGGGTGCAGAGGTGATTTACAAGGATGTTGCCTGGATTGGGGAGCATGCCTTATGAGAATAAGTTGAGTGAACTCGACCTTTACTCCTTGGAGCAACGGAGGATGAGAGGTGACTTGATTGAGGTGTACAAGGTAATGAGCAGCATTGATCGTGTGGATAGTCAGAGGCTTTTCGCCAGGGCAGAAATAGTTAGCACAAGAGGGCGTAGTTTTAAGGTGCTTGGAAGCAGGTACAGAGGAGATGTCAAGGGTAAGCTTTTTACGCAGAGAGTGGTGAGTGCGTGGAATGGGCTTCCGGCGGCGGTGGCGGAGGCAAAAATGATAGGGTATTTTAAGGGACTCTTAGATGGCTACATGGAGCTTAGAAAAATAGAGGGCTATAGGTAAAGCCTAGGTAGTTCTAAGGTAGAGACATGTTTGGCACAACTTTGTGGAATGAAGGGCCTGTATTGTGCTGTATGTTTTCTATGTTTTTATGTTTCTACAGATTGTTGTATACCATATCCCTGTTATGGTTCATTGAATTTCTCTGTAACAGTATCTATTATCGCACCTTGATATACTAACAATACAAAAATAAAATGAAATATGAAAATGAAGAGTGGCAAATATAAAATTCAAGGTGGAGTAGTGAAAAAGCTGAATGTAGTAAGTGTAGTGATCTGGAAGAGAGAATGAATGGAACAAAGAGGGAATATCAGAATTCTTTCATGATTATCAGAGAAGTCTTTTAGAAACAGAGAGTCAACAAAACAATGGTCAAAATAAGAATGGTATCAATTAGCAATCAAAATACAGATCTTCCTGCAGAAGGAGTGGAGTGAGAGCAGCTAAAGATAAAGCCAGGGGTTTTTGCAGACCTAATTGACTTCTTTCAGTTCATCCATGAAACAGTTTATTCTTTTTTTATGTCTGTCTTTTCTTTTCAGGGTGGCTGGGTTCCTGTCAGAGTCTGTGCTCTTCAGCTGCAGCTCAAACTACAGCTCTTCATGGGTGTTGGGATCTCGTTCTCAGACTCGCATTACAGCTTGGCATTTCGATATTTCCAGGTGTGGCCTGGAAGACGTGCACTTTTGGGCTGCAGTCCTGTGAACGGCCCGATTTCTCGATGAGGTTGCCGACTGAAGCATGGGAAATTGAATGAGAGAGCAGGCGGTGCATGCTGCTGTCAAATGATGGCTCCTGCAATTGAGCAATCTCTCTCTCTTTTGATGGTGAGTGATAGTTTGTTGGTCCTTGAGTCAGGGAACTCGGACAAGTGATGTGGCAGATTGTAACATCGAAACAGCAAGCTGTTGGCCTTCCCTCTCACTGTTGCAGGAGGAGTATCTCTCTCTCCCTCAGTGCGAGAGAGAGAGCCTGTCTGAGGTGTTAGGATGTGGAAGCATTGGAAAGGGTACAGAGGAGATTTACCAGGATGCTGCCTGGTTTCGAGAGTATGGATTATGATCAGAGATTAAGGGAGCTAGGGTTTTACTCTTTGGAGAGAAGGAGGATGAGAGAAGACATGATAGAGGTGTACAAGATATTAAGAGGAATAGATAGAATGGATAGCCAGCGCCTCTTCCCCAGGGCACCACTGCTCAATACAAGAGGACATGGCTTTAAGAGAAGTGGTGGGAAGTTCAAGGGGGAAGTTAGAGGAAGGTTTTTTACTCAGAGAGTGGTTGGTATATGGAATGCACTGCCTGATTCAGTGGTAGAGGCAGATACACTAGTGAAGTTTAAGAGAATACTAGACAGGTATCTGGAGGAATTTAAGGTGGGGGATTATATGGGAGGCAGAGTTTGAGGGTCGGCACAACATTGTGGGCCAAAGGGCCTGTAATGTGCTGTACTATTCTATGTTCTATGTTAAAGTGTTGTGATGCACAGTAGTTTTTGATGGACTCTGGATCATGGTCTCTTTGGAGACTTTCCTATTGCTTGCAAGGTGGGTGATGGGAGGTTGAGGCCTTTGCTGCTGCTTGAGAATGGGAGGGGAGAAGGGGTCTTTGGGGTTCTAACATTTTTTACCATTCATTTTTTGGGGGCTTTTTTCTGTTTCATGGATGTCTGTGACCAGCAAGAATTTCAGGTTATATACTGTATTCTCCGATTTTAAATTGAACCATTTGAGGCATTGGTCCAACTGAGATATAGCTGCATTTCCCTTTAGATACAAGCACAAGTTGTGGGAAGAAAAAGGAGGAAGTATAGATCACCAACTATGCCTAGCTTCATAAGCTGATGATTACAACACAAATGGCCTCAGAATATTCAGTGAATATAAAAAAGATCTTGTGCTTCCTGGTATATATGATGAATAAATTCTTCTCGGGCTTCCATCCAGGTACAGGTATTGGTTATAACTGATTTTTCAATGGCAAACTCATCATCTTCTTCAGGGATGGGCATGTCTAGTCCAGTGGTATTTATACCCCTATAGTATCTTCTTCTTCTTCATGTGCCTTGCGCATTACACGCTTGGGCAATCATGGCTCTCCACACCAAACGATCCCTCGCAGCGTCAATGATATATCACACATTTAGATCTGTTAGTTCTTTCACAATGTCCCTACATTTTCTTTTTTGCCTTTCTCTTCCGTGTTTCCCAGGAATACGGCCTTGTAATGTAAGGCATGCTATTTCTCCCTTTCTGATGACGTGGCCCAGGAATTTAAGTTTCCTCTCATTTAATGTTCTCATTAAAGATCTTCTTGTATGGGCATGTTGGAGTACTGTCGTATTAGTTACCCTATCTCTATATGATATTTTCAGCATTCTTCTAAGAAACACATTTCTGTTGCCTCTAGGTTTCTTTGGAGTTCTGGTGTTATAGTCCATGTTTCGGAAGCATAAAGCAAGATTGACCAGATGTAACATTTTAGTAGCCTAAGCCTTGTTGTCATAGAAATGTGTCTGTTGGCAAAACTGGGTTTCATTTTTTGGAAGTTGGTTTTGGCAATGGCAATTCTTCTTTTTATTTCTACTTTACATCTAGCATCTTGTGATAATAAAGCTACCAAGGTAATTAAAGCTGGTCATTTGTTCAATCTCTTGGCTACCGACGCACAATTGACAGTTGGGAGTATCCTGCTGTTTTGATATTACCATACATTTGTTTTTTTTTTACAGTTCATGGTTAGACTAAAATCTGCACTTGTTTGTACTACTTTGTCTAGGAGGATTTGTAGGTCTTCTGCAGCACTTGCTGTTAGAACATAGAACATAGAACATAGAATAGTACAGCACATTACAGGCCCTTCGGCCCACAATGTTGTGCTGACCCTCAAACCCTGCCTCCCATATAAGCCCCCACCTTAAATTCCTCCATTTACCTGTCTAGTAGTCTCTTAAACTTCACTAGTGTATCTGCCTCCACCACTGACTCAGGCAGTGTATTCCACGCACCAACGACTCTCTGAGTAAAAAACCTTCCTCTAATATCCCCCTTGAACTTCCCACACCTTACCTTAAAGCCATGTCCTCTTGTGTTGAGCAGTGGTGCCCTAGGGAGGAGGCGCTGGCTATCCGCTCTATCTATTCCTCTTATTATCTTGTACACCTCTATCATGTCTCCTCTCATCCTCCTTCTCTCCAAAGAGTAAAGCCCTAGCTCCCTTAATCTCTGATCATAATGCATACTCTCTAAACCAGGCAGCATCCTGGTAAATCTCCTCTGTACATTTTCCAATGCTTCCACATCCTTCCTATAGTGAGGTGACCAGAACTGGACACAGTACTCCAAGTGTGACCTAACCAGAGTTTTACAGAGCTGCATCATTACATCGCGACTCTTAAACTCTATCCCTCAACTTATGAAAGCTAACACCCCATAAGCTTTCTTAACTACCCTATCCACCTGTGAGGCAACTTTCAGGGATCTATGGACATGTACCCCCAGATCCCTCTGCTCCTCCACACTACCAAGTATCCAGCCATTTACTTTGTACTCTGCCTTGGAGTTTGTCCTTCCAAAGTGTACCACCTCACACTTCTCCGGGTTGAACTCCATCTGATGTCAGCAAAGCTCACTTGGGCTGGTTTGGTTGGAGCAGATAAACTTCTAAGCAAACTGTATGCTTTTCACCCAATGCACTCAGCAAAACTGGCACTTGTTTCTCATTGGCTATTTTATTTGCTGCAAAATACAGTTCAATTTGCTCAGAATACATATTCCAGTTAGCTCTTGTGCAATCAAATGTGTCTATCTTTCAGATATAGCCAGCTAGTTCTGTACTTTTTTAAATTTATTATCATTATCGCTCATTATTTATGCACCCACAAATTTCATCTGTTTTCTGCCTTTTTTTAACTCAGCTGTTTTCTCTACTTGCAAAGAAAGTATGCAGCAGTTTTTAAAAAATCAAATGTCTCACTGCGCTTTAACAGGTAGGTAGTTGTCTCAAGTTTGTTTTAAAATTTACTCATCGCAACTGTTAATGATCTGTAACTCCAAAACATAAAACTATTTGAAAGAAAAACATGGGGAGACTGGAATAAGTATGTACTGTTTATTTTTTCTTTTACTGTGGCACAAACTGATGACGTGGGGGCATGATGATGTATGCCATCCATGCACTTTTACATATACAGTAAACTGTAATGATATATTTAAACATATGTAAACAAAGAATACTTAATCGATATATTTACAATGTTACTCAAATATTTCTGTATTATTAAATACACAACGGAACAGCCAATATTTAGTGTTTGTCAAAAAAGAATATAAGAAATTGAAGGAAGATTAGACCACTCAATCCATTACTTAATCAGATTATGGCTGATATTTTACCTCAGTGCCCTTTCCCTGCAGTATACCGGTATTTCTTAAATCTCTTAATTTCTAAAGAGCTACCTGTCCCTGATTTGAATATACACAACTTGAACTTGCTATCCTCTTAGGTATGAGAAACAATTCCTTAACCCTGAAATTCTTCTTCATTTCAGGGTTAAAAAATTGTATCTCATCTTTGCTTTGAACAGCTGAATCCTTACTCAATTTAACACAAAAACTGTGATCCTTGGTTCTCTACACCCCAAACTAAGGAAAGATCAAACCTGCATCTACTTTATCAAGCCCCTTAAGAAATGCTGTACATACTGTATATTTTGTTGGGGTCACCTTTTATTCTTCTAAATGCAATAAAGGAAATGACTAATCTTTTTACTCTCTTTTGATAGCAAAACTAGATCTAAACTGGTGAGCCTTTGCTGCACTGTATCTTGAACAAGTACATACTTCCTTAATTAGGGTGAGCTGACTTGTACATGATATTCCAAATGCCACCTCACCATGGCTCTAAGTAATTGTAGCAAGGTATCCTGAGTGTTCAGTTCCTCTTCCAGTAAGGACCTCCATACTATTTTTCATCTTAATTGCCTGCTAAGCTGATGCATGTTAACTGTTAGTGTTTCATGAGTGATTTTACCCAGATGCTTAAGAACATGAACATCTTTCAATCTCTCACAATGTAAGAATGTACAAAAGTTCTGCTTTCTTTCTGACCTAGATTGACAACCTAACATTTTTCCACATTATGTCTGTCTGTCACGTCTTTGACTATTTAGTTAGCGTCCCTGTATGTCCTCAAAGATTGTGTACATCCTCCTCGTAGCCTATGCTGCCATCTAGTTAAATATCATCAACAAACCTGGAAATATTACACACAATCTCACTCATCTGAATCATTCAAATAAATTGAGAACAGTTAAGAGTGCAGCAATGATCCAAGATCAAGATCTCACTCACAACACACTGGAGGAACTCAGCAGGTTGGGCAGCATCCGTGGAAAAGATCGGTCGACGTTTCGGGCCCGAACCCTTCGTCAGGTCTGAAGAGAGAAGGGCAGAGGCCCTATAAAGAAGGTGGGGGGAGGGTGGGAAGGAGAAGGCTGATAGGTTCCAGGTGAAAAACCAGTAAGGGGAAAGATAAAGGGTGGGGGAGGGGAGGCAGGGAAAGGTGAAGAAAGAATAGGGGAAAACACAATGGGTAGTAGAAGGAATCAAGATCTTCTATCCTAAAAATGATCCATTTATTCCTGCATTTCTTTTTCTCTTTCACATCAGTATTTTATCCTAAGGATAACTTTACTTCATAATTCATTGAATGGCATTTTATCAAAGGCTTTCTGGAAAGTCAAAGTATTTGTTACCCCATATCTACTCTTCTAGTTACAACCTCAAAGATTATATAGATCGACCTCTCATTAATCCATGTGTTAACACTGGCCAAGCCTAACACCACCATGTGGTCAAATATCAGTCAAATAATAATAGTTTACAGCATTTTTCCTACTACCACTGACATTTTAACTGATGTATAGTTCCATGTTTGCTCCCTCACACTTTCTTTCAATAGTGGGGTTTCATTTGTTACTTTCTATCTCTGGGAACCATTTAGAATCCATAGAATAAAGCAGCCAACATAATCAAAGACCCCACTTAACCTGGATGTTCTTTCTTCATCCTTCTTTCTTGGGGTAGAAGATGAAAAGCTCTGAAAACATAGGGTTTGTAATAGGCAGAAACCACCAGGCTTAAGGACAGCTTCTTCCCAATTGTTATTAGACTATTGAATGATTCCCTACTATGATAAGGTGGACTCTTGACCTCATAATCTACCTCCTTATGATCCGGCATCTTTTATTTTACCTGAATTTTCTCTGAAGCTATTATATTTTATTCTGCACTCTGTTATTGTTTTACCTTGTAATTCCTCAGTACACTATGCAATGATTTAATCTGTATGAAAATTATACAAAAGAGATTTTTCACTGTACCTCATTACATTTGACAATGAACCAATTCCAATTCCACTTGTATTTTGGAAGATGATAATCTGTGAATCCAGTGATGTACATCTTTAAGAATCCTATGATGCAGGTCAACATGTTCTGAGGATTTATCATCTTCGCTAATGATGGCACTGTATTAATCTAACTTCAATGAGTTCCTCACCCTTGATGTGTAATCCACCATTATTTTCAAGAGGTTTTTCTGGCTTCTTCCATAGAAGACAAGAGCCATAATTGATGATGTACCATGGTCCTCATCATGTGAAGTGCCAACATCCTGAATATTCAATGTGTTTCTCTCTCCACAGCTGTTGCCTGAGTTATAGGCGTTTCTACTATGTTCTGTTTCTGTTCCTGTATTTGCCTGTTATGATATGGAGTGCACTGCCTGTAAGGGTGCTAGATGTTCCAAGCTGTCTCTCAATAAGGAATCAGATAAATATTTGAAAGGAAAGAAGTATGAGCCTGTAGGAAAATGGATATATGACTAAATAGAATGCTTTGCCAAAGGGATGCAATATACCAAATGACTGCTTTCTCTACTAAATAATTTAATTATGCCATCAGAGACCATATAGAAAATCTTTAAAAATCTATATTCATTGGTGTTACCTGTATACATTATCTCCTTTCATTATAAGTTTCCATCCTTCGATTTTAAAGCCTTGTGCCCTGTTCATAATAACTTTTGCTATCATGTATTCTAGGGCTTGACACCGCACCACATAACCTTTTACTGTAATTTCCTCCAGCTTATTATCAGTAACAGATCCATTTGTTTGAAATGAGGATTCAATTAAATTTAATTTCTAAACAAATATTATGGTCAAAATGCACTATACACATATAATGTACTGTATATACTGAAATTCTTAATGGCCTTCTCCTTATTCAAAACTTGTAATTTAATACTTTTGCTCAGGTTTGTGGCATTCCCTAAATTTAGGTAAAGAGGCATAAGTATGTTAAGAGCTTCTGCTATGTCTCTTTAGTTGGTCCTATTAATGAAAAATTCTTCAGCATATTGAAAGTAAAGGAAGAAGGAGAGATTATAGAAAATGGGAAAGCACAGGGGTTTCAGTGGTGAATTATAAAGGCAATTCACAGGAGAACTGGAGGCCATTGTTGCCTAATCATAGATGGATAGGAAAGGGGAACACTTGTAAAGAGAAATAGTGTAAAGAATGGTAAATGCCAACACCTAAAAGGATGGAAAGGTGTTACTGAAAGTTATCTTTCCTCTAAGGTGGTGGCTAAAGATCAAGATTGACTAATGTACAGTTCAGTTTTGTGAGGAATATGTGGGAACCACAGACTCTTCCTCAGATGTGGCATGTGAAGGCTCATGGACAAGTTTGTGAGATGGCTATTTCTGCCCTCTGCTTATGTGCAACCTCTTTTTGCTTCCAGTGTCTGCACTCAGGAACTTTGTTATGATCACATATGCTCAGATACATTTTCAATGGTTCAATGGTTCCATTTAATATCAGAGAATTGTTACAGTATACAACCTGAAATTCTTACTCTTCACAGACATCCACAAAACAGAAGAAAACCTCAAGGAGTGAATGACAGGAAAACATTAGAACCCCATAGAACTCCCCCCCACCATGCACAAGCTGCAGCAAAGCATCAACCCTCTCCCCCCACCACTCACCAAGTAAGCAATAGCAAAAGTCCCCAAAGAGTCCATGATCTAGATCCATTAAAGACTATAGTCCATAACCCAGCACTTTGACATGCCACAGGCTCTCTCTCTCTCTCACTGACAAGGGGGAGAGAGATGTCACTATTTCCACAGCAAGAGGGAAGACCAACAGCTTGTTGTTTCAATGTTACAGTCTGCAGCAAAGCTTATTTGAGCTCACCTGACTTGAGAACCAGCAGACTCTCCCGCCCCCCCATCTTTTCCCATTGAGAGAGAGAGAGAGAGAGAGAGGTCGCTCAAGTGCAGAGGCCTCCAACAGCCTCTGCTGTCTTGATGTTCCGATCTCCTGCGACACTTCAGTCCATGATATTGGTCAGGAATTGGGTCCACAGGGGTCACCTGAGGCCACAACCTGAAGGTGCACATCTTCCAGGCCATTCGTGGAGTTATCAACAACAGCCGGTCAACAAGCTCTGGGAGTAGGAACCCACCGTCGTGAAGAACCCCAGTTTGAGTGAAGCTGTAGATCACAGACTCCGACAGGATCTCAGCCACCTTGAAAAGGTAAAAAGAAACATTAAAGAGAGGAATTTAAGCTGTTTCGTAAATGAGCTCAAAAAAGTTGCCCTCTGGCACCATCTGAGCTCCTCTCCAGTTTAACAACTGTGGACGAGAGATTCCTACATTTCAGTGGAAATGCTATGATTTTTTTAAGGAGATCTGAGCTCATCTTTGAATCTTATTCTTTGTAATCTCTTCCCATGACAGAGCTCAGAATAAAGGGTCTCCTTTGAGAGTCTGATGGTGGACATGCAAACAAAGTGCCATGCTAAATGTAATGAGAGCCTCAATGCTGGGGATATGTTCTGGGAGAGCACACTGACATTGATTCCCTTATCCACCCAGGGATTCTGGAAGATCTTGCAGAGACGGCATTTCCAGTGTCTTGGTCTCAGAAAGGAACAGGAGAGCAGGAATGCCTAGTACACAAATTCTAAGCCAGATTTGAGGTCTTGGTCATCACATATATATTTTTAATCAACTAGGTCAGTGCCTTTGGCATTAAAGTTGGTGGTAATTTTCAACACTGATATCTGCCTTCATCAAAAGCTGACTCCTGAGATATGGCAAGTAGTTCACATGTTCCAGGACATTATCACCCTGATAGAGGACCTTGGCTTGCAGGCATTGAGTCCAAAATCCAACCCCATGATATGCTTCAGTAAAAAAGCCAGTGGTGGCAGTGTAACTGCTGTAGCACATTGTGAACACTGAATATAAGATACAGTGTTTCGGAAGAATTGTGAGTGTAATAAGTATACAAGCACAACAAAGTAGCTTAAGCCTAATTTATTATCATAAAATAGAAAGCACAAATAAACCTCACAAACTACTACACAGGAAGTCACAAATACGTCAGAGCTCACAATTTTTAGTCATTACTTGATTGTTGCTGCTGTCGGGGGAACTCCGAATTCCAACTCACTTGTGAAAGCGTCTCTGGGTCCCAAGCACTGATCACAATTTCCGACTCTTGGTTGAAGTCTGATGAAATTAGGGAAGACACCCCAATAAACATGAGTTTCACAAGAGCAGAGAGACACACAGAGACAAACTCTTTGATCTTTTGTCTCAACACAACCTGCCTTTCTTCAAACACATCCTGTCCATTAACACAGTGTTCAGCATATCCTCATAAATCCATTAGACATTGCAATGGTCACTTCTTATCTATTAATTCACTAATGTTTTTGACAAAACATTCCTTAGACTTAAGAAATATCACTAATATTTACACACTGTATAAGCGATAAATCTGAAACCAAAACAAGAATCCTTCAAGCCAATTTGACAGACATTTGCATTTAATGGTGCCTGAGACCAAGAAATAATCCAGCTGCTATCTGCAAACATTCTGCAGGCATTAACAGCGTTTAATCTGTGCAGACATTTTACAAACTTTACACACAAACAAACAAACAGAGTCCACATGCTAAGGGTTCAGAAAGAGTTAAATTGACATTTTGAACTGTTTAGACATTCATCCGATGTTTTACAAACTTTAATATGACACAGTGGAATGCAAGGACCAGGAAAGCTCTTTTCTTACTCTGTTCAGGAAGAAAAGGGGTAAGAACAGAGGTATGAGAAATGAATGAGATAAAATTAAAAGCTTCATCCATGATGATCAAGGTAAAGCCATGGCCTTTTCACATCCTCGGTCCCACTACCAAGAAACACAAACACACTTCTCAGGTGAAGCAACATTTCTAATGTATTGTTTCTGGTAGATAGTTCCAAGATCACTTTGCAGAAATCCTGCATTCAGTCCAAAGGTTGATTAATACTTTATTTCCTCATTGTGCTCATTCCCATGCTGACCTTTCCGTCCATGGCATCCTGCACTATAAAAGTCAGCCTGAACATAAGGTAGAGCAATGGCACCTCATCTTCTATCTGGGCACATTGCAGCCTTTCGGAAGAAATATTTAATTCTCCAACACTAATTAATACACACTTTCTTCCTGTTGGCATCAAAATTGACCATATCTGCCAGCCATCATTGTGGTTCCATTTTTTTCTCTTTCTGTTAATATAGACCAGCCTTCTGGCCATTGTTCTTTCCAACAGATATCAAAGAAGGAAAATCTGATTCTAATTCCCACATTAACTCCTTTGGACCTTCCTATGTTATGTCATTTGGCAGGGGGGTAGAAACTGTATTGAAGGGACTCAGGATAGGACAGATGGTAAAAAAGCAAATACAGCATGCAGTCAGACTCTCAAGAAGGGCAGGCAGATGTTAGGACAAAATTGCAGCCAGCAATCAGAGCATTGCGGATCCAGAATCAAAAAGGGTAAGATATATAACACTCAAAGTGTTATATCTCAATGCATGGAGTATAATAAATAAGGTGGATGATCTTATTGTACTATTACAGATTGCCAGGTATGATGTTGTGGCCATCACTGAATCATGGCTGAAGGAAGGTTGTAGTTGGGAGCTGAATGTCCAAGGTTCATGTTGTATCAGAGGGATAGAAAGGTAGGCAGAGGGGGTGGCATGGCTCTGCCTGTAAAGAAAGGCATCAAATCAGTAGAAAAATGTGACACATGTAGGTTGATTGGGAAAATCAGATTGGAAAAGGATCTCATGAATGCCTATGAGTTGGCTTTCTAGAGCAGTTAGTCGTTGAGCCTACTAGGGTGTCAGTTAAACTGGATTTGGCTTTATGAAATAAACCAGAATTGATCAGGTAGCTTAAGCTAAAAGAACCCTTAGGAGGCAGTGAACACAATATGATTGACTTCAACTTGAAATTTGATAGGGAGAATGTAAATTCTGATGTAGCAGCATTTCAGTGGAATAAAGGGAATTACAGTGGTACGAGGAGTTGGCCAAAGTAAATTGGGAGGAGATGCTGGCAGGGGTGATAGCAGAGCAGAAAAGGTATGAGTTACTGGGAAAAAGTGAGGAAGGTGTAGGATAGATGTATTCCAAAAATAAAGAAATACTCAAATGGCGAAATAGTACAACCTTGGCTGACAATGGAAGTCAAAGCTAATGTAAAAGCAAAAGAGAGGGCATACAACAAAGGAAAAAATAATGGGAAGACAGAGGATTAGGAAACTTTTAAAAACCTACAGAGAGCAACTAAAAGCATCATTAGGAGGGAAAAGATGAAATATGGAAGCAAGCTAGCAAGCAATATCAAAGTAGATAGTAAGAGTTTTTCCAAGTACATTAAAAATAAAAGAGAGGTGAATGTGAATTTAGAATCACTAGAAAAGGAGACCAGAGAAATAATAACAGGGTACAAGGAGATGGCTGATGAACTAAATGAGTATTTTGCATCAGCCTTCAATGTTGATGACATCAGTCTCCAATGTGCCAGGTGTTGAAGGACGTAAGAGAAGAGAAGTGAGTACAGTTACTATTACAAGGGAGAAGGTGCTCAAAAAGCTGAAAGACCTAAGAGTACATAAGTCACCTGGACAAGATGGATTGCACCCGAGGGTTCTGAAAGAGGTAGCTATAGAGATTGTGGAGGTATTAGTATGATCCTTCAAAAATCACTGGAATCTGACATGATGCCAGAGGACAGAAAAATTGCAAATATCTCTCCACTCTAAGAAAAAAGGAAAGCAGCGGAAAGAAAGTTGTAGACCAGTTAGCCTGAGCTCAGAAGTTTGGTCAGATGTTGGAGTCAATTTTTAAGGATGAGGTTATGAAATATTTGGTGACACAGGACAAGACAGGACAAAGTCAACATGGTTTCCTTCAGGGAAAATCTTGCCTACTAAGCCTGTTGGAATTCTTTGAGGGGATTACAAGCAGGATAGATAAAGGGGATGCAGTGAATGTTCTATATTTGGACTTTCAGAAGGCCTTTGACAAGGTGCCACAAATGAGGCTGCTTACCAAGGTAAGAGCCCATGTTAGTACAGGAAAGTTACTGACAAAGTTAGAGTATTGGCTGATTGGTAGGAGGCAGTCTGTGGGAAGAAAAGGATCCTTTTCTGGTTGGCTACCAGTGACTAATGATGTTCCGCAGGGGTTGGTGTTGGGAATGCTTCTTTTTATGTCGTATATAAATGATTTAGAAGGTGGAATAAATGCCAAGTTTGCAGATGATACAAAGGGTCATGGAGGGGCAGGTAGTGTTGAGGAAACAGGTAGGCTGCAGAAAGACTTAGGCAGATTAGGAGAATGGGCAAGAGAGTGGCAAATGAAATAGAATGTTGGAAAATGCATGGTCACGCACTTTGTTAGTATAGATAAATTTGCAGACTATTTTCTAATTGGGGAGAAAATCCAAAAATCTAAGATGCAAAGGGACTTGGGAATCTTTGTGAGGAGCACCTAAAGGTTAACTTGCAGGTAGGGTCAGTGGTAAGGAAGGCAAATGGAATGTTAGCATTAATTTCAAGAGGTCTATAACGCAAGAGCAGGGATGGGATACTAAAGCTTTATAAGGCACTGGTGAGGCCTCACCTTGAGTATTGTGAACAGTTTTGGGCTCCTCATCTTAGAAAAGATGTCAAAGCATTGGAGCGGGTCCAGAGAAGATTCACAAAGATGATTCCCGGAGTGAAAGGGTTATCATAAGAGGAGCACTTGAGAGATCTGGGTCTATACTCACTGGAATTTAGAAGATTGAGGGGGGGATCTCATTGAAACATTTCGAATGTTGAAAGGACTGGACAAAGTAGATGTGGTAATATGTTTCCATGGTGGGGGAATCTAGGACAAGAGAGCACAGCTTCAGGATAGAGGGGCGTCCATATAAAACAGAGATGCAGAGAAATTTCTTTAACCAGATGGTGGTGAATTTGTGGAATTTGTTACCACAGGCAGCTGTGGAGGCCAGGTCATTGAGTGTATTTAAGGCAGAACTTTAAGCCTAAGGTAGAGTATTTAAGGTTCTTGATTGGACACAGCATCAAATGGCACAGGGAGAAGGCCGGGGAGTAGGTCTGAGGAGGGAAAAAATAGGATCAGCCATGATTGAATGTCAGAGCATACTCAATGGGCCAGATGACCTAATTCTGCTCCTATGTCTTTTGGTCTTATGGTCTTCTCCCTTTTATCCATCTTCTCTCCCGTCCTACCTGGATCTATTTGAATAATTACCTTTTTTATCTGTTTCACCTATAACCTACCAGCTTTGGTCTCAACACTTTGCCTGTCCAACCTCCTAACTCTATTTGCCCATCATCTCCACCACCACATCTGCTTCCACCTGTCTCCTACTAAGTTCTTCTCATCCCTCCCTCTCAGTTCTCTATTTTGGCAATTTCTAATTACACTGAGAATATATCTGCTGTAAATCCAATGGCATTAATATCACTGTGGAGCAAGCATGAGATGGTCTTGAGACATGAAGTCTATAGGAATTCGGGGGAAAATATAAAGATTTCAACAATATTCCCAATCTTGCCAAATGCAACATCACAGTAGATTCGTTTTTAATATGTTAAAGCCTTTGCACGTGCGCTGCATTGTTTTAAGTGTCAAGTTTACTTCCTTTAACATTTTTTTCCTATCATACTGTGATAACACTTTTACATTATGAATCAGTGTATCCTCCAGCTCTATGTGAGGTCAAAGTTCTGAAGAAATAATAAAGGATTTGTAGTTTCCTGAATAATCAGCAGTGAAGCTGCTGTAGACGTTATTATTTTTTTTCTCAAATGCTGCCTGGAATTTTATTTCCGGGATAAAAAAGAACACTGCTGAATAGATCTGACACATTAGTAGAGCAATTGTGTGTGATGTTCCAAGAAGACAGCAAAGGTAGGACATTGCCATTGCAAATTGGAAAATTACCTTTATTATTAACAAGTTCTGCATACACCACAGCTGGGTTACACATTTTTTTGTGTTAAATTAACAGTTAACTGCTAGTTAAGTTCCTTTCGAAGTGTGAAGGACCACTATTACATTAGGATTCTGATTAAAGATAGCAGAACAATTCCTATGAGGGTCTAAGCACCTTACTGCTGTTGTTATGCCATTGTTTTATCTTGATTTTCTTGTGAAGTCCTACTTTCTTCACTAAACTTAACATTTGTTGATTTTCTTCTGAATTACTTCACGGAAGATCTCTTTCAATAAGAATAAGCTTTTACATTTCTTCAAAATAATTTGTCCATTGCATAACACATTTAAAAAACACATTTTCAAAATATACATCATTATTCGTTGGAATTCTTTCCCATGGTGTAAAATGTCAAAGTAACTTCTGTGGTTCATTAAGTACTCGTCATTATCATAGGCACAGACACATACCACTCATTGTCTTCCACAGGCAAGTGTCCCCACAATCACCCACACATAGATTCAATGTTAGATGTACAGTTCAATATCAAGAAAATATTAATAGGATCACATCCTCCACTGAGAAAATAATAGACAGGAACACGGGAGAGATGACCTGGAAGGGGAAATCTCTCAGACACTCTTCACCAATCTAAGGAACGTGGTCAAAGGTTCATTTTATTCTCAAAGTATGTACTGTATGTAGAATACAACTCTCTGAGATTTGTCTTCTCCAGATGGCAATGAAATACAGAAAAAACAATGGAAGTATTTGAAAGAAAAGACATCAACCCCCTGCATGAAAGAGAAACAAAAGCTCAACCCCCTCTCTCACACATAAAAAAAACTAACAGATCTTCCACACAGAAAAACACCAACAAGAACATCAGACTCCAAAACCCCAAGTCCTCCCTCACACAAAAGCTAACATATCACCCACAAGGACATCAAAATCCCAAATCCCAAACCCACAACCCGCCAATCAGCAACAAGAAATAAAACACAGAAAAATGAAGGAGACCAATATAATTTACAGTACACACCAATAAACACATAAATCTCAGAATTTCAAAAACATCCTCTGTTTGCATCAAGCAACTGGTTGAACTCAATCCTTCAATGGAGAGCGACTACCAACCCATATCCTCTTTGGGGAGTGGCTGCCAACCTAACTTGCTCTGCATTCGCCTCAATGTTTCAAACTTCCTCAACACTTTGATCCATGAGAAATAGAGTCAATCATGGCCCTGTGCCCCTTCTCAAGGTGACTTGAGCTTGCGGTCCTTTCCTGGAATTTTCTTGGGGATAGCAAAGTGCAAGATCACTCAATCAAACTCAAAACTAAATCACAGGCTCCAATAGATTCCAAAACACAATTAAGATAAAAAGAATAAGTAGAAGTCGTAGCAAAAGTGAAATAATTGACTATCTGGAGGATGTCAGCTGAGAAATTGTTGTGCGCTAGCAACATTTTAACTGGAAGCAGAGGGACCATTGTGGTAACTATTAAATAAGATCCTCAGTAGTTAGCAGTTCGTAAGTAGAATTCCTTTCTGTAGAGTCACAAGAGGTCAGAGAAGCAGGAATCTGGAGCAAAAACAGACCTTCCAGAGGAATTCAGCAGGTCAAGCAGCTTTGGTAGAGGGAAATAGGCAGTCACTGTTTTAAGTCAAGTACCTTCGTCTGGACTGAAGAGATTAGGAGAGATAACCAGTATAAAGAAGTGATGAAATGGGGTGAATCAAGAGCTGGTAAGTGATAGGTAGATCCAGACGAGGATGGGTGATAGGCAGATGGAGGAGAGAGATGTGGAAACAGCAATAGTGGCTTGGAGATCATAGATGGAGGTAACAAAGCATTGCTAGTAATGGAATATGATAGGAAAGGAAGTTGGACCATGCAGTCAAATTAAGGCAGAGGGAACATTTGGAGAAAGGCACCCAGTGTAGGAGTATGGATGATGGACTGATGGATTTTGGTTGAGAAGTGGTAAGAAACAAGATGTTCCCAGGGCAGGTGGGTGTAGGAGGAATTTGGTAGATCAGAAGGAGAGGGAAAAGGAACAGAGAGGAAACAAATAACCTGAAATGGAGAATTGTATGCTTATGCCTTTGGTTCTAGACTCTCCAGACTGTTCCCTTAGTTTGTGTTTGACCTCACCCTGGTGAGAGAAATACAGGAAATAGAAGAGACGTGGATGAAGGCTTCAACAACCACAGTGGGAGGGTTGCACTGTTTCCTGAAAAGTTGGGACATGTCAGATACATTGAAACATCTTGTTTTACACACTAACCAGATGGATCACTCCATGTTTAAATACTTTAAGGGAGTACAAAAGAAAAAAACAATAACAGAATGCAGAATACAGAAAAAAGAAGGATGTCATTACAATGACAAGGTGAGAGAGGTATAGTCTAATATTGAAGCTGGTGACAATGTTGATTCATCTGAATTCTTCTCTAGCTTGAGTACCTTGGAGGGAAGGAAGAAATCTCCAATGAAGTGTAACGTTAATGGTTGCAAATATAAGGCTGAGAAAATGTCAGAAATGTTATTGCAGAATTTAAGCAAAATAACATTGTCCAGTTATGCAATAGGCAATATTTAACCCGCAAATGATCACTAACAAGATATACAGTGGTTTATATAATTTTTGATTAAAGGGTAGAGAAACAAAATCACAGAAAATGATCTAGTTCACAACAGCAATGATGTCTATGAGCAGAAAGGGAGGACTACCTCCCACTTTAACAGAGGAAATTTTGACTATTCTGCTTTAGGAAATTCCTGAGAAGCATTAAAGCATTAGCCTGTCAAAGCCTAGATAATGCAAAATTTCCATAAAATTACAGAGAGAGCACGACACACACAGGGTTCTACTGAGAGTTTTCACTGAGTCATAAAAAAGCAAGAGGAAAGTCAGAATAAAACATTGCTATGAAGTTCTAACACAAGGATTGTGGGCTGATCACAGGGGAAACTATATTCAACGAGTTCACCTGAGTTCTGAATGCCTTCTACTCATTTCAAGAAAAATATAGCTCAAGACCAACACTTGCAAACATATCCCTCCTATATAACATTACTCCTTTGAGTGGAAAGTATGTATATGGATCAAAGTATTTTCAGGCATGATGTATGAAAATATTTTCCGAGGAAGAATTGAAGCATATTACTGATAAATGGTAGAGATTAATTTCTTCTAGGGAAGCATTTTTCTTTACTGGTGTACAACACAAAGCACCGGAATGATTTGGAGAAGATTGCTGGAACAGGTAATTTTGCTTTTCAGCCCTAAATCACCACACCCTTCCATTTATTCCCTCTCATTTACCATTCCCATACATGCAACAAATCTAGCATTCACAACTACAGTACATCATGTGGAAGCAAGTTCCACACTAAACATTCTGAGTAAAGAAGCTACTTCAGGATCCCTTACTAGATTTACAAGGATGTTGTCAGGAGTAGGGGGCCTGAATTATACTTGGGGGTTGGCCAGGCTAGGACTTTATTCCTTGGAACAGAGGAGAATGAGGGGTAGCCTTATGGAGATGTTTAATATTAAGATAGGCATCAATAACATGGACAGTAAAAGTCATTTTTTTTTCCCCAGGGTAGGGGAGTTCAACATAAGGAAGTACAGATTTAGGGTGAGAGGAGAAAGATTTAAAAGGGGACATTTCTCATGAATTCACATTTCACAGGGTGCCAGAAGTGGTTGAGGCACATAAAACAGTAACATTTAAGAAGCAGTTGGATAGATACATGGAGGGGTGAGGTTTAGTAAGATATGGGTCAAAATTAGGAAATTGAGACTATCTGGCTGGGTACCATGGTTGGCATCACCTTGCTGGACTAAAGGGTTTGTATTCATGCTCTGTGACTTGGTGACTGTAGGACTTTTTCATAAATAATGTATATGTTGATGACAAATTGTATTTTAAACAGAAGATGGAATTTGATTTACAAAATGGATTGCAAACACTACATTATATGAGGTAAGCTTTCACACATCCAGGTCAAGAAATACATTTCATCTTTAGATTTTGCATGAAGAAATCTGAAAATACATGTATACCAGCCTTTTTAATGTCTTAAAGCTTCTAGAAAATACACAGGTAGAACAACATTCTGTCATTAATATGATGTTGTCGCCATCACTGAATCATTGCTGAAGGATGATTGTAGTTGGGAGCTGAATGTCCAAGGTTACACGTTATATCAGAGGGAGAGGAAGGTAGACAGGGGGAGTGGTGTGGCTCCACTGGTAAAGAATGGCATCAAATCAGTAGAAAGATGTGACGTAGGATCGGAAGATGTTGAACCCTTGTGGGTTGAGTTAAGATAAACCTTTAGGGTAAAAGGACGTTGATGGCAGTTATATACAGGCCTCCCAACAGTGGCTGGGAGGTGTGCCACAGATTACAACAGGAAATAGAAAAGTCGAGTTAAAATGGCAATGTTATGGTAGTTAAGTAAGATTTCAACATGCAAGTTGATTGGGAAAATCAGGTTGGTGATGGATCTCAAGAGAGTGAGTTTGTTGAATGACTTAGCTTTTTAGAGCAGTTTGTCATTGAGCCTACTAGGGGACCAGCTATACTGGATCGGGTGTTACGTAATGAATCAGAGGCGACAGGACCCTTAGGAACCAGTGATCACAATATGATTGAGTTCAACTTGAAATTTGATAGGAAGAAAGTACAGTCTGATGTAGCAGTATTTCGGTGGAGCAAGGGAAATTACAGTGGTATGACAGAGGAGTTGGCCAAAGTAAACTGGAAGAAGCTGCTGGCAGAAATGTCAGCAGAGCAGCAATGGCATGAGTTTCTGGGGAGAATGAGGAAGGTGCGGGATAGATGTGTTCTAAAAATGAAGAACTACTTAAATGGTAAAATAGTACAACCATGGCTACCAAGGGAAGTCAAAGTTATTGTAAAAGCAAAAGAAAGGGCATACAACAAAGCAAAAATTAGTGGGAAGATAGAGGATTGGGAAGTTTTTAAAAACCTACAGCGAGCAACTAAAAAATCATTTGAAGGAAAAAGATGAAATATGAAAGCAAGCTAGCAAATAATATCAAAGTGGATAGTAAAAGTTTTTTCCAAATATGTTAAAAATAAAAGAGAAATGAGAGTGGATATAGGACAGCTAGAAAATGAGGCAGGAGAAATAATAACAGGGTACAAGGAGATGGCTGTTGAACTAAATGAGTATTTTGCATCAGTCTTCACTATGGAAGACACTAGCAGTGTGCTTGATGTTGTAGTGTGTGAAGGAAGAGAAGTCAGTGCAGTTACTATTTCAAGAGAGAAGGTGCTCAAAAATCTGAAAGACCTAAAGGTACATAAGTCAACCGGACCAGATGAACTGCACCCTAGGGTTCTGAAAGAGGTAGCTGTAGAGATTGTGAAGGCATTAGTAATGATCTTCCAAAAATCATTGGAATCTGGCATGGTGCCAGAGGATGGAAAATTGCAAATGTCACTCCACTCTTTAAAAGGGGAGAAAGGTGCAGCAGAAAGGAAATTATAGACCAGTTAGCTTGACCTCAGTGGTTGGGAAGATGTTGGAGTCAATTGTTAAGGATGAGGTGATTGAGTACTTGCTGACACATGACTAGATGGTACAAAGTCAACATGTTTTCCTTCGGGAAAAATCCTGCCTGACGAACATGTCAGAATTCTTTGAGGAGATTACAAGTAGTATAGATAAAGGGGATGCAGTGGACATTGTATATTTGGACATTCAGAAGGCCTTTGACAAGGTGCCACACTTGAGGCTGCTTACCAAGTTAAGAGTCCATGGCATTAAAGGAAATTCACTGGTTTGGTTAGGGCATTAGCTGATTGGTAGCAGGCAGCAAGTCGAATTAAAGGATTCTTTTCTGGTTGGCTACCAGTGACTACTGTTCTGCAGGGGTCAGTGTTGGGACTGCTTCTTTTTATGCTGTATCTTAATGATTTAGATGATGGAACAGATAGCTTCATTGACAAGTTTGCAGATGATACAAAGACAGGTGGAGGGGCAGGTGGTGTTCTGGAAACAGGTAGGCTGTAGAAGGACTTAGACAGATTAGGAGGATGGGCAAGAAAATGGCAAATGAAATACATTGTTGGTAAATGCATGGTCATGCACTTTGGAAGTAGAAATAGATGTGTGGACTATTTTCTAAACAGGGAGAAAATCCAAAAATCTGAAAAGCAAAAGGACTTGGGACTCCTTGTGCAGAATACCCTAAAGGTTAACTTGCAGGTAGAGTCGGTGGTGAGGAATGCAAATGCAATGTTAGCATTCATTTCAAGAGGTCTAGAATACAAGATCAGGGATGTGATGCAGAGGCTCTATAGGGCACTGGTGAGGCCTCACCTTGAACATTGTGAATAGCTTTGGGTTCCTCATCTAAGAAAACGTGCTGGCATTGGAGAGGGTCAGAGGAGGTTCACAAGGATGATTCTGGGAATGAAAGGGTTATCATACAAGGAATGCTTGATAGCTCTAGGTCTGTACTCATTGGAATTTAGAAGGATGAAAGGAGATATCAATGAAACCTTTCAAACTGAAAGACCTAGATAGAGCAGATGTGCAAAAGGATGTTTCCTATGCCTGGGAATCTAGGACAAGGGGGCACGACCTCAGGATCTCTGTCCGTTTAAAAAAGAGATGCAGAGAAATTTCTTTAGCCAGAGGGTGATGAATTTATTACCACAAGCAGCTGTGGAAGCCCGGTCATTGGGCAGAGCTTGATAGTTTCTTTGTTGAACACTGCATCAAAGGTTACGGTGAGAAGGCTGAGGAGTGGGGCTGAGGAGTGGAAAAAAGATCAGCCATGATTGAATGGCAGAGCGGACTCGATGGGACAGATGGCCTAATTCTGCTCCTATGTCTTATAGTCTTATGGTCTTAATCTACTGTTTGTTTCTAAACAGGGAGTTCATTTCTGAAGTATATTTTTTCTTTGACTTCTTGATGAAAGAGAAGGTAATTGCATATTCAAAATGATTTAAATAATGAATCTGCCAAAGATTATTTTTAGATAATTTCAGTAAAATAGATTTTGAAATTCTTTGTTTTTATTTATTGTTTAAGACTTTTGAGAATGTCGATGAAAACTACTTTCTCGATGAACAGACATTACAAGTTCAAATATACAAAGATTTTTCAGAGGCTCGTAATCTAAATATAAATTATTCATACATTCAAGGTGGTATTTTCAAATAATAATATCTGCTCCTGTTTGATTTTGCTTGTTAATGACACGTTTTTGCATCACTGCTTGATTTGACTTTAGTTAAATCAAAGTAAAATATTATGAAACAGTATCAGAATCGAATTTGTTATCGCTAGCTTACGTGAAATGAAATTTGTTGTTGCACGGCAGCGGTACCATGCAAAGGCATAAAATTACTATAAATTGCAAAATTAAAGAAATGGTGCATAAAAAGGTAGAATGGTTTCACTGAATGCCACTGATTTCAGATTGGCTTTTGTTTCTACAAAATTTGTTTGAAATATCTAGTTCCAAAATCAAATATTTTTCATATATTTCAAATTAATTCAATTTGCAAAATAGCCAAATGCTATAAATAGAAATGGTTGGAAAAGAATCAATGTGATTTTTTGTTAGTAATTCATGATTGTGTAAATATTGTAATAGTGAGTAGAAGGAACAGATATTGCAGGAACTCTAGTAAATGTAATAATGAATGGTGAACTACAGTGAGTGCCGAGTAAAGAGAATTAATCATCAAATCAGTGAAATGACTAAATTATTAATTATGTATACAATAGCATCTTGATTGATTAAAGATCCCAAAGCTCAAAATTTATTAGAATAATGAAGAAATGTTTGTTATATATATATATATATATATACACACACACATATATATATAATGTATTTAGGCCTTTTTCAAGAAGCAGAGAATTTCCAAAAAGATATCAAGGATAAGGACATCCAGTAATGAGAAGTGAAAAGAGAAACAAAGAAAAGAGAACATTAATGGCGTATTTATTCAGGTGAATGTCAAATAGGTCAAGCTGGAAAAAAATTGTTCCATAAGTACAGGTGAGTTTAAGACAATTAGCAACATTACTAAGAAGAACAATGATTTGTATTTTAATAAATGACTCAAAAGATTTAATTATCACAGCTACGTGAACTTTAAGCAAAATTTACAAAAGGATGTGCAATAAAGATTTGCATTTTCAAAACAATTTTAATGTAGACTAACATCTAAGTTACATTACAGACTATTATCAATTTGACATAAAGTCACATGACAAATTATTAGGAGCAGTGACTGACATGCGAAGAGGATCAAAGGAGCAGGCTTCAAAGGGTAGCTAAAGAGGGGGAAAGGTGCATGATGTGAATGTCAGATCTTATGGCTTGTTAGCTGAAGGTGCCATCACCGATGGTGAAGTATCTGTACACAATTGATCTAAATTTGATGCATTAGTGGGCTTTGTCAAAATCACAGTAAGTAACTTATACAAATGAAACATAAGATGGTATTCTAAAAATGCTTAATCATGAGTGGGGATATGGGATATGTTAAAAGGCACATACTGGAATATTAAAGTATTAACTGTGGCTTAGAATAATAAATTAGTTGAATGGAACAGGAGTAGGTGTACAAACAAATCACACTAAAGAATTTCAAGGAATTGGAATTAAGAATAGGTAATTGAAAACTTTTGTTTAAGAAGCTATGTCTTTGCTGTTAAATGTGTTTTTAAAGAGAACTGCACTTGATAACCTATCCACTCCTAACACTTTAGGCCAACAGAAATACGATAAGCCACGATTTCCACAGTGATTCTATATTTCAGTAGAATAACCTGTGTTGCTTGACATTCATGGCTTCCTACTGAGGCGCAATAAAAGAAACACAAAATCTGTGCAAAAAAGATTAAAGGCGAGCTGACTAGGATTAGATAATGTAGTGTGAAGTGCAACGAAGGACAATTTTCATATATGGCACAATTACTTGGTAGCAAAGAAAGGTCAATGTGACCCAGAAGAGAAAGTTAATATTCTTAATTATTAACACAGTACATTGAGAAACTTCTTGATTGTAATTGCACTGATGTTTGCAATTTAGGGAACAGTGAAGTGGAAGGAAACTATGATAGTTACCCACAGAGTGACTATTATGAAAAGGGAGCACCAGAGATGGGCAGCTCGGTAGTTTGGTAACATGGCAGTTAGTGTAATGCTTTACAGTGCCATCCGTCAGCATCAGATTTCAATTTCCACCTCGATCAGTAAGGAGTTTGTATGCTCTCTCTGAGATCATGTGGGTTTCCTCCGGGTGCTCCAGTTTATTCATTCATTCCAAAAAGATGCAGGGGTTACGGTGGGCATTCTATGATTGTGTTGGAAGCACGGTGACACTTGCAGATTGCCACCAGCACATCTTTAGTCTGCGTTGGTCATTGTTGCAAATGGTGCATTTCACTGTATGTTTCAATCTTTCAAAGTACATACACAAAATAAAGCTAATCTCTTTAAATATTTAGTGGATTTTATGTCCTTAACTGTGATTGTGTGTTAAATTGTTTTTTGTATGTCTTAGCTTCCAAATCTGTTTTTGTCTTTCAAATATATGAAACATTTGAAACAGCATATGTAAACCTTTGGAAATGAGTTTACATTTACCACATCGATATGATGTTGGACTGAGATTTTTAGCATCAAGCTTCCTGATCTCATCAAGATAAACAAAAAGAGATCAAATGTGCTTTCACTGAAACCATGTTTCTAAGCAGTTGGACCTCCATAACTAACTTTATATTTGGATTGGTAAGAAAACTGGCAGTCTTCTCTGTATTCATTGTTGGGTGGTACTGACTAATTGGTTATGATAGTACAAAGATTTCCAGTTGAAAATTAACTCGGAGCTGTAGAACACAGAAATAGGCCCTTAGACCGCTAAATCCATGCTGACTTCATTGTCAATATATAGTGTCGATTCTACACTAATCCAATTTACCCACATTAGCTTTCAACATAGCATACCTGACTGAGCCGGATCGGTAAATATCCTCTGCTGTGATGAGATCCATTTCTGGAGTTTTGTCAATTGGAAATGAGTTGGAAGCTACTGTAGCCAGGCTAGGGGTTCACCAGACACAATGAAGGTGAACTAATTGTCTGCTCTGACCTTACCTGTTATTACAGATAGAAGGAAGATAATTAATTAGATCCTCTAATCTAAAATGCCTACAAACTAATCAGACTTATTAGAAAATAATAATTATATTAATAGTTAACCTAAGATATGGTTATTGCCAACTTGTGGGCATGTTTTGCTATATTGGGTTTAGCTTTTACTATTTTTGTTAAAATTGCAGGTATAATCATATTTGGTTTAAATGTTATTTATTTAGAGATACAGCACAGTGTCCCTTCTGGCCCAATGAGCCCACATTGCCCAATTGCACCTTTGTGACCAATTAACCTACTACCCAGTACATCTTTGGAATGTGGGTGGAAACCGAAGAAACCCACACGATCACAGGGAAAACGTACAAACTCCTTACAGACCCGGTCATTGGTGCTGTAATAATGTTTCTCTTGCTGGTTTCACTAAGTGTGTATAGATAACCAATGTCTTATTTAATAATAACTACAGTGTTTGACTTAAAATGTATTTATTTGACTGAATCATTGCCTGCACAATTCTTGTGGCTCAAGCTAAATAAGACAAATAATTAGTCTTATACATGTGATCTCTACCACATGCTAATTGCTACTCATTCATATGGAGTTTTCTCTTTTCAACGGTCACATTTATAAAATATTTCCCTAGATCATTAAAGAATACTCCCTTTTAATGTCACACAATACGCACTAGAGGTCTGTGCAAAGGAGGACATAGTGGCTCCAATGATCATTCAAAGGAAAAATATATTGCTAAGTCATGAATATATGTACACAATATATCATCAAGATGCAGGTGTATGCTCCTCCAAAAGCCAGCAAATTTAAATTTCTGTAACACATTCAAAATGCTGGAGGAAATCAGCAGGTCAAACTGCATCCATGGAAATAAACAAGCAGTCAATGTTTCGGGCCGGGGCCCTTTCCTCAAGACCTATACATTTTATTGATGGAGAGAATATACAATGAAGTGTGGATCACTTCACTATATCCCCAAAATAAAGGTCAATGATACAATATGAACAATGAATCCAATTTACCTCATGTTTTTATGCCGGAGATCGCAAAGACACAGAAGATGGACTGGACTATCCTAAAGTGTTATGCGATCATTGCCTGATGTACAGATTTTATCAATGCACCGTATTGTACTGAGTAACCTCCAATATTATCGTAATCATATTTCTTTTCTCTTATAAATTTTACCAAAACTTGTAACTATGCATAGCAATATACTAAAAATTATTTTTAGATGAAAGATAATCATAATTCCTCAATATATGTAGGTAATTTAGATTGCCAAGTTCATTGATAAACCTAGTTCTGCACTGTTACATTGTTACATATCCCTTTAATTTGAATTTGCACCCAGAACTTGCTTTGCTAATCATTAACAAACACAACAAAATCTGCAGATGCTGGCAATCCAAAGCAACACAAACAAAATGCTGGGGAAACTCAACAGACCAGGCAGCATCAATGGAGAAGGGTAAACAATTCAGACTTGCTGAGTACCTCCAGCATGTTGTATATATTGCTTTGCTAATTATTCCCCAGAAAAATGCATAACATTTTAATCATTATTTATTAGCCAATTTCATATATTTTATGATTTGGAAGGAATGCATGGCAGTATTTATAGACCAATCCTAATTGCCCCTTGAATTGGTCGAATATTCCAAGGGGCAGTGAGGAGTCCAGTGCACAAGCCAGACCAGTTGAGGGCAGTGCATTTCTTTCCATGAAGGACATTTGTAATCTTGGTTGTTATGATAATGAATCATCATATTTTCACTGACTGGCCTTTTATTCAAAGTTTTATTTAATTTAAATTCCCCATATGAAGTGATGAGAATCAAACTTGGGTCTCTGAGCAGTAACAGTTCTGGTCTTTAGGTTGCTTTTTCATGACATAACTACTGAGTTCATATCTTTAAAATGATCCAAAGATAATTCACCCAGTTCCTCAACATTTGCTTTTCTCAATTTTAATTCATAAGAAATATGAAACATTTACTTCCATAATAAATATTTTAAATAATTTATACATCATAAATTATTTATGTATTTCAGACGAACATTACTTGCACATCTCACACAAACTCTCATGGGCCCAGAACACATGCTACATAATCAACAAAGCTCACCAATGCCTTTACCTTCTGACAAGGCTGAAGAGAGCCAGACTATTGACATCAATACTTACAACCTTCTACAAGTGCCCATTTGAGAGCATTCGGACATGCTGCATCACGGTGCAGTACAGAAACTGCACTGCAGTGGACAGGAGAGCACTACAATGGGTAATTAAAACTGTTCAACGCACCACCAGCACCAGCGAACCCACCATCAAGGACATATAGTGTGTGCAGAAAGATGCCAGTAAAAAGCGGGCAATATCATAAAGGATCATACCCACCCTGCTCATGGACTCTTTGTCCCGTTCCCATCAGGGCCGAGGCTACACAGTATTCCTGCCAGCTCCTCCAGACTCAACAACAATTACTTCCATCAAGCCATTTTTCTGATCAATTCCTTGACCCATTAACCCGTCCCACCACAATACCCACAGCTACCTTATCATTTTCTGTTACAGTAACATTGAGTACAAATACTCCTGTACCTAGCATCACTTTATGTATATTCAATCAGTCTATGTATATAATCTAATAGAGTCATAGAACCCTACAGCACAGAGACAGGCCTCCCGGCCCATCTAATCCATGCCGAACCATAAACCAGTTTAGACCCTTCGACCTGTACCTGGAACGTAGCCCACCAGACCATTCCCCCCACTATCCAAGTACCTACCCAAATTTTAAATATTAAAATTGACCCTGCATCCACCACTTGTGCTGGCAACTCGTTCCACACACTCAACCCCCTTTGAATGAAGAAGATTCCCCTGATGTTCCTCTTAAACACTTCACCTTTCACTCTTAACCCATGAAATCTAGTTCTAGTCTCACTCAACCTCAGTGGAAAATGCCTGCTTACACTTAGCCTGTGTATACCCTTTATATACCACCATGACAACCTGGTCAGCTTCTCAAAATCATTCCACCCTTCTCAGTAAATTCAATTCTTTTTCACCTATTCCTACTTCCCATCATGGTGTACAGCACTCTCAGGTTCCTGTTGACCTACGTTCTGTCTTGTTTCTTTTCATCTGCCATGACACACACCAACACCAACATCTTTTTACGTGCCCTTATGATGGTCTGTTCTGCATTTTGGAACCTCCCATGATGACATAATCAACCCCTCTATGTATGGCCTCAAAGGCTGGCCTTGAGATACAATCAGCCATGGTATTAGTTTTCCCTTTGATATGTTGTAAATCCGTTGTGAACTCAGATATGTAGACCACATGGGGTTGCTGCCTCGCAAACCAAAAGTTTGATACTTTGGCCGGGGGTGTGGGTTTGTGGTCAATGAATGCTGTGAAATGGTGACACTCTAGAAGAAAACAAAGATGGTGGACTGCCAGATAGAGACCTAGAAGTTCACGATCAAACGTGCTGTACTTCCTTTTGGGGGACGGAGCTGCCGACTAAAGAAGGCAAGCGGCTGCCACATGCCTCCGCTCAGTTGTTTGTGCACTGCAACCATAGCATAGTCTGAGGCGACAGTAGCAATAGTTATGGGTGTGTCGGGCAGCGACTGCGGCAGTAAAACCACATTCAGATGAGCTCTTTTGGTTTCATCAAATGCCCTGGTCATGTCCACTGACAAGCGAAGCACTTGATTAGGGGTCTTCTTCTTCTTGCGCCCTTAACTCCTGGTGGAGTCGTCAGGGCGCCGTCATGACAAGCTTTGTACCAGCTTTTTGGTGTGCTCATGCAGTATGTCTTGGGCATCTGAATCCTGGCGGAGCCCATCCCTCTCCAGGTTTGACCACAGCTGATTTCCTCCAACTAGGTGGCTCGCCTTGGTCGTGAACACGTGGCCGTTATAGTTCATCTGAGAACCTTTCCATCCTGACCGATGACTTCATCATGGAAGTCATTCGCCCAGTGGTGCCACGTTAACACCACACCCTCACGTGGTTTAGCCCGCCCACTGAAGCAGTTTACCGGGGTATGGTGCTTGGAGCCAACACGTGAGAGGTTTAGGAGACGGATGAGGATCAGTGATGCCCGTCCACCCTGTCTGGTAGGGAGCAGCATGACAGACATCAAAGGTACTACCTCTATCCAGAGCCCCCTATACCCCTATTGATGAGGGGTATTGCCTTTAAACACACTATATAGGGGAAGCATGAGTTCAGCTGCTTGTGGAATGAAGTGGTGATAAAAATTAGCCATGCCTAAACACTCCTGTAGTTTTTTGTAGTGTGGGCTGGTGGGAAATCCATAATAGTAGCTACCTTTGATGGGGGTGGGGGAGGGGTTGGTTTCGCACATTCAACAAAGATGCAATATCCAAGACAGACAATGGTTGACAACCCAAACTGACATTTAGCAGGGTTAATAATTAACCTGTATTGGCTGAAGCACTTGGAAAGTGTGCAGAGATGAGATATGCATTGGATTTGGATGCACTGATCACCAGTATGTCATCCAGGTAAACAAAAAGAAAATCTGAGTCTTTGAATACAGAGTCTATCAGCCATTGGAAATTCTGTGGGTGCATATTTTAACCCAAACCGCATGCACAGAATCTTGAAGAGGCCAAATAGGGTTGTTACAGCTGTTTTGGGAATGTCTTCCGAGCACATAAGCACCTATTGGTACCCCCTAACTAAATCAAGTTTGGAAAATATTATCTTTCTAGCTAAACATGCCGAAAAGTCTTGGGTGTGTGGGACTGGGTAACGATCAGGGATGGTGGCTTCGTTAAGGCAACCGATATTGGACTTAGGGACCAGATGAAGCCCAGAAGTGTAAAATGCCAAGTCTCTCCATGTTGGCAAACACAGCCTTCGGAGATGTCAGCTTTTCTGGGTCCAGTCTACGTGTGCAAACATGGACTAGCGGGCCAGTTATGGGAATGTGGTGTCCGACTCCATGTTTTGCAACTGTAGTGGAAAATGTGAGCTTGGTGATGTTTGGAAATTTACCCGACAGTCGAGTAAACACACATGTGGCAGTGCATGCACTCGACAGAGTCATTTTGGGGAACTTATTGGGGGAGCAGGGTAATGACCCAACATCCTTGACATCCACAAGTCGGCAGTTCTTAAGATCGACCAGCAATCCTTGAGCACACTGAAGCAGAGCATCACTCGTCATGCCCCATAAGTCTGGATCTTGCTTTCGTTGGCAACCTCAAGTGAGGTTGCATTGCACTTTGCTTCTCATCAGTAGGCGATGACGGCAGCACGCTCACTTGTGCACCCATGTCACATAAGTAGCATCACCCAGAAAGAGTGTCTCTAATGAACAGTAGATGACCCTAGCAGCTAGACCCCACAGTGTTGACAGCTCACTAATGTCCCAATGCACTGGCACTGTTAAAGCTGAAAGGTGGTTGGCACATCCAGGCATTTGTACCAAAGCATGCATAGTAAAAACACAGACGTGGCGTAGTTTGTTTCGCAGCCACGGGCGTTTTTATATTGGAGGCCTTGCTGACCAGGCTTACTGAGGTAGAGAAAGGAGGAGGAATGATGCATCACTGCCTATCTGAGTGTAGACAATCAGTTATTTCAGCAAGCTCCCTATAGTCCTTCACAGGAGCATTACTGAGGACTATGCAAACTTGCTCAGGCATTTGCTGCATGAAGAGTTCTTTAAAAATAAAACAAAGGATGGTGATTTCCCAGGAGAGACAGCATGTGGTCCATTAGCTCCAAAAGCCTAGCATCACCAAGCCCAGGTAAGGAGAGCAACTGTTTGGCACGCTCAGATTCCGATTGTCTAGTAGCGTGTAAATGGTGCGTTTTCAGCTATCAGTTTTATCGTGTTCAGGAAGATGTTCAAGCAAAGTCAACACCCTTGCAGCCGTGGAACTGTAGTGTGATGCTACCACGTAGTAGAATGTGGTATTGTCAGCAGAGATTTCGCACAAAGTGAACTAGGCCTCAGCTTACACAAACTAAGCAATGGCATTTTGCTCCCCCAAAAACTCAGGCAGTTTCAAAGTAACTGCATTGGTCGACATGCTCAATAACTCTAGAAATGTCCTAGAGCACCAGGGTCACCTGTGTAAGTTTTCGCAAATCAAATGAAGTGAGGCATTTTATTTTTAAATGAAACCTGTAACACATTTAATGAACTCCAAAACCTAAACTCAAAAGCACACTAAAACTCTTTACGTAATGCACACCTCAGATCAGCCTCAAAGTGAAACCTTAACGCAATACCAGTGGTTGTGAATTATGTCCGTTTATCCCAATTACGTTACCCTATAACCTCCAGTCCTCCGGCACCCCACCTGCGGCTATGCTTTAAAAATCTCTAGTAGGCCCCCTGCATTTTCTGCATTTGCCCTCCACAAGCTCCGAGGGAACATCTTGTCGGGCCCTGGGAATTTATCTACCCTAATTTGCCTCAAGGTTGCAAACACCTCCCCCTCTGTATACTGCATAGGGTCAATGACCTCACAGCTGCATGTATCCCATCTATAGACTCTGTGTCCATCTCCCAAAGAAACACAGGTGCAAAAAATCCATTTACGATTCCCATCTCTTTTGGTTCCACACATGGATTACCACTCTGATCTTCCAGAGGACCAATTTTGTCCCTTGCAATCCTTTTACTCTTAATATATCTGTCGAAGCCCTTAGGATTCCCCTTCACCTTGTCTGCTAGGGCACACTCATATCTTCTTTTAGCCTTCCTGATTTCTTTCTTAAGTGTTCTTTTGTATTTCTTATACTCCTCAAGTATCTCATTTGTTTCTGCCTGCCTATACCTGCTATGCTCCTGATTCTTTTTCTTAAACTGGGCTTCCACATCTCTTGAAAACCAAGTTTACCTCAACCTGTTACCCTTACCTTTTATTTTGGCAGGAACACACAAACTGTGCACTCTTGAAATTTCACTTTGAAGGCCTCACACTTACCGAAGCCATCTTTGCTAGAAACAAACCTGACCAAATCCACACTTGCCAGATTCTTTCTGATACCATTAGAATTATCCTATATAGAATCTCAACCTGAGGACCAGACACATTCTTTTCCGTAATTACCTTGAAACTATTGACATTATGATCTCTAGATGCACAGAGCTTCCCTGTACAAATGTCTTCCAACTGCCCTAATAGGAGATCTAGCATTGCACTCTCTAGCTGGGATGTCTATCTACCGATTAAGGAAACACATTCGACAAACTCTTTCCTATCCAGCCCTTTTACATTATAGGAGTCCCAGTCAATATGTGGAAAGATAAAATCACCTACCATCACAACCTTATGTTTCTTGCAACAGTCTGTGATGTCTGTACCAATTGGTTCCTCTAAATCTTGTAGACTGTTGTGTGGTCAATAATATAATCCCATTAACACGGCTGTACTTTTCTTATTCCTCAGTTCTACTCATAAACCTTCACTAGACAAACTCTCCAGTCTGTCCTGACTGAGCACTACCACATCATTTTCCATGACTAGTAATGCCACCCCTCCCACTTTGATCCATCCTGCTCTATCATGTAGCCCTGGAACACTAAGCTGCCAGACCTAGCCCTATGTAAGCTTCATAACCTCTTTCTCCACAGCCACTCCACTATTGTTCTGACACTCTGATTCACGTCCTTCTGCAACTCTAGTTTAATCTTCCCCCATACAGCACTAGCAGGTACAAAAATACCTTCCGTGCAGGTCCTATCTTCCCTGGAGGAGAGCCTATTTATCCAAGTATCTGAGGATCTCCCTCCTGCACCCTCTCCTTAGCTGTATGATCTTCCCAATTTTGGCCTCACTAGCATGTGGCATGGGTAGACATCCTCAGATCACAACCCTGGAGGTTCTGTCCTTTATCTTAGCACCTAACTCCCTGAACTTGCTTTAATACCATAAGATCATAAGACATAGGAGCAGAATTAGGCCATTCAGTCCATCGAGTCTGCTCTGCCATCCCATCATGGCTGATCCCAGATCCCGCACAACCTCACACACCTGCATTCTCGGCATATCTTTTGATGACCTGACCGATCAGAAAACGATCAACACCGCCTTAAATATACACACGGACTTGGCCTCCACCGCAGTTTAAATTCCAGTGAGTACAGGCTGAAAGCTGCCAAGCGCACCTCATACATTAACCCTTTCATTCCCAGAATCATCCTCAGGAACCTCCTCTGGCTCTCTCCAATGAAATTGTATTTTTTCTGAAATATTGGGCCCAAAATGGTTGACAATACTCCAAGTGTGGCCTGACTAGTGTCTTATAAAAGGTTCAGCATTATCTCCTTGTATTTATATTCTATTCCCTTGAAATAAATGCCAACATTGCATTTGCCTTCTTTACTACAGACTCAAACTATAAATTAACCTCTTGGGAGTCTTGCACTAGGACTCCAAGTCCCTCTGCACCTCTGATGTTTGACCCTCTCCCCATTTAGACAATAACCCACAGTATTGGTCCTTTTGCCAAAATGCATTATCATACATTTCCCAACACTGCATTCCTCTTTGCATGACCTTGTCTCCTCTCCTACCCATGTCATTGGTACCAATGTTGACTACTAACTCTGGCTTCTCCCCTCCCTCTTAAGAATGCTGTGGACTTGATCCAAGATGTCCCTGGACCTGACACCCAGGAAGCAACACACCATCCGGAAATTTTGTTCATGTTCTCATTCACAGAACCTCTTGCCTGCTCCCCTAACCAATGAATCCCCTATCACTACAGCTCTCCATTTCTCTTTTCTCTTCTGAACCATAGAGCCAGAGCCAGTGCTGGAGACTTGACTGCTTTGGCTTTCCTCTGCTACATCATCCCCACCAACATTCTCCAAAGCAGTATTTCTGTTGTTGAGGGGAATGGTCACAGGGTGGTCTGTACTGACTGCCTATTGCCTTTCTCCCTCCCAACGGTCTCCCAGTTACCTGTGTATTAAACCTTGGATGTAGCTACCCCGCTGTATGTCCTATCTATACAAAATGAAATACCTAATTTTATGTGTTTACATTCATTGTGTTTTTTAATTGTGTTCTGTATGCTTTGGGTGTTTTTTATGCTGCATTAAATCTGGAGTAGCGATCATTTTGTTCTTCTTTACACATTTTAATTGATGAATGACAACAAGCAATCTTTATTGAAGGCTAATGTGTATGCTAAAGTGTCTAGTTTATTATGCTGCTCCAGTCTGAAATGGCATTTATGGCTATGCTCCATTTGTAGTCTTTGGAATTTATAAACCAAGAATGCCTTTATTTTCCCTTATTCTTATCTTAATGATTGATCCTGCCTTTTACTTTTACGAAAACCTTTTAATATTCTTTTCACATTTACAAAGTAGTACTTCCTTTCAGTACCACACAAGGTGGCATATAATCCTTAGCAACATAAATCTGACAACAGATGGAAAACAGACAATTTTGTGCCAAGAAACAGTGATGAGATTTGAGAGCTGCCCAAAAATGACGGGTGAATCAAATGTATAGAGCACAGACTGATTTATGTTTCAACATCCTCATTGCAAGTAATCAGGTTCTGAGTTCAGGGACTGGAGTATGAAATGTAATCTGACACTCCAATCTATTAAAAGGGATTTTTCTGTTGACAAGCATAGTGACCTCCAGATAAGAAGTCAAAACTTCATTTGTATGTTCCATATTTTCAGCTTAAAGACACGAACAACAATACTGCTACTGACATGTAACATTGCAGGGGTAGGAAAAGCCATGTGGTGCCACTGTACAGGTCTAAACTACATTCTTAGTCAGTTTGAGAGAAATGCTGTCACGGTCCCGGTCGTTAAATTCCCATATTCTCCTAATTCCCTTTGATTGCGGCACACCTGATTCTCATCTAGACCTAAAGCATAAATATCCCGGCTTTGCATCCACTCATCGCCAGATCGGTGTTTCAGCCAGTGTGGTAATTCACGTTCCTGGCCACATAGGATTGTGTATTCTAAGTTTTACTTCAGTACCAAGGTTTACCTGTGTAACTCTGTCTCTCCGTGTCAAGGAAAGTATTGCCTGCCTTTTGCCTTTACATTTAATGCTCCGTGTCAAGATAAGTGTTGCTTGCCGCCTGTCTCCAGTTTGCCATTCAGCTCCAGCAACGCCCTGTGTCAAGATGTTTTGCCTGCTTCCTGCTTTTCAGTTCACCCTCCTGTTTTTGCCGTTCAGCTCCCACCACACTCACGCCCTTGTCTGCATCCTAACTATCTCCGTGCCAGTGCCTTACGTTTGGCTTCACTCATTCTCTGCAACAAATGCACCATATTTCACCTCAGAGACGCTTCACATGCTATACAAGTAAAACAAAATAAAGGATAAACCAATGATATGGATAAATTAATGCCAAATTATGATAAAAGTCAACATCTCATATCGATTGTGTGTTAAACTTGCAAAAGAATGGATCTCTCAATATTATAAAAAGAACCGGAGAACTGAAAGTAATGATTATGAATAGATGCAATACAGAAACAGTTACAATTTTATCTAGAAGAAATCTGTCCACTCTATTAATGATTCTAATCGTCTTATACAACTTCCATTCACCTCTCATCCTCGTTCACTCCAAAGCCTGCTCAACCTTACTTCATAAGGCATTCTCTAATCCAGGCAGTGTCCAGGTAAATTTTCTCTACAACGTCTCTAAATCTTCCACATCCTTTCTATAATGAGAAAACCAGAACAGAACACAATACTCTAAGTGTGGTCTAACCAGAATTTTTTTGGAACTGCAACATTACCTCAAGAGTCTTGAACTCAATAAACTGACTACTGAAGATCAATACACCATATGCCATTGTGAACACCCTATCAGCTTGTACAGCAACTTACAAAGAACAGGGGACCCGCTTGAGGAACACCACTAGTCACCAACCTCCAGGCAGAATAAACTCCATCGACAACCACCCTCTGCCTTCTATGGGTAAGCCAATTCCACTTCCACACAGTAAAATTTCCATGGATCCCTTGTCACATGACTTTCTGGATGAGCTTAGCATGGGGAAATTTGCCAAATGCCTTACTAATTTCATATACACCACATCTACTGTTCTAGCTTTATCAATAAGTTTTGGCATCTCATCAAAAAAGTTCAGTCACGGTTGTAAGGCTCAACCTGCCCCTCACGAAAAAAGACAGTGAAACTGTAGTGATAATTCAATCACAGGAAATCCTAACGGGGTTGTGCCAAAGCAGCATCTATATCTATAGAGTTTAAAAATAGGAAAGAAAACAACTTTATTTTATTTTTTTATTTTTTATATTATAGAAATATTGTAAGTTTATTATATAGAAAAAAACTAACCCACTACCAAGACCGAAGCTGATTAGTAAAGAAGGAAAAGGAAAAATAGTATATTATTAGCCATCATCTGTGCTTTAACAGCAAATCAAAGGTTTTGAAAATAGTTCAAAAAAAGTCCCCAAAATGTTTGAAAGTCTTGATTAGATTCAGAAATTGAACACCGAATCTTCCCTAAATTTAAACAAGACAGCGCATCACACAGCCTTTGAACATGAGTGGGAGGGACCGCATCTTCCCATTTAAGCAAGAGCACCCTCCTTGACATAAGAGAAATAAAAACCAAAATGTGCAAATCAGATTTCTCCAAATAACATCCTTTCCTCCAACAATACCAAATAAAGCGGTGAAAGGATTAGGCTTAAAATTTACTTTAAAAAGTACCGAGAAGGTTTTAAATACTTCTTTCCAATATTTTTCAAGACTCGGGCATGTCCAGAACATATAAATGAGTGAAGATTCTCCATTATTACATTTATCACAATAAGGAGATATATGCAAATAAAAGCGAGACAACTTTTCTTTGGTCATGTGCGCCCTTTGGACCACTTTATAAATTGTAGGAGAGAGTGGTGAGCACATAGTGATGAAGTGTTAACCAATTTAAAAACTTCATTCCAAGTTTCCTCAGAAATCGAAGTATGTAAGTCCTGTTCCCAAAGATTTTTAATTTTATCTAAAGGAACACTTCTCATTCCCAGCAACATATTATAAATATTAGATATAGATCCATTATAAAGAGATTTCAAATTAAAAATTACATCTAGTAAATTTTTATCAGGACTTTTAGGAAATGTACATATTTGAGACCATAAAAAGTCTCTTATTTGCAGGTATCGAAAAAAGTGAGTTTTGGTTAAGCTATATTTAGCTGGCACTTGCTCAAATGAAAGGAGACTTCCCTCCACAAACAAGTCCTTGAAGCATGTAATACCTAATCTATCTCATTCTTTAAAAGCCACATCTATCATAGAAGGTTTTTTTAAAAATTGGAAAAAATGGGACTTGAAAGAGGAAATCCCAATAAGCCAAAGTATTTTCAGAATTGTACCCAAATTCTCATAGTATGTTTAACTACCAAATTGTCAGTTAACTTACTCAGGGATAAAGAAAGTGAGGATCCAAGAAGAGAAAAGCAGTGAGGTCATTTGGCTATCAATAAAAAAGTAATCAATCCTGGAATATGTATGATGGAAATGAGAGAAAAACGAATATTCCCCATCTACTGGATGAAAAAAACACCAAACATCAACAATACCACATTTCATTAGAAAAGGTTTAATAAGCACAGCTGATTTATTTGGTATCATTAGTTTAGAAGATGAATGACCTAAAGCTGGATGTAAAAAACAATTAAAATCTCCTCCCATTACCAAATGAGTACAGACTCAGATCTGACAAAAATGAAAAAAAAAACACTTAAAGAAGCCTGGGTCATTTATATTCAGAGCATACATATTGGAAAATACCATTAATTTGTTATCTAGGTTCCCTGATACTATAACAAAACCACCATTAGTATCAGAAATTACCTTATGTTGAACAAAGGAAACTTTATTATCTATAAGGATCGAAACACCTCATTTTTGGCCTGAAACCAAGAATGGAAATGAGACTTTCTCCATCGATTAAAAAGGCATGAATTGTCACACTTACTTATATGAGTTTTTTGAAGAAATACAATTGGTACCTTAAGTTTTTTAATATCAGCAAAAATCTTATTTCTTTTCACAGGGTGATTTAGACTTTTCACATTAAAACTAAGTAAATTAATATTTTGATCCATTTTAAAACTATTTATAAGAAAGGTTAAAGCAACAATCAAAAGAATGTAGATTAAACCAAACAATAAACCTTGAGATATGGTAACTAGGCAACAGAGTTGACTATATTTCCAAATCAGTTTCAAGAAAAAAAAACTCCCCGATAATCCGCTCCCAATTGCCCACCATTGAGAACATCTACCATAAACACTGCCTGGGCAGGGCGATAGAGATAAATGTAAAGGATGGGAAGGTGAAGAGGAGAATGTTATAAAATCTTGAAGTTTAAAGTTAATCATCTATTTTTTTCTTTTAAAACAACCTTCATCATTAAGTCGAAATCATACCCCTTCAGAGAAACACATGAAAACATGACAACTGTATTTGAAATTCATAATAATAGAAACTTTGGAAAATGGGACCTCAGATAGGGCTGATGAGTTTGCTCTATCAAGAGCTTGGGCAGACTATGTAACCGAAAGGCTTCTCTGTGCAGTGTCCATTCTATAACCGGAGGAAGAAAAGCTAAAAGGCAATGAAAAGAAGCCACTTGTGGGCATACTGTTGGTCATGACTTGCAGCCCTGAAGTTGACTTAACAAAATGTCAATCTGCAAGATACTAACGTACAACATTACAAGCAGACAATTAGCAGCTACTTACTCAGGGATTATCCCATTCGATAGCATTGCCACTGCCCATGCCAGACCCTAAACAACTTCTTTTGGTTCACCAACCACCTGAAATTTACTCAGATTAGGCACAATTCTTCATGAGCTGATTATGATGCATGTGTTGACTAAAGTTTACTTTATAAAGCTGCCCTACCATCTGTAAGATTCAAAATAGGATTGGAGTAGAAGATCTCTAACAATCCAAAGACACTGAAGAGTGTTCCTATTCAATAGCATGAAAATCCATGAACCAGTAACTTTTCTTTGCAGTCCAACATCATTTACCAACTGAAGCCACACACAAGGTGCTAGAGCAACAGCACCTCATGCAGCATAAGGCCACAAGACCATAAGACATAGGAGCAGAATTAGGTCATTCAGCCCATCAAGTCCAATCCACCATTCCATCATGGCTGATTCCAATTCCCACTCAACCCCATACTTCAGTCTTCTTACCATGTCCTTTGATGCCCTGACTGATCAGGAAACTATCAACTTCTGCCTTAAATATACCCACAGACTCGGGCTCCATTACAATCTGTGACAGAGCATTCCACAGAATCGCTGGTCTCTGGCTAAAAAAAATCTCCTTACCTCTGTTCTAAATGGCCACCCCTCAGTTTCGAAGCTGTGCTCCCTGGTTCTGGGTACCCCACCATAGGAAACATCCTCTCTATATCCACCCTATCTCTTCTTTTCACCATTCGGTAGGTTTCAATGATATCCCCCTGCATTCTTCTAAATTTCAATGAGTACAAGCCCAAAACTGCCAAATGTTCCTCATATGTTAACCCCTTCATTCCCGGAATCATCCTCATGGACCTCCTCTGGATTTCCTCCAATGACAATACACCTTTTCTGAGATATGGAGCCCAAAACTGTTGACAATACCCCAAGGACTATTGTTGGAGTTAGATCTACACAGCACTAAATCAGGTCAAGGCTGTAGCTCTCACAATCCTGGGTAATCATAAGGAATGAGTATTCAATGCTGCACTACCAGCATATATGAAGAGAAATGGACAATTGATGTTTTAGGCTGAGATGTTACAACTGGAAGGAAAAATAAAGGGAGCTTAGCCAGTATAAAAATGTGGAAGATTTCTGGATACAAGCAGCCAAGCCAAGACAGCCTTTATACAGTCAACTGGCTTCACAAGCAGCAAAATGCTGAGCCATAGGCACAGTCAGTGTGACAATGTTGGTACAGCAAATGCTACCGTCCAAACAGGATAGTCGAACCTGCTGAGTTCCTCCAGTATCTTGTGTTGCTCCAGATTCCAGCATCTGCAGTCGTACACATCATCATTTTCCAACTGGATGACAGCAATTTGTGAAAGCTTTCTCATCTTCACAAAGTGAATATTTGGCTAAATACCACCAAAAAAGATTGGAGTAGCTTTTGGCTAAATACTTTAACACTAGCAAGAAGGATTAACTCAGAAATAAGTCTGCATCAAGGTCTGCCCCATAACAACACTGCACTGAATCAGGGCAAGGCTGTGGCTCTTGCAATCCTGGCTGATCATAAGGGAAGGGTATTCAATGCTGCACTAACAGTGACATTCACCACTCAACAGTGATAACAGATGGGTTCCCACTATGTTCCTGAATATTTCAAGCAGCATAAAGCCCCAGAAATCTCTATGTATATGCAAATCAGCTTTTGTCCACAGGTGCCCAACTGCACTCTTCACACAAGTCTTCCAAAGAAGCATTTAATTCCTTGCAAGCTGAGTATGAAACATTGCAGGAACTGAATCTACTTTATGAACCTCTTCCACCATAACAAGAGGTTTGGAAAAGTTGTCTAGGTTCCCAAAGACATCGGCCTAGAAGCAATCCCTTTCAGAATGTGCAGATCCTGCCATTAAATTACTCCCATCTGTCTGAAGTGCTGAGCTAATTAACTGTGCATTAAATGGATGTAGTCTGTTTCTTCGAATAGAATGCTTCAACTTGATCAGTCAGCAAGTGTGTCTTGTGTGTTTCAAATGAAATAAATGCTAAGGAGAGTGAGCTGGTAAGATAGCTGCAGTGGGGATGGGAGTGGGGAAAAGGACACATTCACATTTGTATGAAGATTATTGTATTAAGGAAGAAAGGCAAGGGATTTGATAAGGAGTTACCATCATTTTCAATAATCTCTGAAGCACTAGATTCTTTGACAGGCCAATGCCCTCACCCCCAGAGAAGTGAGCCTATTGACCTAATGTAGGGACCAATGTCAGTCAGCTGTTGCACGCTGTCTTCTCTTGCAGGAGTGTTAATGTGTGTGAGTGAGAATAGTGCACTTCAGCAACTATTGGTAGACAGGATGTTACTGCCCTGCTCCAACCTCGGATATGAATTCACCAATGGAGACCAGGCCCTCAGAGCTATTCCCTATCCACCTTTCTCTCACAGAAACCTGATGGATTTCTGAATCTCATAGTGCGCAGGACAACATCAAATTTGGGAAAGTAGGATGCCAGATCCCCATGTTTTGCTGCAAACGTTCATATCGGTTGCGCCAAAGCTGAACAACTACTTCCAGCAGCAGTGGGCTTCAGTAGTCAGAATCAGAATCAGGTTTATTATCATGGGTATGTGACATGAAATTTGTTAACTTAGCAGCAGCAGTTCAATGCGATACATAATTTAGCAGAGAGAGAAAAATAAATAAATAAAATAAAACATAATAAATAAACAAGTGAATCAATTATGTATATTGAATAGACTATTTAAAAATGTGCAAAAACAGAAATACTGTATATTAAAAAAGTGAGGTAGTGTCCAAAGCTTCTAAGTCCATTTAGGAATCGGATGGCAGAGGAAAAGAAGCTGTTCCTGAATCACTGAGTCGTGTCCACTTTGATGGGTGCAGCACAATGCTGACTGGGAATCTAGTTTCAACCACTACACTGGATTCCTGAAATTATTGGAAATTAGCATGCACTGATGAGGAATACCAACATCAACGCAACCCAAGCACAAAGTCCATGCACAAAATAGCAGTACTGGGGCAAATTGACACAGGTGTGTATTTCAGATCATTTGAAATTATTGCATGTTTTCACTTCTAAGCAGTATCTTTCAATGAGCTAGGCCATGCAAAGGAGTGTAAAGTTTCAATTTTGCAGCCAATGACATAAAAACAGGAAAATGATTGACAAGATTCTGCACCTACGAACAAAATAATTGCTAAGGTGCTAATACTCTGAGATACTTGGCTGTATAAATCACAAGAAAAGGAACACTTAGAAAATCAAAATAAGGGCAGTGTGCATTGAATTCAAAACTACTTGGCTTAATACAAATTCACTTGGTTTGTGTTGGATTAATGATGCAGTCTCATGTTAGGTTTTTTAAAATTACAGCAAGAAGAATATTTTAAATGTTTAAGGTTCATTAATTAATATCATAACTCAAAACAATTTAAGCTCTACAAAATTCTCTATTCAGCAAGGAGGAAGAGAGCAGCATCTATCTTCATTGATTCCTTCATCACAGTTAATGCAACATGCAAAATCTGAATAATTTGTATTCCAGCCAACAACAAAGATTGATCCAGTGTCTGGTTTGGACAAGGTGGAAAATGTTATATGAAAGATTTATCCCCATTGAAAGTACAATACGCCTAAAAGTATTAATTGAATTGCGAAGTTTTTTGTTACATTTTTTCTAATTGAAGACATTCAATGTGATTCTTCAAAACAGTGATATGAACTTCTATTTTCATTCTTGATGCTTGTTTCTGAAGTTTGGTCTCTGTATCAGTTGTCAAGTGCAAAATTATAATTTAGAAATGTTTTGGAGATAGGCTTGTAATGTGTTCTGTTCACTGAAGAACACGGTGCAGAATACATAACTAAAAATTCTGCTTCATTCCCAACCACCATCCACATTAAATTAAAAGCTTTACATTTCTTTGGTGAAGTAACACAATTTCAAGTGAGTCCTTCTTTATGGATCTGAAATGACCTGGATTATAACAGATCATTAGCTATTTTCTTTTGTAACAATTTGCTATTAAAATTGCACATTGATTTTTCTGAAAATAATAAACCCATCACTCATGAGGAAAGACTTGTGTTACTGAATATAAGGAGAACCTGTAGCCACACATAAATGAATTCACAGCCTCCTCTATTTTCTGGTAATGACCTCATGGCAAAGCTTGAATGATTTTTTTAGGATGAGGACATTGTTATTATTATGTCTCCCAAACCGCTTTTCAGAAGGTGGTGATGAGTCACATGTGGTTTATTTAATGTTTCAATAGTAAATTGTAAATAAGTTCATTAAGCACACTTGTTCATTTAAATAATTCATTACAGGTTATATGTAAAAATAAGTGAATTGTATACATCATGACGCTACCACATGATGCGTGTGTCCCTTGTTTAAAGAAAGCGTAGAATTGGACTCACATTTCCGACCCCCATGCCTTCCTTTGAATTTGCTTAATGTCTTGAAGTTACAAAGCATAACAGTGGTGACGAGGTATTTTTAAAGTGAACCTGAGATGCAGCAACCTGTGGAAGCGCAGCCAGATGTTCAAGTTAAGAAAAATCTCAGGGAGGAATGTCAAGTAACAAAACAGCATAGCACATACAGAGACATTCTAGTTAAACAAGCGGTAATAAATGGAAGACTTCATGGGTTCATAAACAGTGAGTACTGAGTGATAATAATCATGAATAAAAAGAGCAGAAATTAATGGCTGCACTGGAAAGATTGAGAGCAAGTAACTGGTTCATGTATACTGAGCTAATTGAACAGTATTTTGAAGCAACTGAAATAGCCAATGAAAAACAACTACCAATTTTGCTGCATGCATATGGTTTAAAGGCTCACAATTTGCTTAGAATTTTAACTGCTCCATCCAAGCCAGCAGAAATGATTTTTGCTGATATGGTGAAAGTAAATCAGGAACCTTAAGAACCAAATCTGTTGTTGCTTGCAGAATGCTTTAGGATTCATTAGTGGAATCAAAATGGAGAGGAATCCATTTCAGTGCATGTAGCTAAATTGAAGAGATTGTCTGAGCATTGTCAGTTTGGTAATGGGCTGAAATCAGATAGTTTGTGGAATCTTACAAGAAAACATTCAAAAATGGCAACTAATTAAAGCACAACTTATATTTAAAAGAGTAGTTGAAGTAGCTCTATCAATGGAAACAGTAGGCTGAGACACAATTGGGTTGCAGTCAGGAATGAAAGTGAGTACAAACAAAATTGCAATGTCAGAGCAGAAACCAGCCTTACCGAACAAATTGTATTATGATTGTGGCAGGGGCTTACATACATCAGATCAATGCAGGTTTAAAAGCAAGATCTGTAGAAAATGCAACAAACTAAGACACATACCAAGAGTATGTAGGGAAGACAAAAATAAATGGACTGCACAGAGAAGAGAAAAAGATAAAATGTCAAGTTGCAGTTTCAACAAGAGCAGTAATCTGCATATTTTTGATGAAAAAACTGGTAATGATGTGACTGACTAGGACTGAGTAGCCTTGAGAGTTACAATGTGAAAACTTGCAAAAGATAAGCAATGTGGTTTATGCCAGTAGTGAACAGCAAATTAATTAAAATGGAATTAGACACTGTTCGACCATTTCAGTCATTCCAAAAGTGAGTTTGAATGGCCTTTCAAGGATACTAACCTAAAGCCTGCAGATATCCGATTAAGAATTTATACAGGGGAAAAGATAACTCCTGTGAGAATGATGATTGTGACAGTAAAAATGCAACAACCAACAGGCCACATTGAGATTGCATCTGATAAAACAAATCAAATGATCTGCGTTGTAAGTGGCTGAGACAACTACAACTTAATTGGAGATCCATCCACAATTTTCATGTCACATTCCCTCCAAAAGAGTCAACTGAAAGTGAATTAAGAAAGGTAATAGATGATGCCACAACTGTGTCCATGCTGTATACCATGAACCGTTGCCCAATAGAGGGCAAACATGTGTTGGTGCCAACCACTGTGCCTTTGATTAGAAAGCATATTGGACCAAGGAAGGAATACTGCTCAGGGGAATCATGAAAGATCCAAAAGCAGTGGTCTGACTACAACTGTGTTCGTAGGCACCATATCTGAAAAAAGTTTCTGATATGTTAATCAAGCAGTTACTTGTAAAATGTGGCTTGGTTTTAAGCTGAAAGAGAGTTTAAGGAGCTTCGGGAAAGGTGCAAGCATTCAGCTATTGCGAGTTTGCAAAACCAGAATCTATTCTTTGTGCATTAAGATTATTGCATGAGCATCATATGGGGACCAAAAAGCTGCTTGAAAAAGTAGATGCAAAGATCAAAGCCCAGCTGGATGATTAGAAGGCCAAAAGGAAAGGAGCCGATGGAGATATGAAAACAGGGGATTTGTCCAATGATGTTGTGAATGAGGAAATCAACAGAAGATATTAGATCATAAAGGGAGCAATAGAAGGATTAATAAGAGAATACTTCAGTGAAATAAATGCACCTTCCCAAAATCAAGATGCACATCCTAGAAAAAAAAGATAAGAAGTTGAAAAGAAGAGAAGAGATAGAGAGAAAGAATGAGAGCAAAAGAGAGAAAAGTGTGGAAGAGAAAGAGAACATGTAAGAGAAAAAAACAGGATAGATAGAGAGAAAAGCCGAGAAGAGAAGAAAAAATATGTCCAGAGCTGTCAGGACCACTTCCTGCAGTCGCAGATTTAACTCCTGCAACCATGGAGGAGGTTCCCGAACTTTAGATTGTTCCACAGCCGCAAGTCTCTCCTGCCAAGCAGAGTGACCTCTCTTGTCAGAAAATACGTTATTCCACAAGATCAAGAAATCCTCCATAGCTTTAGGTCTGAATGGGACACCTGAATGGGCCAATTTAAAATTGACTCTGCTGTGGATGTCTGTATATAATAGTTGTAATTTATAGTATATTGTGTATACAGTTGAGATGAATTCTCTATTGAGTTGGACTTTATAGCTAAGCAGGGAGGAGAGTTGTGTATTTAATGTTTCAATTGTGTTTGAGTAGTAATGTGTATACGTTGATTAAGCATGCTTGTTTGTTTAAATAACTCAATCCGGGTTATATGTTAAAATAAGTAAATTGCATATGTCATGACGCGTGCCTTGTTTAAAGTAAATATGGAGTTAGTCTTTTCAGACTCCTATGTCTTCTTTTCAATTAGGTTAATGTTTTAAAGTTAAAAAAAAATAGCACCACCCCCTTTAAAGTGCTGAAGTTCTGTTGTTTTTGTCATTTCCCCGGTACTAATGGGTTTGTTGTATTGAATTCTCCAAGGCAGGATGGTGTGCAACTTCAAGGTAAACTTTCAGATGTACATGCACCCCTTGTCCTTCTCAGTGGCAGAGGTCACACTACAGTAGGTTTTTGACATAGGAGATAAATGGCCAGGATAATGAAGAAGGGAACACCAAAATGTGCATATCAAGGCTGTTCATCGTGCCGCCACCATTTGATTCAGAGAACAGCAGAATAACCCTCACGGGGGCACTTTCTGCAAAGAAAATCATCTGAAATAAAAATAAAGAAAATACTTGCAGCAGTTCATTTGTGTTCCTATTAAAGGCATCATCTAATTATGCAGTATTTCAATACAATATTCATATGGAAATGATCAGTCATACAACAGGAATGTTATTAAATAATTTCATGCAGCCACACCAGGGGATATTAGAATGGCTAACCAAATACTGAACAGTGCAATATATTTTTCCTCAGAAAGTGTTGAAAAGATAAGAATATCAAGTAGGGAGTCTTCTCAGTTTTGATAGCTGAAAGCTGTAACCAACCAATATGCAATAATGAAACGAAAACACAAAATATTGGAAATATTCAAGAGATCAGACAGCTTCTCGAGAGACTAAAAGTAAACATTCGAGATCAATAATCCTTCATTAGAAGTAGAGGAAGTGATAATGAGAATTAAATCTAATAGAGACAAATATGAAATGATGTAATTTTGTCAGATAAAATTGAAGACAAAATTCAATGAATACAGCGTCTCAGTTTTAACATGTCTTTTCTTCAAATATAAATTATCATACCACTTATTAATTAAGTATCTCTAAAAGCATAGTGTTACCGAGGCCATTCCGTCATAAACATTCCCTTTACCCATCACTCCTCACTGTCTCTCACCCCACCCAACAACTTAAAAATCTTGCTGTCTCATTTTCAATTCAGTCATGAATTTGAAACCTTGAGTCTCTTGCCACAGATGCATTTCATTTATAATTGATCTTTTCATCACTCCGCCCCTCTCTCTCTCATTTTGTAAAATTTGGAACTTATTGTTGTATTTTGTTAAATCGAAGACTCTGCTATCAATGAATGCTTGTAAATGCCAAGGATATTCAATGATTATTGAAAGGATGGTGCCAGGACTTAAGAAACTGGGTTATAGGGTAAGGTTGAATAGGTTAGGATTTTATTCTAAAGAATTCAGGAGAATGAAGGGAGATTTAATAGAGGTGTACAAAATTATGAGGAGTATAGATAAGGTAAATGCAAGCAGATATTTTTCCACTGAGGTTGGGTGAGACTAGAACTAGAGGTCATGTGTTAAGGTGAAAGGTGAAATGTTGAAGAGGAATAAGTGGGGGAACATCTTCATTTAGAGGGTGGTGAGAGTGTTGAACGAGCTGCCAGTGGAAGTGGTAGATGTAGGTTTAATTTCAACATTTAAGAAAAATTTGGACACGTACATGAATGGCAGGGGTATGAATGGATATGGTCTGGGTACAGGTTGGTGGACCAGGCAGTTTAACAGTTCAGCACAGACAAAATTGACCTAAGGGCCTGTTTCTGTGATGTAGTGTTCTATGACCCCATGGTTCTCTGACCCTGACAATAGTGATAGCTAGTAAGTCAAGCAGAAGTGTATTAGTTGATAACATTGTACCATACATTCACCAGTTTGCCTGTACTAGGAGTCAGGGACTAGAAAAAAAAACAGGGCAAGGTGTTGTGGCACAGGGACAGTTGTTACCATTTTAGCAACAGAAAATTTGCCTCAGTGAACAAACCTAGAATGTATCAGGAAGATGTGCTGGTGGAGGCAATCAAAGAGTTGGAAGTTGTAGCTACAAAACCCAAAGTATTGTAAATACTGGACACCTGAAGTAAAAACAGAGGATGGTGAAAATATTTGGTCAGTAGAAAGATAAGGAAATAGTTGGATTTCATGTAGATGACCTTGCAACTAGTAGCTCTATAGAGTACAGGAAATGCATTGAACTTTTAAACATAATGGTGCTGTTTGGACCATTAATGGTGCTTAATATTTGGTATAATTAAAGATAATTTGCTGCCTTCTTATGACTGGTTCAGAGATTAGAATACTAGAATCGAGTTGAGGCTGGTAAATATTAACAGAGAAATGAATTGAGTACTGGAAGTTGCCAAAATACAAAATACTTTTTTAAAGAAACTATTTGATAATAATGTAGATTACCAAGGAAACACTAGATAAACAACAGCAAAAGTCTTTTGCCCCAGAGTAGGATTCAGATAACAGATAGCAAAACTATATCTGAAGTAAACATAATGGAGAGGAGTCATTCAGCAAATACATCTCAGCTGATGTGATCCAGTAAATGATCACTTCTATTGATTTCCTTTCTAAAATTCTGAATATAAAAACACATCACCTTATTTTCTGAGATATTATTTAAACTTTTCATAACTATTTCTGACTACTCTACTGCTAAAACTCTGATAGGTTTCCTGCAGTGTACACGTGAGAAAATAAACAGCCATATTCCATTGCCTGTTCAAGACTCTTGCCATCACTAGGATATTCACTGCAATTTTAAGAAAGGCACAAGTTTAGCATGTAAGCTTTTTAATTAAAATACTAATCAAAATGCAAATACCTGTTCCTCGATGTCAACTAGAGAAAGGAGATGGTTATCAACTTGAGGAGAACTTGCACCGCTCACACCTCTCTTTGCATCAGTGACACAGCAGTGAAAACTACAAGCAGTTACTAATTTCTGGGAGTGAACACCTTGCACAACCTCTCATGGTCCCAGAACACATTCTACACAATCACCAATGCCTTTATTTTCTGAAGAGGCTGAAAACAGCTGAACACATAAATCCTCATAGAGGGATCAGAAGTGGAGAGAGTGAGCAGTTTCAAGTTCCTGGGTGTCAAGATCTCTGAGGACCTAACCTGGCCCCAACATATCAATGTAGTTATAAAGAAGGCAAGAGAGCAGCTATACTTCATAAGGAGTTTGAAGAGATTTGGTATGTCAACAAATACACTCAAAAACTCCTATAGATGTACCATGAAGAGCATTCTGACAGGCTGCATCACTGTCTGGTATGGGGGGGGGTCTTCTGTACAGGACCGAAAGAAGCTGCAGAGGGTTGTAAATTTAGTCGGCCCCATCTTGGATACTGCAAAGTACCCAGGACATCTTCGAGGAAAGGTGTCTCAGAAGGGCAGTGTCCATTATTAAGGACCTTCAGCACCCAGAGCATGCCCTTTTCTCACTGTTACCATCAGGTAGGAGGTACAGAAGCCTGAAGGCTCACACTCAGTGATTCAGGAACAGCTTCTTCCCCTCTGCCATCTGATTCCTAAATGAACTTTGAACCCATGAACACTACCTCACTTTTTAATATATATTATTTCTGTTTTTGCACAATTTTTAATCTATTCAATATATTTTACTGTAACTGATTTATTTATTTGTTATTATTTTTTTCTTTTCTTCTTCTATATTGTGTATTGCATTGAACTGCTGCTGCTGGTGACAATAAACCTGACTCTGATTCTGTTTCTGATTCTGAGTCTGATTCTCAGCACATCTATAGTCACGTCATTCTACAGATGCAAAGAGGAGAGCATCCTAACATGCTACATCACTGCATGTACAGAAACTTCTCTACAACAGACAGGAAGGCTCTACAATGGGTACTTAAAACTTTTCAATGTATCACCACCACCAGTCTACCCACCATTAGGGACATATATACAGAGAGGTGCTGGCAAAGGGCCTGTAACATCATGAAGGATCCCACTCACTCTGCTCATAGATTGTTTGTTCCACTCCCATCAGGGAGGAGGCTACGTAGACCCACCAGACTCAAAAACAGGTATTTTTCCCAAGCAATAAGGCTGATCAACACATCTACCCACTAACCTCAGCCCCAACCACCACTACTTTATCATTTCCTGTCAGTCACCTTACGTACAGACACTGCAGTGCCTAGTGCCACTTTATAGACATACTATCAATCTATGTACATAAGTTATCCAATATGTTTATATTTATTGTGTTTTTATTATGATTTTTTAATTCTATTGTTTCTTTTTGTGCTGTATACAATCTGGAGTAACTATTATCTGTTTCTCCTTTACACAGGTGTACTGGAAATGATATTAAACAGTCTTAAATCTTGAAATTATTTTTGAAAATGTGAAATCCACTTATCTTCCAACACATAATTTGAATTAACCAATAAGAAGTAATCATCCTCTTCAATAACACCATCATCTTCATCATCTTTTAGTTTCTTCAGTCCATATATAGAAACATAGAAACATAGAAAATAGGTGCAGGAGTAGGCCATTCGGCCCTTCAAGCCTGCACCACCATTTATTATGATCATGGCTGATCATCCAACTCAGAACCCCGCCCCAGCCTTCCCTCCATACCCCCTGATCCCCGTAGCCACAAGGGCCATATCTAACTCCCTCTTAAATATAGCCAATGAACTGGCCTCAACTGTTTCCTGTGGCAGAGAATTCCACAGATTCACCACTCTCTGTGTGAAGAAGTTTTTCCTAATCTCGGTCCTAAAAGGCTTCCCCTTTATCCTCAAACTGTGACCCCTCGTTCTGGACTTCCCCAACATCAGGAACAATCTTCCTGCATCTAGCCTGTCCAATCCCTTTAGGATTTTATACGTTTCAATCAGATCCCCCCTCAATCTTCTAAATTCCAACGAGTACAAGCCTAGTTCATCCAGTCTTTCTTCATATGAAAGTCCTGCCATCCCAGGAATCAATCTGGTGAACCTTCTTTGTACTCCCTCTATGGCAAGGATGTCTTTCCTCAGATTAGGGGACCAAAACTGCACACAATACTCCAGGTGTGGTCTCACCAAGGCCTTGTACAACTGCAGTAGTACCTCCCTGCTCCTGTACTCGAATCCTCTCGCTATAAATAACAGCATACCATTTGCCTTTTTCACCGCCTGCTGTACCTGCATGCCCACTTTCAATGACTGGTGTATAATGACACCCAGGTCTCGTTGCACCTCCCCTTTTCCTAATCGGCCACCATTCAGATAATAATCTGTTTTTCTGTTTTTGCCACCAAAGTGGATAACTTCACATTTATCCACATTAAGTTGCATCTGCCATGAATTTGCCCACTCGCCCAACCTATCCAAGTCACCCTGCATCCTCTTAGCATCCTCCTCACAGCTAACACTGCCACCCAGCTTCGTGTCATCCGCAAACTTGGAGATGCTGCATTTAATTCCCTCATCCAAGTCATTAATATATATTGTAAACAACTGGGGTCCCAGCACTGAGCCTTGCGGTACCCCACTAGTCACCGCCTGCCATTCTGAAAAGGTCCCGTTTATTCCCACTCTTTGCTTCCTGTCTGCTAACCAATTCTCCATCCACATCAATACCTTCCCCCAATACTGTGTGCTTTAAGTTTGCACACTAATCTCCTTCGTGGGACCTTCTCAAAAGCCTTTTGAAAATCCAAATATACCACATCCACTAGTTCTCCCCTATCCACTCTACTAGTTACATCCTCAAAAAATTCTATGAGATTCGTCAGACTTGATTTTCCTTTCACAAATCCATGCTGACTTTGTCCGATGATTTCACCGCTTTCCAAATGAGCTGTTATCACATCTTTGATAACTGACTCCAGCAGTTTCCCCACCACCGACGTTAGGCTAACCCTGTATAGCTAACCCTGTCAGAACATGATTCTTAAATTAAATGAAAGCAACGTCTTCAACATCCGTAACTAATTTTCTGTTTCTCTGTACAGTTAAGCAAATAATTTCGATTCTCAAGATAATAATATAGTACATTTGAGACGCTGCAAATTCTTTGTCAGGCAAGTGTATTTGAAGACATATGATACAAATCAGGTAAAATACAGGTTGTTGGAAGACTGCTGGATTAAGTGTCTAGTTCTTGTTTTAATATTTCACTGCAATTGTAGAAGAAATTACACTGAAGAGAATGAAACTTGCCAGGTTTAGGATCAGTTTAGATTTGGAACATTCCTTTAAAATGTACAATATTAAATAAAATCACCCTACTGGCTTAAAAATTTTCAGAATGCACAGACAGTCATAACAACAATTAAAGATTTTACAATGCAGAAAGCAAAACCATTCAACAAGACCAGGCAGTTAAAGATAATTCTCTTCTTTAACATATTCATAATGTCAAAACAAAATCAGTTAAGGTTTGTTGTCAAGGATATAAAACTCATCACAGTAAAATCAATTGGACCTCCACTTCCATTGAAATTGTTTAAGATAAAGAGGCACAGTAGCATAGTTGTTAGCATAATACTTTACAGCACCAGCAATCAAGGCACAATTCCTGTAAGAATTTTGTACATTCTCCAGTGACCACATGGGTTTCCTCCACATGCTCCAGTTTCCTCCCACTTTCCAAGACATTCAGTTAGGGTTAGTAAGTTGGGGGCATGCCACGTTGGCACTGGAACCACGGCAACACTTGTGAACTGCCCAGCCTTGGACTGTGCTGGTTATTGACACAAACAATCCATTTCATGTATGTACATTTGACAAATAGAGATTGTAATCTTTAAAATCTTTAGATACTTCTGTTCAAAAGAAGTTGGACCTCAAGTTTCCTCTATAATAGATCTGCATAATCATGCAAACTTTCCATGAACTAGTGTAAATGGGCAGAAGTAAATATATTTATGTTTTTTTTCTGAATGAATGGCATCAATACAATTGAAAACTGCATCCACATATCAGGCATTTCATACAAGGTGGTCCAATTCTCCACCTATGAGTAACCAGATTTTAAATTCACAAAAGAAAACAAATGCTTAATAGCAGCTTTATTAACAACAAACTTTGACACTAATATTAATAATTTTCATAGAAATGCTGATACAGAAGGCAACCATTACTTCACTCTATATGTTTGTGCTCATCAAGGAAAGCTCTGCTCAGATGAATCCCAACTTCCAGCCTCGCAGACCACAGCTATTCAGGAACACATCCATATATTTCTTTAAAAATGTTAACTGTATTTTTGCCTCTTACAGGCAGACAGTTCCAAACCTGACCATCCTCGAGTTTATAACATTTTTCCTCTTCTTCTTTTAAATTCATCCACCTGTGACTTTAAACCTGCCCCAATTTATAACCCCTCTGTAAAGCAAAACTATGTGTTGCCCGTTTACTCTGTTTAGGCCTTTCAAACTTATATATCCTAGTTAAACTTCGCTCTCCAAATAAAATAATCTTATAACATCAAATCTTTCTTTAACTGTAATAAGTCAGTTCTGGCATCATCTCTGTACTGCTTAAAAGGGCAAGCAGATCTTTCCTGTAGTATGAATGACTGGAACTTACCAAAATACTTAATCTGTGCTCTATCCAGTTCTTACAAGACCTCCCAGATTTTCTAATCTATGCCTTGGCTAATCAAAGAAATCACTCTGCATCATTTTAACCAGCTGCTTAACCTCATTTGCCACTTTTTATAGATCTGCAGAAGTACATTCCAAGATTCCTTTATACACCCTCTGGCCATCTTCTATTCCATTGCTACTCACAAAGTACATTATCTCACATCATCCTGAATTAAATTCTATTTCCTTTTTTTCTGTCAAATTGACTGGATGTACTACATCTTCATGCAGCTTAAAGCTTTCCAAAGCTTTTCACTGCCAATTATACAGGCAATTTTGTATTATCTTTGAACTTAACATATTCATAACATTCATCTAAATCATTAATACATATTACCCAGAAAGGGACCCAAAAGAACCACTAGCAATAAGTTAATAGTTTTTGGATCAGCAGTCATCATTTAGCTTCCAACTAACTAGTAATAACGTTTTGGAACCAATTTACCATTTTCACTTGTATTCCATGGCGTGGGGTCTTGTCAAAAACCTTGCTAAATCCCACGTGCACCCTAACAAATGCACTCCCCTCATTAACCTTCCTTGTTATTTATCCAAAATGAAAATCTATCTGTAACAAATTGTTAACTGTCCCTGATTTAATCCATCTCCTTCTCGACAATGCTCTATATTATCCATCTTTGCTACTATAAGACATTATGCACTGCAGAATCATTTCCCATCACTGATCACAATGGTACAACCCAAATTTGGCATTTATCCCATAGCCAGCAAGGACTGAAAATTTTGAATTTCCTCTCTTCCTTTCTTTAAAGACGAGAAAAATATTTCAGCCAGAACTGTAAACTTCTATTTTGAAAATCCATATACTTCAGTTTTCAACAATGTGTATCCAATTCAGTATTTCACACATTTTTGCCATAGCAACATCAACCTAAATTTGAGAAGGAAGCCAAAGTTATCATTAAGAACCTCACCTTCATCCTCCACTTCCATACACACAGAATCCTAACGGTCTTGAAAACGTTTTATTGGTGTTCGTAAAATTGCCAATAGTAAAATATTCAAAACAGATTAACACATTTTCAAGGGAATCAAGGGATACTGGCTAGCTCTAGAAAGTGGCAAAGAGGTAAAACATGAGCCGTTTTACTGAGTGACAGGAAAACATGAAAGGTTAAATGAGATATACCTTAGAATCACCAGCTATCAAACGTCATTTTGGCAAACACAAGGAAATCTGCAGATGCTGGAATTTCAAGCAACATACATAAAAGTTGCTAGTGAACACAGCAGGCCAGGCAGCATCTCTAGAAAGAGGTACAGTCGATGTTTCGGGCTGAGACCCTTCGTCAGGACTAACTGAAAGAGATTTGAAAGTGGAAGGGGGAGGGGAGATCCAAAATGATGGGATAAGACAGGAGGGGGAGGGATGGGGCCAAGAGCTGGAAAATTGATTGACAAAAGGGATACAGAGTTGGAGAAGTGGGCGGGTCATGGGACAGGAGGCCTAGGGAGAGAGAAAGGGGGAAGGGAGCCCAGAGGAAGATGGAGACCAGGCAAGGACTGATTGTGAGGGGGACAGAGAGAAGGAAGAAAGTGGGGGGGAGGGGGATATAAAAATAAATAAGGCATGGGTTAAGGAAGGGAGGAGGGGCATTTACGGAAGTTAGAGAAATCAATTTTCATGCCACCAGGTTGGAGGCTGGTGTGATATACTGCGTCTGGTGCTCCCGATGTGGCCTTCTATATATTGGTGAGACCCGACGCAGACTGGGAGACCGTTTCACTGAACACCTACGCTCTGTCCACCAGAGAAAGCAGGATCTCCCAGTGGCCACCCATTTTAATTCCACCTCCCATTCCCATTCTGATATGTCAATCCATGGCCTCCTCTACTGTCAAGATGAAGCCACATTCAGGTTGGAGGAACAACACCTTATATTCCGTCTGGGTAGCCTCCAACCTGATGGTATGAACATTGACTTCTCTAGCTTCCGTTAATTCCCCACCAACCCCTCGTACCCCATCTGTTATTTATTTATATACACACATTCTTTCTCTCTCTCTCCTTTTTACTCCCTCTGTCCCTCTCATTATACTCCTTGCCCATCCTCTGGTTCCCCCCCCCTTTCTTTCTCCCTAGGCCTCCTGTCCCATGATCCTCTCATATCCCTTTGCCAATCAACTGTCCAGCTCTTGGCCCCATCCCTCCCCCTCCTGTCTTCTCCTCTCATTTCAGATCTCCCCCTCCCCCTAGTTCAAATCTCTTACTAGCTCTTCTTTCAGTTAGCCCTGACGAAGGGTCTCGGCCCGAAATGTCGACTGTACCTCTTCCTAGAGATGCTGCCTTGCCTGCTGCGTTCACCAGCAACTTTTATGTGTATAAACGTCATTTTGCTACAGTTAATCTATACCCTCCAGTTACTTTGGCTCAACTTTGATACACTTGCTTGTTAAATGACATTGTGCACACAAATGAATTGCTTGCACTGTTACTATTACTAATCTGATGTCAACATTGTTCTTGGGTTCTGCAGAATAAAATAATCTTTTTAAAATAAATCTGAATTTCAAATAGATTCACTTTAATGACTGCCATTGGGCAAACACCTGAAAGAGGTCCATTATGAGTCCAATACCGTGTTAGTTGCAATAAATCATTTTGACTGATGTGAATGCAGCAAAATTGAATGTATGGTTAAGATATGTAATACTTTGTGTGTAATGTGTACATGGTACAACTAAAGTCACATCATGCTATAACTTGTGCTGCAGATTGCACTACACATTGCAATTAATTGATATTTATAGATGAATTTATCAATGGCTCTGCCTTTGATTATGAGCCAACTCTACAGAGCCTGCTCAAGTTACTTCCTGTGCTCTTCCATTTTGTACATAAGGACTATTCTAATAGCACTACTGCTATTGATCCTGGCTAAAGTGCTAAGTAAGCTGCTTTCCTTTCTTGTTTGGAAATGAATTGAAGTCTTTTATGGTTCATTGTCAGTTTGAGTCACATTTGCGCTGAGACAGGCCCTGGGAACTTGGTCTGGATTCCTTGCCATCTGTGGCTGCAATCACAAGCAGGTGGGTGTGAGACCTTGAGAAGAAAAGCCGTAGCTCACTCAACATTTTCTCAATAGGACAAGCCTCTCCTTTAGGAGTTAACCTGCTGAATTTCTTTTGATCTGTCTCCATAACCACCGCATATATTTTTTAATGCAGGAGAACAGAAACTGCACATTATTCCACATATGGCCTCATATGTACCACTGTAACAAAGTCCATCTTTTTATTAAACTTCAATCCTTTGCAATAAAAGCCAAAATGTCATTTGGCTTCTTAACTACCTGTTGGACTTCTTTGCTAACATTTTGAAATTATTACACTAGAACAGCTATAATCCTGTAAACTTCAGCCATTTGCAGTCTTTCCCCAATGCAGATAATAATCCACCTTTAGATTCCTGTAGTTCATGGCCTCATACTTTCCCACCTTAGAGTAAAAATAGGCAAATATTGTCTAATCACATAATCCACCTGTACACTGTAGCAGAATTACAATGCCCTCACCACAATATGCCTTTCCATCTATTTTAACAGCAGCAGATTGGAAACATTTTGTTTTGTTCCCCCCTCAAGTCTATTCATATAAATAACAAACAATTGAGGGGGAAAAAACAGATTCATTCAATATTCAAAAGAACACATTTATTCTGTTTTCTCTGTGGCAGCCATTTTTCATTCCATGCCAAAACATGTCCACTAATACCTTGGGCTCTTAACTTGCACACCAGACTGTTATGTGGCATATGCTTAAATGCCTAATGAAACCCAAGTACACAATGTCTACAGATTTCCATCTACCAGCTCTGCCTATTAGGAATTAGAAAAAAATTTGTCAAATATGATTTGCCTTGCATAAAACAATCTTGAATAGGTTTGATTATGTTCAGCTTTCTTAAATAATTAGTGGTCTCACTAGCAACTTTCTGAAAACAGGACAGTGAGTATAGGAATAGAATGAGGTGGCAGAAGAATTGGAGCAGGGGGCAGAGATTCAGGTTTTTGGATTTTGGAACCTCTTCTGGAGCAGGTGTGACCTGTACAAAATGGATGGGTTGCAGCTGAATCTAAGGGGGACCAATATTCTTGCAGGCAGATTTACTAGAGCTGTTAGAAATGGTTACGATAGAACTGAGGATGAGCCAGCAGGTTCACAAGTAGATGATGGATGTAACATGAATGTAAGGAAGGACAAGCCAATAACTGGGTACAAATGCAGACAGAGCAAAGAGTTAAATTGTACCACAGAGGCAAAATTCAAAAGAGTGAAGAATGTACGGCTGAAAGTGCTGTATTTAAATGACAGCAGAGCAGGGTTGACTGAAGTTTCTGGGAATAGTTCACAAGGCGCAGGATAGATATGTCCCACAGATGAAGTTGTTCTTAAATGGCAGGGGTAGGTAACTGTGGCTGACAAAGGAAGTTAAGGACTGCATAAAAGCCAAGGAAATGGCAATTAAAAAGGTATAAAAAGGTAAAAAATGAAATATGAGAACAAAGCAGCGAATACTATAAACCAGGATACTAGAAGTTTTTCCAGTTATATAAGGAGCAAAAGGGAAGTGAAAGTTGATATTGGACCATTGGAAAATGATGCTGGTGACGTAGTAATGGGTGACAAGGAAATAGCAGATGAACTTAATTGGTACTTTGCATCAGTCTTCACTGAGGAAGACTCTAGTGGAATGCCAGAGGTCCTGCCGGGGAGCAGGAGAGGGTACCATTACTATTACAAAGGAAAAAGTGCTAGGAAAGCTCAAAGGTCTTAAGGGGGATAAGTCACCTGGACCAGATGGACAACATCCCAGAGTCCTGAGAGAGGTTGCTGAAGGGATAACTGATGCATTGGTCATGATCTTTCAAGAATCATTTGATTCTGGCATTGTTCCGAAGGACTCGAATTGCAAATGTCACTCCACTCTTTAAGAAGGGAGGAAGGCAAAAGAAAGGACATTCTAGGCCAGTTAGCCTAACCTCAGTGATTGGGAAAGTGTTGGAGTCTATTATTAATGATGAAGTTTCAGGGTACTTGAAGACTAACGCTAAAGTAAGTCGAAGTCAGCATGGTTTCTATAAATGGAAATGTTACCTGACAAATCTGTTAGAGTTCTTTGAGGAAGTAACAAGCAGGGTGGACAAAGGAGAAATAGTGGATGTCATTTACTTTAATTTTCAGAAGGCATTTGATAAGGTGCCACACACGAGGCTGCTCAACAAGATAAAATCCAATGGCATTACAGGAAAAATACTGGCGTGGATAGAGGAATGGCTGACAGGCAAGAAGCAGTGTGGGAATAAAGGGGGCCTTTTCTGGCTGGCAGCCAGTGACTAGTGGTGTTCCTCAGGCGTCACTATTGGGACCGCTACTGTTCATATTGTTTGTCAATGATTTAGATAATGGAATTGGTGGCTTTGTGGCAAAGTTTGCCGATGATATGAAGATAGGTGGAGGGGTAGGTAGTGCTGAAGAAGCAATGTGATTGCAGCAGGACTTAGACAAATTGGAAGAATAGGTAGAAAATGGCAGATAGAAGATAGTGTTGGGAAATGTACGAGAATACATTCTGATTAAAGGAACAATAGTGTGCACTATTATCTAAATGGGGAGAAGTTTCAAACATCAGAAGTGCAGAAGGATGTGGAGTCCTTATGCAAGACTCCCAGAAGGTTAATTTACAGGTTGAGTTTGTGGTAAAGAAGGCAAATGCAATGTTGGGATTTGTTTCAAGGGGAATAGAATATAAAAGCAAGGAGATAATGGTGAGGCTTTATAAAACACTAGCGGGGTCCGTACTTGGGAGCGTTGTCAACAGTTTTTGGCCCTATATCTCAGAAGATGTTGTGTCATTGCAGAGTCCCGAGGAGGTTTATGAATTTGAATCCAGGAATGAAGCAGTTAACATATGAGGAGCATTTGGCAGCTTTGGGCCTGTATTCACTGGAATTTAGAAGAATGCCGGGGGGAGGCAGGATCTCATTGAAACCTACCGAATGTTGAAAGGACTAGATAGGGTGGTTGCAGAGAAGATGTTTCCTATGGGGGTTCTATCCAGAACTAGAGGACACAGCCTCAAAATTGAGGGACAACCTTTTAGAATGGAGATAAGGAGGAATTTTTTTTTAGCCAAAGAATAGCAAATCTGCGGAATGCTCTGCCACAGACCGTGGTGGAGGCCAAGTTTGTGCGTATGTTTAAGGCGGAAGTTGATAGTTCCCTGATCAGTCAGGGCATCAAAGGATATGGCGAGAAGGCAGGTGTATGGGGTTGTGTTCAATCTGGGGTCAGCCATGATGGAATAGCAGAGCAGACTCGGTGGGCTGAATAGCCTAATTCTGGTCCTATGTTTTTATGGTCTTATTATTGGCTGTTTACCAGTTTTCTGGAATTTGGTGAATTTTAAGAATTTTCATCCAACAATTCCATTATCTCTTCAAAGGTTTTCCTTCAAACCCTTGGAAGAAGGCCAATGAGTCTCAGTAATTTGTTGTCCTTTAGTTTTGTGTGTTGCTCTAAAACCTCATCCCCATGCAATTTGGAATTTCACAAGTTTCTCGATGTTATTTGAAATTAATTCATATTTGTGTCATCCATGGTGAAGAGTAGTCAGAGAACACTATAGCACAGATGCATGACCCATCTTGTCCATGATGAAACCTTAGTCTGCCTAGTCCCATTGACCTGCAGCCAGATCATAGCCCTTTATGCCCCCCCCAACCATGTGCCTATCCAACTTTCTCTTAAATATTGAAATTGAAATTGAACCCACATCTACCAATTCCACTGACAGATTGTTCAACACTCTCAACAACCTCTGCGTGAAGAAGATGACCTTCATTTCCACTTAAATATTTTATCATTCTCCCTCAACCCGTGACTTCTGGTTGTAGTCTTACCCAACTTCACTGGAAAAACCCTGCTTGAATTTATCCAATATATACCCATCATTGTTTTGTATAACGCTATCAATCTCCCCTCAATCTTCTACATTTTAGTGAATAAAGTCCTAACCCATATAGCCTTTTGCTATAACTCAGGCCCTCAAGTCGATCAACATCCTTGCAAAGTTTTCTCTATGCTCTTTCAATCTTTTTTGCATCTTTCCTGTAGGAAAGAGACCAAAACTGCACACAATACTCCAAATTAGGCCTCACCAACATCTTATATAATTTCAGCATTACATCTCAACTCCTGTACTCAATACACTGATTTATGAAAACCAATGTGCCAACAGCATTCTTTATAACCCTATTTACCTGTGATGCCACTTTCAAAGGAATTATGGCTCCAGGGTGACCAAGGATGGGAGCTCAACGTTCAGGGATATTCAATATTCAGGAGGGATAGACATGAAAGAAAAGGAGGTGGGGTAGCATTGCTGGTTAGAAAGGAGATTAACGCATTAGAAAGGAAGGACATTAGCCTGGAGGATGTGGAATCGATATGGGTAGAGCTGCATAACTATAAGGGGCAGAAAACGCTGGTGGGAGTTGTGTACAGGCCACTTAACGGAAGTAGTGAGGTTGGGGATGGCATTAAACAGGAATTTAGAAATGTGTGCAATAAAGGAACAGCAGTTATAATGGGTGACTTCAATCTACATATAGATTGGGTGAACCAAATTGGTAAGGATGCTGAGGAAGAGGATTTCTTGGAATGTATACGGGATGGTTTTCTGAACCAACGTGTCGAGGAACCAACTAGAGAGCAGGCCATTCTAGACAGGGTATTGAGCAATGAGGAAGGGTTAGTTAGCAATCTTGTCGTGCGAAGCCCCTTGGGTAAGAGTGACCATAATATGGTGGAATTCTTCATTAAGATGGAGTTTGACAGAGTTAATTCAGAAACAAAGGTTCTGAACTTAAAGAAGGGCAACTTTGAAGGTATGAGACGTGAATTAGCTAAGATAGACTGGCAAATGATACTTAAAGGGTTGATGGTGGATATGCAATGGCAAGCATTTAAAGATCACATGGATTAAATACAACAATTCTTCATCCCATTTGGCAAAAGAATAAACCAGGGAGGGTAGTGCACCCGTGGCTGACAAGGGAAATTAGGGATAGTATCAATTCCAAAGAAGAAACATTCAAATTAGCCAGAAAAAGCGGCACACCTGAGGACTGGGAGAAATTCAGAGTCTAGCAGAGGAGGACAAAGGACTTAATTAGGAAAGGGAAAAAAGATTATGAGAGAAAGCAGGCAGGGAACATAAAACTGACTGTAAAAGCTTTTATAGATACGTGAAAAGAAAAAGATTGGTTAAGACAAATGTAGGTCCCTTACAGTCAGAAACAGGTGAATTGATCATGGGGAACAAAGACATGGCAGACCAATTGAATAACTACTTTGGTTCTGTCTTCACTAAGGAGGACATAAATAATCTTCCAGAAATAGTAGGGGACCGAGAGTCGAGTGAGATGGAAGAACTGAGGGAAATACATGTTAGTAGGTAAGTGGTGTTAGGTAAATTGAAGGGATTAAAGGCAGATAAATCCCCAGGGCCAGATGGTCTGCATCCCAGAGTGCTTAAGGAAGTAGCCCAAGAAATAGTGGATGCATTAGTGATAATTTTTCAAAACTCTTTAGATTCTGGATTAGTTCCTGAGGATTGGAGGGTGGCTAACGTAACCTCGCTTTTTAAAAAAGGAGAGAGAGAGAGAAACTGGGGAATTATAGACCGGTTAGCCTAACGTCGGTGGTGGGGAAACTGCTGGAGTCAGTTATCAAGGATGTGATAACGGCACATTTGGAAAGCGGTGAAATCATCGGACAAAGTCAGCATGGATTTGTGAAAGGAAAATCATGTCTGACGAGTCTCATAGAATTTTTTGAGGATGTAACTAGTAGAGTGGATAGGGGAGAACCAGTGGATGTGGTATATTTGGATTTTCAAAAGGCTTTTGACAAGGTACCACACAGGAGATTAGTGTGCAAACTTAAAGCACATAGTATTGGGGGTAAGGTATTGATGTGGATGGAGAATTGGTTAGCAGACAGGAAGCAAAGAGTGGGAATAAACGGGACCTTTTCAGAATGGCAGGCAGTGACTAGTGGGGTACCGCAAGGCTCAGTGCTGGGACCCCAGTTGTTTACAACATATATTAGTGACTTAGACGAGGGAATTAAATGCAGCATCTCCAAGTTTGCGGGTGACACGAAGCTGGGCAGCAGTGTTAGCTGTGAGGAGGATGCTAAGAGGATGCAGGGTGACTTGGATAGGTTAGGTGAGTGGGCAAATCATGGCAGGTGCAATTTAATGTGGATAAATGTGAAGTTATCCACTTTGGTGGCAAGAACAGGAAAACAGATTATTATCTGAATGGTGGCCGATTAGGAAAAGGGGAGGTGCAACAAGACCTGGGTGTCATTGTACACCAGTCATTGAAAGTGGACATGCAGGTACAGCAGGCGGTGAAAAAGGCGAATGGTACGCCGGCATTCATAGCGAGAGGATTCGAGTACAGGAGCAGGGAGGTTCTACTGCAGTTGTACAAGGCCTTGGTGAGACCACACCTGGAGTATTGTGTGCAGTTTTAGTTCCCTAATCTGAGGAAAGACATTCTTGCCATAGAGGGAGTACAAAGAAGGTTCACCAGATTGATTCCTGGGATGGCAGGACTTTCATATGATGAAAGACTGGATCGACTAGTCTCATACTCGCTGGAATTTAGAAGATTGAGGGGGGATCTTATTGAAATGTATAAAATTCTAAAGGGTTTGGACAGGCTAGATGCAGGAAGATTGTTCTCGATGTTGGGGATGTCCAGAACGAGGGGTCACAGTTTAAGGATAAAGAGGAAGCCTTTTAGGACCGAGATTAGGAAAAACTTCTTCACACAGAGAGTGGTGAATCTGTGGAATTCTCTGCCACAGGAAACAGTTGAGGCCAGTTCATTGGCTATATTTAACAGGGAGTTAGATATGGCCCTTGTGACTAAAGGGATCAGGGGGTATGGAGAGAAGGCAGGTACAGGGTTCTGAGTTGGATGATCAGCCATGATCATATTAAATTGCGGTGCAGGCTTGAAGGGCCGAATGGCCTACTCCTGCACCTATTTTCTATGTTTCTATGTTTCTATGATCCCTCTGTTTCACTACGCTCCTTGATGTCCTACCACTCACCATGTAAGACCTTCCTGGTTGGTCCTCCCAAGGTGCAACACCTCATACTTGTCTGCATTAAATTCCATCTTCCATTTGTCAGTCCATTTTTCCAGCTGGTGCAGAACCCACAGCAAGCTTTGATAGCCACTACACCACAATCTTGGGGTCATCCACAAACTTAATAATCCAGTTAACCATATTATCATCGACCCAGCACCAATTCCTGTGGCACACAACTAGTCATAGGACTCCAGTCAGAGAGGTAACCATCTACAAACACTCTCTGGCTTCTCCTTTGAAGCCAATGTCTAATCCCTTGTACTACCTTTTCTAGAATGCCAAGCGACTCAACCTTCTTGACCACCTTCCCATGCAGGATCTTGTCAAAAGGCCTTGATAAAGTCCATGTTGACAACATCCACTGCTTTGCCTTCATCAATTTTCCTCGTTATTTCTTTAAAAATCTCTATAAGATTGGTTAGTCACGACCCACCACGCACAAAGAGATTTTGACTATTCCTAATCAGTCCCTGTCTATCCAAATACTTATATATCCAGTTCTATAGAATACTTTCTGATAACTTTTCCACCACTGATATCAGGCTCACCAGCCTAATTTCTCAGCTTATTCTTACAGCCTTTCTTAAACAATGGAACAACGTTAGCTAATCTCTAATCTTCTGGCACGTCACCCGTAGCTAAGAATATTTTAAATATCTCAGCAATGGCCCCTGCACTTCCCACACTAGCCTCCCACAGGGGTCCAAAGGAACATCTTGTCAGGTCCTGGGGATTTATACATCCTGATTTCCCTCAATACAGCAAACACCTCCTCCTCAGCCATCTGTATAGTGTCCATGACTTCACTGCTCCATAGACTCTGTGTCCATCTCCTGATTAGGTACAGATGCAAAAAATCCATTAAAGATCTCCTCTATCTCTTTTGGTTCCACACATGGATTACCATTGTGATCTTCCAGAGGACCAATTTTGTTCCTTACTATCCTTTTGCTCCTAATATATCTGTAGAAGCCCTTGGCATTCTCATTACTTTGTCTGCTGGAGTAACCTCATGCCTTCTTTTAGCACTCCTGAGTTTCTTAAGTGTTTTTTCACATTTCCTATATTCCTCAAGTACCTCATTTGTTCCTACCTGTGTATACCTGCTATGCACCATCCTCTGTTTCTTACCAGGGCCTCAGTATCTATTGCAAACCAAGGTTCCCTAAACCTGTTGTTATTATTGCCTTTTATTTTGACAGGAACATATTAACTCTGTGCTCCCAAAACATCACTTTTGAAAGCCTTCCACTTACTAAGGCCACCTGTGCCAAAACATAACCTATCCCTATCCACACTTACCAAATCCTTTCTGATACCATCAAAACTTGCCTTTCTCCAATTGAGAATCTCAAACCAAGGTCTAGACCTACCCTTCTCAATAATTATCTTGAATCTAATGGCATTATGATCACTAGATTCAAAGTTGTCTCCCACACAAACTTTTGTCACCTGCCCTGTCTCATTCCTTAATTGAAAATCTAGTATCACACACTCTCTAGTTGGGACTTCTATGTACTGATTACAGAAACTTTCCTGAACATGTTTGACAAGCTCTTTCCCATCAAGCCCTTTTACAATATGGAAGTCCCAGTCAATATGTGGAAAGTTAAAACAGTTTGCAATCTCTCTACAAATTTTGTCCTCTAAATCCCACGGCCTGTTGGGTGGTCTATAATATAATCCAATTCACCTGGTCATATCTTTCTTATTCCTCAGTTCTACCCATAAAGCCTCACTAGATGAGTTCTCTAGTCTGTCCTGGCTGAGTACTGCCATGACATTTTCCCTAACAAGTAATGCCAGCGCTCTATCATGTCTAGAACAATGGAACCCCAGAAAACTGAGCTACCAGTCCTGCCCCTCCAGCAACCATTTAATTAATAGCTACAATGCCATAATTCCACATGCTGATCTATGCTCTAAGCTCATTTGACTTTCCTGCAATACTCCTGGCATTGAAATATACGCAGCTCAGAATATTAGTCCCACCATGCTTGACCTTGATCCATGACACCTTTCTCTGCTACAAGCCCACTATCTGTTCTGGTATCTGGTTCGCATCCTTCTGCATCTCTAGATTAAATACCCCTCCCCATTCTCATGCAGCACTAGCTAACCTTCTGCTAGGATATTAGTCCCCATCCAGTTCAGGTGCAAACCATTCCTTCTGTACAGGTCCCACCTTCCCTTTAAGAGAGCCCAATGATCCAAAGGTCTGCAGCCTTCCCACCCCCCCACCCCCCCTACACCAAATCCTTAGCCACATGTTAAACTGTATGATCTTCCTATTTTTGGCCTCACTAGCATATGGCATTGGAAGTAACCCTGGAGGTCCTATCCTTTAGCTTAGCACCCAGTTTCCTGAACTCACTTTGCAGGACCTCGTCACCAGCCTACCCATGTCATTGGTACTGACATGGACCATGACCTTTGGAAGCTTGCCCTCCCTCTTAAGAATGCCGAGGACTCAATCCAAGATGTCCCTGACCCTGGCACCTGGGGTGCAACAAACCATCTAGGAATTGCATTCTTGTGCAAAGGACCGCCTGCCTGTTCCCCTAGCCTGTGAATCCCCTATCAGTACAGCTCTCCCCTTTGCCTCCCTTCACTTCTCAGCCACAGAACCAGACTCAGTACCAAAGATCTGAAAACTTTGGCTTCCCTCTGCGAGGCCATCCCCCTCAAAAGTATGACTTATCGTAATGCACAAAATTATTTAAAATATTGTATCTTATTTCTTCATTTCCCTACAAGTCCCACACTTGCTTTAACTATCTTTTTCCTTTTCATACTGCATATCCACATAAATTCTTACTATCTTGATATTACTCCAATTCACTCTTAAATCAGTTTCCTCTCTCCTTATAAGTTTTAGATATTTTTTGTGCTGTAGTCTAAAAACTTTCCATTCCTCTGACCTACTGCAGCCCTTATGATTTTGTGTTCCCTACTTTTCAGTTTCATTATCCTCAGTATCCTCAATTGCTAATTGTACTTCTTTCTCATGGAATCTCATTCTAATAGGGATAAGTTCCCTGCTGATTGAATATCTGACACTGCTCATCTCTGAATTCTCTTATTTCCAAATCCATATTAAAAAAACTTTACCTTTGTACCATTATAATTGTCTTTATTTAAGTCAAAGACAGCCTGTTCATGGACAGGTTCCGTACAATAATCACTCTAAGCAGCAACCATTAACTCAGACTACACATTCTTCTTTGAAACTTCTGCCTATCTAGTTCATCCAATCAACTTGCAGATGAAAATTTCCTATAACAATTGCAGATCTCTGCAAGCCTGTTCTAGGTAACTTCCTTTCATGCTGTACCCTACCGGGAAGTCATATTTTGTGGACCCAGAATCTTCTATCCCTTGCTATTCATGATTTCAATTGAAATTGATTCTAAGTAACCATCCATTGCCTCCTTATCACACCTCAACACCTTGATTAACATTCAGACACCTTCCCCCTTTCCCTTTTGGTCTGTTCTTTTGGAATTATCTCATGTTCCCAGAGTATACAAAAGAAAAATCTGTGCATCAGAACTCTTTAACAGTAACAAGGCAACATGAATTTTATCTGGTCACTTCCCTGCCTTCCGATATTCTGTTCTCCAGCTCTGCCAGCTTAAGTCAGTGAAGTCAGAACTGATGTTGCTCATGAGTGGAGGCTGAGGGAGCAGGGACAGTGCAGAGTGATAAGTTTGTGCTGTAAAACTGAGAGGAGTTTGAGATTGGAGTGATAGCACAGGAGAGAATTACTGCTGTTCATTGAATCGGGTAAACAGCTTGGGCACGAGAATGACAGACTGCTGAGTTATAGGTGTAACTGTTCAGCATCAGTGGATTTCACTCAAATCCCCAGAGCTCTTCCTAATCTTCAATCAATGAAGTGCAGGCATGTCAAAAGTCACAAGTGCCTCTGAGCAACTTTTTTCCTAAGCCTACCTCAATTGACTGTGGCTTGGTAGCCGGCAAACATGACTCAGGTGAACAGGTGAGATTACTTACTGAAGCTCAGCTCTTGTTCTGTCACTACTGAAAGAACCAGAAGATTTTGTCTGTGTTACTTTTGGGGAATATAGTGGACAAAAACACGCTCCTTCACTTTTCCCTGGAACTGTGGGGATCTTTGTATCTGGAAAAACAAGGTTATTGAAAGGGAGAACAACCCCAAGAGGGAGAAAGCAGGAGAGAGCAGTACAGAAAGAAAGTCACAAAGAGGAACACTAGTTTCCATTTGAAAAGTTACTTTTCTCTACAGATTAGATTCAACAGCTGGAGAACAAATTTAATGTACAGTTTGTACATAAAACCTAAAATCTGAGGATAGTATGCAACATTTACATTATGAGTCAATTGATAAATAATCTTTTCAATCAGGATTATCTTCAGAATCAGTTCAGCTTCTGTTTCAATTTCATTTTCCATCTCCATTACTAATTTAGAAGATCATGTTTCCATTTAGTCAAATATCCTTCTACCACAATTACGAACAACTACTTTAAAACAGCATAGCTTTACAGAAAAATATCTCTGGTTAGAGTCCCATTATGTGTTTTAATTTACCCTGCATACTTTACCATTTCAGGCACAGAAAAAAGTTACTAATAAGCTCTTGCAAAAATAAAAATAGAGCTCATCAAGAATGCCAGCAGACCAATTCATGTATTTCTGCAACAATGTTAATAACAGTCTTGTACTGTTCACTATCTTGATAATAGGAGTTATTGAGGGCCACAAGAAGAAATCATCTGGAAAAGAGTTCTCTGAGTAATTCAGGATGGCCATTGAGTTATTCTGGGTTGTTCTGCCAAGCATTGTGGGCATGCTAAGTTGGCACCGTAATGTGTGGCAACACTCCAGGCCTGCCCCCAGGACACCCTCAGGTGTGTTGGTGGTTAACACAAACGACACCCCTATGTTTCGATTTACACATGATCAATAAAGTTGAATCTTGAGTAAAGATGTTACTCAGTAGCTGAGAGGAAGTTAGCAGAAGGTATTACATAAATGCTGTTGTCATCTGAATTATATTATCAATGTGGAGATACGCGGAGCACTCAAGTTGATCAACACTGCATCAAGAACAGCCATCAATTTCCACACTCAATGCTGAATTTGCAGCTATTGGTACCTTGGAACAATTTGCTGAGGCTCATTGATGCTGTAGGTTATTTTTAAACTAATAATTGTGTTGCCTTTACCTGAAGAACCACCTCTGGTTATCATTTTCTCATCTGTGACATCACCTCTTCACATCCCTCCCCCCACACACGTACATTCCCTACAACTTAACTATTCAGAAGATAGACTAAGAGTGCCAATTCTTACAGTGGAATAAAAGTATCAGAGTTTTATCATTTATGAGCTAGTATTTGATTCAACTATCAAAAACCAAATTGTCAATCATCTCCACAGCCGCGCAGGAGGATGGAAAAGTGCACAATTTTACATTCCAGTTTAAAACGATTGGAAATTTAAAAAGAATACCATGAATAACTGGGTCAAGTGACATAAAGGAGAGAGAAATAAAGTGCAAATATCAGATCAATAACTGTCAGACAAAAGATGCCAAGGATGATTTGATGGATCTGTATGCCATCATTAGCATTTATATTGTTGTCCTTCACATCATTATCAACTGTAATATCAATTAAATGGAAGGACCGGAGAACCTGGAATTTTTTACTTTAGAGGTGAGACTTTTCTTAACATTTCTTCCCTCATCTATAGCCCACTACTGGTATGGTATTCTATTCTTCTCTATTTTTTTCCTTCTCATTTTCTTTCTCTCTCCCCCTCTCCCTCCCCCTCCCTCCCTCCCAATCCCCGAGTCAGGGGTATGGAGAAGTGACCTGATAGAATGTAACAGCAAAACTGTGAACTGCTGATCTCTTCTCCCATTGTTGCAGGAGCGATACCTCTCTCTCCCTCGCTAGGAAATTTTGTTTATGAGTGTCTGTGAAGAGTAAGAATTTCAGGTTGTATACTGTTCAGATTCCCTGATATTAAATTGAACCATTGTTGAATGTGCTGTCAGGCTCCTGTCCCACCTCCTTGATGGTAGCAATAAGAAGAGAGGTGTCCTGGGTAATGGGAGAGCTTAGTGTTGAATGCCACCTTTTTGAGATATCACCTTTTGAACGCGTCCTCAGTGCCGGAGAGGCTAGAGCCCATGATGGAACTGGCTGAGTTTTCATCTTCCTGCAGCTTTTTTCAATCCTCTGCAGTGGCCTCTCCATTCCAGATGGTGATGCAACCAGTTAGAATGTTCTCCATGGTACATCTGTAGGAATCTGCAAGAGTCTTTGGTGACAAACCAAGTCTGCTCAAACTTCTAATGAAATATAGCTGCTATAGTACTCTCTTTGTAATTGTATCAATATGTTGGGCACAGGATAGACTTTCAAAGATGTTGACACATCATGCAAACCATCACATTTAAACATAAACCAGATGCTAATGGAATTAAACTGAGTATTATTTTTGGATATACTGTAAGTGCATGCAACTTCATTGGTCTGTCAAAGTCACTTCCCAGTAATCTGCATAAATAAGAAGACCATGCAAGCTATAGCCAAACAATAATACTCACACAATTATACCTCTAAGCCCTCCTCACAAACTTTATAGAAATCCTTCAACTTGACCACTTCCATTAGAAGATATAGTCATGGCAGAGGCAAAGAGGAAGTTGCTCCAATGCCCTGGAGATCCCACAGAATCTACTCTGGACCCAGTAATGTTCTATGGTATCAGGCAAAGTTCGGGCTGATTATTATTCCCTAACTCTCCCAAGCTGATGAATTCATAATCCTCCATGTTGAGTATCACTTGGAAGAGTCAAGAAATAGCAAGTGCACAAAGTAATCCAAGAAATCTAGTTCCCAAACCACCACCAAGTGTAGCTCTATAACACTAGCAGTGTTTGAAATAGCCATCACTTGAAGAATAGAATTGCCAGTTTGCACAGGATGAGCCAATGTGACTGATAACCCCTTTTCATTTTTGCCTCACTAGTACCTAATCAGATAGGTACATATTCATGAGAGTACTGGCTGAACTGGCAAGGTTCATTTTTCTCTAATAATGTTCAGCTTGCATTACGGTTTAAATGGTGAGTGAACTGGAGCTATTTAAGGCCACAGGCCCCAACAATTAACTGAAATTAGTAAAACTAGTTGATGGTTATCATTTTGCAGCCAAATCAATCAACTGTTCGATTTTTTCTAATGATGTAGCTTTAAAATTCTGGATTCTTTACCAGTCTCATCAAAAATGCTATGTGCAATAATTTCCTTTGAATTCTGAGGCGTTTCTAGACCTGAAACATTGTTCTATAGAAACTTCCGGATCTTCAGTATTCTCTAATTTTCCATATTTCTAGCACTTGGAATATTTTGTTCTTCCAGTTTTGTTTCAAATAAACAGTTAAAAATTACTGTACCTTTTAAATTATTGCAATGCCTTGGCTAGAAAAAACATTATTAACAATCCCTTGCATACATCTCCACAACCTGAACCACCCCAGTAAGTGAACGCATCATAGCATCGAAAAGTTGGTGGCAAGGCCATGTAACAATGCTTCAACATGATTGGCAGAGCAGATGCTTATGGCTTACGGTGTTATGAATGCTACCCAAATCAAATACCCTTTCTTCTCAGAGCTGGGAATAAAAATATTCCAGCATATAGACGATAGTGCAACAACTTTTTAAAATATTCTGCATACACTTTTTCAAAATACTTTTTCACCCATATGAAATTGGCAAAGTGACTGAGGAATGTGAATCAATGAATTGAAAGATTAGTGACCAGCAGATTAAGCAGGTTAATTTTATTGTGTTAAGGCTTTTATAGAAACATTTAAAAACTAAATTTCAAGGCAACTGCACAGGATCGCTGTAAATTAAAATGGTATGCCACCATTAAGGCACAAATTGGCAGCAACATGGGATGAGGATGAAATACCTGCAGATTGCTCATTACTGGACAAGTTGCATTGTTCTGCAAAGAAAAATGTGATACTTTGAATTTCCCTATTCAATTCACGAATCTGCTGCTTTTGCACCTTCTAAGCTCACCAAACAGACTGACAATCTCTAGAATTTAATAGTACATACAGTAGCCTTTCCAAAACATCACAATCATTGATTACTACCCATCAACTTCTGGTATTGAATAGTTAAAAATATTGTCATCCTTCAAAAAGTTAACTTCTAACATATTTTAAAATATCAAATTTAAAAGCATTCTTATCACTCCTCCTTCCCTTTTCTTCTGAAGGAATAGTGTCATTATTTTTGTCAATTTTAATACACCATCTTTCTCAATATTTCCTCACTATCTCAATACTTGATTTTATTGGTCACATAGTCCAGTGACTTTCTTATTTTCACCCTATACATCCAACAATTTACAGGTGAAACTATTTGAGCCAAGGCATTCAGATAATCTTTTGTGTTCTAAATTGCTCCACCTTCAATATTGGTTCTTGTGTCTTTCAATAGAAACATCTTGCTTGAACTCATAACAAGTAACGGGAACAAAAATTGGATTAATCTTATATATTTTTATATAGATTATAGTCTTATTTCATAGGAGAACAAGATGAACTATCAGGGAGTGGCTGGAGTAGTTCATTAGCGTTTGGGAGGGAAGGTAGTGAAGCAGTCAGTACATTGTTTACTATGCCAGCAATGATTGATCTGGGGTCAATTCCTACCCCTGTACATAAGGTGTTTGTATATTCCCCCTGTGACCATCTGGGTGTCTTCCCATATTCCAAAGGCATACAGTTAAGGTTAGTGCTCGTGAGTTGTGGGTATAGACAATAGACAATAGGTGCAAGAATAGGCCATTCGGCCCCTCGAGCCAGCACCGCCATTCACTGTGATCATGGCTGATCATCCACAATCAGTATCCAGTTCCTGCCATATCCCCATAATCTTTGATTCTGCTATCTTTAAGAGCTCTATCCATCTCTTTCTTGAAAGCATCCAGAGAACTGGCCTCCACAGCCTTCTGGGGCAGAGCATTCACCACTCTCTGGGTGAAAAAGTTTTTCCTCAACTCCGTTCTAAATGGCCTACCCCTTATTCATAAACTGTGGCCTCTGGTTCTGGACTCACCCATCAGCAGGAACATGCTTCCTGCCTCCAGCGTGTCCAATCCCTTAATAATCTTATATGTTTCAATAAGATTCCCTCTCAGCCTCTAAATTCCAGAGTATACAAGGCCAGTCGCTCCAATCTTTCGACATATGACAGTCCTGCCATCCCGGGAATTAACCTTGTGAACCTATGCTGCACTCCCTCAATAGCAAGAATGTCCTTCCTCAAATTTGGAGAACAAAACTGCACACAGTACTCCAGGTGTGGTCTTCCCAGGGCCCTGTACAGCAGCAGAAGGACCTCTTTGCTCTTATACTCAATTCCCTTTGTTATGAAAGCCAGCATGCCATTAGCTTTCTTCACTGCCTGCTGTACTTGCATGCTTGCTTTCAGTGACTGATGTACAAGAACACCTAGATCTCGTTGTGCTTCCCCTTTTCCTAACTTGACTCCATTTAGATAATAATCTGCCTTCCCGTTCTTACCAAAGTGGATAGCCTCACATTTATCTACATTAAACTGCATCTACCATGCACCTGCCCACTCACCCAGCCTGTCCAAGTCACCCTGCATTCTCATAACATCCTCCTCACATTTCATACTGCCACCCAGCTTTGTGTCATCGGCAAATTTGCTAATGTTATTTTTAATTCCCTCATCTAAATCATTAATATATATTGTAAACAGCTGCGGTCCCAGCACTGAACCCTGCGGTACCCCACTGGTCACTGCCTGCCATTCCGAAAGGGACCTGTTAATCGTTACTCTTTGTTTTCTGTCAGCCAGCCAATTTTCAATCCATGTCAGTACTCTGCTCCCAGTACCATGTGCCCTAATTTTGCCCACTAATCTCCTATGTGGGACTTTATCAAAGGCTTTCTGAAAGCAGGTACACTACATCCACTGGCTCTCCCTTGTCCATTTTCATAGTTACATCCTCAAAAAATTCCAGAAGATTAGTCAAGCATGATTTCCCCTTTGTAAATCCATGCTGATTCGGACTGATCCTGTTACTGCTATCCAGCTGTGTCATAATTTCATCTTTTATAATTGACTCCAGCATCTTTCCCACCACCGACAACAGGCTAGCCGGTCTATAATTCCCTGTTTTCTCTCTTCCTCCCTTCTTGAAGAGAGGGACAACATTAGCCACCCTCCAACCCACAGGAACTGATCCTGAATCTATAGAACATTGGAAAATGATTACCAATGCATCCACGATTTCTAAAGCCACCTCCTTAAGTACCCTGGGATGCAGACCATCAGGTCCCAGGGACTTATCAGCCTTCAGACCTAACAGTCTATCCAACACCATTTCCTGCCTAATATAAATTTCCTTCAATTCATTCGTTACCCTAGGTCCTTTGGCCACTATTACATCTGGGAGATTGTTTGTGTCTTCCCTAGTGAAGACAGATCCAAAGTACCTGTTCAACTCATCTGCCATTTCCTTGTTCCCCATAATAAATTCACCCGCTTCTGTCTTCAAGGGCCCAATTTTGGTCTTAACTATTTTTTTCCTTTTCACATATCTAAAGAAGCTTTTACTATCCTCTTTTATATTCTTGGCTAGTTTACATGCTATGTTGATGCTGAAAACATTTTGACACTTGCAAGCTGTCCCCAGCACAATCCTCAGAATGCATTGGTTGTTGACACAAAGTGATATTTTTCATTTATGTTTCAATGTACATGTGAAAAATAAAACTAATCTTCAACACTTTAATATACAATCCTCCCAATGTTTTAATAGTATTTTGTAATTACACGGTCTTATTGGCTTGATCTGTAATGCATCTTAAATGATCAAAGGTCAAATTTAATGTCAGAGAAATGTGTACAATATACATCCTGAAATGTTTTTTCTTTGCAAACATCTACGAAAACAGGAAAGTGCCCTAAAGAATGAATGACAGTTAAACATAAGAACCCTGAAGTACCCCCCCCCAGCTTCACCCCCCGCGTGTAAGCGGCAGCGAGCAACAACCCCCCTCTTCCCACCAGCAAAAAATACGCAGATCATTACCATCACCAAACCCAAGTGTGCTAAGTGTGCTAAGCAATAGCAAAGACACAGACCAAAGTTACCCCAAATGCCTCTCATTTCATCCCACATTACGATGTTAAAAGTCCATTTTGTCGCTTTTTTCAAGCTCTGTGTCCAAAGATTGCAAAGACCTCGGGTCTGTGGACCCACAGCGAAAGATTTTCTAGCCTCCCTGACGACACACAAGTCTCCTGCTGTGACACCGACCCTCGATCCGCCCGTCTCCAGAGCCTCGAGATCTTAGGCTTCTGACATGATCGAGACTCTCAGGCTAAACCCTTGGCATGTCGAGCAACAGCCAGTCATGGAACCCCGAGAACGAGTCCTATTTCCACAAAGGACTGGAGTCTGCGTGTAAGTCCAGGTCAGGGTCTTCAAAAGAACCCTGAAAGGGGAAAATAATGATTATTAAAGATAGAAATAGAGCTGTTTCCAAAGATGCAAGCAGAGGAGTCGCCGTTAGGATTTCATAAAATTCACCAAGGAATTTCTGTTGTGATGTTTCATTTCTTTTTAAAAAGTCAAAAATTGGTTAATAGTAAAACCAATTCTACTAGATGCAACTATCTCTTAAAACTTTTGGAATGTCACACAATGGTAAGCAATCTACTTTGATATTATGTTGACTTTTATTAAGTGATTGCTAAAGGTTGACTCTTCAAGAATTATGAATTTTTGAGGGAATAAAAGAGGAAGATAAATACTGAAGTCATGCAAAATGTTTATATATATATTATATATATACACACACACATACATACACACACACACACACACACACACACACACACACATACACCATTCTAACAACTACTGACTCTTTGCTTCATTTCCTCTTCCTAACCAAGTTACAAAGGAAGGTCAAATATAATTATCATTACTAACTGTAAAATATGCATTAATTTTTTATCCTTTGTAATAATTATATTTCATTACCTCATACCGTTGGTACAAGCCATTCCCTCAAATAATCAGATCAGACTTTCCAACTGATAAGCAGTAATGCACCAAGCAAATTTGGCAAATACATAGCTATTGTGCTGTCTTCGAAGCCCGTAATGTTGAATGATAAACTTCTCATCTTCTCATGTTATCTAGAAAGAAAAATACAAAATACCGAATTGTTGTTCAACAAGAGTGTGAAAAAATAATCAACAAGAGTAGAAAATGCTCAACTTTTTCTGTAGATCAAAGCAGCATTTCAGGGAAGAGCACATATTTGAGCACATCTACACTTGAACACCTCACTCTTGAACCAGAAAGGTTAACTTCACTCAACTTTAGTTGCTCCATCACTAAACTATTCCCACAGCATATGGACATACTTTCAAGGATTCTTCATCAGATGTTCTGGATATTTATTGCTAATTTATTATTATTATTATTTCTTCCTTTTTTCTCTTTTTGTATTTGCACAATTTCTTGCTGTTTTTTTGCACATCGGTTGTTATCCATTCTGTTGGGTGCGGTCTTTCATTGATTCTGTTGTGTTTCTTGTATTTGCTGTGATTGTCCGTAAAAAAAAAAGAATCACAGGGTTATATATGGTGACAAGTATGCACTTTGATAATAAATTTACTTTGAACTTTGAACTTTCAAGAGAAACAGAATTAATATTTAAGACCGATGGATGCCTTCAGAACAAAACCTTCCAATGAAAGGTCACCAACATGAACCAGTTGCATATCGCCGATATTGTCTAACATGTGAGGTGTTTCCATTACTCTTATTTCATGATATGTTTGCTTTTTGATAATAGATACAAAATTGGCTTTACAATCCAATTTCTCAAATAGCAGGTAAATGCAATTATAAACAATCACCATTACCAGTTTTCTGCTCATCAATCCAATTTAAAATAACTATCAGAATTCTCAATGACTGAAGGAGATTCTGACTTCTCCCACATTCAATGGTGAAATTCCAAAGGCAGAGTACATTGAATATTGACACTGCTCCAACTTGTTACCCAATAAATTTGAGAGGGAAACATAACCCAATTATAACCTGCTAACCCAGCCAGCTATTGTGAAATAAGTGGGTCATAATTAAGTTTATTATCACTGACTTACAGTATATGAAGTCAAATACTTAATATTTAACCCAGTTATAAAAAGATTGCATGATCTTTGATGTTTCTTTGAATTAAATAAAACAGATTTATGAACTATAAAAACTGATGGGCAGGCAAAGACCAGATGGTCCATTAATCCTACCCTATATGAGCCAGTCAGAACAGAAGAGCAGACAGGGAATCACTGCATTTGTATAATCTGCAAAAAAAAAGTGAGGAAGAAGGAATAGCAAATATTATATACATGAATTAAAAAAGAACAATGAATTCAGGAGAGACCTTCTGTTGAGCAACTCTGAATATAAGTAGATTACTGAAAAATGCTTCCTTACCTGACTGGGATACACTAGGAATAAAACTCTCTGCAATCAGCAGCAAGACATTAATTGTAAAGGCACCAACATCACAAAGGTATGGAATCTGCTGAGACCAGATAGGCCCATCTGATCTCCTGCTCCCTCCTTAGTCCTACCACTGACTCGAAGTACTGTTCCTAATTTGTCCCACAAAACTCTGCTATTAGCAGCACATAATGCAGCCAATCACATAATCAGCTCCCATCTGTTCCATTCACCCACCTGAACTGGTTTCATCCTATCACTGTTACAACGCACGCTGACAATATTGGAACCCAAGTGCAGAGGAAAGTCAGACTCCGATGTAGAGACAGTGATGAATGTTTATCCATAATAATTCCAAAAGAATATAGGTGGCTTAGCTGAGCAACACCATGTGAAGTAACATTCTCAAAACCAGGACCCCGCGATTACTACTAATTGGCATTCACTTAAACAATACAAGTAATACAGAATCCCCGAGCCTATCAAAATAAACTTAACCTTAACCAAAAAATACCAGGAGAAACCATAACAAAGAGTGAGTCATTCAAGAAAAAAACATAAGGAACTCTAAACTATTAACGACTCATGTTAAACAACAATTAAAAAAACCTTGAAACCCAACACCCTCCAGCATCCTGCACAGGCCCAAAGATCTTTCTACAGTACACTCCCTTCCTATGGCTGGCATCTGAAGGTCCAGGGAGACCTAACAACTTGAGATCTAGGGATGACTTGACAGACTTAGGGAACTCAAGAGAGAGACCTGGAAACCTCAAGAGAGAATTGGGAATCTTGTTATAGACTTGGGAGTCCTCAAGATGGGGAGAACACTGAAAACAAAAAACATTGGAAACTTTGGAAAGACCTTGGAAACCTTGAAAGGTCTTTGGAAGCTTTGAAACGTCCTTGAAAACCTTGAAATATCCTTGGAAACCTTGATTTGCCCTTGAAAACCTGGAGGGCCTTGATGATCTGAAAAACCTTGATGATCTGGAAAACTTTGACAACCTGGGTAACCTTGAGAATCTTGAACGCTTAGGCCGGGATGCTTACACTGGGCACTTAGACCTGGAAAAATCCTTGAGACCCCAAAAAAGTCTTGAAAACTTGAAACTCAAAAGCTAGGGAAGGATCCTGGATGAATCTTATTCATAGTGTTTTATTTTTCACTATTTTTTCCAGAGACACTTAGGATACAGATGGCTGTACTTTCAATTTTACAGATTGAGACAACATAGACAAGCTCATCTTATCACTGAGCTACCTGGCTGTCTGTAGATCTGTTTCATTTGTTACATAAAAGTTCAATATTCTCAGTCTGTATCATGATTTTCATCAAGTTTACAGTAGTTAACTTTTGGTAGGGTTACTTTACTTGTTTGTTTGCACACTCCAGCCAGGGATCAGTGTTTGGAGCTAGGGCTCGTCAGGGTTGCCAATTCAAATTACTGTTTCAGGACACACTTGCACACTGGAATGTTTACTACCATAAGTATCTCTCATCAGAACATACAGATGGGAATTATGTATTGTAAATGCTAGTCCATCCCACTGCAATTGTTGGCATGTAAGCTTATTTCAATTATTCCCAATAGCGTCCTTCCAAATATTGATTTGACATTAACAAAGTCATATCGTTACTTGGAAGGAAAAATATCAGCAAAGGTTAAGTTCTTCTAAAATATACATTATTAAGCTTGAATGCTGATCCGTTGAATCAAATGAACTTTTTCCAAGGAGCTTGCTTGAAGCACTCAATTGTTATGCAAATCTGGGTCACAGGACCCTGAAGCTTGGAACCCAGAATTTACAACTTGAAGAGCTCAAAAGGAGACCAGGGACACTCAGAATGTACACTAGAGACACTTGGAATGAAAACTTGAGAAGCTCAGAACATGAACTTGAGAAACTCAGAACGTGGACCTGAGCACAGGTGGCAATCACCTAAAGATGACCAATGTCAAAACAGCACTGTTAAACCTCCACTGGGAGCATTACTTGATGGGATGCTTCTGTTACGGTGTGTGCTGGCAACAATGGAACCCAAGTGAGGAGAATAGACAAAGTCTGATGTAGAGACTGTGATGAGAGTTTATTCATAATAATTCCAAAAGAACTTGGACAAACTAGAAACCCACTATTTGCGCTAATTGGGCGTCCACTTAAATAAGTTTACAGAGAATGTTGCAGAAATCAAAAAGTGTCCAGTGAGTGGCAGTTCTGTGGGCAAAAATGTCTTGTTAATGAGAGAGGTCAGAGAAGAATGGCCAGACTGATTCAAGCTGACAGAAAGACAACAGTAGCTCAAATAAACATACATTATAACAGCTGCGTGCAGAAGAGCATTTATGAATGCACAACATGTCCATGTTGAAGTAGATGGACCAAAGCAGCAGAAGACCACAAATACACTCAGTGGCCATTTTGTTGGGTACATCCTGTACTGAATATATTTGAAGGCTCTCAGGCAGCACACAGTGATGGACCCTGAATTCACTATCCAGGTCTTCTTGACACTCGCAGAGTGGTCCTGGTTCAATGGTTCAATTTAACATCAGAGGACATATACAATATAGAACCTGAAATCCTTACTCTCCACAGACATCCTCAAAACAGTAGAAAAAATCTCTAAAGAATGAATGACAGGAAAAAAAACATAAGAAGCCCAGAATCCCCTCCCCCTCACACACACAAGCAGCATCAACCCTCCCTCCTAATCCTCCCCCTCGCTATTCTAGCAGAAAGCATCACACTCCCACCACCCACCATGCAAGCAATAGAAAAGGCTCAAAGGGAGATCATGATCTACAGTCCATCAAAAACTACTGTTCATCCCAACAGTTGGACATCCGTCAGGCTCTCTCTGTCTCACGCTAACAAGGGAAAGAGCAATATCACTCCTTCCACAGTGAGAGGGGAGAAAAACAGTCACTGTTTTGAATTTACAGTCTGTAGCACCACTTTTATTTTGAGTTCCCCCAACTTATGAATTGATAGCAAACTCTCCATCGAGATAGAGAGAGGGCGATCACCCCAGAACAGAGATTCGTGCCAGCCACACTCTGTCACGATGTTCTGGTTCTCCGCAATGCTTCAATTCACAACACCTGTAAGAAATCGAGTCCACTAGGTGGCGTTAGGTTGCACTCCGAAGGCACCCATCTTCAGGACACTCCTGGAGATATCAAAAACGCCGCTGATTTGCGAGATCCGAGAACAGGAACACACCGCCGTGCAGAACCCCAGTTTAAGTACAGCTGTAAATCACAGACTAACAGAACTCCAGCCACCTTGAAAAAGAAAAAGGAAAAAGAGACATTAGAAAAAACTAGAAGGGTTATTTATGTTCTTTCTAATAAATTTGAAAAGACTTGGAGGCCATTTATTCAATACTTTCATATGATGTAATTAGACCTTTTCCAAACCTACTCTATTTCTTTTTAGTACATGTTGAGCGGAGCGGAGTCAACGACACTAATGGTTCATTTTTTTATGTTTCACAACAGCCCATGTCTTTTTTTTCTGTAGTTTATCTTGTTAGATTATTTTTTTTGGAGGTATATATATTTTTTTCTTTTTTCCTTTTTCATGTTAATTTGTCTATATATAATATTTGTATCCTATAAGATTGGGAGGTTTAATATCCATGGATTAACTGGTTTTATATTTATATATGATAATTACAGCAATGTAATCCCAATAACTTTGTATGATTACTACATTATGTTAATTTTTATCATTACGATACTGATAAAAAGATTGAAAAAGAAAGAAAAAGAATTTAAACAGTTTCGCTGATGGTCTGAGAGAAGTCGCCCTCTGGTGCCATCTCTAGCTAAGGTTCTACTGTCTGATATTACTGTAGTCACAAGGCTACAGTAACTAGGAAACATATGATTGCAAAGGCCTGCCTGTCAAAGTCCTGTGTTGCAGAGCAATAGTTGTGAGCAGTATATTTGTAGAAACTGATACTCCATTTACAGATGATAATGACAAAGCACAGTTTCCAGACGAGGAACAAGGAGGGGCCAGGTAGAACCCTGGTAGCACCAAAGGCAGTAGTGTATTGGTATATTATGGTCATGTACCAAGATGCAATGAAAAAGTATGTCTTGCATACTATTCATAAAGATCAGTTCATTACATCTTGAGCGAGAATAAGGTAAAAAAGCTCAATACAGAACAAAGTGTAAAGCTATCAAAAAAGCGTAGTGTAAGTAAATAATAAAGAGAAAGATCATAATGCAACACTATAGATGGAGAGGCCATCTTATCGTGCCAGGGATCCATTCAAGTGTCTGATAACAATGGGATAGAAGCTGTCCTTGATCCTGGTGATATGTGCTTTCAGGCTTCTGTATTTTCTGTCTGATAGATGAAGGGAGGAGAGAAAATGTCCAAGATGGACAGTCTTTGATTACACGGGATGCTTTACTGAGGTAGTGAGAAGTGTAAACAGCGTCCATAGAGAGGGGGCTGGTTCCTGTGATGTGCTGAGCTGTGTCCACATGAGTCCTGACACCTCTTCCATCACCACATTGATGTCTGGCAGAGAATATCCTTTATCCAACCTCACATTCAGCACTGAGTGCTCTCGATCTGCCCTCACCTATATCAGAGCAACCAGATTGAGCAGGTAGTTGGTTCCAGAGAACTTGCATTTGGTCTTCAATGCTCTCACTTCCCATACCAATCTGTCCATCCTCAGCCTTCACCACGACCATAATGAGGTCAAATACAAGCTAGAAAATACTCATTTTGCATGGACAGCCTGCAACTCAATGGCATGAATATGAACTTTACAATTTCAGGTAACCATTTCCAATCTCACCAATCCATCTAAGGTGTCTTTCTTTCTTTTCGGTCACCCCTCACCCTACCAACTCCATCCTCCATTAACTAAATTCGTTACTCCTCCCCATCCAGTTCCGTTTGCCCATCACTTCTCTCTTATCTGTCCCAATTCTTATCTCCCAGCCACCATCTCTACATTTCCCCAAACGTGACTTCATCTGCCTATTTTCTCCCTTTTCTATTTCCACCAATTACCTACAGCCTCTGTCTCAAAACTCCCCCCCCCATCAACCCATCCTCAACTCCCCTCCTCCCTTAATCCTCTCCCTCATATCTTTATACTGGCTATCTTCACTCTAAACTCAATTCTGATGCAGGATCTCAGCAAAAAAACTCAATTATCACTTGGGTCTAATCTGCTGAGTTACTCCAGCTGTTTTTTTGTAATCAACAAAAGAATGTAGGAGTTGCAAAATGCCAGTCAGCAGGACCAAGCTGAGCACATCCTCCAGTCACAGAGGGAAAAACAAATTAATCCAGAAAGGCGCAAGGTAATGAAATTTAGCTGGTCAAATTCTGTTCGGACATATGAACTAAATGGCAGGGACTTAGGTGTGTGGATGTACAGTACAAAGAGACCTTGGGGTGCAGGCCTGGAAGTAGTGACTCAGGTGGATAGGTTGTAAGAGGATATGTTTGCCTGCATAGGCTGAAGAATATAATAGTTAAGATGGCATGTTGCAATTGTATGTAATATTGGTTGGACCTCACTTACAGTTCTCATCACCATTACTACAGGAATGATATAGCATCAACAGAGAAAGTACAGAAAATATTTACCTGGGTGCTATCTGGAATGGAGGGTTGCAGCTATGAGATGAGATTGTATGGACTAAATGTATTCTCACTGGAAAGCAGAAAGCTGGAAGGTGACCATTTTGAGGCTTACAAAATTATGAACAGCATAGATTGGATAGATAGGGTATTTTTCACAAGGCAGGGGGTCTAGAGCTAGAAGGAAATATTTAAGGGGATAGGAGAAAAATTTAAAGGAGATATGAAAAGGAAGAATCCCTCCCCAGAGGAGGTGGAGTCGACAGATCCAATTATAACATTTAAAACATTTGGACAAGTACTTAGATAAGAAATGAATAGAGGGATATGGGCCCAATGCAGGCAAATTGGATAGACTGTAGTAAAGGAGAGATTCCTTACTATCCATTTCCATAATTCTGTAGTTTAACATAGTTACAAACATCGATGTACACAACATTTGACATTGTAAGTTTCAATAAAGTGGCAGGAATGAAATTCAGGATTTGGAATAGAGTCAAAGAAGCTACAGATTAGTTCTATTGAGTAGACTAGAGAGAGCAATTAGAAAGATGAAAGCTTAGTGACTGAGTGGGGAAGTGTGAAGTGGCCAGTCAGTTTCTCTGATCATAGTAACTGAAGCTATTGGTATTTATTGAAAGCAAATGAGATAGAGGGTGTGGTAACAGGTTTCTAGTACACAGAAACAGAAGTTCTCACTGCGTTCCAGGATAATCCTATTTATGGGAGTTATTTTGGCAGACTAACAGCAGGACACTCATCTAACTGCTCAGATAATTCCAGTGCCATAACTATAGGAAAGATCAGTCCAGGTGTTAAGTGATTCATTTTGCAAAGGAGAACTGGAGTTCTTGTGTAAGAATCTGCAAAACATCTCTAGGAAAGCAAACATGAGAAAATCTCCAGATTCCAGAAATCTAAGCAACACACACACACACACACACACACACACACACAATGCTGGAGGAACTCAGCAGGCCTGGCAACATCAATGAAAAAGAGCATAGTCGACACTTCAGGCCAAGACCCTTCGGTAGGACTGGAGCAAAAAAGATGACGAGTAGATTTGAAAGGTGGGAGTGGCAAGAGAGAAAAAAGGTGATAGATGAAACTGGGAAGGGCAGGAATGAAGTAAAGAACTGGGAAGTTGATTGGTGAAAGAAATACAAGGCTGGAGAAAGGGAAGTCTGATAGGAAAGAACAGAAGGCCATGGAAGAAAGAAAAGGGGGGAAGAGCATCGGAGGGATGCGATGGGTAGGCAAGGAGATAAGGTGAGAGAGGGAAAAGGGGATGGGGAATGATGAAGGAGTGAGGAGGGGGGAGGGCCATTATCAGAACTTTGAGAAATCGACATTCATGCCATCAGGTGGGAGGCTACCCAGATGAAATATAAGGTATTGTTCTTCCAACCCGAGTGTGGCCTCATCACGACAGCAGAGGAGGCCATTGATTGACATCAGAATGGGAATGGAAAGTGGAATTAAAATGGGTGGTCACTGGGAGGTCCTGCTTCTTCTGGTGGACGGAGCATAGGTGCTCGGTGAAACGGTCTTCCAGTCTGCGTCAGATCTCATCGATATACAGGAGACCACACCAGGAGCACCGGATACAGTAGATGACCCCAACAGACTCACAGGTGAAGTATCGCCTCACCTGGAAGGACTGTTTGGGGCCCTGAATGGTAGTGAGAGCAGAGATGCAGGGGCAGGTATGGCACTTGTTTCGCTTGCAAGGATAAGTACCAGAAGGGAGATACTAATGGACAAGAGAGTCACATAGGGAGTAATCCCTGGAGAAAGCAGAAAGAGGGACAGAGGGAACTATGTGCTTGGTTGTGGGATCCCATTAGAGATGGCGGAATTTCCGGAGGATTAGGTGTTGGATGCAGAGGCTGGTGGGGTGTAGCATTTGGGGGAAAAAAAAGGCTGAGAAATTGGAAATATGCTGCAGGAAAAAACAAAAGGGGATGGAAGATATTTATCCTGTAGCATTACAAGACACTCAGAATTTTTCAAAGTGTATCGAAAACCACTTTCTTTCTGATAATGTGAAGTTACTACTCAGCTGCAAATTAGGACAATTTATAAGAAAGAAAGTAAAGACTAAACAGACCAATTAGTTGTCCTGATAAGTGACAAACATTGGGAAGAGCACAGAGACATCCCTGGCTATATTAAAGAAAAATGCCCACTATCCCAACCTCTGAACAAATCAGTTTTGCACCCTCATCCTGAAATATGTGGGAAATGTGATAGTACTAGGAGACTACTGCACGAAACAAAAAAGCTCAGAGCTCTTCTAGTATTGTAATTCTGAAGTGCAACAGAGACAAACTGATGCCAGAACGTTGAACATTGATGTGTGGTGGAGGATATCAAACTGAGAAATTGCATATAATTTAACACTAAGCATAGCCACTTCTCCCCAGTGTTAGTAAGTAAAGTAGAAAAGCTTAATTAAAGATTTTATAGTTTTATTTTGCTTCAATGCCTCATTGCATTCATCCACCAAGATAGAAATTGATCAAACCTTGATATAATTGTATCACTAAGGCTTGCATTCTGCTTCAGTATTCTGGACTGATCATACTTCTCACCTACAGGATTGGCTGCAACAAGTATGGAAACTTGACATTCAGTGTGGTTTAGACCTGGAGAATCCGATTAGGAAGGTTGAGCTGCTTCATTACCTCAAGGGAAACAAAACAAGTTCATCTTATTAATAACTGACCAACTCTTTGTTAAAAATATCTAGATCGTTATTTAAGGTACAAATACAAAGTTCAAAGTTATGAAGTTCATAAAGATTTACTATTTCAAATATGTGTGAATTTTAAATGCTCATTACCTAGTAAATGTTTATTCCATGTAAACGCCAAGAAAAACTCATTTTCATTCTTTTACGTGATTTGATCTGCATTTTTTGCTGCGAGATATTGTTCAAGATTTTTCAGCACGCCACTTTTCATTTATATTGGTAGAAAGATGTGGAAAGGGTTAGAAATCTTTTACTCACTTCAATAAATACAATTAACTTTGTTTGTTTTAAAGTTTAATGAATGCTTTAAAATAGAGATAAAGTGCAGTTAAGCTACCAACATCAAGAAACTGCTACCATGGTCCCAATAAAGCAGCGATTTTTAAAAAAAGGTGCAAAAGAATGCAGACTGCAGGAAGTCCCATAGCATTGGGTATGGCCTTCGCTGAAGTTGGTACATTTTTAGCTGAAATTAGCAAATTGCAGGCGGCAGACAGGGAAGAATGTAACTCCTGCTTACTATCTGAAATCTGTTGGAAATGTGCTTTTATAGAGATTAGAGAATAGAATGCCACCATTGGGTATTCTTACATTGTATTTTTAAATGAAAGCAGCATCCATTTCCAAAGATCCCCCACAATACAGGGCATGTTCTTTTCTTGATCAGGCAGGAGGTACAGAAGCCTTAGGTCCCCCTTGCCACCTAGTTCAAGAACAGTTAATACCCAACAACCATCAGCCTTCCTGAACTGACATGGGTAACTACTCTGAATTGATTCTATTATCTATGGGCTCCCTTTCAAGGACTATTTACAACTCATATTCTCAGTATTATTTTTATTAACACCCACACTGATGACACCATTTCCCATCTTCAACCCTCCTTTTCTTTTTAGTCACTCCGCTCTGGTAGATTGCCTCCTCTGGATCTTTTTACTCTAATTGCTGAGTTAACTTCAACCGGATTGACATTAACACTCCTCTCTCCTCTCCGAACCTTAGTCCCTCTGAACGCACGGCCCTTCACACTTTCTGCCCCAATCCCACCTGCACCATTAAACCCCTAGAAAAAGGAATCCTGTTATAGTGTGGCAGAGTGACAAAGTAGCAACACTCAGGCACCTCCTCCTACTTAGCCCTGGAAAAGTACCCTGCTCAGACCTTCAGGTCATTGTCTCCGACACTATCACCAACCTCATCAGCAAATGGAGATCTCCCTCCCACTGCCACCAATCTCTTTGCTCCTTTATCCTGCACTGCTCGTTTCTATCTCCTACCCAAGATCCACAAACCTAACTGTCCGGGTACGTCCATTGTTTCTGTCTGCTCCTGTCCCACTGAACTCATGTCCACATATCTTAATTCCATTTTATCCCCCTTTGTTCAGACCCTTCCTACCTACATCTGCACCACTTCACGCACACACACAAAAACGTGCTAAAGTCCTTTATGTAATAACGTCTTCACGTCAGACCAGCCTCTTAAAGTGTTCACAAACACCATCTCAATGTCAGTGGTTGTGAATTATGTACATTTCTCCCAATTACTTTACCCTACACAGGCAGAACTCATTAAAACCGACATTGTCTGGAGCTCGGGTCCTGTGTTCTATAGCAGATGCCTTTGGCTCATTCAGAGGTGCTTTGACATGCTCATGGTCATATTGTGACACCAGGGGAATGGCAGTGGAATACTCCAAATTCTGATGGGCTGATTTAAGGTGATTTACCAAAATACATTCTGGGTTACCCCCTCTTATCTATGATAAAAGTATTCTTTCCCTGTTCCAACATGCAGAACGAGCCATTGTAAGGGGATGTTGGTATGCATCATGTGGATGAAAACAAATGAGGCGGAACATAGGTCAATAGGGGCCTAAGAGAGCTGTACGTCATAACAGAAGGTAGGAGTAGGTGAAAAGGAATTGAATTTACTGAGGAGGGTGGAACACTGTTGAGAGGCTGACCCGGAGGTTGTGGCATCAGGAGTGAAATCAGCTGACACTCATAACAGCTGCCTGTATACCAGCTCTTCCATAGACAACTACAGGTCCTCCTTTGAAGCTGTTCTGAGCCCCAGCAGGACCCACGGGACACAATCATGCCAACACTCATCCATCGTGGAAACCCTCAGAGCAGCCTTTAAGGGGTAGTGAAACTGCTCGCATAGGCCATTGGACTATGGGTGATTTGTCGTGGTGTGATACAGCCTAACACCAAGGTTCTGGGTGATCGCAGCCCAGAGGACTGCAATGAATTGGGGACCATGGTCAGAGGAATTATCAGATGGGGTGCCAAACCAAGCAACGCAGGTGCTGATGTGCACCCAAGCCACATTTGTGGCCATTGTTGGTGCCGGAGGGATGACCCCTGGCCACCTAGTCCACCATGGTAAGAAGGTGTGTGAAACCACGGGAAGGGGTGAGGAGAACCAATGAGGTCCACATTGACATGGTCAAACTGATGGTCAGGGACCTCAAAAGATGCCAATGGCACCTGAACACGGTGGTTACTTTTTCCTTGCTGCAGACTACACAGGCTGAAGACCAATCACACAGGTCCTTTCTGAGGCCATGCCAAACAAACTTTAGTGCAGCCAAGTTCCGTGAGGCCTTCCGACCCAAATGCAAAAGGCCGTGTATGGATTTGAAAACAGTCCATCTCCAGTTTGTGAGCATGATGGGGCAAGGGCAACTGGTTGAGACTTCGCTCAGGAGAGAAACCCCAGCTTCCCCAAATTTAATGTCAGCCAACTGCAGGTCTGCGACTGTTGTTCGGTAAGCCTGGACCTACGGGTCATTAGATAAGTCAGCTGCCACGCCGGCATAATCAACCCCTACGTGTAAGGCCTCAATGGCTGGCCATGAGGGGCAATCAGCCACAGCATTATTTTCCCCCTTGATATGTGGAATATCAGTTGTGAACTCAGATATGTAGGCCAGGTAGTGTTGCTGCCATGCAGACTAAGGGTCCGATATTTTGGCCATCACTTGCATGAGGGGCTTGTGGTCAACAAATGCTGTGAAACAGCGACCCTGTAGAAGAAAATGAAAATGGCAGACAGTCAGATAAAGATCAAGAATCTTATGGTCAAACATGCTGTATTTCCTTTCAAGGGGCCAGGGCCACCAGCTGAAGAGGCGAGCAGCTGCCACACGCCTCTGACCAACTGGTCGTGCACAGCACCCACAGCATAGTCTGAAGCGTCAGTACTAATGGCTATGGGTGCATTGGGGAGCAAGTGAACCAGTTCGTGCACAGCACCCACAGCATAGTCTGAAGCGTCAGTACTAATGGCACTGGGCGCATTGAGGAGCGGGTGACCCAGTAAGGTCGCATTAGAAACAGCTCAATTGGTTTCATCAGGTACCCTGGTCATGTCCGCTGACTAGTCAAACACCGATTAGGGGTATTCCCTTCAGCAGCTCATGGAAATAGCGGTGATAGAAAATTACCATATCTAAAAATCCTGCAGTTTTTTTGAAGTGCGGAGTGGTGGAAAATCCATAATAGCAGCTACTTTTGATGTCTTCTCCTATCATTTTGGATCTTCCCCTCCCCCTCCCACTTTCAAATCTCTGACCATCTCTTCTTTCAGTTAGTCCTGATGAAGGGTCTCGGCCCGAAATGTCGACTGTACCTCTTACTATAGATGCTGCCTGGCCTGCTGCGTTCCACCAGCGTTTTGTGTGCGTTGCTTTTGATGGGAGGGGTTTAGCACCTTCAATCCGATGGCCAAGAAAGTCAATGGTTAGCCACCCAAACTGCCACTTAGCAGGGTTAATAATCAACTCGTGTTGGATTAAGTGTTCAAAGAGTGTGTGGAGATGAGATACGTGTTCAGATTTGGATGCACTGGTGACAAATACATAATCCGGGTAAACAAAAAGAAAACCTAAGTCTTTCAATACAGAGTCCATCAGTTGTTGGAAAGTCTATGCTGCATTTTTCAGTCCAAGCAGCATGTGCAGCACTGAAAAAGGCCAAACAGAGTTATCACAGCTGTTTTGAGAATGTCCTCCGAGTATACAGGCACTTGATGGTAAACTAAATTGACTTTGGAAAAATTAACTTTACAGCTAAACATGCCAAAAAGCCTTGGGTGTGTGGAACTGATTGACAATCAAAGGTGGGGAGGGGTGGCCTCATTGAGGCGTCGGTAATCACCACATCAGCAGCAACCACCATCGGACATAAGGACCATATGGAGGGATGAAGCACAGAAGCTAATTGACCCGCGTACAATTCCGAGTCTTTCAGTGTTGGCAAACACAGCCTTCGCGGCTGCCAGCTCTTCAGGGTCAAGTCTACGCACATGGGCATGGTCTGCTGAGCCAGTTGTGGGAATGTGGTGCGCGACTCCGTGTTTTGTGACTGTAGTGGAAAATGTGGGCTTGGTGAAGTCTGGGAATTCATCCAGCAGTCAAGTTAGTTCACAGGCAGCGGTGCATGCACTTGACAGGGCTGTTGTGGGGAACGTACTGGGGGAACAGGGAAGCAACCCAAAGTCCTTGACATCCACAAGTCAGCAATTCTTAAGATCGTCTAGCAGTCCTTGGGTACACGGGAGATCTGCAATGAGCAGAGGTCTAGCCACTTTAGCCGGGACAAAGGCTCAGGAGTAACATCATCCTCCGAAACAGGGTTTCACCCATCGTGTCCCACAAGTCTGGATCCTGCTGCCATTTCATCGCATCTTGCCTTTTCATCTATAAGCGATGCTGACCCCACGGTCACTTGAGCACCCCTGTCATACAGGAAACGCCACCCTGAAAGGGTGCCTCTGATGAACAATAGATGACCCCTGGCAGCTGAAACCCACAGTGTTCACAGACCTCTGATGTCCCAAAGCTCTGGCACTATCAAAGCTGCAAGGGGTCAGTATTTCCTAGCATTCCTACCACAGTGAATATGGTAAAAGCACAGGCCCGGCATTGTCTGTTTCGCAGCGGCAGGTGTCCTTTTGTTGGGGGACTTGTTAACTGGGTTTGTTGAAGTAGAGAAAGCTGGAGGAATGATGCATCACTGCTGAGTGTAGACCATCAGCCATTTTAGCAAGTTCCCGATAATCCTTCACTGGTACATTAGCGAGGGCTATGTGAGCTTGATCAGGCATTTGCTGCATGAAGAGTTCCTTAAAAATAAAACAAGGATGGTGATCTCCCCGGAGAGACAGCATGCGGTCCATTAGCTCCGATGGCTTAGCATCACTGAGACGGGGTAAGGAGAGCAACTGTTTGGTGCGCTCAGACTCTGATAGTCCAAAAGTCTATAAAGGGTGAGTTTTCTGGGATCAGTATTATCGTGTTCAGCTGGGTGCTCAAGCATACTCATCACGCACGTAGCTGTGGAAGTGCTGAGCAACTCCACCATGTAGTAGAATTAGGTGTCGTCGGCGGTGATATCTCGCAGAGCGAGCTAGACCTCAGCTTGCACAAACCAAGTGACAGACTTTTGCTCCCAAAACTCTGGCAGTTTCAAGCCACTGCATTGGCTGACATGCCCAATAACTCTGGAATCATCTCGCAGCACTGGGGTCACCAATGCAGTTTTCCACAAATAAAACAAATTAAGGCATTTTATTTTTATTGAACTTCAAAAGCACACTAAAAACCTTTTACGTAATAACGTTATCATCTCAGACCAATATCAAAGTGAAACCCCAACTCAATGTGAATTATGTATGTTTCTCCCAATTATGTACCCTACTCTCTCCATGCGACCTTCTCTACATTGGTGAGACGGAACGTAGATTAGAGGATTGCTTTGCGAGCTCTTCAGCTCCATCTGCAAAAAACAGAATTTCTCGGTGGCCAATCATTTCAATTCTTATCCCCACTTGCGTTCCAACATGTCAGTTTATGGCCTCCTTTTCTGCCATGATGAAACCACTCTCAGGATGGAGAAACAATACTTCATATTTTGTCAGCCTTCAACCTGCTGACATGAACATCGATTTCCAGTAATGTTTCCTTTCCCCCTTCCCTCTTCTTCATTTCCCCACTCTGGCCTCTTACCTCTTTTCTCCTGACCTGCCAATCACTGGCCCTGGTGCCCCTCCTCCTTCCTTTTCTCCCATGGTCCACATTCATCTCCTATCAGATTCTGTCTTCTCCATCCCTTTGCCTTTCCCTCTTATTACCTCCCAGCTTCTTACTTCATCCCCATCCCCCATCCACCTGGCTTCACCTATCACCTTCCATCTTATCCCCCTTCTCCTTGCCCTACATACTTATTCTGGCATCTTCCCCCTTCATTTTCTGTCTTGATGAAGGGTCATGGCCGGAAATATCAAATGTTTTTTTTTACTTCATAGATGCTACCTAACCTGTTGAGTTCTCCCAGCATTTTATGTATCTTGTTCTGACTTTCCTGAATCTACAGAATCTTTAGTGATTATTTTTATATGTACACATTATTGTCTTTTGGTTGTCTTTCAGTCTTTGTTTATTCTATTGTATTTCTTTTTTATAAATACCTACAAGAAATAAATCTAAGGGCAATATATAGTAACCTACACACACTTTGATAATAAGTTTACTTTGAATTTTGAGAACTTTCATAGCACTGTTCATTTTTCAGTATTGGCCTCTTAATCGTACTGCAATTTGATAAACTCCTAAGCCAACATGAAATACAATTCCCCTTATCAGGATCAACAAGTCCAAAATCAGTTTTGGCACACAACCAGATTCATTTGAGAGAAAACCACACACCATGAACAAATCTTAAACACAAAATATGCAGACCACTTACATAAGTTATCAGCAAAAATCACTGCTCAGTTCATTGCCTCTTACATTCTTGATATCTCTGTCACCTTCCATACCTTTCACAGTGACCAAATTCCTGGTTACAGCAAGCTTAGCTTCGCTGTCAATGTCCAAACATTCTACAGTTCCATCCCACACCAGGAATCCTAACAGACCCTTTGCTTCTTAAAAAATATATTACCAACTAAAACCTCTCAACTACCATTCTCCTTCACATGACTGAACTCATTCTTACAATAGCTTTGTCTACCCACTTCCTTAAAAACAAATAAAAAGTGTGGTCATGGTTCCAAGTTACATCCATCTTCTGCAAGGTTTCCACCCAAGAAGTCAACCTATCATCATCCCACTCTACTGAGTTACTCCAGCACTCTGTTTGCTGTTCCCTTCCTTCTTCTCTGCAAATTCTGATCACAGAAGCTGCCTGTCCAAGTGCTCCCCATATTTTCTTCTCTTACCTTAGGACATTACACTAGAAAGTTCACCAGTACATTCAAAGCAATGTAAATCCAGTATTCACTTCCAGAGATATTTTGCAAATTTAAAAAGGAAATTTTCACTAAGCTACTGTAAACATTTACTGTTTATGGTAAAAAAAAGGGTTTGATCTTTCACTTCAAATAAATTAGGCAAAATGATGAATAAATAGAATGCATAATTTTGTGTTTGTTCAAATGGTTTCATATCAGTGATGACTGAGGTGTTACTTACATAGTAAAGATCAGGGATTTCAGATGGTGAACACCTTGATTAAAAATACTGTAAATCTTAGAGAATTCAGAAGTATGGGGATATATTTTGGATCTTCTTTTATAAATTTGCAGATATCATTTTTCTTGTTGGTAAACTCTCAGATGACAATGAGGAGACTCACGGGAGTGGGGTAGATCAGCTGGCTGAGTGATGTCACAACAACAGCCTTGCTCTCAACATCAGCAAGACCGAAGGATTGATTGTGGACTTCTGGAAGGGGAAGGCAGGAAAGTGCAGACCAATCCTCAATGAGGGGTCAATAGAGGAAACAGCAAGCAACTTTCTGCGTGCCGGCACATTGATGCAATCATGAAAAAGGCATGCCAGTAATCTGCAGATGTTCTCTTGTTTATGCCCAAAACTCTACTTTATTAGGAGTTTGAGGAAATTTGTTATTGCCAAAGAATCTTGCACATTTCTACAGATGTAAGGTTCAGAGCATTCTGACTAGCCGTATCATAGCCTGGTTTGGAGGATCTAATGCACAGCATCACAAGACACTGCAAAGGGTTGTAGACTCAACCAGCTCGAAAACAGGCACAACTCTTCCCATCATCAAGGACATCTTCAAGAGGCGATGCCTCAAGAAGATGGGATCCATTAAGGAACATCATCATCTGGGACATGCCCTTTCTCACCCCTGTTAGGAAGGAGGTACAGGAGCCTGAAGATTCAGGAACACCTTCTTCCCTCCACCAGTAGATTTCTGAACAGTTCATGAAAACTATTCCTCTTTTGCATTATATATTTATTTTGAAGTTTAGGATAATTTTATGTCTTCGCACTGTACTGCTGCCACAAAATAACAAATTTCAAATCATCTAAGACAGTGATAAAAGACCTGATTCTGCCAGGCAAAACATATCAGTGATGCACTCCCACTGACGAGCACTTGCCTCTTCACCAATACAGGCTTGCTGACTAGAAAGGCAGATAGTAGATGCTTTTCCCAAATTTCAAAGCTACTTAACTTCCACAACCTAATATTACCAATCGCAGCAAACCTCTTCACAGAGCAGTAGCTCAAGAATGTCAATCCAAAGATCATCTCTTCACTTTTGCAAGTGAAGTGCTGACCCAGCTACAAAATATATTCAGACAAGTCAATCTCACCCCTGCTCCATGCAACCAAACACCTTTGCTCTTCCACGATCAAACGTAAACAATTTTGACTCTAGCACGAAGTTCCATTCCTAATTCTTTTGGCTGATTAACAAAAGCAAGTTAACCCAGGCTCTAATAGAGCAGCATTCCATATCCATGAGATAAGAGACAGTACTATTTCTACAAACACTCAATACAATTTGCTTTCCTCGCCTTTATGCCAACTTTTGTCATTGAAATGAATTGCCACTTGATCTTGCACATCCATTTTATCACACTCATCTATGTAGCACACTCCGTTCATAAAGTAAATATTGACACTAAGAAAATGTATTCTGAATCCCTTTGTCATGAAATTTTATCTTCCTGTGAAGGAAATACATTACATAGAAGAAACTAGGTGACTGTGTTCTTTTAATATAAAACACCTTTTTTTGAAGTACACTTCACTCCATTGTATTTGGCCTTGAGTGTGTAAGCCAGGGTGCATGGAACTGTTGATATTTCTCTATTGGCATGTTTTTTGCATCATGCAGAAATGGAATGGAATAAAAGAAATACTGGCAAGAACTGAATGAACCATCACAACCTTTTGATGAAGTTACTGAACAACACATTAATAGCAAGGCAGCACACTTCAGGGAACTCCAGTAATGAACAAGATGCAATTCAGTGATTCAGTCAGAGCACCTCTCCCATTAGCCAATTAAGGATGAATTATCTGTGAAGCATATTCTATTGCCATTAGATTAAACAACAAATGATTAGTATTCACACTCTTCAAGTAATTCCATCAAAACTTGTTTAATTGAACATTAAATGAATGGAGTTATTCGGTAAGACTTTCAGATTTACCAAATATCAGTTTTAAGACGCAGTTTAATGAAAAAAAAAGCAAAATTAAATGCAGGAAATAGAATATCCGAATCACTTTACACACTTTTTATGCACACGTACACACACACGTACACACACACACACACACACACACACACAGAGGCAGAAAATGCATTTTCTATGTGCACCAATAAAAAGTCCTAATCAAACCTCTCATTCAAGGTCAATTATTTGATTTCACACACCATTAATGACAAACAGCTACGCTACAGTGTGCATTCATATTGCTTGTATTATGTGCAATATGGAAAGTTTTTTTTAAAAAATGTTTCAGATCGTTCAGTGGGCCATCTATGGACTTTTTAAAATCCTGAATCCTTTAATCAGTGAGCTGTTCACAGTAACTCAGTCAGCTAATAAACTGCAGCCATAGACGAGCATTGTGCATGTCTGACTGCATCCAAATACAAAGTTTCTTTGCCATTGCACAAAAGATATTGTTGTTTTTTCATAAAATAAAACAGTTTGTGCAAAAATAGCTGCCATTACATAATTTGTCCTTCAGTGGTGATCGTTGTGATTACTGTTAGAATCATCATTTACCGATGAGATGCAGTGCATGAAAATGTGTGCCCTGCACCCCTCCCCCTAACTACACCCCATTCTTATGCTTAGAATTTAATATTGCACTTCAAAGACCTGAAGGTTAAAATGGAAATTAAGGCTTAAAATGGCAATTCATATACATTGCCAGCCAACATCAAAGCACCAGCCTCAATCACAACCCAAAGGATTATTCACCATTTACTACAGTTGCAGTTAGACCAGCAGCACTACTGGCTATTCCACTGGTGTAGGCAGCACATGGGCTGAGCTCTTCAACATGTCTGGAGGAAAACAAAGTGAAAACTGCCCAATATACAGTAAATCCACCAAATTAGTTGTTGCACAAGAGGGATGATCGTCCAGTAACGCTAACATCCACAGTGATGAAGTGCTTTGAGAGACTGGTCATGAATCACATCACCTCCTGCCAGAGGAGTGAAATTTGCCTACCACCACAACAGGTCAACAGCAGATGTCCTTTCATTGGCTCTTCACTCTGCCCTGGTACATCTGGAGAGTGAAGATGCATACATCAGGACCCTCTTCATTGACTGCAACTTGGCATTCAATCCCCTCAAAACTATTGAATATGCTCCAAGACCTAGACCTCAATACCTGACTGTGCAACTGGATCCTCGATTTCTTCACTTGTAGACCCCATTCAGTACAGATTGGCACAACATCTCCTCCACAAACTCCATCAGCACAGGTACACCACAAGGCTGTGTGCTCAGCCCCCTGCTCTACTTACTTTAAACTTGTGACTGTGAGGCTAAGTACAGCTCCAATGCCATAATTAAGTTTGCTGACGACACCACTGTTGTAGACCACATCAAATCAACATAGAGGAAGGAGATTGAAAATCTAGCTAAATGGTGCTACAACAACCTCTCACTCAATTTCAGCAAAGCCAAAAAGCTGATTATTAACTCGAGGAAGAGGAAAACAGAGGTTAATGAGACAGCCCTTATCAAGGGATCAGCGGTGGAAAGGGTTAACAACTTCAACTTTCTTGGCATTATCATTTCAGAGGATATGTCCTGGGTCCATTACAGAGAAGACACAGCAACACCTCTTCTTTTTTAGGAGTTTACACAGATTTGGCATGTCATCTAAACTTTAACAAATTTCTAAAGATGCATAGTGAAGAGTATATTGACTGCATGCATTATAGCCTGGTATGGGAACACCAATACCCTTGAACAGAATACCCTATACAAAGTACTGGATACAGCCCAGACCATCATGGTAAAGAAGCCCTCCCCACTATTAAACACATTTACAATGAGCACTGCTGAATGAAAGCAGCATCCATCATCAAGGACCCCCACCATCCAGGCCATTGTCTCTTCTCGCTGCTGCCATTAAAAAGGAGATATAGGAGCGTCAGGACTCAGGCCAACATATTCAGGAACAATTATTTCCCCTCAATCATCAGGATCTTGAGCCAGAGGGTATAACTTCACTCGTCCCAACACTGAACTGATTCCACAACCTATGAACTCACATTTAAGGATTCTACAACTTGTGTAATTGATATTTATCGCTTTTTTTTTTCTTTTTTGGTATTTGCATCGTTTTACCTTTTGCACATTGGCTGTTTGTCTGTTTTTGTCATGTGGGGTTTTGCATTGTTTCTTTGTGCTTACTGTGAATGCCCACATAAAATGAATCTCAGAGTAATATATGGTGTCTTATATGTACTTTGATAATAAATTAATTTAGAACTTTGAACATTTACAGTGATAGAAAATATGCCTATATTCACTCTTTCTATCGCTGCAAATGTTCAATGTTCAAAGTTCAAACCAGGGTGGAAAAGCAGCAACTTATATCCATCTGGGTAGCCTTCGACCTGAATGCATGAACGTTGATTTCTCCTTCTGGTTAAAAAAAAATCCCTCTCCTCCACTTTTTCTAATCCCCACTCCTCTTCTTACCTCTTCTCAGCTGCCTATAACCTCCCCCGGTGCCCCCAATCTCCCTTTCTCCTATGGTGCACTCTCTTCTCCTATCAGATTCTTTCATCTCCAGCCTTTTACTTTTCCCACATACCTGGCTTCATCTATCACCTTCTAATTATCCTTCTTCCCATCCCACCCCTCCCATCTGGCATCTTCCCCCTATTTTTGCAGACCTGAAGAAGGGCCTCGGCCCAAAATATCAACTATTTGTACCTGACCCCCGAGTTCCTCCTGTATTTTGTGTGTGTTGCTTTGGATTTCCAGCGTCTGCAAAATTTTGTGCTCAATTTCTGTGGTGTGCTATTGCCCTCAAGTGGAAGAATGAAGCCATACAAATCCCATTCAAAGTTAATTTTATTAATATGTTAGTCTTTCACAGTAACGGTACATCTTAATTCATCCATAAAGGACACTGTAGTCTTACAAATAAAGCAACCAATACCACACATGTCAAAAGTTTCCAATGTCACCAATGCAGTGGTGATAATAGACACACCTATCCACGGTAATTTCAGTGCTGAAAAGAGAGGCGCTCAGATAAGACAATAAAACATGGAATTTTCATTGGAAACATGTGAAGTTTCATTGGAAAATTCATAGCATTATTTGAAAAGCAGCAGAGTTCTCCTATATTCTAAGCACACTGATGCAGATTCAGAAATAAATATTGATTTTTTTTTGTTATGGAGAAACTGGACTGCCATTGACCAACCCCCCAAACAGACAAGATGAGCTGTGCAGTGATAACATTATATTAGATTCAGGACACCAGTTGCACACACCATACCTGGGGACAAATCCACAAAAAAAAAAACATCCAGAAGATATATTTTAATAGGAGAAATTCCGGAGATGCTCAGAACAGGAAACATCTGGGCAAAGAGGAACCGTTACCATCTCAGGTCCAGAATGCTTCACCAGAACACATTGAAAGGTCTTGGATCTAAAATATTAACTGTTTCTTTCTCCAAAGATTTGTTATGTGTTTTCTTTTGTGGGTTCTATGCATTTCCTTATTTGTCTGTGGATGCCTGTAAGAAAATGAATCTGAAGATTGTATATGGTAAACTTACTTTGTACTTTGAAATAGACCCTTTCTACTTACACCTGTGAAATTTATTTCCTATTCCTGCCCTTGACTCTTACAATCTATGTGCATGGGGCCCAAAATCTCTTCGAGGTCCACTCTTTCATGTCTTTCCACTCTTACATTTACTGTCATACACTTACATTCTGCTCAAAAAGACCATTATAGAAGTGAATTTCTAAGTGACTGCTGCTGTTACATGTTATGCTAATCGCTACACTAACATGCCAACACAAACACTACCATGTCACTCTAGGATTAATTATCATTACCACATGGATTTCAACATGCAATGAGAATTTCTTCATGACCACCCAAGTAAAAGAGAATGAAGAAACAGTCTTTAATTCAGTATCTAGTTAGACAAAACTCAATTGCTGGTAAAAAATGAAATCAAATCATTAGAAAGAGGTGACATAGGGTCAGAAGATGCAGAATCATTGTGGATAGAGCTAAGGAACTACAATGGCAAAAAGACCCTCATGGGAGTTGTATACAGACCTCCAAACAGTAGAAAAGATATGGCCCACAAATTACAATGGGAGATAGAAAATGCAGGCCAACGGGGTAATATTACAGTAGTCATGGGGGACTTCAATATGCAGCTAGATTGGAAGTTAGGTTGGTGCCAGAATCCATGTGGGATAATTTCTAGAGTGCCTATGAGATGGCTTTTTAGAGCAGCTTGTGGTTGAGCCCACCAGGGGATCAGCTATTCTGAACTGGGTGTTGTGCAATGAAGCAGAATTGATTAGGGACTTTAAGGTAAAAGGATGCTTAGGGGCAAATGTTCATAATAAGATTGAATTCACACTGAAATTTGAGAAGGAGAAGCTAAAGTCAGGTGTATCAGTATTACAGTGGATTAAAAGGAATTAGAGGCATGAGAGAGGAGTTGACCAGAACTGACTGGAAAATAACACTGGCAGGGATGATGGCAGAGCAGCAAAGGCTGGAATTTCTGGAAGCAATTTGGAAGGTATAGGATATATTCATCCTAAAGAGGAAGAAATATTCTAAAGGAAAGATAACACAACCATGGCTAACAAGAGAAGTCAAACCCAAAATGTAAGCAAAAGAGAGGGCATAGAAGAGAGCAAAAATTTAGTCAGAAGTTAGAGGGTTGGGAAGCTTTTAAAAACCAACAGAAGGAAACTAAAAAAAAGTTATTTAGAAGGTAAAGATAGAATGTAAAAGTAAACTAGCCAATAATATTAAAGAAGATCCTGGGATAGTTCCAGAAGACTGGAAACTATTATTTTGTTTTTTTCTTCTACATCATGTATTGCATTGAACTGCTGCTGCTTAGTTAACAAATTCTATGACACACGCCAGTGATAATAAACCTGATTCTGATTCACTCTTCAAGAAGGGGGAGAGGCAGAGGAAAGGAAACTATAGGCCAGTTAGTCTGATCTCTGTGGTTGGGTAGATATTGAAGTTGATTGGTCTAGTTTAACACCAACACACACACACACACACACACACACTCAACTGAACACCACTCCACTCCCTTTGCAATTTTTGCTCATTTCTTTCTCAATTCCTGCTTACATTGTTTACATTTACATCATTTATTATAATATTCTAATTTATCCTTTACTGTGCCTATTGTATTGTTTAATTATTGTACTGTCTTGCACGGTTTCATGCAATTTATGTAGTCCACTGTAGGCCTGAAGTCTAGTGTAGTTTTGTGTTGTTTCATGTAGCACCGTGGTCCTGGAGAATCGTTGTTTCATCTTTACTGTGTACTGTACCGGCAGTTATGGTTGAAACGACAATAAAAGCGACTTGACTGGACTTATTAGGGATATGTCTCAAGGTACTTGGAAGCACATGATAAAATAGGCTGTAGTCAGCATAGTTTCCTCAAGGAAAAATCTTGCCTGACAAATCTGTTAGAATTCTTTGAAGAAATAATAAGCAGGATAGAAAAAGGAGAATCGGTTGATGTTGTATGCATGGATTTCCAGAAGGCCTTTGACAAGGTGCCACACATGAGGCTGCATAACAAGCTAAGAGCCCATGGTATTAGAGGAAAGATTTTAGCATGGATAAAGCAGTGAATTATTGGTGGAAAGTGGGAGTAATCAGAGCCTTTTCTGGCTGGATGCCAGTGATTAGTGGTGTTCCACAGGGCTTTGTGTTGGGAACAATTCTTTTTATGTAATATGTCAATGATTTGGAAGATAGAATTGATGGTTATGCTGCAAAGTTTGCAGATGATACGAAAATAGGTAGAGGAGCAATTAGTTTTGAGGAAGAAGAGAGGCTACAGAAGGACTTAGACATATTAGGAGGATGGGCAAAGAAATGGCAGAAGGTTCAGAAGGGTATGGCCATGCACTGTTGTAAAAGAAAACAAAAAGCTGACTATTTTCTAAACAAAGTAAATACAAAACACCTTGTGCAGGATTCCCTAAAGGTTGATTTGCCAGTTGAGTCTGTTGTGAGGAAGGCAAGTGCAATGTTAGTGTTGGTTTCAAGGGGGTTAGAATATAAAAGCAAGGATATAATGTAGAGACTTTATAAAGCACTGGTAAGGCCTCACTTGGAGTATTGTGAGCAGTTTTGGGCCCCTGGTCTTAGAAAGGATATGCTGAAACTGGAGAGGATTCAAAGGAGATTCACGAAAATGATTCCAGGATTGAATGTCTTGTCACACGAAGAATGTTTGATGGCACTGGGCCTGTATTCAATAGAATTCAGCACAATGAGGGGTGACCTCATTGAAACCTTTTGAATGGTGAAAGGCCTTAAAAGAGTAGATGTGGAGAGGATGTTTCCTAAGGTGCGAGAGTCTAAGACCAGAGGACACAGCCTCAGAAGAGAGGGGTGTCCTTTTAGAATGGTGATGTGGAAGATTTTCTTTAGCCAGAGAGTGGTGAATCTGTGGAATTCTTTGCTACAGGCAGCTGTGGAGGCCAAGCCTTTATGTATATTTAAGGCAGCGGTTGACAGGTACCTAATTGGTCAGGGTATGAAGATATACGGGAAGAAAGCAAGAGATTGGGGTTGACAGGGAAAATGGGTCAACCATGGTGAAATGGCAGAAGAGACTTGATGGGCTAAAAGGCCTAATTCTGCTCTTATATTATCTTATCGGAAATAACTCAGAATGGTAAGGTAATGCTTATAAGCAATGGGAATGTTTGTATGGAGTATGAACAGTGGCATGAAACAGTTGGATGAAGCAGTTTGGTTCAGTACTCTACATACTATATAATTCTATATGATACACTCAGTTATATTCTAGCTTGGCAGATAACTTATCCCTTCATCCAGACAGATAGCTTCAACACTATTATGTAATAGTCTGACTATAAATTTATACTAGAGATAGTCATACAGCAAATCAGTTTAGCAAGTCATTTCAAATAAACTGAAGGTGGTATTTTCTACAATTATGCTGAGATTTTTCTCATGCAAAATATCATGTTTTGAATTGTACATGTCACCAAAAGCAATGGTAACAGCACAAGAATGGAATGTCAGATTTCCCCATTCAATAAAATTATCTTCATGAAAGTGAGTCAACTACAGTAGTATCTCAAATCTGTAATGATTGCTGAAGTTACTTACTTAAGAAACTGACTTTGGAAGGGCCGCAGTCACCATCTGTACAGATATTAATGTCTCCATGAAGAGACATAGCATTGTCTTTGAAACTTTACCGCAGAGCATCAACATAATTCTCCCCTTAATTTCATCACTCGCTGTAAGTGAAAAATTACATTTTATCTGTTGGAAACATCTGGAAAATATGTACATTTCTAAGTACTGCTGAATGTATTCAACATAAACATTTTGTCTCTGAAGCAACTGCTAAACTTAGAATATTCTACAGGGAATATAATTTCATGTGTACCTCTGCATACAAGATAAGCAATATGCCAGTACACATTGCGCAATCCATAATCCTGTTGCCGTTAATAAATTACTATTCTTCTTAGCTAATTATTCAATGATTTTCAAAATATGCATTTATATCATAGCTTTTGTTACCTATGCAATCTAAATGCTGGTATCAAATGGAGAACAAATGAATAATGGGAGAAGTTATACATAACTTAAAATATTGTATTCTCTCTAAAAAAAAAACAGAATTGCTATTCTTTCTTCAACAGCGCTTCCCAAATTTGTTGCCTTTATTATCTGGAAGGACCAGGGTATCTGAAGACCACAACTAGCAAGTTCCAAGCTTAGGCATCAGCAGAGTTAGACTGAGACTAAGACTATATATATATGGCAAGATCTTGTAATCATAAAATAGAGGAGTGATATCATTACCATGAAAGACTGAGGTTAAGAATGCTAAAACAGTCAAATGAACAGACATGGATAGCCACCAACCATTGATTTCTCTATCTTCTGGTATTTTCACCCCTCCCCCTTCTCTTTATTTTCATTCCCAATTCTACCACCCCTCTTGCACTTTCTTTTCTCAACTGCCCATCACCTTCCTCTGGCACCCTTCCTCCTTCTCTTTCTCCCATGGATCACTGTCCTTCTTTATCAGATTCCTTGTCTTCGGCCTTTTCCTCTTCCTCCTCTCACCTCCCAGCTTCTCATTTCAGCCCTCTCCCACCACCTATTACCTGCCAACCCGTACTCCTTACACTTCCCACTCCACCTTCCCCCTTCCTTGCCAATCTTAATAAAAGGCTTTGGCCTGATGTGTCAACTGTTTATTTCCCTCCATAAATCCTCCTCTCCTGCTAAATTCCTCCAGCATTTAGTGTGTGTTGCTCAAACAGAAGGTAAGTGCCCATTGGTGGTAGATACTAGCAAAGGTTTTCACAAACAAGGCAGCAGCTGTGCAAACATTTTTAAGTTAAGGTGGGAATAAGGTTATGGTGCTCGAAGGATACAGAGATGTGATCTGATCAGTCTGAAGGATGAAAACATGTTTTCCACTTCTTATTTTAGCCATTTCAGGGTGAATTTCAGTAAATGTTTAAGAATGACAATATGTATTTTGCATTTGAGAATCGAGGATGGCAATGCAACAATCTGAAATAGAAATACTCAGCAAATCAAGTACCATCCATCAAGAAAGAAAGGAAAGCACACACATATTTTAGGTCATTAGCATTTCCTGTTGAGATTCTGCTGTAAAGTCACCAAATCGAATTGTTAATTCTGCTTCTTTGACACAGAAAGGCCTTGATCCTAATACGGCGCTATTACTTATAACTTTTTAAATAGTGTCCACATCTGTGTATTCACTGCAACATGGGAAGTTTCAGACTAAAAGAGTCATACTTTGGGAAATAATGAACCCAATATAAAAATTTGGACTGCAATATTAAAATATTTGAATGTCTGCTTTTTTGAACACTCGGTCTCTTCTTACTTGTTTAAACAACTATTGAGAATCTAGAGTATATCAAATTACTTCATATTTATAATAAATGTAGTAAACAGACTTCATCCACAGAAACCCTTCCCAATGAATGGCTAAACTAGACATTTCTTACTGTGAATGGTAGGGCAAAGGCTGGTGGAGTTATTGTGACATAGATTTTAATCCTGATTCATTTCAAATACTTCTTCCCATTCCCAGACAGTCATCTAGTTTTTGATATTGTCTGCTGTTTCATTTTCCTCTCCAAAAGACTGATCCACCGAACTGAGTGGTAAATAACAAAAAAACTAGCTGAAGATGGCCACTATGAAACCAATAGCTCCTAGAAAACTGTGTAAGCATTTCCATTTGAAAGAATGAAGAAAGCTGAAGAGTTACATCACAAAATTGAAAAGCAGACTGGAAATTATTGCACATTTTCAGAAAGAGTGCAACTAAAACAATAGAAATGTACCTTCCAGGAAACTTGCAGACTAAGGTATTGCTATCCTACCTACAAACTCACTGATTTATTCTTCATAACTTATCAGCCTAAAGCTCCCTTGGCTCAAACATGGCCACGATTCTAGGTTATAAATCAGAAGGACAAACTCTCCTGATTTAACACCACTGAACATAAGACTAACTTTGTACTGCTGGTTCTAGACATCCTGTTCCATTACATTTAATGTTAGCAGAATTCCTTAGCAATTTTATTTCATTTGACTTGACCAAAACCTGCACTGTGGTTTTTTGTATTGCTTTTTGCTTTATTGCTTTTCTTTGAAAGATGTTTATTAAAACGATGTGATGCAACAAAACCACAACTGTATATTTTCTTAAACACCAAATACATAAATAGTGCTATAATAGCCCCAATTATTTAAGCCAATTTCTGGTACACTGCATTCACTGCTCACAATATTGTCTTTTATAATTTGTAAGGGACTAAAAGCAGATCGGGAAACTTGGTCATCCAATTCATTAACATGACTGCTATTCCATTGACTGCTATTAACATTTTGTTTCTTACTCTGCCTTTTTATACCATTCCAGTGAAGTTTTGTTTCAGTTATTTTGTATTTTTATCCTTTTTTATATCTGTTTCCTCCTGTTATGGAATCACCATGACAGAGATTGTGTCTCATCTTCTACCTGTATCCCTTCAATTTCACTTTACATATAGACAAGATGGATTCAGCTCCATCTCCTACTATAAAATCTGCCTCCACTACCATCACTGACAAGCATTCCAGAACCATACTGTTTCTTGTGCAAATAACTTTTCCTTAGATTACTTCTGCCAACCGCATTCATTCTTTTTCTACCATAGGATTTTGGCCGGAAATGTGGATTGTACTTTTTTCCAGAGATGCTGCCTGTCCTGCTCAGTTCCTCAAGCACTTTGTGTATGTCGCTCAGTTGTCCAGCATATGCAGATTTTCTCATTTGTTCTTTTTCCCCCATATTGTTTTAAGTACCTCCCCAAAAGGAAATGTTTTCCAGTCTACCATCCACCATAAACATTTTTAAATAGCATTATCAGATCTTCTCACAACCTACTCCGTCCTGAGGAGAACAAATCAGCTTCTTCAATCTATCAAAACAATTAAATTCCCCATCCTTAGAAACTTATTAAATCTCTTCTGTGCCCAGGATAAATCCTTTACATCTTTCCTTATGTAGGATGCCCAAAACTGGAAACATAATTCCATCTGTGGCTAAACTAGTGTTATATAAATGCTCATTATGTCTTTCAGCTCTTGTACTCTGTGCTTCCATTTATAAAAATCCAGGATCCCATCTCCTTTCTTTGAAATCCCCTGCAAACTTTCTTACAGACTATGCACTTGCACCCCACGTCACTATTCTTGCCCTCTTCAAGATTTGTACTCCCTGGTTAATGCTGCCTCTTTTCATTTGCCCTCTCAAAATGAAACTCTCAGCACCAAATTTTATCTGATCACCCCACTAGCCCACCTACATCACCATGAATTTTTTTACTACCCTCAAAGACAGATTAGCTGGGCTTCTGCATTGTATTCAGTGATTATGTGGATTAGTAGAAGGAGGACTGAACATACATACCCACCATTCTTCCTCAACCCAAAACCACAACATTTCCAGACATTTTATATCTGGTATATCGATGGACATTATCACCTGTAATACCATAAGACCATATGATCAAATGGCAGGCTGAGGCAGTGATGAGGAAAGCAAATGCCATGTTAGCATTCATTTCAAGAGGTCTAGAATACAAGAGCAAGGATGTGATGCTGAGACTTTATAAGGCACTGGTGAGGCCTCACCTTGAGTATTGTGAACAGTTTTGGGCCCCCATCTTAGAAATGATGTGTTGGCATCGGAGAAGGTCCAGAGGAGGTTCACCAGGAATGAAAGGGTTATCATACGAGGAATGTTTGATGGCTCTGTGTCTGTACTTGCTGGAATTCGGAAGGATGAGCGGGGATCTCATTGAAACCTTTCTAATGTTGAAAGGCCTAGACAGAGAAGATGTGGAAAGGATGTTTCCCATGGTAGGAGAGTCTAGGACAAGAGGGCACAGCCTCAGGATGGAGGGGCTCCCTTTCAAAACAGAGATGCAGAGAAATTTCTTCAGCCAAAGGGGGTGAATTTGTGGAATTTGTTGCCACATGCAGCTGTGGAGGCCAGGTCGTTAGGTGCATTTAAGGCAGAGATTGATAGGTTCTTGATTGGACATGGCATCAAAGGTTATGGGGAGAAGACTGGGAACTGGAGTTGAGGAGAAGAAAAAAGGATCAGCCATGATTGAATGACGGAGCAGACCCAATGGGCTAGATGGCCTAATTCTACTCCTATGTCTTATGGTCTAATATGGGAGCAGCATTAAGCCACTTGGCCCATCAAGTCTGCTCTGCCATTTCATCATGGCTGATCCATATTCTGTCTCAGTCCCAATCTCTTGCCTTCTCCCCGCATCCCTTCATGCCCTGACCAATCAAGAATCAAGAATAATACATCTTTATATATCAAGAAATAGGAGAGGCCTACCTGTTGACAACATCTGGGGGGAAAAACACTGTCTCAATCAATTATTGATCCCTCCCTGATTGACACTCACTCAGTGTGGGTCAACTGATAACTTTTTTCAGTTACAAACCAGTAAAGTTAAATTGTTTACCCATTGCTCCACCTACTCCCATAACTCTTTTCTGGCCATTGATTTTGTCAGCCTTACTTGGCACCACGTCATTTAAATTTAATTATTCACAATCTCAGTGTCTGATTTCATCTCAAGTCAAGCTTTCAACTTATGCTGTCTACACCAGGCTTCACTTACTTCCTACATTAGACCATTGCTTTCTACATATTTCAACCAATTATGGACATCTTGCAATTTGAAAAATACTTATGAGACAACCAACATGCATAAGCTGTCAGGCCGCTGAGTTAGGCAAGTCATCCTTGCATGTGACCTTTTGAACAATAGATCCAGGAGATTTATGATAAAGTGAAATATGAGACACTTGAGGTTTCATAAAACAAGAGAACGTAGGTTTAAGATGAGAGGAATGAATTAAGGGGATTTAAGAGGAAAGTTTTAATTTTTAAACAAGTAGCTGAAATCTGAACATCACTTCCAGAGGTGATGGTGGAATCTGATGTTTAAAAGATATTTAGGTAGGCACTCGAATAGTCAACACTTAAGAGTATACAGACCTGACATGGGCAAATGGGATGAGTATACATGGGTTAAAAGGTCAACCTGAGCATGATGAATCAAGGACATTTTCCTCTATTGTACAAATGTGACTCAACAACTAGCAATTTAAGCAGGTTCCAACTCATGTGAAAGGCTGCCACCTAATGTACCAACTTATTTGAGTCATTTAATTGAACTAATTGATGAGATAAGAAGTTATCACATTATGGTAGCTGTCTGTTCATTTGTGGGTAAATTGCTATCATTTTTTTAAAGTCACAAACTGTGGTTATTATAATTAGTTTGTCCTCTCGCAGTGGTCTTACTGTAATAAATCTGTGCAATACCATAGTAAGATATTGTTGTAAAGCAGTAAACTCCTTTTCTGTTGGGATAAAACTATATGAAGCATAGCGTATGGGGGCTTGTGTTTCTTCTCACTCATTACAGCAGATGGCTGCAGCAGTTTTTGGAGAATACAAATTCACAGAGAAACAGATTTTGTTAAGTCTCCTGCCTGGAGGTCTATTGCTTGTTGAACTGCATTCATCAATTTCTCCAGTGCCTCATAACCCTCTGGGGTAAAAACAGTAGGTTTTTCATTTTTCAGTGTACATCTGTAGCATAATGGTTTTGACAACTGAACACAGCTCAATAGCATGAGAGCTCTAGCATAGATTAATAGGCCTATGGTTGATTGTAAGGCTTTTAGGTTCTTCGGATATCCGACTTTTTGAGTGACTTTTTGTCTACATTCAGGGGTTAAAACACATCACTGATTGGTAACTGTCAGGCCTAGGAAATTTTCTTCTGTACGACAGAGTTGAAATGTTCTTACGTTAATTACATAGTCTTTGTCTGTCACCCTTTAAATGACAGTATCAATCTGTGTTAAATGTGTTGGCTGTGCAGTATACAAAACCATAAGACTACAAGATATAGGAGAAGCAGACCATTTGGCCCATCGAGTCTGCTCTGCCATTCAATCATGGGCTGATCCAATTCTTCCAGTCATCCACACTCCCCTACCTTCTCCCTATACCCTTTAATGTCCTGGCTAATCAAGAACCTATCTATCTCTGCCCAGTGACTTGGCCTCCACAACCGCTTGGGCAACAAATTCCACAGATTTACCACCCTCTAACTGAAGTAATTTTTCTGCATCTCTGTTCTAAATGGATGTCCTACATTCCTGAGGTCGTGCCCTCTTGTCCCAGACTCCCATACCATGGATAATAACTTTGCCGTATCTAATCTGTTCAGGCCTTTTAATATTTAGAATGTTTCTATGAGATGTCATCAACATACATATAAATGTCTGGTATTCCTTGTGGAGTCTGAATGACTCCAGTAGAAGATATTCCGAAAACCTTGAGGGAATCTGATCCACTGATATTGTGAGCCTTCGGGTGTTGTAAAGGCTGTGTAATTTCTGTCACTTTCAAGAATTGGATGTTACCAGAAGCCATTGGCCATATCTATGCGAGATTTATACTTTTTGCAAGTTAATCCTTACAATATTTGTTGTAATGACTGTTGCTGGGCTGAATTACATTCTGTGTGATTATTTTGGATGATGTGCTTGATGACCAATTGTCATCGTCCATCAGGCTTTGCTACACTAAATATGGGTATCTTAAATCAAAAGTGTTCTTTTATTAAACATTTTGTTTATAGAGGGAGTCCACTGTTTCCTGTAGGGATTGCTTTTCTCTATGGTCAGGAATATGCCACTGTTTCTGACATGGGAAAGGATGACATTTTAATTTAGTTGGTTCATTATCAACTATCCCACAGTGATTAGGATATTGTTGTAGATGGTCATAATATTTGTACAAAATATGTTTCAAGTTTGCTCTTATCACTTTATCCTGATGATAGTCCAGCTGTTTCTGAATGAGTATGTCTCGTTCATCTGGTACAGTTGAATTGGTTGTTGGTTTGATTATGGTATGAATCCAACGGGAAGCATCCGGGATTCCTATTAGTTGCGCAAGTTTAGTACGACCTGGGGCAAGCTGATGTAAAGATTTATGGCTACTTTTATTGTTTATTTAATCTTGTATGTCTGGACAGGAACTTTATAAGTTAACAACTCCACCTCATTTCCATGTATGCCTACAATTTTAATTTTCCCTGTTGGCTCGCCTAGTTCATAGTCTTAAATAATATCAGAATTTAGCATTGAAATGGCAGAGTCATTCAGTGGGGTTTAGTATGTCTAATCTGCATCCTACACTACTTTCTATCCCTTCATCATTCCAGTCTCTGTCTTCAAGAATAAAATATTCACAAAGTTTAATTTCAGGAACAGTTGGGGTATTATCTCATATTTCTCCTATATTGTTAATACATTCATAATATTGACCAGCATTTGTTTGCACAACTACTGGAAGCAGATTGTCAGCCACTTATCATCCTCAGTGGAGTGCCACAGCTCTTGTCAAGCATTCTCTGTGTTTGACTACTGCTAAATAATACTTCTGGTATAAAGTGACCACACTGGATGCTAACCATGCTGGTATTGGGTTTGCTGACTGCAAAGTTCTGAATTCAAATGAAGATCTTAAACCCTATCCAATATAGGTATCTATGGGTACCCTCATAACAGGGAGATTATAATGTAGGTACCTACCTTTCAATGGCTAGATCACTTCCCTCTTCATTCTTCATGGTGAATTTAGCTGCCAATACCCAGTATTTAAGCAGTGGGTCCCCCCTTCCTACCAGTGAGGAGACACTTCCAGCTAGCATTGTAGCTGAAACAGTTCAATTAATTTTAGTGACACACATTTAAATTTAGATAAATTCTTAAAATGTTTAAAACTCAGAGGTTTTCTATCTTACAAAATAATTACAATTGACAAACAATTCCTAACATACAAAGGTTTCCAAAACACAGGCACAATTTCAATAAGTTGAAAAAAACTTCCCAACAAGTTGCAACCGAACAAGTCATCCGTTGCAAAAACTGAAGACAGGGGGATGGATTCTGGTTTACCCCATCTTTCTATCATATTTCTTGTTGTTCCTTGACCATTCTGAAGAAGGCTGATTGTTTTTTTTTCTATGCCACTTTGGTGACATTACACAATTTGATTTTTCTTTCAGAAACTTCTTTCTCTCTTTCTTTCTTTTTTCTTTACACACATGGTCTAAAGGGTTCAGGCAACAGCATTCTCAAAGACATAAAATTAATGCTATGAAGGCTGACTCTCTGAGTACTCAAATTTTACAACTATTGATAGATCAGCTATTGATGTGCTATCAATCTGGTCTGCAAGCTTCCTTGAACTCAATAACTTAGCCAGCGTTGGTTGGTTTGATGCAAGCTCATGTAACATAACCCTATTGTTTTACAGTGCATCTCTTGAGCAGTCAGCCCCGTACTGTGGGCCAGCGGTCAGCCCCGTACTGTGGGCCAGCAGTCTGTGCTCTATAGATGCTGCTATTTGTTTGCAAAGCTGTACTTTTAACTTCAGGCTGATTATTGCTTGTCATTTACATTAAGAACTGAAGACTGGCTCCCATTTACAACAGGAAACTGAACAAAGGATATAGGTTGGATATTTAAATCACTTCAAAACAACTCTTTTGATCTCCAGAAATGTCAAGTGCTATGTTAGAAAGCTGAGCTTCGCAAAAAAAGGCCACCTGGGCATTGACAGTAAAATTCCAATACATGGGCAGGTGGTAAGAATGCATCCTGCTCATCCCAAGGTTGTTGCTAATACATTCCTTTGTATGACCTGCCAGTTAGTTACAAAAAATGTGGAGCGGCAGTTCAAATATATGTTTTCATCTGTACAAACCCACTTCCTACTAAATGCCATAGATTTATACCGGAAAACAGCAAGTCTCATTTTGTGGATTTTCTGAAATTTAGTTATAAGAATACTATGAATCAGTTCTTACTCCTGACCTCAGTGCTTCCAAATGTTTGTTCGGTAGGACTTTACTCATCATTTTCTGAATGGAATAGATATTTAAGAGACTGAAAATAATTTTTTGGCAGGCCATGAGTAGCCTTTGCTTCTGTTTCAAATACATTACTCTAGCTGAAGGTTAAAAAGCAAATATCAGTTGAAAATTTTGTTTCAAGTTCTATCAAGCATTGTTTTGAAATTTTGTATATTTGTAGGAAAGTCATACTTGCTTCCTCAATCTAGATCTTTAAGATACAATGTCAGGATAGTGAGGTAAACAAATCTCTTGCAGAAGGTGGAAGAGAAAGTGAAGCCACTAAATTGAGGAACTTGTCAATGGCAAGATAAGCAATATATCAAATGTCATGTTTCCAGGGTTGACTGTTCTTTGTGAACTTATTGCAGTTTTTAGTTCTCTATTTTTTTATAATATTTGTAATTATCTTACTTGTTAAATGATATTGGAATGAATTGTCTGCAGTTGATTGGATCAGCAATGTTACCATTGTTCACTTGCTTATAACCCTGTTGCATTTTACCAAAGTTAAGCAATTGTTACAGGTCAATGTCCTACATATTACACAATTCAGCTTTCACTTTAAAAGTTATAATGACAAGAGCCCATTGAACTTTAACTTTAGAGTGACTGTAGGTCATTAATGCAATCAGCATTAATTTTTCCTGTTGCATGGAAAAGTTACAGCCTCTTCCTTTATTATGGCTAGCTGTACCAAATCAGAATTTTTCACTAATTGCCTGTTCTGGTCGCTTTGCTCTTTTTGCTTACCCAACAGTGAACCGCCTGAACAGTTCATCCAGAACTTTTCTTTCTCCTTCCACCCTCCATGAAAGACAGTGTTGGAATTAAAAATATACTGCCTGTCCATTTAAAACTCAATCTCGCCAGCTTATTTTAATTGGATTTTGACTTTATTGTAACTGGATCATGCTGGCAATATGTGGAAAACTCAAAGGGAAAGGAATAAATATGTTGATTGTAGGATCACATTCATGAAACTCAGGCAGAGTTTCTTTGAGGCAGCATTCCACACAGTTTGGAAGTTATAATGAGGGGTGAAATGCTGGAAACTACTCAGGCTGAGTACATACAATATGTGATTTCACTGGTACATGGATTGTAGTCCTTGATGTTAAGTAACTTTCTACACCAGATGCGCATCTGCACACAGTGTTTTGGTAGTAACTAAGAATTTAGTTTTAAGAACTTAAGAATGTTTTAAGAATTCTCCTAGATATCACTAAACCCAATCCCAAAGGGCTTCCAACAGTGTACAAATATGAAGCTGATGATGAAGGAAAGGTTTGGGTCTGCTGCCCTAAAAAGATGAGAAGCAAATATCCCCTTCCCACAAGTGGGAAGCACTGATCGAAGAATCTCACAAAAGATTCAGACACAATCATGACGACAGACAAGCCACTCATGCAAAATTAGCCATCTTATACTGGTGGCCTTACAAGTTAAGTGATTGTAAGTGATTCATTGCAATTTCTAAAGAATGATAGCCTATAATAAAGAAGGAGTCACAAGACCTCCTTCTATAAGACAAACATAACCAACTGCTCCAATGTAGGTATGGCAAATTGATTACATAGGCCAATTTCTGACATCCAAAGGCAACCCACTTTATTGGAAACCTAGTAGATATATTCTGCTGATAGTTGATCTTTTGAATGGGATATATGTGATTAGTCCCTGCCTGTATACGTGCCAATCAATGGTCTTCCTTCATTGGTAAAGGCTTTCAAGCCATGTGTGAACAGTCATACAAGTAGAATACTGCACTCCATTCCACCTTTCAATTGGGTGGCACAGTGCGGCGAAGGAATCAGGAGATTAAGTGAGGTCTGGCAAACTAGTATGCTCCAAAGGTTGAGATTGGGCTACGTTTGTCCCAGAAGTGCAACTGTTGGTAAACAATAAGCCAATTGCAAAAGTAGGAATACACAAGAATATTACACCTTATTTCATAATGTACAATGTCAACTTAAATCCACCTTTCATCACTAACTCAGGCCAACCATCACCTGCACTGGATACAACACTCTATCAATTGAGAGAGCTTATAAGAGTTAAAGAGAAAGCAAAAGGACCCGGCACAAAATCTGGGATACCACACAAAGAGGATTGGGTCCAAGAAAAGAAATTCCATAAAAGCAATCCTGTCCCTAGTATTCATCCTAAATTGAAACCTCCTTGTCTTGTTACCCAGGTTAACAATGATAAGACTGTGGTCATCAAGACAAGGAGTAGAAACAAGGCTGTAAGCAAAACTGTCTCAATAGATAACATCAAACCTGCCCTACAGAATTTATTCCCCCAAAATGAGTGGAACCTTTATATTAGACCAGTACATGGGTCCACCACATAACCACTACACCTCAATAGAAGGGGGTTTAAGATGCACTGAAAAGATAAAACATATCCTGGCGGGAAAGTTTAATAGAGCTGTTAAGGAGGGTTTAAACTAATTTGGCAGGGGAATGGGAACCGAAATGATAGAGCGGAGGAAGGGGAAAACAGAAATAAATCTAAGATAGTGAGCAGTAAAGATGTCAGGAAAGACAGGCAGGTGATGGGGCACATTTGTAGTCATTGGGATGAGTTGCAGTGAAATCAAAGCAAAAAGTATCAAATACAGGTCTTAAGGTGTTGTACTTAAATGCACGCAGCATAAGGAGTAAGGCGTACAGCTACAGATTGGCAGGTATGATATTGTGGCCATCACTGAGACCTGGCTAAAGGATGCATGTCTCTTGGAGCTGAACATCCAAGGATACACAGTGTATCGGAAGGATAGGAAAGTAGGCAGAGGGGGAGGCGTGGCTTTATTGGTAAGAAATGATATTAAATCATTAGAAAGAGGTGATATAGGATCGGAAGGTGCAGAATCTTTATGGGTTGAGCTAAGAAATAGCAGGGGTAAAAGGACCCTGATGGCAGTTATATACAGGCCTCCAAACAGCTGCAGGGATGTGGACCACAAATTACAACTCGAAATAGAAAAGGCTTGTCAGAAGGGCAGTGTTATGACAATTGTGGGGGATTTTAACATGCCAGTAGATTGGGAAAATCAGGTCAGCACTGGATCTCAAGAGAGAGAATTTGTAGAATGTCTGCAAGATGGCTTTTTAGAACAGCTTGCTGTTGAGCCTACTAGGGGATCGGCTGTACTGGATTGGGTATTGTGTAATGAACCGGAGTTGATTAGAGAGATTGAGGTGAAGGAACCCTTAGGAGGCAGTGATCATAACATGATTGAGTTCACTGTGAAATTAGAAAAAGAGAAGCTGAAATCTGAGGTGTCGGTATTTAAGTGGAGTAAAGGAAATTACAGTGGCGTGAGAGAGGAACTGGCCAAAGTTGACTGGAAAGGGACACTGACGGGAATGACAGCAGAGCATCAGTGGCTGGAGTTTATGCAAGAAGTGAGGAAAGTGCAAGACTGGTATATTCCAAAAAAGAGGAAATTTTCGAGTGGAAAAAGGATGCAACCATGGTTGACAAGAGAAGTCAAAGCGAAAGTTAAAGCCAAAGTTAAAGCAAAGGAGAGGGCATACAAGGAAGCAAAAATTAGTGGGAAGACAGAGGATTGGGAAGTTTTTAAAACCTTACAAAAGGAAACCAAGAAGGTCATTAAGGGAGAAAAGATTAACTATGAAAGGAAGCTAGCAAATAATATCAAAGAGGATACTAAAAGCTTTTTCAAGTATATAAAGAGTAAAAGACAGGTGAGAGTAGATATAGGACCGATAGAAAATAATGCTGGAGAAATTGTAATGGGAGATAAGGAGATGGCAGAGGAACTGAACGAGTATCTTGCATCAGTCTTCACTGAGGAAGACATCAGCAGTATACCGGACACTCAAGGGTGGCAGGAAAGAGAAGTGTGCGCAGTCACAATTATGACAGAGAAAGTACTCAGGAAGCTGAATAGGCTAAAGGTAAATAAATCTCCTGGACCAGATGGAATGCACCCTCGTGTTCTGAAGGAAGTAGCTGTGAAGATTGCAGAGGCATTAGCAATGATCTTTCAAAAGTCAATAGATTCTGGCATGGTTCCGGAAGACTGGAAGATTGCAAATGTCACTCTGCTATTTAAGAAGGGGGCAAGGAAGCGAAAAGGAAATTATAGACCTGTTAGCTTGACATCGGTGGTTGAGAAGTTGTTGGAGTCGATTGTCAAGGATGAGGTTACAGAGTACCTGGAGGCATATGACAAGATAGGCAGAACTCAGCATGGATTCCTTAAAGGAAAATCCTGTCTGACAAACCTATTACAATTTTTTGAGGAAATTACCAGTAGGCTAGACAAGGGAGATGCAGTGGATGTTGTATATCTGGATTTTCAGAAGGCCTTTGACAAGGTGCCACACATGAGGCTACTTAACAAGATAAGAGCCCATGGAATTACGGGAAGGTTACATACATGGATAGAGCATTGGCTGATTGGCAGGAAACAGAGAGTGGGAATAAAGGGATCCTATTCTGGTTGGCTGCCGGTTACCAGTGGTGTTCCACAGGGATCAGTGTTGGGGCCGCTTCCTTTTACATTGTACATCAATGATTTGGATTATGGAATAGATGGCTTTGTGGCTAAGTTTGCTGACGATACGAAGATAGGTGGAGGGGCCGGTAGTGCTGAGGAATCAGAGAGTCTGCAGAGAGACTTGGATAGATTGGAAGAATGGGCAGAGAAGTGGCAAATGAAGTACAGTGTTGGAAATTGTATGGTTATGCACTTTGGCAGAAAAAATAAACTGGCAGACTATTATTTAAATAGGGAAAGAATTCAAAGTTCTGAGATGCGACGGGACTTGGGAGTCCTCGTACAGGATACCCTTAAAGTTAACCTTCAGGTTGAGTTAGTAGTGAAGAAGGCAATGCAATGTTGGCATTCATTTCTAGAGGAATAGAGTATAGGAGCAGGGATGTGATGTTGAGGCTCTGTAAGGCGCTGGTGAGACCTCACTTGGAGTACTGTGGGCAGTTTTGATCTCCTTATTTAAGAAAGGATGTGCTGACGTTGGAGAGAGTACAGAGAAGATTCACTAGAATGATTCCAGGAATGAGAGGGTTAACATATGAGGAACGTTTGTTCACTCTTGGACTGTATTCCTTGGAGTTTAGAAGAATGAGGGGAGACCTCATAGAAACATTTCAAATGTTAAAAGGCATGGACAGAGTGGATGTGGCAAAGTTGTTTCCCATGATGGGGGAGTCTAGTACGAGAGGGCATGACTTAAGGATTGAAGGGCGCCCATTCAGAACAGAATTGCGAAGAAGTTTTTTTAGTCAGAGGGTGATGAATCTATGGAATTTGTTGCCACGGGCAGCAGTGGAGGCCAAGTCATTGGGTGTATTTAAGACAGAGATTGATAGGTATCTGAGTAGCCAGGGCATCAAAGGTTATGGTGAGAATGCGGGGGAGTGGGACTAAATAGGAGAATGGATCAGCTCATGATAAAATGGCGGAGCAGACTCAATGGGCTGAATGGCCTACTTCTGCTCTTTTGTCTTATGGTCTTATGTTTAGATATAAAAAGAAAAGTAGAAATTCTTATTCACTTTAAGGTTTCATAGATACTTTGTCCTATACATCCAAAATGCATGGCGGTTTTCAAAGACTCAAACTCCAGAAAGAGTTTGTACTTTACTTTTAATATTTGTACTTACAACAATATAATTTTGTGCTTCCTGACTTTGCATTCACTCTTTAGCAGACAAATTCACATTTATATGGAAATTGTCTCACCTGCCTAGGACACCCTACACTTAACAAAGACAATCTGTGATCAATGACGATTCTAATTTAAATATCACCAAATGGCCCTTAGCCTTTTGTCTTATGCGAGCTAATACACAGGAACCCATAATCCATGCCTCTGGCAAAGTGATTGTTCCTGTCCACTTAAACATTCACTCTGACCACTGAAATGAACATAGATACATGGGAAAGTAAATAATCACTTACGGAAATTATCAGTGACACACTAACAAAACTGTAAGATTCCAGACCAGAAACTGAAAGTAAACTGATAAGGAATCTCTTAAAACACACATCAAAGTTGCTGGTGAACACAGCAGGTCAGGCAGCATCTCTAGGAAGAGGTACAGTCGACGTTTCGGGCCGAGACCCTTCGTCAGGACGAACTGAAAGAACTCATAAGAGATTGGAAAGTTGCAGGGGGAGGGGGAGATCCAAAATGATAGGAGAAGACAGGAGGGGGAGGGATGGAGCCAAGAGCCGGACAGGTGATTGGCAAAAGGGATATGAGAGGATCATGGGACAGGAGGCCCAGGGAGAAAGAAAAGGGGGAGGGGGGAAACCCAGAGGATGAGCAAGAGGTATAGTGAGAGGGACAGAGGGAGAAAAAGGAGAGAGAGAAAAAGAATTTGTGTATATAAATAAGTAACTGATGGGGTACGAGGGGGAGGTGGGGCATTAGCGGAAGTTTGAGAAGTCAATGTTCATTCCATCAGGTTGGAGGCCTCGTGTTTGCATTTTGGAATCTCTTGACATGGATTCCTCTACACTTGAAGATAAGTTTAGACACTGCCGTCACTCATGGGAACATGGCATTGAAACCTTTACACTAGAACATTGTAAGAAAATATTTTTAATGAAAGTATCTTCTATATTAGTCAGATATCTCAGTGTACTTTCTCTTTATAGCTGACAAGTATCTGAACATACCTACTACAAAAATTTTAGCCATTTTCATTTTTCCAACTATGACCACTGTTCCACTCTATTGTTAAATGTCAAAGGTAACAGGGCAATTTTGTGCAGTACTGGTCTATATTCTAAATAGATCAGCAAAACTCTTGATCCAGTTTTTCTATGGGAAGATAAGATGGAAAGAACTGAATCAAGTTGAATTGAATTTATTTCTTACATCCTTCACATACATGAGTAAAAATCTTTACATTACATCTCCATCTAAATTTGCAATGTGCAATTTTTAGTAATTTGTAATAAATAGTATGTACAACAGAACAGTCAATATAGCATAGAAATACAATTGTATCAGCGTGAATTAATCAGTCTGACGGCCTGGTGGAAGAAGCTGTCCCAGAGCCTGTTGGTCCTAGCTTTTATGCTGTGGTACTGTTTTCTGGATGGTAGCAGTTGGAACAGTTTGTGGTTGGGATGATTCAGGTCCCCAAAGATCCATCCGGCCCTTTGTACGCACCTGTCTCTGTAAAATATTCTGAAGAGTGAGAAGCTCACATCTACAGATGTGCTAGGCTGTCCACACCACTCTCTGCAGAGTCCTGTGACTGAGGAAAGTACAGTTCCCACACCAGGCAATGATGCAGCCAGTCAGGATGCTCTCAATTGTACCCCTGTAGAAAATCCTTGGGAGTTGGGGACTCATGCCAAACTTCTTCAACAGCCTGAGGTGAAAGAGGTGCTGTTGTGTCTTTTTCACCACACAGCCAGTATGTACAGATCACGTGAGATCCTTGGTGATGCGTATACTGAAGAACTTAAAGCTATTCACCCTCTCAACCTCAGACCCATTGATGTCAATAGGGGTTTGCTTATCTCCATTCCTCCTCTAGTCCACAACCAGCTTCTTTGTTTTTGTGACATTGAGGGAGAGGTCGTTCTCTTGACACCACTGTGTCAGGGTGATGACTTCTTCTCCATAGGCTGCCTTATTTTCATCACTGAATCAGAATGTAAGATAAAATGAAAATCTTTTTATCCCTGGTGAACTGAAACTGTTAAGTCCAAAAGCATTTTAAGGATTTTAGTCCCATTGACTATTGTATAGTATCTACCCAGTTTTCCTATTAACCCTTAATCAAACAGTCATGAACATTTTGTATCATGATGCAAATACAAAAAAAATAGTTCTGAACTATCGCTGTCCTTACGAATCCATTAATATTTCCGATAACCTTCAACTACAAGTTGAAAAACAGGGTAGACAAGCCTATGACAAATGTTACTGTTGGAGACTAATCAATCAAACTAAATGTTGGGGCTGCACTGATAACATTACTTCTCAAATAGATAATGTTACATACACAGGCAAGCCTTCAATTATTGCTATGTATTCAGTCAGTTGGTGTTATTTGGCCCTTAACAATTTTTATATTAGAGTAAGACCCCTCTCGTACAGCAACACCTTGATGGTGTTCACTCTCATAATACCAATGTGATCCTCTGGTTCACACAGAAGGAAGAAATTTCTGATGACAAAATTTGTTCAGACATACCACAATCAGAGGATCACCCACTCTTTAAGGTTCATATTGAAAATGGCTCATAGAGTAATCTGATTAGCCAATTTTGTGGATCTCAAGAAAGAAATGCAAGTCCAGTTTTAAGGAATGATTTATGGTGGATGCAACAAAGAATATTCTAGAAGGTCTTGATATTTGTCAACAATGGCCAGAAGAAACTCGGTCAAATTATAAGAATATTTCTCAATACACTACTAGAATAACTAAACTGACACAATCAGATGCGCGAAGCACCTTCTTCCACATGATTCCTTTCCAATTCAATACAAAGCCCTTGAATGGCTTAGCATTCTAGCTAAGACCTTTCCAACTGTTGCAAGTTGGACTTCTGCAGCAGTGAATATAGTGGACTGGCACTATGATACAGTTTAATTTTTTTTTACAGTTTTCCAATATCATTGGAATTTTTTTTTAGTGTTCCTTCTATTGAACTGTAGAAGTCTGTAAGGAATGAAGTTTGGTGATTTCTGCCGCATGTATAATGGTTCCACTCCTGAGACTCTACTAACTCCAATACGCAATCATTACTGGATTATATCTCTCGTATTGTATGTCTGCTTTGCTATACTCTGCCTCATACTCACCTTTTACCTATTCCTCTAGTTCATCGACAACCCCAGAAGACTAAAGTACAGGGACAGCCCCAATCATATCCTTCTTACTCCTCTCCTGTTCCTTGTCCTGATGACTAATGTTGTGTATGGGTATGCATATTTCTCACCACCTCTAGAGAGGGGTTGTGAATAATGGGGCTAATAACACAATCCCTTGAAAAGATGAGTCGACAAACGTTTTTTCACCCCCTTGTGTCGATATTATATATCTACTTTATAACAAAGGTAACTTTTTATATAAAATGGCTCTTAATACTTCATATAATGTACTTCATAAGTATGTTGTTCGCTATCAATGATGGCTTTATACTATCATGGTTCACACCTTTGACTTCTATATTCAAAAACAAAGTTTGTGTGTTATGTTATACAATTGTAAGACTTGCCAGGATGAAAAAGATGATTACCCCAGAGAATGCTATAGTCCTGATAGCAATTTTATCTATTTTGTTGGACTTATATGTTCATTGATGGATCATTGTTGAGCGTTTAGGGAAAAGTATCACAATACCAATCCTTTGAGGTTTCAGAAATGCGTGCAGTTGAGAATAAGAAAGTGAATACTCTAAAGAGAAAGTTGCACAGATTTTCCACATTGGGAAGTACTCAATGAGTTCTTTAAGCATCCAGTCAAGAAGAGCTCCTTTAGCATTTGTAACCAGATAGAACAGTTGGTGGAGTGATAGTCTGCTCCCAAGAGGAGGTTGATCTCAAAACTGATTTCCATAAGAAGAAGCTGGGCTATAATTTTTTGCTTAACAGTGGGGTGGGGGGAGGGGTGCATGGTGATTTGGGCCTGGGGTCCTTTTTTGCCATGCTCAGCTTTCTAGCATAGCAGCTGACACTTCTGGAGATCAAAGAATTGTCTTTGAGTAAGTTAAACTGCCAACTAATATTCTTTGTTCAGCTTTCTGTTGCAAGTGGAAGCCAATTTTCATTTCTTAATGTAAATGACAAGCGATAGCCAATATGAAGTTCAAAGGACAATTTTGCAAAGAAGTAACACTGTTAAAAGAGCACAGACTACTGACCCAGAGCACTTGGGTTGATTGGTCAAGAGATGCAGTGTAAGACATTTGGGTTATGTTAATCAGGCTTGCATCAAACCAGACAGTGCTGATTTAGTTTAGTCCAAGGAAGCTTGCAGACCAAATGGACAATATCATTTAGCACATCAAATAGTTGACCAATCAGTTGTTGGAAGGTTTATGTACTCAGGGAGTCAGGCTTCACAGCAATAATTTAGTGTGTTTGAGAACTCCGTCAACAGAAATTTTTAGACCATCTGTATAAAAAGTGCATCTGAAAAAATATCAAATGTGTGTGAAACACACGTGAAATTAAACAGTATAAATGCAAGAGAGCAGTCAGGCCTTTTTGGCATGATCAGGAACAACAAAATAATTACAAAAAGACAGGGCGGACTAGAATACATTACTCTGCCTTCGATTTCTGCCACAGACGATAACTTGTTGGTATGAATTTTTAGCTTATGGGAATTATGCCTGTGTTTTGGAGATCCTTGTGTTGTAGAAATAATTTGAAATTTGGAAATCCTTCATAAGATAGAAAACCTGTGGACATTTTAAATGTGATTTAAGAGTTGTATCTAAATTTAAGTGTGTATCACTAAAAATACTGGATATTGGCAGCTGAACTCACCATGAAGAATAGCCAGGAAAGTGCTTTAGCCTTTGAAGAGTAGATGGCTACGGTATAACTTCCCTTTAGTGAGGGTACCCATAGCTAAATATATAGAAGAGGGCTTAAGATCTTCATTAGAGTTTAGAAATTTGTGGTTTGCAAACACAAGACTATCACTCCCACTAATATGCACCAATGTCCTAAACTTCACTGCTGTAAACTTTCCAATTCTATTTATACGAAAAATTGAAACAAAATTTGCACACGCATTGTGACTCTTTCTCTGTTTTCTTGGATCTTCAGGAATGAATTTAAAATGCAACTTAAAAGCAAATAGCGAATGAAGACTCAAAGCTTGCTACAACTGTACAGCGAGCTGCTGAGATTGCACTTAAAGTACCACAAATAATTTTGATCTCTGCAGTATGGAGAAGTGTACTTCCATTAGAGGCAATTGGAAGAAGTTTTATTGGTTGATTTCTAGGATAATTAGTTACTATCACATATTGAATAGGTTGGGCTTATATTCCTTAGAGTACTTAGGTGTCTAAGAGGGATCTGACATCAAAGCAAGTGTTGCTTGAGCTACAGCTGCTAAAGTCACCAGGAACTAAGTCAGTTGTAACAGGGTGGCATTACAACAGCTAGAATCAAAATTCTTTTCACAATCATAGATACCAGGAATAGGATTAAGTTTTGCTGTCCCCCAATCAACCACCTTATGATCTAAGCTCAAACATGGAGCAAGCATTCATACCAATTATCTTAGGAGTCATGAAGTGGGGAAAAGCTAATCTTCCAAATATGATCACATATTTTGAATGAGGTCATAATGGATTTTATTAAAGGAGGCTTCTATTTGTCCATGTAGGAAACCTGGAAGAAGGCAGTTTGTGCAATTTATCTTTTAAATTTTGCATCATGTCTTAATGAAGCTGCCAAAGAGTTTGATACAATCATTATATTCAAAAGCTTATAAACATAATCAAACCATTAAAATATTTGAAAAAAGTTAAAAATAGAATATGTACTGTAGTTCTTCAGTGGCTCTTACGATAGATTCCCCAGTACCTAGGCCAGCAAGTTCAGGGCTTCAACGTTTCTGCACACAGGAAAACTCCAAAATGTGCTGACATTTCCAAGGAAAATGCCAGCAGATACACTCAGAATGTCAACAAAGTCCATTGAAACCACATTATTAATTATATCTTTAAGATGTCCGAAACTTAAACAGGTATACATATGAAATGCAAAATTTACAATGCTTGGTTACACCATAGCTTGGCAAGAGTAGTGAGTACACTTTCCTCAGTGGAACACAACAGCATTGTTGGTTACTGTTTAATCACAAAGTTGTTTTGTTTGTGCAAGTTATATCCATATTCTGAACCGTGAGACAGCAGGGAGAGTTAATTCTGATTTGCGTCTACTGCCACAGATTAATGAAAGAGTGCAAAGAGTGTTGGGAGTGGTAGGAAACAGTGAGGAAATGGAATATTCTGAGATGCCGAAATATAAGGATCAGCTTGGTTAACTCCTTACATAGCAGCAAAGATTGCTGCTGGCAGTTCTATACAATTATCCCTCAGAAAGACAATTTTTTAAATCCACTTAAATGTATAGTTTTTCAATAAATGTTTTAGATGAATGAATGCTTACTTCTAGAAAGTCTTGTAAAGCAATATAAAACTCCTTGGAAACAGGAACATTAAAAGAAATAATTTGCACATTGGCTTGTGTATTATGGAGATGTTGGACATTCTGTATGTACAAAATCTACAAATCTTCTGGTTGCATGCTTCACTTATATAAACTAACCCGTCCCTTTCCCCACTTGATCTATGATTCTGTGCAATGCTTATTCCACAACTGCCATTGACTCTCAGACGAACATTTGAGGTATTGCAAACCCTGGTGTACTTTCCATGGCCGAACAGAATCTGTGGTGTGTGAGAAAAAAAAAGGAGAAAGTGTTTACATTCCCATGAAGTTGTGCATTGAACTTCCTTTGTTATTTTTATTGCAAATTCTCAGCTTTCAAATCATATATTTTGGATTCATTGTTATTACATTTGAAAAAGAAGAAATTTTCCAGGCAAATAGAGATGCTACCTTCTCATACCAAATATCTAATACTGTAGCACAGCAAGATGTCACTTGGACTGTGCCTGTGCTGACCTTCAGTTAACATCATTCAATTAACACACATCAAAGTTGCTGGTGAACGCAGCAGGCCAGGCAGCATCTCTAGGAAGAGGTACAGTCGACGTTTCGGGCCGAGAGTTAGTCCTGACGAAGGGTTTCGGCCCGAAACGCTGACTGTACCTCTTCCTATAGACGCTGCCTGGACTGCTGCGTTCACCAGCAACTTTGATGTGCGTAGCTTGAATTTCCAGTATCTGCAGAATTCCTCGTGTTTGCATCATTCAATTAATTCCACTTAGCCTTTATTCTTGTGCAAGATTTAGTTATTTTTATTTTTATTTACAAACAAGCAAAAAAAAATACAGCACATCCACAAATGTAACAAAATCAAATTAAATATCGAGCAGCAAAAGGGAGAAAAATATAAAGGCAAAAGTAAACATAAGTAGCAGAGGTACACCACACCAAAAAACCTCAATCCTCACCCTGTGAGAAAGTCCAATACAGGGCCCCATATCCTTTCAAAGATGTCTGTAAAGTATTTGCCAGTTCTCTCAGCCACAGATCGTGCGTAGGCACAGAGTCCATTTTCCACATTTGCAGGATTAACTTCTTAGCAATCACCAATCCAAATATTACAGCCAAATTTCTCTCTCGTTTCAAAAGTTACAGACACATCCATTTTCACTTTCCAAATACATTTTACCATCCTTTTCAGGAACTGTAACTAAATAACTATCTTCATTATTTTTGGATCTCAGTTCTAAATATCCAGAAAATTACTCTTCCTTCTAAAGCTGAAAAGTGTTTGTAAAATGAATAATGCATGTACACAAAATGTTCAAAAAATAAATACCCATTTTCACTATTTTAATTTATATTATATTGGAAGCTGCAGAGATAAACATACAATACTTTGCTCATGCTTAAATTTTGTAGTTAAATATATTTCACATTTTAAAATAGTGATAGCACAAGAGATGGTGTATTTAAAGTTCAATACACAACTTCGTGGGAATGTAAACAGTTTATCTTTCTTTCTCACCAGAGATGCAGTTCAACCGTGGAAAATAGAGCAGTATTTCAAATTATATGGGGCATACACCAAAATGTCCAATGTGACCTTTCAGAAATCCAATGTATAAAGTTATCCACATGATATTCATTATGGAGAAGTTATGCTGACATAAGCAAAGGAGAGAGTAGGAAGGCCAAAATATAGAATGAGGTTTCTGACAATCACTTACAGACACAAAACATTGACTATTGTTTTCTCCACAGATGTTGCCATTCTGCCAAAGATTTCCAGCATTTGTGTTTTAGATTTCCAGATTTTTTTAATGTTAATGTTTATTTAGTCTAAAAGGGAGGAGATCAGATTAGGGGTGGGGTGATTAGATTTGGAGGAGCAGGTATGGAGAAGGGAAGCAAGATTGTTTAATTTCTTCACTAAACTGCAAATTTCTTCATTTAATTTGATTCAGTTTCTTTAAATCAAAACTCCTTGCAAAATACAAATGCATAGATGAATAGAAGTAAACACCACTCAAACCTGTAATACTCCTCTTGATTAGTTGTTGCCAGCTGTAGATTGTAATGTTCATTATCAGCATATTTTACAAGTAAAATATTCCACTTTGGTCTCATTAATTCCTGGGCACCTGGAAGAGACTTAATATTCCCTTTAAATCACTGATACTTTAAAAATATAATAGAATGGTATTTTTGTTTCAAATTTGATTTCCTTAAACAGAAAAAAGTGGTTATACTCAACAGAACAGGCAGTGTATCAGGTGAGGAAAACCAAGCTGATTTTTTAATTAGTCAATGACCTTTCATTGGAATCCAATCAGCCTGAAACATTAACTATTTCTCTCCCCACAATGCTGCCTAACCCTCTGGCTATCTTCAACAGTTTCTGTTTTACCTTATTTACAGTATTTGCTGCTTTTTGGATTATGCAGCTAGTGCAGCAGTTTACCAGTAGGTGGTATGATACAGTCAATCTATTTCACTGGTTCAGCCAAACTTAAACTGCTCAAGGTACAGCACAATGTTTTAACTAAAGAGATTCTTCAGCAATGTACTCAGTGATATCTAGTTTTATTTACAGAACTATACTAATTGGCTAGTATATTTAGGGTAAACTATTGAGGGTTCATCTTGCCTCAGTGCTAGCTTTCTCACTGGACTTGTGAATTGGGTATCCAAGACCCTGTTCAGAGCATAGACTTCTTATCTTGGATAGTATTCCAGTGTGGTATGGTGCTGTCAGAGTACTACACTTAGATCCTCTAACTCTGTGAAAGAGGTAATTTGGTGCATCTGAAACTGTTTGGATTTCCTGCAAAAGTAGATGTCTGCAAGTGAATGCTACTGACTGGCATGTTTCCAATGCTGGAGTATGTGCTCAGTGCAGCCAGCACAAAAGGTTTGTGGGAATTGACCACAGTCTCAGGTCCTGCTGTGACTGGGTGCTGATTGGCTAAAAACCAGATCAAACAATTCACCGGTGCAATGCTGGAGGTAATATGAGTGGCATTAATATATTGTAAAGGATTGCATCGGATTGATGATACAATGAATGTAAAGATGCGTCTCAATTGTCTTTATTGTATTATACGGTAACTAAATCTTTGAAATAATAGTTCAATGGTTCAGTCGTTCCATTTATTATCAGAAAAATATACTGGAACTGGAACTGAAAAATTCCAGGTTGTTCGGAAGGCTGAGGGGTCATAGTTAGGACATAGAGAGGTAGTTACACCCTAAGTACAGGACACAGGAAACTGGGTGACAGTCAGGAAGGAGAAAGGGGTTAAGGAGCCAGTGCAGTGTACCCCTGTGTCCATCCCTCTCTAGAACAGGTATATCACTTTGAATACTGACGGTTGGGGGGGGGGGGGGGGGGGAAATGACCTAACAGAAGAAAGTCACAGTGGTTGTGTCTCCGGCACTGACTCTGCCTCTGTATCACATAAGGGAAAGGGGGTGGGGGGAAGAAGAGGCACGTCGTGGTTATAGGGAAATTATTTGTTAAGGAAACAGACGGGAGGTTCTGTGAACAAAAATAAGATTCCCGGATGGTATGTTGTCTCCCAGGTGCCGGAGTCCAGGATATTTCGGACTGAATCCTCAGCATTCTCAAGTGGGAGGGTGAACAGCCAGCAGTCATAGTCCACGTAGGTGCCAATGACATGGGTAGGACAAGTAACGGGGTTCTGCATAGAGAGTTCAGGAAGTTAGATCCTAAATTAAAGGGTAGAACCTCCAGGATTGTTATCTCAGGATTGCTACCCATGCCACGTGCTAGTGAGGCCAGAACTAGGAAGATTATACAGTTTAACACATGGCTAAGGAGTTGGTGTAGGAGGGAGGGCAGAAGATTTTTGGATCATTGGGCTCTCTTCCAGGGAAGGTGGGACCTGTACAGAAGGGACAGTTTACACCTGAACTGGAGGGGGACTAATATCCTAGTGAGAAGCTTTCGTTAATGTTGCATGGTGGGATTTAATCTAGCGTTACATGGGGATCGGAGCGAGAGTGCCAGAGCAATTAGTAGAGCGGTTATGGAGGCAGATATTGGTAAGACCTCAGACAAACTTAGGAATCAAAAGGTTGAACATAATGCGACTAGCGTCCTGAGCTGCAAGTGTCTTAGGAAAGTGGCTGGTTTACAAACGGAAGCAATGTGTAGTAAGGAGAGGCTGTAGATAGGGCAAAATTGCAGTCAACAGGACAAGTTGCAACATAAAAGCTGGACAAAATTGAAAAGCGTGAATACAGGACTGAAGGTAATATAATTAAATACGTGCAGTATATGGAGTAAGGTAGATGAACTTGCAGCACAGTTGCAGATGACCAGGTATGATGTTATAGGCATCACTGAATCATGGGTGAAAGAAGATTATAGCTGGGAGCTTAATGTCCAAGAATACACATTGTATCGAAAGGACAAGCAGAAAGGCAAGGGGGCGGTGTTGCTCTGTTGGCAAAAAATGAAATCAAATTATTAGAAAGATGTGACATAGGGTGAGAAGGTGTTGAATCATTGCAGTTAGAGCTAAGGAACTGCGAAGGTAAAGTGATCCTGATAGGAGTTGTATACAGACCCACACAGGTCATAAGAATGTGGCCTACAAATTACAACAGGAGATAGAAAATGTATGCCAAAAGAGAAATGTTACAATAGTCATGGGGAAATTTAATATGCATGTAGATTGGGAAAATCATATTGGTGTGGATTCCAGGAGAGGGGATTTCTACAGTGCCTATGAGATGGCTTTTATTAAAGCAGTTCATGGTTGAGCCCACAATGGGATCAGATATTCTGGAAAGGCTGTTGTGCAAAGAAATAGAAACCTTAAGATAAAAGAATCTGAGGCACAAGTGACTGTAATATGATCAAATTCCCACTAAAATTTGAGAAGGAGAAGCTAAAGTCAACTCTATCAGTATAACAGTGGAGTAAGGGGAATTACAGAGGCATGAGAGAATTGCTGGTCAGAATTGATTGGAAAACAACACTAGCAAGGATGACAGCAGAGCAGCAATGGCTGGAATTTCTGGAAGCAAGTCAGAAGGCCCAGGATATATACACCTCAAAAAAGAAGCCTTCTAAAGGAAAAATGCTGCAACTTTGACTAACAAGAGAGTCAAAGCCAACATAAAAGCTGAAGAGAGAGCATATAATAGAGCAAAAATTTGTGGGAAGTTAGAGGATTGGGAAACTTTCAAATGCCAACAGAAGACAACTAAAAAAATCATTAAGAAGGTAAAGATGGAATATGAAAGTAAGTTAGCCAATAACATTAAAGAGAATACCAAAAGTTTTTTCAGATACATAAAGTGTAAAAGAGAGGTAGGAGAGGATATCGGACCATGGGAAAATGATGCTGGAGAGGTAGTAATGGGGGGGACAATAAAATGGTGGATGAACTGAATAAGTATTTTGCATCAGTCTTCACTCTGGAAGACACTAGTAGTATGGTGGAAGTTCCAGGTGTCAGCGGCCATGAAGTGTGTGAAGTTACCATAACCAGAGAGAGATTGTTGGGAAACTGAAAGGTCTGAAGGTAGGTAAATCACCTGCTCCAGATGGTATAAACCCCAGAGTGCTGCAAGAGGTGGCTGAAGAGATTGTGGAGGCATTAGTAATGATTTTTCAAGAATCATTAGATTCTGGAATAGTTCTGGAAAACTGGAATATTACAAATGTCACTCCACTCTTCAAGAAGGGAGAGGGGCAGAAGAAAGGTAACAATAGGCCAGTTAGTCTGAACTCAGTGGTTGGGAAGATGTTGAAATCGATGATTAAGGATGAGGTCTCAGGGTACTTGGTGGCATATGATAAAATAGGCCATATTAGGAGTGGGGGAGAGAAGAGAAATGTAGTGGTAATTGGGGATAGTATAGTCAGGAGAATAGACAGATTTCTCTGTCATGAGAATAGAGCATCCCAAAGGCTGTGTTGCCTGCCTCTTCCGAGGTTCGGGACATCTTATCAGACCTGCAGAGGAATTTGCAGTGGGAAGGGAAAGATCCAGATGTCATCGTCCATGTGGGTACCAACCACATAGGTACAATGAGGTAAGAGTTTCTGCTGAAGGAATTTGAGCAGCTAGGGACTAATTAAGGAGCAGAACCAAAAAGGTAGCAATCTCTGGATTACTACCAGAGCCATGTGCAAATTGACACAGGGTCAAGAAGGTCAGAGAGTTAAATGTATTGGCTCAAGGATTGGTGTGGGAGAGGTGGGTTTGAACTCATGGGAAACTGGCATCAGTATTGCGGAAAGACGGTGCTCCACCTGAACCGTGATGGGAGCTGCATCCTGGTAAATCGCATAACTAGGGTTCTGGATAGGGCTTTAAACTAAATAGCAGGGGATGGGTTCAACAGATTGGAGAAGAATGGATAAAGTAAAAGGGAGAAGTTTGGATAAAGTGAACATAGGTTCCTTACAGGACGAGAAGGGGGAATTGATATTGGTTAAAGTGGAAATGTCCTTAGCTTTAAATGACTATTTGGTGTCAGTTTTCACAATGAAGGACTTGTCTAATATGCTGAAGAGAGATGATATGGATGTAATGGGAGGTGAGGACCTCAGTACAATAGCTATCACTAAAGAGGTAGTGCTGAGCAAACTTGTGGGCCTGTAGATAGATAAGTCCCCTGATTCTGATGGAATGCATCCCAGAGTACTGAAAGAAATGACAGGAGTTATAGTAGAGGCTTTGGTAATGATTTATCAAAATTCTCTGGATACTGGGCAGGTGCCAGCGGTTTGGAAGACAGTGAATGTCACACCACGGCTCAAATAAGAATGTAGACAAAAGGCAGGTAACTATAGGCCAGTTAGTTTAACATCTGTAGTTGGGAAAATGCTTGAAGCTATCATTAAAGAAGAAACAGTGAAGCATCTGGAAAGAAATTGATCTATCACGCTGATGCAACATAGTTTCAACAAAGGCAGGTCCTGTTTGACAAACTTACTGGAGCTCTTTGAGGATATTACGAGTGTGGTGGATAGAGGGGAACAGATGGACGTTATTTACTTGGATTTCCAGAAGACTTTCGATAAGGTGCCACATAAAAGACTTATCCACAAGATCAGGATGCATAGAGTTGGGGGTGATGTATTAGCATGGATAGAGAGTTAGTTAACCAATGGAAAGCAGAGGGATCCATGGGTGTTTCTCTGGTTGGCAATCAGTGATGAGCAGTGTAATGCAGTGGTTGGTGCTGGGCCAGCAAGTGTTCACGTTTACATTAACGATCTTGAAGAGGGGACCAAGTGTAGTGTACCTAAGTTTGCTAATGACACTAAATGGAGTGGAAAGCAAATTGTGCAGAGGATACAGAGAGTCTGCAGAGAGATATAGATAGGTTAAGTGAGTGGGCAAGCGTCTGGCAGGTGGAGTACAATGTTGGTAAACGCGAAGTCATCTACTTTGGAAGAAAAAATGGAAGATCAGATTATTATTTAAATGGTAAAAGATTTCAGCATGCTGCTGTGCAGAAGGACTTGGGAGTGCTTACGATTGAATCTCAAAAGGTTGGTTTGCAGGTGCAGCAGGCTATCAAGAAGGCAAATGGAAATGTTGGTCTTTATTGATAGAGGGATTAATTTTAACAGCAGGGAGCTTATGCTGCAACTGTATAGGGTTCTGGTGAGATCACATCTGGAGTACTGTGTGAACTTCTGGTCTCCTCACTTGAGGACAGACATACTGTCTTTGGAGGTGGTGCAGAGGAGGTTCACCAGGTTGGTTCCAGAGATGAGGTGGAGGTAGACTATGAGGAGAGATTGAGTTACCTGGGACTGTGTTCGCAGGAATTCAGAAAGATGAGGAGATTTTATAGAAACATACAGTATAAAATTATGAAAGGATAAGATTGAGGCAGGAAAGTTGTTTTAGCTGCTAGGTGAGACTAGAACTAGGGAACATAGCCTCAAGATTTGGGGGAGTAAATTTAGGATGGAGATGAGGAGGAACTGCTTTTCCCAAAGAGTAGTGAATCTGTGAAATTCTCTGCCCAATGAAGCAGTGGAGGCTAGCTTAGTAAGTATATTTAAGACAAGGTTAGATAGATTTTTGCATAGTAGGGGAATTGAGGATTATGGGGAAAAGGCAGCAGGTGGAAATGAGTCCATGGTCAGATCAGCCATGATCTCATTGAATGGTGGAGCAGGTTCAATGGGCTCCTATTTCTTATGTTCTTATTAAAGAGCATACCAAATGTTTCTTCAGATACATACATTTTAAAACAGAAGTGAGGGTGGATGTTGGAGTGCTTGAAAATGATGCTAGAGAGGTAGTAATGGGTGACAATGAAATGGCAGATGAACAGAAGGAATACTTTGTGTCAGTCTTCACAGTGGAAGGCACTAGCCGTACGGTGGAAGTTCCAGGTGTCAGGGATCATGAGGTGTGTGAAGTTACCAGTACTAGAGAGGTTGTTGGGAAACACTTGGGAAATGTCAGAGACTATACATCTTTCCTTTTTATTCAAGTACCCTGTCCCAGGCAATATCTTTGAGAATATTTTCTGCACACTTAATCACATCCTGCAGAGATCTTCCATTACAGGGGTCCCCAACTATTTTTAAGCCATGGAGCCATACCATTAACCACAGACCCCAGGTTGGGAACCCCTGATCTATTATGACAATATGGGTCGAGCTCAGGAATAGGAACGGTACGATTGATTTGATGACAATATGTTGCTGAGACCTGTTGGAAGAGGAGGGACAGACGACATGGAGCTGTGTAGCCTCAGTTGTGGTGAGGACTAGGCTTCAAGCCTCGAGCTTGCCTGCTACTGAACACCAGGTGAGAGATGCGGAAGTGCTAAAGCATGGTATCCACATTAGGCCAGGACCTAACTCTCCCATCGGTGCTGTCCTCCCATGTTTGAGCGGTGGAATGACAGGCTGGATTGCGTGCATCTGCATACTGCAGTGAGACTACCATTGATTGCCAGATATTGTTGCTCAGGGTCTTGGACTATATACACGGTTTTATTTTGAGTGAATATGCTTCTTTACTCACTATTTTGAATTGATACTCACCACTTTGAATGTTTACTTACTACTTTGAATGTTTTGCCCCTTGGCTCCAGAGGAACACTGTCTCGTTCAACTGTACCTCTGAATGGTAATTAAATTTGATTTGATTTTCAGATAGTTATAGCTAAGGATAAGACTAGACCTTGTTGGAAGTGCTAATTTTGGAAAATTACGGCAATATTAGGCAGGAGAAGGGGAGAGTAGATTAGAAGCAGCTGTTTTTGGTTTTGTGCACATCTGACATGAGGGAGTCTTTTAAAGGCCAACTTGTCAGAGTTCGGGACCCAGTGAGGAATAAAGGCAAAGATGGGAAGACTTGGAATGTCAGATGACAAGAGATGCTGCCAATTTAATCCACAGAAAAAACGGAATTATGTGTAAGGCTTTGGAAGCTGAAATCGAACAGAGCCTTTGAAGAATATAAAGGAAGCAAGAGAGAATTTAAACAAGGAAATTGGAGGGCTAAAAGGGTCTATGAAATGTTTTTGTCTATGTAATGGGCTGTGTTCATCAAACCCAAACAATTCAAGTGTCCAGAAGATATTAGACACTCGACACTAGAATACTACAGCACAGTACAGGCCCTTCAGCCCTTGATGTTGTGCTGACCCATATCCTTTTAAAAAAAAAAGTACTAAATACACACTACCCCGTAACCCTCTATTTTTCTTTCATCCATGTGCCTGTCCAAGAGGCTCTTAAGTACCCCTGTTTTAGCCTCCACCACCATCCCTGGCAAGTCATTGCAGGCACCCACAACACTCTGTGTAGTGTTTAGTTTTTAAAAAAAACAACAACAACTTACCCCCTGATGTCTCCCCTAAACTTCCCTCCCTTAACTTTCTACATATGCCCTCTGGTGTTTGCTATTCGTGCCCTGGGAAACAGGTACTGGCTATCCACCCTATCTATGCCTCTCATAATCTTGTAGACCTCTATCAAGTCCCCCTTCATTCTTCTACGCTCCAAAGAGAAATGTCCCAGCTCTACTAACCTTGCCTCATAAGGCTTGTTTTCCAATCCAGGCAACATCCTGGTAAGTTTCCTGTGCACCCTCTCCATAGCTTCCACATCCTTCCTATAATGAGGTGACCAGAACTGAACACAATACCCTAAGTGTGGTCTCACCAGAGATTTGTAGAGTTGCAACATGACCTCTCTACTCTTGAACTCAATCCCTCTATCAATGAAGCCTAGCATCCCATAGGCCTTCTTAACTATCCTATCAACCTGTGCAGCAACCTTGAGGGACGTATGGATTTGAACCCCAAGGTCCCTCTGTTCATCCACACTCTTAAGTAACCTACCATTAACCCTGTACTCAGCCTTCTGGTTTGTCCTTTCAAAGTGCATCACCTCACACTAATCCGGATTGAATTCCATGTGCCATTTTTCTGCCCAACTCTGCATCTTATCTATACCCTCTTGAAACTTTCAGCAACCTACAGCTCCATCCACAACTCCTCCAATCTTCATGTTATCCGCAAACTTACTCGCCCATCCTTCCACCTCTTCATCCAGGTCATTTATAAAAATCACAAAGAGCAGGAGTCCCAGGACAGATCCTTGCGACACTCCACTAGTCACCGACCTCCAGGAAGAATAATTTTCTTCCACTACTACCCTCTGCTTTCTTCCGGTAAGCCAATTTTTTATCCAAACAGCCAAGGTTCCACTGATCCCATGCCTCATGACTTTCTGGATGAGTTTCTTGTGGGGGACCTTGTCAAATGCTTTGCTAAAATCCATGTAGAACACATCTACCAGCCTGACCTCATCAATTTCTTTTATCACTCCTTCAAAAAACTTCAGTTAGGCTCGTGAGGCATGATCTTCCCTTCACAAAGCCATGTTGACTATCTCCAGTAGACTGTACTTCTCCAAATGCTCGTAAGTCCTTTCCAATAGTTTGCAGACCACCAATGTAAGACTCACCGGTCTATAGTTCTCAGGATTCTCCCTTTTACTTTTTTAAACAAGGGAACTACATGTGCCATTCTCCAATCCTCCGGCACTTCCCCTACAGCCAAAGAGGATTCAAAGATCATAGCTACTGCTCCAGTGATATCTTCTCACTTCCCACAGTGACCTGGGGTATATCACATCCGGCACTGGGGACTTACCAATCTTGATGTTTTTAAGAAGATCCAAAACAACTTCTTCCTTAATCTCCACATTGTCCAGCACACAGGCCTGCTCTATTTTGACCTCACCCCGATCAAGGTCCTTTACACTTGTGAATACTGAAGCAAAGTATTAATTTAGGACTTCCCCAACCTCCTCCACCTCCAGGCACATGTTGCCTTTTTTATCCTTTAGCGGCCCCACCTTCATTCTTGTCATCCTTCTGTTCTTCACATACGCATAGAACGCCTTGGGGTTTTCCTTAATCCTACATGCCAAGGCATTCTCATGCCCCCTTCGAGTTCTCCTAAGTCCTTTCTTAAGCTCTTTCCTGGCTACCCGATATTTCTCATGAGCCCATCCTGTTTCCTGCTTCTTATATCTAACATATACTTCCTTCTTCCTCTTGACGAGTTGCCTCACGTGTTTCATCAGCCATGGTTCCCTTTTCCTATCATTTTTTCCCTGTCCCAGTGGGACAAACCTATCCCGAACCCAGCACAAGTGGTCCCTAAACTTCCTCCACATTACTTCTGTGCTTTCACCCTTGAACATCTGTTTTCAATTTACTCTCGCTAGTTACTGCCTCATCCCTTCATAGCAGCCTTTCCACAGTTAAGCACTTTCCCATTTTGTCTGTTTTTACCCTTTTTCATAGTTATGCTGATATGGCAATTAATGTACAAGCACAACAAAGTAACTTAAACTAAAATCATAAAATAGAAAGCACAATTAACCCACTCAAAATACTACGTAGCAAGTCAAAAAACTTCCTCAAAATTTCAGTGCTCATGCTTTTTAGTTATCACTTGATTGTTACTGTTATTGGAGAAACTCCAAATTCCGACTCACTGATGAAATCACCCTGGGTCCATGGCGATCACGATTTCTGGCCCTCGGATGAAGTCCATCAAAACAGGGAAAGGTACCCCAATAAATACGAAAGTACAGAGAGACATCCAAAGACAAACTCTTTGTTCTTTTGTCTCCAACACAGCCTGGTTTCTGTCATTCAAACAATATGTGTCCATCTACACAGTAGTCAGCACACACTCATAAATCAGTTAGACACTTAAATAGTCACCTTCTGTTACCTCATAGCACACAACAATTCTTTGGACTTACAAAAAGAACAGTAAGATCAAATCCAAAAATAAATCTATCAAACCAACTTAACAGACACTAAGAAAGAATCCATCAACCGAGCTCTCAAAGTGAATAACATTTAGTCATTAATAGACATCCTCATGTTAATAGAGCCTGAAACAAAAAAGTATCCAGCTGCTATCAACAAGCATTAGACATTAACAGATCTAAAGTGTTTACCTTGTACAAACAAGTTGCAAGCATTACTCACTAACAGACATATAGACCCCATATGGTAAGGCTTCAGAAAGAATCAAATTGTCATTTTGAACTGTTCAGACATTCATTCAATGTTTTACAAAATTTAATACAACACATTCATCCCCTGAATATCTGGTAGGCTAGTAGAATGTCAAGAACATTTGAAAATACGTACTTTAAAAATAAATGGTAACTAGGAAAAGGATAGGACAAATCACAAGGTGAAGGAGGACAGTGAAATTAGGATGCAGTATGCCAATATTCTAGGACATGTTAATATAAAGAAGGAAGAGGTATTTGGACCCCTGGAGAACCCCTGGAGAACCCCTGTGGATAGGCCACATACTCCGATGGGACCTATCCTAGGTTGCTGAGAGAGGCAAGAGAGGAGATTGCTTGGGACTTGAAAGAGATCTTTGTATCCTGTTTAGCCACAGGCAAAATCCCAAAGGAAAGTAGCCAACTTTGTTTCTCTATCTAAGAAGGGCAGGGGAGAAAAAAACAGGAAGGCTTTGTGTTGGGAAGGTCATGTTTTACAAACTTGATTCACTTTTTTGAGGAGGTGACCAAAATGATTACTGAGGGTAAGGCAGTGAATGCTGTCTACATGGTCTGTGGTAAAGCTTTCAACAACATTCTTTATGGTAAGTTAATACAGTAGATGAAGCTGCATGGGATCCATGGAGATTTGACAGATTGGATTTAAAATTTGTTTTGGCCATGAAAAGATAGTGGATAGTGGTGGATGGGTGTTATTCTGATTAAAGACTGTGACCAGTGATGTTGCACAAGGATCAGCATTGAGACCTGTGTTCTTTGTGATATACAAATAAAATGGAATAAAATGTAGGTGCACCAATGACTAAGTTTGCAAATGATACAAATATTGACAGATTTGTGGATTGTGAGGAAGATTGACGAAAGTTCAGCAGGATATAGACCAATGGGAAATGCGAGCAGAAAAATGGCAGCAACACACACAAAAAATGCTGGTGAACACAGCAGGTCAGGTAGCATCTATAGGAAGAGGTACAATCGACATTTCGGTCCAAGACCCTTCATCAGGACTAACTGAAAGAAGAGGTAGTAAGAGATTTGAAAGTGGGAGGGGAAGGGGGAGATCCGAAATGATAGACGAAGACAGGAGGAGGAGGGATGGAGCTAAGAGCTGGAAAGTTGATTGGCAAAAGGGATATGAGGCTGGAGAAGGGAGAGGATCATGGGACAGGAGGCCTAGGGAGAAAGGAAGGGGGAGAGGGGAAGCCCAGGGGATGGGCAAAGAGATCTAGTGAGAGGGACAGAGGAAGAAAAAAGAGAGGGGAAAAAAGGGAAAAGAAAAATTAATAATAAATAAATAAATAAATAACAGATGGGGTATGAGGGGGAGGTGGGGCATTAACTGAAGTTAGAGAAGTCAATGCTTATACCATCAGTTTGGAGGCTACCCAGACGGAATATAAGGTGTTGTTCCTCCAACCTGAGTGTGGCTTCATCTTAACAGTAGAGGAGGCCGTGGATAGACATATCAGAATAGGAATGGGACATGGAAGTAAAATGTGTGGCCACTGGGAGATCCTGCTTTCTCTGGTGGACAGAGCGTAGGTGTTCAGCGAAACGGTCTCCCAGTCTGCGTCGGGTCTTGCCAATAGATAAAAGGCCGTATCGGGAGCACCGGACACAGTATATCACCCTAGCCAACTCACAGGTGAAGTATCGCCTCACCTGGAAGGACTGCCTGGGGCCCTGAATGGTGGTGACGGAGGAAGTGTAAGGGCATGTGTAGCACTCATTCTGCTTACAAGGATAAGTGCTGGGAGGGAGATCAGTGGGAAGGGATGGAGGGGACGAATGGACAAGGGAATCGCGCAGGGAGCAATCCCGGTGGAAAGCAGAAAGGGGGAGAAGGGAAGATGTGCTTAGTGGTGGGATCCCATTGGAGGTGGCGGAAGTTACGGAGAAATATATGTTGGACCAGGAGGCTGGTGGGGTGATAGGTCAGGATAAGGGGAACCCTATTTCTAGTGGGGTGGCAGGAGGATGGGGTGAGAGCAGATGTGCATGAAACAGGAGAGATGCATTTGAGAGCAGCAGTGGAGGAAGGGAAGCCCCCTTCTCTAAAAAAGGGGGACATCTCCTTCGTCCTGGAATGAAAGGCCTAATCCTGAGAGCAGATGTGGTGGAGACGGAGAACTCGCAAGAAGGGGATGGCATTTTTGAAAGAGACAAGGTGAGAAGAGGAATAGTCCAGGTAGCTGTGAGAGTCCGTAGGCTTATAGTAGACATCAGTAGATAAGCTGTCTCCAGAGATAGAAACAGAAAGATCAAGAAAGGGGAGGGAGGTATCGGAAATGGACCAGGTAAACCTGAGGGCAGAGTGAAAGTTGGGGGCAAAGTTAATGAAGTCAACGAGCTCAGCATGCGTGCAGGAAGCAGCGCCAACGCAGTCATTGATGTAGCGAAGGAAAAGTGGGGGACAGATACCAGAATAGGTTTGGAACATGGATTGTTCCACAAAGCCAACAAAAAGGCAGGCATAGCTGGGACCCATATGGGCTCCCATGGCTACACCTTTAGTTTGGAGGAAGTGGGAGGAGCCAAAGGAGAAATTATTAAGAGTAAGGACTAATTCCGCTAGACTTTAGATTAGTTAGATTAATGCTAAAATTGGCAGATGGAGTTTAATCTGAAAAATTGTGAAGTGTTGCAATTTAGGAGTTCAAATCTGAGGAGAAAGTATACAGTAAATGGCAAGGCCCTTAGTAGCACTGATGTATAGAGGGATCCTGGGGTCCTGAAAGCAGGGAATAAGAATGATGATATTTTGGAACCTTTGAAAAATATTAGGATAGATAAGTACCTGGAGCCAGACAGGATCCTCCCCAGGTTACTACAGGATGTGGAAGAAGAGACTGCTGCACCTTTAGTGATGATCTTTGCATCCTCAAGGCCACAGCAGTAGTCCCACATATTACTCTTTTGTTCAAGAAAGGAAGTGGGGATTACCCTGGGAATTATAGACCAGAAAGTCTTACTTTAATAATGGGCAATTTATTGGAGAAGATTCTTAGAGACAGGATTTATGAGTATGTGGAGAAGCATCATTTGATTCAGGATACTCAACATGGCTTTATGAGAGACAAGTCATGCCTCAGGAGCGAGATTGAATTCTTTGAAGATATGACAATAGACATTGATGAAGATAAGCATTGGATGTGCTGTTAATGGATTTTAATAAGGTGTTTGATAAGGTTTCCTATGGTATGCTCATTCAGAAAATCAAGACGCATGGGATCCAGGGAAACTTGGCTATGTGGAATCAGAATTGGCTTGCCCCTAGGAATCAGTAGTTGTGGATGGAACGTATTCTGCCTGGAGGTCGGAATTCTGCATGAATCAGTCTCCCTGGTCTTTCTACTTTTTATGAATGACTTAGATGAATTAATGGAAGGGTGGGTTAGTCAGTTTGCAGATAACATGAAGATTGGTGGTATTATGAATAATGTAGAAGGTTGTCAATAGTTACAACAAGAAATTGATAGAATGCAGAGCAGGGGCTGAGAAGAGGCAGGTGGAGTTCAACACAGAAAAGTATGAAGTGATTCACTTTGGAAGGTTGAATTTGAAGACAGATTGGAGGATCAATGTCAGCATTCTTAGTAGTGTGGAAGAACAGAAGGATCCTGGGGCCCATGTCCATAGATCTCTCAAAGATGCCACTCAAGTTCATAGTGTGGTTGTGATGGCATATGATGTGTTGGCCTTCATTAGTTAGAGGACTGAGCTCAAGAGCTTCAATGTAATATAGCAGTTCCATAAAACCCAGGTTAGACCACAGATGGAATATGCTGTTCAGTTCTGGGTCACCTCATTATAGGAAGGATAATGGAAGCTTTAGAGAGGGAGCAAATGAGATTTACCAGGGTGCTGCCTGGATTGGAGAGCATGTCTTATGAGGATAGGTTGAGCAAGCTAGGGTTTTTCTCATTGGAGAGAAGGAGGATAAGAGGTGATAAGATAGAGCTGTTCAAGATGATAAGAGGCATAGATTGAGTGGACAGCCATAGATATTATCCCAGGGTGGAAATGACTAATACAAGGGGGAGTAATTTCAAGATGATTGGATGAAGTATAGAGAGGATTGGATGAAAATATAGAGGGGATAACAGAGGTAAGTTTTTTATTACAAAGATTGGTGTCTGCTTGGAACACCCTGCCAGGGGAAGTGGTAGAGGCAGACACGTTAGGGAATTTAAGAGACGTTTAGATAGACACATGGATGATAGAAAAATGGAGGGCTACATGGGAGGGAAATAGTTAGATTGATCTTGGATTAGGTTAAAAGGTCAGCAAAGCATTGTGGGCTGAAGGCCCTATACTATGTTGTGATGTTCTATGTTCTATACTCCAACCCCAAATGTTCATCGACTGGAGTATTAAGTATAAAAATCAGGGACTCATGTTGCAACTTACAAAACTTTGATGGGGCCACATTTGGAGTATTGAGTGCACATTGGGTCATTGTACTAAGGAAGGATTAGGAGGTTTTTGTGAGGGTATAGTGAAGGTTCGGCCAAGTGTTGCCTGGATTACAGTGTGTGAATCAGAAACAGTTTTATTTTCACTAACTTATGATGTGAAATTTGTTGTTTTGCAGCAGCAGTACAGAGCAATGAATACAGTGCAGAGACCAAGTCTCTGGCATTAAGTCTGGAATAGTGGCTTAGAAGGGAACGAGCCAGAGGAGCAATGAAGCAATGAAAGGAGATTCCATAATTAGAGGAGGAGGTAGGAGAGTCTATGGATGCGACAGAGAGACCCAGATTGTATGCTGCCTCCCAGATGCAAGGGTCAGGGACATTTCAGATTGTGTCCATGACATTCTAAAGGGGGAGGGTGAACAGGCAGTACTCTTGGTAGATATTGGTACCAATGACATAGAAAGGAAGAGAAAGGGTCGAAAGAGAGAATTTAGAGAGCTTGGTAGAAAGCTGAAAAGCTGGACCACTAGGGTAACAATTTCTGGATTTCTGCCTGTGCCACATGCTGGTGACAGCAAGAGTAGGATGATTTGGCAGATGAATATGTGGCTGAGGAACTGGTGCAGAGGTTAGGGTTTCAGATTTATGGATCATTGGGATCTCTTCTGGGGAAGGTATAACCTGTACAAAAGGGACAGGTTAGGCCAAGGGGGACCAATATCCTTGCAGACAGGTTTGCTAGAGTTGTTGGGGAGGGTTTAAGCTAATTTGACTTGGGATGGGAACCAGAGTGATAGTGCTGAGGATAGGGATGTTGGTTTACAAGCAGAAGTTGTGAGACTGTCAAGAAAGGTAGGCAGATGATAGGACAAATTGCAGTCAGTAGGATGTGTGGTGGTGTATGAGGGACAAAATCGAAAAGGGTGACAAATACAAGACTAAAGGTGTTATATTTGAATGTACGCAGTATACAAAATATGGCAGTTAGAGATAGGCAGGTATGATCTTGTGGGTATCAGAGTGTCATGGTTGATAGACAATTTTAGTTGCAAGCTTAATATCCAAGGATACACAATCTATGGGACGGACAGGTAGGTTGGCAGAGGAGCAGAGGTGGCTCTGTTGGTAAAAAAAATAATCTGATCTAGGAAAGAGGTGATGTAGGATTGGAAGATGTAGCATCCTAAAGTGTAGAGTAAGAAACATCAAGGGTAAGAAGACCTTGAAAGAAGTTATTTACAGGCCTCTGAACACTAACCAGGATGTGGTCTACAAATTACAGTGCGGGATAGAAAAAGCACATCAAAAAGGTAAAATTACTTTAGTCGTGGGGGGGTGGATTTCAATATGCAGATAAATAGAGAAAATCAAGTTGATGCTAGATCCCATGAGAGAAAATTCACGGAATGTCCACAAGGTAGCTTTTAGGAACAGCTTATGGTTGAGCCCACCAGGGGGTCAACTATCTTCGGTTGGGTGTTGTGTAATGAACCGGATATGATTAGGGAGCTTAAGGTAAAGGAACCCTTAGGAAACTGACTATAATATGATTGAATTCACCCTGCAATTTGAGAGGGAGAAGCTGAAGTCAGATGTATCAGTATTAGAGTTAGGTAAAGGAAATTACTGAGGCATGAGAAAGACACTGGCCAAAGTTGATTGGAAGAGGCTCCAACAGGGATGACGGCACAGCGGCAATGGCTAGAGATTTTGGGAGCAATTCGGAAGGCACAAGATAGATATATCCCAAAGAAGAGGAAGTATTCTAAACGCAAGATGATGCAGCCGTGGCTGACAAGTGAAGTCGAAGCCAGCATAAAAGCCAAAGAGAAGGGCATATAATAGAGCAAAAATTAGCGAGAAGTTAGAGGATTGGGAAATTTTTAAAAACCAACAGGAGACAACTAAAAAAACATAAGGGGTAAAAGATTAGATATGAATGTAAGCAAGCCAATAATTATTGTTGTCAAAAATTATACCAAAAGTTTTTCTGATATATAAAGAGTAAAAGGGAGGAAAAAGTAGATACTGGATAGGTGGAAAATAACATTGAAGAGATAGTAACAGAGGACAAGGAAATGTTGGATGAATTGAATAAGTACTTTGCTTCAGTCTTCACTGTGGAAATCACTAGTAGTATGCTGGAGTTTGAGAGTGTCAAGGGGCAGAAGTGAGTGTGGTTGCTATTTCTAGGGAGTGGGTGCTTGGGAAACTGAAAAGTCTGAAGGTAAGATAAATCATCTGGACCTGACAGATTACAGCCTAGAGTTCTAAAACGGGTGACTGAAGAGATTGTAGAGGTATTAGTAATGGTCTTCAAAATTCATTAGATTCTGGCATGGTTCCAGAGGACTGGAAAATTGCAAATGTTACTCCACTCTTCAAGACATGAGGAAGGCAGAAGAAAGGAAGTTATAAGCCAGATGTTGGAATTGATTGTTAAGGATGTGGTTTAGGGGTATTTGAAGGCACATGACAAAATAACCCAAAGTTGGCATAGGTAAAATTTTTTCTGACAGATCTACTGGAATCCTTTGAGGAATTAACAACCAGGATAGATAAAGAAAGCCTTTGACAAGGTGCTGCTAAACAAGATAAGATCTCAGCGTATTACAGGAAAGATAGTAGCATGCATAGAGTGTTGGTTTGTTGGCAGGAGGCAAGAGTGCGAATAAAGGGATCCTTTTCAGATTGGCTGCTGGTGACTACTGTTATTCCACAGATTACTGCGTGAGGAACACTTCTTTTTAAGTTGGATTTCAACAACTTGGATGAAGAACTTAAAGGCTTTGTGGCCAAGTTTGTAGGCAATATGAAAGTAGTTGGAGGGGGCAGGTAGCTTTGAGGAGCCAGAGAAACTGCAGAAAGGCTTAGATAAATTAGGAAAATGGACAATGAGTTAGTTGTTACAACCTGCATCTGAGCATGCCAGCTTCTGGAGTTTAGATTCTCTAACTCTCCAGAGTATGGATAGCTGGCACAACCCCTTTAAAGATTCAGGCCTGCCCTACTAGTTGGCAGCCATGTTTTGCACCAAGATTTTAATATGTAGAGATCACCTGAAATGTGTTCAATTGTCAGCTCAACTTTGGGTTCTCATCTAGCATCCAGTTTATAACCCTGTCCTGGTTTCAGTCTTGTATCGTGTCTCAATTCTAGCCTCGGATACTCCAACAATTGGGTCCTCACCATCCCTGCCTAGGTCTCTCAGCACAGTACAATTGAGCCTAACATGGTCCCAGTGGGGTATCAGAGTCTTTTGTCAGCTGTGGCCAGCCACATCACAGCAAGAAAACTTCTAGACAGAGCCTGCAGGTACATGACCTCCAGTTTGCCATGCACCAACTATTACAAGAAGAGAGCCAGAGTCATTGGGATAAGGTTGTCAGTCGCACTGCGGGGTCAATCCACCTTCCACCCCCAGAAAGATTTGGCAGTGACCCGGGCTCTTGCCGTGGCTTCCTCACTCAGTGGTCATAGAAACATAGAAACATAGAAAATAGGTGCAGGAGTAGGCCATTCGGCCCTTTGAGCCTGCACCGCCATTTATTATGATCATGGCTGATCATCCAACTCAGAACCCCGCCCCAGCCTTCCCTCCATACCCCCTGACCCGCATAGCCACAAGGGCCATATCTAACTCCCTCTTAAATATAGCCAATGAACTGGCCTCAACTGTTTCCTGTGGCAGAGAATTCCACAGGTTCACCACTCTCTGTGTGAAGAAATTCTGATAATCTGATCTCCAGATGTCCAGGTTCCCTAAGGAGTGCAGAAAGATGGCCTTCATGATCTCTCTCCTGACCAAGGAGACCTGGCCTGGTAAGTGCTTAGAACGCAACTCCAGATAAAATAGTGGAATCAGTATGTTGAGAGGTAACATAACAGAGGTTTAACAAATTTTGAAGGGTTCTGATGGAACAGATGTTAAAAGAAAAAAATTTCAACTTGTGGAATACCTTGGCTGAAAACAACTGATAATCAAATGTAGCCAAGAAATCCAACAGGCATTTTAGAAAATTCAAAGGGTGGTAGAAACTCAGTTCTACGGGGTATGATTGAGAGAAATATTGGAAATATACTTAAGAATCTTCCAGACAGGCTAACGATGGAGGAAGGTGTACAAAGAAACATACTGGCAAGTGTCAATAAGGAAAAATGTGAGACTGGAGTAAAGTATAAGTTTGAACTTGTTGGTTGATAGGCCTATATTTCCTCTGCATGTCTGATCTTATTGATGATGCTGAGGTGCAGCTGACCCAAAGAGAACACAGCCAACATCATAAAAGTAATGGCAAGTATTTGATTAGTCATTACTTTTTGTAATTTCATTGAAATTGAGAAGGATATTGTGTAACCTAAATCTTAAGCAAAGCATTTTTAACAAAAAACATATGACACAAAAGCTGTAAGAAAGATGTTAATAGTTATTAAGTCAGGAAATACACACTGTTGTACGTCTTTTAATAAATTACACATGTTTTAGCTTAATGGTTTTAAGTGCTCATGCAGTTCATTCTGCTCTTTTGCAGAGGCAGTAAAACAATGGTGATCCTTATTCTATTTGTATTAAATGTTAACATCCCTGCTAATATGCATAATTACTTAGACAAGTGGGTAGTCTATTTTATTTGGCATGCTGAAAGTCAAAGCATTGGATCAGATTGGTTATGATGCAGGGGGTATTTTCTTCCAAACTTTCAATTCTATTGCTGGTTGCATGTTTGCAAACACACAAGAGACATTATGAAAGTAATGATAAGTATCTGATTGGTCAAACACACAACAGGCTGATCTGGCTAGCCAAAGACTGGAATATGTATGAAATTTCAAAGTGGAATAAGATATCAAATATAAAGTGAGCATATTTAGAAGGATGTGTAATGAAGACCTAAATGACTAAAACTGCAATCTAGCATTTGATTAATAATAGCTTTAGGTGCAGATTGGAGACACTGTTGAATAAGTGCAATCTCATTACATAGACAGTATGGACTTGTGAAACACTGGAAAACAATTATGTGAATAATAATTGTCAAAGTTTAATTTTATTATCAAAGTACACTTACAGTATGCCACCATGTCCTACCCTGAAATTCATTTTCTTGCAGGCATTAACAGTGGAACAAAGACATACAGTAGAATCAATGGAAAACTACACGCAAACAACCAATGTGCAAAAGAAGACAAGCTGTGCAAATACAAACAAAAACAGATAATAATAAATTAATAATACTGAGAATAAGAACTGTGCAATCCTTGAATGCACATCCATAGCTTGTGTTCAGTAATCAGTTCAGTGTTGAGCACTCTCCTTCCCTCCCTCTCCTGGAACCTCCATTCTGAGAACCACCATGCTTTATTCTTAACTACTTTGGCTTTTAGCTATTTGGAATGTCCTGCAGTCAAATGTAATTTATGAATAGAGTTAATTTCAAAACTCAATGATAATCTGATCTACTCATTCAAACAGAGGATTGTTTTTAATGACCACCACTTGCCAAACAGTGATAGAAATCTCAGAAAAAAATAATGCTTTTCCAATCAATTTAGTCTCTCTTCAATATCATTGGCTATTGTGGGATACAACATGCAAAATGTATCTGGGATATTTGTCAATCGTTTGCTAATGATGGAGAATGCTACAAAGAATTTCCAGATGAAAATGACTTTGCTCTTATGCTAAATCTTTTTTTCTATTTTTTCAGTTTACTTATTTTGTTTGAGAAATTCACAAACTGATTATCTGAAGAAAGTTATTAAAAGTAGTATACATATACAGTGTATTTTCATCATAGTTTGTTATAACACAGTAACTCAAAGCTACACACATCAAAGTTACTGGTGAACGCAGCAGGCCAAGCAGCATCTGTAGGAAGAGGTGCAGTCGATGTTTCAGGCTGAGACCCTTCGTCAGGACTAACTGAAGGAAGAGTGAGTAAGGGATTTGAAAGTTGGAGGGGGAGGGGGAGATCCAAAATGATAGGAGGACAGGAGGGGGAGGGATAGAGCCAAGAGCTGGACAGGTGATAGGCAAAAGGGGATACGAGAGGATCATGGGACAGGAGGTTCGGGAAGAAAGACAAGGGGGGGGGACCCAGAGGATGGGCAAGAGGTATATTCAGAGGGACAGAGGCCTCCTCTACTGTAAAGATGAAGCCACACTCAGGTTGGAGGAACAACACCTTATATTCCGTCTGGGTAGCCTCCAACCTGATGGCATGAACATCGACTTCTCTAACTTCCGCTGAGGCCCCACCTCCCACTCGTACCCCATCTGTTACTTATTTTTATACACACATTCTTTCTCTCACTCTCTTTTTTCTCCCTCTGTCCCTCTGAATATACCTCTTGCCCATCCTCTGGGTCTCCCCCCCCCTTGTCTTTCTTCCCAGACCTCCTGTCCCATGATCCTCTCGTATCCCCTTTTGCCAATCACCTGTCCAGCTCTTGGCTCCATCCCTCCCCCTCCTGTCTTCTCCTATCATTTTGGATCTCCCCCTCCCCCTCCAACTTTCAAATCCCTTACTCACTCTTTCTTCAGTTAGTCCTGACGAAGGGTCTCGGCCTGAAACGTCGACTGCACCTCTTCCTACAGATGCTGCTTGGCCTGCTGCGTTCACCAGCAACTTTGATGTGTGTTGCTTGAATTTCCAGCATCTGCAGAATTCCTGTTGTTTGCGTTGTAATTCAAAGCTACTCTTTTTTAATGGAGTAATAAATTTTGGATGGTAGATCTTCAATTAGGTATGCATTTTCAGCATATTTCAAAACAAGTTAGAATAAAGTGTTGCAAATAATATGCTAAGGAATGGTAGCACATATTTCTTACCTAGAAATTGGATTTCACCCTTTTCTTGTCACCACGTAGAACCTTGACACTTTATTGTGTTGTCCACAAAGTCACGGAATTAGCAAAGGCATATTTAAAATTACGTTAAGATTTGAGTATGAAAAGGAAAGGTAGTGATTCAAAAAGCAATATTGTTGTTAGCAAAGCATTTAAAAATATTTTTTGCATTGGTATAAAAACATTCATTCATTCAGGTGCCTTGCCATTTGGCGTGGGTAATCATGTCTCTCCATCCATCACGGTCCTTGACCCTCCGAATTGTAGTTGTTGCCTCTACTGTTTCTAACCATGATGTTATTCCATCTATCATTTTCATTCTCTGTCTGCCTCTGCTTCTTTTTCCTTCCAGCTTTCCAGTTGTAAGTAAATGATCTAACGTCCCCCTTCGCATGATGTGTCCAAAGAACTTTGATTGTTATTTTCTGATTTTTTTTAAGTAATGTATGTTTTGTTTTTGTTCTCTGTAGAACTTCTTCGTTGGTTATCCTGTCCGTTTATGATATGCATAGCATTCATCTGAGGAACCACATCTCTGCTGCATTGATTCTTTTTTCCATTACATTTGTGATGGTCCATGACTCGCAGCCATACATCAATATAGGAAGAATGTAGCAGCTGAGAGTGCTAAGGTGGATGTCGATTGCTATTTTCTTGTTCGTTAGGATATTTCTCATTTCTGTAAATGCTGCTCTTGTCATTGCTATTCTTGCTTTTATGTCTGTTTCGCATTTGCCATCAGCTGTTACTCATGATCCAAGGTACTTGAAGTTGTGAACTTGTTTCAGGATTTCATTTCCCAATATGATCCTACAGTTTGGGATATCAGGTTTCTTTGATATTACCATTACTTCAGTTTTCTTTTTGTTTAAGGTTAGGCCAAGTCTTTCACTTTCTGTGTTGATAGTAGATACCAGTTTCTGTAAATTTACTTCACTGTTTGCTATCTGTACTGTATCATCCACATAGCGGAGGCTGTGATATTGTATCCTCCTATACTTATCCCAGGTAGGTCTTGTATGGTTCTCATGATGTTTTCACTGTACAGGGAGAACAGGTCTGGTGATGGAACACAACCCTGTCTGACTCATCACTCTATTGGCTGGTATTCACCAATCTCGTTGTCTATCTGCATGGCTACACTTTGTTGCCAGTGGAGATTCCTGATTATTCTTAGATCTTTTCCATCGATATTAATATCTTTAAGCATTTTCATGATGACTTGGTGTTCCACTGTGTCAAAGTCTTTTGTGTAGTCAGTGAAACAGAAGTACAGTATAGGTCTTGTTGTACTTCTATTGACCTCTCGATAATATTCCTGAGAATGTAAGTGGTGTTTGATGTTCCCTTGCCTTCGACAAAGCTGCACTGTTCTTCACTGATCTCTGGTTTAATTTTGTTTCTTATTCTGAGCATGATGATTCTAAGTAGAATTTTTGAGGTGGCTCATTGAACTAATTGCTCTGTGTTGTCCACGCTCTGTTGCACCTGGTTTCTTTGACAGTGCAATGAATACTGTCTTTAAAAGATCTTCTGGTACTTTGCCACTGTTGTATATTCTATTCAATAAGATTGTTAATTTCTCTACACCAAAATCTTCTGGCGCTTCATACAGGTCAACCAGAATGTTACCTGGTCCTGATGATTTCCCCTTTCGCATTTTCTTCATAGCATGTTCCACTTCTTCTTTCAGTATTGCTGGGCCTCATTGTTGTTGCCAATATCAAAGTTGTCCTCTTGATCTTTGTCGTCGTATAGGTCTTTGATGTTTTCTGATCATCTTTGCATTATTTTTTCCTTTTTCCATAATTGTAGAGCCGTCTTTTGCTTTTATACATCCTGTTGTTGCCCCGCTTTTCTTCCAGTTTGTGACCTCTTTGATCTCGTCATGCATTCGTTTGCTGTGGTTGGTCTTCTACAGTTATTCTATTAACTCACATTTGTCCTTAAGCCACTTTTCTTTTTCTTCCTTGCACTTGGTTATTACCTGTGTATGCAAGGATACATAGACTTCTTCGTTTTCCTTACATTTTCTTCTTTGTTTCATATGATTCAGAATTTCTTCTGTCATCCATTTCTTTTTAGCTTTTTTCTGTTTGGGAGTCACCTCTTCTGCTGCTTCTGTTATGCTGTCTCAGAGGTTTTCCCATTGCTCTTCTATAATAGTGATGTTTTGTAGAGCCTCGAATTTGTTCTTCACTGTTATTTGGAATTCATTTTTGATGTCACTGGTTTTTCTCAAAAGTCCCAAATTCAGCTTTGGCTCTACTCTTGGTCTTTTAAACTTTCTGAGTCTCAGGTACATCACGCTGATTATTGGTACATGATCACTGTAGCAGTCTGCACCTGGATACGTTTTGCATGATTTCAGAGCATTTCTATACCTTCTCCTTATAAGCACGTAATCAATCTGGTCTCTGGTGTTATCCCCTGGGCTCTTCCATGTCCATAGTTTTCTCGGGTGTTGCTTGAAGATGATATTACCAATTATATAATCTTTTTCTGTGACCATGTAGCTAGTTGTTCACCTCTCTCATTTCTCTCACCTATGCCGTAATGCCCAATATTGACCTCGTCCATGGTCTTGCCTACTTTTGCGTTGAGGTCACTTTGAATAATGGTATTTTCTGAGCTTTTACATTGTCTTAATGCTGTTTCTATTTCGTCATAAATTTGATTAATGCTTTCTTCACTGCTGCCTGCTGGTGGGGCATAAACTTGAACGATGTTAATGTCAAACGGTTTTGCATGTATTTTCACAAGTACAAAAACAGCAATGGTGGAATGGCAGGTGTTATAAGCAATAACTGACTTCTCAATCCATTAACATAATTGGAATGAAAAATTGAGTTGGTTGCCGAATGAATTCTATCCTTTTCTACGTAGTTTTCACCTTCACCAAAATCAAATTAAATTTCCATACAATTTTATCATAATGAAACATTTCTTATTATCTGTTTATGTTGATTCATTTTAACAGTTTTCTGTTTTAGGCAAACCGTTCAATCAGCTTCTTAAAAGACTGTACTGATTATAGCAAAGGCATTTAAATTGACAAGTGATGACCTAAGCCAATGTTTCAAAATGTAGTCCAGATGAAGGATCTCAGTGCAAAACATCAAATGAACATTTCCCTCCATAGATGCTGCCTTACCCATTGAGTTCATCCAGTGCTTTTGTGTGTTGCTTCAAGATCAAAGCTGTTTGTTTAAATAAGAGCTGGAAATGTTGCACTTCACATGACACTCACTGTGCACTTAATTAGGAATATTTAAAAAGTCACTCCATTCATTTGTATATGTGAATTTAGCCTATTTTTGTTGCTTATTTGCATGGTCATACTTATTATACTTTTATTATTAATATGTAAGTGGTATGGGGTGTCCATGAGGGGGCTTGTAATGTCCATTCTAGGGTAGCTCACTTACCTTTGGTCCCCATTGGATACTCAGTGGCTCCAAGTAGCTGTTTACATGTGACAGGGGCCACAACCCGGTACACCGCTTTGACAGGTGGGCTAAGCCAGGAGAGGGTAGTCAGCAGCCACATACCCCGGTGAGACAGGGATATGCATGTCCTAGCATGTGAAGTCAGACTGTGTGGATGAGATCTACAGTGAGATCCAATGGCTCAGAGGGCAGTCCTACAACGCTCTATGCAGAGCAAAGGGCATGACCAGGAGCAGAAGACATCATGGTCATCCACTACAACCAAGGAAGACCACAGTTTGTGACGTGTGTTCATACCATTGAGGTTGAGGAAGTGGAGGTGCCCCAGTGCAATGGCTTTTTCACTTTAAAAAACTATCCCACGCAGCTTTCCTGTCGTAGTCAGACAGGATGGAAAACCACCATTAAAATAAATTGTCTGCATTAAGTTGTTAATATCATTTATGAATAAGTGCTTAATTCCTTTGAGAGTCATTTATTTTCAGAGATTTTTATCTTTATTTTGTTGGCTTGAAGGCAATTTCAAGATGTCATTACTATATTTGATTGATGTTCACATTAATATCCTGGCTACCTAGGCCAAACTTGAGAAAAGAAGAACTTGAGATGTCTGGAATGATTTTGAAATTATCATATCAGAGTAACGCAATTAATACTTTAATGCATCCATTAATTCAGACCAAAGAACAAACATTGACAGTGATGATTGCTATGTTCTTACCTCAAATGGTTATAGCAGCAAAACTACTGCTTTCTTCATGCTTATCAAATAGTTTGCACTGCAATAAAATTTACTCTGGATGGATTAGGAGTTATAAAGGGATCTTTAGGACTGGCAAATGGTTGTAATCATTCAACAGAATATTAAAGTTACTACTACATAACTCTTAATTGTGAATAAGCAATAAACTAGCTGCATAGTATGATACAAGGAGTACATTATGTTCCTCAGATTAGTGTATTGCTTAACTCTCACTCCAAAGAATGCTTATCAAAGAACTCAAACTATTCACCCTAGGCATTGCATTTATATTATTTATCGATAACACACAATTTATAATAGCTGAGCCCTGAAATAAAGCTTTCAGCTATTCCAAAAAAAAGTGCTGAGATATCACTGGTGAGGTCTGCAATGTACTTTTGGTACTAGAAGTTTAGAAAGTCCAATAAATTATCTCTCAGGAACATACACAATATTCACAAATTGTTCATCCCCACTGAAAACCAAAATTGGCAGTAAATCACAGAAGTTTCCTGGTTATTGCAACATAAAAATGAACAAAAATACAAGTTCAACCAAATCTGTCATGCAGCACACTGAAAACACAATCTTCATTTCCAATTTGAAACCGATTAATCCACTAAAACTTCTACAGCAAAAACAAAGCTATCAACAGCACTTTGAATGTGTTCTATTCAAAATGCTATGAAAGCTTCAGCTGAAATGATTTTTTTTCCTGGAAACGCAAGAGATTGCAAATGCTGGAATCTAGAGCAACAAACTGTCTGCTTGAGGAACTGAGCAGATCAAACAGCATCTATAAAAGGAAAGGAGTTGTCAACATTATTGTTTGCCTGCACTGTACTTTCTCTGTAGCTGTTATACTTAATTCTGCATTGTTGTTATTTTAAATTAAACACAAGAGATTCTGTAGATGCTGGAAATCCAGAGGATAACACACACAAAATTCTGGAGGAACTTAGCAAGTCAGGCAGCATCTATGGAAATGAATAAACAGTTGCCTTTTTTGCCTAAGGCCCTTCATCAGGACTGAGAAGGAATAGGGCAAAAGCCAAATAAGAAGGTGAGGGGTGGGGAGGGGGGAGGGGAAGGACTACAAGCTGGCAGGTGATAGGTGAAACCATATGAGGTGGAAGGTGAGTGGGTGGGGAAGGGGTGAGTGAGGTAAGAAGCTAATAAATGAAGTAAGATGATAGGTGGAAAAGGTAAAGGGCTGAAGAAAAGGGATTCTCATGGGAGAACACAGTGGACCATGGAAGAAAGGGAAAGAGGTTTACCTTTTTTCTACATCAATACACTGTTTAATGATCTGATCTGTATGAAAGGTATATAAGACCAGCTTTTTCACTGTATTTTGATACATGTTACAATAATAAAACAATTCCTCTTCCATTTTCAATCAGGGCTTAACCAAAATCTCTACAATTCCTTTCCTCTCCCAGATACCACTTAACCCATTGAGTTCCTCCAGCAGATAGTTTTTAACTTTCTCCCCTGCTATATTTGACATAGTCCTGGTTTATTGTTGTCAGCAAGCTTTATAGCTCCTCTCTAAATACTTGTTCTAAACCGGTGCAGCTGTGAATGAACACTCTCTGATATATAATCAAACTAATTCTCCAAATGGAAATTAGATGATAATCTGCCCAATAATAATCTAGTAAATAGTAGCGATTATGAATCAGAGGGCAAATTCCTGTTTGAACAACTTTGTAAGTTTTCATAAGAAAACCCATGCAATTAAGTACCTAGGCTTGCAAGATGTATTTGCAGAATCTTTACACCAAGTCTATTAGTCCACAAATGTACCATTGGAATTATAAGAAAACTGCCAAAGGTAAGAGACTCGCTGAAGGAGAGAAAGCAATAAGTGCATTAAGTGAAAATGCTAGTAAGTACAAAGTAGGCATGGTATTGAGATCACAGCTGCTTCTCATTTGCATTAGCTATAACTATTCAAGGTGCAGTCAGATAATGTCAAACTAGGAGGTACAGTAAAAACAGAGCAAGCAGCCGAGCAAAAATAAAGAAATAGGCTAAAGATATCAAATGAAATTGAATGCAAGCAATTGAAAAGTATGGAAACGTAACATAAATTATGTAGAAATAGCTAGATTTCAATGAGACTTTGATGAGTAAATGAACTGATACCAGATGTATCTAAGCACATCAATAAAAATATATAGCAATGGACAATTAATACCTTTGTAGGACTGCACAAGAGTGTTATAATTTTAGTACTACTGTTGAAGAAAACAAGATTCAGTATAAGATTTGGATCTTAGCTGCTTCACACAGTTTTGTTTAGATTTCAAAAACTTGAGTTACTTTACTGATATATCATTGCATATTACCTTTTACCTGTTTAGACACCACATGTATAGTAAAATTACATGGGGATCTCACTTTAGCATTCCAGGATGAAGAAGTTCCTTGCTGACTCTAAACTAACAGACAATGTAAGTTGCATCAAAGTCCCTTTTACTGCAGAAAAGAGAATGTATTGGAACAAGTCACATTTCTAGATTGGCAGAAGAAACCTGACTCTTAAGAACATCTTTATTTTCAGGAATATGGAAAACCAAAGATAGCAAAAAGGTCTCCAAAATCTATAGCAAGACATGGATGACACCTACTGCAATATGTTAATAGATAAACAATTCCAGCAGTTTTGGCACAATATCTAGTTGGAAATGTAAGCAATGAGTTACAATAATAGTACAAAATGGGCAATGGGAGATCACATTTTACTACATACCCTGCCATTGTCATCAATCAGATAATGTGTATAATCAGATAAACCACAGGCTGTTTTGTGTCCTTGCCGACATTAAATTTCACCTTATGATCAATTAATTACCACTGCATTAGACAGGAGCAACTTGACAAATTGAAAATATTCATGCAGTTAAGTATGTCAACTCAACAGACACATTAAAATATATGTAATGCATGACCTGATATATATGAATAACTGTCACGCAGTTATTACCACAAAGTAAAAGTGCTTTAATGCAGGACAAACAATACCACCCTTATTATTCAGCCCACATTTCAGGTGCTAATTATTCAGAAATATTGTATCAAATGTTATACAATGCAGACTTGCATTATTTGTGTTAAGTCAAAACATCTTCCCTTTGTGATAAAGTGTGTGACATTTTATGCATGATTCACACATGGATAGAAAAGGTTTTATTTCTTTGAGTAATTCAGAGAACGTGGGGATTCTATTTTCCCAACAAAGGCTTCACTCACAGAGTATGGGGGACTTAGATGCAGGTTCTACACTCTTAGCTATGATGTATATAATATTGATCAATATTATTTCAGGACTTGTAATTTGATGACCTGCTCTGTGTGTTAACTATAATTTGCCAAATCATCTCTCGTTCTCTGCCGAGAGAGATAAAATGTAGAATTAAACAGTGTAAATTTCATTATCAATTAGTTTGTTTGGCAGTTTAATTGTTGGCTATGTTCCACTATCGTAAGGAGAATGAGAGAAGAGGCTGATATATTAATAGGGGATGACATTTATGAGGGAGCTTACAAGAAAATCAGCCAATGGTACAAATAATCTTTCACCAATTTTAAAGGCTGTGCTTCCAAATGTAAAGGGTAACCAGAAGTTTAAGATGTTTTGGTTGTTTCCTTCCAGCATTTTGTTTAAATGCCATCAATGTAAATTTGAAGCTGTCAGCAAATACTGTTCTTTTGAATTTTCCTCAAAGGCAAGGCAGTTTGATGTAACTTAATAGTAGCATTTATTTTTGGTACTGTGAGTTGCTCCATTGGCTCCTTCAGAAGAGAAATGTTGCTTCAGGTTTCAAGCCAAATTGTGAATGACATTTAACAAATTTCCCCCAAATCTTTCTGTTTCGATTAGAATTTAAAAATCAGCACACAATTTCAATAAAATATTGCAATTCTAATCATTTAATCATCCTTTTGCCCTTTAACTATATATTCTGTCATTAAATCAGAACAAAACTACTTACTGTGTATGCAATACACATAATTGCTTATGCCATATGTACAAAATAAAGTCATAAATGATGGATTTTATTATCACTTTCATTGATAGCTGATTCAATTACATTAATTTACCATCATCACCAAAGTAACTGAAGAGGATATTATGAAAATTTAGTTCTGAGGTCTGACCGTTAAATAGAGATCAGCTTATCGACATCCCACTGAGCTTTCATCTACTTGATAAAATCAAGCCAAATCCTTCTGACTGCCCTTCAATACGATCGGGGCTGCTATGCATTCATTGCTAAATAAAGAAGTTCAGACCTAATGTACAATAGTTAAGTTATTTGATTAAATTATTATTATTAAGTTGAGTAGTGAGTTATTTAAGAGATTATATTATGCTGCATCGAAGACAACCTCTCCAACAACATCACAAAGAAGTCATTCCAAATGGTGAGAGATCTTACCAAAGAAAAACAAGCCAAAGTGAACAACATCCAAGACAAAAATGGCAAAAGTCTCACAGAAGGAAAGGAAATAATGGAAAGGTGGACAGAGTACTGTTCAGAACTGTACAACTACCAGAGCAAAGGGGATCCAAGCGTGCTGAATGTGCAGGAATCTTCCAATGAGGATGACTATCCAATCATGCGTGAAGAAGTTGAAGCCGCAATATGATCACTGAAGTGCGGCAAGTCAGCAGGAGTTGACAACATCCCTGCTGAACTGCTGAAGCATGGAGGAGAGGCCACGATAGACATGCTTACCACCATCTGCATTAAGATCTGGCAGGCAGGTGAATGGCCGACACCTTGTTGATCATTGTGGTTCCCAAGAAAGGCAATCTCCAACTTTGACAGAATTACCGTACTATCAGTTTGATCAGCCATGTAAGCAAGGTAATGCTCAGAATCATCTTGAACAGACTGAAACCTCAGGCAGAAGACATCATTGCCGAGAAACAAGGGCAGAAGCACCACTGAGCAGATTTTCAACCTCCACACCCTTTGTGAGAAAAACCTTCAGAACCAGAGAGAGTTCTACCACGTCTTCATCGACTTCAAGAAGGCATTTGACAGAGTCTGGCATGATGCCTTACGGGCCACCATGAAGTAATTCAACATGGGGCAGAAGCTGATTCATACAATCCATCAGCTTTACGCCAAGGCAACTAGTGCAGTACTCGCTCGGGGCACCATCGGGGAGTGGTTCCATACCTCTGTAGGAGCCCATCAGTGCTGCCTCCTCTTCCCCACTCTCTTCAATGTCTTCCTGGAACAAATCATAAGTGTTGCCCTTGAAGATCATGTGGGCACAGTCAGCATTGGAGGGAGGAATGTCACAAACCTCAGATTTGCTGATGACATTGATGGACTTGCAGGAAAAGAGGACGAACTGGCCAACCTGGTCAGCCATCTTGACAGAGCCTCCACAAAGTTTGTAATGGAAATAAGTGCCAAAAAAACCAAGCATATGGCAAATGCCAATGGTGCTATCAAAAAGACATCTCAGTCCATGGTCAGAAACTTGAGACAGTGCAGCATTTCAAATACCTGGGGGCAATCATCCATGATGAAGGATCAAGACCAGAAGTCCTGGCAAGAACCACACAAACAATGACTGCACTATCCAAACTCAAGGCAATATGGAGGGACAGCAACATCACCATGAAGTACAGGATCAGACTCCTGCATGCATTGGTATTCTCCATCTTCCTGTACGCATGCGAGACATGGACCCTCACAGCAGAGCTACAGAGGAAGATACAGGCATTGGAAATTAGATGCTATCACAATATCTTGGGCGTCTCATACTTGGACCACATCACAAACGAGCAGGTCCGCAAGACCATCCAGCACCACATTGGCCCCCATGAAGACCTTCTCACAACGGTGAAGAAAAGAAAGCTGAGATGGTACAGCCACATTACAAGATCTGTGGCCTTGCAAAGACTGTTCTACAGGAACTGTGGAGGGGAAAAGAATGAGAGGCAGACAGAGGAAAAGATGGATGGACGACATTAAAGAATGGACAGGGAAAATATTTGTGGTGACCCAGGCTCTGGCACACAACCGCGACAGATGGAACAGACTGGTGCAAAGCTTGTCATGACAGCGCCCCGACGACTTCACCGGGAGTTAAGGGCGCAAGGAAGGAAGGAAGGATTATGTTGCAATAGTTGGTTCATTTGGAACTCCGAAGTTTGACTAAGTAATCTCTCATGCTTATTATCATCTTGTGATGTTATAGCAATGATGTGCAACAAATATGCAGAACAGTATAAAGGATAATCACACTTTTCAGGTATATTCCCAAAGATAAATATAGTCCATAGTTTTTTAGGCTCAATTAACTCAGTTTAACTGACATTGCTTGTAGCATTTTGCTCAGGAATTCTGTCTGCAGCTTCAGTAAGTTAGACTTTTGTTCCCATCAGATTGAAACCAATTTATTGATCTGCCATGATGAGTCATCGAGAAATTAACATTCAGGGGTTCTGATACAGGGAAAACTATGTGTACTGTATTGGTCACATTTCAGCCCATGTGCTCCTCTATTTTGAAAAATTTAAGGAAAAGCAACAAAAGTAGGAAAAGCATAGATTGTACTATGTGTGGATAATTTCAATGTTTGGTAGTTCCATCACCGAATGGGCTGACTGTGTTCTGAATGAAATGGCCATCAAGCTGAGTCTGTAACTATCAGTGAGTCGATTAACTCATTATAAATCAATTTGGCCTCATCATCACTGAAAACCGGAGTCCCTCCAGGAGGAAAAAGAGATCAGGAGGGCAAAGAAGGGGCATGATATATCACTGGCAAGCAGGTTTAAGGAAAATGCCATTGCTACTTACACACCAAGGAGAAGATTGGATTCATTAGTCTTCTAAAACTTAGCAATTCAAATGCTCATATAAATAGTTCTTAAATGTTCTGAGAGTAACTGCTTCCATCAGCATACATTTCATATTCTTTTTCCAGATGAAGAAATACTTCGTCAGTATAGTTTTTGCACATTCTGTTTGTAATCATATAGCTTTCCTGCAGGTGCTTTGTCTTCCTTCCTTGTTCCAGAGATGGGTGGGTTAATGATTAATTGGCCATTAAGTTGTCCCTGGGTGAATGGTAGAATCAATGGGAATGCAGTAAGATGAAAATGGGTTTCGGTAGGATTGGGGTAAACCTGTACATGATGGTAGGGGGAGATTAGATTAGCTAAAGAGCCTGTTTCTTTGCTGCATGACTCTTTAACATTTAATCTTTCTATTTAAATAGTTGAGGGACTGACCTGCTATTAAAGAAGCAGCCCAGTGCTCATGCCTGTTAGCATGCAGAAGGTGGTAAGTCTCTGGAATTTTCTATCCTGTAGGCTATATCATTAGGGATATGTAAAGATCATGGAATGAAAGAATATGCCGAACCAGCACAGGAGGTGTGGTAAACCTTGGAACAGATCCATTTTCTTATGTCATCTGTTCTCATATTGTTTCCTCATTAAAGCTGAATTTGAACCTACCTCTCCCTGTTGCGTTCCTATTCTTAATCTCACAGTCAATAAATTAATTGAGAAACACAACATGGAAGTAAGTCCTTTACCCCACCAAGCTGGAAACAACTATCAACCATCCATCTATTTCCACTAATCCAACAAGATCCCTATTTTTGTTTCTCCCCATATCCTTAAATCCCCTCACCATTTCCAATTCTACTACTCATCTGCAAATAGAGGGTGACTTACAGTAGCTAATTAACCTAACAATCTGCTCATATGATGTGCAAGGAAACTGATGGAAATCCACATCTTCACAGAGAGAATGTGCAAACCTCCTTAGGATCTTGTGGTTTATTGTTTACCTGCACTAGACTATCTCTGTAGTCTTTTTACACTTTATTCTACTTGTTATTCCTTGTTCTACCATCAATGATTTATCTGTATGTACAGTATACAAAACAAGCTTTTCACTGTGTCTCGATACGTGTGACAATACTAATACCAATACCAAGCTCCACATAACATTTCCAAAGGTCAGGATTGAATACTGGTGTCTGGTGTTTCAGTATGTTTCAGTGATTCAACTAGTTTTATACTATGCCACCCACATAATCTCTTTTTCTTTCTGACTCTTATTTGCATATACTCTGCCATCTGTCTCACATTCTTGCACCATCATTTAGTGACAAGCAGCAGCACTAAAAACAAAGGGGTGCCTTCACTTTGCTGAACTGGTTTTAGTCATGGTAGCATTATTGCCAAAGTGTATTTGCTGTCTGGCTGGTGAAGTTCCAGTTCATCCAAAATGCATAGAAACTAGATCTTGTGGCAGAATGACATAGAGTGAAATGAGTGAACAATTTATAACCTTCCAGCCTCTATCTCTGCCTCTATCCTTCCATCCCTCTGCCTGGCTCCATCTGCACATCATCCCTCTCCTCTCCTGCTTCCACTTATTGCCTGCCAGTTCCTGCCTCACTACTCCATGTTGCCTCTTTATCCTGGTTCTCTCCCTCTGCACTCTTAAACATTGTCTATCCCATTGCCTTCACAGAAGCTGCCTGACCCACTGAGTTCCTCCAGCATATTGTTTCCACTCCAGGTTCTAGCAACTACAGCCACTTGTGTTTCAACTCTCAGGACGTCTATACTTGTCACTCTGAAAGCTCGATCAGACCCTTGGCTCCTTTTAGACCATGAGATATTGGAACAGAATTAAGCCATTCAGCCTATTAAATCTGTTCTGCTGCTCCAACATGGGTGATTTATTATCCTTCTCAACCACATTCTCCTGCCTTGTCTGCATGACATTTGTTGCTCAGATGAATCAAGAATCTATCAATCTCCACTTTAAATGTACCCAATGACTTGGCCTCCACAGAACTCTGTAATAATGAACTTCACAGATTCACCACCCTTTTGGAGCATCAGAGAGAAAATTAGACCGAGTTTATCCAGGAGCAACCATCATTGAGCAGTGTTACAACTGTCTCCTCACAGTGCAATGCAGAACTCCACTACCTGTTGACATTTTGCACCATTCCTCTCACACTTGTGGCATCATACCCATGCCACTGCTTTTCTTTACACACAGCCACACACACCCTTTCCCCCACATACCTGAACTTTCAGCCTTAATTTCATAGAGTCATAAACTCACAGAGAGAAACAGGGTCTTCAGTCCACCAAACATCAGCCATCTCTTACACTAATTACATTTATTTTTATTCTTCCTACTTTTTTATCAACTACACACTAGGGGAAATTTATAGTATACAGATACCCCACGAACTAACACATCGGGAGGAAACTGCAAAACCTGGAGAAAACCTTCATCCCACCTTTTTATTCTGCCATCTTCTCCCTTCCTTCCCAGTGCTGAAGAAGGGTCCTGGCCCGAAACATGGGCTGTTTATTCTTTTCCATTGATGCTGCTTGACCTGCTGAATTCCTCCAGCATTTTATGTGTGTTACTGTGGAGAAAACTGATGTGGTCACAGAGAGATTACACAAACTCCACAAGGACAGCATCCAAGATCATTCTTGGACTTGCATCTCCAGCACTGTGAGGCAGCAACTTTACTGGTGTCATCACAGAACCATCTTCTGAATGGTCTACGAAAGCTGCAATTCCACCACTCACCCCACCATCACCACCACTGTTATCATTTGACCATAGAGCGGGGTCAGAATGGCTGGATGTTTTGTTGTTGGACTGACAATATTGAACAGAAAGGAGGAAATTTATACATAGAAGATCAATATGTAACTTGCAATTTATTCATACTTGCAACTTGAGTAAGAGGAAAATATAAAGTAATTAAAATTCAATTATTCACTGTGTATCTGGTAATTTAACATGATGCCAGTCAACTAGTTCATTTGTCACTTTCTGGAAGAAGCAGATAAGCAGAAATAACATTTTGTGCTATTCATCAATAAATCTAGTCATGCTTAATATCGGGAAATTTGTAAATCAATGTGGAGTTAACAAATACAGTAAAATTATAAACTAGTTCATGAGAGAAGGTTATTAATTGTTTATTTGTTTGGTGGAATAATACTTCTGATAAAAATTAGATGCAAAATACCAATCTGATCTTTGCACATTCATATAACAAGCCAGTATGCTTCCTAATATTAGCTTCCTGTGTAAAATGCTGAGAGGACTAGATTACGTAATACTGCTATTTTATTTATATTATAAAGATATATAACAGGCATTATTGTCAAGAATTCAGCAAGGGATTTCTGTAGCCTTTAAATCTTTATTCACATACTTAGACAGATGGCAGGTGAAATTTAATATTAATAATTTGACATTAATAAGCATTGCACATAGAGCAATACCAATTGAACAGAATGGAATTAGCCTAGGGCTCCTCAGAAAGGGACAGGCAAGGAACACTAAATTTATTATTGTCAATGTGTAAATGTTGTGTGGCTTAGTAATTAATACAGGTTAATAAAATATGGGCTGCTTCCCAGGAGCAGAGCATTGTAAATCTGAGGTTCTGCTAAGGCTGCTCTAGCTGTATCTTGCACACTATGTAGAATTCTTGCTGTCACTTCAGAAAAGGAGATGGAGGATAGGAACATCATAAACAAGTGGAACCTTCTGTCCCTTCCTTGTACCAATGCTGCCCTTACAAGCAGCATGTGAAGCTAAGTATTTTCATTGCTATTATTCCTTACCTATAAGGTACCCTGCCATTAAATGGATTCAGCTCTTGAAAATGGATACCCCAATTAAATCAGACACAATTTACAGTTTCAAAAGTTAATTTTACTGTCAAGGTACATATATACAACACAACTCTGATATTTGTCTTCTCCAGATAGCCATGAAATACAAAAAAACCATAGAGTTGTTGAAAGAAAAGACAACAACTCCACACCACCTCCCCTCCCGGCATGAGAAAGACAAACATAAGAACATAAGAAATAGGATCAGGAGTCAGCCTTCTGGCCCATCGAGCCTGCTCTGCCATTCAATAAGATCATGGCTGATCTGGACAGGGACTCATCTCCACCTACCAACCTTTTCCCCCATAACCCTCAATTCCCCTACTATGCAAAAATCTATCCAACCTTGTCTTAAATATATTTACTGAAGTAACCTCCACTGCTTCATTGGGCAGAGAATTCCACAAATTCACCACTCTCTGGGTAAAGCAGTTCCTCCTCATCTCCATCCTAAATCTACTCCCCCAAATCTTGAGGCTATGACACCTAGTTCTAATCTCAGCTACCAGTGGAATCAGCTTTTCTGCCTCTATCTTATCTATCCCTTTCATAATTTTATAAGTTTTTGTAAGATCTCTTCTCATTCTTCTGAATTCCAGCGAATACAGCCCCAGATGACTTAACCTCTCCTCATAGCCAAACCCCGTCATCTCTGGAATCAACCTGGTGAAACTCCTCTGCACTGCCTCCAAAGCCAGTATATCCTTCCTCAAGTAAGGAACCAGAACTAAACACAGTATTCCAGGTGCAACCTCACTAATACCCGGTACAGTTGCAGCATAACCTCCCCGCACTTAAATTCAGTCCTTCTACCAATGAAGGCCAATATTCCACTTGCCTTCTTAATAGTCTGCTGCACCTGCAAACCAACCTTTTTTGATTCATCTATAAGCACTCCCAAATCCCTCTGCATGGCAGCATACCGCAATTTTTTACCATTTATATAATAATCCGATCTTCCATTTTTCTTCCCAATGTGGATGACCTCGCACTTACCCATATCATACTCCATCTGCTAGGCCCTTGCCCACTCATTTAACCTATCAATATCTCTCTGCAGACTCTCTGTATCTTCCGCACAATTTGCTTTTCCACTCAATTTAGTAAAAAGGAACAAAACTTGCAAACACCAAAACCCCCATCCCTCCCCTCTCAAAAAACTGATAGATCGCCGACATAGAAAACAGCAGCTGGAACATCAGAAAACCCAAACCTTCAACCTCACCCGCACAAGAATAACAGCAACAATAACATCAAATCCCCTAAACCCCTCCTCACAGAAAAAAAAGTGACAATAATGTCAAGCCCCACGCCCGATCTCTGGTCTTTTCAACAAGGCAGTTCGTGTTCTCGGTCCTCTTTGGTCTCAAGTTAATGACACAAGAGGCACTCAATATATTCATCTTTGCAAGCAAATTCAGTTTCAGGAGCTGAGCATAAAAACGAAGAAAATTGGAGAAAGAGTAGGTCGCTTGGCCCCTCAAAGATGCTGTGCTATCCATTATGATTATGGCAATCTTTTCCCAGGCCTCGTTTTCTCTACTGAGTCAGTTCCACATAGCCCTTAATTCCCTGATCTGTCAAACTGTATCTACTTTCTCTTTAAATACCGCTAACAACCTCATCTGCACGGTCTTTGCAGTAGAGAATCCAGAACTTTGCCATCCTCTGAGACCTTTCTATGCAGCTTTGTTTTAAAGATGGTCCTGAAGTTGAAGTGAGAAGCTATAGATAAGGTCACAAAGTGTTACGACCCATGTCTGGTTCTCCAACATTTTACAGCGTATTGCCTGTAAAACTTGGATAGCATGACACTGAAGTTATGGGATGTTGACACATTTTCTTTGAGGACAGAACATGCAAAATTTGGTTTTCCCTAAAGAAATTGTGACTTCTTCAGATTTCACTGGAAGGAGCAGAATTCATTTGGTAATGATCACCACCCAATGAGAATGATTCCGAGAGAGGATCTTCAGTTACTTATGTAGGCTGCGAAAGCTGGACTTGATATTGTTGGGACAGCGAAGATTGTGAGGGAAGCCGAAAGATTGCCTGGAAAGGATAGAGAAGAAATTTTGTTTGTGTCTTTACTAACCATATAGCCAAATTAAGAATTATAAAGATCAGTCGTTTAATTGCAAAAAAAAAGAAAAGGGCCCATTCTCACGAAACAGTCTATTTTGCATTGTTGGATCTCACTGTTCGTTCATTTGTTCCTGTTGACCTCCAAAGGTAGAGTGCCCTCGGATCCTCGCTCCTCAGTCCACTCCGACTGGTGGTCTTCCAACTCTCTCCATTCGCGTCCTCTCTCTCCATCGTTCCCCAAAAAAAAAACACAAAAACAACCAGCTCCCAGACACACAAGAAAGAGCAACATTTCTCCCATTGTATAGCCTCTGCATTCCAAAGCCCCGTTATCTCTCATCATAACCCAAACATTGCTGCTACAGACAAACCATTACCTTAGCAGTGAAACATTACAGAGAGGCCATTACATTAGCAGTGAAACCTTACATCATTTTAATTGAATTTGGCATAATCCTTGGAAAGCAAGGAATAATAATGAATGTCAACAGGAATCACTTTGAAAAGTTGTGAACATAATAATATTACACCCAAAAAGAAAATATAAGTGCTCGTAGAACAATTTCTCTGAAGAAAGTTTTCTGGTTAATTTTAATCTCACTGAGAGCACAATAAGTACTGGCAGTCTGTGTTAACATTACTATTGTTGATGATTCATTTAGTTGTAAGCATTCTACTATGTTACCATGCTAAAATCTTTGATTTCATAGAGCCTTGGAGAGATGCAACATGGGAACAGGTCTTTTGCCCCACACACTGATCTATTTGCATGACTCGTACATTAATTCCAATTTTGATTCTTCCCTATTCTCATCAACTCTACCATTCATGATGCACTAGGGGCAATTTAGAAAGGCCAATTAACCAGCCAACACACACTTTTGAAACTAGAATGCCTACACAGCAACAACCTACGCTGCTGCTGGGAGAATGTGTCAACTTCATTTGGACAGCATCCAAGTTCAGGATTATACCTGGGTCCTAGTAGAAATCTCAGAATGCCACAGTAATGATTCTGTATCCAATTATGATTTAAGCTATTGCATTGCTTTAATTTTAAAATGTAAGCATGGATAATTTCTAGTATTACGAAATCATAATTAAATGTCATGCATTTCTACTTAATGGTGTGGAAATCTAAGAGGAGAAAAATAATGTATGGAGGCTAATGTAGCATAAATTCATGAAATGCAACCTTCTATATCTTCGTGTTTAATTTCAGGTTGATTTCCATAAGCATGCTATGTAGGCAAAATTGGATAAGTATCTCCCATCTTGTATGTTTTGATTTATTTTGCAGTTTATTTTCTTCACCTTATAATGCGTGAACTTAGCTGTTTCTTTGCACATCATGCATTTCCTTTCCTGACATCCTACTTATGCACTCTTCCACTTGCTCACGTCTTTTTTTGTTTTTTATTTCTCCTTCAGTCACTCTTGCTTGTTTAGAACTAAAACATGGTTTATTCCAGTCATGTCGCAAAAGCACGATTTTCTTCCAATTTCCTCATTTTATTTATATTCTTTCGACCGATCAAATAGGTCCTGAGTCTCAACACATTGGTCCCTTGGCTGTGAAGTAGCTGCACTACCTGCAACACCACTGCACTGCTTTCACAAATAAAAATTCCACTTCTGTGGATTAGAGTGTTTTCCTAAATAATAATCATTGACAGCTTCTATTGGTATTGCCTTGGCCCTAGTCTGGTTTGACTGGTATCTGTTCTGCAAAGGAAGGAGTCAATCTTCTTTGGTTCTCCAAGAGGACTTCCAAACTGAATAACCAAGTGACAACTTTGTGGAACACTTCTGCCCAGAGTGCAATTGTGACCCAAGCCTGCACTCACATGTTGTTTTTAAACCTCCCCCTTCCCCACCCCCAAATCTTCCCTCTGATTTCTCTGTTCTAGACCTTCCACCTATCGCAGTTCAATGTATAGTACAACATTTTCTTTGTAGCTTTCAGGCCTCCATCTTGATGTCAATCATTTTGGATATTGAGCATATCCAGCACTTCACTTCCGATTTTCAACATACTTTCTAGGTTTCTTCAGTGATTCAGATAATTACTCTGTATTCACACCACCTCCAGGCTCTGTCACCCTGTACTTCTATATTTTTTGTCATAAAATCTTTATTTCTATATTATCACAGACCTCTCCTTTCTCTGCCTTATAAACTCGAGTGCAATCTAATTATTTCCAATTTATTGACGTGATTTATTGGTTCCTTAAAGTTGTTACTTCAGGGAATGATAGTGGGGATAAGCTTCCACTATCTATTAAATACTCCCAGTGGTATGCGCCTCAGATAGCTTCTGACAACCAAGCTCCACCACTTCACGTGTGCCTTTGGTACTAAGACCAGTGGAAATGTTTTTACTGACAAGAGAAGGGGCAAAGACAGGTTACTAACACCTTAAAACCAGTCGCTTTTGGCAGATAGGGCCTGTCAGCCGTGGTTGACAGCTTCCCTAAGAGAAGCAAAAACCCTGATCTTAAATATTCATTGCCTTGTGGCTATACCCACTAATGAGGAAGGCTTGGGAAGTGAAGCACCTTCAATAACTCCAAAAGACTGAAGTTGGGTAAAATACTGAAAGGCTTTTATTTGCTGTACAATACGACCTCCATGTTGAGTGTCTGCCCCTGGACTGAGGGGGAGGGGCAAGACAAAATCACCTTTATTCAGGGTCTGTGGGAGGAGACACAGGGGCAGTCAGCAGAGGTGTGTGTCCAGACAGTTAACCCAGTTACAACATATATATGGTTTACCACATTCACCCTCACCCAGGAGTCCCGCGGGGAGAAGTGACTGACAATATTTAAAACAAGTATATTTACAGGTCAAGTCTATCAGGCGGTCGAGTCCGTCGCTGTGATCTACGTAGTACCGGTGGTGATTGCATCGGCGACGGTGGCTCCGGCCTGGCTTGAGGTGCCAGCACGTTAGGCGTCGGTAATCCCTCGTGCGTGTGTGTCGTGCCCGGTATGGGAGTGTCGTGTGGTGTCTGTGTAGGGCTTGGAGTGCGCCGTGTCTAGTGGGTATATATATCGGTGGGTACGGGGTCAATAGTCACCATGGAGTGTTCAGGGCAGGGGCCCGGTGCTCCTGCGGGCACCAGGTCGCAGATGGAGACCGTGTCCTCCTGCCCATCAGGTAAAACCTCATGGGCACGCTGGGGGTTCACATGAAGTAAGTGAAACCTCTCGACCATCGGGGAGTATTTATTGCTCCTTGCATGTTTCCGGAGCAGCACTGGCCCCGGGGACGTCAGCCAAGTTGGTAGGGTGGTCCCAGTGGTCGACTTTCTGGGAAAAGAAAAGAGTCGCTCCTGAGGGGTGGCATTGGTGGCCGTGCATAACAGGGAGCGGGTGGAGTGGAGTGCCTCGGGAAGGACCTCCTGCCAGCGGGAGACCGGCAGTCCCTTTGACCTGAGGGCTGAGAGTGTGGCTTTCTACACCGTGCCATTCTCCTTCTCCACCTGTCCATTCCCCCGGGGATTATAGCTCGTGGTCCTATTAGTTGCAATTCCCCTAGCCAGTAGGTATTGGCGCAGCTTGTCACTCATAAACGAGGACTCTCTGTCACTGTGGATATAGCATGGGTATCCGAACAGAGTGAAGAGCTTGCGCAGAGCTTTTATAACTGACGTGGTCGTGGTGTCGGGGCAGGGGATGGCAAAGGGGAACTGCGAGTACTCGTCGATAATGTTAAGAAAGTACACATTGCGGTCGGTGGAGAGAAGGGGGCCCTTAAAGTCAACACTCAGTTGCTCAAAGGGGCGGGTGTCCTTGATGAGATGTGCCTTTTTTGGGTCAGTAGAAGTGGGGTTTGGACACTGCACAGACTTGGCAGTCCCTGGTCATCGTCCTGATCTCCTCAAGGGAGTAAGGCAGGTTCCGGGCTTTCAAGAAGTGGAAAAGCCGGGTGACCCCCGGGTGGCAAAGATCTACATGTAGGGCGTATAGCCGGTCGACCTGCGCGCTGGCGCACGTTCCCCGGGATAGGGCATCGGAGGGCTCGTTGAGCTTCCCAGGCCTGTACATGATGTCATAGTTGTAGGTGGAGAGTTCGATTTGCCACCTCAGAATTGTATCATTTTTGATTTTGCCCCGCTGTTGGTTATTAAACATGAATGCGACTGAGCGCTGGTCAGTTAGCAGGGTGAACCTCTTGCCGGCGAGATAGTGCCTCCAGTGCCTAATAACCTCCACTATGGCCTGGGCCTCTCTCTCCACCGCGGAGTGCCGAATTTCAGGGCCTTGAAGAGTACGGGAGAAGAACGCCACTGGTCTTCCCGGCTGGTTGAGGGTAGCAGCCAGTGCAAAGTCGGAGGCGTCACTCTCTAGTTGGAAGGGAATGGCCTCATCCACCACATGCATTGCTGCTTTGGCAATGTCCCCTTTTATGTGGCTGAAGGCTACACAGGCCTTGGCTGAGCGGGGGAATGTGGTGGACTTGACCAGGGGGCGGGCCATGTCTGCGTAGTTAGAGACCCATTGGGCGTAATATGAAAAGAAGCCCAGGCACCTTTTGAGGGCTCTGAGGGAGTTCCAACAGGGGGCGCATACGGTCGGGGTCAGGGCCAATGACTCCATTCTCCACGACACACCCAAGGATAGCAAGTCGAGTGGTCCTGAATACACACTTGTCCTTGTTATAGATGAGATTGAAAGCTTTGGTCGCTTGGAGAAATTTTTGGAGGTTGTTATCGTGATCCTGCCAGTCGTGACCGCAGATGGTGATGTTATCCAGATATGGGAACATGGCCTTCAGTTGGCACTGGTCCACCATCCGGTCCATTGCCCTCTGGAAGACAGATACACCATTCGTGACACCGAAGGGGACGCGCAGGAATTGATAAAGCCTGCCGTCTGCCTCGAAGGCGGTGTAAGGGCGGTCCTCCCAGTGGATGGGGAGCTGATGGTAAGCGTATTTTAGGTCTATGGTCGAGTACACCTTGTACTGTGCTATCTGATTGACCATATCCACGATGCGGGGTAGGGGGTACGCGTCGAGCTGCATGAACCTATTGATGGTCTGGCTATAGTCCACGATCATCCTATTTTTCTCCCCGTTCCGAACAACGACCACCTGCGCCCTCCAAGGACTTGTGCTTGCCTCAATGACCCCCTCCCTGAGCAGCCGCTGCACCTCCGACTTAATGAAGGCTCTGTCCCCCGCGCTGTACCTCCTGCTTTTAGTTGCCACAGGTTTACAGTCGGGGGTCAGGTTGGTGAACAGCAGTGGGGGAGGGATCTTGAGGGTGGAGAGGCTGCAAGTGGTGTCGGTAGTGCGGCTGTTGGCATGGTGTTGGGTGGGATATGCGGGTCGGTGTGTGTGGGTAGTGAGTAGCAGGGTATGTGACGTATCCCTACAAAACTGGGGATTTATGACAGTGATTGGTGGAAGGGGCCCATCATTCTTCATTGTCACGCTTTTCAGGTGGCTCTGGAAGTCGAGCCCCAATAGCACAGGGGCACACAGTTGAGGCATGACCAGTAACGTAAAGTCTCGATATTCTGTGCCCTGCACCACTAGTGTCGCTACACAAACCCCCCGGATGTCTGTTGTATGCGACCTGGAGGCCATGGTGACTATCCGACTTACCGGCTGTATCACGAGTCCACAATGCTGCACCGTGTCCGGGTGGATAAAACTCTCCGTGCTGCCTGTGTCAAACAGACAGCTTGTCCTGCGCCCCTCCACCAGGAATGTCCATCATTGACCTTGCGTGCTGGTGGGGAGCGCTTTGGTCGAGGGTCATGGAGGCCAGGGTTGAGTCGCTGTCTTGGCCCGGCGCATTGGGGTGCCCCGTGAGCACCAGTTGGTCGTAGGCAGTGGGAGGGAGCGCCGACCGAGATGGCCACCCCCATGTCTCGCCCATGGTGGCGGCGTGGAGGGAAGATGGCGGCAGGCAAGACGGCAACCCCCATGTCTCGCACGTGGCGCTGCTTGATCCTGCTCGCGATTTGGACTTACAGACTTTGGCGAAGTGGACCTTCTTTCCACAGCTGGAGCAGGTAGCTTGTCAAGCTGGGCAGCTTTTCCAGGGGTGCTTCTCGAGTCCACAGAAGTAGCACTTCGTGGACTCGCGACTGGCAGCAGCCGAAGTCGATTCGCCAGCGGGTTGCGGGGTCTGTGGCACCCATGAGGCCGTCGGGGGATCGCGTGCCTGGAGACCCTCGGAGTTATGCAGAGCGGCCTCCAGCATGTCGGTCAGCTGGATCGCCGAACTTAAGGTAAGGTCGGCTTTTGCCAACAGCCGCTGGCTCACATACACTGACCTGGTCCCCGTGACGAAGGCGTCTCTCACTAGGAGTTCTGCATGCTGCGCCGCCGTCAGCTCCTGGCAATTGCAGGCTCGCACGAGCGTCCGTAGGGCCTGGATGAACTCAGCACTTGATTCCCCGGGCCATTGATGCCGTGTCGCTAAGCGATGCCGAGCATAGATGCTGTTTATTGGCCGCAGGTATTGTCCTTTGAGGGCGCTCATCGCGCCGTCATAGCTCGGCTGGTCTCTGATCAGTGAATAGACCTGTGGACTGACCCTGGAGAGTAGAACTCTGCGCTTCACTACGGGGTCAGTCGCTTTAATCTCCTCTAGGTACGCTTCGAAGCAGGCCAGCCAGAGTTCGAAAGCGTTTCCAGCTTCAAGCATTTGCGGATCTAGGTCTAACTTGTCGGGTCTCAGAGCGTGTTCCATGCTTTAAAATTTACAGCGAATAAAATTGAAACATCTTCAATAACTCCAAAAGACTGAAGTTGGGTAAAGTACTGAAAGGCTTTTATTCGCTGTACAATACAACCTCCATGCTGAGTGCCTGCCCCGGACTGAAGGGTGGGGCAAGACGAACTCACCTTTATTCAGGAATCTGTGGGAGGAGCCACAGGGGCAGTCAGCAGAGGGGCGTGTCCAGACAGTTAACCCAGTTACAACATTTACATGGTTTACCACAGGAAGTAAATCCCAAGGAAAAATCTGGAGCCAGAATCCCTAAGGCACTTCAACACTGACTAACAACTTTTGCAATATCATTGGTGCCATTCCTTCGGATTCATCAGTTTCATGAAGAGGGAGAGCCATGGACAACAGCTTGCTCTCCATATCGTCCTGTCCTGGCTTGCACATCATGGAGATAACTGGGACACAGCATCCATGGTCAACTTTGACCAACTATCACCCCCAGATATAACATCAATTGACCTGAAATTTTAACCTTACTATTCCTAACACGTTTGTTGTCTGGCCAACAAGGTATATCCAATTTTTTCTGATTTTTTTTTTCAGATTCGCAGTATCTACATTAGCTTGTCTTTGGCAACTAATTTGTTTGGCTGATTCTGCTGTTTATTTCTTACAAATTTGAGATGAAAATATTCTAATTTTTCACAGGTATACCTGGAAGTTAAGCAATAAATAAAGGCATTGTTAGTCTTGTGAGACCATGGATCTGCGCCTGGAAAGTCTTTACTCTCCAGGGCGCAGGCCTGGGCAAGGTTGTATGGAAGACCAGCAGTTGCCCATGCTGCAAGTCTCCCCTCTCCACGACACCAACATTGTCCAAGGGAAAGGCATTAGGACCCATACAGCTTGGCACCAGTGTCGTCGCAGAGCAATGTGTGATTAAGTGCATTGCTCAAAGACACAAAATGCTGCCTCGGTTGGGGCTCGAACTCACAACCTTCAGATTGCTAGTCGAATGCCTTAACCACTTAGCCACATGCCCACACGTAAAACGATGTACCATTTCCAATCACACAGTATGGTAAACAGTGCTTACTGATGAATGAACTGCTGCGAATGCTGTCCAGAATCTTGCCTGCTGTTCATTCACTGAAAAAAATACTATTTACCATAAAGGATACCAATTTCCTTAAAACTAGTTTTTCAACTCTCTTTTCAGTTATATAATATTATCCATAATAACCAATATATCTCCATCCAACGGCTAAGTGATTCTATTGCATTCTCTACCTAAAAGGGCTGTGGAGGCTTAGTTACGGTGTATATTCAAATATAAAATAAATAAGTTTTTTTTAGATATTCTGGGATATGACCAATATTGGGTTAGTGCTGGGAAGTGGCAGTTCAGTACAAGATAGCTTTAGTGAGTGGTGGAGTTTGCACAAGGGGACTGTGTGGTCTATTCCTGTTTATATCAAAATTGGTCATTTATGCCTGCCATCATTATTTTAGCCCAGATTTTATTTTTTATATTTTGCTTTGTATAGTTTGGCTTACTGAACATGTCCCACAGTCTTAACATTAACAAGACATTACTCAGAAAAAAAGTTTAACCTCATTTTACCGCTTGTTAACTATGCACCGTGACCTCACCCTGACAGAAATATTCCACTTGTTTTTTGCAACCCATTTCCCAAATTTTCTGCTACTGATAGCAATTTTTTTTTCCTCTTTTCCCATCTCCGATGAGAAATCCCAGACCTGCAAGTTTAACTGTTTCTCCTTCTGAGTTTTTTCAGCATTCCCTGGTTTGTATTTGAAATTTTTTTGACTACAGCACTTGTGTTACCTCGAAGCATGAGCTCCGGCTACCTGCATCCAAATGTGAATCTTTTATTGTGTCACTGTGTTGTTCCTTCCCAGATTTTCCAGAAAATCCAGAAAGAGTTCATTCAAAATAATTTAAAGCAAACTACTGTAGAAGGTGGAAATCTGAAATAAAATTAAAAATTCCAGAAGTAATCAATGGAGTATTTAATGTAAGAGATTTAAGAGAATTAAGAAGAAAAAGAAACCAATGTCATGGTGGTTAATGTCATTAAAAAGTGGAATGTACTATTAGAATTTCTGACTGAAGAAATAATATTTTGCTGACTTCAATGGAGCTGAAAATGTGAAACTTAAAATAATTTATGGGTCATATACAGTATATGCCGAAAAGGGTCATAGACCTAAAATGTTAACTCTGATTCCCTTTCTACAGATGCTGAATAGCTAAGTATTTTCAGCACTTCCTATTTTTACTTCCAGCATTTTGATTTTGTTTCTGCTATATAAATAAGTTTATCTCCACAGATAAATGTCTTCCTCCTGCCAAGGTCCAGAACATTTTAGATACAGTGTTGAAGAAAAGGAAAATAAAAGGACAAGATAAAGACTCCAACACATGTTATTTAAGCTGTTGTGCATATTTTCTGATGAATGTGATTAAATTCTGTGTCTTAAAGCCATAAAATTCCCAGAACCCACATTCTTATGTGCTATAAATGACTCTTGTATGATTTGTTACTTTGTATTCTGAAATGAAGATTTATCATAGAATTTTCATTCATGTTTTAAAATTAAAATATTGCCATTTCCCTACAAAGTTTCTGAATATAGATTTTTGAGTGTGATATATAAGACAGATCATTATATTTCAAAGCCACAAAAATATGAATAACTGATTCAGTGTGGCCTAATGCCTACTTTGGTGGGAATGTTCTTAAAACTTCTTTCCCATCATGTTCACTATCTGATGGAGATCTTGTGTGTTTAACGGGAGTTCAGAATCCATTTTATTAGATGGTTATTTATGTAGCTTATCATTTCTAGATTACAAGACAGAAAGCAATGTTTAGAGAAAAAAAACTGAGTGGTCATCAGAGATTTTAGATTTATTTTGTTTGAATCGAGATAACAGTTCCCTTCTCATCAGAAAGAGCTCAGAACTATACTGCTGGGAAATAATCACCAAGTGCTGCACTGAATTCTACATGAATGCAAAATACTGGGACTTAAGGAATTCTGCCCATCCAAAAGGTTATTCTAGACTGATATTCAGGGAGACATTTGCAACTATGTTAATTATACATAGAGATAAACTGGACCTGTCTAGTGGCCAGAATTGGGAATTAGGGCTGAGCATTGGAAGTGAGGACCTGCTGAGGGAGATAAGGCTTGTGGCTGAGGCTCAGGAATATAGACCAGGGATCACGGCCAAGGGGATTTCTTTACAATGTACCTGCTTCTGATCAGCTGGAACCTTGGAAGTGTTAACATCGGAGCATGGGATTAGGTTTTAGTTGGTAAATGACTTTAGTGAAACAAGGACATAGATGCAACTCTATAAGCCTAAGAATCTCTTACTTATTTTCTCTCTGGGAGGCTGTGACAACATGTCAGAAAATGGTGCTGGAGCCCCAGCTACCTCACAATCTATATCAATAATTTGAAAAAAAGGAACCATATGTAATATGTCTTAAGTCAATTGATTATACAAAACTGATGGCAGTATGGGTTATGAGGAGAATCCATTGAAGCTGAAAGAGGATATAGGCATGAAAGGTGAATGGGAAAGGATTTGGCTGATGGAATATAACATGGAACAATGTGAGATCCTGAATTTGATTGCACCATGAAACAGTTCCAAAGAACTTTCATTAAGGTTTTTAGAAGAGCGCCCTTCAGTTCACTTACCAAAGAAGTAGCTATCTGGAAGAAGTTCAAAGTATAGCGGATACTTTGAGCTCTGTTGGCTGTAGGCAAGCTGAAGTTAAGGCTAAATATGTGAGATGGTAACTTCTCAAGTTTAATTTCAATAGAGTTACATTTTGTTTCTGCATATATGGGTATTCTCATCATAGGACTTCTATCCAGAAAATGCTTGTGTCACTATGAAAATCTAATGACGATTTTCATTACAGACTTCCTGGAATATTGTCTCTGGATATAACCTACAACATGTAGTGTGAAGTACAAGTGTTGCAGTATACTTCCTCTCATTGATAAGTTACTCTTGTGTTAAATTACCAATTTTCAAGGACAAGTCAGATCTTGCAAAGAGTTTCCAAATAGAAAATGAGCAAATTAAAAGGCAAAATTATGGGGCAAGTAGTGAAAAAAGGCATTCATTTTCCTTGTCTTTACAGGCTGAGGAATTGAGCATGAGATTTGGGATATCATGTTGTAGTTGTGACAAAACATTACTTAAACTGCACTTAGAGTATTGTTCAAATTTCTGGTCACCACACTACAGCAATAGATGTTGTAGCAATAGAGAGCGTGCAGAAGAGATTTACCAGGATGTTGCTTGTAATGTAGGGCTGAAGTTATAAGGACAGGCTGAATTAGGATGTCGGAGGCTGAGGAGTAGCTATATAGAGGTTTATAAAATTATCAGGATCAGAGAAAGGATATATTATCAGAATCTTTCTTCCAGGCAGGGAATTCTAGAACTTGAGAGCTCAACTTTAAGATGAGAGAGGAAATGCTTAAAGGAGATCTGAAGGATAAGTTTTGCATGCAGAGCATGGGAAATATCATGGAACAGCTGTCAGAGAAGGTGAAAACAGTTACAGCATTTAAAAGGCTTTTGAACAGGTACTTGGATAATTTGGTAAATTGGTAGGTTGGTGCATTGTTGTCACATATACCAAGGTACTGTAAAAAAAAAACTGTCTTGCATATTGTTCACACAGATCAATTCAGTAGTCATTGAGCCTGGTGGTACAATAGACAATAGGTGCAGGAGTAGGCCATTTGGCCCTTCGAGCCAGCACCGCCATTCACTGTGATCATGGCTGATCATCCACAATCAGTATCCAGTTCCTGCCTTATCCCCATAACCTTTGATTCCGCTATCTTTAAGAGTTCTATCCATCTCTTTCTTGAAAGCATTCAGAGACTTGGCCTCCACAGCCTTCTGGAGCAGAGCATTCCATACATCCACCACTCTCTGGGTGAAAAAGTTTTTCCTCAACTCCGTTCTAAATGGCCTATCCCTTATTCTTAAACTGTGGCCTCTGGTTCTGGACTCACCCATCAGCAGGACATTCTTCCTGCCTCCAGCATGTCCAATCCCTTAATAATCTTATATGTTTCAATAAGATCCCCTCTCAGCCTTCTAAATTCCAGAGTATACAAGCCCAGTCGCTCCAATCTTTCGACATATGACAGTCCCGCCATCCCGGGAATTAATCTTGTGAACCTACGCTGCACTCCCTCAAAAGCAAGAATGTCCTTCCTCATATTTGGAGACCAAAACTGCACACAGTACTCCAGGTGTGGTCTCACCTGGGCCCTTTACAGCTGCAGAAGGACCTTTTTGCTCTTATACTCAATTCCCCTTGTTACGAAGGCCAGCATGCCATTAGCTTTCTTCACTGCCTGCTGTACTTGCATACTTGCTTTCAGTGACTGATGTACAAGAACACCTAGATCTCGTTGTGCTTCCCCTTTTCCTAACTTGATTCCATTTAGATAATAATCTGCCTTCCTGTTCTTACCACCAGAGTGGATAACCTCACATTTATCCACATTAAACTGCATCTGCCATTCATCTGCCCACTCACCCAGCCTGTCCAAGTCACCCTGCATTCTCATAACATCCTCCTCACATTTCACACTGCCACCCAGCTTTGTGTCATCCGCAAATTTGCTAATGTTACTTTTAATTTCCTCATCTAAATCATTAATATATATTGTAAACAGCTGCGGTGCCAGCACTGAACGCTGCAGTACCCCACTGGTCACTGCCTGCCATTCCAAAAGGGACCTGTTAATCGCTACTCTTTGTTTTCTGTCAGCCAGCCAATTTTCAATCCATGTCAGTACTCTGCCCCCAATACCATGTGCCCTAATTTTGCCCACTAATCTCCTATGTGGGACTTTATCAAAGGCTTTCTGAAAGTCCAGGTACACTACATCCACTAGCTCTCCCTTGTCCATTTTCATAGTTACATCCTCAAAAAATTCCTGAAGATTAGTCAAGCACGATTTCCCCTTCATAAATCCATGCTGACTCGGACCAATCCTGTTACTGCTATCCAGATGTGTCGTAATTTCATCTTTTATAATTGACTCCAGCATCTTTCCCACCACTGACGTCAGGCTAATCAGTCTATAATTTCCTGTTTTCTCTCTTCCTTCCTTCTTGAAGAGAGGGACAACATTAGCCACCCTCCAATCCACAGGAACTGATCCTGAATCTATAGAACATTGGAAAATGATTGCCAATGCGTCCACGATTTCTAAAGCCACCTCCTTAAGTACCCTGGGATGCAGACCATCAGGTCCCGGGGACTTATCAGCCTTCAGACCCGACAGTCTATCCAACACCATTTCCTGCCTAATATAAATTTCCTTCAATTCATTCATTACCCTAGGTCCTTTGGCCACTATTACATCTGGGAGATTGTTTGTGCCTTCCCTAGTGAAGACAGATCCAAAGTACCTGTTCAACTCGTCTGCCATTTCCTTGTTCCCCATAATAAATTCACCCGCTTCTGTCTTCAAGGGTTTAATTTTGGTCTTAACTACTTTTTTTTCTTTTCACATACCTAAAGAAGCTTTTACTATCCTCCTTTATATTCTTGGCTAGTTTACCTTCGTACCTCATTTTTTCTCCGCGTATTGCCTTTTTAGTTACCTTCTGTTGCTCTTTAAAAGTTTCCCAATCCTCCGGCTTCCCACTCGTCTTTGTTATGTTATACTTCTTCTCTTTTATTTTTATACTGTCCATTACTTCCCCTGTCAGCCACGGCCTCCCCTTACTCCCCTTAGGACCTTTCTTCCTCTTTGGAATGAACTGATCCTGCACCTTCCACATTATTCCCAGAAACACTTGCCATTGCTGTTCCACTGTCATCCCTGCGAGGGTATTGTTCCATTGAACTTTGGCCAGCTCCTCCCTCATAGCACCATAGTTCCCTTTGTTCAACTGTAATACTGACCCTTCCGAGTTTCCCTTCTCCCTCTCAAATTGTAGATTAAAACTTATCATATTATGGTCACTACCTCCTAATGGCTCCTTTACCTCGAGGTCCCTCATCAAATCCGGTTCATTGCACAACACTAAATCTAGAATTGTGATCTGTCCGGTAGGCTCCAGTACAAGCTGTTCTAAGAATCCATCTCGGAGGGACTCCACAAACTCCCTTTCTTGGGGTCCAGTACCAACCTGACTCCTCCAGTCTACCTGCATGTTGAAGTCCCCCATAACAACTGTAGCATTACCTTTGCGACATGCCAATTTTAACTCTTGATTCAACTTACACCCTACATCCAGACTACTGTTTGGGGGCCTGTAGATAACTCCCATTAGGGTCTTTCTACCCTTAGAATTTCTCAGTTCTATCCATACTGACTCTACGTCTCCTGCTTCTATGTCCCCCCTTGCAAGGGACTGAATATCATTCCTCACCAACAAAGCCACCCCACCCCCTCTGTCCATCAGTCTGTCCTTTCGATAGGACGTATACCCTTGAATATTCATTTCCCAGGCCCTGTCCACTTGAAGCCATGTCTCTGTTACTCCCACAGCTTCATACTTACCAATTTCCAACTGTGCCTCAAGCTCATCTACTTTATTTCTTATACTTATGTACTCTCAGGCTTCAGAATCTTCAATTGCTTAGGAAAGGGGAGAAGTGTGCATGTCCAGGGCGAGTAGAGTCTTTCAATATGTTGACTGCCTTACCAAAGCAGCATAAAGTATAGACAGAGTCCATGGAGGGGATAGCAGTTTCCATGATGTGCTGAGCTACAGTGGCATGCCAAAGTCTGGGCACCCTGCATGGTCAGTACTTAGGAACACCCCCCCTGGCAAGTATCACAGCTTGTAAACACTTCCTGCAGCCAGCTAAGAGTCTTTCAATTCCTGTTTGGGGGATTTTCACCCATTCTTCCTTGCAAAAGTCTTCTAGTTCCGTGAGATTCTTGGGCCATCTTGCATGCACTGTTCTTTTGAGGTCTATACACAGATTTTCGATGATGTTCAGGTCTGGGGACTGTGAGGGCCATGGCAAAACCTTCAGCTTTCGCCTCTTGAGGTAGTCCATTGTGGATTTTGAGGTGTATTTAGCATCATTATCCCCAGAGTACTGAAATTATCCAGTTATGTTACATGGCTCAGAATTTTGGACAATATCTAGTAACATGAGAAAACAAATTGTAGCAGCAGAGATGGGGTTTTTGAGGAGGATGCAAAGAATATCATGGACGAAACGAATACCTAACAAGGTTGTCATGAACAGTGCAAATACAAAAAGAGAAATAATGTATGAGATCATGAAAAGACTATGTAACTTCATTGGACATGTGGTTAGGAAAGAGGAGTTAGAATGCTCTGTAATTATTGGAAAGATTGAAGGGAAGAAAGCAAGAGGAAGACAAAGACAAATGATGATGGAGACAGCAGCCGGAGAACTGGAAATGAATACCAATGAATTGATCCACTTGACCTGAAACAGGAGTGTGTTGGCCATGGCAAAGCTCAAAATGGGCATGACATCTGATGATGATCCTGTTGTAGAAGCCATCCCCTTTTCATCTTCGGCTTTTTTTTTTAACAGACTGTGTGATGATTGCTGCCAGAATTTGCTGGTATTTAATTGAATTCATTCTTCCCTCTACCAGCGAAATGTTCCCCGTGCCACTGGCTACAACACAAGCCCAAAGCATGATCAATCCACCCCTGTGCTTAACAATTGGAGAGGGTTTTTTTCATGAAATTCTGCACCCTTTTTTCTCCAAACATACCTTTGCTCATTGTGGCCAGAAATTTCTATTTTAACTTCATCAGTCCACAGGACTTGTTTCCAAAATGCATCAGGCTTGTTTAGATGTTCCTTTGCAAACTTCTGAAATTGAATTTTGTGATGAGGACGCAGGAAAGGTTTTCTTCTGATGACTCTTCCATGAAGGTCATATTCGTGCAGGTGTCACTGCACAGCAGAACAGTGCACCACCACTCCAGAGTCTGCTAAATCTTCCTGAAGGTCTTCTGCAGTCAAACGGGGCTTTTGATTTGCCTTTCGAGCAATCCTATGAGCAGTTCTCTCAGAAAGTTTTCTTGGTCTTCCAGACCTCGACCTCCACCGTTCCTGCTAACTACCATTTCTTAATTACATTACAAACTGAGGAAACGGCTACCTGAAAACGCTTTGCTATCTTCTTATAGCCTTCTCCTACTTTATGGGCATCATTTACTTTAATTTTCAGAGTGCTCGGCAGCAGCTTAGAGGAGTCCATGGCTGCTGATTGTTGGGACAAGGTTTGAGGAGTCAGGGTATTTACAAAGCTTTGAAATTTGCATCACCTGGCCTTTCCTAATGATGATTGCGAACAAGCCATGGCCCTAACAAGCTAATTAAGGTCTGAGACCTTGGCAAAAGTTATCTGAGAGTTCAAATCTCTTGGGGTGCCCAAACTTTTACATGGTGCTCCTTTCCTTTTTTCACTCTAAAATTGCGCAAAACAAAAATAATACACGAATCTTGCTTAAAATGTTGAAAAGAATGTTTCATCTTTAACTTTATGACTCTTGGCGATCAGTTCATCTTCTACTCACTTAATTATTCACAGTAACAGATATTTTGACTGGGGTGCCCAAAATTTTGCATGCCACTGTATGCCCACAACTCTCTGCAGTTTCTTTCAGCATACAGGCCTAATGCAGGCAGATTCGATCAGTATAGATAGGCAACATGGTCAGCAGGAATGAGGTGGGCCGAAAGAACTTGTTTCTTTGTCATTGATGACTAAGATCTATGATCATACCATCGTTACTACAATGCTTCACTGGCAGAAAAACCAAGCAATTTTCAATAGAGTGAGGAAACAATGACGGACATTTACTGCCATTTAACGTTTAGATGCTTGATTATAGAAACATAGAAAACCTACTGCACAATACAGACCCTTCGGCCCACAAAGCTGTGCCGAGCATGTCTTTACCATAGAAATTACCTAGGGTTATCCATTAGCCCTCTATTATAAAACAGCCTTGACAGATACAAATACCTACCATCATCATGTGTTGTAGAGCATCATCCTAAATTACATAGATATAACATTATGTCAGACTTACAAATAGCTGCTGGTCCAAATTAAATTGGAAACTAGTAAATCCATTTAGTTAATGTATCTTTGAAGATTACCATTGGTAATAAACAGAAAAAAATGCAAAGGACGGAGACTCAAAGCACAGAAAGTATTTGGATGTGAATTAAAATTGACATTGTGCTGCAGGGCAATAAAAGAATTAGGCAGCCAACTATGCACGATGCTTCAAGCAATGCCTACATGAGAAAACATTTTAATCTCTTTTCCAATTATCAACCATTGACAGAATAGCAGACATAAATATACCATAATGGGAGGGCATTGAAGACCAGGTGACTAAATGATTTCACCGATTAGCTTTATCTGCTTCTTTGTACAACTTCTCATATAAACGGGTAAGTGTGTATTTAATATTTCAGTAATATTTGAGTAATATTGTGAATATATATTTTAAGTATTCTTTGTTTACATAATTGTTTACGGGTTGTATGTAAAAGTACGTGAATGGCGTACGTTATCACAAGTCATAAATGAGTGCTTCACTAAAGTAAAGCTAAGCATACACATCTTGGCCCCCGTTTTTTTTTCTTTCAATTAATTTCTAAAGTTACAAAACATAACAAAAAGAACATACTAAATTCCCAGAGTCTAGTCTGACACCAACCTACACACACACACACACACACACACACACACACACACACACTTTCAACTGAACACCACTCCACTCCCTTTGCAATCTTTGTTCATTTCTTTCTCAATTCCTGCTAAAACATTGTTTACATTGTTTACATTTACATTTACAGCATTTATTATTATATTGTAATGTCCTTTACTGTGCCTATTGTCTTCTTTATTAATTACTGTACTGTTTTGCACTGTTTAGTGCACTTTATGTAGCCCCGTGTAGGCCTGAAGTCTAATGTAGTTTTAGGTTGTTTCAGGTAGTCTAGTGTAGTTTTGTGTTGTTTCATGTAGCACCATGGTCCTGGAGAATCATTGTTTCATCTTTACTGTGTACTGTACCGGCAGTTATGGTTGAAATGACAATAAAAGCAACTTGACTGGACATGACTCTCTTGAGTGACAAGCAGCACAGTACGGGGGTTGATTGATAAGTTTGTGGCCTAAGGTAGAAAAAGTCAATTTTAGAAAGCCTAGCACATTTATTTTTCCTACATTTACACACTTAGTCCAGTGGTTATGAATCATACGGATCCCTTCTTTGTAGAGGTCGACGTCTTGGACCTCCAGAAGCAGTCCATAGCAGGGGTGATTGATGTTTGTGGCCTAAGGTAGAAGGAGATGAGTTACTAACTTCAAACTGTCTGCATTTTCTCTCAATTTTCTGCATGTAACAAGAGCTGTGTAACTCAATCTCCTTCTACCTTAGGCCACAAACTTATCAATCACCCCTGCTGAGGACCACTTCTACAAAGAAGGGATCCGTATGCTCCACGACCGCTGGACTAAGTGTGTACATGTAGGAGGGGACTATGTTGAAAAATAAATGTGTTAGGTTTTCTAAAATTGACTCCTTCTACGTTAGGGCACGAACTTATCAATCACCCCTCTTATTTTCTTAAGCAGTGAGAAAATCCAGACTTCTATCTGAAGCACCTGGAAATGGCTCCATTACTATAATCAGCTATGGCAGTCATCCAGAGAACTTCAGACTTCAATTATTAAGCTCCAATTTCTTTAACAGCAAATATAAATGCACCATAACAGCAAAAATCTCTAAAAATAATCAAATTGCAATCTTAATGGAATGTATCAGGTTGGTTCTTGAAGGATTTCTTTGCCAAGAGCAAGCGGATGCACTTGGCAGGAGTGACTACATTGCTCTTGTGACATGGAATTGAATTGATTTTATTTCTTAAATCCTTCACATCCATGAGGAGTAAAAATCGTTACGTTACGTCTCTGTCAAAATGCTCAATGCGAAATCATAGTAATTTATAATAAATAGAACAGTCAATGTAACATAAAAATACACTCAAATCAGCATGAGTTAATCAGTCTGATGGCCTGGAGCCCGTTGGTCCTGGCTTTTATGCTGCTGTACCATTTCCCAGATGGTAACAGCTGGAATAGATTGTGGTTGGGGTGACTCGGGTCCCCAATGATCCTTCGGGCACTTATTACACACCTGTCTTTCTAAATGTTCTGAATCATGGGAAGTTCACAACTACAAATGCACTGGGCTGTCAGCACCACTCTGCAGAATCTTGCGATTAAGCCCCATCAGAAGCATGAGTTCACGATTTTCTGTTGGCTAGATCTATACGTTGTGAATATCATTGGGAGCACAATAATTCCCAATATATCACCACAAATATGTCTATTTTTTTCAAAGTAAAGCCACTTAGAAACATAGAAAATCTACAGCACAATACAGGCCCTTCTGCTTACAAAGCTGTGCCAAACATGTCCTTACCTTAGAAATTACCTAGGGTTACCCATAGTCCTCTATTTTTCTGAGCTCCATGTACCTGTCCAGGAGTCTCTTAAAAGACCCTATTGTATCCACCTCCACCACTGTCACCAGCAGCACATTCCATGCACTCACCACTCTCTGCGTAAAAAAAAACAACTTACCCCTAACATCTCCTCTGTACCTACTTCCAAGCACCTTAAAACTGTGCACTTTTGTGCTAGCCATTTCAGCCCTGGGAAAAAGCCTCTGACTATCCACATAATCAATGCCTCTCATCATCTTATGTGCCTCTATCAGGTCACCTCTCATCCTCCATTGCTTCAAGGAAAAAAGGTTGAGTTCATTCAATCTATTCTCATAAGGCATGTTTCTCAGTCCAGGAAACTTCCTTGTAAATCTCCTCTGCACCCTTCCTATGGTTTCCACATCCTTCCTATAGTGAGGCGACCAGAACTGAGCACAGTACTCTAAATGGGGTCTAACCAGGGTCCAATATAGCTGCTACATTCCTTCTCGGCTCCTAAACTCAATCCCACGATTGATGAAGGCCAATGCACCATATGCCTTCTTAACCACAGAATCAGCCTGCGCAGCAGCTTTGAGTGTCCTATGGACTCGGACCCTAAGATCCCTCTGATCTTTCACACTGCCAAGAGTCTTACCATTAATACTATATTCTGTCATCATATTTGACCTTCCAAAATGAACCACCTCACACTTATCCGGGTTGAACTCCATCTGCCACTTCTCAGCCCAGTTTTGCATCATATCAATATCCCGCTGTAACCTCTGACAGCCCCCCACACTATCCACAACACCTCCAACCACTATGTCATCTTTCCCCTGAATCAAATGGATCTTTGGGATGTGACTGACGCTGAAAAATATAGATGATTGAGGAGATTTGGTATGTCAGTAAAGATTACAAAATTTCTATGGATGGACAGTGGAGAGCATTCCTACTGGTTACATTACAACCTGATATGGAGATTCCAATGCACAGGATTTCAATGACTGAAAAGGGTTGTAGATTCAACCCCAACCCTTCAACACCACAGGCACAACCCTCCCAACTGTCAAGGCCATCTTCAAGCGGCAGTATAAAAAAAGAAGGCAGCGTCTGTCGCTGAAGGTCCTCATCATCCAGGACACATCCTCTTCTCATTACTGTCACAGGGGAGGAGGTACAGAGGCCTAGAGAACCACAATCAACAATTTCGGAGCAGTTTCTTCCCATTCACCATTAGATTTCTGAACAATCCATGAAAATTTATGTATTTTCATCATCTATAATATTTTTCACGTCTTTGCACTGACTACTGCTGCAAAACGTTTTTTACCTCAATGCCTAATTATTTACTTGCACACCTCACATAATTGGAGAAGAGATATACTATAAGGCAGACTTGGAAAGTGGAATATGAGGGAAAATTATGCATCATGCACACTCTTTCAGCTGCTAATTAAGGTAGAATGGCAGTGATAATAAATGGAGTGTGGAGCAGATCATGGAACTATGATAGTGAGGGCATACAGGAAATCAACTCTCCATAAGGAGCAGTGGAAGCAAGTAAATTTTCCAATTTGAGTGCTTAACTGATTTGTGCTTTGACTCACATGGACTATTACAAAATTGTGAAGTCATAGATTTGGACAGTATAGGACTGGGTCTTTCAGCTCACCCTGCCCATATCCCCTGTGTGGCCAAACTCAGGTTAAAGGAGCAAGAACTCATGTTCTTGTTCCTAGCCTCCAACATGATGGCATGAACATCAATTTCTCCAACTTCTTGTAATTACTCTCCCCCTACTCCTTCTCTCCTTTTCCATTCCCCATCCTGCTACACTGTCATACCTTCTCTTCTTCTCAGCAGCCTATCACCTCCCTTTAGTTACCTATCTCCCATGGTCCACTGTCCTTTCCTATCAGATTCCTTCTTCTTCAGCCCATTTTCTCTTCCACCAATAACCTTCCAGTTTTTACTTCATCCTCCCTCCTCTACCCATCCGCCTTCCACTTCACTTGGTCCTCTATCACCTGCCAGCATATACTCCTTCCCCTTCCCCACTTACTTATTCCGGCTTCTGCCTTCTTCCTTTCCAGTCATGATAAAAGGACTCGACTTGAAACATTCACAATATATTCTCTTCCATAGACACTGCCTGGTTTGCTGAGTTCTTTCAGCATTTTGTGTGTACTGATTGGTTATTCATTTCACAGTTAATTATAAAGTATTATAAACAGAATTTATTTCATTGAACATGAAAATTAATTAATTCATTTGTGGTATCAAGATGTTTTAATAGAAACATGATTTAATTATGTAATATCAAATCTAAATATTCAAAATACAGTTGAGACCATATGGCTTTATTTAAATGTAAGCTTTATGTACAATAATTTAATATAAGATTTTATCTTATTATCAGTCTTCCCTTGTCTTTTCCTCTGGGAATTTGAATGAATCCTATTTCATTACAGTAATAGAAGATTTATGATAGCCTTTACACTGACTCATCACTTGATACTGTTCTATAAAATAGTCTTGCATGCAACCTGTAATTTTTAATCAAATTTATTTATCTCTGTCCATTTAATTTGCCTATTTTGATACTAAAGAGATGTAAATTCATATTAAGTGTCTTTTAGTTTTAACTTTCCGACATTTTCCCTCTACTAACCACTAATTGATGGGATATTGCTGTTAAATTCCCTGCCTAATTGTGTTCCCTCTACATATCAATATCCAAATTAAAGTGCTGCTCCTTGACTAGATATTTCAGTATTGACTTGTATTCTCCTTCCAGTTTCATTTAAATCTCCACCTGCAACTCTAATCAAAATAAACTAATAATAGCAATATTACTAATTATCATAAATTATGGAATCAATAAATCATGCAGAAAGGAAACAAGCCATTTGGTCTAACATTTCCACAATGACCAGTGTCTATCCTTCCATATTAATTCCTTACTCTGTAGCCCTCACCATTTGGTCATGTAGACCTATTTTAAAGACAGACAGTGACTCTGTTTCAACCACTCTCTCAGGCAGTACATTCCAGCCATACTGAAGGATACTGTAGGATTATTTTCCTATTCATGACATTGATAGATAGATAGATAATCCCCCAGTTTCATTTCTCCACTATAAATATACATGTGAAAGGATACCACTCTCCTCTAAAGGCAAAGCCCCGTTCAAATATTTAAAGGAGCTCTGGATATATCATAAGGTATTACAAATACAAGTATGTACATTAAGCAGAAACAAAAATATTGAAGGAAAGCTAATGATTTTCACATAGTTTTCTAAAGTCCAAGGGTTTTATCAGAAAGTGATCATGGTTTACGTCCCAAACTGACATTCTTAATAAATGTGAATCCCAACCCTTCAACCTCTCCACGTTCTCCATTTCCCATCCCCTTTTCCCTCTCTCACCTCATCTCCTTGCCCACCCATTACCTCCCTCTGGTGCTCCTTCCCCCTTTTTCGTTCTTCCATGGCTTTCTATCTCTTTCGCCAATCAACTTCCCAGCTCTTTACTTCATCCCTCCCCCTCTAGGTTTCACCTATCACCTGATGGTTCCCTCTCCCCTCCCCCCCCCACTTTTTAAATCTATTCCTCAGTATTTTTTTCTCCAGTCTTGCCGAAGGGTTTCAGCCTGAAACATCAGCTGTACTTCTTTTCACAGATGCTGCCTGGCCTGCTGAGTTCCTCCAGTTTCTTTTGTGTGCATTGCTTGGATTTCCAGCATCTGCAGATTTTCTCTTATTTGTTAAATGTGAACTTCATTGGAAAGCAACATTTTGGAATTAAGCAATGAAATTTTCTTATTGAAAATTTCTCGTATTTAAAATCTAATTCTTGATGAGGAAATGTGACACGAGAAACCTGTGGCTATCTAGACGTATGTTGATAAGAACATAACTAAATTAATCATACACTTTCTGAACCACCATTGTAAATCCAAGGTACAAGGATGATGAGGGAATGAAATATCCACATGCACTTGCAATGCTATTAAATGGAGGAAAAGCATTGTTTAGGTTCATAATTCTCCATTTCTGTACCTTCTTTGGAATCCAGTATATGGTCTATGTTGCTAATCATCAATCAAGAGTTGCACAAACTAATCAAGCGCTGATCTGGAGGGTATATTTAACAGCAAAACAGGATTGTGCTATTTTACAGGATAAATAGCATAATCCTGTAATGCTACTTTAACAGGATTAAACTATTGCTCCGTTTAGGAGTCTTCAGCCAAATTTTGAAAAGGATTGGGAGAAGGGGAGACAAAAGAACAGCCCCTGATATACACTTAGTGGCCACTTTATTTGGCACACCTGTGCACCTGTCATTAATGTGCATATATAATTAGCCAATCATGTAGCAGCCACTCAATTCATAAAAGCATGCAGACATGGTCAAGACATTTAGTTGTTATTTAGACCAAATATTAGAATGGGGAAGAAATGTGATCCAAGTGACTTCTTCCACGGAATGGTCACTGGTGCCAGGTGGGGTGGTTGGAATATCTCAGAAACTGCTGACCTCCTCACATTTTCATGCACAACTCTCTCTGGAGTTTACAGAGAATAATGTAAAAACAAAAAGAACATACAGTGAGTGGCAGTTCTGTGACTGAAAATGTTAATGAGCGAGGTCAGAGCAGAATGGCCAGACTGAGTCAAGCAGAGGAAGGAGTCAATAACTCAAAAAAAAACACTTGTTCCAAAATTATTGTACAAAAGAGCACCTCTGAATGCACAGCGCATCAAACGTTGAAGTGTATGGGTTACAGCAGAAGACCACAAGCATAGACTCAATGACCACTTTGTTGGTTACAGAAGGTACCTAATAAGGTGTTCTCTGAGTCTATCTCTAATATAATGAGCAAACTTAACTTTCAGGCTCTATCCATGCTTATGAAGCATTGAGAAGATCATACTAGGCACACTGAATTACACTTTGTGCCTGCTTTTTGATCGTTGTTGGGATTGCTCTGTGCCAGAGAGGGGACACTGCCTTTTTATTGTGTGGAATCGCTCGGCTACGGAGAGGGGAGACTGCTTTTTCATCACTGCTGGGATCGCTCTGTTATGGAGAGGAGAGACTGTTTTTTGATCTCTGGTGGATTCACCCTGCTACGGAGAGGGAAGACTGCTTTTTGATCACGGGGTGGGGGGAGAATCGCTCTGCTACGGAGAGGGGAGACTGCCTTTTGATCAGTGGGGGGGGGTATCACTCTGCTACGGAGAGGGAAGACTGCCTTTTGATCTCGGGGGGGGGGATCGCTCTGCTACGGAGAGGGAAAGGCCTGAATCTTTGCCCAGGGAATGTTACCCTAGTTTTTGGCATTTTGGACATGACTTGGACTTTTTTCAGTCTTATAGTTATTTATATTCTGTGTTTTTCACCTGATTCTTCTCGTTTTTTGTGTGCAGAGGGCACAAAATTTGGGGGTCAATGTGCCTGTTCCTTTTGTTCATGTTTTCTGTGGCGGAGAGGAAGAATTTGGGGGTTGATGATTGTACTGTGATTCTTCTCTCTATTGGTTTCGTGGCTATCTGGAGAAGAAAAATTTCAGAGTTGTATATTGTAATAATAAATGAACTTCAGAGCCCTTGATTTTTCAGGAAACATGCGTTTTGGTTAAAATTATTAAATAGTTTAGTAAATTTGATAACACATTGTCAATTATTAAAATTATGGAAACCTGACTAACAGTCCTCAAAAATATAAAAATTAATATCTGAAAAATAGCAAACACAAGAAAATCTGCAGATGTTGGAAATGTGTGTGTTGACCTGAAAAATAGTACAGATTATAGGTGCGGAGGCATGAAAATGTAGCTACACTTGCTTTATTACTAAGTTTTAGACATTTAGTAATGTGCAGCATCCAGAAAGTACTGCATCCCTACCTTTTATTCACTTGTATTATAGGGATAAAGGGATGTATTCCAAGAAACTGAAGGGTGTAAAACTAATAGTGTATTTCTTGGGACATTTTAGAATATGTAGCACAAACCATATAAACCTCACTTCAGTAGGTGGAGTACTTAAAAACACTCTTGGAGATAGGTTCCAGGAATCATTCAAGAGATGGCTGATGCCCATATGTAACTGATTACAGAATTTTCCCTCAATTTCCATTTCTGAAGTTATTTGTTAAGTGATGGTGAGATTTAGTGAGGGTGAAGCAATGCCAACAGTCTGAAACATATCCAGAGAAAAATGAAATCAGGGGGAATAGGACTCAACATGCTGGCATTTCATCGCCTGTCTGCCTAAACACTCAGCACAAATTTCATCCACAGTACTTTCTGGTTCCTAAGTGCGTTCTGCAGGGAACAAGAGGTGACACCCAGCACCCTGTCCATTAGTAACAGCCTCTGGCAATGTAGTAGCCCCATATATACCTATATTGGTTCAATCAATAGCCCTGTGGCTCTAGAATATCCGGAGTAAAGTGCTGACAATGCTGGATATCTGAAAGAGAAGCTGAAATTTCTGAAATAATCGTTGATTTAACCTGATATCTGAATTACTCTCTCTTCGAATCCTGCTGAGTATTACCGGCATTTTGTTATTATTTTAAGCAAGTAATGCTCTATTCAGTGCTTGGGCTACATGGAATATGACATATTTGCAGTATTTTGAGCAGAAACAGTGTCACCCAGTGAGCTGTCTCCATTAACTGTTTGCTCCCTATCTTGTTCTGTGGCTGACTGCTTTCCAAACATGTTCAGGTAATAGCAAGGCGACTACCTTCCAAAAGCAAGCAATTAGTTTGGGATATCCTGAAACTGGGCAGCATGTACTATATGTGCTTTATTTCTTGGCCAGAAGGAACTATATGGACAACATAGGAGTTTTATTAAAGGTTTCTGATCATTTTCCGTACTTAATGAATGACTTACTAATTAGTTTTCCTGACATTTTGAGGCTCTTAGTCAGTATTAAATGCTTTCATTGATTAATACTTATTGTCAGTCTTAGTTAGTTTTCCTTCTGACATCCACCAAGCCTTGAGTGGGATGAGTGGCTTTGTCCAGTTACCTCTTAATGCTTGAACCATTGCTGACTGTTTCCTCTGGCAGCAGATGTACCCAGCACTTACTCATACCGAATGCATCTGCTGCAGACTCCAGCTGATTCCTTGTACTTCCCCTGATGCCAGCTCTAGGCTCAGAGAGTGATGGTTATATTCCCTGATGTGTTCCAGGTTCTGTTGTTCAAACCACACTGGGCCTTGGTTGATGCTAATTGTTTTCTATACAAATTAATTACCAAGTTAACTCTATCCTCTGAAAACTCCTTCAATGCTTAGCTCTGCCAACTCCAAGTGATAATTTCCTGAGGCCTTGGTGCGCAGAATTTTGTAGTATGGATAATTTTTCCTGCTCCAAGTCAATATTGCCACTAGGTACATCATAGAGAATATCTCCTGATGCTTTGATGAACAAACTAGGTTCTCAATTCATAGGACAAATAATCTAGGCTCATAAAGACTGACTTCATCGAGGTAACACCCATAAAATGTTGGAGAAACTCAGCAGGCCAAGCAGTATTTATGGAAAAGAGTAAACAGTCAGCATTTTGGCCTGAGACACTTCATCAGGACTGGAAAAGTAGATAAGAAGTCAAGAAGTCAGAGTAAGAAGGTGGGGAGGAGGAGAGGAAGAAGTACAAGGTGGTAGGTGATAGGTGAAACTGTGGGGGGGAATGAAGTAAAGAGCTGAGAAGTTTATTGGTGAAAGGGTCAAAGGTGTTGGAGAAGGGGAAATCTGATAGGGGAGGGTAGAAGACTATGGAAGAAATGGAAGCAGGAGGTGGTGGGCAAGTAAGGAGATAAGGTGAGAGAGGGAAATACAAAGAGGGAAATGCAAAGGGGCGGGGGATATTACCAGAAGTTCAAGAAATCAATGTAAGTCATAGTCATAGTCATAGTCATACTTTATTGATCCCGGGGGAAATTAGTTATCGTTACAGTTGCACCATAAATAATAAATAGTAATAGAACCATAAATAGTTAAATAATAATATGTAAATTATGCCAGTAAATTATGACATAAGTCCAGGACCAGCCTATTGGCTCAGGGTGTCTGACCCTCCATGGGAGAAGTTGTAAAGTTTGATGGCCACCGGCAGGAACGACTTCCTATGACGCTCTGTGCTGCATCTTGGTGGAATGAGTCTCTGGCTGAATGTACTCCTGTGCCCACCCAGTACATTATGTAGTGGATGGGAGACATTGACCAAGATCGCATGCAACTTAGGCAGCATCCTCTTTTCAGACACCAGCATGAGAGAGTCCACGCTATCAAGTTAAAGACTACCCAGACGGAATATAAGGTGTTGCTCCTCCAACCTGAGTGTGACCTCATTGTGGCAGTAGAGAGGAAATGGATTGACATATTGGAATGGGAATGGGAAGTAGAATCAAAATGGGTGGCCACTGGGATATCCCGCTTTTTCTGCTAGATGGAGCATAGGTTCTCTGCGAAGTGGTCTCCCAATTTACATCGGGTCTCACCGATATACAGGAGGCCATACTGGGAGCACCGGATACTGTAGGTGACCTCAACAGACTCACAAGTGAAGTATCACCTCATCTGGACGGATTGTTTGGGGTCCTGAATGGTAGTGAGGGAGGAGGTGTAGGGACAGGTATGACACTTGTTCAGCTTACAAGGAAAAATACCAGGAGGGAGGGACAAATAGACAAGAGAGTCGCATAGCGAACAATCCCTGCAGAAAGCAGAAAGTGGGGGAGGGAGGGAAAGATGTGCTTGGTGATGGGACCCCGTTGGAGATGGCAGAATTTACAGAGAATTATGTGCTAGACACAGAGGCTAGATGTCCTCCCCCACCTTCAAGTTTCACCTATCACCCACCACTTTGTTCTTCTTCCTCCCCTCCCCCCAACTTCTTGCTCAGACTTCTCATCTTTTTTCCCAGTCCTGAAGATAGGTCTCGGCCTGAAACATCGACTGTTTACTCTTTCCCATCAATGCTGCCTGGCCTGCTGAGTGCCTCCAGCATTTTGTGTGTGTCACTTTGGATTTCCATCATCTGCAGATTTTTTCAGCTTCATCTAGATAGCTGGGTAATGTGGCTAGTGGGTGGATGGTGGAGGAACTTTGTGTCCACGCCACCAGATTCAGGAGCAATTGCTGTCTTGCAGGCATCGGGCTTGTGGACTGGCTTCATGTGCTCGGTGCTGAACGGGCTCCGTGGCTGCAGACTCACTTTCAGTGGCTCTGCGGTTCGTGTTCTGTGTATTTTTTAACTATTTTTATTGTTTGCGTAAATTGTTCTGTTTTCACACATTGGATGTTTGTCAGTCTTTCTTGTGTGGGGGGTTTTCGTGGTTTCTATGTGTTTCTTTGTTTTGTGGCTGCCTGCAGGAAGATAAATCTCAAGGATGATATGGTATACATACTTTGATAATAAAATTACAGTACTTCAAACTTTTGAAGTTTGAATTTACTTTAATTGGTCTCATCCCACATTTATTTTCATGCATTTTCTCTAGTACCAAAACTAATCTTTTTCTCTCAAGTTTTATTGCTGATGAAGACTGTAGGAGCCACATATCTATTTTCTTTCTGTCTGGATTGTATTTTGTGTTGCATGTTTATTATGGGTAATTTGTCATGTGGGTTGGGGCATGGTAGAAGTGAAGAGTTTAATTACGTATTCATGCTTTGTCTTTAGTCAGTTTTAGTCTGGTTTGAGTCGGGAGCACGTTGAGGGATTGTTGACTGCTTCACTTAGTTATGTTTAAGAATGCTTGGCTTAGTACATTTGAATATGTTTAGACTTTATTTTTTTATATTGTTAGTTTTAGTTTCTTTGGTTTTATCATTAAAAGATCATTTGTCTTTGCTGGTTTCTTCATAAAGGAGCGAGCATACTTTTTTTGACTTCCAACTTCAATATTTGAGCGGGTCATACGGTGTCGGCCCTCTGTGCTTCGTCTCTGAGCGGTTTTGGCTTATTTTTAAAGTAACTGCCACATTTTTTGTCAACAAAAAAATGTTATACCAAACAAATGGTCAGCACTACCTGTCTATTAGATCATTGCTCAACAGTGTGGTGTTTGCCTAAGGGCTCATTGCTTTGTTCTGTTGAAGTACTGAAATATTTTGGTTGCTGACATTTAAACTGAGCGTTGTTTGTTTAATCTTGTTTAAGTGCTGTTTATGAACGGACAATAAGTTGACTACATGTATGGAATTGGAATGCCTTCGGCACTGCAGGTGAACAAAGAGTTAACTGCGAGGAGTGTAGTTAGAAAAAGTAATGTGAGTGGAACTGTGCAGACTTGATGAAATCAGAAACTGAGTACTATCCTAAGACAGGTGCATGTCATTACAGTGGCAACATTGAGCTGGCTACAGCTGTGCTATATACTATAGATTGTACACACTGGCCATCATTGACCCAGGTGATTCTGACATCATCAGAAGTACGCTAGAACAGATCAATGAGAAATAAATTGCTTGTTATGAATTACCCATAATAAATGCAAATCAGAAAATAAAATACAGACAGATGGAAAATAGATGCATGGCCGTTACAGCCCAGCCCTTAATTATTGCACTATAATAATCACAGCTGCACACCACTAAAATAGGAGATATGAAATTTTAAAAATGCAGTGCAGATAATCAATAAGGTATAAGCCAATGATGAGGTAGATTCTAAGGTGAAAAGTTACTTTTATTGTACAAGACTCACATGATTGATGTTTCTCGCAGGTACCTTTGCCAGGGCCTGCAGAAATTGTTGGCCAGTGATCAGAAAGCCAGTGCTATTGCAACAAGGTCCATGATATGGTAGGATTGCAGAAATGATAAGATTAGATTCATTTGTCAGGTGTACATCATAACATACAGTGAAATATGTTATTGGTGCCAAACCAAACCAGCAAGAATTGTGCTGGCCAGCCTACAAGTGTTGCCACACTTCCAGTGCCAACGTAGCATGCCCACAGCTCACTAACCCTAACCCATACATCTATGGAACGTGGGAAAGTACCAGAGTACCCAAGGGAATCCCATACAGTCACAACAAGACATACAAGAACATTACAGACAGTGGCAGGAACTGAGCCCTAATCTTACAGCTGGCACTATAATAGCATTAATTTAACTGCTAAGCTATCGTAGTAGCACACACAAAATGCTGGAAGAAATCAGCAGGCCAGGCTGTATCTATGGAAAAGAGTACAGTCAACATTTCGACATTCCATAAATGCTTCCTGGCCTGCTGATTTTGTGTGTGTTGCTTGGATTTCCAACATGTGCATAAATTCTCTTGTCTGTAAAGCTATCGTAGTCTAAGCTTCAAACATGAAACTATCCCTATGACAGGACAATAGTCTAATTCACAGTAACAAGGGTGACAAAAAACCATCATCACAGAGTAGCAAACCTCCACCATTATCTTCTGCTCCCTATCGTGAATCCAAATTTTGGATCCATTTTGCCCTCACCCTGGATTCCATCATCTCCTACCTATTGAACCAATCTCCCATGAGGGACCTTGTCAAAGGGCTCACTGAAATCCATAACTAGCTCATTCTTACATTAACTATGGGCTTCTCATATGAAAATTTTATGACTAGACAAATCACCCAGTGACCATAACTTAAAATAGTCTAACATTTTAAATGTTTAGCTAGCATTTCAATGTAACAGGCAGTTGCAAGGGAATTGCAGTTGGGATTAATAGGATTAGGCTCCTTCAAGTGATTGCAGAAGTGGTTGTCAGGGAGAATTACTGTATGTTCAAATTTAGAATTAGAAATAGACTGTACCTGTGAGTTGAAATTACAGTTACTGATAAGGGATAAAACTGTGTAAGTTCGAGTACAGAAGTTGTATTGGTATCCAGTGCTTTAATTTTCTTCAGCAGCTTCATGTCTTTCTGTATATTCTTTGTCATGATGTACTTACTGTGCATTATTCTATTTGAAACATTTTTTTCAGTGTCAACAAACTTTGAAGGAGTTTTAAGTTGCTCTCTGATCCCTGATTAGTTATTTCTCACTTAGATAGATTCAGGAGAAAAGGTATCTATAATCTCCAATTAAAAAAGACCAAGCAATCATTTCTAATAGGAATATATTTATATTATTGGTTTCTATTAATATTATTGCATAAATGACAAGCTCATTGGTAGCTATTAGAGCATGCATTATGAATGGTGGAAGATGATTATGAAGTACTACAAAATCCATCTCCTGTGATTAAAATCAACAGAAGCATGACTGCAAAATCACCAAGCGTTATAATTACTCCTGTCTTATCTATTGATTTTTCTTTAATTCTACCTCTAGTATCTATTGCAACTAACTTGAGGAATAGAATCAGTAATGTCAAAATTAGTTGTAAATTGAGGCTTTTGCAGGTAGAATCATTTCTAAAATTAAAATAAATTTCACATCCTCCCTGCTTCTAGGCATCTTCTGCAGTATTAGTCATGTGCAGCCTACACATATGTCAAACAGTTTAATGATGAACTATACGTATGCATTCATTTCCACTTAAAGACCAGAGTACTGTAACATCTTCCTACTGTCTTAGAAATATAGTTCACAATATAATATGTTATACCATATACAACAAATTTATATGCATAAACTTTGGAGGCTGAGATTGTGTCAGAAATATCTAGCTAAGATTTGCATCTTAAATGTTAAATAGAAATTTGTAATCCATGGAAGAGTTGAAAACAGTGGATGGTCTTGACCTGGTCCATCGGTATATCTGAAGTTTACTGCTAAGATGCAGGTGCCACTATTTGAAGATCATTCTTAAGTTATCTATCAGGCAAAAGCGTTAGTAATGGGTAACTTTAATCTTGGCAGTGTCTTAAATTGTGCCACTCTTTACACTTTTCCCTTTTAATGCAGATAATGCAGCACCATCAAGTCCTGACACTCATTCCCTCTGGTCATTCCTCACAGCTGTCTCCTGCATGCAATATCTTTCCTTGTTGCTTCCAGCAGTTCCAATGGAATGGCTATCAGACAGGGAGCTCAACTGCTGCATTGCTCTTCTCCCTCGATCTTACACTGGTGTCATCGTTCATATTGAATTGAAGTTTATGTTAACTTATGTTCATCCTTATCTTGTAATTTTCTGTGCTACTGCTGTTGCAAAAGCTATTTTTCATGTTACTGTATTGAGACCCTGCATATGCATGCCTATAACAGTAATAAACTTGCGCATGAACTTTCCATCTGGAGGTTTATTTTCTTTGTGATAAAAAAAAAACACGTTGAAAGACTAAAACCTATCTTTAAATTAGTTACAGCCTTTGCAAATATTGCAAGAATATTTTCCATCCAATAGAGTAAGTTAGCCATTAACTTGACGTGGGAATATATCACATAATTTTACCTGGAATATCCTTAAGATCTCGACAAAGAATGGCATGGTAAAATGGCTAAAGGCAAATTTCCAGCATAGTCCTATATTTGTCCATCTCCTGTCTGGCTGTACTTATTTTGTTTTTTGCTACATGTACTTCACTTTGGTATTTCAGTCTCTGACCAATGTCTATACTTGCCTGCCATATACTCCCCACACTAATCAGACCAGTCCTCCAACCTTCTCTTCTTGACCTTCACATACAGCTTGACATGTGTAAATTTATTCTTCCAGAAAAAAATTAATTGGTTAAGGAGGCAGTATTTTATGACTGGGAAATGAATGCAGTATTAATATAATACTGGAATAGCACTGGTGTGCCCAAACCATGACAGGATAAAGATCTTAAAGGGCATTTATGGTGAAGATTTAACCAAATTATTGCATTTATGAGCTGGTTGCTGGAGAACATGAACCCAAGAGCTAACAATAATTCACCACCACTCAAAACAAGACCCTCTGATACACTGTATGTCAAGTGATTTCTGATTAAGAAATTGTTGCTGACTGTTTGGTGAAGGTCATCAGGATTAAATTGTAGAATCCTTGAACATGAGTACAAGGGGTGATTGATAGGTTCGTGGCCTAAGGTAAACGGAGTCAATTTTAGAAAACCTAGCACATTTATTTTTCCTACATGTACACACTTAGTCCAGCGGTCGTGGAGCATACAGATCCCGTCTTTGTAGAGGTTGGCATCTTGGACCTCCAGAAGTGGTCCACAGCAGGGGTGACTGATAAGCATAGCCTAAGGTAGAAGGAGATATTAACTTCAAACTTTCTGCATTTTCACTCAAAGAGTTGAACTGCATGTGCATGTAACGAGAGCTGTATAACTCACCTCCTTCTGCCTTAGGCCACAAACTTATCCATCACCCCTGCTGTGGACCACCTGGAGGTTCAAGACGCTCTCGTTACATGCATGTGCAGTTCAACTCTTTGAGTGATAATGCAGAAGGTTTGAAGTTAATAATTCGTATCCTTCTACCTTAGGCCACGAACTTATCAATCACCCCTGCTGTGGACCACTTCTACAAAGAAGGGATTCATATGCTCCACGATCGCTGGACTAAGTGTGTACATGTAGGAGGGGACTATGTTGAAAATAAATGTGCCAGGTTTTCTAAAAAGACTCTTTCTACCTTAGGCCACAAACTAATCAATCACCTCTCGTAAGAGAATCATGACACTCATTTATCTGTTCCCATTGATTGGAAAGTTTTAAAAAACAGCGTATTTATGCTTCTTGCTTATTTGCATGATTGTTATGTGTAACTTGTACTCCTTGCAATGTTAACTGGCTATACGTGGGGGTCTGGAAATTTTTAAAAGCTGCTTGGAGGTACATAGTCAATGATAGAGGTGCTAGGATTATACTTAAAGTGAGATGTATCTGATTAACTAGTTGCCGATCATGGAAAAGGGTTTACATCAAGATTTACAGACACTAGACACTTGGTGAAAGAGTAGGAGCAGTAAATGTTTATTCTGTGCCCTCAGAAATACAGGATACAGGGAGGGAGAACGTCTTCCAGACACATGCTCTGAAGGGAGTAGAATGCATTAGCATGGGAGGATAGAATGAGGAGCAAAACCTTCATGAACTGAATTCAGAATGGGAAGGTAGTTAATGTCTTACAAACTACTTGTCAATGCCAATGAGTTAAACTTCAAATACCTTATCCAATCAACCACCAGATTCATCTACAGCTCACTTTGCTACAGTCCCATCATTAATTACCAGCAGTCTCTAATAATAAATCTTATGATTCATTTGCCTTACCTTACAGTTGCACATAATTATATGTCAATGAATTGATTATACTGGCTGATTTCCCAAGGCAGCATGAGGAGTAGATTTGAAACAAAGCAAGAAGCAATAGGGAAGAACAGGAAAATGGGAGCTGTGTCTGCATATTTTATGAATAGTCAACTGGCCATAGGAAGGAGCCATGAGGGATCCACCTCTGGTGGTACCACAACCAATCACATCCTTTTATCTTAAATTGCTGAGTAAGACTTCTAAACATGACATTGAATTATGACTGCTTTCCCAATCATGCAAATACATATGTACACATTCTTAATCTTCAATTCCACAGCATGGAAATAGGTCTCTTCTGCCCTCCTTGTCCACCCAGAGACCGTGATGCCAATCTACGCTAATCCTATTTGCCAAAATTAGACCTAAATTCTCCTATACATTTCCTATCCAAATACTTGAAAACACTTTTTAAATGTTGTATTTGCCTCCACCAACCACCTCCTTTCCTAATGCCCAATCCAAAACATCAGCTCACACTTTTGCCTCCATGAATGCAACATGACACATTGAATTGTCCAGTGTTTGTTGCTTTCTTAGATTCCAGAATCTACAATCACTTTTATCTCTTTGAATAAATTATCTATCCTATCTATGCCCCTTATATGTTTATAAACTTTTAAAAGCTCACTCCTCAAGCTCCTACACTCCAGTGTGATTAAAACCAGCCTATCCAATCTCTCCTTGTAATAACAGCTTTTTATTCCAGGGACATCTAGTGAATCTCTTCTGCACTCGCTCTTTTATCATTGTGTACTTCCTATACTATGACAACCAAACCTCTAAGTGTGCTCTAATCAATATTGCAAATTACTCGTTACCTCAGTCCATGTAGGAAAGCATGCCAAACATCCTTTTCACTATGCTGTCCGCCTGTGTCACCATCCTCAGGAAGCAATGAACTTGGACCTTAAAGCCTCTCTCTCCGCCAATGCTGTTAAGACCATTGGCATTTAGTACTTTATTCTTATCAGAATCTGTCCTCCAAAAGTGCATTTCCTTGCATTGTTTGGATTAAATTCCATCAGTTACCACTCTACTCAGCTTTCCAATTGATCTATGTGTTGCTGTATCTGTAAACAATCTTTTTTACCTATCTAAGACTCCATAATTTTCTTGTCATCTTCAAACTTACTATCTACATTCTCATGCAAGTCATTAATGTGTTCCAAAAACATAAGTCCTCATACTGATCCCTGTGATACACCAATTGCTACAGATCTGAAGTCATAGAAACATAGACAACGTACAGCACAAGCCAGGCCCTTCCATCCACAATGCTGTGCTGAACGTGTACTTACTTTCGAAATTACCTAGGGTTGCCCATAGCCCTCTATTTTTCTAAGCTCCATGTACCTATCCAGGAGTCTCTTAAAAGACCCTATTGTATCTGCCTCCTCCACTGTCACCAGCAGCCCATTCCATGCAGTCACCACCTGCTGTGCAAAAAAACTCACCCCTGATATCTCCTCTGTACCTGCTTCCAAGCACCTTCAAACTGTGCCCTCTCGTGTTAGCCATTTCAACCCTGGGAAAAAGCCTCTGACTACACACACGATCAATGCCTCTCATCATCTTGTATACCACTATCAGGTCACCTCTCATTCTCTGTTACTCCAAGGATCGAAGGCTGAGTTCACTCAACCTATTCTCATAAGACATGGTCCCCAATCCAGGCAACGTCTTTGTAACTCTCCTCTGCCCCCTTTCTATAGTTTTCACATCCTTCCTGTAGTGAGGTGACCAAAACTGAGCACAGTACTCCAAGTGGGGTCTGACCAGGGTCCTCTATAGCTGCAACATTACCTCTCGGCTCTTAAACTCAATCCCACAATTAATGAAGGCCAATGCACCATATGCCTTCTTAACCACAGAGTCAACCTGGGCAGCAGCTTTGAGTGTCCTATGGACTCGGATCCCACGATCCCTCTGATCCTCCACACTGCCAAGAATCTTACCATTAATACTATATTCTGCCATCATATTTGACCTACCAAAATGAACCACCTCACACTTATCTGGGTTGAACTCCATCTGCCACTTCCCAGCCCAGTTTTGCATCCTATCAATATCCCGCTGTAACCTCTGACAGCCCTACACACTATCCACAACACCTCCAACCTTTGTGTCATCAGCAAACTTACTAACCCATCCCTCCACTTCCTCATCCAGGTCATTTATAAAAATCACGATGAGAAGGGGTCCCAGAACAGATCCATGAGGCACACCACTGATCACCGAACTCCATGCAGAATATGGCCCATCTAAAACCACTCTTTTCCTTCTGTAGGCAAGTCAATTCTGGATCCACAAAGCAAGGTCCCCTTGGATCCCATGCCTCCTTACTTTCTCAATAAGCCTTGGATGCTGTACCTCATCAAATACATTGTTGAAATCCATATACACTACATGTACTGCTCTACCTTCATCAACATGTTTAGTCACGTCCTCAAAAAATTCAATCAGTCTGGTAAGGCACAACCTACCTTTTGACAAAGCCATTCTGACCAATCCTAATCATAGTATACCTCTCCAAATGTTCATAAGTCCTGCCTCTCAGGATCTTTTCCTGAGGTAAGACTCACTGGTTTATAATTTCCTGGGCTATCTCTACTCCCCTTCTTGAATAAGGGAACAACATCTGCATCCCTCCAATTTGCCATAACCTCTCCTGTCCCCATTGATGATACAAAGATCATTGCCAGAGGCTCAGCAATCTCCTCCCTCGGCTCTCACAGTAGCCTAGGGTACATCTTGTCCGGTACCAGTGACTTATCCATCTTGATGCTTTCCAGAAGTTCCAGCACATCCTTGTTCTTAATGTTTATATGATCAAACTTTTCAATCCACAGTAAGTCATCCCTACAATTGCCAAGATCCTTTTCCATAGGGAATATGGACTGTATACTTTGCTTCAATTAAGTGCCTCCTGTTCCATACACACTAATCCACTGTCACACTTGATTCTCTCAAATCTTATCCTCTTGCTTCTCACATACTTGTAGAATGCCCTGGGGTTTTCTTTAATCCTGCTTGCCAAGGCCTTCTCATGGCTCCTGCTGGCTCTCCTAATTTCATTCTTAAGCTCTTTCCTGCTAGCCATATAATATCATTGCCTATTTTTTGAACCTTTTGTTAGCTTTTCTTTTCTTCTTGACTGCGCTTACAACAGCCTTTGTACACCACGGTTCCTGTACCCTACCATCCTTTCTCTGTCTCATTAGAACATACCTATCCCCTGAATATTTGCCACTTTTCTGCCATACATTTCTCTGAGAACATCTGTTCCCAATTTATACTTCCATGTTCCTGCCTGATAGCTTTATATTTCCCCTTACTCCAATTAAATGCTTTCTTAACTTGTCTGTTCCTATCCCTCTCCAATGCTAAGGATATTGAATTGTGATCACTATCTCCAAAATGCTCTCCCACTGAAAGACCTGATACCTGACCAGCTTCATTTCCGAATACCAGATCAAGTACAGTCTGTCTCTTGTAGGCTTATCTACATATTGTGTCAGGAAACCTAACAAACTCCACCCCATCTAAACCCCTTGTATTAGGGAGATAGAACATAAAACATAGAATAGCACAGCACAGTACAGGCCCTTCGGCCCATAATGTTGTGCTGACCCTTAAACCCTGCCTTCCATATAACCCCCCCCACCTTAAGTTCCTCCATATACCTGACAATCAATATTTGGGAAATTAAAATCTCCCATCACAACAACCCTGTTATTATTGCACCTTTCCAGAATCTGTCTCCCTAGCTGCTTCTCGATGTCCCTGTTACTATTGGGTGGTCAAAATAAACACCCAGTAGAGTTATTGACCCCTTTCTGTTTCTAACTTCCACCCACAGAGACCCAGTAGACAATCCCTTCTTGACTTTCTCCTTTTCTGCAGCCATGACACTAATTCTAATCAGCAGTGCCACACCCCCAACTCTTTTGCCTCCCTCCCTGTCCTTTCTGAAACACCTAAAGCCTGGCACTCTAAGTAACAATTCTTACCCCTGAGCCATCCAAGACTCTGTAATGGCTACAGCATCATAGCTCAAAGTACTGATCCAGGTTCTAAGCTCATTCGCTTTGTTCATGATGCTTCTTGCATTAAAATCAGCACATCTCAAACCATCAATCTGAGCGTATCCTTTCTCTATCACCTGCCTAGCCTACTTCTCGCACTGTGTCCAAGCTTTCTCTATTTATGAGCCAACCGCCCGTTCCTCCATCTCTTCAGTTTGGTTTCTACTCCCCAGCAATTCTAGTTTAAACTCTCCCCAGTAGCTTTAGCAAACCTCCCTGCCAGGATATTGGTCCCTCTCGGATTCAAGTGCAACCCGTCCTTTTTGTACGGGTCATACCTGCCCCAAAAGAGGTCCCAATGATCAAGGAATCTGAATCCCTGCCCCCTTCTCCAATCCCTCAGCCACGCATTTATCCTCCACCTCACTCTGTTCTTATTCTCACTGTCACGTGGCACAGCCAAGAATCCTGAGATTACTGCCTTTGAGGTCCTGCTTCTCAACTTCATCCTAACTCCCTGTAGTCTGTTTTCAGGACCTCCTCCCTTTTCCTATCTATGTCATTGGTACCAATATGTACCATGACCTCTGGCTGTTCATCTTCCCACTTCAGGATATTGTGGACGCAATCAGAAACATCCCGGACCCTAGCACCTGGGAGGCAAACCACCATCTGTGTTTCTTTCCTGCATCTACAGAATCGCCTGTCTGACCCCCTTCCTTTCCCTACCCTTCTGAGCCACAAGGCCGGACTCTGTGCCAGAGGTGCGGCAACTGTTGCTTCCCCCAGGTAGGCCATCCCCCCAAACAGTAATCAAACAGGAATACTTATTGTTAAGGGGGACAACCTCAGGGGTACTCCCTAGTATTTGACTCTTGCCTTTCTCTCTCCTGACTGTGACCCACTTGTCTGTCTCCCAAGGCCCCAGTGTGACTACTTGCCTATAGCTCCTCTCTATCACCTCTTCACTTTTCCTGACCAGACGAAGGTCATCGAGCTGCATCTCCAGTTCCCTAACCCGGTCCCTAAGGACCTGCAGCTTGACGCACCTGGCGCAGATGTAGCCTTCCGGGAGGCTGGGCATCTCCTGGACTTCCCATACCTGACACCCAGCTCAGAACACCAGCGTCACAGGCATACTTCCTGTTTCTATTCCTCACAGGTAACTTACCTCGCCTTGACCCAATATTGCAGAAGCCCGAATGAGCCAAAGCCCTACCACTCTGCCTCAGATCACTCCATCAAAGACCGCTCCTTTAATGACTGCTCCGCTAGGCTGTGTCTCCCTTTTATGCCTGAACCTTCCCTGCTATTTATCTTATGACTGGTGCTCCGATTATAGTAGCTGATAAGCCACGTACAATGGACAAATGCTCTCGAAGCTCCCTTTTTAAATAACTGCCGCTGACCTGCAAGAAATCCCTCTGAGAAATTCCAATCCACTACTTGCCTCCTATCATCAAGTCAATTTTGATTCCAGTTTTCCAACATTCCTTGGAACTTACATTTTTATCCAAAGCATTTATATCCTTTCTGAACAATGGAGATCCCAGGACTCATCATTGCAATACACCAGAATCGGAATTAGGTTTAATATAGGACCTTAAAACCATAAGATATAAGAGCAAATTAGTCCATCGAGTCTGCTCCACCATTTCATCATGGCTGATCCAATTATTCTCTCAGCCCCCATCTCCTGCCTTCTAACATTATCTCTTCATGCCCTGACCAACCAAGAATCTATCGACTTTTGCCTTAAATATATATAAAGACTTAGCCTCCATAGCAGTCTGTGGAAATGAATCCCACAGATTTACCATGCTCTGGCTAAAGAATTTCCTCCTCATCTCCATTCTAAAAGGACGCCCATCTATTCTGAGGCTGTGTCCTCTGGTCTTAGTCTCTCCACAATAGAAAAATACTCTCCACATCCACTCTATCAAGGCCTTTCACCATTTGATAGGTTTTAATGAGGTCACCCCTCATTCTTCCGAATTCGAGTGGATTCAGGGCTAGAACCATCAAACGCTCTTCATACAACAAGCCATTGAATCCTGGAGTCCTTCACTGAACCCTCTTCAGTTTCAGCACATCCCTTCTAAGGTAAGTAGCCCAAACCTGCTCACAATACTCCAAATGAAATCTCATTAGTGCTTTATGAAGATTCAACATTACATATATTTTATATTTTATATTTTAGTCCTCTTGAAATAAATACTAACATTGCATTTGCCTTCCTCAGCCTGCAGATTAACCTTTAGGGAATCCTGCACAAGGACTCCTAAGTCCCTTTGCACCTCAGTTTTTTCTTGTATTTTCTCTCCATTTACAAAATAGTCCAGCCTTTCATTTCTTCTTCCAAAGTGCATGACCATACACTTCCTGACACTGTATTCTATCTACTATTTCTTTGCCCATTCTCCTAATCTGTATAAGACCTTTTGAAGCCTCTCTACTTCCTCAAAGCTACTTGCCCCTCCACCTATCTTGATATCGTCTGCAAACATTTCAACAAAGTCATCAATTTCATCATCCAGATTACTGACTTGCAATTTAAAAAGAACGAGTCCGAACACAGACCTTTGTGGAATACCACAGGTCACCGGCCAGCCATTCAGAACAAAACTCCCTTTATTCCAACTCTTTGCCTCCTGCCAATCAGCCTCTGCTTAATCCATGCCAGAATCTTTCCTGTAATACCCTGGGCTCAAGCTTGGTAAACAGCCTCATGTGTGGCACGTTGTCAAAAGTATTCTGAAAATCCAAATGCACAACATCTACCAATTCTCCTTTGTCTATCCTGCTTGTTACTTCATCAAAGAATTCCAACAGATATGTCAGGCAAGATTTTCCCTTGAAGAAACTATGGCCTATTTTATGATGTCCTCCAAGTACCCTGAGATCTCATCCTTAATGATCGACTCCAACATCTTTCCCACCACTGATGTCAGACTAACTGGCCTATAGTTTCCTTTTCTTTGCTTCTCTCGCTCCTTGAAGATTAGAGCGTCTACTTCTGCACCCTCTCCACGGTCTCTGCATCCTTTTTATAGCATGGTGACTCTTATGTTTGTTCTTAACAAAGACAAACTTGGCATGTTTTTACATTAGAACTTTTTACTACTGAACTGCTGCTCAACCCTGTGCGTGCGCTACCAGGTCACTGTCATAGCTTCTGGTTCCGTGTGGACCCCCTGCATTGCCCACTGGGAAATGAAGTTCTTTATTATAATCGTTATGATAGAATCCAACATCTTCCCCTCCACTGAGGTCAGACTAACTGGCCTATAATTTCCTTTCTTCTGTCTCTCTCCCTGCTTGAAAAATGGAGTGACATTTACAATTTTTCATTCTTCCCCAGAACCATTTCAGAATTTAGTGATTCTTGAAAGATCATCACTAATGCCTCCATGATCTCTTCAGCCACCTCTTTCAGAACCCTGGGGTGTACACCATCTGGTCCAGGTGACTTATCTACCTTCAGACCTTACAGTTTCCCAAGAACCTTCTCTCTAGTTATGGTAACTTCATACATCTCATGCCCCCTGAGACCTGCAACTTCCACCATACTGCTAGTAAAGATTGATGCAAAATATCTCTGGTATATGTTGTGAAATTTGTTGTTTAGAATGGAACCACAGTTTAATAATAAAAACAACATACGTTACTGTACAGTACTGTATATTGTCCAGTCAGCAATCAGATGGGAAGAAGCAATTCCTAAAATATTGGGTGTGTCTTCAGGCTCCTATGCCTCCTTTCTTGATGAGAAAAGGGCTAGTCCTGGGTGATGGGGGTCCTTAATGATGGAAGCAGCCTTTCTGTGGCATTGCCTTTTGGCGATGTCCTCAATGCTGGGGAGGCTCGTGCCCAGGATCTTGAAACTGCTCATCCTTTAAATTCCTGATCTGTAGATGAGGACTGGTATGTGTTCCTCAACATCCCCGTCATGAAGTCCACAATCAATTCCAACATCTTACTGATGTTGAGTGCAAGGTTGTTGGTTGTGACACCACTCAATCAGCTGATCTATCTCACTCTTCCATGCCTCCTCATCACCATTTGAAATTCTGCCAACAATAGGTGATCATCAGAAAATTTATAGATTGCTTTTGAGCTGTTCCTAGCAAATAGTCGTGGGTGTAGAGAGAGTAGAGTAATGGTCTAAGCACACATCTTTGAGGTGCACCAGTGTTGACTGTCAGCGAGAGGATGTTACTTCTGATCTGCACTGACTGATCTCCCGAAAAGGAAGTTAAGGATCCAGTCACAGAGGGAGGTACATATGACCAGGTTTTGAAGCTTGTTGGTTAGCACTGAGGGTATGATTGTTGAACTGAAAGCTGAGCTGTAATCAATAAACAGCAGATTGACATTGGTATTGCTATGTCCACGTGAACTAAGGCCGAGTAGAGAGCAAATGATGTTGCATCACTGCGGACCTATTGTTGCGATAGACAATATGCAGCAGGTCCATGTTCTTGCTTAGGTTAGGAATTGCTTCTAGTCAACACCAATCTCTCAAAGCACTTCATCACAGTATATATGAGTGCAACTGGGCAACAGTCATTGAGGCAGCTCAGCCTGCTCTTCTTTGGCACTGGTATGATTGTTGCCTTTTTGAAGCAGATGAAAACCACCTGCAGCAGCAAGAGATTGAATATGCCCTTAAACATTCTGCCAGGTGGTTGGCACAGATTTTCAGAGCCATACCATGTTTACCATCAGGGCCTGACACTGGCTGTCTGTCTCCTTTAGGATCAGTTTTAAAGTACTCGTAATCGTTTGTAGGGTTCTGTGTAATCTGGGTCATCCATGTATTTTGGAGTGTCTATCCCCTTACGTCCCAAATCATCATCTTAATTCCACGAGTACTGGTTTGCTTACTGTTCCGCGAGGAAGAACTGGTAATGCAGCCTTTTGTTCTTTTGCAGCATAAATCTGGAATATCCTACTGACTGAGATATGCCAGGTTCATAGTGTGAACTGTTTCAAGACACCTCTAAAATCTTATTATACTCATCTGGGCAGATTTTCTCTTATTTATTATAAGATTGCTTAATGCCTGTTGCTGTTGATAACACATAATTTGGTATATTCAATTCCATTTTGTTCTATATAATGCTTGTCTTTACATATGATTTTTTACTTTGTCTCCTATATTTATGACTATATTGAATTATCTTTACAGTATGTAAAGCACTTTGAGCTTGCATCTTAATGTCTGAAAGGTGCTATAGGTACGTATATAAATAAAGTTATTATTATTATTAATACTATTGTTATGTAATAGTTTGCAAACCCTATCAGAGATGATGTGCATCCTTTGGTCTCATACCTCCAGCATTACTACTCTTCGTATTCTATCGCTAAAGAAATTTTGTATCCAACTTACCAGCTCATCACGATGCTTTTATTTAATCTTCTAGACCAACTTACCATGAGGGACCTTTTCAGGTGCTTTATTAACGTCCATATAGACATTATCTACTCTCAGGCAGTGTCTATGGAGGAAAATAAACAGTTGACGTTTTGGTCCGACGCCCTTGATCAGGACTGGAAAGGAAGGGAAAAGAAGCAGGAATATGAAAGTGTGTTAAGGGGAAGTAGTATGAGCTGCAAGTGACAGGTGACATCAAGTGAAGGAGAAGGTGGGTGCGTGGAGGAGAGGAGTGATGTGAAAAGCTGGCAAGCGATAGGTGGAAGAAGTGAAGGGCTGAAGAAGAAGGAATCTGATAGGAGAAGGCAGTGGACCGTGGAAGAAAAAGAAGGAGGTGGGGAACCAGAGGAAGGTGATGAGAAGATCATCAGGGTGGGTGAAGAGAAAAGAAGGCTGTCAGAATGATTTGAGAAACAGCGCTTCATTTTCTCATCATGTGTGCAGAATGCACTGTTGCATTTGAAAAACAACAGTGCAAAATGGAAAGCAAATAAATTCAGAATCTTGGAAGATTATGAAATATGCATGTGATTGTAAAGCAGGTCAGGAGAACAGTGAATGCTTTCATCTTAAGTAGGTTGAGTATAATTTTATGTTTTCCTGAAAATGTTTACAAATATTAATTGAGATGTTTTATATTCCCTTTTCAGTATTTTTACTTCTTTAAAATGTATCACATTTGACCTTGAATTTACTTGTTCTGGACACTAATACTGGACACTAGTATAATTATTTTATGGAAGCTATAGACTACTTCTGCAAAGAGCATTTCCAGAAAATAATGATCTACTAATCATTGTAAATTTAATGGTATGAAAAAATCAGTAAATTTAAATTCCTTGGTGTTATCATTTCAGAAAACTTGTCCTAGGACCAGCACATACATCTCATTACAAAGAAGATAGGGCAGCACCCTCGCTTTCTTAGCGGTTTGCACAGTTTTGGTACATCATCTAAAACTTCGACAAACTTCTATGGAGGCACAATGGAGAGTATATTGACTGTTACGGGAACACCAATGCTCAAGAATGGAAAAGCCTACTAAAAGTATTGGATGCAGCCCAGTCCATCACAGGTATAGCCTTCCCCACCATTGAACACATCTACAAGGAGCAATGGCACAAAAAAGCAGCATCCATCAAGTACCACTACCATTGAAGCCATGCCCTCTCCTCACCACACTGTGGAAAGGATTACACTGGAGAGAGTGCAGAGGAGATTCTCCAGCATGTTGTCTTCATTGGAGAATTTCAGCTACAGTATGTGAAGAGACTGAATAGTTTGAGCTTGCTTTCCCTTGAGTAATGAAGCTTGGGTGACCTGACATGTCCTTAAGATTGTGAGAGGATAAATAGTCAAAATCTTGTTCCCCTGGTGGGAATATCATGAACAAAAGGACACAGATTTCAGATGAGAGCGAGGAGTTTTAAAGGGAATTTAAGGAGTGCATTTTTACATAACAGATGGTTGATATCTGGAACAATCTTCCACAGGAGGTGTGCAATCAGGTACAATGGTTTTAATGAAGAGACTTTTAGACAGACACAATCTGTCATAATGCAGGGAAGTGAGACTAAAGTAGAATTTATAAAGTTTGGCATGAACATAATTGTTTGTTTCTGTGCTATGAGAAAAAAATGACAAAACAAAAGCTGAAAGTGCTGGTAAAACTCAGTAAATCAGGCTGCATCTGTGGAAGCGAAACAATCGCTGCCTTTAGTCTCTGACCCTTCATCAGAAATGGATTAGATTATGATTGTTGGGTAATTTCCAGTGGTGATTCTGGCTTGGAAAACTAGGGAGACTGCTTTCTTGCAGATATTTACTCCATACAGTCAAATCGGAGGATATTTGTTGATGTGACTCTTCAATGTTGCAAGGACTTTTAACACTCCTCCCTCTGCGGAGAGAGCCAAAATGAAAAGAAGTTTCACACAAAGTCAGTGACTTGCATGATTTATGACAACTGAGGATGAAAATGAACATTAACAATGACGTTAATACTTGGAGTAGAGGATGCACTGTGAGGGTGAGCTCAGCTTCTTTACGTTGACTCACTTCCTGTCTTGCATACACCAGATGGCAATTACAGGCACTTGATGTGCCAACACATCCAGCAGATTATCACACAACTACAATTATATTTTGTTGCAAAGTACTTTCTCCAACAATCTCTAACCAATGAATTATTTTATATGCAAACCTCAATGCTTAAAATGTTGAAATGACAAATGGCTTTGCTGTTGCAAAGGATTTATTTAAAAATGAATAGGCTAATCCATGCCCATACCTGCTGATTTAAATAAACTCTTGTGTTTTGATTTGTCTTTTTAAAGGCATTGACTGCTTTAGTTTTGGCTTTCTCTTCAAATACAATGAAAAATTTTTGATTCCAAATAAACTTATTTCAAAACACTGCCAAAATTTTTTAACCGTTAAGAAATACGTAGATTCCAATAATCCAAGGTAATTTAAGATGAATTTTTAAATAGTTAAGAAGGAAGACTGATTTTTTTTTAAGTCTTGCATTAGCTAAAGCCATGTTCACCTCATTGAATTTGCTGTCTATTGTTGCGTGAAGTAAAAGCTCTTGCCTAGTTGTCATAAAATTTTCTATCTTGCCTGGTCTGTTTGCTCATGCTGAGAATGCTTTGACCCGTGAATTAACAGAGGCTGTCAAGTGAAGACAACGCAGATGCAAACACATCTGTCTGCAAATCTCCAGAGCCGTAACGTCAGACATCAGCCTCCTCATCGCAGCATTACAGAAACAGTAGAATGCCATTGGTCTTCAAACTAGCTCTTCAATTCAGTAGAAACAGCTTATCCTCTTATCTCATACCATGGTCTTGCTCTCTAACCATGCTCTTTAATAACCTTTGTGTCTTAAATATATTCAGTGGCTTGGCCTTCTGTGGTACAGCTCACAGGCTCATGACATTCTGAATGAACGTATTTTACCTCATGTCAGTTCTAAATGTCTTAACCCATTTCTTAAGACTGTGACCCCCTTTTATAGACCCCTGAGGCAGGGGAAATATTCTGCCCACATCCTATCTACTCCTGTCAACATTTTGTACATTTCAATAGGTTCCCTTTCATTTTTCTAAACCCTAGTGAATACAGGCCTAGTTCACACAAGCTTTCCTCACACAATGGTCCTAGTCTAGTGAAATCAGTCTAGTGATCTTCTGCTGCAATCCTGCTATGCATGTTAATTCTTTCTTAGGTAAAGGGACCAAAACTATACACGTCAGGTCTCTGGGTCCAGATCCAAACTCTAGATCTGATTTCATCAAAACATTGAATAATTGTAACATCCTTGCTTCTGTACTCTAAGACTCCTTGAATGAATACAAAAAAAACATTTGTAATCATTAATTATTTACTTTATCTGCACGTTTGCTTTTGTTGACTTTGGTACATGACATCCAGAATTCCACAGTACATCTGCATTTTCCAGTCTATATCCTATTAAATAATAATCTGCCATTGTATTTTCACAATCATCCATGTTATACTTCTTATGTCAGATAGTGTCTTATTTGCCTTGAATCCTTTCTGCGTCTGTCTCAGAATTCACAATCCTACCCGCTTTTGTGACATCAGCAAATTCTGTTTCCCTCATCCAAGTCATTGATGTACAGTATATTGTGAATAACTGGACGAAGCCATTGATCCCTCCTGTCTTTTCCTTCCACTTTGGCAATCTCTCTGGATTATGAATGAGTTATTTTCACTTCATTTTTCTGAGTTCTGAGGTGGTTAATGGAATCAATATGGGAACCACAGACCCTTCCACCAATGATGCAGAAAATGGCAGGCAGGATGGAAGGATGAGCTGGTTGGGAGCTGGTCCAATTGCCCAGGCATTTATGTTTAGGCAGGGCTTCTGTGAGCTTCCAACGTATGGCCTCAGAGTTCCCAATGTCATTCTAAATACTTCTCTATTGATTAATCAAAAGTCCCCCGAATCAGTGAGGAGGTTGCATTGCATTTCTTGAAAGAAATTTTGCATATCTTCTTGAATCTTTTTTCTATTTATGACTATCTCTTACCATGTTAGAGTAATGTCTACTTCACAAGCATGGGGTCAGGCACACAGGTGAGTTTAGAGGATTTTGCAGAGGCATCATCAGCAGCATTCTTTCAGTGTCTGGAGAAACTTGCTGTGGGTAGTCCAGGTCTCAGGATAGGGATCACTATGAAAGTAAGGTATGTACCAGGTATAGCTTTCATTTTTTTCTCATTTGACCAGAAAATTGAGCTAGTTCATTGAAAGTGATGGTGAATTTTATCATTAACATCTGTCTTGGCCAAGGGGTGTCTGTTGATATATGGGAAGTGGTCCATACTTTCCCATGTGGATTTATTATGCAACCAATGGGTGAAATATTGTCCCCTGCTGGGGTGCAATGCCACCATGTAGCCTGGCAGGGTCCTGGCTACTTGCATCAATCATACCAATTAAACAAAATTAGTATGATGTCATTTCAGATATAACATCCTTATTATCAACAGAGTATCCAAATTATTAAAATGTCACATACACTTAAGCTTGACCTCAACATTATAATGGCAACAAATATCTTAAACAGTAATGTGCAATAAAATCTTGGACTCTTGCTTTATTTATTTTCATTACTGTCCAGAACATTGTAAAGGAATGCTTCATCTGAACACTGTGGTCCCAAATTGACTCAGAGCATCTAAAACTATTAGGTAAGACTTGAAACCTGGCCCAGTTATTCAAAACAAAACAAAATTATTGCAATCCATAAAATATGCAATACTTTCAAGAGCATCCATTTCATAAATCTTTATACACAGGACTGTCATCTGCTAAAATTTCAACTATCAGTCAAGAAGCACATTTTGGTTCCAAAATAAAATGAAATCATGGAAAAATTTGTTTCACTGAGGTTATTAACTAAAATGTACATCATATATGTTCTCTCATTTTTTGTGTTATCAGTGTTACAAGATAATATTGCAATTTAATATTATCAATGACTTCAATATTATTACATTACAATTTTGGCAGTTAAGTAACGAAAAATTTTGCGATTATTGTGATCATAAGCATATTGTTCAGTAATCATAGAAGACCAGTATTCTTGAGGAAACTGTTTTATGCTCAAGAAGTTGATGAGAGAGAGAGAGGATGGTTTGAGGGAGTTGGGGAGGAGAGTGAGGGAATTAGAAATATCCTTTGACACATAATCACCACTCAGATTTTTGCTGTGCCAGTTCAAATTCAGATGATGTGGTGTTAGGCAAGTATGGCAAACGAATTCAGATCTGTTGTTTCGTATGGCAGGTGTTTTTCTCTTCACACTTCTAATTGTTTTTTGTCAAGCCACTCCTCCAGCTCATAACAGTATCTATTGACCGTGGTAAAGCCGTCTCGGATCTAGGTAAGAGGGTATGTTTGGATACTTTTCAAACAGGGCGAACTCTGGGCATGTGAACTCAAACCTTTTTTATTCTGGGCAATGACCGAGCAGTATATATTGAAAACTTGGCTTGATTCATGATGAAGTGTGGTCCAGGAGGGGCAAATGTGAGACTGTCTGTCAGGAACTGGAGGTGGATCAGTCTTCATCTGGCATCTCATCCAAAGACATTGCAACATGAGTGGCCCTGAGTCAACATTACCTGGAGGCCTTGAAGCATGGAAGCCTCCACATGACATCAATGTGTTAATCCAGGTCACGGAGGAATTCAGAACTAATAAGAATACAGTCACAACTTAATGATGTTATTTTACAGTTAATGTTTATGATAAAATCTAGTTGTACTATGTTTCATCCATGTATTTAATAATTTTGAGCTTTCTCATTCCTATCTCTAACAAAACATATTCTTTATAAAGGCATCAGTAAAATGTGATTGTAGGGTAAATCCTAATGGTGGCCCTGGTTTGGGATATAAGAAGGCTTTTTTTCAGTAGAAACACACAAATTCAGCTTGTTTTCTGATGGATGCAATCAGGACTGTGGATATCACTGCTCAGAAAGCTTTCAGATCATCACATCAGTCTACAAACCTGCCCTCCAGATGATTTATTGGATGCTGTGAGCTGCTTAAGGAGAGCAGCAATGGCCTGCTGATATGTTAAAAGTTTTCATCACCCAAGATGGTCACTCCACTAACCTGTCAGCCAGTTAGTCTAGACAGCTGGCACCTTTGTGGAGACAGGCCAATATGAAACTAGGCTTTCCAATTCCAGACATAGTCAAAACCATTTTGCAAAACTGTCTATGGTCTTCTCCAATGTAGGATAGCAACCTTACGTCACCTGTGGTGTTCCTACTGATGTGGCTTTGCCTAGATTCACCAGGAGCGGACAGATGTGCAAAGGACAGGCACTACTAACATGCACAATGCTGAGTAGTTGGTGTTTATACACATGTTGGTATATATTCATTTATAATTTTGGAACATTCATTTTTCCTTTGTGGTCAATGCATGGCATAATGGTTAGTGACAGAGGGAAAGTAAGTTACTGGAAACTGCAGGGTTGCATTTAAATCTTTCTTAGTTGAATGAATTGATCATGGGCCATGGGCCAAACTGGGCCTGTTTATTTCTTATAAAGAATCTCTGACCTCGTAACGGGCTGGGTCGATCAGACCGAATATCCCGGAGATGTAGTAATAAGCATGCAAGTTAAGCAAAGTAACTTATATCCTAATTTATTATCATAACAAAAAGAAAGCACAAATAGACCACACAAAATACTACTCAGCAAGTTACAAAGATTACCACAATGATTTCAAGGCTCACGATCCTTAGTGACCACTTGATTGTTCCTGTTGTTGGGGAAGCTCTGAACTCTGACTCACTCATGAAACCACCCCTGGGTCCCAGGCACCAATCACGATTAAAGACCAACATCCCAGGGAATATACCCCAATAAATATAATGGGTGTAGAGTGTCGCGCAGAGAAAGACATCGCTTTGATTTTTTGTTCTCATGCCATTAATTCAACCTGGTTTACTTCATTCAAACAACACGTGTGTTCATTAACAAAATGTTTAGCATAACCTTATAAATCAATTAGACACTTTATAAACTCTGTAATGATCATTTCTTATCCACTAGTCAAAGTAAGTTTATTATTGAAGTACACATACATCACCATATACAACTCTGAGGTTCATGTTCTTGCGAGCATATGCAATAAATCCATGATAGAATAATAATCATAATAGAATTAATGAAAGACCATACCTACTTGGGTTTTCAACGTGCAAAATACAACAAACTGTACGAATACAAAAAGAAAGAAAGAATAATAATAAATGTCAAGAACATGAGATGAAGTCCTTGGAAGTGAGCCTATAGGTTGTGGGAACATTTCAGTGTAGGGGCAAGTGAAGTTGACTGAAGCTATCCCCTTTAGTTCAAAAGCCTGGTGGTTGAAGGGTAATTGTTCCCGAATCTGGTGGTGTGAGTCCTGAGGCTCCTATACTTTCTTCCTCATAGCAGTAGTGAGACGAAAGTAAGGGACAATAAGGGTCCCTACTGAAGGATGTTTCCTTCTTGTGACAATGCTCTGTGTCGATGTGCTTAATAGTGGAGGTTTTTACCCTGATGGATTGGGCCATATCTACAGCTTTTTTGTAAAACTTTCTATTCAAAGTGATTGGTGTTTCCATACTAGGCTATGGTGCAGCCAGTCAATATATCTTTCAGCACACATCTATAGAAGTTTGTTAAAGTTTTAGATGTCTTGCAAAAACTTCACAAACTCCTACTTACAAAGAATATTAACATTACATATATGTGATAAGCCCAAATCTAAAAAAGAGTCCATCAAGCCAATTTGACAGACACTAAGAAAAAAATCAATCAACTTAGTTCTCAAAGTGACAAACAGACACTTAGAGATGTTATCGGTCCCTGTGACTAAGAAAGAATCCGGCTGCTATCAACAAACGTTAGACATTAATATATCTACACTTTTTATATTGTATGGACAGTCTACATGCTGCAAGCTCAGAAAGTATTAAATTGTCATTTTGAACTGTTCAGACATTCATTCAATGTTTTACAAAATTTAATACAACACATGCCAGAAACATTAACTGCTTCTCTTCCATAAATGGTGCCTGACCTGCTGAGTATTTCCTGTGTCTATTTGTGGTTTTTGATTTTGATGTATGGACTGTTCCATTTGCCTCATGATTCCTTTTCAACCTCTTCTTCCAAATCATTTTTCTGATTTCCCTTATTCTGCTGTATTCCTATTGCAATCTGTTACAACCTTGGAATGATGGTACAGGATAACATTGATTAGGTAGAGAAGTAGATGGTGTAAGTATGGATTTTAGTAAGGCATGGTAAGACAAGGTTCTACATAGTCAATTCATCCGGAAAATTAAAATGTATGGGATCCACGGTGATTTGGGTAATTGGATCCAAAGCTAGCTTTCCCATAGGGAAGTGATGAATGTGACTTATTCTGGATAGAGGACTGTGACTAATGGTGTTCCATAGGGATCTGTACTGGGATCTTTGTTGTCTGTCATATATATATATAAATGTGGTGGATGAAAATGTGGTAGGGTGAGTGCATAAGTTTTCAGACAGCTCAAATTTAGTGGCATCGCATAGAAGGTTGCCAAAGGTTACAGTAGTGACCAGATATGGCAAACAGAGTTTAATCTGGGAAGGTGTGAGTTGCTGCACTATGGGAGATCCAACATAAATAGAAAGAATAAAGGTCATGGCAGGATCTTTAGCAGCATTGATAAACAGCGATCTTGTGGTCCAGACACATGACTTCCAAAGAGTAGCCACACAAGTTGACAGGGTGGCAAGGAAGGCTTAAGGTATGCTTGCCTTAAATAATTGAAGCACTGAGTGTAAGAGCCGAGGAGTTATGAAACATCTTTATGGGCCACATTTCGATTATTGCATTCAATTCTGGTCACCCCATTATAAGAAGGATGTGGAGGCTTTGAAGAATGTGCAGAGGAGGTTTACCAGGATGCTGGCAGACTTGTAGAACATGTGCTATGAGAAAAGTTTGGATAAGCTGCTTACTGTTTTCTCTAGTGTGATAGAGGCTGAGAAGTGTTTATAATATTATGCAAGGCATAAATACAGTAGGCAGCCGGAATCTTTTTTCCTCAGGTCATGTTTTAAGGTGAAGGAAAAGTACAAAGGAGATGTGTGAGGCAAAATTTTTACAAAGAGAGTAGCAAGGGCCTGAATTGCAATGTGGGGGTAGTGGTATAGGGGTATTTACAAGGCTCTTTGACAGGCACAATGAATATGCAGAGAAAGGAGGAATATAATCAATGTGCATGAAAGAAGGATTAGATTAATTAGAACCGACTGGTCAAATTAGTCTGGCATTATATTGTGTGCCAAAGGGCCTGTCCTGTTCCATGATCTATCTTCTACAGCAGACACACATGAGACTCGTTATCTACTCTGTCAAGCTGTGAAACAATTCCTTTAGCACTGGGACTGTAGCTTCAATGTTCTAATGGTCTGTTGAAACAGATAACAAATAAAATCAACACTTTACTGTACATATGATGCCTACATGGGTGTATTTTCTGAAGTGCCGTTGCGAGCCATGATGTGGCAGGTAGCCTTTGTCGCATGAGAACATCATTTTTATTTATGGAGTGGGGGGGGGGGTGGCTCAAATTCAGTTTCACTGCAAACTGCTGCAGAATGAGCACTTAATAAATGTTGCCAGGGCACTGTCCGAAATCTACAAGGTGTGCTGTCTGAGATCTTGAAGGAGTAGGAGGGAGTTTCAACACAAGCGGTTGTGGTATATTTCAGAATTGACATTTGGCACCCAGCAAATAAGATCCAAGGCTAGGGACTCCCTGCAATCTGCAGAGGATTCAAACTCACAGGAGGCCTTGTGGTCCAAATACGCATGCTCTATGATTCAAAAGTTGCTGGTGAACGCAACAGGCCAGGCAGCATCTCTAGGAAGAGGTACAGTCGATGTTTCGGGCTGAGACCCTTTGTCAGGACCAACCCTTCATTGGTCCTGATGAAGAGTCTCGGCCCAAAACATTGACTGTACCTCTACCTATAGATTCTGCCTGGCCTGTTGCGTTCACCGGCAACTTTTAAGTGTGTTGCTTGAAATTCCAGCATCTGCAGATTTCCTTGTGTTTGCTCTATGGTTCAGTTTGCTTTCAGCAGAATGCCTCAGCAATGAACAGTGGACAGCCTTGAATACTAGATTTAAATTGACAATTGAATATTCAGAGGTCTAAACTATTGATGCAGCAATATGAGCTCAAATTCTATCCCACAATCATGATGACCATGAATTTATCTGATTATTTGAAAAAATAGTTTTCTAAAATCCTTTCGAAATATACATTGCCACTAATTAATTAATTAGTTAGAAAAGAGCTACCAACCAAACATCCTTAATTAAAGGTAGTCAGTAGTCAATCAATAGTAGAGACTGGTGTAATAAGTCATCAAAAGTCATACACATATCACACATAGTTCTCAAAAGAGATTCACATTTATACATGTTACATATGTCAATGGGCTATAGTACTCAACTGCATCTTGACTGCCACTCAAATTATTTGTCTCATTCTGAATCATTTGAGCTTCTTCCTCAAACTCATGGAGATTTTTATTTTTAAAATACAAAATTCTCTTTTATTCATCTGATACTTATATAAATGCTCCATGAGTACTCTAACTATCTTCTGTTTTCACAATCTATCAGGATAAATTGAAATTTCCATTTATACTCTGTGCTATTCTTATAAATTTACTTTACATGATTACACTGTGGTATTTAATTTAGTACATTATCTGAAAAAGTACTGTAGCAAAGGAATTCTGAACAATAGCTGTCTGTGAACCAACAAGCATAAGGTCAGATTATTTGATCTTTTTCATGTTATGTAATGTACGGATCTATTTGTTTTAAAGCAATGACCCCTACCCCCTTAGCACTACGTATTGATCTGTTGTCTGTGCATGCACATTGTTCTTTCTCTCTCTCGCGTGCACAGCAATGTGAATCCAGTTAAAGCTATCTCTCCTGTGCCTGCTTTTATTTAATGTATACATAGTTGTGCAGAAACACAACAATTGGCAACAAGTACAAACCTGAATGTGAGATAATATCATAAACTGCACTGACAGTTATGGGACAAAACAGTAAGAGTTAAACAGCATGAGAAGGCTGTCACAGATGCTAACAGACATGTGAGTACAGTGCATGGTAACAGTGAAAGACACACTGAATTTAAAGTGAAAATAACATGGCAATGGCTTCAGTTAGGAAAGTTGACGAATTTGATAGTGCTAATGAAGACTGGGAGTCATATATCGAGAGGGTTGAACTGTACTGCAATGCAAACAATGTGGAGGAGCAAAAGAAAACCCCTACACTTCTCAGCTTAATGGAACGAGGGATGTGCAGTCTCTTACACAACCTAGTAACCCCTGAAAAGCCAGCAAGCAGGATGATCGACAAAGTTGTTACAAATTTACAAAATCACATGAGCCCTAAACTGCCGGCAATAACTGAGAGATTTAGATTTTACAAAAGGAACCAGTTAAAAAATGAAAGCATTTCTGATTTTGTTACATAACAGTACAAACTTTCTCAGTACTGTAACTTCAGAAATAGACTTTCTGATGCATTAAGGGACAAGCTTATATGTGACATGCATAGTCAAAGCACTCAGAAGAGGCTACTGTTAGAAAGAGACCTAACCTTAGAACAGGCATTGACTATTGTAATATTGTTAATGACTGCCTCAAAGAAGCAGCAGAACTACAGAAAAGGAGGTTAGAATTTGAAATGCATAAACTGTCCCTCAATGGTACAAAGAGCCAAAGATGCTATCGATGTGGCAAATCATCCCATGATGCAAATGATTGTTGGTTCAAAGAAAAAGTCACAGACAAGTTCACAGAGAGGGAGTGTGCAAGGCAGACAAAAAGGATAACCAAAGAGAAAAACTACATTGATTGAAGAGTTTCACACACAAAACTAATCAAACGCATAAAATGACTGAATGTGAAACAGACAACACAGAGACTGACAAAAGGTGAGCTGTCATGCCTAAAATTACATAGCATTACTGAAGCAGATCACAAAATCATATGGATCACAATAGATGTATCTGGTGTAAAACTGAAAATGGAACTGGACACAGGGTCAGCTTTGTCTATAACTTCAGCGGCTGACCACAACAGACTGCTTTCTAAGATTCCATTATGGAAGACTTCAGTGATGCTGAAGTCGTACACTGGTGAAAAAGTGTCTCCCAAAGGCAAACTGAAGGTAAATGTGATGTATGGAGACCAAATACAGCAGTTAGAGCTTTATGCGTTGAAAAGTAGAGAATCAGCACTTTTCAGATGTGAATGGTTGATAAAAATCCAATTAGACTGGCACTCAATCAAAGATCTCAGTGCAACATCAACAGACAACTGCAGCCCAAAGGGTAGTGCTAACCAGAGGCTGTCACAGCTGCACAATGCTAATAAGAAGGAGTTTGAGAAGGGAATAGATAAACAGATCGAAGACTTGGCCAAAAGCCGTCAGGATGCCAGAAGGTACAAAATGCAACCCCACAGACACCATTACACCCATGGGAGTGGCCGTCTTCACCAAAGCAAAGAGTACGTATTGACTTTGCTGGGCTATTCATGGACTCCATATTTCTGATTGCTGTGGATGCTCATTCAAAGTGGCTGGAGGTTATACCAATGAAATCAACCACCTCAGCAAAGACTGTCTCCACTCTGAGGACTATCTTCACCAGAAACAGCTTACTCAAATGAATTGTGAGTGACAACGAACCACAATACTTGTCAGAGTAATCCCAACCGATCATGAAAATAGCATCAGATGTTTTGAGTTAACTCCTCACCACCCAGCAATGAATAAGTAAGCTGAAAGGTTTATCCAAGCCCTCAAGAAGTTCATTAAAGCAATGAACAAAGAGAACATTTCTCTACAGCACAATGTGGACAACTTCCTTTTTGTGTATCAGAATTATGTTCATACAACAACAAATCAAACACCTGCAATGCTGTTCACGAACAGGAATCTGAGATCTCACATAGATCTCCTGAAACCAGATCCCTGGAGGGAAGAGCAGAATAAACAGTTTAGCCAGTTGCCAAGTGAAGCAGCAAGGAGCTTCGAGGTTGGACAGGAAGTCCTAGCATGTGATTACCAGGAAGACAAGTGGACACCCAGTAGGATAGCTACAAGAACTGGACCACTGATGTATATAGTGAATGTTGGAGATCAGACATGGAGATGTCATGTGGACCAGATACTGGCTCAACCGAAGAACCCACCTGAGTTCACCACATCCAACAAGATGGAAACATTACAGTCACTGGACTTATCTCACAGTGATGATGTCACTGACAGCAAAGAGACACCAGAAACCGAGAATGTTGTCTTAGACAAGACATCTACCAAACTTGATACCATTCCACAGATCCAAAGGCACGATGATTATGTTATCATTGATAAGACACCTGCCAAATCTGATGCCACTCCACGGGTCCAGAGGCACTACCCTGAAAGAAACAGAGCATTACTCAAAAGAATGAATCTTTATAACTGTGAAATTAGTTTTGGACTGTTATTGTGAAAGCATGCTTATTTGAAATGTGGGTTATGAAAGGGAAATTAAATGTTTTGTATATATATAGATAGTTTATGTTGCATTAATCTAAAGGGGGAGGAAGTGTAATGTAAGGATCTATTTCTTTTAGAGCAATGACTCTCCATTAGCACTACCTATTGATCTGTTGTCTATGAGTGCACTGTTGTCTACACATGTGCTTTATTTTCTCTCTCGCTCGCTGCAATGTGAATACACCAGTTAAACTATCTCCTGTGTGTGGGCTTTTATCTAATATATATGTAGTTGTGCACAGACACAGCGTTGCTCTTTATTGGTTCTTGCTGTGAACATCTTTCCTATTTGTTAATAATGTCAATATTTAATTTCTCATGAAATGAGTTGATACATATATTCTTGGATTACTCAAGTTCTTTTTAACCTAAGCAGGTGGATAGATTGAAATATATTTAGATTTTAATGTGCATATGATGTGGAGCTACACATAAGAACTAATAAGAGGAGACACCTATGCAACATCAGAGTTTTCTCTGGAAGAAATTGGCCAAGAGGAAAGTTTGGGCAGTGATGAACAGTTATATTATAAGGTCCGTCAGCTGCTGAGGACCTTTAGAATAAAATCGTAAAGTGATATAGCATTGAAGCAGGTTTTACAGCCCGAATGATCTATCCCAATCTAGATTTCTACCCAAATTAGTCACATTTGCCCATGCTTAGCATATATCACTTAATTCTCCAACTTCCAGTAATTGCTACGTTCTCTTTTCTCTTCCCTCCAGATTTATCTGGCCTTCATTGATAATGTTTAAACAACAAAGGCAATATTTTCTTTCATTTTAACAATTATACTTTCTCCATTAACATTTAGTAACTGGACTACCATTTCCTGACCCAACATCCTCTTCAACCACTCTCATGCACATGCCCATAACAAAGGAAAGTGAACATTCCAACTGAATGCTTACATAGCCCATATGAACAGAACTCAACAATCTCCCATACTTTTTATGTAATTAAAAAAAGTTAAATGTCCATTGGTTTAGATGTATTACTTTTATCTCTAGTTATTAAGCCTAATAAATTTCTTAAGACACCCTATACCTCGCTTAATGCCCTCAGACTACTAAAATAAAATAAATATATATATGGATTCAAAAGTCTTTTAGGAAATGGGGATTAGTTCTAATCCTTGATGCCTTCAGCAGCACAAGATCCAGTGCTCCCTTCTTTGTGAGACAGTCAGCTAGGTGTTCCTTTGTAGTTGACCATAGCACGTAATGAATTTTCTGTGCTTGAACGAGCTCCTTGATGCTGCTTATCTCTAGATGAAGCTTTTTCTCTGTAACTGACTTGGTGGATTTGATGGCACCAACCAGAGAGTAGCTGTCTGTGACACTAGTTACTTGTAGAGTGTGGCCAGATAAACTGCATTGTTAATACTATCAGATATTGCAAGGGTTTCTCCTGCCAGCGTATTATGTACAACTCTTCGGATCCATTTTGATTGCCAACAGAGAGGAGAAAATCTTCCCTCTTCTCCCATCAGTACAATTACATGTCCACTTTGAGTACCGCCATCACAGAAATTTCCAAGTGAGGCATCACTGAAGAGAACATGCCTCAGTGAGCCATCTTTTCCAAGCTGTTGAAACTTCAATACAGTACTACTTTTTCAGATTGAATTCTGTGCACTATCTTATTTACCTCATGTAAAGTTTGTGCTGGATATCAAGTTGCAGGTTTCAAACATGATGTCAGGCCTGCTCTATCTGGCCACCCATAGAATCTGACCTGAGTTACTCAGCTTTAGCTTCACTGAGGGGTGCATCCCGCTGTGTGGCACACGAGGATTCCATGTGGATTATCTGAAGATTCCTGATACAGCTTTCTTATTGCAGTTGTACTGCTCCATCAACAACAAGGATATCTGTCTCTACATAGCAAAATCTGTCATGTTCCTCGTCTAATCTGAAAGACTGACTTTAGCTGAGGAATGACTGTTGTGGCAAAGTTTTGTGAGCCTCTCCATATGAAGTCACCGACATGACAGGCAAGTACTCCAATCACATGGCATTCTGAATCTTCCTAATAAAAAAACAGCTGGATCCACTTGTGATAATATCACTGTGAGAAGTAGTCGGAGAGACTCTGGTGCACATGTTGGGGAGTCTTTTTGGAGTTCATTTTGCTCCCTTCCTCAAAACCTCTAACCACAAAGTGTGTTTTTGCTGTAATTCCTGTCAGGAATTTTTTCAGGGTAGACACCCATTTTGTAGACACTGTCTTTTGGCCAATGTCTCTGGCTTCCTCTAACACTCCATTATTTCTCCAGCTACTGATTTTATCCTGTTCTGCCAATTCAAATGACACCTCCTTAGTTACTCAGTCATCTTCATTTCAATGTTTCTCAGATGGACCAGCCTGATCTACATTTGGTTTAATATGAAGTCTGTCTACACATGACATGTTGACTGACTCTGCAGTGCCAGCAACTGTGACTAGTCATAGGTAATTCAAGTTGTACCAACTTTTGTTTCTCCTAGTGGCTTTACCTGCACATCCTAAGACTTTAGCTTTGTATGAGATACCAGTGTTTTGGTCTACAAATCCCATGGTTTGTCCTGTTTTAAGACTGAAATTTCTATGTTGTCTTTGCACTTGTGATGACTTCTGGTTCGGCAAGTCTATTGAGTGCCCAACTGCACTCTCTTCAGCACTGTCTGGGCCACTGTTGAGTCCTCAGCTACACTCTCCCCAGCACTGTCTGTGCTATGTGACACTGTATCACACGTGCTTTTCATTGTTTCTGTCATTCTCCACAGAGTTCTGATCATCTTCAGTTTGTGTTTTATGTAGTCTGGAATGATGCACTCTCAAGTATGTATCTCCATGTCTCATAAGAACATAAGAAACAGGAGCAGGAGTAAGCCATCTGGCCCATCGAGCCTGCTCCGCCATTCAATAAGATCATGGCTGATCTGTCCGTCAACTCAGCTCCATCTACCTGCCTTTTCCCCATAACCCTTAATTCCCTTACTATGTAAAAACCTATATAACTGTTTCTTAAGTATATTTAGTGAGGAAGCCTCAACTGCTTCCCTGGGCAGAGAGTTCCACAGATTCACCACTCTCTGAGGAAAACAGTTTCTCCTCATCTCCGTCCTAAATCTTCTCCCCTGAATCTTGAGGCAATGTTCCCTAGTTCTAGTCTCACCTACCAATGGAAACAACTTTCCTACTATCTTATCTATCCCTTTCCACATTTTGTATGCTTCTATGAGATCCCGCTCATTCTTCTGAACTCCAGGTGACTCAATCTTTCCTCATAGCTCAACCCCTTCATCCCCAGAGTCAACCTGGTGAACCTCCGCTGCACTGCCTCCAAAGCCAGTATATCCTTCCTCAAGTATGGAGACCAGAACTGTACACAGTACTCCAGGTGCGGCCTGACCAGTACCCTGTATAGTTGCAGCATGACCTCCCTGCTCTTGAATTCAATCCCTCTAGCAATGAAGGCCAACATTCCATTTGCCTTCTTAATAACCTGTTGTACCTGCAAGCCAACTTTTTGAAATTCATGAACAAGCACTCCCAAGTCCCTCTGCACAACAGCATGCTGCAATCTTTCACCATTTAAATAATAATCTGCTCTTCTATTATTCTCATGAATACCACAACTCCATCCTGACCAATGACAACTCCAGGACCTTTACATTCAGTACAGTCTGCTCTTTCATGATACACTTTGTCAGCTGTCTCATATTTCTCATCTGCAGGGTAGGGCTGTGCCCTCAGTGCACTTTGAATTCTCTCTGAACACTCTGCTTAGTGAAAGTCCTCCTTAATGCATGCACTGCTAAAATATGTTTCCTAACCTATTCACTACTTGTAGGGCCCCCTAGAGCAGGTGGCCTGTCAACCAGTACAGAGGGAAGTTTTGGATCCAGCCGAACACAAGCTTATACCAGCTATAGCCATGTACATGTGCTTGGTTTTCTTTGCCATAAGGGCCCAGTGCAGGGCTGTGTTCCACTCACGGCCATTGCTTTTCTTTACCTTCAGCGTTACTTCAGTAAGTGTTTGATTGTGTCACTCCAGAAGTCCATTACTCCAAGGACTGTATGCCACTGTTATCTTTGTTTCAATGTGAAAATTCTCTGCCATATCTCTGAATTCATCATTATTAAATTCACCACCATTATGACTAAATCATTTCCAAGGTGGGCCATGCACGTATGTCCAGTAAAGAATGATTTTTTTAAATATCTCTAAGGGTTTCTTTGTGTTTGCATTGTTACTGGCACTGATAACTGAGAACTCGATAATGATGTGGAGATACCACACCATGTATGTCTAAGGCTACTGTTTAATTGTATTGAGATACTAGTGGCAGACTAACCGTTGGCTTGGGTTTGGGCTTTCCAAACTTTTGGCATGTATCACAGTAGTTAGCTATCTGCTTTAGAATGGAAAATCAGTCTGCATCTTTGCTTCCAGAACTCCTGGGCAGTTTCTGAAGTCTATCAGTCGAAGCTCGAGCAACACCTTGCGTTTTTCATCTGGGGTTATATTCTCTGTGGTGGTCGGTGCTTCATTCTCACATTGATTCTCAGTAATATCTTTACCTAGAATGTTTACATCATAATGTCCAAAGCTGGTGAGCTCAAGAGACACTGGCTGTTGAAACATTGCTTGGTCATTTTCTATGTCCAATGCTGCCTCTGCTTTCTCTAGGAAAGTTTTACTCAAGAGTAATGAAATGTTCACTGTTACCACTTCCGTTTCAATGTAACATTTTGTCTGCCCTATTTTTTGTGGGTATTCTCACTCTTCTGATAGAATGAACAGTGTCTCCAAAGCTGAATGCCTTGTAACTGATTGTATCTGTGTAGACTAGTTTGTGCATTTCATTCTGGTTTAGTTCACTTACATAGCTCTCAAGCCACTTTTCTCCACGCACTGCACACGTGCATGCCGTATCGATAAGCGCAGATCCTGGAGATTCTATCTTCAAAATCTCTGCATCAGTTGTCTCTGCATTAGTAAGTAATTCCTTTGCAAACAACGTTACATTGCACTTTTCAGATTTGTTATTTTCTTCAGTTAGCTTAACTTGATTGGTTCAATGCAGACAGTTTTTTGCCCAGTGGTAAATACTTTGACAAACAGGACTTTTCAATCTCCTGCCGCACTTGCTTAGTGAGCTTGTGCTAGGTAATGGTGCTAGGTCTGGTCACTCTGAGACCTACGCTTGCTACTCTCTCATGTCTGTTCAGTGAAGTATGCTGTTTCCTGACTTAAAGTAGTTCTGACCGTTGTCTTGAAAGTCTTATATCCAAAGATTCTCTTCAGGGCCGATTTCATAGATGGAAATGTAAGTTCTCTATATGCGGTTAATGTTAGTTCTCTGTCCTTTATGTATAGACACGGAGTATCCAACAGTTTAAAAGCTAATACAGCACCAGGAAGTTGTATTCAGAATCAGGTTTATTATCACCGGCATGTGTCGAGAAATTTGTTAACTTAGCAGCAGCAGTTCAATGCAATACATAATACTGAAGAAAGAAAAAATAATAATAAGTAAGTAATTCAATCACAGAATATCAGGAATCCATGAAACAAAGGACACACATGATTCTAATGTCCCTCTTATTCAGCACCCAAGCTCTGAGATCATAGATTTTATTCACTGCAGACTGCATGCTTGCCAGCAAGATAATTTGTATTAGGAGTTTAAATCCCTGTTTCCTTAAACGCACTTGTATCCCTGACCTGCAGCCTTTTCATTTATGCATGTGACGGTACTTTGGTACAAAATCAATAATATAATCATCCATATTCCTAGAACTGTCTCTGAAAATTTTCTCAAAGTCCAAATATTCCTCATAAATCCAATCCTTTTCTTCCTTCCGAAAAACTGATCCAAGTGCATTTATTAGCGTATTAATACCACCATCAAAAGCTTTTATCTACTATCCTGCCTACCTGTGACACCACTTTTGGGGAACTTAATTCGGACAATGAGCCTAAGTTAGAACTCAAAATCTGTCATCACGTTGAGAAATCAGAAAAAAATCCACATGACAGGGGGTTCATGACAATTAACTTTATAGTGCATTTTCATACTGAAAGTGAAGCCTGGATTTATTCAAGCTGTTGGTGAGAGAATGAAGTGATACATCACATGGTTTGCATCACTGTTAACTTGGCAAAGTAGCAGTTACCCTTGCCAGCGTTAATTGGGACATCCTCAGGAAGTGGTGATAGAATTTCACATTTCTGCTTCACACAGACTGCATATAGAATGGAAATCAATGCAAACCAGACCTTACTGCTCTTTAATATTAACAATGAACTTGTTTTCTTATGTTCAAACTAAACACTCCTGATGTTCCCATGTACTGAGAATTTCTTTGGCCTAGAAATTCAGCATGTTAGTTTGTATTTGGCTATTTGACTATTCACTCAGGATAATTTTACATCATTTGATTCAAATTAGTTAAGAAGCTTGGCATTAGTTAAATACATAAGTAAGCACCTATTAATTTGATAATTCAATATAACATCTTTGCAAACCACAATATAAACCTTACAGTCCATTATCGATTTTTACTCTTGAAATTTATTCTAATCTCATACCCTCTCATTTCTGCATTTTAAGCATCATTTCACCTTCAGGCCCATGAGAAATGTCATATTGGAGTAGGTAAATGAAGCATTGCTCATTTCTGAAATGGAAAATTCAGATTGAATACAATTTTTTCTAGCAGATAACATTTCCATTGAAGATAGTTATTTGTTAAGATATTCGCCAAAGAGAAGATTTATCCCTGAATCAAAAGTAGTGTGAAACTTCATTAGACACCTCCTAGCATCAAAAATTAAGGCATTCCTTAACGGAATTTCCAACAACTCAGAATTTGCTACTTGCAAATCCCAGAAATCGCATCTAAATGTTTGTGTAGGATTAGAAAACTCTGTATTCTTTGGACTGCAATTTGATGGACTACTCTATTATATATTTCTCCTCTTCAATTTAATATTGCAGTTCTTACACAATAGATTATATTGTGTGAGTGGTAGTAAGCATTTACATATGTGTGGGTTCATCAAAAATAGGTAAAAGAGATTTGATAAAGAGAGATAATGTCAGACAAATTTAACAAAGAAGAATTGAAGAATTTTGCTTTTAGATTTAAGGGTGATCACCTAGGACAAAAAGAAGTACTGAGAGCCTGAGGATTTAGGTAATGTCAATGATTATACTAAAAATGGTCTAATTGTGGCAGAAGATGAATAAAAAGTAATGGTACAGTCAAGGACCGATTATTTTGCTTTGTTGACATTGAGGAAACGGTTGTTGTTATAACACTATTTTTGTCACAATGTACACTGGCAGTATCAGAACTCAAGTTCAGAGGAAAGGCGGACTCTGATGTAGGGATGGCAACTAGTGTTTATTCATAATAATTCCAAAAGAACATCAGTGACTCTGCCAAGTGACACCACAAGAAGTAAAAGTCTCAAGACTGGGAAACATGATTAGTGCTAGTCAGGCATCCACTTAAATAATACAGGTAACATGGAATTCCCCAAGCCTATCAAAATAAACTTAACAAACTTAAACAGAAAGTACCATGAGACGGCATTACAAAGCAAAGTCACTAAAGGAAAACATAAGTAACTCTAAATGATTAATGACTCTTATTAAACAGCAATTAAACATTTCAGGTGATCTAAAAGCCTGGGTCCCAATGACGTATAGTGTCCCACACAGGCCCAAAGAGCTCATTACAGTATCCTCCACCCCCACCCAATGGCCAGCTCCTGACAGCCCAGGGAGACCTGAAAACTTGAGTTCCTAGAACAACTTGAGAGACCTCAGAAACACGAGATGGAGGCCTGGGGAACTCAAGAAGGAGGCATGAGGAACAAGAAGGGAATCTCAAGAGACCGGGAGTCCTGGGAATCCTGAGACTGAGAGACCAGGGATCCCCGAGAGTCTCAGACACCAGGGAAGTTCGAGCAACTCCAGGGAACCTCAAGGGGAATCTCGAGTGGGGCCCCGAGTGAGATGCCTGGATGTCCTTGAGTCAGACTTAGGCGTGTTTGAGATAAGGAGCACATTGAAAAACCTTGGAAACCTTTAAAAGACGTTGGAAACATTGAAAAGTCCTTGGAAACCTGGATGGCCATGGAAGACTGGGAGGGCACATTGGAGACCTGGAGGGCCTTAATGGCCTTGGGATCCTTGAGAAACTTGAGAAAATGAAGCTCAAAATCTATGGAAGGATCTCTTTACTATTTTTCCAGAGGCAATTAGGATACACTCTTAATTTTACAGATTGAGACAGCACAGACAGGCTCTTCTTATCACTGAGCTAGCTGGCTGCCTGTAGATCTGTTTCATTTGTTACATGAATGTTCAATCTTTACAGTCTGTACCATGATTTTCATCAAGAGTTAACTTTACAGTAGCTAACTTTTGTTAGGGTTACTTTACTTGTGTGCTTGCACTCTCCAGCCAGGGATCAGTTTTTACAGTAGCTAACTTTTGGTAGGGTTACTTTACTTGTGTGTTTGCACACTCCAGCTAGGGATCAGTTTTTGGAGCAGGGCTTGTCAGGGTTGCCAATTCAAATTACTGTTTCAGGACGCACTTGCACACTGGAATGTTTACTACCATAAGTATCTCTCATCAGAACATACTGACGGGAATTATGGATTGTAAATGTTAGTCCATCCCACTGCAATTGTTGGCATGTAAGCTTATTTCAATTATTCCCAATAGTGTCCTTCCGAACAGTGATTTGACATTAACATAGGCGTATCATTACTTGCAAGGAACAACATCAGGAAAGTTAGAAACATTGGATTACAACTTTAAAAACCCAGAATGGAGAGCAGAGAAACTCAGCATGTAGACTAGGGAAGCTCAGAACGTGGACTTGAGAAACTCAGAACATAGACTAGAGAAACTCGGAACGTATACCTGAGAAACTTAGAACGTGAACTTGAGAATAGATGGCATTATCACCCAAAGCCAAAAATGCAGCTATTCAACTTCCGCAGGGTTCATTAATTGGTGGGGTCCTTCAGTCAAGATATGCACGAGCAAAATCGGAAACCAAGTGCAGAGGAAAGACAGACGCCAATGTAGAGATGGCGATACGACTTCTTACATAGTAGTTCCAAAAGAACAAAGTGGCTCGGCAAAGTGATGCCACAAGATGTAATGTTCTCAAAACTAGAATCCCATGATTAGTACTCATCAGGCATCCACTTAGATAGTATAAGTTAAATGGAATCCCTGACCCTATCAAAATAAACGAAACGAGCTTTAACAGAAAGCACCAGGAGAATGAGTCATTCAAAAAAAAAACACACAAGGAACTTTAAGCGATTAATGATTCTCTTTAAACAACAATTCTCTTACTAACTCTTCCTTCAGTTAGTCCTGACAAAGGGTCTCGGCCTGAAACATCGACTAAAACTCTTCCTAGGGATGCTGCCTGGCCTGCTGCGTTTACCAGCAACTTTGATGTGTGTTGCTTGAATTTCCAGCATCTGCAGAATTCCTGTTGTCATTAACAATTTCAGGTGCTTTCAAAACCTTGGGGCCCTATGCTCTCTGGTGCCCCACAGATGCCAGATGAGCTCATTACTATTTAATTAGAATCTCTGTCTCCTCTATCTCCTTCTTGTACTCTGACTCATTGCTATTTGAAATATGACCTTCTAAGGTGGGCTGAAGACACCACATTATGAAGCCCCAGTGTTGATAATAATTGTGCTGGAGATACCGCTGCATGTCTTGCTGATTGTCACCTATTGATCAGGATGTCAAGGATCCAATTGCAGGTGGTGGTGTTGAATCCTCTCTCTGCAGGAGGTTTGTGATGAGTTTGCTTGGAATTATACTGTAGTATTGAAGGTGGAGCTGCAGTAAATAAACACTAGTCTAAGGTAGATGTCTTTAGAGTCCAGATGCTCCAGAGGTGAATGTAGGGCCAGGGGAATGGTATCTGCTCTCGACCTGTTTTGGCATGGGAATTAATTGTGGCAATCTACCAAATGGTAAAACCTTCTTAAAAATTAAAACTTGCATCATTCAAGAAAGGAAATCTGTTATATTTGCCCAGAAAACCATTCTTTTCAGGAAGCACTTATGGACAAACTTTAAATTCCAACCATGACAGCCAGGTTCATATTTGAGAACAAATGGATAACTAATTTGAAATGAGCAAATATGCTCACAGCTGATGTTTGGACCAGTGCTGATAAAGTGCCATTACCCTTAAAAAAAATAACTCTCCTTCTCTATGCACAGATGCTGGCTGACTTGCTGAGTATTTCCAGTACTTCTTGTTTTTTTCAGCGTTTCTTCACATGCAAAATTTTGCTTTCGTACATATGTTTCAAATCTCTCACACATATAAAATGATGTGCATGTCTTTAAGAACTCAGATTTTTACATGATATAGATCTTTGATAAATTGTCACACCAGTCACTGCTGTTGGTTTTGAGCTGCTCTTTCATAGAAAACATAGAAAACCTACAGAACAATACAGGCCCTTCAGCCCTCAAAGTTGTGCCGAACATGTCCCTACCTTAAAAATTACTAGGCTTACCGATAGACCTCCACTTTTCTAAGCTGCATGTACCCATCTAAAAGTCTCTTAAAAGACCCTATCATATCCACCTCCACCACCGTTGCCAGCAGCCCATTCCATGCACTCACCACTCTCTGAGTTTTTTAATAACGGGTGTTTTCTGCTGCTACTGTATATGCCCATAGAAAGCAGCAACAACAACGAGTCTACAAACATTATATCATTCTTGTTGATGTAGCCATGCACCTTTCTATCTCTTTAATTTTCTTCAGCCCTATAACCATATGAAACACTCTGAGATACCTGTCCTGCTCTAATTCTGGGCATTCACTTATCCCCGCATGCAGTCAATCCACAATTTTTAGCTATCTACTAAAATCTGAGACTAGAATTGTTGAGAGATACAGCACTGAAACAAGACCTGTGTCTTGTCAAGTCTGCACCCAATATCAAGCACCCTTCTTCCACAATCCTACTCCAATCCATTTAGTTTTCACACTTTCCCATTACTATGCCCTCTTAGAGTCAGAAAGTCATAGAAAGGTAGAGCACAGAAACAGGTCCTTCAATCCACCTAGACCATGCTGAAATCACTTAAGCTGCCTACTCCATCAACCTGAACCAGGACCATAGCCATCCATACACCACACCCAAACTTCACTTGAACGTTGAAATCAAGCTCACATGCACCACTTGTGCTGGTAGCTTATTCCACACTCTCAAGACCTTCATGTTCCCCTTAAACTTATCACCTTTTAGCCTTAACCCATGACCTCTGGATGTTGTCACACGCAACCTCAACGGAAAAAGCCTGCTTGCATTTACCCTATCTATACCCCTCATAATTTTGTATACCTCCATCAAATTTCCTCTCAAGCTTCTAAGTTCTAAAGAATTAAGTCCGAAACTACTCAATCTTTCCTTATAACTCAGGTCCCAGAAACATCCTTGTAAATTTACTCTGCACTCTTTCAACCTTACCTACATCTTTCCTGTAGGCAGGTGACCAGAACTGCACAAAATACTCCAAATTAGGCCTTACAAACGTTTTGTACAACTTCAATATAGCATCCCATCTCCTATACTCAATCCTCTGAGTTACAAAGCTTTCTTTATGACCCTATCTACCTGTTGTGTCACTTTCAATGAATATATTCCCATTTCCCTTTGATCTACCACACTCCTCACTGCCCTATCATTCGCTGTGGAAGACCTACCCTCATTGGTCCTAACAAAGTGCAACACCTCACACTTGTCTACATAAAGTTCCATCTGTGATTTTTTTCAGCCCATTTTCTCAGTTGATGCAGATCGCTCTGCAAGCCATGACAACATTCCTCGCTGTCCACTATACCCCCAATCTTGGTGACATCTGTAAATTTGCTGATCCAGTTGACAACATTATCATCCAGATCGTTGATATAGATAACAAACAACAATGGACCCACCACTGATCCTTGTAACACTCCACTAATCACAGGCCTCCAGTCAGAGAGGCAACCATCTTCTACCAGTCTCTAGCTTCTCCCACAAACCCAATGTCTAATCCAATTTACTAACTCATCTTGAATGCCGAGCTATTTAATCTTCTTAACTAACCTCCCATGCGGGACCTTGTCAAACGCTTTGCTAAGCTCCATGTAGACAACATCCACTGCCTTGCCTTCATTCACTTCCCTGGTAACTTTCCTGAAAAACTCTATAACATTGGTTAGACATGCATGAAGCTATGCTGACTATCCTTAATCAGTTCATGTGTATCCAAATATATAGATATCCGATCGCTTAGAATACCTTCCAATAACTTTCCTACAACAAATGGCAGATTCACCAGTCTATAATATCCTGGCTTATGTTTATAGCCTTTCTTAAACAGCGGAACACCATCGGCTATCCTCCAATCCTCTGGTACCCCACTGTCGCTAAGAATGAATTAAGTATCTCTGCTAGGGTCCTCACAGTTTGTGCACTTGCATCCTGTATGGTCTGATGGAGCACCTTGTCAGGCCCTGGGGATTTATCCACATTGATTTGCCTGAGGACAGCAAACACCTCCTCCTCTATAATCTGTATAGGGTTCATGAAGTTGAAACCACTTTGCCTCACTTCTATAGACTCTGTATCCATCTCCTTAGTAAATACAGATGCGAACAATATTACTTAAGATCTCCCCCAGCTCTTTTGGCTCCACACATGGATTACCATACTGATATTCCAGAGGACCAATTTTGTCCCTTGGCTCTTTTAACTCTTAACATATCTGTAGAATCCCTTAGGACTGTCCCTTACCTTGCCTGCTAGGGCAACTTCATGCCTTCTTTTAGCTTTTCTGATTTCTTTTTAAGTGTTCTCTCTCATTTCTCATAATCCATAAACACTTAATTTTTCCTACCTACCTATACCTGCTATGCAACTCTTTTTTTCTCTTAACCAGTGCCTCAATATATCTTGAAAAACCAGGGTGCCCTATAGTTGTTACCTTTACCTTTTATTCTGACAGGTACATACAAGCGTTATACTCTCACAATTTCACTTTGAAAGCTTCCTGCTTACTAATTACACCTTTTCTGGAAAACATCCTGTCCCAATCCAGACTTGCCAGTTCATTTCTGATACCACCAAAATTGGCCTTTCTCCAGTTTGGAATCTCAACCTGCAGACCAGACCTACCTTTCTGCAAATTTACTTTGAAACTAATGGCATTGTGATCACTAGGTGCGAAGTGCTCCCCTACACAAACTTCTGTTACCTGCCCTGTCTCATTCCCTGATAGCAGATCAAGTATTGCACATGCTCTCTTTGGGACTTCTACATACAGATTAAGGAAACTTTCCTGGACACATTTGACAAACTCTATCCCATCTAGTCCTTTTATAGTATGGGAGTGCCAGTCAATACATGGATAGTTAAAATCTCCTACTATAACAACCTTATGTTTCTTGCAATCTCTCTACAAATTTGGTCCTCTAAATCCCTCAAACTGTTGGGTATCTGTAATATAACCCCATTAACATGGTCATACATTTCTTATTTCCCTGTACCACCCATAATGCCTCACTAAAGGAGTTCTCCAGTTTGTCCTGACTGAGCACTGCCATGACATTTTCCCTGACTATTAACGACACCCCTCCTCCTTTAACCTCTCCAGCTCTGTTGCATCAAAAACAATGGACCTCAGGAATATTGAGGTGCCAGTCCCGCCCCTCCAGCAGCCAAATCTCATTATTTTTTTTTCAATTATGAAGACACATAGTCCTCTTTTATTATCATTTAGTAATGCATGCATTAAGGAATGATACAATATTTCCTCCGGTGTGATATCACAAAACACAGGACAGACCAAGACTGAAAAAACTGACAAAACCACATAATTATAACAGATAGTTACAACAGTGCAACAATACCATAACTTGATGAAGAAGTCCATGAGCGCAGTAAAAGTTCAAAGTCTCTCAAATGTCCCACATCTCACGCAGACGGGAGAAGGAAGAACTCTCCCTGCCATGCCGACCACAGTCCAACTCTGAGTCATCCGAAAACTTCGAGCTCTGATCAGCTGTCCGACACCAAGTACTGAGTGCCATCTCTGTCTGAACGATTCGACCTCAACCTCAGTCGCCAACAGCAGGCAAAGCCAGGGATTTTGAGGCCTACCCTCCGAAAGATTCCCGACCATGCAGTAACGACAGCAGCGAATGAGCGTTTCAGAAATTTCTCCAGATGTTCCTCTGTGCTTTCACGTGCCCCTCCATCAAATCAGAATTGTCCACGTCCCCTATTTAACAGATATGATATCATTTTTCACCAGAGGGCTGCGCACGCACGTTGCGCTGCTCTCTCTCCTCCCCCCTCAATTGGCTACAATATCATAATTCCAGGTGTTGATCTATGCCCTGAGATCATCTTGCATTGAAATGTATGCAGTTCAGGACACTATTCGCACCATGCTCAATCTTTTGATTCCTGACTTTGTCTGAGATCTTACTAATATCTGTCTCCACAATCTCCCCATTCACTGTTCTTGCACTCTGGCTTCCATCCCCCTGCAACTCTAGTTTAAAACCCACAGTGCAGCACTGGTATTAGTACTTTTTAGCACTTTTCGCAGGTGTAGTTGTCAGGTTCACTGGAGCTCTCGCTGCCTTCCCATATCCTGCAAGAGGAACATTCCACTATCCTGTCTGGCATCCCTACTGTTCCAGCTGAGCAAATATAAAGAAGTGGGTAAAAAACTCTACCTAAAGCTTGTTTTTGCCTTCTCTGACTAAAGTCTCTCCATTTTGAAGCCTCGAAGACCTAATACCTCAAAATCTCCACTCTAACTCTGCCACTCCAATGATGGCCACTCCACTTGCCCTTGCCTTACTTTAATTGGTTCTTGCTAATCAATCTCAAATATTGATTGGTCGTTGCTCAAAGCTCCAAAATTGCCATAAGTCGCTGCCTTTTCTACTTAATCAGTGAACCTGAGTGAATTATGTCTTCTCAAGCTTCTGATCTCTCCGATTAGCCACTGGTCAAAGCACTTCTGAAAGCCTAATACCCATCTGCACTCTGGAGACAATTTACTGTAGCCTATACCAACCTGTACATCTTTGAGCTGTGGAAGGAAACACAAGCCTCATCATGATATTTGAATTTTAATCCTTGGATTTAGCAAGTTTTTGATTCTTTTGAGAGAAACAAGACTAATTTGTTTGTTCCTCCTTTTTCATAACTCTATCCTTTGATGCCAAAATTCAACCTTGTAATGGGACCTTACACTGAATATAGTGACAATATCCATGCATATATGGTGCCAGTTTCGAATAGCAAACTACCACAACTGAACTCACTTGAAAAATTGTTCTTTTTTAATTATACTGTCCTCGGCTTGCTTCTGAGTAAAAAAAGAATGTTTGATGTTTAAATTTGTGTCAAAGAATTGTTCACATTATATTTTCATCTATAAAGGCTGCTTTGATCATTTGCAACACTTTCTTATTAATGTGATACTTGAGAAAAGCAGATTTTAGTTTTATCAACTCCACCCAAGAACAAAAGTGTGCATAAATATATATAGCACCACATCATTCTGGATCCTGCCCAAGCCAACCCTGGGGACACACTAACATTCTGCAGAAGGCGTGGCTCCCAAAGTTCTCAAGGCCTCCCCACCACAGCTGTTTCACTTGGTGAGTGAGTGATGATAGGTTAAGACCCTGCCCACACACCACCCTGATGACTTCCTGACAGCGTATATTGAAAGAACGACATTTCACTTTGTCCAAATATCTCTGATCAGAAACTTCTAGGAACAAGAAAAAAATAATTAATAATTAAAATACTAAAAATAAATTCACTTTTAAACAAAATTGACTGAAATCAATTAATAATAATAAATATAAATTAAACTATGATGAAAAATATATGCTTTTCTCTTTGAACGATAGTCAACAACCCTTGTAAATGAATGTGACCAGCTGTGACTGGCATAAAACAGAGGTACCAGATATGGAATGTACGGACTTACCATTGAGTCCAGGGCCAGAACAGGAGGCCAGCAGAAGCCACATGTACGTTTCTAATATACACACTGCAGTGAACAGGTGCAAAGGTACAGAACATGTTGACATGTGTATAGCAGTTACCTTGTGGTTTTCTGCAGACTAGCTGGTTAGCTGTTAGTCTGTTCTAGTCCATTAAAACAAACCTGGGATATCTTGAGGCTAATAGAATCCATTAACATGTAAATTAGACAACACCTTTATGTTATTTCAAAAATGAACTTTATTCACAATGCAAAATATTTACAAACATTAAACAATGCAAAACGTTTTATATTCATGGTCAATACATTCTTTTTTGAAACAATAGCACCTGATATGGCCCCCTAGGGTAATACACCATTTCAATGTTTGAGAGGCTTCGACACACAACTCAGCACCTCCATGAGTGGGAGTGGAGTGACCCTCGACTGTGGTCCATTCCTACAGAACCTTTGCATTGACTGCACCAAGCTTCAGTGCACCCCTCAGCACATACTCCTGTAGCCTGGAACGTACCAGCCGGCAGCATTCCCTCATGGACTTCTTGTTGCGTTGACCAGCAAGTTTCAGGCAGATCAAAGACTACATATCTAGCAAAGGGACATGCACTGTTATATTGATAAGTAAGAAAACTGGTGTCCAAGATGTCCTCTTCCTCTGGATTTGGCAGGACAGTGGTGTAGATGTTGCATCACTGCAGATCAGGTTTACTCCTCACCTATGATCCTAGCTGTGTAGATTTTGCACATTCATCCTGTGATTAGGTTTCCCCCAGAAACTACAGTTTCCTCTAATATCCTAATGATCTTCAAGTTGGTAGTTTAAATGACTACTATAAGTTGTCCCTAGTGTCCAGTGAGTGGGAGAATCTGAAAGGAGTAGACAGGAATGTGGACAGAATAAAATTGGGGTATAAATTGGGGTTTGATAGTTGGTTTGGGCAACTGAGTGTAATGCCTGTTTATTTGGTTGATGACATCTTGCTTACAGAGATATTAATGAAGAACATGTGCAGGTATGAAGCTGTACTTATCTGAAATATGAATATCAAACTCTTCCAAAAATGAAAATTTGTTCATTCTAGCATCAGCATTTTTTTGATGGTGTGATAAATCATAATTAAGATAACCTCTTAGGCAACATGAATAATTGTTAATGAGTGACTAATTGTTAACTTGTCAACTGTCACACTTTAAATAATAGAATATATTTTTAATGAACGTAATTCTGTGCTGTCTAAACTTCATAACCCTGTTACCTTTTTACAGTTCTTACCATCTCCTTAATGATTCTTACCCAATCTGTCTTTTCTGCAATTAGTTTTGCTTTGTGTATGTAATTTAAAAATTAAATAAAGATGTTGACACATCATTTCAGAATCAATGTTACTCATTAATAATAATTCATGTTGAAAGATTAAGGAGTGAATTGGTACTTTGTTTTCTTCACACAGGTCCTTCAGCCCTTCTCCCCTGCAAGGTGAGATATATCTGCTAGATGTTTGGCTGAGAGGAGCATCCAATGCAAAAACCAAAAAAGGTCCTTGAGAAGGAGGAAGAGTAATATGTGGCCAACATCACTTGCTATCTGGCAACCATAAAATCTAAACTTTTGCACAATAGTGTGACAGTGCAATAGTAATTTCACTTCTCTCACTAACTCTCCAAGATGCAGTCTATTTATTCCATCCTTCACTCCTTCAGTGACTGCCAGCTGGGTTATACATGCTCCTTTGCTGGTTCAAATGTAAATCCTGAACTCAATATCCAGCCCAAACCAAAACTTAAAATATGTAGATTTATATGAGATACAGAGCTCATTCTCAGGATTCAAAAAATTAGAACACTTTTTGTGACCATCAGAGAGCAGGATGCTCCATAACACTATAAACTAGAAGTATATTCAATACCAGAAACTGAGGAAGGTACATCCAGTATACTCTGGAAAGATAGAGAAAGATCACAATTATGTCTTCGGGTTCACAAATATGTTCATCAAATGCATATCATTCCTGATTTTACACCACTGAAGAGAAGTAGTGTATGCATTTGCTAGGCTGACAATAACTTCATACTTGCATGTACTTCTAAAGAGTAGGCAACAAATTTAGTTTTAAAATGAGTCAACAAGCCTGAAGCAGATATTTTATTTCATTACTTCCAGAGCTATTTTGCAAAATATATTTATCACCTGCTGAAATTTAAATTCCATGTACTCAGAATCAAAACAAAAGCATGACAGTCTCCTTTTAGTTGCTCTGCTGGTAGTCAAAAGTTCAATATTTATTTCACTGTTTGATTCCAATTAATTTAAATCATTTCCAAAAGAAAACAATCTTTGTTATTTGTTCTGTGTCTTTGCTCCTTTTATTTATTTTTAATTGGAAGTTGGCTCTGCTTCGTTTGATAAAGGGCAGGAGTATCCCTTGAAGCCTTTATCCATGTGGTGCATGTGTCCTGCATTTCGGCTTACATTCAACATAGGTGCAATACACTAAATATAGAAAGGAGGAGTTATTTGATGGGTATTAACTTGTTCTGTTCATCTTAAAAAGTTCACCTGCAAATAGAATTTATGCTCCATGATGTTATACACTGAAGATTTTGTTCTTTTTAATTGTTGGAAGCATTAAATAGAATGGTCCTCTACTTTATATTCACTGTACATTATTTTAAGCATAATCCTCAGCATTGCTTCACAATTCCTGGAAAATAATTAGAGAAGAAGTGGGAACAAAAAAAAACTTATCATGTGGTTTCTCTACAAATCATGAGGTATCCAAAGCTGAGCAAATCAAAATCTTTTCACACTCTTTATTTACTTTGTAATAGACATCTAAAAATATTTTCAACAGCATTGTCTGTCATTTAGATTTCATTGCTTCTCAGTCTTTCAAGGAAAGAATAAATTTGTCCCGGAGGATCCATTTCTATCACAGCATGGGGCTGTGGAGCAGTGGAGAAAATGGACAGTACTGCAGAGGTAATAGCACATCATAGGACATAGAGCATAGACAAGTGCAGCTGAGGAATATGCCCTTCGCCCCATGATGTTTTGCTGAACCAGCTAAAAAGCAAATCAAAAACATGCAAACGTTAATACCTCCTACCTAAACAATATCGATATCCCTCCATCTCCCTCACATGCATGTACCTATTTAAACATCTCTTAAGAGCCTCTAATGTATTTGCTTCTATCACCGTGTAAGTCGGTGCACTCCAGACATCTACCACTCTCTTAACTCTCATATCCTGTTTGAACCTGCCCACTCTCACCTTCAATGCACTCTGCGATTAGACATTTCTACCAGGGGAAACAGATACTTCCTGTCTACTCTATTTATGTTCCTCATTATCTCATAAGCTTCTATCAGATCTCCCCTCAGCTTCTGCTGCTCCAGAGAAAACCACCCAAGTTTATCCAGCCTCTCCTGATAGCACACGCTATCTAAACCAGGCAGCATCCTGGTAAACCTCATGCAACCTCTTCAAAGCCTCAACATCCTTCCTATAGTGGGATGACCAGAACTGTATGCAATAGTCCAGATGTGGCATTGCCAGAGTTTTATAAAGTTGCAACATAACCTCTTGACTTTTGAACTCAATGCTGCGACTAATAGAAGCAAACATTCTATAAGCCTTTTTAACCACCTTATTGACCTATGGGGCCACTTTCAAGGAGCTAGGAACTTGGATCCCAGGATCTCTCTGCTCAGAAGCACTGTTAAGCATCTTGCCCTTAAAAGAGTACTGTCTCCTTGCATTTGCCCTATTGAGGTGCAATACCTCACACTTAAACCATAAGATATAGGAACAGAATTAGGCCATTTGGCCCATCGAGTCTGCTCCACAATTTCATCATGGCTGCTCCATTTTTCCTCTCAGCACCGATCTCCTGCCTTCTCCCTGTATCCCTTCATGCCCTGACCAATCATAAATCTATCAACCTCTATTTTAAATATACATTAAGACTAGGCCTCCACAGCTGCCTGTGGCAATGAATTCCACAGATTCACCACGCTCTGGGTAAAGAAAAAATTCTCCTCATCTCTGTTCTAAAAGGACACCCCTCCATTCTGAGGCTATGTCCTCTGGGTTTAGACATTCCCACCATTGGAAACATCCTCTCCACATCCACGCTATCAAGGCCTTTCACCATTTGATAGGTTTCAATTAGGTCACCTCTCATTCTTATCTGGGTTAAATTTCATCTGCCATTTCTCTACCTATGTTGGCAGCTGATCTATATCACATTGTATTCTTTGCCAGTCTTCTACACTATCCACATCTTCACCAATCTTGGTATCATCCACAAACTTACTAACCAACCCATTTACATTTTCATCCAGGTCATATATACATCGCAAACAGGTTCCAGCACAGATCCCTGTGGAACACCACTAATTACAGACCTCCAGCTCAAATAAGTCTCTTCAACCACTACCCTCTGTTTTCTCTGCATAAACCAATTCTGAATCCACACAGCCAGTTTGCTGCACATCCCATACAACTTAATCTTCTGGATTATCCTCCCATGAGGGACTTCATCAAATGCCTTACTAAAATCCATGCAGATAACATCCACTGTCCTACCCCCTCATCAATCTCTCTCATAACCTTGTCAAAAATCTCAATCAAGTTGGTAAGACACAACCTGCCCTGCACAAAGGATGCTAGCTCTCCCTACTTAGGCCATGGGCTTCCAAATGCTCATATATCCCATCGCCAAGAACTTTCCCCAGCAATTTCCCTACAACTAATTTGAGAATCTCACCAGTCTATAGTTCACAGGATTTTTCCATGTTCTCTTCTTAAATAGAGGTACAACATTAACCACTCACCAGTCCTCCAGGACCCCACCTGTGCTAGAGGGGACATTAAAATACTGGTCAAGGCCCCATCAATCTTATCTCTGCTTTCTTCAGTAACTTGGGGTAAATTCCATCGGACCCTGGGGACTCACCCACCTTAATAGTCATTAGGAGGCCCAACACTTCCTCCTCCTTGACCTCAGAAGTATCTGTCAGGGACTGAAGGTATGCTAACATTAATTGATCAAACTTTCTCTGTTTTTAAAGAGTTACATATGTTCAGAAATCAAATACTATGTAATCTGTGTGGGAAATTCTAGAAGGATTAAAAATGTCAGGTTCAACCAGTATCAATGAAAATGAAGTCAAATGTAATATTGCCGTTTGGTTCTACTAAAACTTATCAAGCATTAACAAATAGTCAGAGGTCAAACAGGAACAACGACACTAACGTAGTCACCCACTTCAACGTTCTGTTCACAGAAAACCAACAAATGTAGTTTTGGCCACGTCATTGTCTTGCCAGTTTAGCAAGAAAGTTTATAATGCTGAAAATGATGGAATGAATTACAATGCCAACAACTCAGCAGCACTGACTATTCTTCTACCCTCAAATAGAGCTGAACTTTACAAAGGCTCATTTGTAACAGCCTTGCAAAATGTCAATTTTTCTCTGTCAGTTCAGACATTATAACAGTGCAGTGAAACAGCTCATGAAACTGGGGCCTCACGCTGCCAGGAACCCAGGTTTAACCCTGACCTTGGCGCCATGCATGAGGAACTTCAATGTTATCCCTGTGTCAGAGTGGGTTTTCTCCCAATGCTCTGGTTTCTTCCCACATCCCAAAAATGGGTTAATATGTTAACTGGACACGGAAAATATAGAGACTATTGATAGTGATATGGGGAGAATAAAGTGGGTTTCGGTGGGATTAGTTTTTAAATTGGTGGCTGATGTTCAATGGAAACTCCATAGGTCAATGTCGTCGTCGTGGTGGCTATCCCTCGAGGTCGAGGATGATGGTCTTTGTTTTGTTGATCTACTTATGAGTTCTCAAGTGGTTTATGAGTCCAATCTTGGCATTGAAAGTCCTTCCGCATTCAGGACAGGTAGTTCCAGATGGCAGATTGGGCTTTGATTGTTGCTGCCTCTCTTTCCATTTCTTCTCTTTACTTCTAATTCTGCACATCTGTTGGCTTCGAAAGTTGCTGTTCCTTCTCGGATGATGGCTTGCAGAGTTTCCTGTCCTTGGTATTGGTTTCCCAATTGTTGATGTCGATGTTACGCTTCTTCATGTTGGCTTTTACGGTGTCTTTGAATCTCTTCTGTTGTCCGCCTCTTTTACATTTGCCTTCTTTAAGCTGGGAGTAGAAGATTTGTTTCAGCAGACCTTCGTCTTTCATCTGAACAACATGACCGCTCCACCTTAGTTGGTTCTTGATGACGTAGGCTTCAATGCTTGTTGTTTTTGCTTCATTTAGCACACTGACGTTGGTTCTTCTATCTTCCCAGCTGATATTTAAGATGTTTCAAAGACAGCGTTGATGGAACTTTTCAAGTGCCTTCAGATGTCATCGGTATGTTGTCCAGGTTTCTGATGCATACAGGAGTGTTGGGATTACCACTGCTTTGTACACTAACAATTTGGTGTCTGTTCGGATGTCACGATCATGAAAGACTCTTGTTCGGAGACGTCCAAAAGCTGCTCCAGTGCATTTAAGACGATGTTGGATCTTGTCATTAACGTCGACTTTGGAGGAGAGGTGGCTTCCAAGATACGGAAAGTGGTCCACGTTTTCCAGGGATGTTTCGCCAAGTTGAATTGATGGTTCTATCCGATTTGTCTCAGTAGGTGATGGTTGATAGATGATCTGACTTTAGAGACTCAGCAATCGTTACCATCTACAAGGAAAGGCAATCGGTCCGAATGCGGAAACTATCATGGAATTTCTCTGTTAGCAACAGCAGGAAAGATCCTCATCCACATCATGAACAACCAGCTCAAGCCTTTAGCTGAGATGATCCTTCCGGAGACACAAGCTGGTTTTAGACCATCACGTGGAGCAATCGACATGATCTTCACAATGCAACGACTACAAGAAAAATGTCATGAGCAACCAGAACCTTTGTACATGGCATTCATCGACCTCACCAAAGCCTTTGACTCGGTATCAAGAGAACTCCTATGGGATATCCTATCCACCTATGGATACCCTGAAAAGTACATTCAAATCCTGAGACTCCTCCACGATGACATGCTTGCCACAGTCATGGTCAACAACAGTAACAGTAACTGTGAGCCTTTTCAAGTTAGATTAGGAGTAAAACAGGGATGCGTGCTTTCTCCACTTTGTTCACCATCTTCATTGCGACAATCATCCATATTATCAAGGACGATCTATCCCCAGGAATCAAAATTGTCTACAGAACAGATGGCAGACTTTTCAATCTTTCCCTTCTCAAGTCCAAAACGAAGACATCCACGAGTTCCCTCATCGAGGTCCAATACGCAGATGACAGCAGTGCTGCAGCTCTTTCAGGAAACCACTTACAACAGATTCTGACTGCCTTCAACCGTGCATACATGAAACTTGGACTTACCGTCAATTCCAAGACGACTCAGGTCAATGTACTGCATCCATCTATGACTCTATGATGAGGTTACGTTGACTTTCCATTGGGATATAAATCCTTGGTTGCCAGCTGCCTTCCTAGAGGCTTCCAAATTGGCAAGACGTATATTATTTGCTTAGCCAAAGTTAAAGCATGGTCAGAATTTGGGATGGCGCGGTAGCGTGGTGGGTAGCGCAACAGCCTACAGTAGCAGTGATCTGGCTTCAATTCCCGCCACTGCCTGGAAGGAGTTTGTATGTTCTCCCTGTGACCGTCTGGATTTCCTCTGGGTGCTCCAGTTCCCTTCCGCAGTCAAAAGATGTACCAGTTGGTAGGTTAATTAGTCATTGTAAGCTCTCCCGTGATTATATTAGGGTTAAATTGGAAACTTCTAGGAGGTGTAGCTCAAAGGGTTGGAAAGGCCTATTCCTCACTGTATCTCAATAAAATTTATGATAACAATAAAGCCATTGATACCATTTACTTGGACTTTCATAAAGTTTTTAACAAAGCACCCCACAAGAGGTCAATAATCAAACTACAGGAGGTAGGGATTCAGGATGAGGTGTGCGAATGGGTGCAGAATTGGCTCAAAAAACGTAAACAATGAGTTATAGTGAGAGGATCATTTTCACATCTGGAGGATATTAAAAGTGGGGTTCCACAGGGTTCAGTTTTGGGGCCACTGTTGTTTTTAATTTACATTAATGATTGGATAAGCACCTAACAAATAGACCAGTAAAGTTTGCAGATGAGACAAAATTAGGGGGATGGGCTGATAACATTCAGGCAGCAGAATCAGTACAGTTAGATATAAACAAAATCCAGATGTTGGCAGATAAATAGCAGATGAAATTTGATGTAAGTAAATGTAAAATATATATAGAAGTAAAAATATTAGATATAAATATACATTGGGGGTCTTCAGTTAGAAAGTGCACTGTATCCTGGTAGACTCACCAGTATCAACATCTATACAGACTCCCAAACAGTAGTAAGGATGTGGCCTATAAATTACAATGGTAAATAGAAAATGCATGCCAATGGGCAAGGTTACAAAAATCATGGGGGAGTTCAATATGCTGGTAGATAGGGAGAATCAAGTTGGTGCTGGATTGCAGGAGGGGAAATTTCTAGAACGCCTACAAGATGGCTTTTTAGAGCAGCTCATGATTGAGCCCACTACAGGATCAGCTATTCCGAATTGGGTGTTGTGCAATGACTGAGAAATGATTAGAGAGCTTACAGTAAAAGAACCCTAAGAGGCAAGTGATCATAAAATGATCAAGTTCACCCTGAAATTTGAGGAGGAGAAGCTAATGCTAAATGTATCAGTATTACAGTGAAGGGAAGGGAATTACAGAGAGATGAGAGAGGAGTTGGCCAGAATTGATTGGGAAAGCACATTTTCAGCATGATAGCAGAGCAGGAATGTCTGGAATTTCTGGAAGCAATTTGGAAGGCAGAGGATATATAGATCCCAAAGAGGAAGATGTATTCTAAAGGAAAGGTGACACAACCATGGCTAACAAGGGAAGTCAAAACCAAAGAGAGGGCTTTTAATAGAGCAAAAATTAGTGGGAAGTTTGAGGATTGGGAGGCTTTTAAAAACCAACAGAAGATAACTGAAAAAGTAATTAAGGTGAAGATGAAATACAAAAATAAGCTAGCCAATACTATTAAAGAGGATACCAAAAGTTTCTTCAGAAACATGCAGCGTATAAGAGAGGTGAGAATGGATAACACTGGAAAGCAATGCTGGAGAAGTAGTAATGGGGGACAATGAAATGGTGGATGTACTGAATAAGTATTTTGCATCAGTCTTCGTTGTGGAAGAAACTAGCAGTATGGTGGAAGTTCCAGGTGCCCGGGGGCAGTGGGGGAGGGGCACGGGGAGCATGAAGTGTGTGAAGTTAACATAACTAGAGAGAAAGTTCTTGGGAAACTGAAAGGTCTGAAGGTAGATAAGTCACCTGGACCAGATGGTGCACACTCCAGGGTTCTGAAAGAGGTGGCTGAAGATATTGTGGAGGCATAGTAATGATCTTCCAAGAATCACTAGATTTTAGAATGGTTCCAGAAAACTGGAAAATTGCAAATGTCACTCCACTCTTCAAGGGAGAGGGGCAAAAGATAGAAAACTATCATACAGTTAATCTGACCTCAGTAGTTGGGAAGATGTTGGAATCGATGATTAAGGATGAGGTCATAGGGTACTTGGAGGTACATGATAAAATAGGCCATAGTCAGCATGGTTTCCTCAAGAGAAGATCTTGCCTGACAAATCCGTTGGAATTATTTGATGAAATAACAAGCAGTTTAGACAAAGAAGAATCCACTTGATGTTGTGGACTTGAATTTTAAGAAAGCCTTTGACAAGGTGCTTGCATGAGGCTGCTGAACAAGCTATGAGCCCATGGTATTACAGGAAAGATTCTAGTATGGATAAAGTTCTGGCTGATTTGCAGGAAACAAAGAGTGTAAATGAAGGGAGCCAGTGACTAGTGGTGTTCCACAAGGTTCTGTATTGGGAACGATTCTTTTTACGTCATATATCAATAATTTGGATGATGAAATTGATGGCTTTGTTGCAAAGTTTGCAGATGATATGAAGGGAGGTGGAGCGGCAGATAGTTCTGAAGAAGTAGAGAGGCTACAGAAGGTTTTAGATAGATTTGGAAAATAGGCAAAGAAATAGCAAATGGAATACAGTGTTGGGAAGTGCATGGTCATGCACTTTGGTAGAAGAAATGGAAGTGTTGACTATTTTCTAAATAGGGATAAAATACAAAAAACTAAGGTGCAAAGGGACTTGAGAGTCCTTGTGCAGGATTACCTAAAGGTTAATTTGCAGGTCAAGTCTGTGATGAGGAAGGCAAATGCAATGTTAGCCTTCATTTCAAGAGGACTAGAAGAGAAAAGCAAGGATGTAATTTAATGTTGAAACTTTATTTGTGATGTGCAGAGGCTATGGAATCATCCTTAGACCAGTTTGAGTGATTAGCTGAAAAAATTCAATGTAACAGGAAGGTGTGATTTAATGCGATCTATAACCAGCCATTGAAAGCACTTCATTATTGTTGAGGTCAGTGTCACTGGATTGAGTCATTGAGGCAGGTTACTGTTGCCCTCTAGAGGACTAGGATGATGGTGGCTACTTTGAAGCCTGAGAGTACGATGGACTGTTCCAGAGATTTGTTGAAGATATCTGTTAGAACCTCTCTGAACTGAGCTCCACAGTCCCTCAGCACCCAACCATGTACATTATCAGGCCCCACAGCTTTACATGGGTTGATCCTGGCTAGATCCGTCCGCTCATCAGCTTTGACCAGGGAGCTGCCTGCTCCTTGGGGGCAGTGAGGGGAGGGGGGGTGGGAGGCTTCCTTACCAACACATCATTCTGTGCATCAGACCAAGTGTAAAAGACATTCAGCCTACCGGGAAGGGAATTGTTATTGTTGTTGATGCACAGGGAGGCAAGACATTGGGGCTGAGAGGAGAATTGCATCAGCCATGATGAAATGGTGGAGATGACTCGACAGGCCAAATGGCCTAATCCTGCTCCTATTTCTTATGGCTTTATAATGGTTTGAATGCCCTGCCCAATGCAGGTCATGACTCTGATGTCACAGAAGTGGGTGTATATAAATAAAAATTTATTTTTATATTTCTTAGAGTAATTGTTTATGCATTGCATTGTATTGCAGCTACAAAACAAAAAAATTTCACAATGTAAAAGGATAAAACACAAGGGCAGGGCTATGATGAGGAAAAGTTGGCAAAATGAAGGTATGTATTTTTGCTACCTATCGCTCATAAGTAAGAATCAAACTGCATTTGGCACATTTTCTCAACTCAAAACTTTTGGCCTCTTGTTGTCCACATTTACCTGGGCCAGATGCTGAGGACCAGATATGCTGCCTACACCAAGGAGGTATCCAGCAAGGATACTCAGATGTCAATTGCGAGTAGACCTCAGGGTTTTCTTTTAAGTTTCCTGAGACATTGATTGGAGACAAGGCAGAGAATGGAGATTCACCTCTTGCCAAATCAATGAAATTCAAAAACATTGCAAATTCATTATAATTTTTGCGAGAGATTAACAAATTAATTTAAAACTTAGAATCTAACTCCTTGTGAATTCCTCAACATCACCAATTTCTTTCTGGGCTGTTGACGACAGAAGCTAGACTCAGCCCATTTCCGTGGGTGGTGCATCAAGGATTAGCTATGATAGTGCCATCATCTTCAATGGCAACATCCTAACATTGAAACCATAGAAACCATAGAAAAACTACAGCACAGAGAAAGGCCTTTTGGCCCTTCTTGGCTGTGCCGAACCATATTCTGCCTAGTCCCACTGACCTGCACACAGACCATATCCCTCCATACACCTCCCATCCATGTATCTGTCCAATTTATTCTTAAATGTTAAAAAAGAACCCGCGTTTACCACCTCGTCTGGCAGCTCATTCCATACTCCCACCACTCTCTGTGTGAAGAAGCCCCCCTCCCATGTTCCCTTTAAGCTTTTCCCCCCTCACCCTTAACCCATGTCCTCTGGTTTTTTTCTCCTCTTGCCTCAGTGGAAAAAGCCTGCTTGCATTCACTCTGTCTATACCCATCATAATTTTATATACCTCTATCAAATCTCCCCTCATTCTTCTACGCTCCAGGGAATAAAGTCCTAACCTTTCTCTGTAACTGAGTTTCTCAAGTCCCGGCAACATCCTTGTAAACCTTCTCTGCACTCTTTCAACCTTATTTATATCCTTCCTGTAACTTGGTGACCAAAACTGAACAATACTCCAGATTCGGCCTCACCAATGCCTTATACAATCTCATCATAACATTCCAGCTCTTATACTCAATACTTTGATTAATAAAGGCCAATGTACCAAAAGCGCTCTTTACGACCCTATCTACCTGTGATGCCACTTTTAGGGAATTTTGTATCTTTATTCCCAGATCCCTCTGTTCTACTGCACTCCTCAGTGCCTTACCATTAACCCTGTATGTTCTACCTTGGTTTGTCTCTCCAACATGCAATGCTTCACACTTGTCTGTATTAAAGTCCATCTGCCATTTTTCAGCCCATCTCTCCAGCTGGTCCAAGTCCCTCTGCAGGCTCTGAAAACCTTCCTCACTGTCCACTACACCTCCAATCTTTGTATCATCAGCAAATTTGCTGATCCAATTTACCACATTATCATCCAGATCATTGATATAGATGACAAATAACAATGGACCCAGTACTGATCCCTGTGGCACACCACTAGTCACAGGCCTCCACTCGGAGAAGCAATTCTCTACTACTACTCTTTGGCTTCTTCCATTGAGCCAATGTCTAATCCAATTTACCACCTCTCCATGTATATCTAGCAACTGAATTTTCCTAACTAACCTCCCATGCGGGACCTTGTCAAAGGCCTTACTGAAGTCCATGTAGACAATATCCACTGCCTTCCCTTCATCCACTTACCTGGTAACCTCCTCAAAAAACTCCAATAGATTGGTCAAACATGACCTACCACGCACAAAGCCATGTTGACTCTCCCTAATAAGTCCCTGTCTATCCAAATGCTTGTAGATTCTGTCTCTTAGTACTCCCTCTAATAACTTACCTACTACCAATGTTAAACTTACCGGCCTATAATTTCCCGGATTACTTTTTGATCCTTTTTTAAACAACGGAACAACATGAGCCACTCTCCAATCCTCCGGCACCTCACCCGTAGACAGCGACATTTTAAATATTTCTGCCAGGGCCCCCGTAATTTCAATACTAGTCTCCTTCAAGGTCCGAGGGAACACTCTGTCAGGTCCCGGGGATTTATCCACTTTAATTTTCCTCAAGACAGCAAGCACCTGCTCCTTTTCAATCTGTACAGTTTCCATGATCTCACTGCTTGATTCCCTCAATTCCATAGACTTCATGCCAGTTTCCTTAGTAAATACAGATGCAAAAAACCTATTTAAGATCTCCCCCATTTCCTTTGGTTCCGCACATAGCCGACCACTCTGATCTTCAAGAGGACCAATTTTATCCCTTACAATCCTTTTGCTCTTAATATACCTGTAATAAATGGCCATAAATGCTTCTGCAGGAGCATCAGTATAAACAAAAAGCCTGCTCTCCAGGGCAAGGACCATAATTGTCTCCTGATAACTGTTGCTCTGACACCAGTGAGGGCCAATCTTCAGTTACATATTAGCAAGTGCCTTTTACTGTATCTATTTGGGTTCTGACGCAGTTAAACTACTGACCATAAATGGAAGTTGAGAAACCATTCAGTAGTGTAGTGAGGAATATGAATGTTACTCAGGAATATTGTTTGATAGAGATTGCTGTTGACTAAGTGAAGCAGATGTTTAACTTTGAACAAGGTTTGAGGCTATCAGACTGGCTGTTGGGGGTGGGGGAAGGATTTTCTGACTAACCACCCATGTGATTCAAAACCTCTAGGACTTCATGCTCATTATTCACACTTAGGAGACTTTCTGGGTCCCAATGGAAAGAGAGCCTCTCCCCTTTTCTCCACTTCTTCATCTATGCCTCTGTCTATGCTTCTGCAGCCCACTTGAAAATATCAGAGCATCCATCCTTGCCTCTAATCAGCCAAATCTTTCAACCAGCTCCTGAAAGCTATGAAAGGGTCTCCAACTTTGTTTACAGGCATAAACCACCTCCCCTTTAATCAGAGCTGGCCAACTTCTGCTGACAATGGGCACTCACAAAATAGGGCAAGCAAAACTGACATTAGTGCAAACTGGATGCCAAAATCATGATAATGTGGCTGATGCTTCACAGTAATGACATGTTGCACCAAGTCAAATGGGTACAGATTCATCATTACATCCTGCCCACTTGGCAACTGCTACTTTTCTTTACTACATGTAAGCTATCTGGCAACTTCATAGAATTCTAATAGAACCAGATATATATATATCAAAAACAATTTTCATATTTTATGTTTAATCTTAAATTTAAGTGGCATAGCCTTTTGTGCAAGATCAGCAAATTTTATGATCATTTTGTTATTAAAGTAAAACAGACCCCTTCAGAATAATAAATACTCAAGTATTCTTTTACGTAGACTGCACAGTGCAATTTCTTGGCTTTCATTCCTTTTGACATTTCAATCCCACAGCAAAATAACTGTGTTTGTTTTAGTGAACACTTGTTATTGTCAATGCTATAAATCATTCCCCTTTTTGACCCTCCTCTGACTTTCCTTCCACCAGTTTTAATTTTGTCTCTGCTGATTTTGCACTTATTTTCTTTAGCTTTGTTTGATTATATTGCCATTTATTTCAATCTAATTGCTACATTTTTTGTGTATTACAGACAGAATTGTCCAACAATAATAGAATAGCAAAAAAATTAATATAGAAGGATATTCAAAGTGTTGAAACTTGTCTTTTTCCTATACAGTGTACAGTGGTGCTAGAAAGGCTGTAAACCCTATAGAATTTCCTCTATTTCTGCATAAATATGACCTAAAATGCAATCAGATTTTCACACAAGTCCTAAAACTAGATAAAGAGAACCCAATTAAATAAATAATGCAAAAACATTATACTTGTTCATTTATTTATTGAGGAAATTGATCCAACATTACATGTATTTGTTTGAAAAAGTATGTGAACCTCTGGGGTATTGCCTTCTACAAAAGCTATTTGGAGTCAGAAGTTCTAATCAATGAGATGAGATGGGTTGTAGAGGTACCCTTCCCTATATATAAAAAACACAAAGTCGGGTTCCTGACATAGCCTGCTCTTCTCAAAAAAGATCTACTTATGTGCACCATATCTTGACCAAAACAACTGTCAGAGGACCTTAGAAGAAGAATTGTAGAGATGCATGAAGCTGGAAAAGGCTACAAAAGCATTTCTAAAGACTTGAGTGTTCATCAGTCCATAGCAAGAGAAATTGTCCACAAATGGGGGAAACTCAGTACAGTTGCTACTCTCTATAGGAGTGGGCATCTGGTAAAGATCATACTAAGAGCACAACATGCAATGCTGAAGGAGGTGAAGAAGTACCCAAGGATAATAGCAAAAAACCTGCAGAAATCTCCAGAACTTGCTAAAGTCTCTGTTCATGTGTCCACTATAAGACAAACACAGAACGAAAATGGTATTCATGGAAGGACACCACAGAGGAAACTACTGCTCTCCAAAAAAAAAAAAATCTCAGGTTTGCAAAACACCACCTGGATGTTCTGCAACACTTCTGGAACAATGTTCTATAGACAGATGAGACAAAAGTTGAACTATTTGGCAGAAGTGCCCATTGCTATGTTTGGAGGAAAAAGAGCACTGGACACCAGCACCAAAACCTCAACCCAACTATGAAGCATGGTGGAAGGAGCATCATAGTTTAGGGTTGTTTGCTGCTTCAGGGCCTGCTCAGCTTGCAATTGTTGAGGGAACAATGAATTCAAAATTGTATCAAGATATTTTACAGGAGAATGTCAGGGTGGCTGTCCATCACCTGAAGCTTAATAGAAGTTGAATAATGCAACAAGACAATGATCTGAAAGGCAAGAGTAAATCAACCACAGAATGGTTTAAAAAAGAAAATTACTGTTTTGGAATGGCCAAGTCGAAGTCCTGACCTCAATCCCATAGAAATGTTGTGGAAGGACCTGAAGCAAGCAGTTCATGCAAGGAAGCCCACCAACATCCCAGAATTGAAGATTTTTGTAAGGAGCAGTGGCCTAAAATTCCTCCAAGCCAATGTGCAGAACTGATCAACAGTAACCGGAAACATTTGTTTGAACTTATTGCTGTACAAGGAGGTCATACCAGTTACTGAAAGAAAAGGTTCACATACTTTTTCCAACAAGTGCATGTAATATTGGATTGTTTTCTCAATAAATAAATAAACGAGTATAACGTTTGTTGTGTTATTTATTTAATTAGGTTTTCTATCTCGGTTTAGGACTTGCATGAAGATCTGATCACATTTTAGTTCATATTTATGCAGAAACAGAAAATTCCACAAGGTTCACAAACTTTCTAGCACCACTGTATGTTTCTTTTATTCAGTCAGTTAACGTTGTCCTATCGTTAAAGTATCAGAAAACTACAATTTGTCAGTATCTGTGATTTCTGATTTGTCTAGCACATCCCTAGAAGCAGCCAGTACAAATGATCAAAACTTTCACAACTGTTACATACGCAATGATGCAGTAGCTCACCAATGGTAAACACAGTTTCAGTTTTGTTCCAATTAACAGACAACAAAGCTACCTCACTTGATTTGAATTCTGCTTCACATTAAGATTAGTATTACTATATCTGATATAGTATTACTATATCTGATAACTTGAAATTACTTCTTTCTCCACTGATGTTGCCTGAACTCTTAACCATTCTTTATATTTTTGCTTCAGATTTTCACCATAGCATATTTTGCTTTTATATTAGTTATTAAAACCTCAAGTGCATAGATTGGATATTTTTAATATATCTTGCTAATCCTATCAGAGATATTTCAGAATTTTCCTTTCTTGTGCCTCATAAATTACAAGGTTTTTTTTTTCACTTTGTGAGTCAGCAGATCTGTTATTTATTGAAATGCTCCCAATTTACTTTCTGCCTCCAGTGGATGTAAAGATGTCCCATGATAATATTTACAACATCCTCTGCCTCCTCCCCTGCAGCTCAAGCTTTCTGAGGCTCCTTGATCAAGCCTTCATGGAATACCCATATAGCAGAAACCAAACTGTCACAATGAGAACGGACCCAAATGCGAGACACAGACACTGAAGTACAAGGAACAGGACTTGACTGGAGTAGGGACGTGACAGGATACAGGCAAGGAGCAGGGACAAGAACACAGACCTGGGCTAGGGAAAGCGGGACCAGGACTAGGAACCATGGACTAGGAGACAAGGCTCGGACTCCGAGCCCGAGACTGGACAAGGACCCAGAACCTGGGTATTGCCTTGGGCTCAGACCCCAGAACCGGGCAAGGACATGACATGGCTGCAGGCTGGAGTCTTGGGTCTTGGGACTTGAGCTTGGCTGTGGGATCGTCGAGGCTTGGGTTCTTGGAGCTTGGCTGCAGGATCGTGGTGGCTTGGGTTCTTGGAGTTTGGCTGCAGGATCGTCGAGGCTTGGGTTCTTGGAGCTTGGCGGCAGGATCGTCGAGGCGTGGGTTCTTGGAGTTCAGGGACAGACTGGGAACCAAATATCAACATAAAGCTGGGACTCATCTTTAACATGACACTAACATGAGACAGGACAGAACATAGACATAGAGCCAGGACTTATCCTAAGACAAGCCGGGACTCAACTTCATCTTCACACCAAGGTGATACAGGTCCCTCCGTCAGATAATGGCAAAATGGCCAGACTTACCCAACAGAGGCCAGGACAAGACAAGACAAGACAGCACCCCCCACAGGGCAATAGCCAAACAGGCTGGCTTACCCCACAGAGGCAAGGACAAGACAAGACAGGACCCCCCTGCAGGGCAATGGCAAAACAGCCTGGCTTACCCCACAGAGGCAGGGACAGGAAGAGGCAAACACCAAAGAACAACAAACAGTTCCATCTCTGCTCCAGGGAAGCTCCAAGTCTCAGTTTGGCCAGCAACCTCAGCTGGCTACAGAAACAGCCGGATCCCTACCTAGCTCAGAGTGGCTGGCAGCCACTCAGCTGGCCCAGGAAACAGCCAAATCCACAAAGACTACTCCAACGAGTGGCAACAAGGCTCCCTGAAGCAGTGGTCCTCCAACCAGGCTTAGAGATCACAAATGGTTTCACTAGCCTTCAGGTTGCTCCAAGGGAGACTAACAAGACAAACCAGCAGGTCACACTCAACCCCAAGGCTACTTATATTCCAAGCCCCAAGGTGGGAATCAGGTGCTTATGATTAACTCAAACAAGGGACAGCTGGAAGATCCGGAGTCCTGAGGCCACGGACCAGACCGTGAACCAGAATGCGGACTTCATGGACAGGACCATGACACAAACAGGTGGAATTTTGATCCCAATTTCCTTTATAATTTTGAAGTGAGCTTCCCATTTATAATTTAACACAGAAAGCCCTCTCACTTTCGTGATGCAACTTCTGGCAGCTCAGGAAGAGGTTTCTTTTTACGGTAGTGATGTCCTTCAGGAAATGAGGTTAAATAAACCAAACAGTGAGGATACTCATTTGACATATCAAAGAAATGAGCCATCAAATTCTATAAAGGAACCTTGGAAGAACTTGGAGTGGTAGGACATTCCTCACCCTAATTCTGAAGTTATCTAGACATGATAAGCACTAGGTCAGAATGGAAATGATGGAGCTGGTCAGCTCCTGGTGAATCATCTTATTGGAAAAGGTTCAATGACTTCAGTAAATGATCAAAGGTAGGTTCAACTCTGCATTTTTCATCTCACTATAAATAGTCTTTCCCAAACTCTTTTACCGCAAAATAATCTCTTCCCTTGTCTTCATCATATCCCTCATCATCTATCATTAGAGAGCAACACAGAAACCAGTATCTCATCCATAGACTCTGTCTATACTCAGGAAAGCAGCCAGCATAATCAAAGTCCCCACCTATCCCAGATATTCTCCTTTTTCCTCTCTTCCATCAGACAGAAGATAGGAAAGTTTGAAATCACACACCAGGAAGCTCAAGGAGAGCTTCTACTCCATAGTTATAAGACATTGATAAGATGTTCTCTTGACCTTTCATTCTACTTCATTATGACCTTTCACCTTATTGTCTCCCTGCACTGCACTTCTCTGCTGTTGTTGCTCTTCATTAAGAATTCAATTATTGTTTTACCTTGTACCACTGAAGGCATTGTGTAATGATTTGATTTGTATTAACAATATGCAATACAAATTTTTAGAACAGTACAGCACAGAACTTGGGCCTTAAAGGGCCTACAATTTAGTGCCGAACCAATTAAATTAGTAAACAACGGCTAACTATTAACCTCTTCTGCCTCCACAATGTCCATATTCTTCCATTTTCCTCACATTCATGTGCCTATTTAAACATCAATCTCTTGGCCATGGTCTCTTTCTATACTTCTTCCTGCCTCAGGAAAGCACCCAGTATGATCAAAAGCATCACCCACCCCAGATATTCTCTTTTACATTGTGCCTCGATACATGTGACATTAATAATTTAATTTCAGTTCCAATTCATTAGGGTGCTGTAGTGTATTTACTATTTTGGTAATATTTGAGTAATATTGTTAATGTAATTTGATTAAGCATTCTTTGCTTGTTCTCATAATTCATTAGGGCTTATACATAAGAAGTATGTGAATGGCATACAACATTATGCCACTATATCAGATATTAGTGCCTCACTAACAGAATCTACTATACAAGTACATGCTTTCCAGCTCCTATATTTTTCTTTCAACTAGTTTTTGGAGTTACAAAACATAACAGTGGTGACAAGGAAGTTTTAAAACAAACCTGCGATTACCTGCTGAACTATGACATGTTTTTGTTTCTTCAGAAGGGAAAAGAGAGATATTTGAGTTTAAAAAATTGTAGCACTTTTTTTTCAGAAGGGGAGACAGTCAGTCAAGTTTAAAAAAAAGGGAAGAAAATGGACGAAATTAACAAGCAACAAATACCATCACAAGTTCATAAGCTGGGAATACTGGGTGATAATAATAAATAAAGCAGAAGTTGCTGGCTACTCAGAAAAATAGAGGTGTTCAATTACACAACAGAAAACTGGATGATGTATACTGAATGATTTAAACAGCATTTTGAAGCAAATGAAATAGCCAATGTAAAATGAGTGCCAGTGTGACAGAGTGCAATAATTGGAAAAGCATACAGTTTGCTTAGAGGTTTAACTGCCCCAACCAAACCAGCCAAAATGAACTTTGCGGATATTGTGAATGTAATGCAGGATCATTTAGAACTATTGTTGATTGAAGAAAGCTTTAGGTTTAATAAGCACAATCAAAAGGAAGGGGAGTCCATTTCAGCTTACTTGCTGAATTGAAGAAATTGTTGAAGCATTATCAGTTCAGTAATAGGCTTAGTGAAGCACTGGGAGATCATTTCAATTGTGGAATATTGCAAGCAAGCATTGGAAAATACATCTCTTAACTGAAGCACAACCCATATTTGAAAAACCAGTTGAAATAGCTGTATCAATGGAATCGGCAGCCTGAGACGCAATTGAGTTGCAGTCAGGAGTGAAGATGAGCATCAGCAAAATTACAATGTATAAACAGAAAACTGCATAGCCAGATTAATTTAGTTACTGCTGTGGCAGGGGCTCACATACACCAGACCAATGCGGGGTTAAAGGCAAAACTTGCAGAAAATGCAACAAAGTAGGACACATACAAAGATAAATAGATTGCACCGGGAAGAAAAACAGATAAAAAGTCAAGATACAATTTCAAGAAGAGCACTAATCTGCATGCTGTTGATGAAAAAATTGATAATGATGAGAGTGACACAGGACTGTGTAGCGTTGAGATTTACAATGTGAAAACTAACATTAGACAAGCAACTTTGATGTGTGTTGCTTGAATTTCCAGCATCTGCAGAATTCTTCGTGTTTGCCTAGACAAGCAATGTGGCTTACAACAGAGTTGAATGTCAGATTAACTAAATGGAACTGGACATTGGCTCAGCTGTTTCAGTCATTCCACAAAATGAGTTTGAATGGCATTTCAATGATACTGAACTGAAGTCTGCAAATACAGTATCCAACTAAAAACTTATAATGGTGAAAAGATAACTCCTGGGTCTCAACAAAAGCTGGGAAAATCAAATTAAAGCAATGCAAAAGTCGATGGGAATTCTTTATTTGCAGGAATATTAGTTTACAAATTATCCATTTAACATTGTACTTTTACGCGAATTCATGTGTAAAAGCAGTTTCATACAGGATACATTGAGTGGGGCCACTCCTATCAGAAAGTTGAACTGCTAACTTCATATTTTTCCTTTATCAGACATTTCTGCTTTGAAAGAGATAAATCAGCTCTTAAAGGCACATCCTATAACGTGTTTTGGTCTGGCACAAAAGTACTCAGGAAAATATTGAGCTTAGTCAATGAAATGGTCTCCATTTTAAAATAGATTTCTTAGTCCAAATATTTTATTGATTAATCTCCCTGCTCCCTCATGTTTTGAAGCTTTTTAAGTATATATATATATCAGTGTATTTTGCTGGAAGTTTGGCCTCACTGATCATCCCAAATCTTACTGTGGCTGGGGTTCATTTCAGTAGGGCAATGGAAACTGCCACAGAAATTGTTGATCATTATATTCCTTCTCCACGTACTTCTCTTCAACTCGATGACAGTTTTTTATTTGGCTGCCACAGCAGTGAGTGCAGTAAAACCTAGCACAAAGACATGGCAATGGTGGAGCATCAATATAGATCAATTTATATCTTTCAAGCTACAAAATACCTCAGTGCTATTCAAATGTGTTTTTTGATAAATCCATGCTTATTTTGTTGGAGGATCAAATGGATACTGGCACTGATTTCAGTGATGAATTAATATACAAAACTTAGGTGAAACCCAATTTCTAGACAATGAAACAACACATACACAATGCTGGAGGAACTCAGCAGGCCAGGCAGCATCTCAGGAAAAGATTAAACATTAGACATTTCCGGCCGAGATCCTTCCTCAGGACGGGAGAAAAAAGTTGAGAAGTCAGAAGTAGCCGGACTACAACAGCAACCCCCTTATCTGCAGTTTTGATGAGTGAGGTTAGGGTTAGTGCAGCCAGACTACTCCAACACCACTCCCCCCCCCCCAATCTAGACAATGATTTATTTTTATTTATTGAATTCTTATACATCAACAATTTGTGAATAGATTTTATCTCAGTTCTTGATAGCCAAAGGTATTCAATGAAACTACAAACTAATATCAACTTACACATTGTTAGCACAGTAAATGAACTAAGGTGTTGCACAAGCAAACTTTCAAACAAAATCTGGCTTGATGTCATGTAAAAGGGTATTACAGCAAAGCTTGGTCTAAGAATGAGGTAAGTTTTAAGGAGAGTTTACAGAAGGAAATATAGGTGGGCAGGGAGTCCTGGCAATGGAATTCCAGCACTTAAGATCCTGGTGGTCAAAGGCATGCCTTTAATGGTGAGGTGAATGAAACTGAAGATCCGAAAAAGGACCAAAATTTTGAAGTGTTGTAGTGCTAAAGAAAGACTTGGAGGTATGTGGAAATAATAATATTGCGAAATTTGAAAAAATGTGAGAAGTTTAAATGAACTAAGAGTCATTGCTGGTTGGCATAAATTTTTCATCAATCAGGCCCAACTAGTGAAATAACCTATAATTAAACTATTAAACTCTTAAACCCAATTAAACTATTAAACTATTAAACCCATAATCTTCCAAACCTTTCCAATCGATGTTCCTGTCCAATGATCATTTAAGATTATTAATAAACCAGCCTCAGTCACTTCCTCTGTCAGCTCATTCCAATGATTATACCACCCTTTATGTAAAAAGGTAGTCAATGAACCCTTTGTTCCCATTAATTCTTTACCCTCTTGCCTTAAAATTACATCTGCTCATTCTTGATTCACTAACACTGAAAGAAAAACTTAGCATATTTGCCCTATCTGTGCTTCTCATTATTTTACAGGTACACACCTCTATAAGATGACTCCTGCACTCCAAGGAATAAAGATTATAAGAGCATAAGACACAGGAACAGAATTAGGCTATTCAGCCCATTGAGTATGACGGCAGAACAAAGGTGGCAGAAGTTCCTGGGAATAGTTAACAAGGCGCAGAATGCATATGTCCGACAGAAGAAGTCGTCCTCAAATGGCAGGGCGAGGCAACCGTGGCTGACATGGGAAGTTAAGAACTGCATAAAAGCTAAGGAAAGGGCATAGAATGTAGCAAAAGTGAGTGGAAAGTTGGATGATTGGGAAGCTTTTAAAATCCAACAAAAGGAAACTTAAAAAATGAAAGAAGGGAAATGATGAAATATGAGGGCAAACTAGCCAATAATATAAAGCAGGATACTAAAAGCTTTTATCAGTTATATAATGAGTAAGAGGGAGATGAGAGTTGCTAATGGACCGCTGAAAAAGTATGCTGGTGGAGTAGTAATGGGGGACAAAGGATTGGCAGATGAACTTAATAAATACTTTGCTTCAGTCTTTACTGTGGAAGACATTAGCTGTATGCTTGAGGTCCGTGAGTGTCAGGGAGCAGGAGTGAGTGCCATTGCTATTACAAAGGAAAGAGCGCTCGGAAAACTGAAAGATCTTAAGGTGGATAAGTCACCTAGATAAGATAGACTACATCCCGGGGTCCTGGAAGAAGTTGCTGAAGAGATAACAATTGCGTTGGTCATGATCTTTTATGAATAGGGCATGGTCCCGGAGGACTGCAAGATTGCCAATGTCACTCCACTTTTTAAGAAGGGAGGAAGACAAAAGGGAAGAAATTATAGGCCAGTTAACCTAACCGCAGTGGTTGGGAAATTGTTGGAGCCCATTATTAAGGATGAAGTTTCGGGTTAATTCACTGGTTGAGTCAGTGATAAGGAGGACAAATGCAATGTTGGCTTTTGTTCCAAAGGGAAAAGAATATAAAAACAGAAGATAATGCTGAAGTTTTATAAGACATTAGTCAGGCCACACTTGGAGTATTGTCAACAATTTTGGGCCCCTTATCTCAGAAAGGATGTCTTGTCATTGCAGAGTCCAGAGAAGGTTCACAAAGATGATTCTGGGAATGAAATGGTTCACATATGAGGATCATTTGGCAGTTTTGGGCCTGTACTCCCTGGAAGTCAGAAGAATTTAGGGGGCTCTCATTGAAACGTAACGAATGTTAAAAGGACTAGATAGGGTGAATGTGCAGAGGATGTTTCCTCTGGTGGTGGTATCCAGAACTAGAGGGCACAGCCTCAAAATTGAGGGGCGACCTTTTAGAACATAAGTAAGGAGGAATTTTTTTAACCAAAGAGTGGTGAATCCATGGAATGCTCTGCCACAGACTGTGGTGGAGGCCAAGTCCATAGATATATTTAAAGCAGAAGTTGATAGGTTCCTGATTGATTGGGGTATCGAGGGATATGGTCAGAGGGCAGGTGTATGTTGTATGGTCTTATACCTCTGTCTTATGGTCTTATGGTCTTATACCTCTTCCTTTTCTGTTACTTGTAAGAATGCCATCCCCTTCTTTTAATTCCTCTGTCTCTGCTGTATTTGCTCTCAGGATGAGGCTTTTCATTCCAGTACAAAGGCGATATCTTCCTCCTTCAAGAAAGGAGTTTCCCTTCCTCCACCATCGACAGTGCCCTCAATCACATCTCTCCGTTTTGCACGTTTGCCCTCACCCCAAATTCCTGCCACCCTACCAGGGATAGGGTACCTCTTGTCCTTACCTGTCTACAGATTTTAGAACTGACTTATGAGGGGTGATTGATAGGTTCGTGGCCTAAGGTAGAAGGAGTCAATTTTAGAAAACCTAGCACATTTATTTTTCAACATAATCCCCTCCTACATGTACACACTTAGTCCAGCGATCGTGGAGCATACGGGTCCCTTCTTTGTAGAAGTGGTCCTCAGCAGGGGTGATTGATAAGTTTGTGGCCCAAGGTAGAAGGAGATGAGTTATTAACTTCAAACTTTCTGCATTATCACTCAAAGAGTTGAACTGCATGTGCATGTAACAAGAACGTCTTGGACCTCCAGGTGGTCCACAGCAGGGGTGATTGATAAGTTTGTGGCCTTGGGTAGAAGGAGATGACATAGCTCTTGTCCAAGACGTCGACTTCAACAAAGGATGGATCCGTATGCTCCATGATCACTGGACTAAGTGTGTAAATGCAGGAAAAATAAATGTGCTAGGTTTTCTAAAATTGACTCTTTCTACCTTAGGCCACGAACTTATCAATCACCCCTCGTATTTATAACGTTTTTGTTGAAGAAATTATACAGAGTTCCTATGTTGTTGTCACTGGGCAAAAATTGCACAGCACAAGATTTTTGCACACACTGGTCATTACAAATTAGAGGGAACTTTGCTACACACTGCATCTACTTGTTTACCTACCGCCCCACACTCAGCCTCATCACTCCAGTTCCCATCTCCTAGCAAAATTTGTTTAAATTCTCCCCAATAGCTCGGGCAAACATACCTGCAAGGATATTGGTCCCCTGCAGGTTCGGATATAACCTGTCCTTTTTGTACATACTCTATATTCCCCGGAAGAGATCCCAATGATGCAGTAATCAGAAACTTGGTCCCCTGCACCAATTCCTCAGCAACACATTTATCTGACAAGTCATCCTATTCTTCCTCTCAATGATGCATAGCACAGTCAGCAATCCAGAGATTGCTGTAATGAGCTCATCTAGACTGTGCGTGGAATGGAAAACGTTAGGCTCCAAAAGTTTCTAAAAGCACCTGAAGTTGTAAATTGTCTTAACAAGAGACATAATCCAAGGTGTTTTTTGTTTAATCTTGTTAAATTGATTTTGACTGGCATATATTTTCTGTGGTCTGTGGTTACTTAAAGTGGATTTCCAATTGGTGCTTATTGCAGGGTCCTAGTTTTAAGAATGTTTTATTTTGCGGTGTTGCTCGGTTGAGCTACCAATGCTCTATTAGAATTCCTACATATGTATAAATTCTTGTTTCCATCTCTACATGGAAGTCTGTTGTTCCTCAGCACCTGGGTTCAGTTATTACCTGTGCTCACCATGACAAAAGTGCTTGCAATTTAATGGATCAGGTGAGCTTAAGCAATAGCTTTGACATTGGTTGGCTGGAGGTAAGGCTGCTATCTATTTTCAATTCCACATTCTGAGTCTACATTCCGAGTGTCTCAAGCTTCTCCAGTCTACGTCCAATGTTAATGAGGTCCGCTTGGCCTCCTATGGCCCTCCAAGTTTCCAAGTCTCATTTCACGTTCCTGAGTTTCATTCCATATTTCTGAGTTATATTCAATTTATTCCTTAGGCTTATTCAATGATTCAAGATCCCCAGGCCTGTCTCAAGTTTATCAGGTCTCCCCGGGCTGTCAGGTGCCGGCCACAGAGAGAGGGGTACAGTAATAAGCTCTTCCTGCCTATGCAGGGAACTAGGAAGCACTGGGCTCCAAAGCTCTCTAAGAGAGCCTGAATCTGTTAACTATTTTCAGCTCTCTACCTAATTTCCTATATTCTCTCTTATACTGTATATACAGTTAAGAATGCATATAAGAACCCATGGAATTAAGCTTGTTAGTGGCTTTATCCACCAGCTTATTTACGTTTTGAAATGTCAAAGAATTGTTTTCTTCAGTTCCACAGAGGTAGTAGTTACTTCAGACATTCATACACCCACATACTGTTCACGAATAATGTTCATGTTATGACAAGAACTCATCAGCTCAATACTGGATGAAGACTACACGATGGAGCTCTAGCTATCAATAAAGCCCGCATATTAGCCTTTACATGCTAGTTCAGCATACTTCAAATTGCTGAAGTGCAACTGGTGTAAACCATCAGAAATAGTCCTACATATTATAATTTTCTTATTTAATTAGCTCTGATTATATTTTATAGCTTTGAGTTTGCTGGTATCTTTAAGCTTAATATTAAGAAAAGAAATATGTACACACAAGACACTATGGCATAGGTATCTTGTGGAAAAAAAACCACTCAAACGGTTTAACTTTAATGAAAATGTCCACAACAAACAATAAACAATAAGCAATGTATTATGGTATATGAACAATTCTTGTGGCTCTGTGAGCTTCACTAGAATGTTCTCAATTTATAAGACAAATCCAATTTCTGATCATATTATTTAAAAAACTATCTGGAGTTCAGCAATTCCCTGAAAGCCATGAACTACCCTCGTTCTAATGCAACATTTTAAAATATTCAAGCAACAATTAAGTAAAAAGATCTGCCTGGCATCTTCCACTTCCTTTAATAGACCTTGTGGCATTTGTGTTTAAGTAAAATTATTTCTTGCTTTATTTTACCTCTTGGTTTTTCTTTATCTTTTATTTGTTTACTTTGGACTTCCTGCTCATTGTTATAAACTGGAATTCATTATTTTCTTTAATCTCCCTAAATTTTCATTCACCAGAAGAGTATTTGAGACTTACAACTGCCAAATCTGAAACAGAATTCTTGCTAGCTCTAGGCTGATCAATGATAACTGGAGCAGCCTGCCCTTTGAGATTCAGTATGGTCATTTAAGGGTGTTTTCAATATAAATAAAAAAATCTCGGAGAACTTGTATTATTGGAAATGGACTGCAAAGAAATTCTAAATAGAATATCAAGCATTTTTCCATCTTCCGGGATAATGTCCAATTCAAATGATAGTTTTGCATGTAGCAAAGGCAAATAAAAAAATAACCCAGCTGTCCCTGACAAGCAGGAAGTGCCTTCAGTCATTCCAAAATTAACTTGAACACTTTGTTCTGCTCTAAATAAGCAACAATTTCCTCGCAAACAAATAAATGCCAACTCCTGCAGCACCTTATAATTTTAAACCAGTTACTCATTCACAGCAAAAACTGAGCAAATTGATACTATTAATGATGGTGCCAGAGGTCTTTGCAGACCTGGGCGACTTCTTCCAGTTTGCCTGTGAAACAGTTTAATTTCTTCTTCTCTAATGTCTGTTTTTCCCTTTTCAGGGTGGATGGGGTTCTGTCAGAGTCCATGATCTACAGCTGCAACTCAGGCTACTGTTCTTGTCGGGCTCAACACTGTCAAGCAGCCTGGCATTTTGGTGTCTCCAGGTGCGGCCTAAAAGATGTGCACCTTCAGGGTGCAGCCCTGCAGTCAACCTGATTCCTCACCAATGTCGCTGACTGAAACACCGAGACAGCGGGCAGTGAGCACAGCTGTTGAAAGGCCCCTGCACTCGAGCCCATCTCTCACTCTCTCTCTCGATGGTAAGCAGGAGTCTGTTGGCCTTTTGAGTCAGGGGGTTTCGGATAAGAAATGCAGCAAATTGTAACATCCAAACAGCTCGCTGTTGGCATCCCCTCTTGCAGTTGCAGGAGCAATATCTTTTTTTCCCTTGTTAGTAAGAGTGAGGGAGAGCCCGTCTGAGATGTTGAAATGTTGAGATGGACAGTAGTTTCTGATGGACTCTAGATCATGGTCTCTGAGGGCTTTGCTATTGCTTGCATGTTGGGGGGGTTGATGCATTTTGCTGCTGCTTTGCATGGGAGAATGGAGGGGGCTTTGGTTTTTAAAGTTTTTCTTTCGTTCATTCCTTGGAGTATTTTCCTTCTGTTTCATAGATGTAAGGATTTCAGGTTCTATACTTCATATATTCTCTGATATTACATCAAACCAGTAAACTATTTTTATGAGCTGAGAATCATGATTCTACTGCTGAAAATTCCAGATTATTGTTGCCTTCAAGTTTTGCTGAGGGCTTGTAGATTTTTGTTCTGATGAGATCTTTGTTGCTCATGTAGACACAAAATTGATTATAAGAAAAAGTTTTGTAACACAGCATCTTAAGCAAAGCTCATAAATTACAAGAAAAAGTTTTGTAACACAGTGTCCTCAGCAAAGCACAATAAATGCAACAAGTTACAAAGCTGTACAAGTGCACAGGCTGCAGATGCCACATCCAAAACAGTGGGTCAGGATGCATCTGTGGAAGGAAATGGCCAGCTGACATTTTGGTTTGATACCCTTCATCTGGATTGCTTTACAGGTGAGCAGTCCAAATCAAGGGTCTCAAACAGAAATGTTCATTGTCCACTTCCTTTCAAATATGCTGCCTGACCCACTGAGTACCTCAAGCATTTTGTGTGCTGCTCTAGGTTTCAGCATCTGCAATTTCTTGTGTCTCCGGATATAGATGCCAGCCAGCCTTCAACAACGAGCACCAGGTGAGAAATTAAATTGCTGGCCGTAGCCAACTGGAAGTTGGCAAAGTTACCCTCAGGAGATCTGAACCACATTTCAGCTGAGTCATATTTAGCAAACATGGACTGGGAAGGGGAATATTGTTGCAGACAACAGGTATGGAGTGATTGTGGTGGGTGGAAGTGGAAGTAGGTGTGGGGGCTAAGTGGAAGTCAAATCTGAGAAGGATCAGAGTTTTTCATTATTTTGTTCATTTAGAGAAATATAAACTTTGCTGCCAATTACCTGATTACCTGACTGGCAGACCACAGTACGTTCGCTTGCAACACTGTGTGCCCGACAGAGTGATCAGCAGCACTGGGGCTCCACAGGGGACTGTCTTGTCTCCCTTTCTCTTCACCATTTACACCTCGGACTTCAACTACTGCACAGAGTCTTATCATCTTCAGAAGTTTTCGGATGACTCTGCCATAGTTGGATGCATCAGCAAGGGAGATGAGGCTGAGTACAGGGCTACGGTAGGAAACATTGTCACATGGTGTGAGCAGAATTATCTGCAGCTTAATGTTAAAAAGAGTAAGGAGCTGGTGGTAGACCTGAGGAGAACTAAGGTACCGGTGACCCCTGTTTCCATCCAGGGGGTCAGTGTAGACATGGTGGAGGATTACAAATACCTGGGGATATGAATTGACAATAAACTGGACTGGTCAAAGAACACTGAGGCTGTCTACAAGAAGGGTCAGAGCTGTCTCTATTTCCTGAGGAGACTGAGGTCCTTTAACATCTGCCGGACGATGCTGAGGGTGTTCTACGAGTCTGTGGTGGCCAGTGCTATCATGTTTGCTGTTGTGTGCTGGGGCAGCAGGCTGAGGGTAGCAGACACCAACAGAATCAACAAACTCATCCGTAAGGCCAGTGATGTTGTGGGGATGGAACTGGACTCTCTCACGGTGGTGTCTGAAAAGACGATGCTGTCTAAGTTGCATGCCATCTTGGTCAATGTTTCCCATCCTCTACATAATGTACTGGGTGGGCACAGGAGTACATTCAGCCAGAGACTCATTCCACCGAGATGCAGCACAGAGCGTCACAGGAAGTCATTCCTGCCTGTGGCCATCAAACTTTACAACTCCTCCTTTGGCTGGTCCTGGACTTACTTCATAATTTACTGGCATAATTTACATACTACTATTTAACTACTTATGGTTCTATTACTACTTCTTATTTATGGTGCAACTGTAACAAAAACCAATTTCCCCCGGGATCAATAAAGTATGACTATGACTATGACTATGACTGAGCCATCTTGCTTGTCTATTGCCAGTTTTCGTATTGTAAATCTCAGGGCTACTCAGTACTGTGTCAATTTCATCATTATCATATTTTTCATCAATAGCATGCAGATTAGTGTACTTTTTGAAACGGCAACTTTGCTTTTTATCTTTTTTTCCCCTGTGCAGTCCATTTAGTTTTGTCTGCCTGACATGTATGTGTCCTACATTGTTACATTTTCTGCAAGTTTCACCCTTAAACCTTCATTGGCCTGGTGGATGTAAGCCTCTGCCAGAACAGTAACATAATTTGTTCATCCAGGCTCGTTTCTGTTTAGACATTTCTTTACTTACTTTAATTCCTGACTGCAACCCAATTGCATCTCTTTCTGCTGTTTCCATTGATACATTTAAAAAAGCAGTTGAAATTGCTGTAAGATGTGCTTCAGTTAGGAGCCATTTTTAAAAGCTTTATCATAGGATTCCACAAACTAAACAATCCCTTAGTACATCATTAAGCTCGTTTATTGAACTGGCAATGCTCAGACAATTTAGTCAATTCAACCACCTAAGCTGAAATGGACTTCTCTATCTTTTGATTCCACTTATGAAACCTGAAGTATAATGGAATCAACAACTGTTCTGGTCCTAAATGTTCCTACATTGCTTTCACAATATTAGCAATACTTATTTTGTCTGGTTTATTTGGAGCAGTTAAACTTCTAAGCAAACAGCATGCCTTTCCACCAATCACACTTACTAAATCTGGCACTCATTTTGCATTGGCTATTTCATTTGCTTCAATTCACTCAGTATACATTTTCCAGGTATGTGTTGTGCAATCGAAAGTGGCTATCCTTCAATATAGCCAGCAATTTCTGCTTTTTCTTTTCTTTTATTTTACCTGCTACTCATTGTTCATGAACCCGTGAATTTTGTGCATTTTCTATCTTTGGCTTTAACTTGATTGTCTCACTGTGCTTCCAAAGAAAAAAAAACATGCTGTACTTTTTTAAACGTGAGCTCTCTCCCTCATTTGCGAGGAAGGGGCATACTACACTTCAACAGGTAGGTAGTCATTTCAGGTTCATTTTTAAATTTACTCATCAGCACAGTAACTCCAAAACATAACTGAAAGAAAAACACAGAGCTGAAGATAACTCGTGTACATTTCATTTTACTGTAGCCAAGTGTGTACATATGACATAGTGACATAATGACATATGCCCTTCACATACTTTTACATATAACCTGTAATTAATTATGTAAATAAAGAATCATACAACATATTTACAAGATTATTGAAATATTACTGAAATATTAAATACACAATAGTCACCATCTGAAATTCCACCAACAATAGTTGTGTCATCGGCAAACTTATGGAGGGTGTTTGAGCTATGCCTAACTTCACACTTAGGAGTGTAGAAAAGGTAGAGTGGTTGGCTAAGCACATATCCTTCAGGTGATCCGGTGTTGATTGTTAGAGAGGTGATGTTATTTCTGATCTGTGCAGACTGGTCTTCCAGTGAGGAAGTCCAGGATCCACTTGCAGAGGGCGGTACAGAGGCTCAGGTTTTGGAGCACGTTGATTAGAAATGAGAGTACGATTGTGTTAAATGCTGAGCTGAAATTCATAAACAATGGTCTAATGTAGGCATTACTATTGTTCAGGTGATCCAAGACCAAGTAGGAAGCCAGTGAGATTGCATCTGCTGTAGACTATTGTGGTGAGAGGCAAATTTTAACTCATTTGATTCAATAGCATGCTTGATTTCTCATATCACTCAATGACCACTTTATTAGCAGTACCTGTTCATTAATGAAACTATCTAATCAGGTAATCATGTGACCACATCCCAATGCATAAAAGCATGCAGACATGGTCAAGAGGTTTAGTTGTTGTTCAGACCAAACATCAACAGAGGGAGGAAATGTGATCTAAGTGACTGTGCAATGGTTGTTGGTGCCAGATGAGGTGTTTTGTGAATCTCAAAAACTGCTGATCTCCTGGGATGTTCATGCACATCAGTCTCTAGAACAGGAGTTCCCAACCTTTTTATATGCCATGAACGAATACCATTAAGCAAGAGGGCTGGAGGTTGAGAACACTCAGAGTTTACAAAGAATGATGCAAAAACAAAAAAAAAATCCTGTAGGCAAACATCTTATTAAGGAGAGAGGTCAGAGGAGAATGGCCAGACTAGTTCAAGTTTACAGGAAGGTGGCAATAACACAAATAACTGTGCATTACGACAGTGATGTGCAGAAGAGCATCTCTGGCACACAACGCACTGAGCCTTGAAGTCGATGATCTACAGCAGCAGATGAGCGCAACCATGCACTCAGTATCCACTTCATTAAGTATCTCCTGCGCCTAATAAAGATACCACAGAACGTATATCTTTATGGAAAAGCTCCGGAGTGTATCATAATGTCAGTGTTTCCCACTCTATGAGTGAACCCAAGGTCCTCCACATCTCAGTCCTATATCCTTTATTCTGAAATTATGCTGTCTGGCCAGAGACTCCTCAGTCAGGAATAACACCCTTTGTTTTGCTCTCAAGACCCTTCACAGTTATGTAGCTTTCAAGACAAACACTTTTCATGTTTCTGCATTCTAAAGAAAATTAGCAAATTGGTTTATTATTGTCATGTGTACTGAAGTACAGTGAAAAATTAGTTTTGCATGCCAGCCATATTTCTTTACAACAGTGAATTGAGGTAGCATAAGGGAATATAATAACAGAATGCCAAACAAAGTTTTACAATTACGGAGAAAGTGCAGTGTATGTATACCGACAACAAGATGCAAAGCCATGATGAGGTCGATGAGGTGAAGTCAAATGTCTATCTTATCATACACAGGGCCAATTCAAAAGCCTTAAATTGGGACTGAAGCTGTCCTTGCCCATGTTGGGAACATGCTTTCAGGTTTTTGTATCTTCTGCCCAATAGGAGTTGGGGAGAAGAGAAGATGTCCAGGGTGGATGGGGTCTTTAATTATATTGGCTGCTTTACCAAGGCACCGAGTTCATGGAGTGGAAGCCGTTTTCCAGAGATGAGCTAAACTGTGTCCACAACGCTCTTCAGTTTCTCATGTCCTCTGGCAAAGCAGGTGCCATAAGAAAGTCATGGTGTATCGATGAGGTAAGGGGACATGCCAAATTTCATTAGTCTCCTGAGGAAATGGAGGTGGTGCTATAGGTTACTGGCCATGGCATCTACACAGTTGGACCAGGACAGGCTTTTGGGATGTTTACTTCTAAGAACATGAACCTCTCAACCTTCTCAATCTTGGCTGCATTGATACAGACAGGAGCTTGTGCACACTCTCTCTTTCCTGGAGTTAATGGCTAGCTCTTTTGTTTTGCTGACATTGCGGGAAACATTTCTGTTATGACACCATGTCACTAGACTTTCTTTCTCCTTCCTGTACTGACTCAGAGTTGTTTGTGATTTGGTCCACTACAAATTGTCATTTGCAAATCTGAAAATGAAGTTAGAGCAAAATTTGGACAAACAGTCATGAGTGCATAGGGAATAGAGTAGATGGCTGGGGATGCAGCCTTGTATCTTCTACGTGCTCAAGCCTGCCATTCCTAAAATCAACCTAATGAATCTTTGTTGTACTCCATCTATGGTAAGTACATCTAATTTTAGATAAGGAGAGTAGAATTATATACAATGATCCACATGCAGTCTCATCAAGTGCTGATACAATTGCAAAAAGACTTCCTTAACATATTCAGATTCCCTTATAACAATGGCTAACATATCATTTGCCCTCTTGCTTGTTTGCTCCATTGTATGTTGGCCATCATTGTCTTGTGTACAAACACACTGAAGTCCCTTGGAACATCAGTACCACACAAATTCTCACTGCTTAACAAATACACTGCTTCTCTCTTATCTGTTTGAAACAGCCTGCCAGAACAAGTTTCAGAATTATGGAGTGGTTGTCATCTTATGTTTGCAACAACTGGAAAGAGAAGTCTGTCCTATTCATTTTCAGATAATTACAATATTACTCCAATATTTCATATTTCCAGCCTGGGAAAGTGTTTCTGATTATCTCTCACATGTTTTTATTGTATATACAGTACTTCTAATAGATTGCCCTTCAGTCTGTGATGTTTTAGAGAAAACAATCCAGGTTTGTCCAACCTCCCTTATAATTAGTACACTCCAATGCAGGTAACATCCTGCTGAATCTCCTCTGCACCTTCTCCAAATCCATTGTGTCCATCTTGTAATGTCCTTCCAGAAATGCACAGGGTATTCCAAATATAGCCTATCCAGTTATATCCAGTAGGCAATGTGAATTCCCAGCTTTTATTCTCAATGCCTGGCCTCTGAAATCAAGCATACTGCACACTTTCTTTGTCACCCTATCCACTTCAACTTGTACAGATTTCAGGTCATCTGCAAACTTACTAATCAGAATGCCATCATTTTCACCCATATTGTTTCTATATAACAAACAAGCAGAGGCCCCAGTATTGACTTACTGACTTCTGTAAGTATCTTATTATTAGTTACAATCCTCCAGTAAGAATAACACCCCTCCACCCCTAACCATTGTAATCTACAATCAAGCCAGCCTTAACTGTAATTTATTTTCAATCAAAGCCAGTCAGCTTCAGCAAATAAAGCTGTTCCTGTTTAAGTGTATAAGAGGTCAGGCGGAGAAAGTTTAGTATCCAAAACAACATCAGTGTTTAGGGAGCACAATCAGAATCAGAACACTCAGTGTGGTCTTTGGTGAAAGAAGGGCAGGACTGGAAAGTCAAAGTTCTGGAATAAAAAATTTTCAGGTGTGATGGGGAAGAGGAAATAAGAGGTGGCATTGTAATACTGAAGTGACAGGGTGGGATTTTCTAGAAGATTCTTCATGTGAGACCATATGGAACAAACTGGGAACAGAAAGAGTGCTGTGGTAATGACCCTAATGTCGTTAAACAAGTTATACCTTTAAACAACTCAGAGTTTATAAGCTGGAAAACTACCCAACATGGATCAGAACTGAAGAAGCCTCTCGGATGAGTGGTGAAACGTCTACTAGACAACACAACAAGTCCAGCTGCCCTGATTTACTACTGCCTGAGATACGTGTAGTTGTAGTAACTACAACATATAAAAGACATAATTGCACTGATGAGAGTGCAGAGGAGATACACCAGACATATGCCTATGAATTGATACCAACAAGTATTTCAATTATCAGAAGAGACTGGATAGGCTAAGTTTATTTTCTTGGAGTGGAGGAGGCCGAGGGAAGCCCAGATTGAGGTAAATAAAATTTATGGCATATATAGTAGAAGTAAAGGGAATATTTCCCCCAAAACAGAGGTGTCAAAAACAAGAAGATATTGGTTTAAGGTAAGGGGAAGAAGTTTAGAGGAGATCCGAAGAAAAAATTTTTTCATCCATTGGGAGAACCTGGAATGTATTAGCTGGGTAGGTGATAGAAATGGATACATACATTCCTGCACAAGTCAATAGACAAGCACTTCAATTGCCAAAGCATAGAAAGCTACACTCCATATACTTGCTAATGGAATTAGTATGGATGAGTAATTGAAGTTTGGAATGGACATGATGGAGCAAAGGTCCTGTTTCTCTACTGTATGACTATACAACTGTGCCTCATACGAGTGAAATATATTTTTAATATAAAATCATACCCATCTCTCTCCTACGCTTACAAACAACTATTACCTATTCCTTCACAATATCGTAAGACAGTAAGACCATAAGTCAAACAAGCAAAATTAGGCCATTCAACTCACTGTGGCTGGGGTTTCCCTCTCAACTCTATTGTCCTGCCTTCTCCTTTGATGCCATTGATGCCCATACTAATCAGGGACCTGTCAACTTCCACCATAAATACACTGAATGATTTGGCCTTCACAGCCATCCATGGCAATGAATTCCACAGATTTACCACCTCTAGCTAGAGAATTTCCTCATCTCTGTTTTAAAGGTACATCCTGCTTATCCTGGTGCTGTGCCCTCTGGTGGCAGACTCTCCCACTTCGGGAAACATCCTTTCCACATCCACTCAATCTAGGCCTTTCAATTGACTATGTTTCAGTGAGAACCCTCCTCGTTCTTCTAAGCTCCAGTGAGTTCATGCCCAGAGCCATCAAATGCTCCTCATATGTTAACCTTTCCATTCCCAGGATAATTTTTGTAAACCTCCTCTGAACCCTCTCCAATACCAGAACATTCTTTATTAGTACAGGTTCCAAAACTTCTCACAATACTCCAAATGCAGACTGAGCAATGTCTTATAAATCCTCAACATTTTATCCTTACTTTTATATTCTACTGCTCTCGAAAAAGAATGCTAACATTGCATTTGCCTTCTGTACTGCCAACTCAACCTGCAAGTTAATCATTGAGAAATCCTGCACTTGGACGCCCTAGTCCCTTTGCACCTCTAATTTTTGAATTCACTCTCCATTTATAAAATATTCCATGCCTTTATTCCTTCTATCAAAGGTACATGACCATACACTTCCCGACATTGTATTACATCTGCCACTTTTTTGCCCATTCTCCGAATCTGCTCTTGTCCTTAGAAACCATAGAAAAAAACTACAGAACAGAAAAAGGCCTTTTGGCCCTTCTTAGCTGTGCCGAACTATTTCCTGCCTAGTCCCACTGACCTGCACACGGACCATATCCCTCCATACACCTCCCATCCCTGTATCTGTCCAATTTATTCTTAAATGTTAAAAAAGAACCCGCATTTACCACCTCGTCTAGCAGCTCATTCCATACTCCCACCACTCTCTGTGTGAAGGAGCCCCCCCCCCAATGTTCCCTTTAAACTTTTCCCCCCTCACCCTTAACCCATGTCCTCTGGTTTTTTTCTCCTCTTGCCTCAGTGGAAAAAGCCTGCTTGCATTCACTCTATCTATACCCATCATAATTTTATACACCTCTATCAAATCTCCCCTCATTCTTCTATGCTCCAGGGAATGAAGTCCTAACCTATTCAACCTTTCTCTGTAACTGAGTTTCTCAAGTCCCGGCTACATCCTTGTAAACCTTCTCTGCACTCTTTCAAACTTATTAATATCCTTCCTGTAATTTGGTGACCAAAACTGAACACAATACTCCAGATTCAGTCTCACCAATGCCTTATACAGCCTCATCATAACATTCCAGCTCTTATACTCAATACTTTGATTAATAAAGGCCAATGTACCAAAAGCTCTCTTTATGACCCTATCTACCTGTGATGCCACTTTTAGGGAATTTTGTATCTGTATTCCCAGATCCCTCTGTTCTACTGCACTCCTCAGTGCCTTACCGTTTACCCTGTATGTTCTACCTTGGTTTGTCCTTCCAAAGTGCAATACCTCACACTTGTCTGTATCAAACTCCAACTGCCATTTTTCAGCCCATTTTTCCAGCTGGTCCAAGTCCCTCTGCAGGCTCTGAAAACCTTCCTCACTGTCCACTACATCTCCAATCTTTGTATCATCAGCAAATTTGCTGATCCAATTTACCACATTATCATCCAGATCATTGATATAGATGACAAATAACAATGGACCCAGTACTGATCCCTGTGGCACACCACTAGTCACAGGCCTCCATTCTGAGAAGCAATTCTCTACCACCACTCTTTGGCTTCTTCCATTGAGCCAAAGTCTAATCCAATTTACCACCTCTCCATGTATACCTAACGACTGAATTTTCCTAACTAACCTCCGATGCGGGACCTTGTCAAAGGCCTTACTGAAGTCCATGTAGACAACATCCACTGCCTTCCCTTCATCCACTTCCCTGGTAACCTCCTCGAAAAACTCCAATAGATTGGTCAAACGTGACCTACCACGCACAAAGCCATGTTGACTCTCCCTAATAAGTCCCTGTCTATCCAAATGCTTGTAGATTCTGTCTCTTAGTACTACCTCCAATAACTTACCCACCACCAACGACAAACTTACCGTCCTTCTGCACACTCTCTGCTTTCTCAACACCACTTGACACTTTACCTATGTATGATCCACAAATGTGGCCAAAAAAAACCATCAGTTCTGTCATCTAGATCATTAACATATAACGTGAAAAATAGCGGAGCAAACACTGACCCCTACAGAGCACCACTAGTCACTGGCAGCCAACTGCAAAAGGCCCCCTCTATTGTCACTTTTTGCCTTCTGTCTGTCAGCCAATCTGCTATCCATGCTAATATTAATCTTGTAATACCATGGGTTCTTGCCTTGTTTAGCAGCCTCCTATGTGGCACCTTGTCAAATGCTTTCAGAAAATCGAATAAACAACATCCACCGACTCTCCTTTTTCTATCTTGCCTGTTATTTCTTCAAAGAACTCCAACAGAGCCACAAGGTAATGTTGTAGTTCTATAAAACCCTGGTTAGACCACACTTGGAATATTATGTTCGGTTCTGGTCATCTCATTATAGAATGATGTAGAAGCTTAAAAGAGGTGCAGAAGAGAGTTACCAGGATACTGCTAGGATTAGGGAACATACCTTATGAGCATCGGTTAGTTGAGCTAGGTCTTTTCCTTGTGGAGCAAAGGAGGGTGAGGGTGATAGAGGTGTACAAGACGATAAGAAGCATAGAACAAGTGTATAGCCAGAGACTTTTTCCCAGGGCTAATCATTAGAAATGACTAATACCCTGAGACATCATTTTAAGGTGAGTAGAGGAAAGTATAGGGGGGATAGTCAAAGATAGGGTTTTGAAACAGAGTGGTGAGTGCATGGTTTCCGCATGATGGGAGAAGCAGACACATTAGGGGCATTTAAAAAACTCTTAGATAAGCACTAGATGATAGAAAAATTGAGACTATGTAGGAGGGAAGGGTTAGATAGATCTCAGAGAAGGTTAAAAGGTTGGCACAACATGGAGGGCCAAATGGCCTGTACTGTGTGTAGTATTCTATATTCCATTTTCAGGGAAGATTTGTCAGGCAAGATTTCCCCTTGAAACCATGCTTACTTCAACCTATTTTATCATTTGCCTCCAAGTATGCTGAAACTTTAATAATACTCTAACATCTTGCCAACCACTGAAGTCAGGCTACCCAGCACATACTGTAATTTCCTGTCTTTTCTCTCCCTCTCTTCTTAAAGATTTCTTCTTGTGATTTTACAATTTTCCAGAGCAATTTTAGAATCTAGTGATTTTTTAAAAATCAATACCAATGCCTTCAAATTCTCTTCAGCTATTTTTCACTTTACTTGTCAGGTACAGTTCCTTCATAATTCATTTAGAATGCTGCTTTTTCTTCTTTACAATGAACTAATCTTCTGAATTACTCCCAGTAGCTCCATCCATTACTGCTCTACAGTCATCACTACTAGTGTTTTTCCCAATCAACTTTGGCTAGCTCCTCTCTCATACCTCCTGTAGTTATCTGCACTCAATTGTAATACTAATACATCCAATTTTGGCTTCTCCCTGTCAAACTGCAGGGTGAATTCTATCAAATTCTATCACTGCCTCCTAACAGTTCCGTTGCCTTAAACTCCCTAAACAGATCTGGTTCATTACATAACACCCAATCCAGAATTGCTTTTTAAAAACACAAACATGAGGATATCTGCAGATGCTGAAATTTCAAGCAACACACATAAAAGTTGCTGGTGAACGCAGCAGGCCAGACAGCATATCTAGGAAGAGGTACAGTCGACATTTTGGGCTGAGACCCTTCATCAGGACTAACTGAAAGAAGAGCTAGTAAGAGATTTGAAAGTGGGAGGGGGAGGGGGAGATCCAAAAATGATAGAAGACAACAGGAGGAGGAGGGATGGAGCCAAGAGCTGGACAGTTGATTGGCAAAATGGATATGAGAGGATCATGGGACGAGCGGCCTAGGGAGAAAGAAAAGGGGAGGGGTGAAGCCCAGAGGATGGACAAGGAGTATAATGAGAAGGACAGTGGGAGAAAAAGGAGAGAGAGAAAAAGAATATAAACTAGAAAAATAATGGATGGGATACGAGGGGGAGGTGGGGCATTAACAGAAGTTAAAGATTTCAATATTCATGCCTTCAGGTTGGAGGTGATCCAGACAGAATATAAGGTGTTGTTCCTCCAGCCTGAGTGTGGCTTCATCTTTACAGTAGAGGAGGCAGTGGATAGACATATCAGAATGGGAATGGGACGTTGAATTAAAATGTGTGGCCACTGGGAGATCTGCTTACTCTGGCGGACAGAGCGTAGGTGTTCAGCGAAGCGGTCTCCCAGTCTGCATCGGGTCTCATCAATATGTAGAAGGCCACATTGGGAGCACCAGACGCAGTATATCACCCCAGCCTACTCACAGGTGAAGTGTCGCCTCACCTGGAAGGACTGTTTGGGGCCCTGAATGGTGGTGAGGGAGGAAGTGTAAGGGCATGTGTAGCACTTGTTCCACTTACAAGGATAAGTGCCAGGAGGGAGATCGGTAGGGAGGGATGGGGGGGGACGAATGGACAAGGGAGTCGCGTAGGGAGCGATCCATGTGGAAAGCAGGGGAGGGAGGGAAAGATGTGCTTAAAGGTGGGATCCTGTTGGAGGTGGCGGACGTTTCGGAGAATTATATGTTGGACGCGGAGGCTGGTGGGGTGGTAGGTGAGGACCAGGGGAACCCTATTCCTAGTGGGGTGGCGGGAGGATGGGGTGAGAGCATATGTATGTGAAATGGGAGAGATGCGTTTGAGAGCATAGTTGATGGTGGAGGAAGGGAAGCCCCTTTCTTTAAAAAAGGAGGACATCTCCTTTGACCTGGAATGAAAAGTTTCATCCTGAGAGCAGATGCAACGGAGGCGGAGGAATTGCCAGAAGGGGATGGCATTTTTGAAAGAGACAGGGTGAGAAGAGGAATAGTCCAGATAGCTGTGAGAGTCCGTAGGCTTATAGTAAACATCAGTAGATAAACTGTCTCCAGAGATAGAGACAGAAAGATCTAGAAAGGGGAGGAAGGTGTCGGAAATGGACCAGGTGAACTTGAGGGCAGGGTGAAAGTTGGAGGCAAATTTAATGAAGTCAACGAGCTCAGCTTGCGTGCAGGAAGCAGCGCCAATGCAGTCGTTGATGTAGCGAAGAAAAAGTGGGCGACAGATACCAGTATAGGTTTCCCTTCCTCCACCATCAACTCTGCTCTCAAACGCATCTCTCCCATTTCATGTACATGTGCTCTCACCCTGGTCCTCACCTACCACCCCATCAGCCTCTGGATCCAACATATAATTCTTCTTAACTTCCGCCATCTCCAACAGGATGCCACCACTAAGCACAGCTTTCTCTCCCCACCTCTCTCTGCTCTCCGCATGGATCGCTCCCTACGCAACTCCCTTGTCCATTCGTCCGTTCCCCCTCCCATCCCTCCCCACAGATCTCCCTCCCGGCACTTATCCTTGTAAGCGGAACAAGGGCTACACATGCCCTTACACTTCCTCCCTCACTACCATTCAGGGTCCCAGACAGTCCTTCCAGGTGAGGCGACACTTCACTTGTGAGTTGGCTGGGGTGATATACTGCGTCCGGTACTCCCGATGTGGCCTTCTATATATTGGCGAGACCCGATGCAGACTGGGAGACCATTTCACTGAACACCTACGCTCTGTCTGCCAGAGAAAGCAGGATCTCCCAGTACCCACACATTTTAATTCCACGTCCCATTCCCTTTCTGATATGTCTATCCACGGCCTCCTCTACTGTCAAGATGAAGCCACACTCAGGTAGGAGGAACAACACCTTATATTCCGTCTGGGTAGCCTCCAACCTGATGGCATGAACATTAACTTCTCCAACTTCCGTTCATGCTCCTCCCCCATCCATTATTTATTTATTTTATATATGTATAAACGTTTATTTTCTTTTTCTTTCTCTCCTTTTTCTCCCTCTGTCCCTCTCATGTACTCCGTGCCCATCCTCTGGGTTTCACCCCCCACCATTCTTTCTCCCTGGGCCTCCTGTCCCATGATCCTCTCATATCCCTTTTGCCAATCAACTGTCCAGCTCTCGGCTCCATCCCTCCTCCTCCTGTCTTCTTCTATCATTTTGGATCTCCCCCTCCCCCTCCTCCCCTCACTTTCAAATCTCTTACTAGCTCTTTTTTCAGTTCGTCCTGACGAAGGGTCTCAGCCCAAAACGTCACCTGTAGCTCTTCCTAGACTTGCTGCCTGGCCTGCTGCGTTCACCAGCAACTTTCATGTGTGTTGCCAGAATTGCCTTTCCCTAGTGAGCTCAACTACCAGCTGCTCTAAAAAGCCACCTTGTGGGCATTCTACAAATTCTTTTGTAGAAAAGGGGATTTTCTCAATATTCCTGCATATTCAAACCCCCCACTGTAACTGTGCCCTTTTTACATGCCTTATTTATCTCCCATTGTAATCTGTATACCACATACTGGCTGCAGTTCGGGGGCCTGTATATAATTCCCATTAGGGTCCTTTTTTATACCTGAAGTTTCTTGACTCTACCTACAATTATTCTATATCTTCTGATCCTTTGTCACTTGTTAATGATTTGATTTTATGTTTTACTAACAAAGCTATTCACCCTCTCTGCCCACCTGCCTGGCCTTTGGATGCAATGTGTGTCCTTGTATGTTAAACTCCCACCTATGATCTTATTTCAAACATGTCTCTGTGATGCCCACAATGTCATCTGCTTTATCCACTTTATAACTACAAGATCATCTATTTTATTTTGTATATTGTGTGCCTTCAAATATAACACCTGTATTCACTCCCTCTCTTACGGACAGAATCCATGATGCAATTTCGAATGCAGTACTTCAGCCCCATGGAATAGATGATTGACGAGGACTGTGGCAATGACTTTCCCCTGACAGACAGCAAAGGGATGCCCTCTGTGGCGACCACAATCAGAGTAGTTTTCCTTCTTGTGTTGGTCATGATTACAGCATTTCTGAGGGAACCTGGTATATCATTCACCTCCCAAATATAGACAATAAGGTTATAATTTGTGATGGAAGCTCTTCACTGTCATGTTTTAGAATTCTAGAACAGGATTAAAGGAACATGTATAGTCTATACAACCCTTCAACTATTCCACTATTATTTAGATATGCAAAGCTCTATAGTTTAATAATATGTCCAATTTGGAACTGGCTCCCCAAACCCCTCTTTCAAAACCTACAAAGTTATATTTAGAAATATATTTCTAGTACTATTGGGTTATGCCTCTGAAAAATCTCAGCCATTCTCTGCCTCATCCCTATGATCAGCATGTCACACACAATACCTTTGACTCTGTTAGCAGTTCACAACCCAAGTTTCTGTATCCCAGACAGAAATTCTCTACTCTCCCCCACATTTACTCAAATATATACTCTTTTCTCACTTCCCCGAAGACAGGTGCTTGTGTTGTTCTGTCACATGTTGAGGAAAGACTCCTCTTCCTCTCTCTAATTCATGTCACCTTGTGGAAAGGAACTTCCAGCTTCCAAGTCTAATCATGAGACCCAACTTTCAAAGAAATAGAGATTATCCTTGGCATCTGAATCACAAGGTGTACAAAAATTAGCAGCATTAGCAGATTGTAAATCAAAGACGCAGACACAGGAGATATCATAATTTGTCCTTCTGCATAGTATTCAGCATTCCTTTGCGCAGTATTTTTAATTTTTATTTATTTATGGATACAGCACAGAACAGGCCCTTCCAGCCAAACAAGCCACGCCGCTCAACAATCCACTTATTTAACCCTAGCCTAATTGCAGGGCAATGTACAATAACCAAATTAACTGGAATAACCAATCAGAAACAAGAGAAATCCACAGGTCCTGGAAATACAAACAACACAGAAAATGCTGGAGGAACTCAGTAGGCCAGGCAGCATCTATGGAAAAGAGGACAATCGACATTTCATGCTGAGACCCTTCATTAGTCTTGATTAAGGGTCTCCACCCAAAACATCAACCGTTTACTCTTTTCCATAGATGCTGCTGAGTTCCTCCAGCATTTTGTGTGAGTAACCTACTAACCAATATGTCTTTGGACTGTGGGAGGAAACTGGAGCACCCAGAGGAAACCCATGCACACGCAGGAAGAACATACAAAGTTTCCTCCTTAGGACACCAGAACTGAAGTCCAAACCTCGATGATCCAAGCTGTAACAGTGTTGAGCTACAGCGGCACCCTGCTACCAGAGCCACACAGAATACCATCCAAATCCAATGAAATTTTGCAGCCTTTAATGAACCATCAGTTCCAGATACAAAGTGACAGAATTGCATTATTTCTTTTTAAATCCCGTCTTCATGCTCCCAATCTTTCTCCCTTTCCTGTCCTCATAGAGTCATGGATATGGGGCCTTCAACCCAACAACTCCACACTGATCACAGTGCCCATCCAGCTAGTCCTAATTTCCTGCATTCAGCCCATATTTCTCTAAGCTCCAACACTCCATGTGATTATCCAAGTGCTTTGTAAATTATACTATTACACCTGCCTCAAACACTTCTTCTGGCAGCTTTTTCCATAGACTCACTGCCCTTTGTGTGAAAATGTTATCCCTTAGATCCCTTTTAAGTGCTTCATCTCTAACTGTTTAATCTCTTGCACCATTCTTTGTAATCTTTAGAGACCGTTGTGGGTAAAAATCCCAGGATATCAGCAGTTTCTGAGATACTCAAACCACCATGTCTGGCACCAACAGTTGGTCAAAGTAACTTAGGTCACATTTCTTCACCATTCTATTGTTTGGTTTGAGCAACAACTGAACATCTTGACCATGTCTGCATGCTTTTACATAATAAGTTGTTGCCACATGATTGGCTGATTAGATATTTACATCAAAGAACAGGTGTACCACTATACCTTAAAAAGTGGCCACTGGATATATGTTGCTTGGTTTTGCTTTGTAGGAGGTGGTGGCATTCAAGCCCTGGCACAGCTGTCAAGCATCCTTCTGCGATCCCAGTCTGGTCCAGAATTGCCACCTTGCATGTGAGATGGCTTTCTGGAGGTCATGCCTAATGTCTTTCATTGCCAAGCATGAATGCCACTGATTAACCCTTCAGCAATTTGCAGATCTTTTTGTTCATTCAGGACTTCTGGTTGGGAAGATTTTGTGGGACACACTCATCCACCAGTGTCTTTATAAAGTCTGTCACAACCATAGTGTATTCGTCCAAGTTCTCTGAAGTGGGTCAAGGATAGGCAAATGGATTTCAATGCAGGTAAGTGTGAGATGGTGCATTTTGGGAAGTAAAACACATAGGACTTATATTGTGAATGTTAGGGCAACAATGTGTACAATAAGGTAGAGGGAATTAGGGGTACAGGTGCATAACATTTTGAAAGTGGCATAACAGGTAGACAGAATGATGAAAAGGTATTTATCACAAAATGCCATTCTGCACCTAATATGGTGGCCATTGAGTGTATATATGTCATGGTCCAGATGGGGGTCTCTTTAAATTTACCTTGTTTATGTTACGATCCGGACTGTTGATTCCCTGTTTTCCCGTGTCCCTCGACTTTGGTGATTAGAGGCAATTAACGCTCAGTTGAACCGGTAGTTTATAGTCTCCGGCTTTCAGCTGTTCAGCGCTGGAGCGTCTGCAAAGTCATCTAAGGTACGGTGTGCCGATGTCATTTGGCCGGAGCAAGCCTAGTCTCCGCCGAAGCGAGTGCCCGTAATTCACCTTTCCTCACCGGAGCAACACTGTCCAGTTACCGCGCCAAAGCGAGCCTGCAAAGTTTCCTCACCGAGTTGGGTCCATAAGTTAACACGCCGGAGGGAATCAAGAACCACTGTCTACTGTTCCCGGGCCGAGTCGAGAGCTCGCCATTACCCGGAGGCTCCAAGTCAAGTCCTGGCCCTGGCTGCATTCAAGCACCAAGTCAAGTCCTGGCCCTGGCGGCATTCTAGCACCAAGTCAAGTCCTGGCCCTGGCGGCATTCTAGCACCAAGTCAAGTCCTATCCCTGGCGGCATTCAAGCACCAAGTCAAGTCCTGGCCCTGGCAGCTTCCCAGTTCTGAGTCAAGTCCTGGCCCTGGTTGTCTGTGATTCCTGTCCTACCCCCTTGTCTGAATCCCTTCTCTGCCCCTCTCACCTCTAGCCCTCGTCTGCAGCCCCCGCCTGCACTTCGGTCGAGTTCCATCGCCGGAGCTAGATAGGTACTGTCTGGTGTTCATTCGTGTTGGTCTTGTCTTGTCTTGTCCTCACCTCCATGGGGTAGGTCAGGCCGTCTTGCCGCTGCCCCACGAGGAGTCATGTTTTCTCTTGTCTTGTCCTCACCTCCGTGGGGTAAGTCAGGCCGTCTTGCTGTTGCCCTGCGGGGGGTCATGTCTTGTTGCGTCTTGTCCTCACCTCCATAGGGTAAGTCAGGCCGTCTTGCCATTGCCCTGCGGAGGGTCATGAGTCCCGGCCCTATGTCCTGTACCCAAGGAGGGGTCCTGGCTCTCTGTTCTGTGTGCGAGTCCCAACCCTATGTCCTGTACACAAGCAGGGGTCCCAACTCTGTGTTCTGTGTATGTGTCCATGGTTCTATATACCTGCTCTCCCGAGACCGAGGCTCTGTGTTCCCATGTTCCTCCCCTCCCTAGCCCATGTCATGTCCATGCCTGGTTCTGGGGTCCGAGCCCAAGGCAAGACCCAGGTACTGGGTCCTTGCCCAGTCTCGGGCTCGGAGTCCATACCCTAGCCTCTTCATGTCTCCTCTAGTTCTGGGAGCTGACTCCGAGCCCTAGGCCAAACGTTTGGTCCCAGCCTAGTCGTAATCCTCAGTCCTTGTCTAGTTCGCGATTCCTACTCCTGCCTTGCTCTCCTGGTTTCGAACAATAAACTAAATTTAAGTAACCTCACAAGATGTGTCTTGCATTTGGGTCCACCCTTGCTCCAAAGCCCCACCATTGTGACAGAACGCTCTCGTCAAACATGGACCCAGCAGACACAAACTGTTTTACCAAACTCTTGTCAGCCTGAAAGTCAAGGTGTTGTTGTTCTGTTTTGCCTGCCGGCCAAATCCCCCCCACCCACCCGGGTCATCGATAATACAGGCAAATCTGTTGGTCGCCTGGAGGCTCCCATTGGGAGGGGGGGTACTGTCATGGTCCGGATCGGGGTCCCTTTAAATTTACTTTGTTTATGTTACGATCCAGACTGTTGATTCCCTGTTTTCCCATGTCCCTCGACTTTGGTGATTAGAGGCAATTAACGCTCAGCTGAACTGGTAGTTTATAGTCTCCGGCTTTCAGCCGCTCGGCGCGGGAGGGTCTGCAAAGTCATCTAAGGTACGGTGTGCCGATGTCATCTGGCCAGAGCAAGCCTAGTCTCTGCCGAAGCGAGTGCCGGTAATTCGCCCTTCCTCACCAGAGCAACCCTGTCCAGTTACCTCGCCAAAGCGAGCCTGCAAAGTTTCCTCACCGAGGTGGGTCCGCCAGTTAACACGCTGGAGGGAATCAAGAACCGCTGTCTACTGTTCCCGGGCTGAGTCGAGAGCTCGCCTCTACCCGGAGGCTCCAAGTCAAGTCCTGGCTCCGGTGGCATTCTAGCACCAAGTCAAGTCCTGGCTCTGGCAGCATTCTAGCACCAAGTCAAGTCCTGGTCCTGGAGGCATTCAAGCACCAAGTCAAGTCCTGGCCCTGGCGGCATTCAAGCACCAAATCAAGTCCTGGACCTGGCAGCTTCCCAGTTCTGAGTCAAGTCCTGGCCCTGGCGGTCTGTGATTCCTGTCCTACCTCCTTGTCTGAATCCCTTCTCTGCCCCTCTCGCCTCTAGCCCTCGTCTGCAGCCCCTGCCTGCACTTCGGTCTAGTTCCATCACCGGAGCTAGATAGGTACTGTCTGGTGTTCATTCGTGTTGGTCTTGTCTTGTCTTGTCCTCGTCTTTGTGGGGTAAGTCAGGCCGTCTTGCCACTGCCCCACGGGGAGTCATGTCTTGTCTTGTCCTTGCCTCCGTGGGGTAGGTCAGGCCATCCTGCTGTTGCCCTGCGGAGGGTCATGAGTCCCGGCCCTATGTCCTGTACCCAAGGAGGGGTCCCGGCTCTCTGTTCTGTGTGCGAGACCCGGCCCTATGTCCTGTACCCAAGGAGGGGTCCCGGCTCTCTGTTCTGTGTGTGAGTCCCAGCCCTATGTCCTGTACCCAAGGAGGGGTCCCGACTCTGTGTTCTGTGTATGTGTCCATGGTTCCACGTACCTGCTCTCCCGAGACCAAGGCTCTGTGTTCCCATGTTCCTCCTCTCCCTAGCCCATGTCATGTCCATGCCTGGTTCTGGGGTTTGAGCTCGAGGCAAGACCCAGGTACTGGGTCCTTGCCCAGTCTCGGTCTCGGAGACCATACCCTAGCCTCTTCCAGTCTCCTCTAGTTCTGGGAGCTGATTCCGAGTCCTAGGCCAGACCCTTGGTCCCAGCCTTGTCGTAGTCCTCAGTCCTTGTCCAATTCGCTATTTCTACTCCTGCCTCGTTCTCCTGGTATCGAACAATAAACTAAATTTAAGGAACCTCACAAGATGTGTCTTGCATTTGGGTCCACCCTTGCTCCAAAGCCCCGCCATTGTGACAATATAACTCCGCTCAAATTGTTGTCTTTTAAACATGCTTGATGGTCTCCATCTTCTTGTTTACAAACCCCCAATACCAGCTGTCTACAGTTCTCCAGCATAAATTTCTCTACGATTACAATTTCTCTCCTCTGACTTCAATTTCTCCTTTGAGTTATGTCCACTCTCCCTGACAACAATTCTCCACACATCCATAATCTCTCTGTTGACAAATGCTGCCTCCTCCCCACCTTTTGTTAAGTTCCCAAATATGATCTCACACCAGCCTTCAACCTATGGCCACAATGTATCATCCTGACCAGGATATTCATAATCTTAATCTTTGAGCTGAATTTCACCCTCTATCTATAAAAACCTGCTTACTATATTGCCCTCTCTTCTTTTCACTCAGTGATCCTTGGTCCAAAGGTCTCTCAGATGATAGGCGTCTTGCTTTTAAGGATACCTGGTTAAAAGTTTTTAAATACTTACAGCAGGCATTTTCTGCAGGTTATGCAGAAAATATGAACTTGCAGTTTTCCCACCTGTAGTTTCTCCCCATTTCACTCTTCAGCACTGTGAAATCTCCCATGAAGCCATTCTGAAACTCCCTGTATTCTAGGAGAAACAAAGAAAATAAAACCCTGCAAGCAATGTTCATAAAAGTAAATCCTTTTTCCTCATTTCTCAATGTTCCAGAGACAAGCTGCTTCAATAATTGTATGATGGTTGGTACTGTAGTCAAGAATTTCCAACCCATTATGTCTCTTCTACATTTTCTAAAATACTTCAAATAATTAACAATTTAAACTGTCAATCATAAACACAAGAAATTCTGCAGATGCTGGAAATTCAAAGCAACATAGACAAAAGCAGCCGATGGTACATTATTCATAGAGCAATTTGCAGAGCCAGACAGCGTCCTTAATATTTTTGATAAGGTAGTACTATCTAAAACTTTCCTCATTAAAACCTTATTCCAACCCAAACCAGCAATTAGGCACTTTAACTTATTGTTAGAGAGATGAAAGCATAAAATGAACTATTATTGTTCAAGCAACAATATCACATATCTTGCACTTGTTATATTCCTGGTCAATAATGTTATAATTTCAATACAATTTTCTCAAAATCATGAATATACAAAAAGACACATTCTTGTATATCCAGTGGATTCTAATTAATTGGTCCATCAGTTAATCGGGGCAGCCATTTATTTAGAGTAACGATTAAGGAACAAAAACTAATCACGAAAATTGCTGAGGTTCCCCTTGTTTATTTGGTAGACTATGTCATTTAGTTGGGCCAGTGGACTATTGCTGAACAGATTTTAACTAGTGTCATTCATGCACACTTGTGTGGCAGTTAGATGCTACACTGTGCTTAGAATGAACAGTTTTTTTTAAATATTGGCAGATGAGTGTGTTTATGTTCAAAAAGCAGTGATTTTTGCCGCTGATATTGAGAAATAAGCAGTAAGATAATTCCAAACTGCCTTGCTCACTGTGCTTAAACCATTCTAGCCTGGAGATGCTAGAAACGGAAAATGAAAAAAATTCACTACTTCAAGTTAAGAACTATGAAGAATTTGAAGGTACGCTCAGATCCCGATTAACGTAGAGGATGTGTTCCTTGGAGGTGGAGCTCGATGTAAATCAGCACTATGCGGGGTCAATATAACTTTACATAAAAGGACATGTGTTCCTGATTTTTTTTTAAAAATCAAACCGGAGGTATATGATATATTATTTCATGTATACACAGTAATTTGTGCAGTTACAAACATGCAAATAGGCACGGGTGGTGGTTACGTCTTAGTGGGACCAGGCTGTGGGTCCTCCCCTAACTTTGGCTTCTTCTTCAAGTAGGTGTCAAGATTTGACTGTTTTTCTTAAGTTTCCTCTCATGAAGCGGTTCTTGGTAACAGGAAATCATGTCGAGAACACCTCTCTTTGCCTTATTGCTTCACTCCCAGTCAGGTTCATTATCGATGAACTGGTCTATAATTTGTGTGATTGTGGTGATGCAAGTCCTGAGGAATTTTATGATGAGGTTTCTTGCTAGTGTTTCCTCTTCTCCATCCGTGACCTCAGATCCACCCAGGATGTGTTGCTCTGCCAGTCTTCCAAGCTCTTTGTTATTAAGCCTCTCACCATCAGAATACAGTAACTCTTCAACATCACCATCATTAACATCCTCTAATCCTGTTTCATTGGCCAGTTCAATGATGTTTTGAATGACTGGTTCCACCTGAAATCCTAGGATGTCATTGCGTGCTTCTGGCCTTAGATTCTTCCGCACGACGTTCATGTATTTTGAAGTTACTTTATCCCAGGTGCTCTGATATTGCCCATGGTGTTTCAGAGTGATGCACAGTCATAGGCTTTAACTTATAGTCATCTTTAGCATTGCATCCTAGCAAGAGAGTTAACTAGTCTTTTGCAGCCTTGAACCCAATGCATGTTTCTCTTCTTGGGAGATGAAATTATGAGAAGGCATTCTTTACTATAATAGGCCCTTTTCATCCACATTCAAGACAAGCTTAGCAGAGTAATTGTCCTTTTCAATATGGCCTTCAGTATTGCAGGAAATTCCTGGGCTGCCTTGCTGTCTGCACTCGTACACTGTCAGTACACTATGGAGGTAACTCCGCTGTCTAAGTCTATCAAACCAAACTGTCTGTGTCTGTGAATGTTATTGATGTATCTTCTTCTTCTTGAATATGATTGAAGATGCTTCTTGCCTTTTCCATTATTATCAGCTAGCTTAAGAGGGCGTGTTTTATTGTGTTTGGTCACAACACCAACAAAAATTAGTCTATTTTCCATTTTTCAAGCAAATGCTTCTTGAATGAGACACCTTCATTGATGATAACTTTGATGTCGTCATTGCAGAAGCTTTTGTCTTGTCTGCATTTTTTTATAATTGTTCTGATCGTCGATGGAGCCAATTTCAAAGAGGTGCCAACATCAACCTGACACTCACCAGCTTCCAAACGTGGTATCACTTGCATGTTAATGTACCGTATCACATCCATGCTAATGCTTTTCCCAGACATCTTACATGTACTACCCTCACTGGAAGTTGCAGGGGGTTTTCCAGACATTATGGGTGAAAAAAAAAAATGGAACAAATTGGTGAGGGAGCAAGAACGTTTACACACGTGGGAGAGGCAGAGCGTGAACTAATATGTGATTGGCTATGAGTGACTCACAGCATATATAAAGCACTCTCATTGGCTGATTGAATGTTTACTATAATGGTGGGCACTCTTGAGAAGTTTTAAGTGTTGTTTAGAATGAACTTTTGTCATTTTTAAAAATTTCAATACAGAATTGAATAATCATGTTGTAACGAATCAGCACTATGTAGGTAGTGATATGTAGGGCTTGAGTGTATCATCTTGAATGTTGCAATGAAAATGAAGAATTGGAGGATGCAAATGTCAATAGCAGTACATTATCTACACTAGATGTCTGGATGGATTTGTTCATTGCGTACATTGGATGAATTCCGCCATTGATAACTATCAGGAACTACTACATAATTTTCTAGTACTGTAGTACTGTTGTTAGTGTTCTAACTTGTTTTGTATTTCATTTAAATACATAATGTGCTACTCAGTTAAACGGTTATTTGTATTTTTGGTACATTTTTAACTATTTTCGTGAAACTTTGACTAATTGGAGAGCCACTTAATTGGGCCAAAATATACTGGTCCTGATGATTCCCAGTTAACCACAATCCATTGTATTTATACTTATTATACTTTCTAAATTCAATTAGCTGCCAAGCAACATAATTAGTAAAAGGTTATTTTTAATCATATAATGTGGTTTTCAGTCATTTAAAATCAGGTGATGACCTGACACCTTCCATATCAAAAAGAGGTGCATGCATTTGTAGTAAGAGCCCATTTATAGTGGCACTATTAAAACTGCATCATGTTAATATTAATCATAGCAAAAGATTCTTTTGTAAGCACAAAACGTCTTTACAATTATATTCTAAGAAGCTGTTTGTTTGCTCTGGCTCATGGCAGGCTTTGTGTTTTGAGGATAAGCAAGGGAATCTGATTAGAATCACAAGGCAACTCTTTTCAAAACTAGCTCAAAAGAAGTCCAAACTGGGGCAAATTATTACATCTAAAGCAAAAGTTATGGGCCAAGTCTTTATTTCTCCAGGAAATCACAAATCATCACAAGTTGAAGACTAATTGCTAAAATGCATTACTAATTACATTTATTAAAAAGAACACAAATTTAGTTATCAAATCATCAGTAATGTAAGAAAATATTGTGTTGAGGGTTTGTGAGATGAAAAGGGAGCAGGAATAAATCCTTAATCATGACAAATTTGGCTGCTTAGATGGATCAATTGATCTCTTCTTGACTGCTAATTTAATATGTTACTATTTCCAGTCAGAGTAGATAAATATTTCCACTTTGTGATATTGGCTAATTTACTCTAGAGTGCACAAAGAAACAGAATGCAAACAAAGGTGATCTAGAACTTGGAGAGACAGTAATAGAAGTTGACAACATTAATTTGAAACAAATTCATTCTTGCAGTTACAGCCAAACCAAGATATTGTCCATCACCCCAAGGCAAGTGATTTAGTTTTTTGGCCGTGCACTGAACTGAAAATAACCTCAACTTTTAAATTAAAAGAGCCATTTAAATACCTCTAGAAGCTTATTTTCCGAGCAATCAAAAGTACAGATTTACAAACCCCATTTCCAGAAAAGTTGGGATATTTTCCAAAATGCAATAAACACAAAAATCTGTGATATGTTAATTCACATGAACCTTTATTTAACTGACAAAAGTACGAAGAAAAGATTTTCAATAGCTTTACTGACCAACTTAATTGTATTTTGTAAATATACACAAATTTAAAATTTGATAGCTGCAACACACTCAACAAAAGTTGGGACAGAGTTAAAATAAGATTGAAAAGTGCACAGAATATTAAAGTAACACCGGTTTGGAAGACTCCACATTAAGCAGGCTAATTGGTAGCAGGTGAGGTTTCATGACTGGGTATAAAAGTAGCGTCCATCAAAGGCTCAGTCTTTGCAAGCAAAGATGGGTCGTGGCTCACCCCTTTGTGCCAAAATTCATGACAGAATTGTTAGTCAGTTCAAAAGGAACATTTCTCAACGCAAGTTTGCAGAGAATTTAGTTCTTTCAACATCTACAGTACATAATATTGTGAAAAGATTCAGAGAATTCAGAGACATCTCAATGCGTAAAGGGCAAGGTCGGAAACCACTGTTGAATGCACGTGATCTTCGAGCCCTCAGGCAGCACTGCCTAAGAAACCATCATGATACTGTGACAATTATAGCCACCTGGGCTCGGGAGTACTTCAGAAAACCATTGTCACTCAACACAGTCCGTCGCTGCATCCAGACATGCAACTTGAAACTGTATTACGCAAGGAGGAAGCCATACATCAACTCTATGCAGAAACGCCGGTGAGTTCTCTGGGCCCGAGCTCATCTCAGATGGACCGAAAGACTGTGGAACTGTGTGCTGTGGTCAGATGAGTCCACATTTCAGCTAGTTTTCGGAAAAAAATGGGCGTCGAGTTCTCCGTGCCAAAGATGAAAACGACCATCCAGATTGTTATCAGCGAAAGGTGCAAAAGCCAGCATCTGTGATGGTATGGGAGTGCATCAGTGCCCACGGCATGGGTGAGTTGCATGTATGTGAAGGTACCATTGACTCTGAGGCGTATAGGACTTTAGAGAGACATATGTTGCCATCAAGGTGACGTCTCTTCCCGGGGCGTCCATGCTTATTTCAGCAGGACAATGCCAGACAACATTCTGCATGGGCTACAACAGCGTGGCTTTGTAGACACAGAGTGCGTGTGCTTAACTGGCCTGCTGCCAGTCCAGATCTATCTCCTATTGAAAATGTATGGCGCATCATGAAGTGGAGAATCAGACAATGGAGACCACGAACTGTTGAGCAGCTGAAGTCTTATATCAAGCAAGAATGGACAAAATTTCCAATTGCAAATCTACTACAATTAGTATCTCAGTTCCAAAACAATTAAAAAGTGTTATTAAAAGGAAAGGTGATGTAACACAATGGTAAACATGCCTCTGTCCCAACTTTTGTTGAGTGTGTTGCAGCCATCAAATTCTAAATTTGTGTATGTTTACAAAATACAATTAAGTTGGTCAGTAAAACTATTGAAAATCTTTTCTTTGTACCTTTGTCTGTTAAATAAAGGTACACGTGAATTAACATATCACAGATTTTTGTTTTTATTGCATTTTGGAAAATATCCCAACTTTTCTGGAAATGAGGTTTGTAAAATACTGATAATTCACCACCTAAAACAAGAGAAAATCTGCATATGCTGGAAATCTGAGTAACACACACAAAATGCCAGAGGAACTCAGCAGGCCAGGCAGCATCTATGGAAAAAAAGTACAGTCGACATCTCAGGCTGAAACCCTTCGGCAGGACTGGAGAAAAAAAGATGAATGGTAGATTTAAAAGATGGGGGAGGGGAGAGAGAACCACCAGGTGACAGGTGAAACTGGGAGAAGGAGGGGTGAAGTAAAGAGCTGGGAAGCTGATTGGTGAGGTGAGGTGGGAGAGGGAAAAGGGAATGGGAAATGAGAGCTGGGGTGCATTACTGGAAGTTAGAGAAATTGGTGTTCATGTCATCAAATTGGAGGCTACCCAAACAGAATATAAGGCGTTGTTCCTCCAACTTAAGTGTGACCTCAGCACAACAGTGGAGGAGGCCATGGATGGTCATATCAGAATTAAGATGGGTGGTCACTGATAGATCTTGCTTGTTCTGGCGGACAGAGTGTAGATGCTCGGCAAAGCAGTCTCCCAATCTATGTTGAGTCTCACTGATGTTCAGAAGGCCACACTGGAAGAACCGAACACAGTAAATGGCCCCAACAGACTCACAGGTGAAGTGCTGCCTCACCTAGAAGGACTGTTTAGGACCCTGGATGGTAGTGAGGGAGGAGGTGTAGAGGCAGGTGTAGCACTTGTTCCACTTACAAGGAAGAGTGCCAGGAAGGAGATCAGCGGGGAGGGATAAATGGACAAGGGAGTCGTGTAGGGAGCGTGACTCCCTATGATTCCATAGAAACCATAAACCATAGAAACTACAGCACAGAAACAGGCCTTTTGGCCCTTCTTGGCTGTGCCAAACCATTTTCTGCCTAGTCCCACTGACCTGCACATGAACCATATCCCTCCATACACCTCCCATCCATGTATCTGTCCAATTTATTCTTAAATGTTAAAAAAGAACCACATTTACCACCTCATCTGGCAGCTCATTCCATACTCCCACCACTCTCTGTGTGAAGAAGCCCCCCCCATGTTCCCTTTAAACTTTCCCCCCCTCATCCTTAACCCATGTCCTCTGGTTTTTTTCTCCTCTTGCCTCAGTGGAAAAAGCCTGCTTGCATTCACTCTGTCTATACCCATCATAATTTTATCTACCTCTATCAAATCTCCCCTCATTCTTCTACGCTCCAGGGAATAAAGTCCTAACCTATTCAACCTTTCTCTGTAACTGAGTTTCTCAAGTCCTGGCAACATCCTTGTAAACCTTCTCTGCACTCTTTCAACCTTATTTATATCCTTCCTGTAATTTGGTGACCAAAACTGAACACAATACTCCAGATTCGGCCTCGCCAATGCCTTATACAACCTCATCATAACATTCCAGCTCTTATACTCAATACTTTGATTAATAAAGGCCAATGTACCAAAAGCTCTCTTTACGACCCTATATACTTGTGACGCCACTTTTAGGGAATTTTGTATCTGTATTCCCAGATCCCTCTGTTCTACTGCATTCCTCAGTGCCTTACCATTAATTCTGCATGTTCTACCTTGGTTTGTCCTTCCAACGTGCAATACCTCACACTTGTCTGTATTAAACTCCATCTGCCATTTTTCAGCCCATTTTTCCAGCTGGTCCAAGTCCCTCTGCAGGCTCTGAAAACCTTCCTCACTGTCTACTACACCTCCAATCTTTGTATCATCAGCAAATTTGCTGATCCAATTTACCACATTTTCATCCAGATCATTGATATAGATGACAAATAACAATGGACCCAGCACTGATCCCTGTGGCACACCACTAGTCACAGGCCTCCACTCAGAGAAGCAATTCTCTACCACCACTCTTTGGCTTCTTCCATTGAGCCAATGTCTAATCCAATTTACCACCTCTCCATGTATACCTAGTGACTGAATTTTCCTAACTAACCTCCCATGCGGGACCTTGTCAAAGGCCTTACTGAAATCCATGTAGACAATATCCACTGCCTTCCCTTCATCCACTTTCCTGGTAACCTCCTCGAAAAACTCCAATAGATTGGTCAAACATGACCTACCATGCGCAAAGCCATGTTGACTCTCCCTAATAAGTCCCTGTCTATCCAAATGCTTGTAGATTCTGTCTCTTAGTACTCCCTCCAATAACTTATCCACTACCAACGTTAAACTCACCGGCCTATAATTTGACGGATTACTTTTCGATCCTTTTTTAAACAACGGAACAACATGAGCCACTCTCCAATCCTCCGGCACCTCACCCGTAGACAGCGACATTTTAAATATTTCTGCCAGGGCCCCCGCAATTTCAATACAAGTCTCCTTCAAGGTCTGAGGGAACACTCTGTCAGGTCCCGGGGATTTATCCACTTTAATTTTCCTCAAGACAGCAAGCACCTCCTCCTTTTCAATCTGTACAGTTTCCATGATCTCACTGCTTGATTCCCTCAATTCCATAGACTTCATGCCAGTTTCCTTAGTAAATACAGACGCAAAAAACCTATTTAAGATCTCCCCCATTTCCTTTGGTTCCGCACATAGCCGACCACTCTGATCTTCAAGAGGACCAATTTTATCCCTTACAATCCTTTTGCTCTTAATATACCTGTAAAAGCTCTTTGGATTATCCTTCACTTTGACTGCCAAGGCAACCTCATGTTTTCTTTTAGCCCTCCTGATTACTCTCTTAAGTATTTTCTTGCACTTCTTATACTCCTCAAGCACCTGATTTACTCCCTGTTTCCTACACATTTCCTACAACTCCCTCTGCTTCTTTATCAGAGTTGCAATATCCCTTGAGAACCAAGGTTCCTTATTCCTATTCAATTTGCCTTTAATCCTGACAGGAACATACAAACTCTGCACTCTCAATATTTCCCCTTTGAAGGCTTCCCACCTACCAATCACATCTTTGCCAGAGAACAACCTGACCCAATCCACACTTTTTAGATCCTTTCTCATTTCTTCAAATTTGGCCTTCTTCCAGTTCAGAACCTCAACCCTAGGACCAGATCTATCCTTGTCCATGATCAAATTGAAACTAATGGTGTTATGATCACTGGAACCAAAGTGCTCCCCTACACACACTTCCGTCACTTGTCCTAACTCGTTTCCTAACAGGAGATCCAATATTGCATCCCCTTTAGTTGTTCCCTCTATATATTGATTTAGAAAACTTTCCTGAACACATTTTACAAACTCTAAACCATCTAGACCCCTAACAGTACCCCTAACAGTATTTACCACCTAAGATATTATTAGATCAAAACTGTGATCCACTGCATGAGAGGATTGTTTTATAATGAAGCAACAAACAATCAGCTGGAGAACCCAGCAGGTCAAGCAGGATCTGTGGGGGCGGTGGGGGGGGGGGGGAATAGACCAGGAGGAGAAGAAGGAAATTGGTGATGGGGTGCTGGAGTGGTTGAATGGGGAAAGCACTTAAAAAGTGTGGGACCAGCAGGAGACTCAACAAGTATCTGGATAGACAGAATGTGATTAGGAGGAGTCAGTATGTGTTAGTGCACTGAAAGCCCTGTTTGATGAATCTTCGAGAAATTTTGAAGAAGTAACTGAAAACGTAGATGAAGGTTGGGCAGTTCCTGTTGCCTGTTTGGATTTTAGCAAGGCCTTCAATAAGATCCCAGGAAGTTTCTACAGAATCCAGGAAGAGCTAGTTATTCAAAATGGGCTTTGAGTGAGGAAGCAGAGGGTGGTAGTTGGAGTTTGTTTCTTTTGAAGAAGGACAGCGTCTAGTGGTGTGAAGCAGGAGCTGGTGTTGAGGCTGTTGTTATTTGTTACTTATATAAATGATTTGGAAGCAAATGTATAAGGCTTGATCAGTAAGCTTGCGGATGACACGAAATTAGGGGTTAAAGAAGATTTTCTTCCTGGCATTCACAGTAGGTACAAAGAAATACGATAGAATCAGTGGAAAAACCACAAAGGCTGAAAAACAACGAATGTGCAAAAGAAGACAAACTGCATATACAATTAATAATACTGATAACATGAGTTGTAACGTCCTTGAAAGTTATGGAATCAGTTTAGTATTGCGATGAGTGAAGTTATCCACTTTGGTTCAGGAACCTGATGGTTGAAGGGTTGAACTGTTACTGATCCTGATGTAGTAACATCAGGATCTAAAGCTCCTGTACTGCCTTTTTGTTTCCAGCAGTGAGAAGAGAGCTTGGCCTAGAAGACAGTAGTGCTTGATGTCACAGTACTCCTTATAGATGTGCTCAGTGGTGGGAGGGTTTTTCCTGTGATGGTCTAGGCTGGATCAAGCACATTTAGTAGGTTTTTCCATTCTTGGACATGATAAAGCCAGTCAGGATACTCTATAGAAGTCTGTCAAAGATTTAGCTGACATGCCAAATCTGCGCAAACCTCTAAGAAAGTAGAGATGCTACTATGCCTTCTTTGTAATGGCACTTACTTTCTGGTCCTGGGACAGATCCAAGAAATTTAAAGTTACTGACCTTCAACACCCCTGAACTCCTAATGAGGACTGACTCATGAACCTCCTGTAGTCAATAACAAGTTCTTCGGTTTTGCTAATTTTGAGAGAGAGGTTGTTGCATCATCATTCTATCTTATTTTCAGTCTCTCTCCAATGTGCTGATTCATCACCTTCTGTTATGGCCAACAACAGTGGTATCGCCAGCAAGCTTAAGTATGGCATTGGAGCTGTACTTAGCCTCACAGTCATAAGTATAAAGTGAGTAGAGCAGGGGGCTAACACCCACAGTCTTGTGGTGCACCTGTACTGATGGTGATTGTGGAGGGGATATTGCTGCCAATCCAAACTGACTGGTGTCTGCAAGTGAGGAAATCAAGGATCCAGTTGCACAAAGAGGTATCGAGGTCTGGGTCTTGGACCTTTTTGATTAGTTTCATGGGGATGATAGCATTGAATGCTGTGCTGTGTTCAATGAGGAGCATCCTGATGTTTGCATCTTCACTGTCCAGATGGTCCAGAACAGGGTGAAGAGCATCTGTTGTTGACCTGTAGTGACTGTAGGGAAATTGGAATGGATCCAAGTCACTCCTTAGGCAGGAGTTGAAATGCTACTGGACGAAACTCATTGAGGCAGGTTACTATGTTCTTCTTGGGCAACCGCATGATTGAATCTTACTTATAAGGGGTGTGTCCCTCAGACTGCTGAAGTGAGTGATGTAAGATGTTAGTAAACACTCCAGCCAGTTGGTTAGTGCAGGTCTTCAGTACTCGGCCTGGCACACGATCTAGCCAGATGCTTTCTGTGGGTTCACTCTCCTGAAGGATGCCCTCATCAGCCTCAGAGACTGAAATCACAGGGTCCTCAGGGGCTGTGGGAGTTCATAAGGGTGCCCCCATGTTCTGTCAGTCAAAGCATAAAAGGCATTAAGCTCTTCTGGGAGAGAAAATTTGTTGTCACATACACTCTGTAGCCACTTTATTTGGTAACTCCTGAAGGTATTATCCTTATAGATCTAGTCATTTTTATGCTCCTTTAGACAGTAGGTTTTCAAAGACCTGGCAACTCAAACAGAAACAAAGAAAACTGAAAGTTTGTTAAAACAAGGGCATTGAGTTAGATGACCTGGCTATTTTCACTACCTTTCAGCTGCTGGAGCCTGGCCAACTTTGCTTATAAATAGCAACACTGAAACACTGAAAATGCTTTTACTTACAGTACTGTGTCATTGGGAATGAATTCGTTATCTGCATTTCCTCTGTTAATGGCATAGTGATCAGGTCAGGTAGGGTGTTAAATCTTTCAAGTCTTGTTAAAAGCAACCTCAACCATTCCTGGGAGGTAAAATTAAGCAAAGTGTCAAAATGAATAAAACCGTAAAATGAATTGAACAGTGCACTGAATATGTTTGAATCATCTCCTTTGTAAATAGATTGAAACACCATTTATTCATTCTCTGTCTCTAATTTAATTATGGTGGTTATAAACAGTATGCTTAGATTTAGAGATAAAACAGGTATGAAATATGTATTTATTAATCCTGTTCTGATCTATTGAAAGCACAGTGCCTTTTAAAGGCATTCAGGCAAATAATACTGGCTACTGCTCATAACCGCCATGCCGGTTCAGCAATGGCAATTAGTTGCACTATTTGAATTAAGGCCTGTAATTTAGAACAACAAAATGTAGGCTATAGGGACAGATTTACACTTTCAAAATAACCCAGGGGGAAAATGTCACAGAGCGTTTGGTACTGTTTGAAACAAATACACTAAATTATTAGTCCTCAGATTTTTGGCCCCACACACAAACACACCATTTGATCTACTTTGCTGAACTTGTTATTTTAAAAGAAAAACAAAGCAAACCAAATCCAAAAATTACAAGTCACTTGGTAATAGATAATTACACTAGTCCTTCAAACTGTAGGTTGATCTTTCTGTAACCTAAAGCCATAATTAAATAAGGATCTGACAAAATGCAATATAAACAGGGGCTTTTATATATCCTTCAGGATGACTCAATGAGCTTTGCAGCCAATGAAATACTTTAGAAAAGCAGTCATGGTTGAAATGGGAAATAAAAACAACAAATTTGCCACAGCAATCGCAGAACCTAAGGGTACAAGAATATGCTTCCCTGAAAGTGGTATCACAGGTAGACAGGGTGGTGAAAAAAGTTTGGGTCATGCAAGCTTTCATCAGTCAAGGCATTGAGTACAGAAGCTGGGATGCTATGTTGTTGATGATGCTGCATTTGGAATGTTGTGTCCAGTTTTGGCCATCAAAATGGAAAGAGTGCAGAGAAAAGTTACAATAAAGTTGTCAGGACTCAAGGGTCTGAGTTACACAGAGTGATTGAGAAGTCTGGAGCTTTTTTAATTGGAATATAGGAGAATGAGGGGTGATATTATAGAGGGGCAGAGAGAGGGTGAATGCATACAAGCTTTTTACCAGGGTTGGAGAATCAAGAAATAGAAGGTATGGGTTTAGTGTGCAAGGAGAGATTGCGAATAGGTAGCAAGGGTGTTAATTTTCTCCAATCAGATATTGGTTCATTTCTAGAATAAACAGCCAAAGGAAGTAGTTGGGGCAGGTACGATATAGTGACAACATGTCAATGACTTTGGATAGACATGTGGGTAGGAAAGGATAGGAAAGTTTAGAGGAATATGAACTAAACATAGACAAATGAGACTAGCTTAGATGGGAATGTTGGCAAGGACCAGTTGGGCCAAAGGACCTGTTTCAGTGGTATATGATTATATGACTCTGCCAGAAACAGAAATGTGATTTGGTTATAGTTATATTGATTGAACAATAGATATCCAGAGAATAATTCCAATGTTGTTATTTAAAACAGTGCTTTGGGATCTTTTGATCACATGAAAAAGCCAAAAGAGCTTCAATTTAAACTTTCATCTAAAAGGCAACATTTACTAATCCATCACTCCTATTTTGGGATAATCCGGAACTCGCCAGGAAACCAAAACCTTTGCATTCAGAGGAGATTGCACTATTTATTGAACCATTTCCAATACAAAAGTGATCCCTTCCCAAATCTAAGAGCCACACCATCTTTAATGATTATTTTGAATAGTTAACATTAAAGCAATACCAATGTAAAATCAGAATTCAAGAATTTCACTGGTATTTTCCATTAGAGTAGGATTTAAAATTGGGAGCCATAATAGCGTAGCAGTCAGCATGATACTATTACAACTTGGGGCACTGGAGTTCAGAGTTCAATTCTGATGTCAGCTGTAAGGAGTTTGTACGTCCTCCCCATGAATGCAAGGATTTCTTTCGGGTGCTCCAGTTTCTTCCCACAGTCCAAGACATACCAGTTGGTAGATTAATTGGCTATTGTAAATCGTCCTGTGATTAGACTGGGTTAAAATTGGTGGGTTGCTGGCAGCGTAGTTCAAAAGGCTGGAGGGACTTATTCTGCACTGTATCTTTAAATAAAACAAATAGAGTGAAGTGTCTGTATCGATCATTAATGACAAGGAAACCTAGTCTTAAGATCTATGAAGCACAAAGCAGTGGAAGATGAGCAAATAACTAAACTAACAATACTGTCCCTTAAATAGACACAACACTGGCAATTTTTAAGCTCATATTTTGAGTGTATTTAAAAGAGCATCGATATAATTTCTTCAACATAATTAAATGAATCTTAAACATTTGTCAGTAAACATTTTAAGCATACTTGCAGGGAGTTGTGCCACTGGGTTAAATGGTGGAGAACTTGATGATTCACTTTTCTTGTTGTCCTTTTTGCTTAGAATACATTATAAGAAAAAATGTTTTGTGTTCTTATTGTAACTTTCATGAATTTTGGCAATCAAGGTACCTGAAAGAACATCATAGCTCTTCTTTATTTGGGATTTTTCATGTCTATCCAAGAACACACTCTGACAGCCTCCACCAGCAGTGAATTATTCTCTCTGTAATGGACTAGGGGTGGTCATGCATATAATCCTATGAGATACTGGAACTCACAATCATAGTACATAAAAATGTCACGTATAATTATTTTTTATTGATCTCAGTGTATTTTAGCATCATGCACTTTGTTCCCATTGTATCTTAGTCAAAATGAACCATTTCCCTTGGTACATCAGCTTAACATCAGATCCTTGCCAGTTTAATGTTCATTTGTGAAGAGCATAGATGAAGCAGATAGTGAGAAACTTCACCTCAAAAGAGATGAATACATTTGAAGTACATAGGGTTAAAGGAAAGGGAAGAAAATTTAGAGGGTGTTGTGGAACAAAATGTTCACTTAGAGGCTGAATGCCCATGGGAAAAGTACACACATGACATTTAAGAATGGGGTGGCACAGTGGCATAGTGGTTAGCACAACACTTCACAGTATAAGCAACCCGTCGTCAATTCCCATCATTGACTGTAAGGAGTCTGCACGTTCTTCCCGTGACAATGGGATTTTCCTCCGGGTGCTCTGGTTTCCCCTCACTGTCTTAGATGTAGGTTAATTGGTCATTGTAAATTGCCCCACGATTAGGCTTGGGTTAAATCAAGGGTTGCTGGGCATTGTAGCTCAAAGGGCCAGAGGGCTTATTCCACACTATATCTCAATAAATAAAATAAAGAAGAATGATTTAGATAATTTAGGTGATTTAGGAGTCCAAGGAAATGGATCATTAAAGATAGGTATTTGATAGGTGGCATGGTCACAGTGGGTTGAAGAGACTGCTTTTGTACTCTGTGACTATGATATGACAAGTGGCTATCCTTAACATGATTGAAATTCTTTGTTCATTATGGGTGAAAATTCCTGAGATAAAGGCATCTGGAAAGAAACTCTTGCTGCCTTTCTTTCTCCGGGCCAGATGATTCTGTTAGGGTTTTCCTTCTCTGCCAGAGAATCTTTCTTCTTATACAAAGTTCAAGAAGCAGCAGAAAATCTGAAAGGCTTTACTGTTGTTAATCAAACTTTAATCCTTTATCCCAGCTCTCTTCAAAGCTGGGTAAAGATGCATTGAAATTTGCAAAGTACATTTTGTTGATCTCAAAACAACTACCAGAGTAATGACAGATTTATGTTGCTTGTCAGTATTCCCAGTATTCCCATTTATCCACTGATGGGAGAACATGGGAGAACCAATTAGCTCATTGCAAGTTAGACCAGAAATCTTTCCAAATTCATAAACTAAAATAATCCTAGAAAAAATTCCAGTCAGCTCCTGTCTTTGCACATCTTTTTGTTTGATATTGTTTCAATTAAAGCCACAATTTGATAATTTTTCACAAAAAAACAAGTGTTGACAGACCCTATAAGCAAATAATCTATAACTACAATCTATAAAGTAAGGGTTACTTTAAATAAAAGAAAGTTAGATTTGAAAATCATCAACTGAGACAAAACAATTAAAAGCAGCAGTCTGCAGATGCCGAATGTCTAAGGGTTCAAAAAGAGCAAATAGGCGGAAGCAAAATCCCACTTAATTCTCAATTTTCTTGTGGTCCCTTCTCATTAAACTTAAAGGACAAGCAGCATATAATTATTCTCTATAAACCTGCTTGCTTAATGGCCACTATTTGGAATACTTTCTGGGGTACCACAAAGATTAATTTACATGGTTTTCTTAAGCTCTGTATTCTAGGTTGTAAAATTCCATGTATTTAGTAAATTTGAGGTGATTTGCCAATAAATATTTGATGTGGGTTTGAGTGTTATGGGCACAATAGGTCATCAGTGGAGATTTTCCAGGTGCCTGCTCAAATTTGGAAAGACTCCCTACCTTTCAGGAAGAAGTCCCTTCAATTAGGTAATCATTCAAAACTAAGCTATGGACTGTGACTATTGAAGCGGGTTGCTGATAGAGTTGCTTGCAAAATGGAAACATGAGGTTGGATTATTTTTATTGCTGTTCAATCTAGAATTCTTCAGACATGAAGATATTAAGTTTAGTTTCCTCATCATTAATATACTGTATGTAATGAAAAGTTTGCAGTCCAGTACTGATCTCCACAGTACCAAACTAGTTATTGCCTAGCATTCAACAAAAATATTTGTTCCCACGTTTTCTACCAGCCAACCAGTTCTTGATCCTTGCCAGTATCTTACCCCCAATTCTTTGGCCTTATGGATTAATCTTTCACATCAGTCTTTTAAGTGGGACCAACTGAAAGCTTACTGGCTCCCTCATCCCCATCTCTGCAGGTAATTACACTCTGTCCAGTAAGTTAGTAAAGCATGAGTTCTTATTGATAAGTTCATGTTTCATTTAAAACTGTCACTCATTTCCATGTGCATTGCTATTAAAAATATTCATAATGGATTGTAGAATTTGCCCCACACTAACTTTTCCCATTTTTTGCTGCTATTGTTTTTAATTGACCATAAGACCATAAGACAAAGGAGCAGAAGCCGGCCATTCAGCCCATCGAGTCTGCTCCACCATTTTATCATGAGCTGATCCATTCTCCCATTTAGTCCCACTCCCCCGCCCTCTCACCATAACCTTTGATGCCCTGGCTACTCAGATACCTATCAATCTCTGCCTTTAATACACCCAATGACTTGGCCTCCACTGCTGCCCGTGACAACAAATTCCATAGATTCACCACCCTCTGACTAAAAAAATTTCTTTGCATTTCTCTTCTGAATGGGCGCCCTTCAATCCTTAAGTCATGCCCTCTCTTACTAGACTCCCCCATCATGGGAAACAACTTTGCCACAGCCACTCTGTCCATGCCTTTCAACATTCGAAATGTTTCTATGAGGTCTCCCTTCATTCTTCTAAACTCCAAGGAATACAGTCCAAGAGCAGACAAACATTCCTCGTATGTTAACCCTCTCATTCCCAGAATCATTCTAGTGAATCTTCTCTGTACCCTCTCCAACGTTAGCACATCCTTTCTTAAATAAGGAGACCAAAACTGCCCACAGTACTCCAAGTGAGGTCTCACCAGCACCTTATAGAGCCTCAGCATCACATCCCTGCTCCTATACTCTATTCCTCTAGAAATGAATGCCAACATTGCATTCGCCTTCTTCACTACTGACTCAACCTGGAGGTTAACTTTAAGGGTATCCTGTACGAGGACTCCCAAGTCCCGTTGCATCTCAGAACTTTGAATTCCTTCCCCATTTAAATAATAGTGTGCCCATTTATTTTTTCTGCCAAAGTGCATAACCATACACTTTACAACATTGTACTTCATTTGCCACTTCTCTGCCCATACTTCCACTCTATCCAAGTCTCTCTGCAGACTCTCCGTTTCCTCAGCACTACCGGCCCCTCCACCTATCTTCGTATCGTCAGCAAACTTAGCCACAAAGCCATCTATTCCATAATCCAAATCGTTGATGTACAATGTAAAAAGAAGTGGCCCCAACACAGACCCCTGTGGAACACCACTGGTAACCGGCAGCCAACCAGAATAGGATCCCTTTATTCCCACTCTCTGTTTCCTGCTAATCAGCCAACGCTCTATCCATGTATGTAACTTTCCTGTAATTCCATGGGCTCTTATCTTGTTAAGTAGCCTCATGTGTGGCACCTTGTCAAAGGCCTTCTGAAAATCCAAATATACAAAATCCACTGCATCTCCCTTGTCTAGCCTACTGGTAATTTCCTCAAAAAATTGTAATACGTTTCTCAGGCAGGATTTTCCTTTAAGGAATCCATGTTGAGTTCTGCCTACCTTGTCATATGTCTCCAGGTACTCTGTAACCTCATCCTTGACAATCGACTCCAACAACTTCCCAACCACCAATGTCAAGCTAACAGGTCTATAATTTCCTTTTTGCTTCCTTGCCCCCTTCTTAAATAGCGGAGTGACACTTGCAATCTTCCAGTCCTCGGGAACCATGCCAGAATCTATCAACTTTTGAAAGATCATCGCTAGTGCCTCTGCAATCTCCACAGCTACTTCCTTCAGAACACATGGGTGCATTCCATCTGGTCCAGGAGATTTATCTATCTTTAGACTATTCAGCTTCCTGAGTACTTTTTCTGTCGTAATTGTGACTGCGCACACTTCTCTTCCCTGCCACCCTTGAGTGTCCGGTATACTGCTGATGTCTTCCTCAGTGAAGACTGATGCAAAATACTCGTTCAGTTCCTCTGCCATCTCCTTATCTCCCATTACAATTTCTCCAGCATCATTTTCTATTGGTCCTATATCTACTCTCACCTGTCTTTTACTCTTTATATACTTGAAAAAGCCTTTAGTATCCTCTTTGATATTATTTGCTAGCTTCCTTTCATAGTTAATCTTTTCCCTCTTAATGACCTACTTGGTTTCCTTTTGTAAGGTTTTAAAACTTCCCAATCCTCTGTCTTCCCACTAATTTTTGCTTCCTTGTATGCCCTCTCCTTTGCTTTAACTTTGGCTCTGACTTCTCTTGTCAACCACGGTTGCATCCTTTTTCCACTTGAAAATTTCTTCTTTTTTGGAATATACCTGTCTTGTCATTTCTCACATAAGCTCCAGCCACTGCTGCTCTGCTGCGTTTCCCGCCAGTGTCCCTTTCCAGTCAACTTTGGACAGTTCCTCTCTCACGCCACTGTAATTTCCTTTACTCCACTGAAATACCAACACATCAGATTTCGGCTTCTCTTTTTCAAATTTCACAGTGAATGCAATCATGTTATGATCACTGCCTCCTAAGGATTCCTTCATCTCAATCTCTCTAATCACCTCTGGTTCATTACACAATACCCAATCCAGTACAGCCGATCCCCTAGTGGGCTCAACAACAAGCTGTTCTAAAAAACCATCTCGCAGACATTCTACAAATTCTCTCTCTTGAGGTCCAGTGCCCACCTGATTTTCCCAATCCACTCACGTGTTAAAATCCCCCACAATTATCATAACACTGCCTTTTCTATTTCCCGTTGTAATTTGTGATCCACATCCCTGCAGCTGTTTGGAGGCCTATAAATAACTGCCATCAGGGTTCTTTTACCCCTGCTATTTCTTAGCTCAACCCATAAAAATTCTGCACCTTCTGATCCTATATCACCTCTTTCTAATGAAGTAATATCATTTCTTACCAATAAAGCCACGCCTCCCCCTCTGCCTACCTTCCTATCCTTCCGATACACCGTGTATCCTTGGACGTTCAGCTCCCAGAGACATGCATCCTTTAGCCGGGTCTCAGTGATGGCCACAATATCATACCTGCCAATCTGTAGCTGTACAACAATATCATCCACCTTATTCCTTATGCTGCGTGCATTTAAATATAACACCTTAAGATCAGTATTTGATACTTTTCGCTTTGATTTCACTGCAACTTTATTGCACTGCAACTCATCCCAATGGTTACAAATCTGCCCCATCACCTGCCTGACTTTCCTGACATCTTTACTGCTCACTATCTTAGATTTATTTCTGTTTTCCCCTTCTTCTGCTCTGTCATTCCGGTTCCCATCCCCCTGCCAAATTAGTCTAAACCCTCCCTAACAGCTCTATTAAACTTTCCCGCCAGGATATTGGTCCCCTTCGGGTTCAGGTGTAACTTATCGTTTTTGAACAGGTCATACTTCCCCCAGAAGAGATCCCAATTATCCAAGAATCTGAAGCCCTGCCCCCTACACCAGTCTCTCAGCCACGCATTCATCTGCCTGATCCTACTATTCTTGCCCTCATTAGCATGTGGCACAGGTAGCAATCCTGAGATTACTACCCTGGAGGTCCTGCTTCTCAGCTTCCTTCCGAACTCCTGGAAATCTCTCTTCAGGACCTCCTCCTTTGTCCTATCTATGTCCTTGGTACCAACATGTACCAAGACAACTGGCTGCTCACCCTCCCCCTTTAGAATATTCAGGACCCGATCCGAGACATCCCGTACCCTGGCACCTGGGAGGTAACACACCATGCGAGTATTTCTATCAGGCTCACAGAGTCTCCTGTCCGTTCCCCTGACTATGGAATCCCCTACGACTACCGCATTTCTCTTCTCCCGATGGGCGTCCCCTGTCAGGTCATTCCCCCTCAACAGCATCCAGAACAAGATATTTGTTGCTGAGGGGGACAGCCACAGGTGTGCCCTCCACTATCCGGGCATTTCCCTTCCCTCTCTTGACAGTGACCCAGTTTTCTGACCCCTGTAGCCTAGGGATGACTACCTCCCTGTAGCTCCTGTCTATCACCTCTTCACTTTCCCTAATAAGCAGTAGGTCATCAAGCTGCAGCTCCAGATCCTAACACGGTCTCTGAGAAGCTGCATCTCAGTGCACCTGGTGCAGATGTGGTCATCAGGGAGGCTGGAGGTCTCCCAGGATTCCCACATCTGACACCCTGAACAAAGCACTAACCCTGCAGGCATGCTATCTAATTCTACAGGAATGAAACAGGAAAAATAAGTCTACTCACCCACTTACCTCGCCAAACAGACGAACTTTTTAAACCGTTAGCTGTGAGAGCCCTGCTGTTCCTGTCTGTCCAGGCCGATTCGCGAAAGGTGGGGGGAGAAAAAAAAAAGAGTTGGCGCTTCGCTCTCGCCTCTTCTCGTTTACCACCAAAGCCCGTTGAAGCCAAAGCCCTACACTCTGCTCTCACTCACTCCGCTGCCCGCTCTGACAGCTGCCCGCTGTATAGGGTGGTCTCCTTTTCAAACTCTCCACGCGGTCCTGTTGACGTCACATGCCTGCGCAGTCTCGCCCTTCTTGCACTCAAAGAAGTTTTTAGAAAAACTGCCTTCCTTCAGAATTCAGCTCCCATGACACTCTGTAGTCCCGATCCAAAAGAGAGCCGTTGGCAGCAACCTGCCTTTTTAAACTCTCCACGTGGTCCTGTTGACGTCACGCGCCTGCGCAGTCTCGCCCTTCTTGCACTTGAAGAAGTTTTTAAAAAAACTGCCTTCCTTCAGAATTCAGCTCCCACGACGCTCTGTAGTCCCGATCCAAAAAAAATCATGTTACTACAATTATATGGGGTACTTCATAGAATTATTGATTCATCTCATGTTTCAATTATTAGCATGGAACAGGCCATTCACCCCAATGAATCCATGCTAACCAATAGACACACTTCCATGTTAATACGATGCCCAGTGCTTGGTCCTTAGCCTTCTATAACAAGTAATACAAGTGCTCACCTCGACTCTTGTTAAGTGCTGCCAGCAACCCAGCTTCAAATACTCTCTTAAGTAGTGAGTCCCAGGTACTTACTACTCTGGGTAAAGAAGGACCCCTTCATGCCCTCTCTAAGTTGATTTGCCTTATCCTGAATCTTGTTTTATATATTTCTGATATGGGGAAAGTTTCCTGCATTCTACCCAATCAATGCCCCTCATCAGTCATGTCCCCTCCTAACTTCTTCCACTTCAGAGGGAACAGACCTACATTGCTTCTCCAGTCTCTCCTCACAAATGAACTGCTCCATCCCAGGTAACATCCTAGTGAATCGCACTTGCACCCTCTCTAGTGCCATCACGTGCTTCCAATACCGGAAATGCACGTTCAAGTTGATAACGTAAAGCAGCCTTGAAGGGACAGATAGCCTATCTCTGCTCCAAACTTTCTTCACTCTATGTCTGTGTTGGCTGAAAATTTGTGATTAGATCAGAAATAATATCCTGAAGATTCCTGAAATCTGCTTGCTTGTTTGTCTCTATCACACATCTTGCAGGAATTGTAGTCAGCTTGTGCAACATTTTGAGTGGACCTTGAATTTTCTTCTAGTGCTATTCTGCTTGCTAGTTGCCTTTCTCTGCCACGTTGGAATGAAAAGTGGTTCTCCTTTTTGCATTTGTGGCACACCATTCCATAACCTGAATGCTTTTCTTTCAGTGTTCATTCTGTTTCCCACTATAATTATAGTTTATACTGTTGCTGTTCTTTGCTTCCGTCAGGCTAACTAGTCAGAATTGTGCTTCCTACCATTCAACTCATCAACTCTGGCTTTTGACAACTCTGAGACCCAGTAGGATTTGACACTCTTTCCCAACCTTAAGTCTGTTGCTGTCAACACTATACATTTTCAACCCCAGTACAACCTGTCATGGATGAACAAATCCTTCATATCTCCAATTGCAGCTAGAAACTTCACTTTAATTAAATGGTGTCAAATTGCCTCTCCATTTGCCTAATGTCACTTGAAAAACTTGAATCTATCATCATCTCTCAGAAGTTTAAGATTTAAGCTTCTCATTGGGAGCCCTGAAAAACATGTCAGTAAATCATCTGCTGTTATAATGCCATGGAAAATTCAAGTGTCTGTAAATTCAAAAGAGACTCTCATAAGGTTGAGCATTAATGAAGGAAAACTAAACTAACAGTTCACTATAAAATCTTGCGGGTTTATATAACTAATTCATCTTGAGAGATGGTCAGACTTTTCTAAAATTATTAATGACAGTGCAGGTAATCCAAGAGTATTGTTTTCAACTATCGACTGTCTATTAAACTCAGCTCCATTGATGGAATGGCTGCTGAAAGCATCTGAGGTGAAAAGTGAGATTTGCGCTACATTTTTACAGAAAAAATAAATATTTAAGATGTAATATAATACAGATCTCAAGAATAAACCTTGTTGAACGTCAACAAGTTCAACATTGTAACTAAACTCCTTTACTGAAATAAGTTTACCAGAACTTCAAGAAATAATTACTCAGCTAAAACCATCCACTTGTGTCCTTGATCCTATTTTCATAGGCTTTTTAAAAGAAGTTTCTGATGTGCTAATCACAGTGTACTTGACATAGTTAATTGCTCACTAGTTTCTGGTATTTTTCCAAATTCCTTAAAAACTGCAGTAGTTAAACCCCTGCTTTGAGAAAAATAATCTAGACTGCACTAACTTTGACAATTTTAGATCTATTTCCAACCTGCCTTTTTGAAGTAAAAATTTAGAAAAAATAAGTTTTTTGACAATTAAGTAATTGCTTGAATAAAAATTTAATTCTTGACAAGCATCAGTCAGGTTTTAGATCAAATCATAGAACAGGAAAATGCATTGCTTAAAGTAGTTAATGACTTATGACTTAATATTGATGCTGGTAACGTGTCAGTTCGTGGTCTCTTAAAGAATGCAAAGCATTCTCTGAAAAAAAACACCTTAGTCAATAGGTAGATCTTTCTGGTACTGCCTTAAACTGGTTTCAATCTTATGTAACAAAAAGAAAATACTTTGTTAACTGTAGTGATCGTGCATCGAAAATCCATGATATTGCGTTTGGTGTGCAGCAAGGATCAATTCTTGGACTGATGTTGTTCTACATGCTCCTTTTAGGTCAGATAATTTCAAAACAGAAGGTTAATTACCACAGCTATGCAGATGACATACAGCTGGATTTGACTATTATGCCAGATAACTCTGATGCTCTAAGCCCTCTGTCTTAAACTAAATAAGGCAAAAAGCAGAAATTTTGTTTATTCGTAGCAAAGAAAAATGAGAATCTTAGAAATATTCTTGATCATTTGGTTTTACAAATCAAGCCAGAAATAAAGAATTTGGGCATTATTATTGACTGGGTGCTAAATTTCAAATTGTATATTAACCATATTATCAAGACTACGTTCTTTTATTTTAGGAACAATGTGAAACTTTGATATCTTATATCTTATAACATCTCAAGATGCAGAAAAAATGATACATGTTTTTAGCCAAAATATACTATAATGCACGCCTTTCAGGCTACCTATAAAAAGATACTACTGTAATTGCTGCAGTTTGTTCAAAATTCAGCTGCAAGAATCTAACCAAAATATGAAGAAAATCTGAGCACATTTTACTGATTTTGGCATAAATACACTGGCTGCCTGTATCCTTTAGGATCAATTTTTAAATTATCTTAATTGTATATAAGGCTCTGGATAATCTAGCTCCTCATATTTTGGAGTGTCTATCCCCTTACATCCCTAATTGTAATCTTATAACCACGAGTACTGGTTTGCTTGGTGTTCTTAGAGCCAAGCATATAAGAACTGGTGATTTCCTGGCATTAAGCAGGAAATTAGAAATGTGTGCAATAAAGGAACAGCAGTTATAATGGGTGACTTCAATCTACATATAGATCGGGTGAACCAAATTGGTAAGGGTGCTGAGGAAGAGGATTTCTTGGAATGTATGCAGGATGGTTTTCTGAACCAACATGTCAAGGAACCAAATAGAGAGCAGGCTATTCTAGACTGGGTATTGAGCAATGAGGAAGGGTTAATTAGCAATCTTGTCGTGAGAGGCCTCTTGGGTAAGAATGACCGTAATATGGTGGAATTCTTCATTAAAATGGAGAGTGACATAGTTAATTCAGAAACAAAGGTTCTGAACTTAAAGAAGGGTAACTTTGAAGGTATGAGACGTGAATTAGCTAAGATGGACTGGCAAATGACACTTAAAGGGTTGACAGTGGATATGCAATGGCAAGCATTTAAAGATCACATGGATGATCTACAACAATTGTTATCCCAGTTTGGCAAAAGAATAAATCAAGGAAGGTAGTGCACCCATGGCTGACAAGGGAAATTAGGGATAGTATCAATTCCAAAGAAGAAGCATACAAATTAGCCAGAAAAAGTGGCTCACCTGAGAACTGGGAGAAATTCAGAGTCCAGCAGAGGAGGACAAAGGACTGAATTAGGAAGGGGAAAAAAGATTATGAGAGAAAACTGGCAGGGAACATAAAAATTGACTGTGAAAGCTTTCATAGTTATGTGAAAAGAAAAAGATTGGTTAAGACAAATGTGGGTCCCCTACAGACAGAAACAGGTGAATTGATTATGGGGAGCAAGGACATGGCAGACCAATTGAATAACTACTTTGGTTCTGTCTTCATTAAGGAGGACATAAATAATGTTCCGGAAATAGTGGGGGACGGAGGGTCCAGTGAGATGGAGGAACTGAGGGAAATACATATTAGTAGGAAAGTGGTGTTAGGTAAATTGAAGGGATTAAAGGCAGATAAATCCCCAGGGCCAGATGGTCTGCATCCCAGAGTGCTTAAGGAAGTAGCCCAAGAAATAGTGGATGCATTAGTGATAATTTTTCAAAACTCTTTAGATCCTGGACTAGTTCCTGAGGATTGGAGGGTGGCTAATATAACCCCAATTTTTAAAAAAGGAGGGAGAGAGAAACTGGGGAACTATAGACTGGTTAGCCTAGTATCGGTGGTGGGGAAAATGCTAGAGTAAGTTATCAAAGATATGATAACAGCACATTTGGAAAGTGGTGAAATCATTGGACAAAGTCAGCATGGATTTGTGAAAGGAAAATCATGTCTGATGAATCTCATAGAAATTTTTGAGGATGTAACTAGTAGAGTGGATAGGGGAGAACCAGAGGATGTGGTATATTTGGATTTTCAAAAGGCTTTTGACAAGGTCCCACACAGGAGATTAGTGTGCAAACTTAAAGCACACGGTATTGGGGGTAAGGTATTGATGTGGATAGAGAATTGGTTGGCAGACAGGAAGCAAAGAGTGGGAATAAACAGGACCTTTTCAGAATAGCAGGCAGTGACTAGTGGGGTACCGCAAGGCTCAGTGCTGGGACCCCAGTTGTTTACAATATATATTAATGACTCAGATGAGAGAATTAAATGCAGCATCTTCAAGTTTGCAGATGACACAAAGCTGGGTGGCAGTATTAGCTGTGAAGAGGATGCTAAGAGGATGCAAGGTGACTTGGATAGGTTGGGTGAGTGGGCAAATTCATGGTAGATGCAATTTAATATGGATAAATGTGAGGTTATCCACTTTGATGGCAAAAACAGGAAAACAGATTATTATCTGAATGGTGGCCGATTAGGAAAAGGGGAGGTGCAATGAGACCTGGGTGTCATTATACACCAGTCATTGAAAGTGGGCATGCAGGTACAGCAGGCGGTGAAAAAGGCGAATGGTACACTGGCATTCATAGCGAGAGGATTCGAGTACAGGAGCAGGGAGGTACTACTGCAGTTGTACAAGGCCTTGGTGAGACCACACCTGGAGTATTGTGTGCAGTTTTGGTCCCCTAATCTGAGGAAAGACATCCTTGCCATAGAGGGAGTACAAAGAAGGTTCACCAGATTGATTCCTGGGATGGCAGGACTTTCATATGAAGAAAGACTGGATGAACTGGGCTTGTACTCGTTGGAATTTAGAAGATTGAGGGGGGATCTGATTGAAACATATAAAATCCTAAAGGGATTGGACAGGCTAGATGCAGGAAGATTGTTCCCAATGTTGGGGAAGTCCAGAATGAGGGGTCACAGTTTGAGGATAAAGGGGAAGCCTTTTAGGACCGAGATTAGGAAAAACTTCTTCACACAGAGAGTGGTGAATCTGTGGAATTCTCTGCCACAGGAAACAGTTGAGGCCAGTTCATTGGCTATATTTAAGAGGGAGTTTGATATGGCCCTTGTGGCTACGGGGATCAGGGGGTATGGAGGGAAGGCTGGTGCAGGGTTCTGAGTTGGATGATCAGCCATGATCATAATAAATGGCGGTGCAGGCTCGAAGGGCCAAATGGCCTACTCCTGCACCTATTTTCTATGTTTCTATGTTTCTAAAAGGGCAATGTTACAATAGTCATGGGGGTTTTCAAAATGCAGGTACATTGGGAAAATCATTTTGGTGCAAGCTCCTAAGAATAGGAATTTTTAGAATGACTACAAGATGGCTTTTTAGAGCATTTATGGTTGAGCCCACTAGGGATAAGGTAATTCTGGATCTGGTGTGTAATGAGCCAGATTTGATTATGGAGCTTCAGGTAATGGAACTCTTAGGAGACAGTGATCATATTATGAAGGAATTCCCTCTGCAGTTTCAGAACGAGAAGCTAAAGTCAGATGTATCAGTATTACAGTGCAGTAAAACGAATTACAGAGACATGAAAAGGAGCTAGACAAAGTTAATTGGAAGGGACACTATCAGGGATGATGGCAGAAAGGCAATGTCTGGAGTTTCAGAGAGCAAATCAGAGGCACAGGATAGATAAATTCAAAAGATGAAGAAGTATTTTAAAGGGAGTATGAGGCAACCTTGGTTATCAAGGGAAGTCAAAGACACCATAAAAGGAAAGGAGAGGGCATATAAAATAGCAAAAATTTGTGGGAATCTAGAGGATTGGAGTACTTTTAAAAACCAAACAGGTGGACTAAACCCCAGGGTTTTGAAAGAGGTCACTGAAGAGATTGTGGAGGCATTAGTAATGATCTTTCAAGAATCACTTGGTTCTGGGCCCCATGGTTAGCTTGACCATTAGCACGATGCTCTTAGAGCAATATGTTTGAGTTCAGAGTTCAATCCCAGCATCATTTGTAAGAAGTCTCCTCCTACAGTTTCCTTCCATAGCGTAAAGGCATGCCAGGTAGGTTAAGTGGTCATTGTAAATTATCCCATGGTTAGGTTAGGGTTAAAATAAGGGCTTTCAAAGGTTGCTGGATGATGCGGCTCGAAGGGACCGAAGAGACTATTCCACACTGTATTTTTAAATAAATGAAATTTTAAAATGGATTAAATCCCAGGGTTCTGATAGAGGCAGCTGAAGAAATGGTGGAAGCATTAGTAATAATCTTTCAAAATCACTTTACTCTGGAATGGTCCTGGAGGACTGAAAACTTGCAAATGTCACTGCACCCTTTAAGAAGAGAGGGAGGCAGGTGAATGGAATTATAGGTCAGTTAGCCTGACTTCAGTGTCTGGGAATATTTTGGAGGCAATTGTTTAGGATGAGGTTTTGGGGTACTTGGAGACACATAATAAAATAGATCACATTTAGCATACTATCCTTGAGGGGAAATCTTGCATGACAAATCTGCTGAAATTCTTTGAGGAAGTAACAGGCAGGATAGACAATGTAGAGTCAGAGGATGTTGTTTGCTTGGATTTTCAGAAGACCTTTAACAAGGTGCTGCACATGAGGCTACTTAACAAGAAAAAAGCCCATGGTATTACAGAAAAGATACTAGTATGGATAGAAAATTGGCAGACTGGCAGGATGAAATTGTGGGAATAAAGGGGGCCTTTTCTGGTTGGCTGCCGGTGACCAGAGATACTCTGCACTAGTTCAGTGTTGGGACCACTTCTTTCCACGTTAGATGTTCATGACTTAGATGATGGAATCGATGGCTTTGTGGCCAAGTTTGCAGATGATACAAAAATCAGTGGAACTGCAGGTAATATTGATGAAGCAGGGAATTTGCAGAAGGACGTAGACAGATTGGGAAAATAGGCAAAGAAGTGACAGATGGAATACAGTGCAGGGAAGTCTATGGTCATGCATTTTGCAAATAAAGGCAAATAGAAATGAGTAAATGGGGACAAAATTCATAAATCATAGGTGCAGTGGGATTTGAGAATCCTTGTGCAGGATTCTCCAAAGGCTAACATCCTGGTGGAGTCAATGGTAAGGAAGGCAAATGCAATGTTAGCATTCATTTTGAGAGGATTAGCATATGAGGACAAGGATGTAATGTTGAGTCTTTCTAAGGCATTGGTCAGACCACACGGAGTATAGTGAGCAGTTTTGGACCCATATCCAAGAAACGATGTGCTGGCATTGGAGGGGGTCCAGAGGAGGTCATGAGAATGATTCTGAGAATGCAAGGATTAACATACAAGGAGCATTTGATAGCTCAGGGACTGTACTTGCTGGAGTTTAGAATAATGAGTGGGGATCTCATTGAAACCTATCAAATATTGAAAGGCTAAGATAGAGTGGATGTGGAGATAATATTTCCTTAGCCAGAGGGTGGTGAATCTGTGGAATTTATTGCTCCAGCAGGCTGTGGAGGCCAAGTGATTGGGTATATTTAAAGCAGCGGTTGATAAGTTCTTGATTAGTCAGTGTATCAAAGGATACAGAGAGAAAACTTGAGAATGGGGTTGACAGAGATAATAAATCAGCATTGAGGGAACGGTAGAGCAGACTCGAAGGGCTGAATGGCCTAATGCTGTTCCTATATCTTAAGGTCTTATTGTCTTATTAGGGTGAAGCCATTATGGGGATGACATATTTTTACATGAAGAGCGAAAGGGGATTTTGCGGAGGCAGATCCTTCCCACTGTTCAATTTGTGCTCTGCAGTGCAAAGTTAGAAGCACTGGGCTTCAAAACGGAAAGTTGGTGCAAAATCACTTTATTAACTGATCATTATTTCAATCTCCATATTCTATATACTGCTGTCAGGCTGTAACTGTGCACAAGCTTAGGGACTCACCTACATGCTGGTCTCATGATATATGTCACACATACACGTGTCCACCTTCAGCATGTAAAAGCTCTGACCTACCCTGTCCATATATGAAATACATACATACAATAATCAGTGGATAGTAATCAAAAATGAGAAAGGTGGATTTTTTCTCTTTTTTTCTGGCATAGGTATTAGCAGGAATTGCATCAGCTTCAAAGTGCGTAGGCCTGACCCAGATATGCCCAAGGTAAATGAGGTAAGCTGGCTCAGCACATTGCCCCGAATTCAAAACATTGCTGTTCAGCTAGCAATCTGGCAAAGCATTGCCAAGAAGTAAAATAACACCCAGGGTTTTGAAATCAAACATTTCTTTGTACATGAATAATCTCAGACATAAAATTAATGATTCCAGGGAAAATAATGATTTCACTCAATTATGAAGGATATCGACATTCTACTGATGTAATAGGATGAGCATCCATATTTCCTTTCTAAATACTTAGATCCACAGAACACCATCTCATCTCACCCCTCATCTCATTTTGCATAATTAATTACTGTTATCCCTCAGCAGGTCCTATGCCTCCAGCAAATGGCTAACTATTTAAGGAAACACATTATTACTTCTAACTTGAGTCCATTCTTCCTCAGAATTGCTCTATTTGGAAAGAATCATTTACTGCCTTCTACATCACAGTGAACCTTCCAACATTAACTTTTGAACATCTCTAATCGCACCCAAAATAATAATAAAAAACATTGAAGATCATTTAGCAAATGCATGATTAATTTGCATTGCCTATTTTTCATGCACAGATTAAACCATTAACATTTTTCAGGAGAGAAATATCTTATTAGTAGAAGTTAAGGATTCCTCTGAATAAGCAACATTCAAAAGAGAATATGATATTTTGATGCACTTGGCATAACATCTATTACAATAGTCTCAACAGATCTGTGAAACACAATCTGCAGGTGGAGCACTTCAATTTATTTTCCCAATGTCCATAATCGTTTAATTCTGAATGTTTTAAGTCCTGACGAAGGGCCTCTGTCTGAAACATCGACTGTTTATTAATTTCCATACATGCTGCCTGACCTACTGAGTTCCTCCAGCATTTTGTCTGTGTTACTCTGGATTTACAGTATCTGCAGAACCTCCTGTGCTAATAATTAGAAATGCTGTTGTTTTCTCATCCAAAATGTGTGATGGGTGCATGAACAATTGTTAAACAAATTGAAATATTTTAAATACAATATTGAAAAGTTTTTTTTCTGTATTTTAATGCTCCTGTCTCACAAAAATATTCTGGAATTGTTAGATTTCAATGCAAGCCTCCTTCAAATTTAAAAATTCAGAAATAAGTATCCTGATTGCAAAGTGGGTTTAAAGAGCGGGAGATCCCCAAGGGGGTATAAAGAGCTAAAGATCTTTGAAAGTTAAAAGAGAGCAAGAGATCCCTGAAAATATAAACCGTGGGGGAGATCTCTGAGTGAGTTTAAAGAGCAGATAATTCTTCAGAGTATTGAGAGTGGGAAATCAGAATGAATAAAATGAGTAGATCTGTGAGACTACAAAGTATGGAGATTATTGAAAGAATATCATGAACAGGATATCTTTGAGAGTATAAAGAAAGTGAGATCATTATGCAAATAAGTGGGTGGTCTGTAATATAGTATAATCACTGTATAAGAAATGTTAGATTGCAGAATGAAACAGAATCAGAATCAGATTTAATATAACTGACATATGTTCTTTATAGCTGCATCAATATGTTATGTCCAGGTTAGGTCCTCAGAGATACTGACACCCAGGAACTTGAAATTGCTCACTTTCTCCACTTCTGATCCCCTTATAAGGACTGGTGTGTATTCTCTCCTCTTACCCTTTCTGAAGTCCACCATCAGCTTTTTGGTCTTGCTAACACTGAGTGGAAGGTTGTTGCTATGACACCACTTCACTAACTGGTATGTCTCGCTCATAAATTTAAAAATGAAATAGCAGATTAAAAATTCAATTATTGAGCTGTTATGACACACACCCATCCACACCTGCATCCAAAGTTTAGAGACTCTAATTCCCTGGTGTATGGATAGCTGGTGCGTCTCCTTTAAAGATTTAGGACACTCACGTTAATTGGCAATCATATTTTGGGCACCAAGGATTGAGCATTTAAGGAGCACCTGAACTGAGGTTCAATGCTCAATCGTAAGCTTACTTGTAATTTTGTCTAGTGCTAGCTTTGTGCTCAGATTCCCGATCCAGTTTGAAACCATGTCTCGATTCTAGCCTCGGATTCTCCAGCATTTGGGTCCAAGCCATCCTCGTCAAGGACTCTGGTTGCAGTACAATTCAGCCAACATGGACCCAGTGGGGTATTGGAGTCTTTCGCCAGCTATGGCCAGCCACAGTGAGAAAGTTTCCAGACAGAACCTAGGGATATATGATCTCCTGATTACTGAGTGTGAACTATTGCTGGGAAGAAGCCAAAGTCACCTGGGTGAGGCTTTTGGTCGCTTTGCAGAGCCAGTCCATCTCCCAACCCCAGAGAAATTCCACGGTGACCCAGGTTCTTGCCATGGCTTCCTCATCCAGTGCTCATTAGTATTTAAACTCCAGTCTTCCCAGTTCCCTTCAGAGCACAGAAAGGTGGCCTTCATCATCTCTCTTCTAACCGGAAGAGCCCTGGCCTGGGCCACCACGCATTTGGAGCACAGATCTGAGATTTCCTCAGATTCAGACGAATTCATGGAAACCATGAGGAAGGTGTTCCATCACTCTGCTGGAGCCAGCCAAGCCTCAGACCATCTGATGAAAGTTCAACAGGGTAGAAGGTCAGCACTATGTGATTGAATTTTGGACTTTGGCACAAGACAGTGACTGGAACGGGGAGGCCTTGATGATGCTATACCACCAAGGATTCCAAGATGAACTGAAGGATACCCTCACCTTGGGAGAACCAGCCGAGGACTTAAAGGTTCTGATCGACCAATCTATTCATCTCGATAATCATCCGGCATCGTCCAGTACGTGGTATGTGGCATGCAAATGGTGGATGGGTTTCCAATCGAGTTCTAATTGTCTCAGCCAGTCATCACCCCAAAATGCTGGCCCTCCTGATTTTACCATATTGTGGCTTATTGGTTGGTGCATTTCACATTTCACTATTATGAATGTCATTTCCACATGAGTTATCTTTTCTCCAGTATAAATTGTTAGTTAAATATCTGCAGGCCTCAGTTTGGTATCTTTAAAATGCCATTCAGAGTCATTTTGTGGAATGACTGAAACAGCCAGGCCAACATCCAATTCCATTTTAATAGATTTGCTGATCACTTCTGCTATAAGCTATATTCTTTGTCTATTGTTAATTTTCACATTATAAATATCAAGGCTACTCAATCCTGTGTTACTCTCATCAGATTTTTCCTCAACAGTATGCAAATTAGTGTTCTTTTTGAAACTGTAACTTAACATTTTTATCTTTTTCTCTTCTCTGTGCAGTCCATTTATTTTTGTCTGCCCAACATACTCTTTGTATGTGTCTGACGTTGTTGCATTTTCTTTAAGTTTCACCTTTAAACCTGCATTGGGCTGGTGTATGTGAGCGCTTGCCACAATGATAACATAGTTTGTTCAGCCAGGCAGGTTTCTGTTTAGAGGCTGCAATTTTGTTCATGTGCACTCTCATTTCTGACTGCAACTCATCTGTGGGACTGGCTGTAGTTTCAGTTGATACAGCTATTTCAACTGTTCTTTTAAATGTGAGTGCACTTCAGTTAGGAGCCATTTCTGAATGTTTTCTTGTAAGATGCCACAAACTAAATGATATCTCAGTACATTATTAAACCCATCACTGAACTGACAATGTTCAACCAATCTCGCAATTCAGTTACGCACACTAAAATGGACTCCTCTTCCTTTTGATTGTACGTTGTACTTATGAAATCTAAAGCATTCAGCAATCAACAATTGTTTTGGTTCTAAATGTTCCTGCATTATTTTCACAATGTTAGCAAAGCTCATTTCAGTTGGTTTGGTTGGAGCAGTCCAACTTATAAGCAAACTATGTGCTCTTCCACCCAATGCACTCAGCAAAACCTGCACTCACTTCTCATTGGATATTTCATTTGCTTCAAAATACAACTCAGTTTGTTCCATATACAGCAACCAGGTATCATTTGTGCAATTGAACATGTCCATCTATGTGATGTAGCCAACCATTTCTGTCTTAAAAATTGTTATCAGTATCACACAGTACTCAATGTCTATTAACCCTTGCATTTGTCCATTTTATGGCTTGTATTTAACTTGATAATCTCTGTCCCTTCTCAAAGAAGTACATGTTCTACTTTTTTTTTTAACTCAACCATTTCTCGCTGCGTATTCTTTTAACTCGAATCTCTTGCGACTCTTCAATAGGTAGATAGTTGTCTCAGGTTTATTTAAAACTTCCTCAATACCAGTGTTATGCTTTGTAACTCCAAAATGTAAAACCAATTGAAAAGAAACGTGAGCCTGGGAATACATGTCTTAGTTTTGTTTTTACTTTATGTGAGGCAGGCACACATGTCACAGTGGTGTGATGAGGTATGCCATTCACGTACTTTTACGTGTAACCTGTATTTAATTATTTACACAAACAAGGATGTTTAATCAAACAATATACTTACAATATTACTCAAATATTACTGAAAATTAAATAAACAAGGCAGAGTTGGGGGGAGGTGGCAGCAGGTGAATGATAGATGGAGACAAGCAAGAAAAAAAGAGGCAGAGGTGAAGTCAGATAGGGGAGGAGAGGGTGATGCAAGAACACAAAGTGTTGGGACTTGATATGCAGAAGGGGATCAGGGGAACTATTAAGGGAGAGTTGAGAGGCAGATTGTACCTAATGAGTGGGGGCATGATCTAGTGGTAAAATGGAAGTATATGGCACCAGGATGGGTGGTAGGTATATGGAACCAGAAGGGAGAAGGGATGAAATGGGTGATGGTGGTCTGGAGTGTGTCATGCAAAATGGAACAAAAATAGGATGACTCGAAGAGGATTGGAATGTGCAGATGGGATGGTGGGCAGAAACCCAAGTAGTAAGGAAATTGGAAGGAAGAGGTACATGAAATTGGAAAATTGAATGTTCATACCATTGGCTTGTAGACTAGTAAAGCAGAATATGAGGTGCTCTTCTAATTTGCTACCCATCTCCTTTCCCACAGAGGGGGAGGAAAATGTTGGATCCAACTTTTTAATTCTTAGATTAAACTGCTTAATTGTTATTATCTTTGCTGTTTAACAATTAATTATCTGCTTGTATTTAAGTAGTTCTTATATTTATGGCATATGCAAGTTTAATATGTCTCTAGTGGCTTTACAAAGTATAATTCTAGAAAGCTCTGGGAGCTTCTTTACTCTGCATTGTGAATAAGTGTTTCTCATTGGTTACCATGGTACTGTAGTACTTAAATAGTAGCTTTCTAATTGGTTAATCTTAAAATTTGAATGGAATTTTTCCTCATCTGTGATATAAAATAGCAAGACGCAAAGCAATGCCTTCTTTAATCTTAGCTATCCTTTCTTTATCACTGTCTGTTCAATTTTTCTTTGTTCTGTCAGCCCTTAATAAAACAAGTTGGCTCTTTCCTGACTTCTCAAACAATATCAGAAACATCAGAATCCACCAGAAAGGATCCAGTTGTTTAATGCTTTGATATAGGTTGGAAAAGGGAAAAAGGAAAGTTTCTACTGAGGCAGTGTATGAAGCTCAGCTTTAGTTTGAAAGCAGGATCACAAGTTTAATAAATGTTGCATAATGACCTGAGCAAACTGACAAAAGGCTAATAAGATTAGAGAATTCAATCTATATCTCAAAGATCAGACAGGGAAACTGGGATACAGTTTAAAGGGCATAGCACAGGTGCAGGAAATATAGAAAATGGGCATCATTTGAACTAAGATAATGAAGAAGGGTCTCAACCCGAAATACCGACTATTTATTCATTTCTGTAGATGCTGCCTGACCTGCTGAGTTGCTCCAGCATTTTGTGTGTGTCGCTCTGCATTTCCAGCATCTGCAAAATCTTGTGTTTGTCACTTGAATCAGGCTGGGATCAGCATCCTCATGAATCAAATAACTAATGCAATTTTAAATTAAATAGCAATGGCAGGAATGGAGAAATTTGAGGAGAAATTAAGGAAGTTAAATCAAAAGAACAAGGAAATAGGTCAAGGTTGCAAAATGGATGTCATCAGTCGCAGTGTGATAGGAGACGACTTTGGAAACAAACATACAGTATAACTGCAAATACAGTCAGAATGGCAAAAAATGGTAGAAAGTCAAAAGTTAAGTCAATCTGAATGCTTTCTCAGTTTGTAACAAGATGGATGAATCAGTTAATCACATATATAGAAACAAATTGGAATGATGTGATCTCCATTATAGTAATGTTATTGCAGAGTGCACAGAGCCGGATCCGAATTTTCCAGGGCATTTGGCATCCAATCAATAACCCCAACTGTATTCCCAACGGCTACTAATGAGTTGGCAGCAGTAATTTTGAATGGCATACAGAACTACATGAAAAAAACTCCTTGAAGTTACAGTATATAGAAACAGTTTAATGCAGACTGCAGGACAGTAACTTGCAGTTATTGATTTTCAGTGTTGTCGGCTTTATACATAGCAAAGTAGAGCTGCTTACATATGCAATCAAGATTCAGAAGGAAATAATTGCATTTCAGATGATTAATCTAGTTGTGCTGAAAGCCTGTGAGCTTGAATTTATGTAATCATATTTTAATTTACAGCAATTTCTCACAAGCAAAGCCAAATTATTTAACAGGATATCAGTAGTTATCAGTAACAGTAATGTATGCCTTCCAGAATCAGGAACTTAGAATATGTTATGCTCAGTGGATGTGCTTAGATTTCACCTACAAATAAAAGTCACAGCTCTTGTCATAGAGAGGTAATTTTTACTGAGAGGGATAATATATACAACATATTTGGCACGGTCACTAATCACCTATAACTGCCAGTTCTGGATTAGCTAGGAAGGCAATAGAAGGAGAATTGATTGATATGCAGGTATTACATAAATTGTTTGGATCTTCTGGTGCCCATTTTTAGCTCAATCTTTGGCCAATAACTAAATTTGGCCCAACATTTAGAACATTGGAAGTATATCCCCAAACACAAGCTACAGATGGTAAGAGATAAGCCAATATTTTTCTTCACAGCTGGCCAGTCCTTACAAAATAAATTCCCTGCCCAGTCCATGGTTAGTACAAATAAAGAGCCACGTATTCTGCCAGGAGAGCTGACATGTACATCTGTGATAATACTCCCTTGGTTGCCTCTATAATGAAAACAGATGCAGCCTGCTTCTCCTCTGGGGCAATTTGGAAAATAAAATGCAATCCTCCCACTATATGTGGCCAGCTTCATTTTGACAGACTGATTACTTCGCCCTTCTAATTGTCATAATTCAACAGTGCTTGAATACATCTGCCTCCCTTTGCATTGATATTTTGGGGTTCTTTCTGTGGGTCATAGAGTGGAGGCCTGTTCAGTTTAATGAACCTCAGAGTAGTATATGGTGACATACATGTACTTTGATAATAAATTTGCTTTGAACTTTGTACTTAAGGATTGTTAACCAATGTTTAGCTTTTTATCCACTGGAAATGGGGTGCAATGACCATGGGTTTTATATTACAAGCAGAAAGTCAAATTTAAATATGGTGTAGTTTATCAATCTTCTTGTAACTTGAAATAACACTTCCTTTCTCCAGATGTTGAGCATTGGCAGATTTTCTTGTTTCAGTTCAGGTTTCCAGTATATACAGTTAATACTGTTTTTTTAAAAAAAATAAGTGTAGTGGTCATTTAGTACAAAACATAAAGAGCTGAAGGAACTTAATCAGTTAGGTGGCATTAATGGAGAGGAATTGACAGTCGAAGTTTTGAGTTGGGACACTTCACCTGAACTGAAAGAAAGAGGAGATAACCAGTCTAAAAAGGTGGAGGGAAAGGATTGGCCAGATTCCAGCATCTACAGTCTTTTGTTTCTGCAGCTGTCATTTGGTGCCTTAATGCTTTTGCTTCCAGAATGTGCACACAAACAATAATGGAATTATTTCTTAAAGTATTTATCCGAACACATTAACAAACTTACTAGATTTCAGATTCACTCCAGACTCTGCGTCCAACCTTGCCAGCTTCTGCTAGTAACCCAATCACTCCACTGACCTGAACTATGACCCTGAATCATAATGAATAGTTGTTCTTTAATATTCAATATTGCTTTTGGATATCGCAGCAGAATTCAAGAATGTTTGCAATCATTTTGAAAGACATATTATAATATCTATAGAGACATTTTTGCAACAAATGAATAAACTAATCATGTTTCTTAATTAGAATTATACGGCTTGGAAACAAGCCCAACAGCCTAACTCTCAACCATGTCTACCAAGGTGCCAATTGGAGTTAACTTTAGAAACGGTGAAAACTAGAATTTAAAATCATACCAGAGGGAGGGGTTTGGAGCCACTTTATGGATGTAAAGATGCTCCAAGGAGGTTAGTTTGTGATCTTGTGCTGCAAGCCTGTTTAGCATGTCCTTAGCACAAAAAGAGATCTTAGTAAATGGAGCTGAAATGCAAACTAGAAGCAGAAACTCTGAGAAGCATTAAGATTTTGGTTAACTAATCAATATTGCTCCTGGTGCTTCTTTAATGAAGTTATATATCATCTGCAGCTTCCCACTGCAATTACCAAGATAAAACAGACAACACTGCAAGTACTAAGCAGGTCAGGCTATTCCTGTGGAGAGAGATAAAAAATTAATTTGTCAGATTGATCAGAATGATCAGGGAGAGGAACAGAACTACTTCAAGATGAGCAAAGCATTCTGCTTTAGGACTGCAGCAATCAATTTATACAGCAGCAACAGGCTAACCTCACCCATAAACATGCAGGTGGTCATTTGTCATCTGACTTGCTAAACATAGCAGTCTTCTTCTGAAACCTGGCCGTCTTATGGTGGTTCCAGTCACTTAGCTGGTCCCAGTGACAGTAGTTATGATTAACATAATCTGTTCTTTCTCTGTTGCTCCCCTACTCCTTCCAAGAAGGTGGGAGAGGACAAACACAAGCGATTCTGCAGATACTGGAAATCCAGAGTCCTGGTGAAGTGTGTCAGCCTGAAACATCTGCTCTTTATTCTTCTCCATAGATATTGCCTTACCTGCTGAGTTCCTCCAGCATTTTGTGTGGAGGTGACATAGCTGTTGTGTAGAAGTGAATGCTCCACTCACAACCAGACAGAGCTAAGATGGTGATGAGGAATGTGCGGGACTTAATATTTACACATTGCTTTGCAGGCAAGTACTAACAGCTCTTCGACCTGAGATAGTAACCCTGTTTATCTTTCCTTGTCTGACCTGCTGCCAACATTTCCTGCTTTTATTGCAAGATTATAGCTTTTATCTCTGTTCTATTTACCCTTCAATTAGTGTTTATTCAAAGAAATGTATATTAGGATACCTTAGACCAGGTCTTCCACTGTCCTGAGATCACTGGTCATCTGCATCCTGGACCATGTTTCTTTCAGTATGGTCTCAGGCACAGTGCTCTGTAGGGACAGCAACTCCCAGCTCTTCAGTGTGGCATAAGGCACCACAGGGCCTCTCTCAGAGCGATCAGCCAGCTGCACTGACAGAACTGCTCGGACGGAGGATGAGGCCCTAACCCAAGGGTCGGCAGCTGTCAGAGCTGTCATTTACAATCAACATTTGTGAACATCTGACATTCATAAAACATTGAAAACTGCTCAGAATCTGATAAAAATAGCAATAAAGTTAAAATAACAATTATTTTTTTTAAAAAGTTCAAACTTTAAAAACACACAGGCACTAGGAATAACAGAGCATTTTTAATTACATTATAGATATCAAACAAAAAAATTTACTTGCCTTTCCGCTGGCAGCTCATTTCATTACCATGGGTTGTAGTTAACCTTGGACCCGATCACTGGATGGATTTCCCTGACAGAGAACTAGGAATTATGAAAAGCTCTACATTGGTTTATTGAAGTCTTTGAGTCCACCAGCGCTGTGTGGGTATCTCACAGCCGATGCACCACTGGTCAGGAAGCCCAATGACAGACTCCACTCAGGAATAGCCCTGTTATAGGCAAGTCCTCAAAGAAGGGGATTTCATATGTTCCCACCATGGAACATCTATAGAGCACTGGCTAGTCAGAGATCCGAAGTGTGTGAAGACACAGCTCACTGAGATTCACTGATTGAGTACATGAGCATTGACTCATGGCAGTTTGTTGCTTTGAGACAAAATTTGAGTGATCAGCATTGACTGGCAAGAACAGGTTAAAATAAGGCAGGGGAAAGCAAAGTGGAATGGCCATCATTGGAGTGTACATCGTTTGAGTAGAGATTGTAAGGCTTTAGCTCTTCGAAGCTTCAGCACGGAGAGACTTGAGTGAGAGAAAGCAGCTTATTTCTACAGCTTATTTATTGTTTTTCATTATTTGCTCAGTTGGAACAGTAGAGATGTCAGGCAGGATAGTGGAATGTTTCTCTTGCGGATGCGGGAAGGCAGGGAGAACTCCAATGTCCTTGATGACTACAATTGTGAAAAATGCATCCCGCTGCAGCTTTAAACATTGTGTTAAGGAGTTGGAGCTGGAACTGGTTGAACTCTGGATCATTCAGGAGGTTGAGGGAGTGACAGATAGGACGTATAGAGAGATAGTTATACCAAAGGTGCAGGACACAGGAAAGTCGGTGACAGTCAGGAAGGGGAAAGGGTTAAACAGCCAGTGCAGAGCACCCCTGTGGCCATCCCCCTCAACAACAGATAAACCACTCTGTTGGGGGAAGATGACCCAGCAGACGAAAGTCAGAGGAAGGTCTCTGGCACTGAGTCTGGCTCTGTGACTCAGGAGTGAAGGGGGGGAGAAGAGGTGAGCTGTGGCGAAAGGGGATTCATTAGTTAGGGGAACAGAAAGGAGGTTCAGTGGACGAGGATGAAATTCCCGGATGGTATGTTGCCTCCCAGGTGCCAGGGTCTGAGACATCTCAGATCAAGTCCTCAGCGATCCTAAGTGGTAGAGTGAACTTGCATGTACCTGTCAGGATAAAAGGTAAAGGTAACAACTATAGGGAACCCTGGTTTTTCAAGATATATTGAGGCACTGGTTAAGAGAAAAAAGGAGTTGCATGGCAGGTATAGGTAGGTAGGAGAAGTTAGGTGCTTCAAAAGTGAAATTTTGAGTACAAAGCTTGCATGTGCCTGTCAGAATAAAAAGTAAAGATAACAAGTGTAGAGAGCCTTGGTTTTGAAGAGATAATGAGGCCCCGGTTAAGGGGGAAAAACAAAAAAAAAAAGGCTCATTTCAGGTATAGGCAGATAGGAATAAATGTTGTACTTACAGAATGTAAGAATTTCAAGACAACACTTAAGAAATCAGAGGGCTAAAAGAAGGCATGAGGTTGCCCTGCCCGACAATATGAAGGAAAACCTAAGGAATTCTGCAGATATATTAAGAGCAAAAGGATTGCAAGAGACACATTTGGTCCTCAGGAAGACCAGAATGGTAATCCATGTGTGGGGCCAAAAAAGATGGGAGCTATCTTAAATAATTTTTTGCATCTGTATTTACTCAGGGGATGGACACAGAGTCTATGGAAGTGAGGCAAAACAGCACAAAGTTCATGGAATTTATACAGATTATAGAGGTGGTGTTTGCTGTCTTGAGGCAAATTATGGTGGATAAATCCCCAGGTCCTGACAAGGTGTTCCTCAGACTGTGCAGGAGGCAAGTGAACAAATTGCAGGAGCCCTAGCAGAGATATTTAAATCATCCTTAGAGACAAGGGAGGTGCCAGAGGATTAGATAGCCAATGTTATTCCATTGTTTAAGAAAGGCTCTAAAAATAAACCAGGAAATTATAGGCTGGTGAACCTAACATCAGTAGTGGGAATGTTATTGGAAAGTATCCCAAGGAACCAGATATATATGTATTTGGGTAGACATGGACTGATTCAGGATAACCAGCATGGCTTTCTGTATGGTAGTCATGTCTAACCAATCTTATAGAGTTTTTTTGATGACATTACCTGGAAAGTGGATGAAGGCAAGGCTGAGAATGGTGTCTATATGGACCTTAGTTAGGCATTTGACAAAGTCCTGCATGGGAGGTTGGTCAAGAAGGTTCAGTCGCTTGGCTTCAAGATATAGGTAGTAAATTGGATTAGACATTGGCTTTGTGGGAGCAGCCAGAGAGTGGTAGCAGATGGTTGCCTCTCTGATTGGATGCCATAAGACAAAGGAGCAGAATTAGGCCATTCAGCCCATTGAGTCTGCTCTGCCATTCTATAATGGCTGATCTCAGATCCCATTCAACCCCACACACCTGCCTTTTTGCCATATCCTTTGATACCCTGACCAATCAGGGAACAATTAACTTCTGCCTTAAATATATGCACGGACTTGACCTCCATAGCAGTCTGTGGCAAAGCATTCCACAGATTTACTACTCTCAAGCTAAAAAAATTCTTCCTTACCTCTGTTCTAAACAGTTGTCCCTCAATTTTGAGGCTGTGCCCTCTAGTTCTGGATACCGCCACCATAGGAAATATCCTCTCTACATCCACCCTATCTACTCCTTTCAACATTTTGTAGGTTTCAATGAGATTCCCCCCACATTCTTCTAAATTCCAGTGAGTAAAGGCCCAAAACTGACAAACACTCCTCATATGTTAACACCTTCATTCCCAGAATCATCCCAGTGAACCTCCTCTGGACTCTCTCTAACGACAACACATCCTTTCAGAGAAATGATGCCCAAAACTATTGACAATACTCTAAATGCGGCCTGACTAGGGTCTTAAAACTAGGCCTGTGACTAGTGGAATTCCACAGGGATCAGTGCTAGGTCCATTGTTGTTTGGCATCTATATCAATGATCTGAATGATAATGTAATTACCTGGATCAGCAAATTTGCAGATGACACCAAGATTTGGGGTGTAGTGGACAGCAAGGTAGACAATCTTGGCATGCGATGGGATTTGGACCATGTGGAAAAAACAGGCTGAGAAATGGAAGATGGTATTGAATGAAGACAAGCGTGAGGTGTTGCACTTCTGAAGAACCAACCAGGGTAGGTCTTACACAGTGAAGGGTAGGGCACTGAGGGGTTCTGTAGAACAAAGGGAACTGGGAATACAGGTCCATAATTCATTGAAAGTGATATCACAGTTTGATAGGGTCATAAAGAAAGCCTTTGAAATGTTGGCCTTCATAAATCAAAGTATTGAGTGCAAGAGATGGGATGTTATGTTAAAGTTGTATAAGACTTTGGTGAGGCTTAATTTGGTGTATCATGTGCAGTTTGAGTCACCTACCTACAGGGAAGATGTAAATAAGGTTAAGAGAGTACGGAGAAAATTTACAAGGATTTGCCATGTCTGGAGGAACTGAGTTGTAAGGAAAGATTGAATAGATTAGGACCTTATTCCTTGAAACAGAGGATTTATGGGAGATTTGATAGAAGAATACACAATAATGAGAGGTATAGTTAGGCTAAATGCAAGCAGGCTTTTTCCACTGAGGTTGGGTGGGACTATGCAGAGAGATCATGGGTTAAGGATGATGGGTGAAAGGTTTAAGGGGAACATGAGGGGAAACATCTTCTCAATTTCAAGATTTAAGAGAAGTTTGAATAGTTATGTGGATGGTAGAGGTATGGAGAGCAATGGACCCAGTGCAGGTCAATGGGAGTAGGCGATTTAAATGGCACCACACAGATGAGATGGGCCGAAGGGCTTGTTTCTGCACTGTACTTTTCTATAACTCTAAATGTATGTAAATGACATATGTCATCACTCCACCATGTCATAGGCGCAGACGCCACCTAAAGTTAAAAAATGTAGTTTAGAAATGCTGCCTGGTCTGCTGCGTTCACCAGCAACTTATGTGTGTTGCTTAGACTTGTATTCCTGGCTCTCTTGCTTTCCTTTCAGTTAATTCTGATGTATTGGAGCTATAAAACATAACAGTGCTGACAAGAAAAGTTTTAAATGAACCCAAGACAAGTAACTACTGATTGAAGTGCCATGAGATGTTGAAATTTTTAAAAAGAGCAGTGAGAAATGGTTAAGTATAAAAGAAACAGCAGTGGTGTACATGCTTCTTTGAGAACAGACAGAGACTGTTAAGTTTAAAAAAAAGGCTGAAACAATAATGTGCAGGTTCCTAAACAGTGAGTAACAGCTGATAATAATAAGAGCAAAGAGCAGAAATGGCTGGCAATATCAGAAAATTTGATGTGTTTAATTGCTCAATGGATAACTGGCTCATGTATACTGAGCTAACTGAGCAGCATTTTGAAGCAAATAGAATAGCCGATGAAAAGCTGGTGCTAGTTTTGCTGAGTGCATTGGATTTAAAGGCATACAGTTGGCTTAAACTTAACTGCTCCAACAAAACCAGCTTAAGTTAGCTTTGCTGATCTCGAAGAAATGCAGGAACATTTAGACCTGAAACGTTTGTTGATTGAACATCACTTTAAATTTCATACACGGAATCAAAGGAAGGGGCTTCCATTTCAGCATATGTGGCTGAATTGAAGATATGGGCTGAGCATTGTAGTTCAGTGATGTGCTAAATAATGAACTGAAAGATCATTTAGTTTGTTGAATCTTACAAGAAAGCATTCAAAAATGTCTCTTAACTGAAAAACAATGTACATTTAAAAGAGCAGTTGAAATAGCTGTATCAGTGGAAACAGCAGACAGAGGTGCAATTGAGTTGCAGTCAGGAATGGAAGTGAGTGTAAACAAAATTGTAGCATAGCCAGGTTGAAAGAATTGTGTTACCATTGTAGAGAGTGTTCACATACACCAGGCAAATGTAGATTTAAAAGTGAAACTTGCAGAAAATGCAAGTAAATAGGACATATAGAAAGAGCATATCAGGCAGACTAATAAATGGACTACACATGGTAGAGAAAAAGATTTTAAAAAGTCAAGTTGTCATTTCAAAAAGAGCACTCAACTGCATGCTGTTGATGAAAAATCTGATGACAGTGATGCAAGGCTGAGTAGCCTTGAAATTTAAAATGTGAAAACTAACTATATAAAAGCAATATAACTTACATAAGTGTATGGTAACTTATTTAAAATGGAATTTGACACTAGCTCGGCTGCTTCAGTCATTCTACAAACTGAGATTGAATGGCATTTCAAAGATACTAAGCTGAAGCCTGTAGATATACAGCTCAATGTATACTGGAGTAAAGATATCTCCTGTGGGAATGACATTCATAGCAATGAGAAATAACAACCAACACGTGGCATTGGGCTTATATGTGATAGAAACAGGAGGACCAGCATTGTGGGAGGCATGAATGGCTGAGACAACTACATTTTAATTGAAGGTCCATCCACTATTTGCACGCTACACCCCCTACAATATTGTCAACAGAAAGCGAATTAAGAAAGATACTGGATGATGCCACAGCAAACACATCGAGGGTAAAATGGCATTAAGTGAAAAGGCCACACACGTTTTGAAGACCCCATCTGCTCCCTTATACCATCTATGGTGGCCGGTGAGCTAGATCGTATGGAGGCTGAAGGAATTCTTTCCAAGGTTGAATGGAGCACACAGACAACACCAATGGCCCTGGTAGCCAAGAAGAATATCCTTCAACAAAGTGGACTTAGCTGAGGCCTATCTACAAATGGAGATATGTAAACAGAGAACTTTTCAGATGATGTTTTGGATGAAGAAATCAAGAGCAGAGGTCATTTTGTAAAGGAAGCAATAGAAGGATTATTAATAAGGGATTACTCCATTGAACTAAATGCTCCTTCCCAAGAAGATAATGCACAGCCTAGAATGAAAAAAAAAGAAAAAGAGAAGTGACAAAGAAGCTGGGACCAGGAGAGAAGAAAGGATCAAAGTAGATCCAGAGAGAAAAGCTGAGAAGAGGAGGAAAAAAAAGTGTCCAGGGCTGTGAGAACCACTTCCTGCAGTCTCAGAGACAACACCTATAACCAGCATGCAAGTCCCACTGTTTTCACAGCCACAATTCTTACCTGCCAAGCAGAGTGATCCCCCTTGTCAGGAAGGATGTTATCCCACAAGAGTTTGGAAGCCTCCACGATATACAAGTTGAGATGCATTCCATATTGAGTTGGAGTTTATAGCTAAGCAGGGAGGAGGGTTGCGTATTTAATATATCAGTAATTTGAGTAATATTGTAAATATATGACTTGATTAAGCATTCTTTGATGACAGAAAGCTTTGCGAGTTGTCTGTAAAGACACATAAATGTCATGCATCATCACACCACAGCGTCATACATGCATGCCTCGTTTAAAGCAAAAACTAAGTTACAGCGGGATGCAAAAGTTTGGGCACCCCTGGTTAAAATTTCTGTTACTGTGAAAAGCTAAGCAAGTAAGAGAAGACCTGATTTCCAAAAGGCATAAAGTTAAAGGTGACACATTTCTTTAATATTTTAAGCAAGATTACTTTTTTTTTTATTTCCATCTTTTACAGTTTCAAAATAACAAAAACAGAAAAGGGCCTGAAGCAAAAGTTTGGGCACTCTGCATGGTCAGTACTTAGTGACACCTCCTTTGGCAAGTATCACAGCCTGTAAACTATTTCTGTAGCCAGCTAAGAGTCCAATTCTTGTTTGGGGGATTTTCACCAATTCTTCCTTGCAAAAGCCTTCTAGTTCTGTGAGGTTCATGGGCTGTCTTGCATGCACTGCTCTTTTGAGGTCTACCCACAGATTTTCGATGGTGTTTAGGTCGGGAGACTGAGGGCCATGGCAAAACCTTCAGCTTGCGTCTCTTGAGGTAGTCCATTGTGGATCTTGAGGTGTGTTTAGGATCATTATCCTGTTGTAGAAGCCATCCGCTTTTCATTTTTTTTTTATATAAAAACAGACGGTGTGATGTTTGCTTCCAAAACTTGCTGGTATTTAATTGAATTCATTCTTCCATCTACCAGTGAAATATTCCCCGTGCCACTGGCTGCAACACAAGCCAAAAGCATGATTGATCCACCCCCGTGCTTAACAGATGGAGAGGGGTTCTTTTCATGGAATTCTACACCCTTTTTTCTCCAAACATACCTTTGCTCATTGCAACCAAAAAGTTCTACCTTAACTTCATCAGTCCACAGAGCTTGTTTCCAAAGTGCATCAGGCTGGTTTAGATCTTCCTTTGCAAACTTCTGACACTGAATTTTGTGGTGAGGACGCAGGAAAGGTCTTCTTCTGATGACTTCCATGAAGATCATATTTGTGCAGGTGTCACTGCACAGCAAGACAGTGCACCACCACTGAAGAGTCTGCTAAATCTTCCTGAAGGTCTTTTGCAGCCAAACGGGGGTTTTGATTTGCCTTTCTAGCAATCCTATGAGCAGTTTTCTTGGAAAGTTTTCTTGGTAAGTTTTCTTGGTCTTCCAGACCTCAACTTGACCTCCACTGTTCCTGTTAACTGCATTTCTTAATTACATTATGAATTGAGGAAACAGCTACCTGAAAACGCTTTGCTATCTTCTTATAGCCTTCTCCTACTTTGCAGGCATCATTTATTTTAATTTTCAGAGTGCTAGGCAGCTGCTTAGAGGAGTCCATGGCTGCTGATTGTTGGGACAAGGTTTGAGGGGTCAGGGTATTTATAAAGCTTTGAAATTTGCATCACCTGGCCTTTCCTAACAATGACTGTGAACAAGCCATAGCCCTAACAAGCTAATTAAGATCTGAGACCTTGGTAAAAGTTATCTGAGAGCTCAAATCTCTTGGGGTGCCCGAACTTTTGCATAGTGCTCCTTTCCTTTTTCTCCCCCACTCTAAAATTGTACAAAACAAAAACAATACACTAATCTTGCTTAAAATGTTGAAAAGAATGTTTCATCTTTAACTTTATGACTTTGAGATCAGTTCATCTTCTACTCACTTAACTATTCACAGTAAGAGAAATTTTGACCAGGGGTGCCCAAACTTTTTCATACCACTGTACACTCGCAATCATGGTTCTCTATAGCACACAGGAATTTTTGGTATGCTGCCAGTGTCTATAAGAATGAGTTTATCTGCCATTTTTTTGTCCCCTATTACTACCTCTCCAGTGTCAATTTTCAGCAGTCTGATGTTCACTCTTGCCTCCTTTACTTTTTCTACATCTGTAAAAAAAAATGCTGGTATTACCTTTTATATTAGTGGCTAACCTACCTTCATATTTCATCTATTTTCTGTATTGTTTTGTTCTTGAGTGACAAATATCAATTGATATTTCAGTTTCTAAATAAACAAATAGCTCCTTCCGCAATATCGTAAAGTCGCTTAGACAAGAGGGAAAAAGAGTCACAATAAAAATGTTTTGTTGTTTGTTTCACAGCATCTTCAGAAAACGTCAACGTTGTTTTTCATGGGGAGAATAAAGAATGACAAGCTAGAGTGAGTTCAATGGCATAACATAATATATCAAAATGCAGAAGTGGAAGACATCATGTCATGCTGATGAGCTCTGCCTGAAACACACTCAGAGAGTCACTGAACCAGGCAGGAATGTGGAAGAAATTTCAGTTATGTGGGGATTTAAGGGGGCAGAATTCTGCTCAACAATATTCAATAATTGGGCACTAAGAACACTGCTATAGCCTACACAATATTGATGCAAGCTACATTGATGGTGAGAGGAAACCATTTCAGAAGCACTGGTGTGGGAAGTGTGGTCATCAGAACATATGTGATTTGGGATGAAGAAACTGGGAGGATGGAATGGGGTCATTGTAGGAATCAAGAAAAACAGGCGAGGGAGGGAATGGATAGAACTGTGCAAGGAGTGTGTGAGATATAAAAAAAGCAATTAAAGAGATTACGTAGTTTTGTTTGTCATATTAAGGCATGCAGTAAAATATGTTGTTTCCATGAAGAAACAACACAGTCCGAGGATGTACAAGGGGCAACAGTAAGTGTCTCCTTGCTTCCAGCACCAACATAACATGCCCACAACTTAATAACCCTAACCTATACGTCTTAGGATTGTGGGAGGAAACCGAAGCATGCAGAGGAGTCCCGCACAGTCACAGAGAGAACATGCAAACTCAGCAGAAATGAACTAGGTCACTGGCACTATAATAATGTTACACAAAACAATATGCTACCATGCTGTCCCCATATACAAGTGACTTGTATGAAAATGTGGATGGATTGGTTTGGTAAATTTACTGATGACAGCAAAGGGGGGTGTCAAATGGAGTTTAATCCAGCCAAATGTGAATTGCTGCACTTTGTGAGATCAAAGGTAAAGGAAAAGTGCACAATTAATGGTAGAACCCAGGTTCGTAGCTCCCTGAAATTAGCCACAGAAGTCAATAGAGTAGTAAAGAGGATGTTTCGCCTGCTTGACTTTATTAGTTGAGGCACCGAGCTAAAAATGGAAGTTATACTGCAACTTTATAAAACTTAGGTTAGGCTGCATCTGGAGGCTATAACTGGAATATTACATTCATTTCCGGTCTTCCCATTAGAGGAAGAATGCGGAGGCTTTGGAGAGGGTACAGAGGAGTTTTTTCAGAACCTTGCAGTTTGCTGCCTATTGTTCCATCTGGAAATATACTGAATTTCTTTATTTGTTGTGAGATAATATTAAATATCTTGTGGATACAAAATGCAAGGACTGTTGGCGTCCTTACAATGCAAGGTCCCACTAACTGCACACAAGCTGTTTTGTCAGCTGTGGTTCTACTACTTCAATGCCCAGTAAGTGTGTGACCAAACAAAACACATTATGTAGCATCTACACAGCAGTTGTGATGCTTTTTTTCCCTGTTATTTTCTGTTGTACTGTGTGTTAAAGCCATTGTGCATCAAGGCTATGCACTGACAAGTTGCCAGATGGCCATGATATACGCAATGTGATTCAGATGTGAATTAATCACAATGTGATTCAGATGTAATTTAATCACGATGTGAGTCAAATGTGGATTTTGCACGACCTGCCACTTGTGCCTGCTGTTGCACTATATAGATGTAATCAACAGAAAGGTATTCTTCCTGGCTGAGACTGCTGATACCAAGGTGCAAGATCTGGTGAAAAGGAGCAGAGATACACAGCCTGACCAGAACAAACCCCAGCCATTGTACTACATTTATTTATTGAGATACTGCATGGAATAGGCCTTTCTGGCCCTTCGTGCCGCACCACCCAGCAATGCCCCAGTTTAATCTGAGCCTAGTCACAGCACAATTTACAATGACCAATTAACTTACCATGAATAGTTTGGCCAATATAAAAGCTATGCTTCACCATTGCTGCCCAAGTTGGTGAATGTTTCTGTAAGTCTCTGCCATTCCAGAAAATCTGAAAGCTATTAAAAATGGAGTAAACAATTAAAACATGTTTAAAATTGTACTATATCACCTAAAAAAACACCCAGAAGCAGTAATACAGGTATTTCATTTTAAAATATTACAGAAAACAATGAAAGCTACTGTATGTTATCTTATTTTTAATCTTCCTCCTCAATGCACTAATCCTTCCATGTAAATCCAGCTCAAAGATTAATCTGTTTTCATGATTTGTCCATATCCCTATAGTTGTAATTGTATGAACTTTTCTAGAATTTCTGCTTTCCATTAGTGCTGAGCTTTGCTTTTTTTCTTACATGGAACCTTATTCTTTCATTGTGTCTGAACAGGGAATCATCCTGTTTTGGGAAGAATACAAGGAAACAGAAAGGAAGGGAGGAGAAAAATCAAAAAGAAAGTAATAGCCAGTGGTATATAAAAATAGCTGCTGTACAAAGGTTAACAGTAGTATGACATCATGAATTAATGAGACTGAAAGCAAAGTGTGTGAGAACTGGAAGTTGAACTCATAAATAATGAAGGAGCTGTAGGAGCCTATAAACTCCACTATTGAGAAGGGCTTCATTGACAGGAACTGGAAAAGTGAGGGCAAGAAAACAGCAAGCACAAAATTTTATCCGCTCTGTGGATGCTTTACCAACCACGTTAAATCTCTTAACTACTTTAGCTCGCTCAGAGAAGTCAAAAGAGCTCAATTTCCCTGTTAAAATAGCAACTGGGTTATTAGTGAATAGAAAAGCATTCAATGGCATTGCTGTCATTCATGCAAAGGTTTAACATGCACCATTGTAAGTATTCTGCCGGGTACATAATAGCTTGGTATGGCAACTGCTCTGCACGTGACTTCAAGAAACTTCTGAGAGTTATGGACACAGATCAGCTCCTCAGGGGAACTAACCACCCCTCTATGAAGTTTGTCTCTACTTCCCATTGCCTCAGTAAAGCAGCTAGCGTAATCAAAGCCTCATACACCCTGAACATTCTCTTTTCTCCACTGGGCAAAAGATACAAAGGTTTCTCCCCTGTTACAAGACTACAGAATGGTTGCATATACAATAAGATGGACACTTGATGTTACAATCTACCTTGTTATGTTCTTGCACAATATTGTTTACCTGCCTGCACCTTCTCTGTACCTGTTATTGTTTTAACTTGTGCTAACTCAATGCAATATATAAACATTTGTTCTATGTTAAAATTATGAAAGATTCAAAAACTGGGCCTCTGTACCTCCCTCTGCCACTGGATGCTTTATTTCCTCACCAGGAGGCACAGTCAGTGCAGATCCAAAAGAACATCTTCTCATTAACAATCAACACTAGCACACCTCAAGGACGTGTGTTGCGTCCACTTCTCTATTCGCTCTACACCCATGACTGTGTGGCTCGGCACAGCTCAAATGCCATCTATAAATTTACTGATGTGACAACTATTGTTGGCAGAATTTAAGACGGTGACAAGGAGGCACAGATAGATCAGCTGGTTGAGTGGTGTCACAACTACCTTGCACTAAACGTCAGTAAGATCAAGGAAATTGTTGTGGTCTTCAGGAAGGGGAGATCAAGGCAGCACATATCAGTTCTCATCGAGGGATCAGCAGTAAAAAAGGTGAGCAGTTTCATGTTCCTGGGTGTCATCATCTCTGAATATTATCCTAGGCCCAACATATTGATGCAATTACAAAGAAGGCACGGCTCTATCTACCTGTAACACCACTTTCAATGAATCATGGACCTGTATTCACAGATCCCTCTGTTCTACTGCACCACTCAGTGCCCTACTGCTCACTATGTAAGTCCTACCCTTGCTTGTCCTCACAAAATTCAACACCTCAATAAATTCCATCTGTATTTTCTCAGCCCATTTCTCCAGCTGATCCAGGTACCACTGCAAACTTTGATAGTCTCCTTTGCTGTCAACTACACCTGCAACCTTGGTGTCATCTGCAAATTTGTTGATTGAGTTTAGCACGTTATCATCAGATTTTTTATATAGATGACAAACAACAATGAATCCAACACCAATTTCTGTGGCACACCACTAGTCAGAGGCCTCCAGTCAGAGAGGCAACCATTTACTACTACTCTCTGGCTTCTCCTGTGAAACTAATGTCTAATACAATTTACTACCTCATCTTGAATGCCAAGCCACTGAAACTTCTTGATCATCCTCCCATGTAAGACATTGTCAAAGCCCTTGTTAGCGTCCATGTAGACAAAATCCACTGACTTCTTTTCATCAGCTTTCCTGGTAAGTTCCCCAAAAGACTAAGATTTGTTAGACGTGACCTACCTTGCACAAAGCCATGCAACTATCCTTAATAAGTCAGTGTCTATCCACATACACATATATATGGTCCTTGGAATACTTTCCAATACCTTACCCACTATTGATGTCAGGCTCATTGGCCTTTAATTTCCTGGCTTATTTGTGGATCATTTCTTAAACAATGGAACAACATTAGCTATCCTCCAATCCTCCCACTAGGGCACCTGCTATTTCTGCACTAACCTCCCACAAGGGTCCAAGGGAACACCTTTCCAGTCCCAGGGGATTTATCCACCCTCAAGAAACCAAACACCTCCTCCCCTATAAACTGTATACAGTCCATGACCTCACTGCTGTTTTGCCTCACTTCTGTAGACTCCATGTCCATCTCCCGAGTAAATACAAATGCAAAAAATCCATTTAAGATCTGCCTCATCTCTTTTGGTTCCATGCATAGATGACCACTCTGATCTTCCAGAGGGCTAATTTTGTCCCTTGCTATTCTTTTGTTCTTAATATATCCGTAGAAATCATTAGGATTCTCCTTCACGTAGTCTGCTAGAACAACTCCATGCCTTCTTTTAGCCCTCCTGATTTCCATCTTAAGTGCTCTCTTGCATTTTTTTATAATTCTCAAGTACCTCATTTGCTCCTTCTTGACAATACCTTCTTTGCACTTCCTTCTTTCTCTTAACCAGATCTGGCCATTTGTGCCTATTATCATTTTGAATCAGTTTTATTCTATTCCTATAGTCTGGACCACGAGGCATGTCTCAACCTCATAATTACCAATGCATCACAAAAGCAAAGAAGGATATCTTGCTCATAATTGTCCCCATTAACCCTATTAGTGATGGCAGATGATTGCTTTTGTGATTGGATGTCTGACCAGCAGGGTAACACAAGCATTGTTGCTGGGCCACCTACCGTTTGCTATATACACAATAACATTTGATTGTGAATGTAGAAGATGTAGTTAGTAAATTCACTAAAATTAGTGGTGCTGTTAATAGTGAGTAGGGTAGTCTTAGGCTGCAAGATAATGTTGATGAGTTGTTAAAATGGGAAGAGCAAAGGCAGGTGGAATTTAATCCTGTTACTATTTTTGAATAGCTATTAAGAAAGGGCATATACAAAAGATAGTAGAAGCCCAATAAGAATTGTGGAATAGAGAGGCCTTAACGTACAAATCCAAGGATTCCTGACAGTACATAAGATTGTTAATACATAAGTATACTTGGCTTCATTAGCCAGAGCATGCAATATAAAGCAAGGAGGTTATAGTACAACTCTTCATTACTTCAACTTCAGCTTGAATTCTCTGTGCACTTTCAGTCATGACAGTATAGAAAGGAAGTGATTGCACTGGATAGCACAGAGAGGAGCTTCACTAAGACATTTTAGTTATGAGGAGAGACTGGCCAGCCTTAGTTTGTTTTCTTGGAGCAAGGGAGGCTGAAGTGAGATCAGATAGAGGTATATTAGATTACTAAGGGCAAAGATTAAATATGATAGGAAACAGGAAACTTTTCTCCATAGTAGAGGAGTATAAAGCCCAAGGAATATAAATTTGAGTAGGAAGTCTAAAGAGAATCTTAGAAAACTGTCATCAGCCTGAGGGTGTTTGGAATCTCAAGCACACTGCCTGTTGAAGAGGTTCCAGCAGAGATTCTTGCAGTACTTAATAAACATCTGGACATTTGAACCACTAAAGATATAGAAAGCCATGGACCTCATATCTGAAAATGGGATTGGTAAAATTAGGTGCTCAAAGACTCTGTCACCAGAGAACGTATTCATTGCGACTTATTGATTCTATGATTCCAGGACCTAGTGCTAAAAACAATGTAATTAAAGTTGTCCTCCTGAGATCAGTTAAGATCATGTGATAGACCATCTAAAAATAAACCTCATCCAACAAGGCAGATTAATTGGCTTTACTTCCTAGGGTCATTTTGAACATCAGGAAGGAGGAACTTGAGCACACAAGCCTCCAAAACATGCACTTTTTATACGCCATTACTGTAGTTTAAATGGGCAAAATAATCCTGCACATTCTACAATTCTCCATGAATAACAATATGCACTACCTATCCTGAAAGCAAGTACAACTATTGAAATGATCTCAAACATGAATATGCAATAAGCTCTGGTTTACTACATAAGGGAAACAAAGATGTGTGCGCGCTAGGTGAAAATTCAATAAGAATTACATCAAAATGCATTGGACAAATGACAATATAATGAAAGGAAGTAAATTATAATCTAAACTCTACTTCCCAGTAAACTTGCTTCCTGTTAACAGAATCACAAAAACAGCTTTGTGCAACATGAACTTACCCTTTCACCTTTGTAAGATTTTGCACAAATTATGATGTTTCCTCTACTCTTTCATTGTAGCCACTGAAGACAAAGCAGAGCTATTATTATCATTTGAATAAATAATTTCAATAAAATAAAAATTGCTGATCACAGATAGGAAGGTGGGAAAGCTGTGCAAAGGGCATCCACAACCACAAAGGGATATAGATAGATAAAGCAATGGGGCAAAGGTCTTGCAAGTTGCATAGCATGAGAGGACATATTAAACAATTCAGTCTGACTGGAAACATTTAAAATGAATAGTATCTATATGGCAAAAGATCATTTAACTCTGAGGTGCAAGGAGATCTTGATATTTTCACGCATGGACTGGTAAGCAGGCACAGATTCAGGAAAGTTGACAGAATGTTATTGATTATTATTAAGGGAAATGAATACAAAAGTATGTTTCAGCTATGAAGACCTTTAGTGAGATAACCTCTAGAATCCTGCACTGTATTTCTCTCATTTTGATGTTAATGGGTTAGAAACAATTCATAGAAGGTTTGCTAGATTGAATAAGATGGGGCGACTTTTTTCAGTGAGGTTGTCAAGCTGGCCAAATACACTTTAAGGGAGCAGTCAGGGAGGCCTTAGTAAGGATATCAGTGAAATTCTACACTTGAAGCATGCATTTCAAGAAAATACCTATGTTCCATCTGCCTGCTCCTGAGTGAGAGTAAATTAAATCATGTTTCCTTGAAGTCCAGGTGACCTGCTGAGTTGAAATGGAAGAACACTCCATGGACAAATAATTAGGACCAGCCAAACAAGAAGGAATTTTAACGTTCAGGAGTAAGTGGATAAATGCATGTGGGAGGTAAACTGGACTGAAATGCTAGCAAATCCAAAATCAACTCCATTGGGTCTAATCCAGATTGTTTTGGCTCTCTGCACACAACTTACAATAGGAAGATGGATTAATGATAGCATTTCAAGCAGTGAATTGCAATGAAGTTTCAGCTAACATTTACATTAAACAGGAACAATCATGATGTAACAAGCTTGCTGAAAGTCACCAATCAAATCCAAGGTGAGAAAATATTAGTAATTCACACAACTCAGAGTTTGGGCAAATGTATCAGTCATCATACTTGCAGCTACATTCATAGAGTCAGATTCATGTAACTTTGAAAAAGGCTATTCAGCCCATACAATCCATTCAGAATAATAAGGATCTGTCCATATTAATCCCATTTTCCAGCATTTCGTGTATAAACAAGTCAAGTGCTATTGATTCTTCCCTCCAATTAGGAGAGAGCTGATTAGATGTAATGTTGAGTAATGGGGTGAAAAAACCAGAAAGTTACTTTCCTTGAAGAACAAGACTATACAGACTTTGTCCAGTTTAAGAATGCCCAACCTATGAATATCCTTACACAAGAATGCGCTCTCATAATATTATTAAATTCAAATGTCAGGCATATAATTGTTCCTACAAATGGCAGAAGTAGTTTCCCTCCTCTCTCCTCTGTAGTTTTAGTAATTGTTCTTTATTATCTGCTGCCTGTGCTTTTGATGCCATTCATTACAATACTGTGGAGGTACAAGTGAATTTTGTGTATTTTCTGACATGAACAAAATCACCTTCGACATCTGTGCACGACCGTGGGTGCCGCAGCCGCCTAGCATTTAGTGTGGTGCTATTACTGCTCAGAACATTGAAGTTCGGAGTTCAATTCCAACGCCGTCTGTAAGGAGTTCCTGTACGTCCTCCCTGTGTAATGCAAAGGTTTTCCCTAGGTGCTCTGGTTTCCTCCCACAGTCCAGTTAACTAACCTACCTGGACTAACCGGGTAAGTTAATTGCTCATTGATCACCATAAATTGTCCTGTGATTTGGTTAGGTTTAAATCAAGGGGTCTTGGTTGGCACAGCTCAAGAATTTCTCAATAATAAATACACACAGACCCTGCTTGTTTTCCCAGTATCTCGTTACAAGGTAAAGAGATCCAGAGCAGCTCTTATATGAAACATTAAAAGTTAACACACAGATAAACAAAAGGAAATTGAGAACACAAATGAAACTATGAACTTTACTGCAAAGAGTATGAAGTTAATAGTAAGAATATTTCATTATCACTGTGTAGGATGTTGGTGAATATGAGGTACTGCATGGAGTTTTAGTCCCTTTTCTTTTTAAAACAGGAGAAATATATTTACCTTGGAGCCCGTTCAAAGAAATTTCACTAGGTTACTGACTGAAATGAAGAGACCTTGCTATTGATAAAGGTTAAGCAGTTTGGTCCTATGTGCAGTGGAGTTTAGAAAGGAAACACCAATCTAAGAGATAAAACTTGTGCCAGTTTACAAAGGAACTGACTCTTTCCCAGTATCGAAACTGCAGCTCAGAATGTTTTGCTATCCAGGCATAATAAGTGTTTCTTTTCACTTTGCTGGAGTCATTGCAACTTTTGTAGTGATGAAGTTGTAATAATTTCATAGCCCATGAGCCTTCAGCAAATCAATCCCCTTCAATAAATCCCTTTATATGAAGAGAGTGAACACACCACATTTTTAATGTTTACAAGATCCATCAGTTTAGTTTTAAAGAAAAGAAGCACCAAATGGATTTACAAGAACTACATTTGTGTTTTTATCCTATAAAATCTTGCTTAACAAAAACGATTGTTTTCCAATTAGAAGCAACCTACATTAGAAGCTGAATCAATCTAATGGCCTTTCAGGCAATCCCATTGCCTTTGATCACTAAAATCAAAAAAAAAAATCCACAAATTGGTTACTGCCTAGTGAAGCAATTTGGATATGGAAAAGACAGCAATGTAAATGTATTTTATTTCTTTCCAGCTGTTACAGGAATCTTTTGAAATTTCAGAAAGACATTTCTGATGTTTCTCTAAAAAAATTCAGTTTAATTATAGTTCCAAATGTTGTGTGGCTGTTCCCCTCAATAATAACTTTGAATACTGCTGGGGGTACGACCTACCAGAGGAAGCCAGAGAGAATGGGTCTCTGGCACTGAGTCTGGCACACAGCTCAAAAGGGAAGGTGGGGAGAGGAGGACGGCAGTAGTGATAGGGCATTGTTCCGTAGATAGAAGAGTAGATACAAAATTATGTAGATGCAACAGAGACACTAAGGTGGTATGCTGCCTCCAAGGTGCCAGAGATAGGAACGTCCATGGCATTCTAAAGGGGGGGAAGGTCAGCACCAATGACATAGGTAGAAAAATGGAAGACGTCCTGAAGAGAGAATTTAAGAAGCTAGGTAGAAAGCAGAAAAACAGTACCTCCAGGGTAGTAATCTTTGGATTGCTGTCTGTGCCACATGTCAGTAAGGGTAAGAATAGGATGATCTGGCAAATGAATGTGTGACTGTGGAAATGGTGCAGGGGACAGAGCTTCAGATTTCTGGATCATTGAGATTTCTTCTGGAGAAGGTATGACCTGTACAAAAGGAATGGGTTTAGGCCTGATCCCAAGGGAGACCAATATCATTGTGGACAGATTTACTAGAAGTGTTGGAGAAGATTTAAACTCATTTGGCAGGGAATTGCGAACCAAAGTGATTTGACTTGAGGGAGGGGGTGTTGGTTTACAAGCAGAGGCCGTGTGTTGTGAGACTATGGGAAAGGACAGGCAGATGATAAGTCAAAATTGCAGTGATTGGGATGGGTTAAAATGTAACAGGAGGACAAGATCAAAAAGGATGATAAATACAGGACTGAAGATGTTATATTTGAATGCATGCAGTATACAGAATATGGTAGTTAATCTTATAGTACAGTTAAAGATTGGCAGGTATGACATTCTTGCCTTCACTGAGTGGTTACTGAAAGATTACAGTTGGGAGTTTAACATCCAAAAACATTAAAAGGGCAGGCAGGTAGGCAAAGGGAGTCGGACGGTTCTGTTGGTAAAAAAAAAATTAAGTTAAATCCTTAGGAAAAGCTAATATAAGCTTGGAAGATGTAGAATCCTTCTGAGTACAGTTAAAGGACTAGAAGGGTAAAACGACACTGATGGGAGTTGTATACCAGCCTCCAAACAGTAACCAGGATGGGGCTACAAATTGCAACAGGAGATGGAAAGGGAATGTGAAAAGGGCAACGTAACAATAGTTATGAGGATTTCAAGATGCAGGTAGATTGGGGAAATCAGGCTGGGGCTGATTTTGAATCATAAGAGAAAATTTATAAAATGCCCTCAGGATGGCTTTTTAGAGCAGTTTGTGGTTGAGCCCACTGAAGGATCAGCTATTCTAGTTTATATATATATATATATATATATATACACACACACACACACACACACACACACACACACACAAAAACCTCAGTCTTTTGGAGTAATTGAAGGTGCTTCAAGAAGCTAAAGTCAAATGTATTAGTATTACAGTGGGAGTAAAGGCTGATTTATACTTCTGCGTCAAATTGACGCCGTAGGTACAGCGTAGCCGCGAACCCTATGCAATGCCTACGCGGATCCCTACGCCGTAGCCTGACACGCACCTCTCCCAAAATGTAACTACGTGTCGCGGCAACGCAGACCGCAACAACTGTGATTGGTCCGCTTGTAGCATCGTATTTCCTCCTACGCTGCAATAGCTTCCCTTTGGGCGACTGAAGGGCAGGGAAGGAATTCTGGCTGCAATGCGTTCCATAAAGCTTTACACAGCTCTGAAATTATGTAGGACACATTTTGCTTTTATGAAAAAAGACGCTCGCTTTAAGCTGGTTTACCCCGAGAAAGACTACCATGACCATGAAGCCCTGCACAGGCAGGTGTGTGCGCACGCGTGACATGCCTAGATTGCAGAGCAACGCAGACAAACCAACGCACAAGTACAAATGCTCACAATGCACGTAAGCCACTTGCATAGGTTACAGCGTCCATTTGATGCAGAAGTATAAATCAGCCTTAAAGGGAATTACAGAGGCACGAGGGAGGAAGTGGCCAAAGTCGATTGGAAGGGGACCCTAGCAGGGATGATGGCAGAGCAGCAGTTCTGAAGGCACAGGATAGTTACATCCCAAAGTGTTCTAAAGGCAAGATGACACAACCATGGCTGACAAGGGAAATCAAAGCCAAAATAAAAGCAAGAGAGAGGGCATATAATAGAGCAAACATCAGTGGTATCTTAAAGGATTGGGAAGGTTTTAAGTACCAGTAGAAGGCAATGAAAAGAGCCATAAGGGAGAAGATTAAATATGAAGGTAAGCTGGCCAATAATATCAGAGACCATACCAAAAGTTTTTTCATTTATATTAAGAGGCAAGAGCAGATATGACACTGGAGAGTTAGTAACAGTGGACAAGGAAATGGCGGACAAATTGAATAAGTATTTTGCATCAGTATATTGCAAGTTTGAGAGAGTCAGTGGCAGAAGTGACTGCAGTTGCTATTACTAGGGAGAAGGTGCTAGGGAAACTGGAAGTTCTGGAACTAGATAGATCACCTGAAGAAGGGTCTCTGCCCAAAACATCATTTCCATAGATGCCACCTGACCTGCTGAGTTCCTTCAGCAATTTGTGTGTGTTGATTTGGATACAGCATTGAGTAATTTGCGGGAGGCAATGAGTGGGAACAAAAGGAACCTTCCCTGATGGCTGCCGGTGACCAGTGGTGTTCTGCAGGGGTCAGCATTGGGGCTGCTTCTTTTTTACACTGAATATCAATGATTTGGATGATGGAATTGATGGCTTTATGGCCAAGTTTGTGGACAATATGAAGATTTCCTGAAGGGGCAGGTAGTGCTGAGGAAGCAGGTTAACTTGCAGGTTGGGTCAGCGGTGAGGAAGGCAAATGCAACATTAGCATGTATTTCAAGAGGACTAGAATATGAAAACAAGGACAATGCTGAGACTTTATGAGACACTGGTGAGGCCTCACTTGGAGTATTGAGAGTAGTTTTGGGCCCCTTATCTAAGAAAGGATGTGCTAACATTGGAGAGGGTTCAAAGTTCACAAAAATTATTCCAGGAATGAAATGCTTATCATATGAGAAATGTTGAATTGCTCTGGGCCTTTATTCACTGGAATTTCAAAGAATGAGGAAGAGATCTCATTGAAGCCTATTGAATGCTGAAAGATCTGGACAGAGCGAATGTGGGACAGATGTTTCCTATAGTGGAGGAGTTCTAGAACCAGAGGGCACAACCTCAGGACAGAGGGACGTCCATTTAAGATGGAGATGAGGAGGAATTTCTTTAGCCGGAAGGTAGTGAATCTGTGGAATTCGTTGCCACAGGAGGCTGTAGAGTGTATACAAGGCAGAGATTGAAAGATTTATGGTAAGTCAGGATGGTAAAGGTTATGGGGAGAAGGCAAGAAAATGGGTTGAGAGGGAAATGGATCAGTCATGATCAAATGGCAAAGCTGACTCGATGGGCTAAAAGGCCTAATTCTTCTCTTAATGTCTTATGGTCTTTTAGTCAGATGTGTTGAAAGCAATGATTAACCTTATCTATACATTTAGATTTCTAAATTTAGTACTGTTCTCCACATTTCTTGAGTTCCAAAGCAGAGTCTACTGTGTACACTGTCATGTAGAATCTACAGTATATTGATAATATTAGCCTGTGTGCCACAAATATACATTATATGATTTAGCTCACTAACAAATCAAGAGGTAATTCATATGATCATAAGAAACAGATTAAGATAGTGAAGTGTCAAAGAAAAAACTGACAAATTGGGCAGGGGAGCCTGAAGTAGCATTCTTCCATGTGAAGCTAGCCCACATTAACTGAACAAAGTTAACAGCAAAAAAAAAAATGCAGAAATTGCTTGAACTATGCAGCAGGTACCTGTAGTAAAAGAAACAGAATTAATATTTAAACAACAGGAATTCTGCAGATGCTGGAAATTCAAGCAACACACATCAAAGTTGCTGGTGAACGCAGCAGGCCACGCAGCATCTATAGGAAGAGGTACAGTGGACGTTTCAGGCCGAGACCCTTCGTCAGGATTAATATTTAAATTAGATAGTATTTCAACAGAACTAGGAAAGTTTAAAATAGACGTGTGTTATGTTGTGGAAAATGGGAAGAGACAGGGAACAGGAGAAAGTCTGTGAGCAGGTGAAAACCAGTGAGAGATTGAATGATGAAAATAGTGGTTGTGCTGGTTGAGAGTGCGTGGCAAAGGCTTCAAAATCTGTGAGGTGTAGATAGACATAACTGGAAGAGAACTGAGAGGGAGTGAGATCAACAAGACTGAGGAACAGAACACCACAGTTACTAGAAATCTGAAATAAGAGACTACAGGAAATACCCAGGACAGGAAGCATCTTGGCAAGAGAAATGCTGAAATACTGTTACAGAATGATGGTCTTTAAAACAAAGCTGACCAATCCTGTCACAGACTGCAGAGATTTTAAATCGGAAATTGTTGAATTCAATGTGGAGACCAGATACTGACTAGAAATACATTTGGAGCAGTTGCAGAAACACGATGGCTGCAAAAACAAGGTCAGCACCTGAGTTTGTTGATGGAATCTAGAGCAAAGAATAGACTGCAGGAAAAAAAAAATCATTGATTCAAGAGCACCTGCAGAGCCAAAGGGCCATTGTATCCGGACAGAGAGCAGAGGGAAGGTAAAAGCATGAGGAAGGGGCAAAGCAGAAGCTGGGAAGTGATCGTTGGACCCAGATATTGAAAGGATGATGGGCGGATGGGAGTGGAATGAGACAGAAAGCAGAACCATGGGAAAAATAACTCAATTGGAAAGATGGACAGATGGAACCAGATGAAGGTGGGTAACAAGCCTTGGTAATGATGAGGGAGAAATTTTTAAAAAAGCAAACAAAGGAAGAGAGAAACAATATGGTCTGATGGGACTAGAAAAAGAATTCGGGGGGAATGGGTCACTGAAACTGGCAAAATCAATGTCCTATATACTCAGGCTTACATGACAAGACTCTACACGGAATCCATCTACAAGTTTGCAGATGATATCACTATAGTGGGCAGGATCACAAATACCAATGAGTCAGCATAGAGGAAGGAGATATAGACCCTCATGATATGGTGTCATGACAACAGCATTTCCTTCTATGTCAGTAAAACAGAAGAAGTGGTCTTTGAATTCTGGAAGGTGGATGTATACATGCTCCTGTTTACATCAACAGTGCTGAACTCGAGGGGTTTGAGAGCTTCAAATTCCTAGGAGTGAACAAAACCAGAGGCTTGTCATAGTCCAACCACAGTGATGCCATAGCAAAGAAGATTCACCAGTGTTTCTATTTCTTCAGGAGGCAAGAGTTTGGCATCTGACCAGTTTTTATCAATGCATCTTAGAAAGTATCACAGGATCACTGGATGCATCACAGACCACAAGAAACTGCAGAGAGTTATGGACACAGCTCAGCCTTTCCTCCATGGACCCTGCCTACACTTCTCACTACCGCAGTAAAGCAGCCAGCATAATCAAAGGCCGCATCCACCCTAGTCGTTTCCTCTTCTCCCCCCTTCCCCCACAGAAAGCAGTGAAAGCATGTACAACCAGGCTCAAGAACAGCTTCTATTCCACTGTTATAAAATTATTGAATAGTTCCAGAGTGAAATAGGTAGGACTTTTGACCTCTTCTATCTCACTATGACTTCACACTGAGAAAGTGACCTACAGCTCACTTTCTTGGTGTGATGTCATAGCGAGGTAGAAGAGGTCATGTGACCTGTAGTTCACTTTCAGAGTAACTGTAATACTTCATTCTGCATTCTGTTATTGTTTTATCTTGTACTATTTCAATACACTGCTGTAATTAATTGATTTGTATGAACAGTATGCAAGGCAATTGTTCACATGTGATAATAATAGGATTAAAGAATGCAGAGAAAATTTACAAGGATGTTGCCTGGACTTGAGGACCCCAGTTATAGGAAAAGGTTGAATAGCTTAGAACTTTATTCCCTGAAGGACAAGAGAATGAGGGAAGATTTGATAGAGGTATACAAAGCAATAATGATGATAAGATGGGGTTAATGTAAGCAGGCTTTTTTTCCACTGAGGCTGGGTGAGACTAGTGCTAGTGATCATGGGTGAAAGGTGAAAGGTGAAATATTTGAGGGGAACCTGAGGGGGAAAGTCTTCACTCAAAGGGCAGTGCGAGCATAGAACAAGCTGCCAAAGGAAGTGGTAAATGTGGGTTTGATTTCAACATTGAAAAGAAGGTGAGACAAGTACATGGTGTCATATGGGGGGCATTGATGGCAGACCCAAATGCAAGACACAGACACTGAAGTACTGGGAACTGAACCGGACTAGAGTTGGGGATGTGACTGGACACAGACTAGGAGCTGGGACAGGAACACAGACTTGGGCTAGGACAGCAAGACCAGGGCAGAGAACTGGTAACTAGGAGCCTGGGCTTGGACTCCAAGCCAGAGACTGGACAAGGACCCAGAACCTGGGTCTAGACTCGGACTCGGACTCGGACTCCAGAACTAGGCGAGGACATGACGGGGCTAGGGTTCTTCGGGGCTTTCCTGGGCAGGACGAAGGACTCCTTCTTAGAGCACAGGGCCAGGACCCTTCCTTGGACACCAGGCTGGGATGCTTACTAGGATGCAGGACTGAAATGACTGTCAAGGTAAACCGCTGAGGAAACTATCAGGGATTTAGATGGGGAGGGGAAGAGAACAGTCCAGCCTCAGGGTAATGGCAAAGACAGGCTGGATTACCCAACCGAGGCGAGGACAGGAAGGGACAGATCCAACCACAGGATAACAGCAAGGACAGCCTAACTTACCCCACAAAGGCAAGGACAGGAAGGGACAGATCCCACTGTAGGGTAACAGCAAAGATGGTCTAACTTACCCAAGAGGCAAGTACAGGAAGGGAGCTCAATCCAGGGTGGCTCCAAGTCTCAGGGCAGCCAGCAACCTTGGCTGGTTATGGAAACAGCCAAATCCACATCTAGCTCAGAGTGGCAAATGGCCACTCAGCCAGCCCCAGAAACAGCCAAATCCCTACCATGATAACTGCTCCAACTAGAGACAACCAGGCTCCATGAAGTGGTGGTCCTCCAACCAGGCCTAGAGTTCATGAATAGCTGCTCTAGCTTTCCACCAGCAGGTTACTCCAAGGGGATACTAACATGACAAACCAGCACCCACACATGAACCCAGGGCCACTTATATTCCCAGCGACAAGACGAGCATCAGGTGCCTATGATTAAGCCCAATTGAAACAGGGACAGCCGGAAGACCCGGAGTCTGGAGTCCATGCAGTACATGGATGGGAGGTGTATCGAGGGCTATGGTCCGGGTGGGGTTTGATGGGACTAGGCAGAATAACAGATAGGCATGGACTAGATTTGCCAAAGGGCTTATTTCTGTACTGTAGTGTTCTGTGACGCTACTACACTAATAATAAACCAATTTACCAATTTATTATACTTAAGTGGAATATCAGATGTTGTTCTTCTAGTCTGCAGTTGGGAAGAACAAGGACAGACATGTTGGGGTGGGAATGGGAAGAACAATTGAGAAGACTTACATCTGGAAACTCAAGATAGTCATTGTGGAGTGATTGTAGGTGCTCTGGAAAATGACCACCTCATCTGTGCTTCATCTTGCCAGCTTAGAGAAGGCCACATCACAGGCACCAAATGCAATAGATAAGGTTGGCAAAGGTGCATGTGAATCTTTGCCCCACCTGGAAGGGTGATTTAGGTCCCTGGATGGTAGTGAGGGAGGAGGAAAATTGACAAATATTGCACCTCCTACAGTTGCAAGGGTAAGTGCCAGAGTCAAAGAGAGATGTGTGGGGCAGGACAAGCATACCGGGAAGTCACAGAGAAAATGTCAGGAAAGCTGACAGGAGGTGGGAAGGCAGTGGGGGGCTGGGGTGGCAGAATAGGAAAAGGGATGATATCGCTGATGATGGGATCTTGTTGCAACTGTTGGAAATGGCATAGAAGCCAGAGGGGTGAAATGCAAGGACCAAAGGTTACTCCATAGCAGTTCTCTCTGGGGAGATGACAGGGGCGGCGGGAGGAATGAATGAAAGCAGATGTGCAGGAAATGGAGAAAACGCTTATGAAGGATCCATCAACAATGACAGAGGGGAAGTCAACTTCCTGGAAGAAAGACATTGCTGAAGTCCTGGAGCACCTGAACTACAGATTAGACAGAGATAAAGAAACTATGAGAAAAGGATGGCATCCAGGAGATAGAATGGGAGGAGATATAGTTGAGATTGCTGTGGGAGTCTGTGGTCTAATAGTAGATAGAGATAGTGATCCAGAAAAGGAAGAGAGTTGTCAGAGATAGTGGATGATGAAATGTTCTCCACTTATCTGGATGAGTTCAGCTCTAACGCTCCGAGCAAGATTAACACTATGTATCTGAACTTTTATTTTCAAATTTGGGACCTGATCATCTGTAACTGTTCAATTCAGCATCAAGTCCTCAGGGTTGCGTTGTGCTTAATCTGCAGATCAGATTGGGACAGTGTCAAGGACTAAAGACAAAGAAGCCAAAATGGAAGTGAGTTGGTGAATTAAAATGATGGAAAATGGAAGGCAAGGATTAATCTTATGAATTGAACACTGCTGTTTATTAAAACATTTATTGTGACTTTAGTTTCTCAATATAGAAGAGACTACAGTGCTAGCACCAAATGCATACAGTGAATTAGAAGTGATACAAATCAGTAAGGAATGTTTGGAACCCTAGACAGTGGAATGATGTAAAAAGGCAGCAGTTGCATCTCTTGTGGTTACATGGGGATGTATCATAAGAACAGGAGTGGGTGTTGGTGGAGATGGAAAAGCAGTTATGTGGGTCCTGGAGGAAATAGTCTGCCTGGTGGAAGCCCTTATGCTGGATATTATAAGAGCACAAGAATATAAGAAAAAGGAGCATGAGAAGGCCATGTGATCCTTCAATCTTCTTCCACTCTTGATTAAGATCATAGCTGATCTTGCACCTCAATGCTATTTTCTGGCACTATCACCATATCTCTCGATTCCCTTAATATTAAGCAATATATCACTCTCTAATTTAAATGATCACAGCATCCAAGTTTCCATTGCCCTCAAAGGTAAAGAATTCATCACACTTTCAATATGGCCGCCCTTCAATCTCAAACTGTGCCCTGGTCCCATGCTCCTCAACCAAGTAAAACATCTTCTCTGCACCTAGCCTGACAAGTCCATTAACAATGTTGTAACTTTCAATGAAAGCTCCTCTTATTCTTCTAAAATTTAGAAAATACATCCCATTTTGCTTAGTCTCTCATAGAGCAAACCTATCTGTCACAGAAAAAGACTTGTTAATCTTCTTCGTATTCCATTGATGGCAAAGCTACCTTTTGGTAAGGAGAGCAAAGCTCTCTTTACGTAATACGTCAGGTGTAGTCCCACAAAGATCCTATGAAGGCCAACATGTCATTTATCCTTTGAATTGCCTACATGTTGGTCATCAATAATTTACATACATTTAAGCAAACCCAACTTCTTTAAAACATTAATTACACCTTATCTATTGTCTTTTCACCAGACTCTGTGTTTCTATTATTGAAATTGTCCAGATATATGAGAAAACGTAGGCTCAAATGTAGGAAGATGAATGACACCGTAATTTACCATAATATATTCTATCAGCTACGTTGATGCCCACTCAGTTTGCACATAACCCTTGAAACCTTTTTACATCTCCTCCTATACTCACAATCTCACCTAGTATTGTTTATTCAACAATCTTAAAAATGGAGGATGACTCACTGCAAAATGAGGACAAGGTTAACCCTATCTATGCTCCAAGAGGGATGGGGGTGACAGCAGAAGTCTGAGAAGTGGAAATGATACTTTTAAGAGCCTTACCATCTACAGAGAATGAGAAGGCACAGTTAATGAAAAAGAATGTTCTTATGGAAATGATGGTGCAAAGAATGTTATCATCAACACAAATACAACAGAGCCCCAGAAAAACTCATAGAATAGAATGAAATCTTTTCCAGAAAAGATAAAGACCTAGAATAATTGTTGAACTATTTAGTAGAATTTAATGTGCATAATTCATCAAATCAAACAGGTTAATGTAAAAGCCTCTGGATGCAATCAGCCCTCAATAAACATTCAAAGTTCCTCAAAGGACTGGACAGTTTTCAAATAGGAGCAAATGAATAAACTATGGACTTATGGTCAAGTCTAACATTAGTTCTGGGCAATCTCTTAGAGTTCATAAATCAAGACTAAAAAATTATGAGCATTTAATCAAAAACAGTCAACATGAATTTCTTAATGACAAGTTATGCTAGCAAATGCCATAGAACATAAATTTGATATGTGAAATGAATACACTAGATGCAGCATATTGAATTTTCAGAAGACTTAAAAAATGCCTGTACTGAGTCTAAAAAGATATATTGCAGCATTGATGGAAAATTGGCAAAAGAGTTGAAGTAAATAAAATTAGAAGAAAGGATGGAACGTGAAATTTATACACAAGGACTTGGTCCTGGTCCTACACTTTCTGATGTATCGGGACAATTTCAATATCCATCTGAAAATGTATAAGTAAAGTTAAATTTAGAGATTAGGCAGGATTACAAATTGGTTGACCGGTAGCAAAGGTAGTTCAAATTAAATAATATATCTTAAAAAAGAGGGAAAGGAGTGTCGAGTATAAATTTAATGGAATGAAGACTAAGATAGATCTAGAAGGTTGTCAATTCAAGAATATAATTGTCTACAAATACAGGAGCAGGTTGTAAAAGATCTATTTTTTTCCAGTTCTCTCTATTTTATAAATAATAAACCAATTAGCATGTTGCAATGGTTATATCACAATTAGAAAACTATGAAATAAGAAGAGAAAGTGCAATAGATCAGGCAGCATCTGTGGAAAGAAAAAACAAAATTAATACTTCCAGCTGGAAATCCTTTCTCATGGCTTACTGTTTTGGGCAACACATTACAGAGAGTGCATTAAATCAAAGGGGTAAATTCACAGGGTGATGTGAGTAACAGATGATAAAGTTTCTAAGGAAAAACTAGAAACCCAAGAATTTTGATTTTTTTTTGCCAAATTTAGCTGATGGCCAAGAATGTCTGAAAAATAACTACAATAATAAGTCTGATATCTTTCAGCATAGTGTTGTTGGTTCCAGAAATTGATCTTTACAAAGCAGAAATGACAATGTTTATTTTAGACTATTAAGAAGCATAATACAGGTTTATTGAAATCAAGAAAAAGTATGATGGAGTGAAAACTATTTCTTTTGATTTGAAAGTGAGGATAAGGTTACATTAGTTCAAAATTGTCAACTGCCATTAGGAGAGACGTTGGAAGAAATTCTAATTAGCAGAGTTTGGGAGATGGGATTGCATTAGTAGATAGAAAAACTGAATCTGGACTTTTGAATTCAGAACCAGATGGGCAGCCAATTTATCTCCTTTGCAACACACACAGAGTGCTGGAGGAACTCAGCAGGCCAGGCAGCAGATATGGAAAAGAGCACAGTTGACATTTCAGGCCAAGATCCTTCAGCAAAACTGGAGGAAAATAAAAGGATGAGCAGGAGAGTTAAAATATGGGGGGAAGGGTGGGGGTCCCCCACCTCTTAACAAAACCATATATGCAAAATGTGACTAAAGGTTCATTTTCTGCATTCCCATTTAGACTTCGTCCCTGCAAATCCTGGTGCTGTTAGTGACGAGTATAGTGAAAGGTTTCACCAGGACATTTCAGTCATGGAGAAATGGTATCAGGGCAACTGGAATCCATCAATGCTGGCTGATTATTGTTGGGCACTTAAGCGAGAAGCCACAGACATCAAGTACAAATGAAAATCGTCAATAAAGCATTTTTGACTTGGTTGAACTATTGCAAAATATCGGCACTATTATGCAATTAAACACATTATATTCAAAAAAAGTTACATTTTTGTTTCTCCAAATTCCTACATAATACAAGTAGTCTGAAATTGTATTTGCGTTCAGCTTCAAGCAGTCTGTCGTAGACAAAAAAATTCTGTGTATGGAACATGTCTGAAAAAGTTTGCTGTCGGTGTTATTTGTCCATTAAATATTAAAATAAGGATGTGATATTCAGCACTTGTGAAAGACAATTGTTATATTGCCTACAGACAGTGGCACATATTATTCTAGAGTGCGGGAATGATTCAATAGGTTTAAGCATAAAATGTGAGAATAATATTTATTTAGCAAGCACCTTTTTCTGATTGTCATGCAGAAGACTCATTGAAGATTTTAAAGAAGCACATAATGAAAGATTGCATCAGTATATCTGTAATAAGATATAATGGTTAAAGATTTTTGAAGTCAGGCGATCAGAGACCTGAAGAGTGAGAAGACATAGCTCACTCAGTTTCACCAACTGAGTACAGGGGTCAGGATGTCTCAGATCAAGTCCTCAGCATTCTTATTTGGGAGGGTGAGGTGCCAGAGGACGTGGCCCACATGGGTACCAGTGATGTAGGTAGGAAGAGCAACAAGATTCTGCAAAGTGAGTTCAGGGAATTAGGTAACACACATCAAAGTTGCTGGTGAACGCAGCAGGCCAGGCAGCATCTCTAGGAAGAGGTACAGTCGAAGTTTCAGGCCAAGACCCTTCGTCAGGACTAACTGAAGGAAGAGTTAGTAAGAGATCTGAAAGTGGGAGGGGGAGGGGGAGACCCAAAATGATAGGAGAAGACAGGAGGGGGAGGGATTTTTATACACACATTCTTTCTCTCACTCTCCTTTTTCTCCCTCTGTCCCTCTGACTATACCCCTTGCCCATCCTCTGGGTTCCCCCCCCCCCCTTGTCTTTCTCCCTGGGCCTCCTGTCCCATGATCCTCTCATATCCCTTTTGCCAATCAACTGTCCAGCTCTTGTCTCCATCCCTCCCCCTCCTGTCTTCTCCTATCATTTTGGATCTCCCCCTCCCCCTCCTACTTTCAAATCTCTTACCATCTCTTCCTTCAGTTAGTCCTGACGAAGGGTCTCGGCCTGAAACGTCGACTGTACCTCTTCCTAGAGATGCTGCCTGGCCTGCTGCGTTCACCAGCAACTTTGATGTATGTTGCTTGAATTTCCAGCATCTGCAGAATTCCTGTTGTTTGCGTCAGGGAATTAGGTGCTAAGTTAAAGGGCAGAACTCCCAGGTTGTGATCTCAGAATTGCTAGTGAAACCAGAAATAGGAAGATCATACAGTTTAACACGTGGCTAAGGAGTTGGCGTAGGAGGGAGGGTTACAGATTTGGGCTCATTGGGCTCTCTTCCAGGGAAAGTGGGTCATGTACAGATGGAACAGTTTGCAACTGAACTGGAGGGGAACTAATTTAATGAGAAGGTTCGCTGGTGCTGCATGGGAGGAGCAGGGGGTGCTTAAAGTCCAGTTGTAGCAGGATGGGAACCAGAGTGCCAGAGCAGATAGTGGACAGGTTGCGGAGACAGATGTTGTTAAGACCTCAGACAAAGTCAGAAGTCAAAAAGTGATCTTGGTGCACCTAATATCCTGAGATGTGTAGGCTTCAATGCAAGAAGGTCGGTAGGAAAAGCAGGTGAGCTCAGGGCATGGATCAACACATGGAATTATGATGTCTTAAGCATTAGTGAGACTTTGTTGCAGGAGGGGCAGAACTGGCAGCTCAGTATTCCAGGTTTTTGTTGTTTAGATGCGACAGAATGGGAGGGATTTAAAGAGGAGGGGTGGCATTACTAGTCAGAGAAATTGTCATGGTAGCGCTCAGGCAGGTCAGACTGGAGAACCTGTCTAGTGAGGTGTTATGGATGGAACTGAGGAATATGAAAGGTATTATGTTAATGGTGCTATATTATAGACCACCCAACAGTCAGTAGGGACTTAGAGGAACAAATTTGTAGAGAGAACGCAGACTACTGCAAGAAATATAAAGTTGTTATAGTCGGTGATTTTAGCTTTCCACTTATTGACTGCACTAGATGGGTTAGAATTTGTCAAATGTGTACTGGAAGGTTTCCGTAAACATTACATAGAAATCCATCAAGAAAGTGTGTGATACTTGACCCGCTATCAAAGAATGAGACAGGGCAGGTGACAGAAATTTGTGCAGGGGAACACATTGCATCTGGTGATCATAATGCCATAACTTTCAAAGAAGGTACGGAAAGGATAGGTCTGGTCCATGAGTTGAGATTCTAAATTGGGGAAAGGCCAGTTTTGATGGTACCTGAAATGATCTGGCAAGTATAGATTGGGACAGCCTATTCTCTGGCAAAGGTGTACTTGGTAAGTGGGAGGACTACAAAAGTGAAATTTTAAGAGGACAAAGCCTGTATGTGCTTGTCAGTATAAAAGGTAAAGGTAACAGGTTTAGGGATCCTTGGTTTTCAAGAGATGATGAGACCCTGGTTAAGAAAAAAAAGCAGGTGCATAGCAGGTATAGGCAGGTAGGAACAAATGAGGTAGTTATCGATTATAAGAAATGCAAGAAAATGTTTAAGAAAATAATCAGGATGGATAAAAGATGTTATGAGTGTGCCCAGCAGACAAGATGAAGGAGAATCCTAAGGGATTCTGCAGATATGTTAAGAGCAAAAGAACTGCAAGGGACAAAATAGGTCCTCTAGAAGATCAGAATGGTAATCCCTGCATAGAGCCAAAAGAAATGGGGGAGATCATAAATGCACTTTTTGTTTCTGTATTTACTTAGGAGACAGACACAGAGTCTATAGAAGAGAGGCAAAACATCATCAACTTCATGGATCTTATACAGATTACAGAGGAGAAGGTGTTTGCTGTCCTGAGGCAAATCAGGTTGGATAAATCAAAAGGGTCTGACAAGGTATTCCACAGACCCTGCGGAAGCAAGTGCAGAAATTTCAGGGGCCCTAGCAGAGATATTTAAGTCATCCTTAACAACAGGTGAGGTACCAGAGGATTGGAAGATAGCCAGTGTTGCTCCACTGTTTAAGAAAAGCTCTAAAAATAAACCAGGAAATTATAGGCCAATGAGCCTGACATCAGTAGAGAGAAAGTTATTAGAAGGTATTCTAAGGAACAGGATATATAAGTATTTGGATAAACATGAACTGATTAAGGATTGTCAGAATAATTTTTGTGCCTGGTAGTTCATGTCTAAACAAACTTATACAGTCTTTCGAGGAACTTAACAGGAAAGTGGATGAAAGCAAGACAGTGGATGTTATCTGCAATAATAAATTTTATTTTGAACTTTCGACTTTGAAAGTGGTTTCACAGGTAGGTAGGGTCATAACAAAAGCTTTGGCACATTGGCTTTCATAAACCGAAGTATTGAGTATAGGATGTTATGTTGAAGTTGTATAAGATATTGGTGAGGCCCAATTTGGAGTAATATGTGCAGGGTTGGTCACCTACCTACAGGAAAGATATAAGTAAGGTTGAAAGAGTACAGAGAAAATTAACAAGGATGTTCTCGGGTCTGGGGAACATGACTTATAAGAAAAGATTGAATTGGTTAGGACTTTATTTGATAGAGGCACACAAAATTATGAGAGATAGAGACAGGGTAATACAAGCAGGCTTTTTCCACTGAGGTTGGGTGGGGCTACAACCAGAAGTCATGGATTAAGGATGAAATGTGAAAAGTTTTAGGGGAACATGAGGGGAAACTTCCTCACTCAGAGGATCCTGAGAGTGTGGAACGAGCTGCCAGCACAAGTAGTGCATGTGAGCTCCAGTTCAACATTTAAGAGAGTGGATGATAGGGGCAGGAAGGGCTACAGTCCTGGTGCAGTCGATGGGAGCAGGCAGTTTAAATGGTTCTGCATGGACTAGATGGACAGAAGGGCCTGTTTCTGTGCTGTACTTTTCCATGACTCAATGAATCAATGACTATTACTCTCAGGATAATTTTCAGCCCATTAATCAAGTTCATAAATCTTCCCATTTCTAAGCTGACTGTTGTTACTTGCTAAGTATGTAATTGAATTTATTGCAGACTCAATGAAAAAAATTAATATGACAATCCCAAATACTTTCCTGAGTTGCACAGCATGAAAAAGAACATTCAGCTGTCACAGATTTCCACTTTATACAGGTCCCAGATGGCAAAGGTTATCTTATCTGCGTCCAGTATAAACATCTCGCCACATTGATGCCATTTCACAATTTTCAGCTAAGTTTACATTTTCTCTCTCCATTTGCCTACACGTGCCAGCTGGAAGCCTGTTTGTCCAATAGCATCTGTTAAACAGGCAAGTATGTCTGAAGGAGTTTTGGTAACATTGGAGACCTCTGGAACGATGTGAAATAATTCTGCATCTAGCAAGATTGCAAGAGATAATGGTGAATGCTGAACAGAACTGTCAGGAAAGTACTTCAAGCAGAGCTGGGGAGAAATTGTATGTATTAAAAGTGAAAAATGGGAAAATGCAGTCTGTGAAGTATGTTTGGATTGCTTTTATATTCTAGTGAAAAGATGCACACTCTCACAATTAACATAATTCAATTTTCTTAATGGAAAGGGATGCAGAGAAACTGTAAACATCACCATGTGGGTATCAATCCAACAAAATAATTAAGACTTTCATTAAAAACTAAATATGCTGAAATTTTGAATAAAATGTCAAAAACACTCAGCAGATCAGGCAGCATCCGTGGAGAGAGAAAGATGGGCAATGTTCCAAGTTATTGACTTCTCATCAGAAGTGGGAAAAGTTAGAAACAAAACAAAATTAAAGATCAGTGAGAGAGACTTCTGGATGAGGTGTCAGTAGTAGACAAACTAAGTATGAAATGGGAAGGAGGGAAGACGAGAGGAAGAGAGAAAGGGAGAGGGATAGGGAGAAAGAGAGGGGAGAGTAGGGGAGGAGGAGGAGATGAGAGGGATGGAGAGGAGAAAAGAGGAGGGGAGAAAAGAGGAGGGGAGTGGAGGAGAGGGGTTGAAGAGAAGAGAAAAAGGGAAAAGAGAGCAGAGGAAAGAATAGCAGAGATACTTAGATGTGAAGTAAATTTTTAAAAATGAAGCAATTTTATTTTCCTTCTTTTATCATACTAAGTAAAAGATATCTCATTGATTTATCTTTTTAATCTTATTTTTAATAACTAATTTAATCTGTGAGGAAAGGAGAGGAGGGGAGAGGAGGAGAAAGGAGGGGTGGGGAGGGAGAGGAGAGGAGAAGAGAGGATAAGGAGCGGGAGAAGGAGAGGAGAAAGGCAGATAAGAGAGGGAGAGGAGAAGGGATGATAAAGAGAGGAAGAGAGAGGAAGAGAGGGGAAAGATGAGGAGAGGAGAGGAAAGGAGGGCAGGGGAAAGGATAAGGGGGGAAGGATAAGGAGGGATAGGGAGGGGAGGGCATAGAAGAGAGAATAAGGAAAGGAAGAGGAAGTGAGGGGAAGGGAGGAGAGGGGAGGGGAGAGGAGAGGAGGAGAGGAGAGGGAGACAGAGGAGGAGGAGAATAGGAGGTAGTAGGAGAGGAGGAGGAAAGGGGAGGAGAGGGGAAGAGAGAAGAGCTGAGAGGACCCACCACTAGTTGATATTTAGACATGAAATTATAACTTTAAAAAATGGAATAAGAGACTCTTCTTAAAACTTCATTTGCTTCTTTTATTATACCAAATGAAAGATATTTCACCGATTCATCTTTTTCATTTTACAATTAATGGTTTTAACCTAATCTGTGCTTAGTTGCTAATCTGAATGGCAGGAAGCACTAATAGTTCATTATTCTGCAACTGTGGGGGAAATTCGAAACATCATGCCAGTCACACTCACAGAGGTATAAGCTTAGTTTGGGAATAAGCCTGATTCCTGTGTTATTCACAGCAGAGAAAGGAGGAAGTGAAGATGGAATGTTATACAATATTCATAGAGTGATTCAATTCTTAAATACTTGATAAGTTTACTGTAGCATATCCATACTCGATGGACTTTTTAAGTTAGGCTGGACCACTAGAATCATGACCACTAGAATCATCCCCTACTTTCGGTTCAACAGCTGTACTCCATAAAATGCCCCCAAATCTGAGCTCAGTTCTCAAAGGGACTGACTAACAATCAGGTTAGAGTTGAATGAAGTTCCATTAGGGTTAATCTTCATCAGATAAGCCATTAAGCCATCGGTGGTGGGGAAACTGCTAGAGTCAGTTATCAAAGATGTGATAACAGCACATTTGGAAAGCGGTGAAATCATTGGACAAAGTCAGCATGGATTTGTGAAAGGAAAATCATGTCCGACGAATCTCATAGAATTTTTTGAGGATGTAACTAGTAGAGTGGATAGGGGAGAACCAGTGGATGTGGTATATTTGGATCTTCAAGAGGCTTTTGACAAGGTCCCACACAGGAGATTAGTGTGCAAACTTAAAGCACACGGTATTGGGGGTAAGGTATTGATGTGGATAGAGAATTGGTTGGCAGACAGGAAGCAAAGAGTGGGAATAAACAGGACCTTTTCAGAATGGCAGGTAGTGACTAGTGGGGTACCGCAAGGCTCAGTGCTGGGACCCCAGTTGTTTACAATATATATTAATGACTTGGATGAAGGAATTAAATGCAGCATCTCCAAGTTTGCGGATGACACGAAGCTGGGTGGCAGTGTTAGCTGTGAGGAGGATGCCAAGAGGATGCAGGGTGACTTGGATAGGTTAGGTGAGTGGGCAAATTCATGGCAGATGCAATCTAATGTGGATAAATGTGAAGTTATCCACTTTGGTGGCAAAAACAGGAAAACAGATTATTATCTGAATGGTGGCCGATTAGGAAAAGGGGAGGTGCAACGAGACCTGGGTGTCATTATACACCAGTCATTGAAAGTGGGCATGCAGGTACAGCAGGCGGTGAAAAAGGCAAATGGTATGCTGGCATTTATAGCGAGAGGATTCGAGTACAGGAGCAGGGAGGTACTACTGCAGTTGTACAAGGCCTTGGTGAGACCACACCTGGAGTATTGTGTGCAGTTTTGGTCCCCTAATCTGAGGAAAGACATCCTTGCCATAGAGGGAGTACAAAGAAAGTTCACCAGATTGATTCCTGGGATGGTAGGACTTTCATATGATGAAAGACTGGATGAACTAGGCTTATACTCGTTGGAATTTAGAAGATTGAGGGGGGATCTGATTGAAACGTATAAAATCCTAAAGGGATTGGACAGGCTAGATGCAGGAAGATTGTTCCCGATGTTGAGGATGTCCAGGACAAGGGGTCACAGTTTGAGGATAGAGGGGAAGCCTTTTAGGACTGAGATTAGGAAAAACATCTTCACACAGAGAGTGGTGAATCTGTGGAATTCTCTGCCACAAGAAACAGTTGAGGCCAGTTCATTGGCTATATTTAAGAGGGAGTTAGATATGGCCCTTGTGGCTAAAGGGATCGGGGGTATGGAGGGAAGGCTGCTACAGGGTTCTGAGTTGGATGATCAGCCATGATCATACTGAATGGTGGTGCAGGCTTCTATTAAGACTCTCAACTGGATTCATTTTAATTAGATCAGCATGCTAAAATGCCATGAAAATATCTTGAAACCTCACACCACCCACCTCACTCACATAATTGCAGTTTTTCAAAGTACCAACCTCTTATATTGAAGGTATATGAATGAAGAGGAGAATAAAAATTTGAAGCAATTTTGCAAAGGAAGTTATAAAAACATTGGTACTTTCACTTACCAAAACTTGAGAAATGAAAAGTGATCTTGATAGAGCAAAGACTAAATAGTTTGATTGGTTTTAGCCATCTCACATCTGCCAAGAGACTCTAACCCTAGTTCTTCATGAATGAATGTATCTTTTAAATTCTTACATGCCAGTTAGTGTACAGGCAATTCTCCTGAGATATTAGCCCATTATCAGTGTGAGCGATCCATAATTGCTAAATGAAATACTTGAACAAAAACAGCGTTAACAATATAAAAAGTTGCTTTGGAAATAGTTGAGAAGGTCATATCTTGGTGACAAAGCAAGGCATTATGCCAAAGTTTAAATATATTCATGTTTACTCATAATTCATTTTACGGAAAGTAGTTGTTTGGGAAAAATGTCCTGTTTATTCAGTTCATTGCAAATATTGAAACAAATGAATTTCATTGTAGAAGCCTGAAATGTGCAGTACCAGGATATGAAGTGACTGCTGGTTTTCTATTCATTGATATTAAGAAAACTACAATAAATTAACATAGTAAGGCATCGGAACATAGGAATAGGATTAAGCCATTTACTCTCTTGATTTCCACCACCTTTCAATGAAATGCTGGCTGACCGAAATTCTATGTTTCGCCCAAATTGTAAATTAATCTTAGTTAACAAAAATCTGCCCATCTGTAACTTAAAATCAACATTAATTTATGCTTATAGGAAAAGAACGCTTAATTTTGACCACCCACCACTCGAGAAGTTTTTTCTAACTTCACAGATGAAAGGCTTTTCTTTAATTTTTGTTCTTTGTGTCTTAGTCTTGGCCATCCCAAACTGTATGTTTTTTTTAATTATTTGCCGTCAGCACAGGAGTTGAGTGGGAGAAGCGGTCCCGACCCTCCAAGCAGACCATTGCCTTTGTCAGAGCTGGGGAGCAGCCAATACCTGCCAAAAGAACATCTGCAGGCATTCTGACCTCTGCAAGGGACTGGCAGCTGTTGGTGGACCTCAAAGGGCAGCTGAAGTTCCCCAACCATATCGCAGCCACCACCCTGCGACCAGACATCGTCCTAGTGTCTGAGTCAACTAAGCAAGTGGTGCTGTTGGAGCTGACAGTCCCATGGGAAGATAGCTTGGAAGAGGCCTTTGAAAGGAAGCTCGCCAAGTACACAGGACTGGTCAGCAACTGTCAGCAGGCTGGATGGACAGCGAGGTGTCTCCCAGTGGAGGTTGGTTGTAGGGGATTCGGAGTCCGTTCTTTAGTAAAAGCCTTCAGCATTTCAGGCATTGAGGGAGAGAGGAAGAGGAGAGCCATCCGCAGTACCACCGATGCGGCAGAGAGGGCCTCAAGATGGCTGTGGCTCAAAAGAGGGGAGCCATGGAGTCATAAGTAGCTAGCCATCTGGACACAAGCTGGGGTCTGATCAGCCCCGGCTGGGTCACCTGGAGGAGGTTGTTTGATGTTGAAAGACCCGAAACACCCGATGATTCCAGGAACATCACTGAAGATGTGTCCAGAAGCATCAATAGATGTATGTACACAGCTGGATACCGGAGTTAACAGCAGGGCTATTATTTTTATCACCTGTCCCTAATTCCTATTCAGAAGATAGCAATGAGCCTCTTTCTTGAGCCACAACAATTTTGATCGTATATGGATTTCCAGGCTTTAGAACCAACAATAATGTTAACAAAGTGATAAACCTCCAAGTCTAGATGTTTGGGTGAATTGTAGGAGAGCCTACTGATGCTGGTGGAATTTCCATGCACTTTCTACTCTTGTTCTCCTTGGTAATAATGGCTGCAATGCATTTTCTACATAATACATATTACAGCCACATTGCACTATGATGGAAGAAGTGTTGTTTTGGAAGTAAAAATATGGAGCCAGTCAAACGGAATGCCTTCCCCCGAATGACTTTGAGCTCATTCCATGTAATTTAACCCTTTGAATTCAAATATTATTCTGATAAATCTTTGCTGCACTCCGTGAAAGCTCGACATATCCTTTTAAAGTTAATTGCAGAAAATTGCTCACTTACATCTATAGTCTAACCAAAAATAGTTTGAGTAGTTGCAGCATAAACTCAATTCAGTTTTACCCTAGTCCTTTAAAAGCCTGCATTCTAATTGCCTTTTTGACATTTGTAGCTCATGGATACATTTTATGTGTAACACGCTGTAAGGTTTCACTGCTAAGGCTAACGTAATGGCTTCTATGTAATGTTCCACTGTTAAGGTAATGGTTTCTCTGTAGCAGCAATGTCTGGGTTATAACTAGAGATAATGGGACTTTGGAATTTAGTGGCTATACAATGGGAAAAATGTTGTTCTTTCTTGTGTGTCTGGGAGCCGGATTTCTCGAGGTCTTTTGTCGAGGAGAGATGAAGTGGGAAGATGTGTGTGGAGAGAGCTCGTAGACCACCGGATGGAGTGGAGTGGGATCTGAGGGTCCGAAGGTCAGCGACGTTCGGAGGAGACCAATGGTGGAAGGATGATCGCTGAGTGAGCTCCAACTTGACTTTGACTTTGACTGTAACTTGGGCCCTTTTTTTTGGTTTTGTTTATTTTCATTACTAACCCTATATTCAGATTAAGATTCATAAAGTCTACTGTCACGCAGGTGAGAAACTGCTAGAAAGTTCAGCAGTCTAATGAACAAGGAGGCAATTAAAAGAGAGAGAGAACACGGCGCGAGTGGGGAAGTCACCATGGTAACAGCTCAGAGCGGTTGAGCTAACGGATGCTGGAATTTTGGATGGACTATAAGAAGTTGATCCTTCGGTCTGATAACAGCAGAGGAGACACGACACAAGAGAACTGTGGCAGCTACCTGAGAAGCCACTGGTGGAGCTTAAGACCACCACGAGGGTGGAGGCAACGGGCCGATTAATTCCGACCCATGATTACCAGTGCGGGTAAGAGCTTGCCTGTGGGGGTCTGCAGGTGGTGAACCCGTGCTGTGGGTTAGTAGACCATTACCTAGAAGGGGCTCTGTCCATCTGTGTCTGTGTGGGGGTCACACGAAGTGACTCTGAAGACTTCAGAAGCAAGAACAACTAAAGCTGCCAACTTGAACATCAACTCAATTAACCCTCTCTCTCTCCATCAATTCAACTCGACGCAGCACAAAGTAAACTGAACTGCTTAAACTTACCTGACACTGTAAGACTGATATCTACCTCCTGGACTATTATTTTTGTATCCACACACACATTTACGGATATACATATATATAAAATAGTTTATAACCTGCATTGTATTATTTGGTTTAATTATATTAATTCGTAGTAGTAATAAATAATCTTAATTTATAGTAAACCAGACTCCAGAAGTGTTCTATTTCTGCTGGTCCTTTTCAATCTGTCATGGAGTCCGCATCAAAATTTGGGCTTGCGTCTGGGATCTGAACAAATTTAGTTGAAGCCAATTTTCAAAATTGTGTGGGGGCTTGTCTTGATTGGGGAAATCCCTCGTAATTAATCTGTGTGTGGAAAACAGCAGAAATGGAGGCTAGTGTATTTATAGAGAACCCTACTCCTCTGTTTTTGAGGAGTGCCAGAAAGGAGGTTCTATGTAACATTGCTAAAAAATGGAAACTTTCTGGAAGACAGACGAGTATGACGAAGGCAGGAATTCGGAGGAAAATAGCTGAATATTGTTTTGGTAAAGAGTTATTTGAGGAGGAGTCGCTACAGGAGTTTCCGATAGGTGATGAGGAGACCCTATTATGACTAGAACAATTAAGAATGGAGAGACTTAAGTTCAAGGCTGCAGAGGCAGAGAAACAGAGGGAGTTTGAGAGGGAGATGCAGTGTCAAGAGGGTCAAGTGTCAGGCCGTGGTGGCAAGAGGAGTGTATCAATTAATGTCAGTCAGGAAATTAAGTTGGTACCTCCGTTTGCTGAAGAAGACGTTGATAGGTACTTCCTACATTTTGAGAAAGTGGCTCGAACAGGAAGTGGCCTTAGAGGACTGGGCAGTATTGCTGCAAAGTGTGTTAAAAGGGAAGGTGCAGCAAGCATATTCTGCCTTATCTGTGACCAAGTCGACTAATTATGATATTGTGAAGGAGGCTGTGCTTAAGGTCTATGAAATGGTGCCAGAAGCGTACCGACAGAAGTTTCAGGATTTGAGGAAGTCTGGGAACCAGACATATATAGAGCTTGCCCGTGAAAAGGAGAGGTACTTTGATCAGTGGTGTGCCTTGAAAGAGGTAGACGAGAACTACCACAAAGTGAGACAGCTGATGCTGATCGAGGAATTTAAAGACTGTGTCCCTAGTGAGATACGACGTACGTAGAAGAGAAAGAGGTTGAGACTCTTTCCGCAGCCACTAGGTTAGCGGATGAGTTTGCCCTGACTCACAAGGTTAAGTTTTTCACAAGCAAGGGTTATCAGAAGAGTTACCGGGATAATCCACTGAGTAAAACAGAAAACAAGGCAGGGGCTAGTGACAGAGGTAAAGAGGAGGGGAAACCGACCAAAAATAAGTTTTCCAGTTTTACCTGTTACTACTGCAGAAGCCTGGCTATGTGGTGTCTAACTGTCTTATTCGGAAGAAAGAAATGGGAAAGGAGAAGGGGAAAACCCCCGATGCGTGTGCGCCGGCGGCTGAGACCACAGGAAGGAAGGTGGGGTCTGGCCGAGTTCAGGAGGGGATTAAGTGGTTTATTATCAAGGGTTTTGTGTCTGTGAAGGAGGGGTCACCCCTAGTTCCAGTGAGAATCTGGCATGATACTGGATCCTTTCAGTCACTGATATTAAGTGATGTCTTAGAATTTGGTGATGAGACAAAAACGGACCAAGTGAATATTCTGGAAGGTATTGGCAAGGGAACAGAGGTCGTGCCTTTGCACAAAATAATTCTGAAATGTGACTTAGTGTCTGGACCAGTTGAGATAGGGATACGACCTAAATTACCGATAGCTAATGTAGATGTTTTATTGGGAAATGACCTGGCAGGAAAAGATGTATACTCAGGGTTACAGCTAACAAGCCGGCCTGCTGTTAGTGAGGTAAGCACAGACAGTGAACTTTATCCCGCATGCGAGGTCACAAGAAGTATGACAAGGAAGGCTGCAGAAGTGAAGCGATCTGGACGGGAGGGGTCAGGTGCCCACCATATGAAAGACAGGGGTACGGATCCGACTGACTTATCTGAAACTTTTCTGCCACCTGCGTTCGACCAGGACCCAGGTAGTGAGGTGGATAAGAGGGGTTTGTCATTGTCCAGGCGGAAGCTTGTGGAAGAACAGGATAGGGATCCTGAGATTGCAGTTTTAAAAGAGACAGCTCTTTCTGAGGATGAAATTCAGAGGAAGTCAATGGGTTATAATCTGAAGGATGGAGTATTAATGAGAAAGTGGAGGCCACCGACAGTACCTGTCGATGAGGATTGGGCCGTGGTGCACCAGGTGGTGGTTCCAAAGGGTTAACGTACAAAAATTTTAAAGGTGGCTCATACAATGCCTTTAGGGGGACATCTTGGAGTTAGAAAGACAGGGCACAAGATTATGAAAGAATTTCATTGGCCGGGTATAAGAAAAGATGTGGCGTTTTTTTGTAAAACTTGTTACATATGTCAATTGGTAGGGAAACCGAATCAGACTATCCCAAAAGCACCATTTCGCCGCATACCAGTTTTTGGCAAACCTTTCTCCATTGTGGATTGTGTTGGCCCACTGCCAAAGACTGCAGGTGGCCACCAATATTTGTTAACCATTATGTGTGCTGCTTCTAGGTTCCCAGAAGCAATACCCCTCAGGAACCTAAAGGCTAAAACAGTGGTGAAGGCACTTATTAAGTTCTTCACATTACTGGGTCTGCCCAAGGAGATACAATCGTATCAGGGCAGTAATTTTACATTGGGTGTATTCCAACAGATAGTTACGGAACTGGGAGCAAAACAAATTTTGTCCACGGCATACTATACCCAATCCCAGGGAGCGATAGAGAGGTTTCACTCTACCGCCAAAACCATGATTAAAACGTGCTGTATGGAAAATGGAAAACGTTGGGATGAGAGTATACCTTAACTCCTATTTGCAATAAGAGATTCGATCCAGGAATCGTTGGGGTTCAGTCCATTTGAGCTCGTGTTCGGTCATAGGCCTCGAGGACCTTTGACCTTCCTGAGAGAGCAATGCTCTGATAAGGAAGTGCAAAATGGTGTATTGGATTATGTCTTAGAGTTTCGAAACAGGCCGAGCAGGGCTTGTGACTTTGCGAAACATGATCTCCAAGACTCCCAGGCTGATATGAAGCGCTGGTATGACAGACAGGCGAGGGAGTGAAGCTATGAGGTTGGAGATAAGGTCTTGGTTTTATTTCCCTTGGAGAATAACCCTCTCCAGGCTCAGTTTAGTGGACCTTACGAAATAATGAGGAAAATTGACGAGCTGAACTATATTATCAGGACACCTCGTAGAAGGAAGGCCATTCAATTAGTGCATGTGAACCTAATCAAACCTTATTTTGATCTTAAATCCATATCAGTTGGGGTCTTGACCAAACAAGACCCAGCTGCAAAGACTAGCCCAGAGAAAACGGAGGATTGTAATGAGCAGTGTCTGGTTTCAGCACGACTCAAGAATGCTAGTGTTTTGGAGAACATAGACAGTAAAATTAACCACCTGGAACCAAAATAACAGCAACAGATAAAGGAGCTAATTAGCAAACATTCTGATCTATTCCCAGATACACCGAGGTAGTGTAGTATAGCTATCCATGATGTCATTGCGGGGCAGGCTGATCCAGTGAAACAGCACCCCTACAGGATGAATTTAGAACATAGTAAAGTAGTGGAAGAGGAGATCGAATATATGTTGGCCAATGGTATAATCAAGCCATCCACCTCTGTGTGGGTTTCCCCATGCGTGATAGTTCCCAAGCCCGACGGTGCAATGAGATTTTGCACAGATTATAGAAAGGTCAATGTAATAACTGAAACAGATGCTTATCCTATTTCCAGAATAGATGACTGCATCCGTAGGGTGGGAAAGGCTAAGTACCTAACAAAAATTGACCTGCTAAAAGGGTACTGGTGCGTTCCCTTAACCGATGGGGCTCGAGAGATATTGGTATTCGTCACCCCCTCTCGGGGTTGTACGAGTATAATGTGATGCCTTTTGGGATGAAAAATGTCCCTGGGACATTCCAATGTATGATAAACTCTGTGATTCAAGGCTTGAAGAATACTGGGGCATACATTGATGATTTAGTTGTATGGAACGACACGTGGGAGGAACACATTGTAACAGTAGAGAAATTATTTGATTGGTGCTCTAAAGCTAATCTGACAGTGAACCTTGCCAAGAGTGAGTTTGGTCACGCCAGGGTCACATATCTTGGTTACGTAGTGGGCCGGGGTCAACTGGCTCCTGTGAAAGGGAAAGTTCAGGCTATCACTGATGTACTCATTCCAACTGGTAAGACAGCATTGAGAAGGTTTTTAGGTATGGTGGGGTATTATCGAAAACTTTGCAAGAACTTTGCAAATATTGCCCTTCCACTGACAAGACTGTTGAGAAAGAGTGAACGATTTGTGTGGGATGAGCGTTGCCAAGAGGCGTTCGAACAGTTAAAGGGTATTCTGTGTCACCATCCAGTGCTAAAGGCACCGGACTTCACTAAGCCGTTCTCCTTAGCGACAGACGCTAGCGATGAAGCTGCAGGGGCGGTGCTATTAAAGAAAGGAGATGATGGTACTGAACATCCGGTGGCATACTTTTCCAAAAAGTTTAATGTGCACCAGAAAAATTACTCGACAATAGAAAAGGAATTGCTGTCACTCATTTTTGCATTACAACATTTCGAGGTTTACATTAGTCCCGCACAAAAGCCATTAGTGGTGTACACTGACCACAACCCTATGGTGTTTTTAGATAAGATTAAAGATTGAAATCGGCGTTTATTAAACTGGAGCCTGTGTTTACAGCAGTTTGATATCGAGATAAGACACTTAAAAGGTACAGACAACGTCATTGTGGATTGCCTATCTCGCTGTCAAAAATGCTGATGAACTGTGTAAATGCTTAATGTACACTCTGTGGAGTAGAATGTAGTGCTTGGTGTGTAGAATCTGTGAGTGAGCAAAATTTTGCTCGAAGATCAAAATTTTCCCCAAAGGGGGAAGGTGTCACGCAGGTGAGAAACTGTTAGAAAGTTCAGCAGTCTAATGAACAAGGAGGCAATTAAAAGAGAGAGAGAATACAGCGCGAGTTGGGACAGGAGCTGGGAAGTCACCGTGGTAACAGCTCAGAGTGCTTGAGCTAACGGACGCTGGAATTTTGGATGGACTATGAAAAGTGGATCCTTCGGTCTGATAACGGCAGAGGAGACACAACACGAGAGAACTGCGGAAGCTACCCGAGAAACCAGTGGTGGAGTTTAAGACCACCACGAGGGTGGAGGCAACGGCCTGATTAATTTCGACCCCTGATTACCAATGCGGGTAAGAGCTTGCCTGTGGGGGTCTGCTGGTGGTGAACCCGTGCCGTGGGTTAGTAGAGCGTTCCCTAGAAGGGACTCTGTCCATCTGTGTCTGTGTGGGAGTCACACAAAGTGACTCTGAAGACTTCGGAAGCAAGAACAACTAAAGCTGCCAACTTGAACGTCAACTCAATTAACTCTCTCTCTCGCCATCAATTCAACTCGATGCAACACAAAGTGAACTAAACTGCTTAAACTTACCTGACACCGTAAGACTGATATCTACCTCCTGGACTATTATTTTTGTATCCACACACACATTTACAGATATATATATAATAGTTTATAGCCTGTGTTGTATTATTCAGTTTAATGATATTAATTCATAGTAGTAATAAATATAGTCTGAATTTATAGTAAACCAGACTCCAGAGGTGTTCCATTTCTGCTGGTCCTTTTCAACCCGTCACGGGGTTCGTGACACTACCATTTAATTGTATATGGTGTACTGTCTGATATTTTGCATTGTGGGTTTGTAAGTGGGGGTACATTACACAGCATCCACACAAACACAATTACTCAGTTTGGCGGGACCAAAGGCTGATTCCCCTAGACCAGGGGTAGGCAACCTACGGCCTGCAGGCCAGATCCGGCCTGCGAAGGTATTTTGACCAGCCCGCAAGCAAATATTGAGATATTATGCTTATCCAGCCCACGAGCGATTTTTCCTTATTCTGAGTGTTTCAAGCGACATTGATGGACATGCTTGGCATCTTGTTACACTAGACCCAGGATCCGTTTTGTTCCAAATCAAACACTGGTATATACGAATGACGAGAAGGCAGACTACCTTACTAATATGTATTAGATACTCTCTGTGTACGCGCAGGTTTTCAGATGGAATCTTTCAAATTTAAACATAGAACATAGAATAGTATAGTACAGTACAGGCCCTTCAGCCCACAATGTTGTGCCGACCCTCAAACCCTGCCTCCCATATAAGCCCCCACCTTAAATTCCTCCATATACCTGTCTAGTAGTCTCTTAAACTTCACTAGTGTATCAGCCTCCACCACTGACTCAGGCAATGCATTCCACGCACCAACCACTCTCTGAGTAAAAAACCTTCCTCTAATATCCCCCTTGAATTTCCCACCCCTTACCTTAAAGCCATGTCCTCTTGTATTGAGCAGTGGTGCCCTGGGGAAGAGGCGCTGGTTATCCACTCTATCTATTCGTCTTATTATCTTGTACACCTCTATCATGTCTCCTCTCATCCTCCTTCTCTCCAAAGAGTAAAGCCCTAGCTCCCTTAATCTCTGATCATAATGCATACTTTCTAAACCAGGCAGCATCCTGGTAAATCTCCTCTGTACCCTTTCCAATGCCTCCACATCCTTCCTATAGTGAGGTGACCAGAACTGGACACAGTATTCCAAGTGTGGCCTAACCAGAGTTTTATAGAGCTGCATCATTACATCATGACTTTTAAACTCTATCCCTCGACTTATGAAAGCTAACACCCCATAAGCTTTCTTAACTACCCTATCCACCTGTGAGGCAACTTTCAGGGACCTGTGGACATGTACCCGGAGATCCCTCTGCTCCTCCACACTACCAAGTATCCTGCCATTTACTTTGTACTCTGTCTTGGAGTTTGTCCTTCCAAAGTGTACCACCTCACACTTCTCCAGGTTGATCTCCATCTGCCACTTCTCAGCCAACTCCTGCATCCTATCAATGTCTCTCTGCAATCTTTGACAATCCTCTACACTATCTACAACACCACCAACCTTTGTGTCATCTACAAACTTGCCAACCCACCACATCCAGATCGTTAATAAAAATCACGAAAAGTAGAGGTCCCAGAACAGATCCTTGTGGGGCACCACTAGTCACAATCCTCCAATCTGAATGTACTCCCTCCACTACCACCCTCTGCCTTCTGCAGACAAGCCAATTCTGAATCCACCTGGCCAAACTTCCCTGGATCCCATGCCTTCTAACTTTCTGAATAAGTCTACTGTGTGGAACCTTGTCAAGTGCCTTACTAAAATCCATATAGATCACATCCACTGCACTACCCTCATCTATATGCCTGGTCACCTCCTCAAAGAACTCTATCAGGCTTGTTAGAAACGATCTACCCTTCACAAAGCCATGCTGACTGTCCCTGATCAGACCATGATTCTCTAAATGCCTATAGATCCTATCTCTAAGAATCTTTTCCAACAGATTTCCCACCACAGACATAAGGCTCACTGGTCTATAATTACCCGGACTATCCCTACTACCTTTTTTGAACAAGGGGACAACATTCGCCTCCCTCCAATCCTCTGGTACCATTCCCGTGGACAACGAGGACATAAAGATCCTGGCCAGAAGCTCAGCAATCTCTTCCCTCGCCTCGTGGAGCAACCTGGGGAATATTACGTCAGGCCCTGGGGACTTATCCGTCCTAATGTATTTTAATAACTCCAACACCTTCTCTCCCTTAATATCAACATGCTCCAGAACATCAACCTCATTCATATTGTCCTCACCATCATCAAGTTCCCTCTCATTGGTGAATACCGAAGAGAAGTATTCATTGAGGACCTCGCTCACTTCCACAGCCTCCAGGCACATCTTCCCACCTTTATCTCTAATTGGTCCTACCTTCACTCCTGTCATCCTTTTTTTCTTCACATAATTGAAGAATGCCTTGGGGTTTTCCTTTACCCTACTCGCCAAGGCCTTCTCATGCCCCCTTCTTGCTCTTCTCAGCCCCTTCTTAAGCTCCTTTCTTGCTTCGCTATATTCCTCAATAGACCCATCTGATCCTTGCTTCCTAAACCTCATGTATGCTGCCTTCTTCCACCTGACTAGATTTTCCACCTCACTTGTCACCCATGGTTCCTTCACCCTACCATTCTTTATCTTCCTCACCGGGACAAATTTATCCCTAACATCCCGCAAGAGATCTCTGAACATCGACCACATGTCCACAGTAAATTTCCCTGCAAAAACATCATCCCAATTCACACCCGCAAGTTCTAGCCTTATAGCCTCATAATTTGCCCTTCCCCAATTAAAAATTTTCCTGTCCTCTCTGATTCTATTCTTTTCCATGATAATACTAAAGGCCAGGGAGTGGTGGTCACTGTCCCCCAGATGCTCACCCACTGAGAGATCTGTGATCTGACCCAGTTCATTATCTAGTACTAGATCCAGTATGGCATTTCCCCTGGTCGGCCTGTCCACATACTGTGACAGGAATCCGTCCTGGACACACTTAACAAACTCTGCCCCATCTAAACCCTTGGAACTGATCAGGTGCCAATCAATATTAGGGAAGTTAAAGTCACCCATGATAACAACCCTGTTATTTTTGCACCTTTCCAAAATCTGCCTCCCAATCTGATCCTCTGTATCTCTGCTGCTACCGGGGGGCCTATAGAATACCCCCAATAGAGTAACTGCTCCCTTCGTGTTCCTGACTTCCACATATTGACTCCAAAGAGGATCCTGCTACATTACCCACCCTTTCTGTAGCTGTAATAGTATCCCTGACCAGTAATGCCACCCCTCCTCCTCTTTTTCCCCCCTCCCTATCCTTTTTAAAGCACTGAAATCCAGGAATATTGAGAATCCATTCCTGCCCTGGTGCCAGCCAAGTCTCTGTAATGGCCACTACATCATAATTCCACGTATGTATCCAAGCTCTCAATTCATCACCTTTGTTCCTGATGCTTCTTGCATTGAGGTACACACATTTCAGCCCTTCTACCTTACTGTCTTTACACCGTTTATTCTGCTTCTCTCTCCTCAAAGCCTCTCTATATGTTAGATCTGGCTTTACTCCATGCACTTCTTTCACTGCTCTATCGCTCTGTGCCCCATCCCCCACCGAACCATGCTAGCATACCTACCTGCAAGGATATTGTTCCCCCTCGAGTTCAGGTGCAACCCATCCAATCTGTACAGGTCCCACCTTCCTCAGAAGAGATCCCAATGATCTAAAAATCTAAAACCCTGCTCCCTGCACCAACTCCTCAGCCACGCATTCAACTGCCATCTCCTCCAATTCTTACCATCACTGTCATGTAGCACTGGCAGCAATCCTGAGAAGGCCACCCTTGAGGTCCTGTTCTTCAGCCTTCTGCCTAGTTCCCAAAACTCACACTTTAGGACCTCATCCCTCTTCCTGCCTATGTCGTTGGTCCCAACATGTATCACGACTTCTGGTTACTTTCCCTCTCGTACCAGGATGTCATGCACCCGGTCAGAGACATCCCGGACCCTAGCACCCGGGAGGCAACAAACCATGCGGGTGTCCTTCTCACGTCCACAAAATCTCCTGTCTGCTCCCCTGACTATAGAGTCTCCAATGACGACAGCTCTCCTCTCCTCCGTCCCACCCTTCTGCACCACAGGGTCAGACTCAGTGCCAGAGGACCTGCCACCGTGGCTCACACCTGGTCGGTCGTCCCCGCCAACAGTATCCAGGACGGTAAACTTATTATTCAGGGGAATGGCTACAGGGGTGCTCTGCACTACCTGTCTGCTCACCTTCACTTTCCCCCCTCTGACTGTCACCCAACAACCTACTTCCGACAGCCTTGGTGTGACTACCTCCCTGTAGTTCTTATCTATGACTGCCTCATTCTCCCTTATGAGTCGAAGGTCATCCAGCTGCTGCTCCAGATTCCTTACAGATCGCCCAGCCGTATGCACTTCTGGCAGATGTGACTCTGCGGGAGAGGGGAGTTCCCCCAAGACTGCCACATCTCACATGAGAGGCACATCACCGTCTCAAGAGACATTGTAAAAACTAACTGTGAGCTAGCTTGTCCTCCGCCCCTTCTCGTCGAAACCTTTCAAGTCAAAGCCTCAAAGCTCCACTCCTTCACTGGCCCACTTACGCACTGGCCGCTTTCCACTTTCCACTTTCCACTTTCCACAAATTTGTAAACAGAAACAGTGTCACTGTGTTTTAACAAGATGTCCACGCTAAGTATCCAGATATTTACATGTGCTACGATACCTGTTGAATAACTCGCATTTCAAAATAAAATCAAAGAAAAAAATTCCAAAGGTAATGAATGCAAAACGCAGGAAGGCAGACGCTGAGTGCCGAAAAAGCAGTGAAAATGAAAGAAATACCCGTGCCAGATACGAAGTCTCAAAACTTATTGCAGAAAAGATGAAGCCTTTTACAAATGGAGAGTTTGTCAAAGAATGTTTACTGGCAGTGGTGGATATTGTTTGTCCTGAAAAGGAAATCTTTATTTGCATCCATCAGCCTGTCAGCAAGAACGATCACATGGCGAGTTGAAGAAATGGCAGCAGATGTTAAAAATTGTTTAAGGGATGCCTGTAATGAATTGCACTCTTTTTAGTTGCGCTTGATGAGAGCACAGACTTGAGAGACACTGCTCAACCTGTAGTGTTTGTGCAAGGAGTGACCTCAACTTTTCAAATTTTTTGAAGAGTTTATTCAATTAATTCCTATGAAGGACATGGTTACTGGAGCAGACATTTTTGAAGCTTTGCTGAAAATGATGTCAGAAATGAAACTCAATGTGTCGAAGCTAATTGGCATCACAACTGATGGGGCACCAGCAATAGTGGGACAGAAAAAGTAAATGAGTTCTTTGATTACTAATTGGCATCCTTGGTTAAGCATAAATTATTTTCTAGCATGTGTTATTCATTAATTTGAGGTAAAACATAACTAGATGTATTTAAATGGATAATTCCCATATTTCAAGTTTTTTATGGCATTTATCTGGCCCACTATCTGCTCATTAATACGCAATCCGGCCCACAGAGGCAAAAAGGTTGCTGACCCCTGCCCTAGACGAGCCTGAGGGTTACATAGGTTTGAATTGAATAACTCTGAATGTGCCCATGTTGGAACCTATTCACCATTAGCTATTACATAGGCTAAATTTATTAATGTATTAATATTGTTAATTTACTAACATTATCAAATGATTAATATTATTAATTCACAGTATAATAACATAGTGGTTAGCACAACCTTTACAAACGATCATTCAGATCCCACCATTGTCTGTGAGGAGTTTCTACATTCTTCCTGTGAATGTGTGGGTTTCCTCCTGGTGCTCTGGTTTCCTCCCACATTCCAAAGACATACCAGTTGGTAGGTGGAATGGGCATTGTAAATTGTCCCGTGATTTGGCTCAGATTAAATTGGGGAACTGCTGGACGGTGTGATTCGAAGGGCCCGAATGGCCTATTCCACGCTGTAGATAAATAAATAAATACATTTATTGATATTAGTAATTAGACCATAAGACACAAGATCAGAATCATGCCGATTGGCCCATTGAGACAGCTCTGCATTTCCATCGTGGCTGATTTATTATCCCTTTCAATCACATTCTCCTGCCTTCTCCCCATAACCATTGATGCCCTGACTAATCAAGAACCTATCAACCTCTGCTTTAAATACACCCAGAGACACGGTCTCCACAGATATCTGTGGCAATGAATTCCACAGATTCACCACCCTCTGTCTAAAGAAATACTTTCTCAACTCTGCTCTAAATGGATGTCTCTCTATCTGAGGCTGAGACTCACCCACTATGGGAAGAATTCTCTCCACATCCACTCTATCTAGACCTTTCTATATTTGATAGGTTTCAATGAGATTCCCCTCTCATTTTTCTAAACTCCAAAGAGTGCAGGCCCGGAGCCATCAACTGCTCCCCATATGTTAACCCTATCATTCCCAGAATCATTCTCATGAATCTCCTCTGGAGGCACACTTCAAGGACCTGTGCATAGACCACTGCTCTATTCTGTCTACATTCATGATGATATGGCTAAGCAGAGTGACTACACACCAGTCCTCATTCAGGGATCAACGGTGGAAAGGGTGAGCAACTTCAAGTTCCTGGTGTCAATGGATCTACCCTGGGCTCAATACATTGATGCGATCATAAGTAAAGTACTCTGGTAGGTCAATCATTGCCTCCAAAGCTGCTGCTGATCTGCTGCGTTCTTCCAGCAGTTGGGTTTCCAATCGAAATTGCCAACTCTTTCTCAGCAGCACTTATAAAAAAATGAAAGAGTTGCCCAAAAGTCTAGAAATATCCATTGAAAAAGTTTAGTCACAGTTCCAGGCTCCTCCATTACCATCATGGGATTCAAAGCCCAACATTGTGGTGCCCCCAACATTGCGGCCTCTCTCCCAGATGAGCTCGCTTGCTTTTATTTTCGGTTTGATGTCGCTAACTCTGAGCCCCCGAGGAAAGCCACCGCTACAACCTGCAACTGGTCATCTCTGAGGCTGAGGTTACGCAGATGTTTCCAATGAGTGGACAGTTGCAAGGCTACGGGACCAGACATCATCCTAGGGCGAGTACTCAGGATGTGCGCAGCACAACTGGCAGATGTGTTTACTGACATTTTTAATTGTTCCCTCTCCCAGTGTAGAGTGCCCTCCTGCTTCAAATTATCCACCATTGACCATCTACCAAAAAAGACCAAGGTAACATGCCTGAACGACTGGTGTCCTATCACAATCACCTTAATAATAAGCAAATACTTTGACACGCTGGTAAAGGATTACATCTACAGCTTGCTACCACCCAAACTGCACCCCCTATAATTCACCTACTGACACAACTGATTGACAGATGACGCAATAGTCACTGCTCTACATACCGTCCTTATACATCTGGAGAAGAAGGACGCTTGTGTGAGAATGCTGTTCTTGGACTACAGTTTGGCATTCAACACCATAGTACCATCCAGGCTCGACAAGAAGCTCAGGGACCTTGACCCTGCCTTGTGCAGCTGGATCCTAGAATTCCTGTCAGATCGCCAACAGGTTGTAAGAGTGGGCTCCATCACCTCCACCCCTCTGACTCTCAGTACAGGAGCCCCTCAGGGCTGCGTACTGAGTCCCCTCCTTGACTCCATGTATACCCATGACTGTATCACCACCCACAGCTCCAATCTGCTAATTAAATTTGCCAATGACACTACATTGATTGGCCTTATTTAAACAATAATGAGGTGACCACAAGGAAGAAGTCATCTTGCTGACATAGTGGTGTCAAGAAAACAACCTCTCCCTTAATGTCGCAAAAACAAAAGAGCTGGTTGTGGATTACAGGAGGAATAGAGACAGGCTAACCCCTATTGACATCAATGGATCTGGGGTTGAGAGGGTAAACAGCTTTAAGTTTCTTGGCATGCACATCACCGAGGATCTCACATGGTCTGTACGCAGCAGCTGTGTGGTGAAAAAAGCACAACAGCGCCTCTTTCACCTCAAATGGTGAAGGAAGTTTGGTATGGGCCCCCAGATCCAAAGAACTTTCTACAGGGGCACAATTGAGAGCATCCTGACTGGCTGCATCACTGCCTGGTATGGGAACTGTACCTCCCTTAATCGCAGGACTCTGCAGAGAGTGGTGCGGATAGCCCAGCACAATGGTAGTTGTGAACATCCCATGATTCAGGACGTTTACAAAGACAAGTGTGTAAAAAGGACCCGTAGGATCATTGGGGACCCAAGTCATCTCAACCACAATCTATACCAGCTGCTACCATCTAAGAAGCGGTGCCACAGCATAAAAGCCAGGACCAACAGGCTCCGGGACAGCTTCTTCCACCAGGCCATCAGACTGATTAATTCACACTGATTTGAGTGTACTCTATACTGCATTGACTGTTCTATTTATTATAAATTATTATAAATTACTATGAATGCACATTGCACATTTAGATGGAGACGTAAAATAAAGATTTTTACTTCTCATGTATGTGATGGATGTAAGAAATAAAGTCAATTCAATTCAATTCAATTTTGCCTCGTCATGCTGGTAAGGCATGCTCACAACAGAGTTTGCATTTTTAAATTTTTTTTAGTCCTTTGCTCTTTAAATGATGCCTTGTTGTTTCATCCTAGCCACTTATAGCTATAAAATGACTTGTATGTTCTTTCCCTACCTACTTAACAGCACCTGGGAATTCCTTCCCTCAGCTAGTGTTCTTAATGTGCAGCCGGATGCTAAATACAAATGGAAGCAGGACATATGGAACCTAAGTAAATCAGGCAAGCAAGTGGATGCCTTTTAACTTATTTTTAGGAATAGGACAAGGTAGCATAAACCCATCAAATCAATGTTCGCATTTTTTTACTATAATCTACAATTTTATTTAGCTTTCAATCTAAATTGATGGATAATTTTGAACAAACCTTGTTTCCATCAGCTGCAAATTTTGACGTAGAATATTACAGCACAGTACAGGCCCTTTGGCCCACAAATTTGTGGCGATGCCCCTTCCCTCGTACACAGCCCTCCAATTTTTCTATCACTCATGTGCTAATCTAGGAGTTTCCTAAATGTCCCTAATGTATCTGGCTCCACCACCATCACTGACAGCATGTTCCATGCACTCACCATTCTCTGTGTAAAAAACTTACCTTGGACAATTCCCTTAAATCTTTCTCCAATCACCTTTAAAATATGACTCCTGTATTAGCCATTTCCGCCCTGGGAGTTAGTCTCTGGCTGTCCACTTGATTTATGCTCCTTATCATCCTGAACAACTCTATCAAGCCACGTCTCATCCACATCACTGCAAAAAGAAAAGCCACTCATTCAACGTATCCTCACAAGACATGCTCTCTAATCCAGACAGCAACCTGGTAAGTCTCCTCTGCACCTCTCTAAAGTTTTCACATCCTTCCTATAATGAGGCAAACAGAGCTAAACACAATATTCCAAGTGTGGTCTAGCCAAGGTTTTATAGAGCTGCCAAATTAACTCGCAGCTCTTTAACTCAATCTCCTGACAGATAAATACCAACACACCATACGCCTTCTTAACAACACTGTCAAATTGCAAGCAACTTTGAGGAATCGATGGACATGTACCCCAAGAAGCCTTTTTTCCTCCTCACTGTTAAGAATCCTGCCATTTACCTTATATTCTGCCTTCAAATGTGACTTTCCAAAGTGAATCACTTCACATTTTTCCAGGTTGAACTCCATCTGCCACCTCTCAGCCTAGCTTTGCATCCTACAATGTCCCATTACAATCTATGACAACCTTCTACACTATTTACAACATCACCAATCTTCATGGCAATTGCAAACTTGCTACCCACCCTTCCACTTCCTCATCCATATCATTTATAAAAATCACAAAGAACAGGGGCCCCAGAACAGATCTCTGCAGAACACCACTGTTCACCGACCAGATATATCCTGTCTGACCCCAGGGGCTTTTCTATCCTAATGATTTTCAAAAGTTCCAGCAATTCCACTTTCTTAACATCAACATGTTCAAGTATATAAGTCTGGTTTACGCTGTCCTCACAAACGTCAAAGTCCCTCTCACTGATGCATACTGAAGCAAAGTATTCATTAAGAACCTTGCCTATTTCCTTCATCTCCAAGCATATGTTTCCTCTGCTATCCTGATCAGTCCTACTCTCACTCTAGTCTTCCTCCTGTTCTTTACATACATGTAGAAAGACTTAAGGTTTTCCTTAATCCTACCCATCAATATCTTCTCATGCCCACTGACCTAAATCCATTCTTAAGCTGCTTTCCAGCTACCTTGTAATTCTCTGGAGTCCTGTCTGGTCTTTGCTTCCTAAACCTTAAGTAACCTTCTTTCATCCTCTTGACTAGATATTCAACCATAATCAAATTCCTTCACCCTACCATCCTCTCCCTGCCTCAATCTATCCAGAACGTAGCGAGTTCTCCCTAAACAGCATCCACATTTCTGTTGTGCATTTCCCTAAGTACGTCCATTGCCAATTTATGCTCCCATTCCTGCCTAATAGCATCATAATTCCTCCCCCAGTTAAATACTTCCCCATACCATCTGCTCCTATCCCTCTCCAAGGCTATGGCAAAGATCGGGGAGTTGTGGTCGCTGTCTCTGAAATACTCACCCAGTTTCCTGAACTGAAGGGTTATGAATTTAACAGCATCAGGACTCCTAAAGGAAATGAAAGTTGAGTTCATGGCCAAGGTCAATCTTGTGATATAGTATGAGCATACAGAGTCAGAGGACAAAATGTAAACTGCATAAAACGTGAATATAAAATAAAAATCAGTAGGTAAGGATAATTATTCAAACTGATGGTGTTCGACAGAGATCGCTGATAGGAGCAGCACTGTGCAACATTTACATAAATGACTTGGAGAATGTAAATACAATCTCAACATTTTCAGATTTAGCCAAAGTGATGCCGGAATTGTTTGATATCTGTTTGATAAGATTGAACAAGCAGGAGATCTTATACTCTAGAAAAAAAGAAAACTGAACTAGGAGCTGATTGATGACTTTAACATTATGAAATTATTTGGTAGGTTAACCATGCAGAGGTTTCAGTCTGCAGGGAAGACCAGAAGCAGGAACCATAAATACAAGGGCTCAGATGTTGCACTCGGTAGCGAACCACCAGTGCTCTCTGGTGATTTTTGTAAAAAAAAATCTTACTTTTATTGATTCTCCAGAGAGAATTTTCAGAATATCTAAGAGGATTGTGCAAGGGGTGATCTTAATTGTACGAAGAATGAGAGGCCTTAACCATCTACAATCTTTAACATTTAGTCCCTCCATCACTGGCTCATTGAGGCATCTACAAAATACAGCACAGCAACTTACCAAAACTGCTTCAAGAGCATTTACCAAACTTAGGATCTCTTCCACTTGAAAAGGGCAAGGTTAGGACATGCATGAAAATATCACCATTGTCAGGCTTCAACTAAGTCACACAACATGCTTTTGAGAAACACATTTCTATTTCTATATTATCTCCCTGATGCCAATCTAACAGAACAACGAAAGTACCTTTGCAACTTAAATTCACCCTCTCATGGAAAAAAATCTTCAGCACCATCTTCTCAAGGACATTATGAATAAATGCTGGCCTTACAAGAGACAGTCACCAGTGTGAATCAAGTAGACAAAAAATAATAAGACCAAATTTACATAAGGTATAGCTTCTGTGTTATGAGCAAATACAGCAACTTTGTTGGTGAATCACACAGTAGATGCCATGTTTGCAGAGCTAGGGGGTGAGAAATGTGTCCAAGACAACATCAGCTGTATCCTACTGTTTAATCATGCAATGAACTTTCACTGGCTTTGTTGTATTACTTGCGTATAACGAGTAAAACCAGCCACATGCCCTGATTTATTGATATCAAATTCTATGATTTTAGCTCATCTTTAAAGAAACATCAGAAATTTTGTAAAGAACCACAATTAAGTCAATTTGCAACCATTGTCTAGAAATTTGCTTTTACGCTTCCTGCTGTACTTAACATGCAGTACGCTATTGCTCAATTGGATCTCCCACACACAAAAAAACATGAAATTGGCCAACAATAAGTTTAAATCAGCACTATGAAGGTTTATACACAAAATCACATGCTTTCCAGGACTTGTGTGGCTCCCAGTGAGACGTCAGTCAGTATTGTCCAGCTGGAAATGACTTGCAGAAATCATAAAGGGGCATCAACCCCTTAAAAGGTGCACACCCCTGCAACAGCATACATTATATATCATATAAAGGGGACAGAGCTCATAAGAGAAAGAGAGAGCATCAAGTTTGACTGAAATTCCGAGTAAAGAAGATAGAGACCAAAAGGGATATCCTGGCCTGTCAGGGCCATTGTTATGCTTTGTAACATCAAAATATTAAACAAATTCAAAGGAAGACACGGGAGTCCAAAATGCGGGTCTAACGTCGAGATTATTTTAAGCGAGGTGCACATGTGTGACGTGGTAGCGTGATGAAGTATGCTATTCAAGTATTTATACATATAACCCATAATGAATTACTAAAAGGATAGGAATGCTTAATCAACCTATATATATATATATATATATATACACACAAGATTACTCCAACATTACTTCAATATTAAATACACAACATCACTAGCAAGGCTTCTTCCCCTCTGCCATCCAATTTCTAAATGGACATTGAACCCACGAACTCTACCTCACTACTTTATTATTGATTTCTGTTTTTGTACTACTTACTTTAACATAACTATTTAAAATACATATATACTTACTGTAACTCAGATTTTTTTCTATATTTATCATGTATTGCAATATACTGCTGCCACAAATTTCATGCCACATGCTGGTGGTATTAAACCTGATTCTGAAATACTCAACTGACCTGCCAGCATCTGTGGAGGGGAAACAAATCAATGACTTCGTACAAGAACAAGAAAAGTTAGGAAGCAAGATTATTTTGAGTTCCGGGAGAGGGAAAGGTTGAATGAACAAAGGGAATATCTGTGACAGCGTTAACACAAAGGCAGACTTAATCATGGCTGAAAGCAAGTGGTTGTTAGTCCCAGCTATTCTGTGTGGAAGAGGTAAATGTAGGAGCTAAAAGAAGACAAAAGAAAAAGAGAAAAAGTTTTGGAAATGAGCAATACAGGACACTGCAATTGCTCCAAAATTGCAGTCAAAGATTGTAGCAAATAGCTAGCTGGTTAGTTACCAGCTGTCGAGAGAATTGGGTTACAATTGTGAACTATCTCAGGCTTAGCGAGTTCCACATGAAAATAGGTATTAATAAATCCAGCTTCAAGGTTATGGGTTAAGCCTTGAAGCTATCATTTCATTTGCCTTCTTTCTCTAGCTCTAATGAGAATGCTTAGAAGCCATCACACTCTCCACATCCAGAATATTTTTCTTCATTCTGCCAAGCAGAGCACAGGTTAACACTGACAAATAAATATTAATGTGCTTGTTTAAGTCAATCCCATCTCATCTTGCTGGGGTTACAGAAAAGCACAGGGAAAAATGGGCCCATACATGTTAAACATCAAAATCCTTTTTCCTTTCCAATGATGATAACAAGTCAGAATCATTCTGAAAAATTCAATGAAGCACTTTTTGAAACCTACCTATTTCTTCGGAATCAGAATCAGAATCAGGTTTATTATCATCGGTATGTGACATGAAATTTGTTAACTTAGCAGCAGCAGTTCAATGCAATACATAATCTAGCAGAGACAGAGAAAAAAATAATAATAATAAATAAAATAAAACATAATAATAAATAAACAAGTAAATCAATTATGTATATTGAAGAGATTATTTTAAAAATGTGCAAAAATAGAAATACTGTATATTAAAAAAGTGAGGTAGTGTCCAAAGATTCAAAGTCCATTTAGGAATTGGATGGCAGAGGGGAAGAAGCTGTTCTGGAATCTCTGAGTGTGTGCCTTCAGGCTTCTGTATCTCCTACCTGATAGTAACAGTGAGAAAAGTGCATGCCCTGAGTGCTGGAGGTCTTTAAAAATGGACGCGGTCTTTCTGAGACACTGCTTCCTAAAGACGTCCTGGGTACTTTGTAGGCTAGTGCTCAAGATGGGGCTGACTAGCTTTACAACCTTCTGCAGCTTCTTTCGGTCCTGTGCAGTAGCCCCCTCCATACCAGACAGTGATGCAGCCTGTCAGAATGCTCTCCACGGAACAACTATAGAAGTTCTTGAGCTTATTTGCGTATTTGCTGACAAGCCAAATTGCTTCAAACTCCTAATAAAGTATAGCCGTTGTCTTGCCTTCTTTGTGACTACATCAATATGTTGGGACCAGGTTAGATTCTCAGAGATCTTGACACCCAGGAACTTGAAGCTGCTCACTATCTCCACTTCTGATCCGTCTATGAGAATTGGTATGTGTTCCTTCGTCTTACCGTTCCTGAAGACCACAATCAGCTCTTTCATCTTACTGACGTTGAGTGCCAGGTTGTTGCTGCAGCACCACTACACTAGTTGGCATATTTCACTCCTGTACGCCCTCTCGTCACCACCTGAGATTCTACCAACAATTGCTGTATCATCAGCAAATTTGTAAATGGTATTTGAGCTATACCTAGCCACACAGTCACGTGTATACAGAGAGTAGAGCAGTGGGCTAAGCATACACCCCTGAGGTGCACCAGTGTTGATCGTCAGTGAGGAGGATATGTTATCACCAATCTGCACAGACTGTGATCTTCCGGTTTGGAAGTCGAGGATCCAATTACAGAGGGAGGTACAGAGGCCCGGGTTCTACAACTTCTCAATCAGGATCTTGGGAATGATGGTATTAAATACTGAGCTATAGTCGATGGCCAAGTCGTTAAGGTATTCATCTAGTGATCTGAAGGTCGCTAGTTCGAACCTTGGCTGAGGCAGCGTGTTGTGTCCTTGAGCAAGACACTTAACCACACATTGCTCTGCGATGACACTGGTGCCAATCTCTATGGGTCCTAATGCCCTTCCCTTGGACAACATCGGTGACGTGGAGAGGGAAGACTGCAGCATGGGCAACTGCCAGTCTTCCATACAATCTTGCCGAGGCCTGCACCCTGGTAACCTTCCAAGGCGCAAATCCATGGTCTCACGAGACTAACGGATGCCTATTATTTATAGTCGATGAACAGCATCCTGACGTATGTGTTTGTGTTGCCCAGGTGATCTAAAGCCATGTGAAGAGCCATAGAGATTGTGTCTGTCGTTGACCTATTATGATGATAGGCAAATGCCACAGATCTAGCCTTCAGCAGACGATGTACCTCCTGGTTCATCCATGGCTTTTGGTTTGGGAATGTACAGTAAGTCTTTGTAGGCACGCACTCATCCACACAGGTTTTAATGAAATCGGTAACAACTGCAGCATACTCATCCAGATTCAAAGATGAATCCCTGAATACAGTCCAGTCCACTGATTCAAAACAGTCCTATAGGCACTCCTATGCTTCCCTTGTCCAAACCTCCTCAGTCTTCAATCTCTGTCTATACTCAGGGAATAGAAGTGCAGCTAGGTGATCAGACTTCCCGAAGTGAGGGCGTGGAACAGCACGGTAGGCATTCTTGATGGTGGTGTAACAATGCTCCAGTGTGTTGTATCCTCTGGTATTGAGTTTATAGGGTTTTGTAAGATAATTATCAAGAACATGAACTGAAACTACCGTCACACTTATCATTTATCATTATATCGACAGTGCTTTCAGCATTATGACAATACAGACGATCTTTCTACACAATTGACTGAAGAAGATGATAGATTAGTTTATTCTGAGAGTTCAGGTTTGAGTATGGACTCATTTTCTACGTGAAAAGACTTCTTTGAACAAAGGCTTCTGTAAGTGTTATCAATCAGCAATATCAAACATATTGTCTATCATGACATTTGTTGATCTGGAGGTTGCAAATAGGTGCCTACTGACCCAGGCTTTCCTCACATATAGCCAAAAGCAAAAGTCCCGAACTCACTCTGCTACAGTCTGTTGGGGGACCTTCCTTGCTGGGCTCCCAAGATGTCAAAGAGCAAAGTTTGATCTTTCCAATATTTCCCATCCAAGGAACCAGCTCTCAAATCCTGGATCTTGCCAGGGCTGGCACAGGATCCACAAATCCAAATTTGTCAGAGAAGACTTGGGGCTGCAGTTTCCCAGACTAGAGCAGGGAAAGTGATGAGAGGTAAAGAGGTGAAAGGTTGTTAAAGGTGGACAGAAAATATGGAGTGAGGTATGTACCGTTAGAGACTTTGCTGTCATTCTTTCCTCCTCAACATTAGGATGTTTGAGGACAAGACACCTGAATCAAATGACTTCAAGGCATAGGATGACTAAGGGTGGGCAATTGTGACTAGCAGCCCAATTGCCAATAAAATCTAGACCAGTTCAACAGTGCATGTGGAAAGTGACTTGTGGTAGGTACTCTGTACCGTTAAAAGCACTGCAGTAAAACCCTGATTATCTGGCAATTATTTGGAAAACCTGGTAGTTCAGCATCTGGTTTACTTGTTAGCCCATGTGGACAAGCACATGGCCAAGGCCAAAGTTCAAGATTGCAACCAGGGTCAGGTCCAAAGCATTCATATAATTCCATTCCCTTTAAATTCACTGGGATCATTGGATAATTTGATGTGCTACTGTGTAGCATATACAACAAGTGAAATAAAACCGTGCCAGTATATTAATAGAATAACATCCAATAGTCCAGAAAATCTAAAGCAACACACACAAAACGCTGGAGGAAATCTGCAGGTCAGGCAGCATCTATGGGAGTAAATAAACAGTCGATATTTGGGGCTGAGAAACCTTCTTCAGGACTGGAAAGGAAGGTGGAAGATGCCAGAATAAAAAGGTGAGGGGAGGAGAAGGAGCATAGCTAGAAAGTGATAGGTGAACCTAGATGGGCAGGAAAAGTAAAGGGCTGGAGAGAAAGGAATTTGATAGGAAAGAAGAGTGGACCATAGGAGAAAGGGAAGGAGGAGAAGACCTAGAAAGAGATGACAGGCAGGTGAGAAGAGGTAAGTGTCATAGTCCGGTCCGTGAAGTCCGTGTTCTGGTTCACGGTCTGGTCCATGGTTCCTTGTTCCGGGGTTGATGGTTTTCCCCAGTTTCTGTTGTGGGCACATGTTTCTCGTTATGGGGCTGAGCCGTAAATACCTCGGCTAACCAGGGATTCCTGGCTGGACTGTCCTGTTCCCCTCCGTGTCTTTTCCCCGCTTGCCTGACTCTCTGCCTGCTCACCTAGCCTAGATACCCTGCCTGTATCACTGAAGTCTTATCGTGGGAGCAAGACTGAGCCTTGTTAGGTCGACAAGGAACTGCCTTTTGTTGTGTGGAATTGTCTCTCTGTGTCCACGCCTTCACTAGGTAGGCCTGGCTGTTTGCCGCCACCTAGTGTTGGGATCTGTCTCTGTGTCCATGCCTTTGCTAGGTAGGCCTGGCTGTTTGCCTCCACCTAGTGTTGAGATCTGTCTCTGTGTCCATGCCTTTGCTAGGTGGGTCTGGCTGTTTGCTGCCACCTTGTGTTGGGATCTGTCTCTTCAGGTTCAGTGTTCTGTGTATAAGTCCCGGCCTTGCGTCCTGTTCCCAAGGAGGGGTCCTGGCTCTGCGTTATGTGTGTGAGTCCTGGCCCCACGTCCTGTTCCCAAGGAGAGGTCCCAGCTCGGGTGTTCTGTGCTCCTGTCTCTTCTAGTCCAAGGCTCCGTGCTCCTGAAGGTCCTCACCCAATCCATGCCTAGTCCAGTCCTATCCAAGTCCTGTCCATGTGCCTTTACCTGTCCTTGTTTCTTGCCCTACCCAGGAGTTCCACACCCAAGCCATGTCCAGTCCTGTAGCCTCATCTTGTCCTTGCCTAGTTCTGGAGTCCAAGCCTGAGTCAAGTCCCAGGTCCTGGGTCCTTGTCCAGTCTCTAGCTCAGGGTCCAAGCCCTAGTCTGCATTTTTGTTCTTGCCCTTTGTCTGTATACTGTCACGTCCCTAGTCTAGTCAAGTCCTGTTCCTTGTACTTCAGCGTCTGTGTCTTGCATTTGGGTCCGCTCCCAGCGACCGCCACCCCCCCCCCCCCCATTGTGACAGAACAACCCAACCAGACTTGGACCCAGCGGCACAGACACTGTCGTTTCACTCTCGCCTTCCTGGTTCTCTCCTGTTCAATGCCCCCCCCCCACCCACTCATGTCATCCATAGTCTGGGAAAGCCTTTTGGGTCGCCAGGAGGCTCCCATAGTGGGGTAACTGTCATAGTCCAGTCCATGAAGTCCGTGTCCCAGTTCACAGTCCGGTCCATGTTCTATGATTCCCGGCTGGACTGTCCTGTTCTCCTTCCTGTCTTTCCCCCCTTGTCTGACTCTGCCTGGATACCTCGCCTGACTCTCTGCCTGCTCACCTAGCCTGGATACGCCGCCTGTATTGCTGAATTTTTACCACCGGAACAAGTCTGGAGCCTTGTTAGGTCAAGACAAGGAACTGTCTTTCATTGTGTGGAATTGTCTCTCTGTGTCCACGCCTTCACTAGGTAGGTCCGGCCGTTTGTCGCTACCTAGTGTTGGGATCTGTCTCTGTGTCCACGCCTTCGCTAGGTGTGTCTCACCCTACCCAGGAGATGCACACCCAAGCCATGTCCAGTCCTGTAGCTTCATCTTGTCCTCACCTAGTTCTGGAGTCTGAGCCCAAATCAAGTCCCATGCTCTGGGTCCCTGCCCAGTCTCTGGCTCGGAGTCCATACCCAAGCCTCGAAGTATCCTAGCCTCAAGACCAGGACCCCAGCCAGCAGGCCTCAAGATCCAGGACCCCCACCAGCAGCCAAGCTCAAGATCCAGGACCCCCGCCGGCAGCCAAGCTCAAGGTCCAGGACCCCTGCCTCCAGTCCTGCAGTCATGTCATGTCTATGCCTGGTTCTGCAGTCCGAGCCCGAAGCAAAACCCAGGTCCTGGGTCCTTGTCTAGTCTCTGGCTCAGGGTCCAAGCCCTAGTCTGCGTTCTTGTCCTTGCTCCTTGTCTGTATCCTGTCACGTCCCTACTCTAGTCAAGTCCTGTTCCTTGCACTTCAGTGTCTGTGTCTTGCATTTGAGTCCGTTCCCAATGTCCCCCATTGTGACAGTAAGAGGCTAGAGTGGGGAATAGAAGAATAGGGGAGGGGAAGGGAATTGTTTTTTTTACCAGAAGGAGAAATCAATATTCATGCCATGCGGTCAGAGACTACCCAGATGGAATATAAGGCATTACTCCTCCACCCTGAGGAGGGCCTCATCATGGCACAAGAAGAGATTATCTATGAAGCAGTTCCCCAATTTACGACAGGCTTCACCAATGTTGAGAAGAACACATCAGGAGCACTAGACACAATAGACAACCCCAGCAAATTCACAGATGAAGTGTTGCCTCACAGCAGGAAGGACTGTTTAGGTTCCTGAATAGAGGTGAGGGAGGAAGTGAGCAGGCAAGTGTAGCACTTTGGCTGCTAGTAGGGATAAGTGCCAGGAGGGAGTCTAGTGGTGGGGAATGAATGGACAAGGGAATCATAGAGGGAGTGATCCTGGAAGAAAGCAGAGGATGGGGTGGTAAATTTATGTTTGGTGGTAGGATCCTTTTGGAGATGGTGGAGATTGTGGAGAATGATGTGTTGAATGTGTTCATAATGTGATAGGTAACTGACTCATCTTTTTTTCCAGTCCTGATGAATGGTCCTGGCCCAAAACAACAACTGTCCTCTTTCCATAGATGCTGCCTCCCCAATGAGTTCCTTCAGCTTTTTATGTGTGTTGCAAGGACAAGAGGAACTTTATAACTGTTAAGGCAGCGGGAAGATGGAATGAACGCAGATGTTCCGGAAATGGAGGCGATGTGGGTGAGCCAGTATTAAAGAGACAGATTATTGGGTTTTTACTGAATATACCATAAATGAAAGTCATTTCTGCTGAATGTTGTAGTTAGCAAACTACTGTGAAAGCATGGGAACTGATTTACAAGTTCTCTCGTCCTTAGCTCCCTCTCAAAACAAAAATACAGACTGCAATCAGACAATTATTTTTCTCCAGATGTTGCTCAAACTCTTAATAGGCTCCATATGTCAATCTATTTTGCAGTACAAATGTAGTATCTGTTTTATTGTATTTTAATTCATTAAAAGGGATTAAACAAAGAAAGGGTGTGTTCTAAGCTGAACAGTATTGTAAAATGGGCACAGAGAATATATTGTGCTATTAACTTGAGCCAGATCACATGGTACACAATATTTGTTTTGCCAGCTTGTCATCATAATTTCAGCTTCGAGCAAACACTTTTCAATGTATTAGAAAAACAAAGGGGTCTTAATCATTAAGGACATCTTCAAAAGGTGTCATGAATCATTAAAGACCCTCAACAACCAAGACAGGAACCTGAAGATGTACACTCAGCATTGTAAGAAGGGCTTTTCCCCCTCTGCCATAGATCGCTGAGTGGTCCATGAACCCAAGAAACTCTTCCTCTTTTGTACATTGTTATTGCAACTTACAGTACTTTTTTACATCTTGCACTGTACTGGTACAACAAATCAAAACACACTTCAAGATATATGGCAGTGACAATAAACCTGATTCTGATTCTGAGTATGGATTCATGGAATGTCTAAGAGCTAGTTTTCCAGATCAGTATGTTGAGGAAGCAGTAACGAAACCAGTTATTTTAAATCTAGCATTGTGCAGTGGATGTAGGTCCAACCACACTCAAGAAGGTCGACAGTATCCAGAACAAAGCATCCCACTTAATTCAGACCCCGTTCATGACCCTAAATATTCATTCACTCCGCCACCAATACATGATAGCTGAACAAAGCACCATCAAGTTTGCCCAGTTCAGATGAAAAAGACATTAACTGGAAGCATTCAAAATTTTTCTCTGTTGAAAATACCTGACCTACTATGGTTTCCCAGCATTTTCCACTCTTATTGCTGCAAATATTCCTGTTTATTTGGGAAGTGCAGATAGGTCATGGTATCTCTGAAGTCAACACATGGCATAGAGCTTCACAGATAGACATGTCTCCTGCCCCCAGAACCTTGACAAATCAGTATTTGCCATTACTGTGCCTGCTCTTACTACAGTGCCTCCCACTGAATGAACATCTCAGCAACTAAATCTGTCAGTGCAAGCACACTTTTTGAACTTTGGATTATATCTGAACTCCTCCCATCCATGCAACAGAGAGTATTCAAACAAACTCTGCAACGTGTGCCTTATATGTGTTTGTCTAGCCCTGCACGGAATTCTGAAACTATGCGGTATGGTTTCCTGATGTCAACAGTTCCTTTTAAACAGACATAAATGTACCAGAGTGACAGAATATTACTAATTATATTGCAGCTGTTCAACAAAGGTCAAATATTATCACAAAAGCATCAATATATGTCAGTAAGTGAGGAAATAAGCATGTGTGACTGGTACTATCATTGGGTGCCTATCAAATATTGGATAAGCATTAAGCTCCCTGGATAACACAGCACCAAACCGCACATTGACCGACTTCTCCAAAGATTTTATTACAATATTTGCGCATAAAATTCTGTTAAAGGATCCCATATCTAGAGCAACATGCTTCCCCTTAAATGCAAAGCATTTGTATGAACTTCCTGGTCTTTACAATTCAACTCCAATGTCCGGAAAGAGGAGTGTATTTTCTCCCACAGATTCTTAAGTCTAAGCAAACACAGCTGAAAATGTTGGCCTTTAACACAATTCTTTTTTGTTTCAAGGTTGTGGATCAAACACATGACCAAAAATGCAATCACTTTTACTTAAGCAGAAGTAATTCTGGATATTAACTTGATTGGCTTCATCTGTACTACTCAACAGCATTCTACTGGATAAGGATTCCATTAATAATTCCTCCTTTGCGACAAAGAAAGGAACAAATGAGAGGAAGTTAACAACCATTGCTAGCAACGATGTGATGTCCCATGGAACCAACATACAAAATAATGGTTATTTGAGATGAGTATGTTGTATTCCCTGAGGGAAACCTGCTTAAATTATACTTGGGAGCAGCATGAAATCTGAAATGTGAATTACTACTGCAGAGGCAACAGCAAATAACGGCCATTACCTTTTAAGTGTGTTTAGTATCAGCAACTAAAGATTACCTTCCCTTCCTTGGAAGCAGAAGAAATTAAATGTAATCAAAATAAATAAGATTATTGAAAACACAAAAAAAATCTGCCGATGCTGGAAATCCAAGCCGCACGAGGAACTCGGGAGGCTCGGCAACATCTATGGAAAAGAGTAAACAGTTGACGTTTCGGGCTGAGACCCTTCTTCGGGTCTGGAAAAACAGATGAGAACTCAGAGTAAAAAGGCGGGGGGGAAGGGAGGAAGAAGTACAAGGTAGTAGGTGATAGATGAAACCGGGAGGGGGGAGGTGTGAATTAAAGAGCTGGGAAGCTGATGGGTTAAAAAGATAAAGGGCAGTCAAGGAAGAATCTGATAGGAGAGGGTAGAAAGCCTTAGAAGAAAGAGAAGGGAGAGGAGCACCAGACGGAGGTGATAGGCAGGTAAAGAGATAGGATGAGAGTGGGGAACAGGAATGCGGAATGGTGAAGGAAGTGAATTGGGTCGAGGACAATTACCCGAAGTTCAAGAAATTGATGTTTATGCCATCAGGTTGGACGCTACCCAGATGGAATATAAGGTGTTGCTCCACCAACCTAAGTGTGGCCTCATCACAACAGTAGAGGAGGCGGTGGACTGACAAGTCAGAAAGGGAATCAGAAGTAGAATTGAAATGGGTGGCCAACGGGATATCTCACTTTTTCAGGTAGATGGAGCGTAGGTGCTTGGCAAAGTGGTCCCCCAATCTGCGTCAGGTCTCACCGATATATAGGAGGGCACACTGGGAGCATCAGATACAGTAGTTGACCGCAACAGACTCACAGGTGAAGTGTTGCCTCACCTGGAAGGACTGTTTGAGGCCCTGAATGACCGTGAGGGAGGAGGTGTAGGGGCAGGTGTGGCACCCGTTCTGCTTGCAAGAAGTACCAGAAGGGAGATCAGAGGCGAGGGACAAAGGGAGAAGGCAGTCGCATGGGGAGCAGTCCATGCAGGGGGAGAGAAAGATGTGCTTGGTGGTGGGATCCTGTTGGAGTCAGTATAAGCTGTAGACAATTATGTGTTGGATGTGGAAGTTAATGGGGTGGTAGGTGAGGACAAGAGGAACCCTATCCTTGGTGGGGTGACAAGAAGATGGGGTGAGGGCAGACATGTGTGAAATGGAAGATATGTGGGTGACAGCAGCATTAATGGTGGAGGAAAGGAAGCCCCTTTCTTTGAAGAAGGAGGACAAGCTTCTTTGAAGAAGCAAGATTATTGAAAGGATTGATATCAAATATACAAGGGGAAACAGAATTACATCTTGCATGATACTCTAATGCTGAAAATCTAAAAATAAATGTTTGATATATTAGATGGCATTTGTGGAAGGAGAGATAACAGTTCATCTTGCAATTCCAGATCCATTTATATTTTTTATACATTTATCCAATTTTATTTGTTTGCTTTTACTGATGGTTGAGATATATGTATCTTTGGAGATGTTTTAAGCACAGATACCTAAGTTATCTTAAGGTATTATATTAAGGTATTGTCAGTGGGCTGCAATCAGTGCCAGACGTCAATCATTGGTAACGCAGCACAAGGTTTAAAAAGAGTTGGTGTGCTCTCTGGACTTCTTGGTGGGCTGCAATCATAATGATCTATTAGGCACGTGGCAGGGACCAGCCAATAAAAAGAAGTGAGATGTAAATGGAGCTGGCATTGTGGAAGTGGACAATGTTAGAGTGGTCAGGCTTTGGCTCAAGAGGCTTGGGCGAGAACCGGCTTGGGCAAGCACAGTCAGAGGGTCTATATAAGTTTCTGGTAAGTTTTTTCTTTCTGTTCATACATAGCTAATGCACTGAGAATGGGTCCAGAGTTAGTGGCATATTACTTGTTAGAAATGTGAGCACTTTAGGAGACCTCCAGTCTCTCTGATAACGACACCTGCACAAAATGCACAAAGGTGCAGCTCCTTAGCGACTGTGTTAAAGGACTGGAGCTGCACTTGGATGATTTTTGACTTAGACGGGAAAATAGAGAAGTGATAAATAGAAAGGTAGTCGCCCCTAAGTTACAGGAGGCAGGTACCTGGGTGACGGTCAGGAGAGGGAAAGGGATAGGCAGCCAGTGCAGAGTACCTCTGTGGCTATTCCCTTCAGTAATAAGTATGCTGCTTTGGATACTGTTGGGAGGAAAGACCTACTGTGGGAAGCTGCAGCAACCCGATCTCTGGCACTGAGTCTGTCTCTGTGGCTCGGAAAGGAAGGGGGAAAAGCAGAGTGCAGTCATGATATGGGATTCCAGAAGTGAAAGAACAGGGGGTAGATTCTGTGGATGTGAAAAAGACACCCGAATGGTATGTTGCCTACCAGGTACCAGGGTCATGGATGTCTTGGATCAGGTAAACATCACTCCAAAGGGGGAGGGGGAACAACGGGAAGTCATGGTACATATTGGTACCGATAATGTAGGTTGGAAAAGGGAGAAGATCCTGGAGAGAGAATATAGGGAGTTAGGTAGAAAGCTGAAAAGCAGGTCCTCTAGGGTAGTACTGACTGAATTGCTGCCTGTGTCACGTAGCAGTGAAGGTAAGAAAAGACAACTGTAGGTCCCCTACAGTCAGAAACAGGTGAATTGATTATGGGGAACAAGGACATGGCAGACCAATTGAATAACTACTTTGGTTCTGTCTTCACTAAGGAGGACATAAATAATCTTCCGGAAATAGGAGGGGACTGAGGGAAATGAGTGAGATGGAGGAACTGAGGGAAATACATGTTAGTAGGGAAGTGGTGTTAGGTAAATTGAAGGAATTAAAGGCAGATAAATCCCCAGGGCCAGATGGTCTGCATCCCAGAGTGCTTAAGGAAGTAGCCCAAGAAATAGTGGATGCATTAGTGATAATTTTTCAAAACTCTTTAGATTCTGGATTAGTTCCTGAGGATTGGAGGGTGGCTAATGTAACTCCACTTTTTAAAAAAGGAGGGAGAGAGAAACCAGGGAATTATAGACCAGTTAGCCTGACATCGGTGGTGGGGAAAATGCTAGAGTCAGTTATCAAAGATGTGATAATAGCACATTTGGAAAGCGGTGAAATCATCAGACAAAGTCAGCATGGATTTGTGAAAGGAAAATTATGTCTGACGAATCTCATAGAATTTTTTGAGGATGTAACTAGTAGAGTGGATAGGGGAGAACCAGTGGATGTGGTATATTTGGATTTTCAAAAGGCTTTTGACAAGGTCCCACACAGGAGATTAGTGTGCAAACTTAAAGCACACGGTATTGGGGGTATGGTATTGATGTGGATAGAGAATTGGTTGGCAGACAGGAAGCAAAGAGTGGGAATAAACGGGACCTTTTCAGAATGGCAGGCAGTGACCAGTGGGGTACCATAAGGCTCAGTGCTGGGACCCCAGTTGTTTACAATAAATATTAATGATTTAGACAAGGGAATTAAATGCAGCATCTCCAGGTTTGCAGATGACACGAAACTGGGCGGCAGTGTTAGCTGTGAGGAGGATGCTAAGAGGATGCAGGGTGACTTGGATAGGTTAGGTGAGTGGGCAAATTCATGGCAGATGCAATTTAATGTGGATAAACATGAGGTTATCCACTTTGGTGGCAAGAACAGGAAAACAGATTATTATCTGAATGGTGGCCGATTAGGAAAAGAGGAGGTGCAACGAGACCTGGGTGTCATTGTACACCAGTCATTGAAAGTGGGCATGCAGGTAACAGCAGGTGGTGAAAAAGGCAAATGGTATGTTGGCATTCATAGCAAGAGGATTCGAGTACAGGAGCAGGGAGGTACTACTGCAGTTGTACAAGGCCTTGGTGAGACCACACCTGGAGTATTGTGTGTAGTTTTGGTCCCCTAATCTGACGAAAGACATTCTTGCCATAGAGGGAGTACAAAGAAAGTTCACCAGATTGATTCTTGGGATGGCAGGACTTTCATATGAAGAAAGACTAGATTGACTAGGCTTATACTCACAGGAATTTAGAAGATTGAAGCGGTGTCTTATTGAAACGTATAAAATTCTAAAGGGATTGGACAGGCTAGATGCAGGAAGATTGTTCCGAATGTTGGGGAGGTCCAGAACGAGGGGTCACAGTTTAAGGATAAAGGGGAATCTTTTTAGGACCGAGATGAGGAAAAACTTCTTCACACAGAGAGTGGTGAATCTGTGGAATTCTCTGCCACAGGAAACAGTTGAGGCCAGTTCATTGGCTATATTTGAGAGGGAGTTAGATATGGCCCTTGTGACTAAAGGGATCGGGGGTATGGAGAGAAAGCTGGTACAGGGTTCTGAGTTAGATGATCAGCCATGATCATACTGAATGGCGGTGCAGGCTCGAAGGGCCGAATGGCCTACTCCTGCACCTATTTTCTATGTTTCTATGTTTCTGTGATTAGGCAGATAAATATGAGGCTGAAGAATTGGTGCAGAGAGCAGAGTTTCAGATTTCTGGATCATTGGAATCTCTTCTGGGGAAGTATGACCTGTACAAATGGGATAGGTTACACCTGAACCTGAGGATAGCCAAAATCCTTGCAGACAGGTTTTCTGCAGCTGATAAGGAGGGTTTAAGCTAATGTGGCAGGTAGATGGGAACAGAGTGATGGGGCTGACAATCGGGCAGTTGGTATACAAATGGAAGCAGTGTGTAGTGAGCCTGTGAGGAAGGACAAGCAGACGATAGGACAAGTTTGCAGTCAGTGGGATGTTAAAGCGTAACATGAGGGCAAAGTCAAAAAGGGTGATGAATACAGGACTGAAGGTGTTATATTTGAATGCACACAGTATATGGAATAAGGTTGATGATCTTGTAGCGCAGTATGAAATTTCCAAGTATGATTTTGTTTGCATCGCAGAGTCATGGCTCAAAGAAGATCACAGTTGGAAACTTAGCATCCAAGGATGCACATTGTATCAAAAGGACATGCAGGTAGACAGAGGGGTTGGCTCTATTGGTAAAAATTGAAATCAAATCTTTAGAAAGAGGTGACACAGGATCAGCAGTTGTAGGATCCTTGTGGGAAGGTAAAAAGACCCTAATGGGAGTTATAAGAAGGTCTCCAAAAAGTAGCCAAAATATGGGATACAAATCACAATGGGAGATAGAAAAGGCATGTAATAAAGGCAATGTTGAGATAGTCATGGGGAACAAGAACATAGAGATCTCCAACACATTACAGGCCCTGCGGCCCACAATGTTGTGTTGACCATGTAACCTACTCTAGAAACTGTTTAGAATTACCCTGCCGCATAGCCCTCTATTTTTCTAAGCTCCATTTTTTTTTACAACCCAATAGTTCAATATGAAGGATGATTGGGAAAATAAGGTTGGTACTGGATCCCAGGAGAGTAAAGTTGTAGAATGCCTATGAGATGGATTTTTAAGACAGCTTGTGGTTGAGCCTGCTTGGGGAATGGTAATTCTGGATTGGGCGTTATGGAATGACATAGGTTTGATTAGAGAGTTTAACATAATCCCTTTGGAGGCATTGATCATAATATGATAGAATTTACCTTGCATTTGGAGAGGGAGCATCTAAAATCAAATATACCAGTATTACAGTGGAGCTGGCCCAAGTTAATTAGAAGGGGACACTAGCAAGGATGACTGCACAACAGCAATGCCTGGCATTTCTGGGAGCATTTCTGAATATACATCCCAAAGATGAAGAAGTATTCTAAAGGGAGGGTGAGGCAACCATGGCTGACAAGGGAAGTCAAAGACAGCATAAAAGTAAAAGAGTGGGCATACAATATTGCAAAAATTAACCAGAAGGTAGAGATTGTGAATATAAAAGAAGATACAAAAAGCTTTTTCAGGTATATAAGGAGTAAAAGAGAGGTGAGAACGGATATCGGACCATGGAAAAATGACGCTGTAGAGGTAGTAATGGAGACAAAGAAATGGTGGACAAACTCAATAAGTATTTTGTATCAGCCTTCACTGTGGAAGACACTAGCAGAATATCCCAAATGCAAGAGTGTCATTGCTGTTACGAAGGAGATGATGCTTGAAAAGCTGAAAAGTCTGAAGGTAGGTAAGTCACATGGACCAGATGCACTACACCCCAGGGTTCTGAAAAAGTTAGCTAAAGAGATTGTGGAGGTATTAGTAATGAACTTCCAATAATCAATCGATTCTGGAATAGTTCCGGAGGACTGGAAAACTACAAATGTCACTCCACTCATTAAGTGAGAGAGGCAGAAGAAAGAAAATTACAGGCCACTTAGCCAGACTTCAGTGGTTGGAAAGGTATTAGAGCTATTATTAAGGATGAAGTTTCTGGGTAATTGGAGGCACATGACAAAGCAGGCCAAAGTCAGAGTGGTTTCCTTAAGTGGAAATATTGTTTGACAAATTTGTTGGAATTCTTTGAGGAAATAACACGCAAGCTAGACAAAGGAGAGCCAATGGATATTGTTTATTTAGATTTTCAGAGGGCCTTTGAGCCTTTGACAAGGTTCAAAGGTTCATTTATTATCAAAGAGTACAATTCTGAAATTCTTCTCCAGATAGCCACGAAACCAAGAAAGAAAAGAATGGCAAGAAAATCTGAACAAAAATGAAACAGGCTCATTGATTCCCAAATCCCTCTTATCCTGCACACAAAAAAAACTAGAAAGATCAGGTGAAAAACACAGAACATAAAAAAACTATAAGACTGAAAGAAAGTCCGTAGTCCTAGTCCATATCCAAATGCAGAAAACCTGGGTACCATTCTTCAGCAGGCCACAAAGGCTTTCCTCTCTGGCAGCAGAGCGATCAAAAGGCAGGCAGCCAATGCTCATTTTCCGAATTCGCCTCGATGTTTCAATCTCCCTCATTGCCTTAATTGGCAAACAATGGAAGCTTTAATTGGCGAAATGGACCCATCCCACGGTCTTCTCACCACAAGATTCACACATGCTTCCTCTGCCCTCCGGGATCCTCTCGGAGACTGCAGAGCACTGAAACACCCAAACGATCTCCAAACTGTAAATCACAGGCTCCAACAGTTCCAGATTCACATTCAAAATGAAAAAACAAGCATAAAAGACATAAAAATAAGTTTTCAAAATGGTTTCATGATCTATCCAGAAGATGCTGACTGAAGGAGCATTGTACACAGGTGCCACCTTGACCTGAAGGTGCCACACATGAGGCTGCTAACAAGATAAGAGCCCATGGTATTATAGGAAAGGTACTAGCATGGATAGAAGATTGCCTGACTGACAGAAGGCAAAGAGTGGGAATAAAGGGGGTCTTTTCTGGTTGGCTACCGGTGACTAATTGTGTTCCACGGGGCTCAGTGTTGAGACTGCTTCTCTCCATGTTATGTGTTGATCATTTGGATGAAGGAATCGATGGCTTTGTGGCCAAGTTTACAGACAATTCAAAGATAGGTGAAGGGTCATGTAGAGTAGATGAAGCAGAAGAACTTAGACAGATTGGGAGAATGGGCAGAGAAGTAGCACATGGAATATAGTTTAGAGAAGTGCATGGTCATGTTCTTTGTTAGAAGGAATAAAGGTATGGAATATATCCTGAATAAAGAGAAAATTCAAAAATCACAGGTGCAAAGTGACTTGTGAGTCCTCATGCAGGATTCCCTCTAGATTAATTAGCAGGTTGAGTCTGCAGTGAGGAAGGCAAATGATATGTTAGCATTCATTTACTAGAATACAAAAGCAAGGATATAATGCTGAATCTTTATGTGACGTTTGTCAGACAGCACTTGGAGTATCGCGAGTTGTTTTGGGCCCCTTATCTAAGAAAGGATGTGCTGGTATTGAAGATGGTCCAGAGGAATGATCGCAGTAATGAAAAGGTTATGATATGAGGAGCATTTGATGGCTCCATACCTGTACTTGCACTTGCTGGAGTTTAGAAGAACGACAGGGATATCTCATTGAAACCTAACACTGGATGTAGAAAGGATGTTTCCTATAGTGGGGGAGTCTAGGACCGGAGGGCACAGACTCAGAATAGAAGAACATCCATTTTGGATGAGGAAAAAATTTATTTAGCCAGAGGGTGGTGAATCTGTGGATTTCATTGCAACAAATGGCTATGCAGGCCAAGTCAGTGGGTATATTTAAGATGGAGGTTGATGGGTTGTTGATTAGTCAGGGCATCAAAGGACACAGTTGAAAAGGCAGGAAAATGGGGTTGAGAGGGATTATAAATTATTCATGATGGAATGGTAGAGCAGACTTATTGGGCTGAATAGCCTAATTCTGCTCTTTTCTTATGGTCTATGCTGACCCTCAGGGAATGGATCTGGTGAAGTAATATTGGGAAGTAAAAATTGACAAAGATGTGGAACAAGGGGAGGACCTTAAAATCATCACTGCACTCAGAAAAATGATGCTATTAGGAGTGAAGATGGGCTTGTCCACTAGATTAGATGGCTGTATTCTTGGGCTTTAATACAAGTAGAGTCATAAATAAAGGATACTTTGGTTGTGATGCTGCAAAATCCCCAAAATCTGGTAGGATATCTGTCAGGACACTGGAGCAGGGATCCAATTGCAGACCCAGTACCGTGCACACAGTGACATTAATTGAGTAAAAAATCCCAAAGTGTGAACAAAGTTGGTGTCAAAATTCAGGCAGAGATCAAAACATCCAAAGAAATCCAAAAACCAGAATTGGGAAACAGGCAGAGTCAATATTCAGACAGATAGAGTACAGATACAAATACTGGACAGACTCAGGAAAACTTATTGGCATAATCTGGCAACAAACAGCTGAAACACAGGACTGAAATACACTGAGCAATAAACAGAGAGGCAGGTGATAGGTGGAGCACAATGAGACACAGGTGACAGCAATACAGGTAATAATGAGAAACAGATGAGAGACGGAGTACTCAGTAATACAGAGGCCAGAGTAGAGCAAGAATGGAGACAGGAGCACATGGCAATACAAAACCACAGACTGACAGCTAGGGGGAAACAAACAAAAGGACAGAGCTCAAATGGAGGTACTGACAATACCATAGATGTAAAACTGCAAATGTAATAATCCTACTCAAGTCAGTAAAGAAAAAAGTAAACTAAAGGCTTGGTCATTGATATCTGCATTGGAAATATGTTGGAAATGATTTTTATATGAAGTCATGTTTGGATATTTAGGAAATTGCATCAAAAACAAGATAAACAGCATAAGATAAATGGTGTATGACTGAGGTGCAACAAAGTTCAATGCTGGGGCCACAACGACAGTATACACATTCTAAGTTAATGAGTTAGTTGAAGAGTACAGACTTATTTTTACAAGAGCTGCCATTAGTGAGGGCCTCATCAGTCAGAGTTGACCATGGATGTTTTGTCCTACCTGTCTAGATATGCAAGTTTGGGTAGTATGATATGAGGAGTAAGCTGTTGCCCATGTATCAAGCTCCCCTTCTCCACACATCTGATTAAACTAAAGGAACAGCAGAGATCAACACAGTTTAGCACCAGCAGCATCACAGGAGTTGTCAATCAACATTGAACTCAATGTAGGACTGCCTCAGGGACTCCAGCTCCGGATCTTTCCCTCAGGGTTTACTCCCGAATCCTCCCCCATGAATGGGTATGGCCGCAAGGCAGCGGAGGTTTGAGATCAGAGATTTCCTTCTCCTAGATGAGCTGCCAACCATGGTTAACGAGCCCCATCTGTCATCAGTACAGAGCTAAATGGGAAAGTAAGTTTGACAGCTGGCACAGAGTGTAATAAGAGTCATATGAAGGTTAAGTGAGAGTGAAACGTAGCAGATGGAGAATATTGTGGGGTAATGTAAGGTTACCTATCTTCATCGGAAGATCAGAACTGCAGTAAATTGTTTAAATTGAGCGACACAGAAGGCAAATGGAATGTTGCCCTTAAAGCAAAGGATATAAAGTGGAGATGCCATGCTACATCTGTACAGTGTACTGATGAGACCACTCCTGGAATACTGTATATAGTTTTAATAACCTCATGTAAAGAACGATATACTTGCACTAAAGGCAGTTCAGACAAGATTTCCTAGCTTGATTCTTGGGATGAATGGGTTGTATTATAAGATAAATGTCAAGCAGATTAGGCCTATACTACCAGGATTAGAAGAATGAGTGATGAATTTAATGAAAAATGGAAGAGTTTGAGGGGAGCTGACTTTTTAGATGCTGAGAAAATATTCCCCCTTGTATGTAGACCAGAAACTAGAAATTTCTACAGGGTACCCAACTCCCGCGTTGGGAAAACCAGCCCATTCTCTCTGCACCAGTTTTAATCAAATGTAAGCACAGCATTTACATTCAAAATACAGTGGATTCTGGTTAACTGGGCCATCAGTTAATCAGGAAGCCCCTTATTTGGGACAATACTTAGAGAACAAAAACTGCTTGAGAAAATAGCTGGGATTCCCTTGGTTTACTTGGGACATTAATTGGGACAGGAGACTATTGCTGAACAGGTTCTAAGCAGCATCAGTCACGTGCACTTGTGTGGCCAGTAGATTCTGCACTGTGCTGAGAGAAAACAGTTTTTAAATAGCGACAGTTGTATGTGGTCATGTTCAAAAAGCAATCATATTTGTCACTGATAGTTGCCGAAAAATAAGCAGTGAGACAATTCAGAACTGTTGTGCTCACTGCAGTTTCAAGCATTCAGGCTTGGAGATGCCAGAAAACAGCTGCCAGTGAAAATGAAACAACTTCACTACTTCAACTAGTAAGATCTTCGTAGTCCCTTGGTATCGACAATCATCTTAAATGTTGCAATTAAAATGAAGATTTGGAGGATGCAATTGTCAATTGTATTGTATGAAGGCAGTCCATTATTTACAGGGATTGTGTTCATTACATACACAGGATGAATTCCTACGTCAATAGATATTAGGAATTAATACTCAGTTTTATAGTTCTGTAGTTTATTTAAATACATAATTTTTTACTCAGTTTGTCTTTGTATACCATTTTAACTATTTACATGAAGCTTTGGCAAATTAAGCCAAAATATACTGGTCCCAATGTGTCTTAATTAACTGGAATCCACTGTAATTGGAGAAATTTGCTGCAAGGAAGAAGTATTTACTAATTATTATTTATTTAAGGAGTTGGAACTGGAACTAGATGAACTCCAGATCTGAGGGGTGATAAGCAGGACATATAGAGAGATAGTTACAGTAGTTACGACCAAGGTGCAGGACATAGGAAGGGGGAATGGGTGCAGGAGCCAGTGCAGAATATCCCTGTGGCAATGCCTCTCAACAATACGTATATCATGTTGGATACTGTCGGGGGGTGAGGAGGAGGGGTGGATGACCTAACAGAGGAGAGTAACAGTGGTCGGGTCTCAGGCACCTAGTTTGCCTCTGTGACTCAGAAAGGAAGGGGGAGAGAAGAGACACACTGTGGTGATAGGGTATTCATTAGTTAAGGAAAGGGACAGGAGTTTCTGTTGGTGAGAATGAGATTCCCAGATGGAATGTTGCTTCCCGGGTGAACAGCCAGAAGTCGTGGTCCATGTAGATACCAATGACATGGGTAGGATGAGTGACAAGGTTCTGCATAGGGAGTTCAGGGAGTTAGGTGCTAAGTTAAAAGGCAGGACCTCCAGGGTTCTGATCTCAGGATTGCTACCCGTGCCACATGCTAGTGAGGCCAGAACTAGGAAGATTATACAGTTTATTATGTGGCTAAGGAGTTGGTGTAGGAGGGAGGTCATAAGGTTTTTGGCTTATTGGGCTCTTTTTCAGAGAAGATGAGATCTGTACAGAAAGGACAGTTTGCAGCTGAACTGGAGGGGTCTAATGTCCTATTGGGAAGGTTTGTTGGTGCTGCACGGTGGGGTTTAAACTAGAATTGAAGGGAGATGGGAACCAGAGTGCCAGAACAGTTCATGGAGAGGTTGTGGAGGCAGATAAGACCATAAGACATAGGAGCAGAATTAGGCCATTCAGCCCATCGAGTCTGCTCTGCTACTTCATCATGGCTGATCCCAGCTCCCACTCAACCCCATACACCTGCCTTCTTGCCATATCCTTTGATGCCCTGACCAATCAGGAAATTATCAAATTCCGCCGTAAATATACCCACGGACTTGGCCTCCACCGCAGTCTGTGGCAGAGCATTCCACAGGTTCACTACTCTCTGGCAACAAAATTCCTCCTTACCTCTGTTCTAAAAGATCACCCTTCAATTTTGAGGCTGTTCCCTTTAGTTTTGGATACCATCACCAGAGGAAACATTCTCTCCATATCCACCCTATCTAGTCCTTTCAACATTCAGTGGGTTTCAATGAAATACCTCTGCATTCTTCTAAATTCCAGTGAGTACAGGCCCAAAGCTGCCAAACACTTTTCATATGTTAACCCCCTTATTCCCAGAATCATCCTCATGAACCGCCTCTGGACTCTCTCCAATGGCAACACGTTCTTATAGCTTTTTTTTAGTTGCCTTTTGTTGGCTTTTATGCAATTCATATCTTTCCTTGTCAGCCATGGTTGGCTATCCCTGCCGTATAAAAACTTCTATTATGATCACTGCCTCCTAAGGTTTCCTTTATATTAAGCTCCCCAATAAGATCTGGGTTATTCCACAACAACCAATTTGCCAAGTAGGCTCAAAGACAAGCTGCTCAAAAAAAGCCATCTTGTAAAAAAGTATGGTCATACAGGTTGGTAGAAGAAATGAAAAGGTTGACTATTTTCTAATTGGAGAGAAAATACAAAATAAAACTGAAGTGCAAAGGGACTTGGGAGTGCTTGTGCAGGATTCCCTAAAGGTTAATTTGCAGGTTGAATTTGTGGTGAGGAAAGTAAATGCAATGTTAGCATTCATTCAAGAGGTCCAGAGTATAAAAGCAAGGATATAATATTGAGACTGTATAAGCACCGGCGAGGGCTCATTTGGAGTATTGTGTGCTGTTTTGGGCCCCTCATCTTAGAAAGGATCCACTGAAACTGGAAAGGGTTCAAAGGAAGTTCACAAAAATGATTCCAGGATTAAATTGCTTGTCGTATGAAGAGCATTTGATGGCTCTGGGCCTGTATTCATGGAAATTCAGAAGAAAGAGGGGTGACCTCATTGAAACCTATCAAAAGGTGAAAGGCTTTGATAGAGTGGATGTGGAGAGGATATTTCCTATGGTGGGAGAGTCTAAGACCAGAGGACACAGCCTCAGAATAGAGGGGTGTCCTTTTAGAATGGAGAACAGGAGGAATTTCTTTCATCAGAAAGTTGTGAATCTGTGTAATTCTATGCCACAGGCAGCTGTGGAGGCCAAATATTTATGTATATTTAAAGCAGAAATTGATAGATACTTGATTGGTCAGGGCATGATGGCTTACGGGGAGAAGACAGGAGATTGGGGCTGAGAGGAAAATTGGATCAGCCATGCAGAAATAGCGGAGCAGACTTGATGGGCAAATGGCCCAATTCTGCTCCTATAGCTTATGGTCTCATGGTCTTGTGGTTTTAATGTTTTAATGTTTTTAACTGGTGTCAAATCTAAAAATAGTATTTTACTTCTAATATCTTTTTCTTATATTTAATGTGTCACTGAGTATTTATGAAAGTTTTGGACAGCCACTAACAGGAGGGGTGGGGCCAAACTGCATATTCAAACTTTTCAATAAATGTAGCTGGCTGGCTGTGTTTAGACAGCTCCAACATGGTATTCAGCCATGCCAAAGTGCTGAGAGCCAGGCCATGTTGAGAGCCATGCTAGAGCTAGCAATGTGGGCCAAATGTAGGCAACTGACAACTTCTGGGTAACAGAAGATCTCACCCTTCTTTAGAAATACAGGAAATTATCCGAAACCTCTTCAACTGAGCCCATCTGAACTGACATTAGCTAAGGTTTAGTAAGTTACATTGTTTAAAGTCTGATTAGTAATCATTTTCTTCTTTTTTAGATACTTACTAGATTACTTATGACATTAGCTAGTCTGCTGCACTATGATAAACCGCACTGAATGGGAACAACTTTACTCCCAAGCCAGAGATGGTCTCCCAACCATAAAAGATTTTATTCATCAGTGTTTTCCCACCAGAGTTGTCTTGTTTAATTGTGATGATATTTGAACAGCCATGCCAGATGTTTTGTTAATCTCCACATACAGGCAATAAAAAACTATCCTCTCCCTGACTTGAATTTTTCTCTTTCCGCATTATATCCAATTCAATAACAAGAGCTATCAAGTTTTGTGTAGAATACAATTTTATTTTATTTTGACATACTACCTTTTTAAATTGAACATACTAAGAAAGTATGATGCAGATACTTACATATTTTACAACTTCTGACTGTGTGGTCTGAATAAACATGTTTGAAAACCGCATACAAAGCCATCAAATTTATGGATTAGAGAGCTCTAAATATTTTTCTACATTCTAATGCACCCAGCACCTCTCCCAATAGATTTTAACTTTGTACAATGCTCTAAGATAAATGAAAATAAATTGGCACCTTTTTCTATTTTAATTCGCCAGAGTTCAATTTGGAGAGAGCTGTCAAGCAACTGCTGCCTTGCCATCAATTGTTTCAAAAGGTGGCACAAATTCAGCTCCGTCTTTCACTGTTTGAAGTGGAGAACTCAATACGTCTGTAAACACTTCCAACAACCATTAGGGATAAGAGGATTACAGATCCAGAGTCTGAATAATTCTGCACTCAATACTCTGAAGCACACCAAGAGTCTACCGATGAAAATTTAAATTCGTCATTCTGAAGAGGATTTAATAAGTCAAAACATTCACATGAAATAATCGTAATGCAGTCCACTTTTGATTCAAAAGATGTGAGAACAGGCATTTTCCCAGAGAAAAGAAACACATTCATGGGATGTGTGACTTCAAGGAAGTTGCTGTTTTTTCTTAGCTTTGAATATCAGATTGATAAGTGCATATATGAGATATATAATCGAGGAGATCTTTGAAGTCAGCAGCAGGCTCTCTTTACTTTGGAAAGATGCCAGGACCAGTTGGCCAAATGTATATAAATGGAATTCTTCCAAAGAAGTAAACACAAGATTCCCAGCATTATCCTGGGTTTGATCAATACACAAAATTCCCATTTCTCAAACTGAATTTTACTTCTTAATTTAAAAGCTCATAATAGCACATATCAAAAGTTCCATTGCTGCCACACTGGACACTCACCAATATGCTTATCGACAGAACCACTCTGTGACAGATCTGTCGTAGCATCTGGCTCTGACACACCTGGAAAACAAGGACACTTATATTAGAATGCTGTTTCTGGATTCTGTTTTGGCATTCAGCACTATTGTCCAACAGAGTTTGGTGAACAAACTCCTACTCCTCAATCTAAATACAACACAGTGCAACCAGGTGTTTGATTTCCTAATTAACAGACCTCAGATAAACAGGATGTATAACTGCTCCTCCATCCCCATCATCCTCAACACAGGTGCCCCCCCCCCCCCAGGGCTGTGTGCTAAGCCTATTCCTCACACACAACTGCATGGCCAAGCACCCGAGCAACTACATCATCAAGTTTGTCAATGACAAGACAGTGGTGGGGCTCATCGCCAACAACGATGAGATGATCTACAGAGAAGAGATGGACCAGCTCGAGGCCTAGTGTCAGGGAAATAACCTCTTCCTTAATGCCAAAAAGACAAAGGAGATGTTTATTGACTTCAAGCAGTTTCAAACTTGTGGAAGTGCACATCTCACACAACCTCTCATGGCCCCAGAACAAATCCTACAGTCAGGAAAGCTCATCAATGTCTCTGCTTTCTGAGGACACTGAAGAGAGCTGGACTGTCCACGTCCAAACATATCCTTCAACAGATGCTCATTAGAAGGCATCCTAATAAGCTACATCACTGCTTGGTATGGAAACTGCACTGCAACAGGCAGGAAATGGGTACAATTGGTAGTCAAAAACTGGCAATGCGTCACCAGCACCAGCTAACCCGCCATCAAGGACATGGACAATGAAAGATATTGGATTAGGGCCAGTAACATCATCAAAGATCCCACTCTACCCCACCCCCACCCCCACTCATAGATTGTCTGTCCCATGCCCACTGAGGAGAGGCTACGTAGTGTCCACGCAAGGACCACCATACTCAAAAGCAGTAACTTTCTCTAAGCAGTAACGCTGATCAACACCTCCACCTATTCACCCCACCACTACTTTATTATTTTCTGATAGTCGGCTTACTAACAACCTAGTGTCACTTTATGGAAAGCGGCCAGTGAAGGAGTGGAGCTTTGAGGCTTTGACTCAGGAGGCTTCAACGAGAAGAGGTGGAGAACGAGCTTGTTCCCAATTAGTCTTTATAATGCCTCCTGAGACGGTGATGTGCCTTTCATATGAGATGTGGCAATCGTGGGGGAGCTCCCCTCTCTCGCAGAGTCACATCTGCCAGAAGTGCATGCAGCTGGGCGGTCTGGAAGACCATGTTAGGAGTCTGGAGCAGCAGCTGGATGAACTTAGACTCATATGGGAGAATGAGGCGGTCATAGATGAGAGTAACATGGAGATAGTCACACCTAGGCTGCCAGAAGCAGGTCGTTGAGTGACAGTCAGAGGGGGAAAGCGAAGATGAGTAGACAGGTAGTGCAGACCACCCCCGTAGCCATTCTCCTGAATAATAAGTTTACCATCCTGGATACTGTTGGCGGGGACGACCGACCAGGTGTGAGCCACGGTGGCAGGTCCTCTGGCACTGAGTCTGACCCTGTGGTGCAGAAGGGTGGGACGGAGGAGAGGAGAGCTGTCGTCATTGGAGACTCTATAGTCAGGGGAGCAGACAGGAGATTTTGTGGATATGAGAAGGACACCCACATGGTTTGTTGCCTCCTGGGTGCCAGGGTCAGGGATGTCTCTGACCAGGTGCACGACATCCTGGTACGAGAGGGAAAGCAACCAGAAGTCGTGATACATGTTGGCACCAACGACATAGGCAGGAAGAAGGATGAGGTCCTGAAGTGTGAGCTTAGGGAACTAGGCGGAAGGCTGAAGAACAGGACCTCAAGGGTGACATTTTCAGGATTGCTGCCAGTGCTACATGACAGTGATGGTAAGAATTGGAGGAGATGGCAGTTGAATGTATGGTTGAGGACTTGGTGCAGGGGGCAGGGTTTTAGATTTTTGGATCATTGGGATCTCTTCTGGGGAAGGTGGGACCTGTACAGATTGGATGGGTTGCACCTAAGCTCGAGGGGGAGCAATATCCTTGCAGGTAGGTTTGCTAGCATGGTTCGGGAAGGTTTAAACTAATTTGCGAGGGGGATGGGACCCAGAGCGATAGAGCAGTGAAAGAAGTGCATGGAGTAAAGCCAGATCTAACATACAGAGAGGCTTTGAGGAAAGAGAAGCAGAATAAAGGGTGTAAAGGTAGGAAGGTAGAAGGGCTAAAGTGTGTGTACTTTTTTAGATTATGAAGACACGTAGCCCTCTTTCATTGTCATTTAGTACTGCATGCATTAAGAAATGATACAATATTTTCTCCAGTGTGATATCACAAAACACAGGACAAACCAAGACTGAAAAAACTGACAAAACCACATAATTATAACATATAGTTACAACAGTGCAACAATACCATAACTTGAGGAAGAAATCCATGTGCACAGTAAGAGTTCAAAGCAAGAAGCAAGAATACTTCAATGCAAGAGGCATCAGGAACAAAGGTGATGAACTGAGAGCTGGGATACATACATGGAATTATGATGTAGTGGCCATTACAGAGACTTGGCTGGCACCAGGGCAGGAATGGATTCTTAATATTCCTGGATTTCAGTGCTTTAAAAGGGATGGGGTGGAAGGGGAGGAGGGGAAGCATTACTGGTCAGGGATACTATTACAGCTACAGAAAGGGTGGGTAATATAGCAGGATCCTCTTTTGAGTTAGTATGGGTGGAAGTCAGGAACAGGAAGGGAGCAGTTACTCTATTGGGAGTATTCTATAGGCCCCCTGGTAGCAGCAGAGATACCGAGGAGCAGATTGGAAGGCAGATTTCGGAAAGGTGCAAAAATAACAGGGTTGTTATCATGGGTGACTTTAACTTCCCTAATATTGATTGGCACCTGATTAGTTCCAAGGGTTTGGACGGGGCAGAGTTTGTTAAGTGTGTCCAGGATGGATTCCTGTCACAGTATGTTGACAGGCCAACTAAGGGCAATGCCATACTAGATCTAGTACTAGGTAATGAACCGGGTCAGGTCACAGATCTCTCAGTGGGTGAGCATCTGGGGGACAGTGACCACCACTCCCTGGCCTTTAGCATTATCATGGAAAAGGATAGAATCAGAGAGGACAGGAAAATTTTTAATTGGGGAAGGACAAATTATGAGGTTGTCAGGTTAGACCTTGCGGGTATGAATTGGGATGATGTTTTTGCAGGGAAATGTACTATGGACATGTGGTCGATTTTTAGAGATCTCTTGCAGGATATTAGGGATAAATTTGTCCCAGTGAGGAAGATAAAGAATGGTAGGGAGAAGGAACCATGGGTGACAAGTGAGGTGGAAAATCTAGTCAGGTAGAAGAAGGCAGCATACGTGAGGTTTAGGAAGCAAGGATCAGATGGGTCTATTGAGGAATATAGGGTGGCAAGAAAGGACTTTAAGAAGGGGGCATGAGAAGGCCTTGGCAAGTAGGGTAAAGGAAAACCCCAAGGCATTCTTCAGTTTTGTGAAGAACAAAAGGATGACAGGATTGAAGGTAGGACCGTTTAGAGATAAAGGTGGGAAGATGAACCTGGAGGCTGTGGAAGTGAACGAGGTCTTCAATGAATACTTCTCTTCGGTATTCACCAATGAGAGGGAACTTGATGATGGTTAGGACAATATGAGTGAGGTTGATGTTCCGGAGCATGTTGATATTAAGGGAGAGGAGGTGTTGGAATTATTAAAATACATTCGGATGGATAAGTCCCCAGGGCCTGACGGAATATTCCCCAGGCTGCTCCACGAGGTGAGGGAAGAGATTGCTGAGCCTCTGGCTGGGATCTTTATGTCCTCATTGTCTACGGGAATGGTACTGGAGGATTGGAGGGAGGCAAATGTTATCCCCTTGTTCAAAAAAGGTAGTAGGGATAACTCGGGTAATTATAGACCAGTGAGCCTTATGTCTGTGTTGGGAAAGCTGTTGGAAAAGATTCTTAGAGATAGGATCTATGGGCATTTAGAGAATCATGGTCTGATCAGGGACAGTCAGCATGGCTTTGTGAAGGGCAGATCGTGTCTAACAAGCCTGATAGAGTTCTTTGAGGAGGTGACCAGGCATATAGATGAGGGTAGTGCAGTGGATGTGATCTATATGGATTTCAGTAAGGCATTTGAGAAGGTTCCACATGGTAGGCTGATTCAGAAAATCAGAAGGCATGGGATCCAGGGAAGTTTGGCCAGGTGGATTCAGAATCGGCTTGCCTGCAGAAGGCAGAGGGTGGTGGTGGAGGGAGTACATTTAGATTGGAGGACTGTGACTAGTGGTGTCCCACAAGGATCTGTTCTGGGACCTCTACTTTTCGTGATTTTTATTAACGACCTAGATGTGGGGGTAGAAGGGTGGGTTGGCAAGTTTGCAGATGACACAAAGGTTGGTGGTGTTGTAGATAGTGTAGAGGATTGTTAAATATTGCAGAGAGACATTGATAGGATGCAGAAGTGGGCTGAGAAGTGGCAGATGGAGTTCAACCCGGAGAAGTGTGAGGTGGTACACTTTGGAAGGACAAACTCCAAGGCAGAGTACAAAGTAAACGGCAGGATACTTGGTAGTGTGGAGGAGCAGAGGGATCTGGGGGTACATGTCCACAGATCCCTGAAAATTGCCTCACAGGTAGATAGGGTAGTTAAGGAAGCTTATGGGGTGTTAGCTTTCATAAGTCGAGGGATAGAGTTTAAGAGTCGCGATGTAATGATGCAGCTCTATAAAACTCTGGTTAGGCCACACTTGGAGTACTATGTCCAGTTCTGGTCACCTCTCCAGTTCTGGTCACCTCACTTTAGGAAGGATCTGGAGGCATTGGAAAGGGTACAGAGGAGATTTACTAGGATGCTGCCTGCTTTAGAAAGTACAGATTATGATCAGAGTTTAAGGGAGCTAGGGCTTTACTCTTTGGAGAGAAGGAGGATAAGAGGAAACATGATAGAGTTATACAAGATATTAAGAGGAATAGGTAGAGTAGATAGCCAGCACCTCTTCCCCAGGGCACCACTGCTCAATACAAGGGGACATGGCTTTAGGGTAAGGGGTGGGAATTTCAAGGGGGATATTAGAGGAAGGTTTTTTACTCAGTGAGTGGTTGGTACGTGGAATATACTGCCTGAGTCAGTGGTGGAGGCAGATACACTAGTGAAATTTAAGACACTACTAGACAGGTATATGGAGGAATTTAAGGTGGGCGGATATATGGGAGGCAGGGTTTGAGGGTCGGCACAACAATGTGGGCCAAAGGGCCTGTACTGTGCTGTACTGTTCTATGTTCTATGTTTATGGGCATACAATACAATTAATATATGTATATAAACTGTATTATGTATTCATATTTGTTGTTTTTATTATCATTATTTGTGTTTTTGTGTTACACTGAATTCAGATTAACAATTATTTTCTTCTTCTTTACACTTGAATACAACATGTGACATTAAACAACCTTGAATCTTTAATTTTATACACGAAACACTAGAGTTTGCGAAAATCTAGAAACATCTCAAATAATCAAGTTCATGAGTTTCTTAGATCTAAGAAATCACATGACTGGGTCTTGTAAAAGTTTTAGAAATGTTTATTTTGTGCTTTTAATTTCTGTGCTCCCCTTTCTATTGGAAATGGAATTAAAAGCTCATGATATCCGGAGCTTGGTGCGGTCTCCAGCCTCCAACCTGATGGCATGAACACGGTCTCCTCTACTGTCACAATGAGGCCAGGTTGGAGGGGCAACACCTAATAATCTCTCTGGGTAGCCTCCAACCTGATGGCATGAACGTCAATTCCTTGACTTCCGGTAATGCCCCCCCCCGCCTCCTTCACCATTCCCCGTTTCCTTTTTTCTCTCTTGCTTTATCTCCTTACCTGCCTATCACCTCCCTCTGGTGCTCTTCCCTTTTTCCTTCTTCCACATCCTTCTGTCCTCTGCTATCAGATTCCCCCTTCTCCAGTCCTGGATCTCTTTCACTTCCCAGCTTTTTACATCACCCCACCTCACCTCCTGGTTTCACCTATCACCTTGTGTTTCTTACTCTCCTCCTCCCACCTTCTAACTCTGACTCCTCGTCTTTTTCTCTCTAGTCCCAATGAAGGGTCTCGGCCTGAACCATTGACTATACTCTTTTCCATAGATGCTGCCTGGCCTACTGAGTTCCTCCAGCATTTTGTGTGTGTTGCTTGGATTTCCAGCATCAGAAGAATTTTTCTTGTTTATGCCTTCCAGGTGTTTTATCAACCTACGGTGGCCCCTGAGTATACGCTCAATGAGAAAGAGGAAGGAGGAACTGAAGAGAGAAGAGTATCTAGTTTAAAGGTGAGGGGCAGTTGAGAAATGAATAATGAGGATAGGAGGGTAGTGTGAGGCCTGCTCAGACAGACACCTCCCAGTCTCCACAGGAGTCACCTGCTACTCATTTTCAACTCATCGCCTGCAGACTGTCTAAACCCAGCTCTTATTCACAGTCATTTGTTCACCCATCGAACCAGCCAGACTCAGCCAGTTGCTCTTAGCCTTCAGTTACCTTGTTGCCTGTGGTGTTTAGTATCTGTTCTCTCTTGTTTAGTGCTCTTTCATAGTTCATTATTTTTGCAGTCAATTATTAAAATTATGACTCACTGCTAAATCTTCTCTGGTGCTCTGCTTTTGGGTTAAGTCTCCTCTACAGTTCATGACAGTATTGTTGGACTGACAATTGAATCAGCAGAGTACACTCCCCTAAAGGAAGTCATCCATCAACAGGATCACGCAATCCCAAATTAGCAGGAGACCAATGATCATCTGCTGGCCAATCTCAACCATCTCTCTCCACCTCGATACAACAATCCCACACCCAGTCAACCTCCTCCATCAGAGGCCTGGGTCCAGTGCCCAAGTGCTTCATTGGATCCCCAAGCCAATGTTGCAACTCCCTGTCCCAGTGCGTCTTACACTTGGAGCTCCAGCCATCTCTGTATTTTACAGACCAAGCCAAGATTACCTTTGTCATCTCTCTCCTGCCTGGGCAAAATCTGACCTGTGCTGCCTCTAACTGGGACAATAAAACCACCTTGTGCAATCAATATGAAGAATCACCACTGAGCTATGCTGGGTTTTCAACTATCCTGGAAGTGGAGAGAGGTTAAAGGATCAGATACTTCACCGGTATCAAGGCTCATGCTTGGTTCAGTGCTGGATTGCTCCGTGGATTTCAGGATTTGCATGGCAGAGTGCGACCTCAGTATGGAAGTGCTGCTGGCCCATTACCATCACAGCCTCTGAGAGCGCTTGAAAGACAAGCTGTCTACTCAGAATATGCCCACCAATCTTGAAAGACTCATCACTCTGGGTCCTCCGAATTGACAATCATGTAATGGAATGACCTTCCAGACGCAAGCCAGAACCCCAATTCCGTTCCAAGAACGTTTCAGGCTGCAGGATCTGCATCATCAGCGTTTCCAGAATCCATGCACCCTGCAACATCAGCTGTCTTCACCCCGTGGAGACGGTAAAAGCTCTGAACCTCACCAAATTCCCACAGGAATACCACAGCTTTGCCATTGCCTTGAGTAATAAGGAAACCAGCACCCTGCTGCCTCACAGACCACACGACTGCGCAACCAACCTCCTTCCAGGCACCACCCCTCCCCAGGGTTGTCTGCCAGAATGACTACATCACTGAAGCACTACAGCATGGATTCATGGGACCATCCCAGTCCCCAGGCAGTGCAGGATTGTTCTTTGTTAAAGGAATATCAGTATAGAACCTGGTTTAATATCACTGGCATATTTCATGAAATTGGGTAACTTTATGGCAGCAGTACAATGAAATATATGAGAAATAAATATAGAGAAATAAGCTGAGTTACATTTAGTGTATGTGTATATATAACAGTTAAACTTAAATAAGTAGTGGAAAAAAACTCAGAAATTAAAAAAAGTAGTGAGGTAATGTTCATGTGTTCAATGTCTATTTAGAAATCAGATGGCAGAGGGGAAGGAGCTGTGCCAGAATCACTTCTGCACCTCATTCCCGACAGTAACAGTGTGCCTTCAGGATTCTGCACCTCTTTCCTAATGGTAAAAGTGTGAAGAGGGCATGTCCTGGGTGGTGGGGAACTTTAATGATAGGTGCTGCTTTCCAAAGACACCAGTCCGTGAAGATGTCTTGGTACCCGTGATGGAGTTGACCAATTTTACAAGTTTCTGCAACTTATTTTGAGCTTATGTAGTAGCCCCCCACCATCCGGGAATGAGAGGGTTAACATATGAGGAACGTTTGTCCGCTCTTGGACTGTATTCCTTGGAGTTTAGAAGAATGAGGGGAGACCTCATAGAAACATTTCGAATGTTGAAAGGCATGGACAGAGTGGATGTGGCAAAGTTGTTTCCCATGATGGGGGAGTCTAGTACGAGAGGGCATGACTTAAGGGTTGAAGGGCGCCCATTCAGAACAGAAATGCAAAGAAATTTTTTTAGTCAGACGGTGGTGAATCTATGGAATTTGTTGCCACGGGCGGCAGTGGAGGCCAAGTCATTGGGTGTATTTAAGGCAGAGATTGATAGGTAGCTGAGCAGCCAGGGCATCAAAGGTTATGGTGAGAGGGCGGGGGAGTGGGACTAAATGGGAGAATGGATCAGCTCATGATAAAATGGCGGAGCAGACTCGATGGGCTGAATGGCCGACTTCTGCTCCTTTGTCTTATGGTCTTATACCAGACTGATGCAACCACTCAGAATGCTCTCCACAGTACATTTGTAGAGGTTACCGAGTCAACAAACCAAATCTCCTCCAACTCCTAATGAAATATAACCTCCGCCTTGCCTTCTTTATTGCAGTACCAATATTTTATGTCCAGGTAAGATAGTGACACCCAGGAACTTGAAATCGCTCACTCTCTTCACTTCTGATCCCTTTATGAGGATCGGTTTGTGTTCCCTTGTCCTACCCTTTCTGAAGCCCACAATCAGCTCTTTGGTCTTGCTGACATTGAGTGCAAGGTTGTTGCTGTGACATCACTCAATTAACCAGTATATCTTGTTGTTGCACCGCCTTTCATCACCATCTGAAATTCTGCCAACGATAGTTATATCATCAGCAAATTTATTCATAACATTTGAGCTATGCCTAACCTCACAGTCATGGGTGAAGAGAGAGTAGAGCTGTGGGATATGCTGCGATGGGGATCTTCGTCCCTGCCTCGACTACGGTAGACCAAAAATATCAACATTAGAAAACGCTACCCTCACCCCTTGATAGATAGCAGATATGAAACACCACAGGGCCCAGATCTTCACCACACAGGATCTACAGATCAAGTACAACCTTATCTGCATCCATCAGGGACATGAGTGGACAACAGCATTCATAACACCCACTGGCCACATGGATATTTGGTGATGCTTTTTGGACCTTCCAGGTCCAGCCATTTTCCAAGCCTTTATCAATGAGATCCTCCAAGACATGCTATACAGGTTCATCTACCTCAATGTCATCCCCAGTTTATCCAAGGACCCCCAAGACCCTGACTGTCATTTATATTCAGTCCTTCAGCATCTCCTTGAACACTGACTGTACTGTAAGCTAGAGAAATGCCAATTCCACACCCTAGTCTTTTCGTTTCTGGGTTAGGTCCTTTCACCCCAAAGGCATAACCATGGACCTAGAAAAGGTGCATGCCATCGTTGCATGGCTCTCATCATGCTTCCTTAAATAGCTACAGTGCTTCTTGACCTTCTCCAAATTCTATTCCCATTTCATCTGAGACTACAGCCAAATAACTGCTCCTCCCACCTTCCTCACAAAAACACCTATCTCACGGATAACCTGGTCTGTTGCCATGGGCCATGCTGTCAAGGAGAACAAGAGTTGCTTCACAACTGCTCCCATTCTCTGCGATCCAAACCCATCTGGACCTTTTACGGTAAAGGTGGACACATCTGGCATGGGCACCTGAACTATCCTCTCCCAATGAGAACTAGACAGGATGACCCACCCTTGTGTCTTCTTCTTGTGCAGGTTCAACTCTACACAGTGCTGTTATAGAGTAGGAGACAAGGAACTACTCGCATTAAGTGGGCCTTGGAGAGATGGAGACATTGGCTGATGAGAAACCCTGAGTCCTTCCTGATCTGTATTGACCACTAGATCCTCGTATCCATACAACAGACCTGCCCCCCCCCCACAAACTCAATCCACATCAAGCTTGTTGGGCCCTCTTCTTCGAGCAATTCAACTTCACCATCTCCGACTGACTCAGCTCCAATAGCTACTGAGCTGCCACAGAAATTGACACTCAGCCCATCATTCCATCTTCCCAGATCCTTCCTTAATTGTCTGGAACTTTAAGAACCAGATGTGCCAGGCCCTCCAACACAAACCTGCTCTGACCAACACCTCTGACTACATGCATACAGTTGCATGTGCCAGTGGCTGTGCACTCTGAGTCACTCCAGTGGGCTCTCTCCTCACCCCTCTCGGTCATCCAGGTGCACAATGGACTCAGGATTTTCTGCAATGCTGATTCTCGTGGCCAAACATGATCGCGGATGTACATCAGTTCATTGCTGTCCAACCTCAAAGTGCCCAGCCCGGTTCTTCAAACCAGTGGCCCTCTAGGCTCCTGCAGCACCTACTGGTCCCTTGATGTCATAGTCCCACATCGCCATGGATTTCATCATGGGTTTGCCACCTTCTGTATGGCCACAGTGACCATGACAGTGGTGCACCAGTTGTCCATGGTGGTCCACTCTATTGCCCTTCCCTAACTTCTGTCAGCCGCTGAGACAGTGGACCTGGTTCTCCAACATTTAGTTTGCCTCCACAGCTTCCCCAGGACATTGTGTCAAACCTGGGCCCACAATTCATCTCCAGCTTTTGGTGAGCCTTCTGCTCCCTCCCCCATACCTCAGTCAGCTTGTCCTCTGGTTATCATCCACAGACCAATGGTCAGTCAGAAAGAGCCAATCAGTAAATGGATATGTTTCTGCGATGCTTTGCTGCCTCTAACCCTTCCATGTGGAAGAAGTATCAGCTCTACGTGGACCTGCCCCTCAATCTCCATACCTCTTCTGCAATGGACATGTCACCCTTTGAAATGCTTCCTGCCTACAAACCCTTGTTGTTCCCTGCGGAGAAGCCAACGGGGAGGTCCCATCCAACAGGGCCCTGGTTTGCCAATGCTAGAATGCTTGGAAGAAGGCACAGATGGACATCCTAATGCTAACCTTCCCTACTGCCACCAAGCTAACTGCTGTTGGCACCCAGCCAGACTACTACAGCCTGGGCACCATGCCTGGCTGCCCACCCAAGATCTGCCCCTGTGCACTGACTCCCACAAGCTCTCACCCTGGTCCATTGAACCCTTGAAGATTATCCATCACATCGGCCCAGTCACTTACCGGCTATAGCTACCACCACCCCTCAGGATCACACCTCCTTTCCATGTGTTTGGCCTCAAGCCCACTGTCCATCGTCAGTACCTGATTGACTGGTAAGGTTACAGCCCAGAGAGGAGGTTTTGAATGCCATGCAGTTCCATCTTAGTTCCATCGTATATTGAGGAGTTTTACTATATACATGCAGATTGTCCTGGGCCAGCTGTAGGAGAGGGATTTCTGCATGTGCAGACACCTCCGAGTCTCTGTCTGTCTGTCTGTCTGTATCTTGTTTTACGGCGGTTGGCATCCAGCACCTCCTAGTCTCCACCCAGCTAACAGGAGTCACCTGCCACTCATTTCTACTTTATCACTGCAGCCTATTTAAACCCAGCTCTTATCCACAGTTCTTTGTTCACTCATCGAAGCAGTGGGACTCAATCAGTTGCTCCTAGCCTTCGATTATCTTGTTGCCATGATGAGTTAAATATCTGTTCTCTCATGTTTTTTTTTGCTTCCCCCCCCCCCCACCGTTCCTTGAAACTTTGTGCACATGGTTCCTCTTTGAGATAGTGCAGATGAAGCACAGCCATGTCTTGTTGGTAACAAACAAAACTGCTAACTGCTTCATTAATTACACTTTTTCTGGTAAAGAGTCACTGCAATCCATAACCTGTAACTTCCCTTTCAGAGCTGATTTTTCAGACCACCTGTATGACTTGGCATTTTTGCAGTGTGACCTGAAGCCTTGAAGGTGCAGGATGGTTGCAATGTGACATGTAAGGGTCAAATTGAGGCGGCGAAGCCCGGGTACAAGAGCAGCGAATGAGTTAATATTTGCTGCAGCAGAACTGAGATGGAGCAAGGTAAAGTTGAGGCAGCTGGGCCTGGGCCTGGGCCCGAAAGCAAGGACAGACCCAAGGTTTGATCAATTTAACCGCTGGATGAGGTACAAGCTGAGTCAAGCTGCTGGGACCCTCGCCTGAGAGCGTAGCAAAGTGACAGTGCCCTGATCTGAGAGTGAGAAACGACCTGAGGTTTGAACAATTTAAGCACTGGGTCAGGTTGAAAAGGTCAAGGTGTCTGGGCCAGAGGCAAGGGACAGCAGACATCCCACCTCTCCCGGAAGTTCCAGGAGTCGCCCGCATATTGAGAGTGGCTCCCTGATGCCCGAAAATTATATACAATATCCTGCAAATCGATTTTTTTGAGAAGGAGAGGGAGAGAGAGAGCGAGCATCCTGTTTGGTCTCTCTTTGTGCCAAGTAGACTATCAGTTTTCTTTGTGGGCGGGCTTTACAGTCGACCTCAAAAATAATGACAGTGTTGCTCACTGCACTGTTTGCAACAGTGACTTTTCTATTGCCCATGGTGGGTTAAAATGTAAAAGACATGTTGAGATGAGTTTAACAGGTGTCATTCGTTCATTAGCATAGCTAACGTTATTTAAACTAGCTGGCTAACTGCTAAGGAGCTACTCTATTGATGACACCAAACTCCCTGTAGACTTGCTTAAAGTTGTAATAGAATAAACAAGATAATATAATATAAGTACATATTTTAATGTCATATTTTCTGCATATACCCAACTTGGTTTACAGATTAGACAAAATCACTAAACAAAGTATTATATACACCCTTGGAGGTTGACCGTTGGGGGGGGGGGGGGGATGATATGGGGTTGCAGCGGGTGGGGCTGCTACCTCCCTGAAATGAGGTTTTGCAGGGAGGGATGTCTGGGACAGGCCAGTTCAGCTCACTGGTCCACAAAGTTTACTCATCTCTGCACTGAACTCAGGACATGGTCTGCAACTAGTGGACTGCGGGATCAGCTGCAGTGATGAATGGCTTCGCGGCTGTGAACTCACTTTCATGAACTTCAGTTGCTTGCTTGCTTCCATTGTTTGCACAATTTGTTTTTATTTCTGCAGACTGGGTGTTTGACAATCTATTTTTTAATGGGTTCTATTGGGTTTCTGTGTTTTCTGACTACCTGTGAGGAGATGAATCGCAAGGTTGTAGGTCGAATACCTACTTCGATAATAAATGTACTTTTGTATTTTGTTATTTTGCAGTCAATTATTAAAGTTTTTGCTCACCACTAAATTTTCTCCGCTGCTGTGCTTTTCTGTCAAGCCTCCTCTACGTCTTCTGACGGGTAGCAATAGCAGTAATCAGGTATGAATGCAAGAGTGGGAATCAAAGCTGTGCTGGAGTTGGTGAGGTGCTGACTAGTGGATAGACTTCAGAAGGCTTGGTACCAATATTGCGTCATGGAGGAAGTGGAGATGTGTTCCTGTAATCCAATTTCCGCTTATTTAACACATATATCTTTAAATGACGGTAAGCAATTCAGGATCATCTGCTAGGTCTGGTCAAAGGTTTGATGCGAGGTCATAATCTGTACTGTTACCTGATGTGCGGATAATTTCTAACGTTTTCACTTTTAATTCACATTTGCAGCATCTGCAGCTTTTCTTTAACTTTTCATTTAGGCTTCATATGCAACTAGATTTCTAAAATATAACTAATATCGGTGGTAACTGGTCTAAGGCAAAGAGTGCTGCAGAGAGGGATCTAAAATTAGCATTAAAATTTTTATTTGTTTATAAAATGGATCTATGCCTGCATTACTTTTTGACTTTGTCAGAACAGATACAATAAACATCCAGCTCATAAAAGCATTTCCTTCCTGCCTGCTGGCCCATTTAATCTTGGAAAAGTCTGTTCTTTGCCATTGACCTTCTCAGTCCTTGTGATACTAGAATTTTCATTTAAAAATATAATTATTTTATATGGTATTCTATTTCAACCAAAAGCTGAAATAGCCATGACAAATAAAAGCACTCCCTAGGTAAATTGAAATAACTAGACAAACTGCAGTTTAAACAACTTACTATAAAAAGTTTGTTTTTTGAAAAATACAATTGCAACTTTATAGTATACATTATATTATTATACTCCTCTTCCCCAAAACTAGTTTTAGTTTAAATCATACATATTTCAAGCCCCATTTAAGATGTAGATTACTAGCACAATGCCTGTGTTCATATTGTCCAGACAGACTAATACAAAGTATAAATATGTTGTGTTTGCTCAAAGTAATGGTTATTCAATCTGTAAACAACAGGAATTCTGCAGATGCTGGAAATTCAAGCAACACACATCAAAGTTGCTGGTGAATGCAGCAGGCCAGGCAGCATCTCTAGGAAGAGGTGCAGTGGACGTTTCAGGCCGAGACCCTTCGTCAGGACTAACTGAAGGAAGAGTGAGTAAGGGATTTGAAAGTTGGAGGGGCAGGGGGAGATCCAAAGTGATAGGAGAAGACAGGAGGGGGAGGGATGGAGCCAAGAGCTGGACAGGTGATAGGCAAAAGGGATAAGAGAGGATCATGGGACAGGAGGTCCGGGAAGAAAGACAAGGGGGGGGGGGGAACCCAGAAGATGGGCAAGGGGTATATTCAGAGTCCTGAATGGTGGTAAGGGAGGAAGTGTAAGGGCATGTGTAGCACTTGTTCCGCTTACACGGATAAGTGCCAGGAGGGAGATCAGTGGGGAAGAATGGGGGGGGACGAATGGACAAGGGAGTTGCGTAGGGAGCGATTCCTGCGGAAGGCAGAGCCTTTGTGGCCTTTTATATATTGGCGAGACCCGACACAGACTGGGAGACCGCTTTGCTGAACATCTATGCTCTGTCCGCCAGAGAAAGCAGGATCTCCCAGTGGCCACACATTTTAATTCCACATCCCATTCCCATTCTGACATGTCTATCCATGGCCTCCTCTACTGTAAAGATGAAGCCACACTCAGGTTGGAGGAACAACACCTTATATTCTGTCTGGGTAGCCTCCAACCTGATGGCATGAACATCGACTTCTCTAACTTCCGCTAATGCCCCACCTCTCCTTTGTACCCCATCTGTTACTTATTTTTATACACACATTCTTTCTCTCACTCTCCTTTTTCTCCCTCTGTCCTCTGAATATACCTCTTGCCCATCCTCTGGGTCCCCTCCCCCTTGTCTTTCTTCCCGGACCTCCTGTCCCATGATCCTCTCTTATCCCTTTTGCCTATCACCCGTCCAGCTCTTGGCTCCATCCCTCCCCCTCCTGTCTTCTCCTATCATTTTGGATCTCCCCCTCCCCCTGCAACTTTCAAATCCCTTACTCACTCTTCCTTCAGTTAGTCCTGACGAAGGGTCTCGGCCTGAAACGTCGACTGCACCTCTTCCTAGAGATGCTGCCTGGCCTGCTGCGTTCACCAGCAACTTTTATGTGTGTTGCTTGTTATTCAATCTGTGGCAGTTTAGGGCTGTTAGAAAATCTATGCTATGTTGGGATAAATTCACCAATTCCATGCTCCCAGTCTTGGTTGAAGAGAGTAGTATGGCTACTGACTCTATAACCTGAGTTTCCTTTAAGTGTAGTTGCTATTGGGAACTTGGGAAATTCCTATTTTTACAAGTTCCACAATGAGTTCTGCTGATGATTCTTTCCATTCATTTGCTTCAATGGTAACATTTTTTATATATTCATTCAAGGAATTTGGGGTTCCCAGACTGAGCCAGCACTAATTGTCCATCCCTAGTTGCTCTTGAGGAGGTGGTGGTGAGCAAGCTTCTTGAACCACCATGTGGTTGCCTAGTGGTCTCTAATAACTGAATGGCTTGCTAGGCCATATTTGTCACAACCACAGATTCGGCAGTTGCGCTTGTGAATATGCACGTGTCAGCTAATTATTTCATTGTGATAGTATTTAACTCCATTCATTCTGTCGTAGTGTTTGTTGAGACTTGGGCATGGAACATAGCAACGTTTCACTGCCTGTTTGCATTTGGCTTTGCCTGGGAAATAGTACTGTCCAGTCAACTGACTCTGAAGACTAGCGGCATTCATTTTATATTTAGTTGCTCTTTTCAGCTACAGTGTAGGCTTTGTTTTCCATTTGATAGTCTTAGTTAACGGCCCTGCTTGGCCTAGCATTTATTTTTCTCTTTTCCCTCTAACACTCTTCGCATTAATGTCTGTGAACTATCAACATGTGTCAGTGTCTCTTGCTCCGCACTTGGGCCATATCCGAACCCAGTGACAGTATTACAGTGCAGGTAAGTGTCAACTTGGATTATAATCTCTCTGCCTTTGGACCTTACCCACTTCCAGGAAGCCCAACATGAGCTCAATAATCCGATCTTGACTTCTTTGGGTTGAGGCCAGCTCTGATGAAAGATCATCACTGCAACTCTAACTGTTTTTTTCTCTCTCCACTGACACTGGCTTACCTGCTGGGTATTTCAGGCTTCCAGTGACCATGTGTTTTGTATCTCATTATGCCCGCATTAATTTTTTCTCTCTCACTCGGTTCTTATTCCTTCTGTTTGTCATCACTATCTAACATCTACAATTTATAAACAACACACATCAAAGTTGCTGGTGAACACAGCAGGCCAGGCTGCATCTCTAGGAAGAGGTACAGTCGACGTTTCAGGCCGAGACCCTTCGTCAGGACTAACTGAAGGAAGAGTTAGTAAGAGATTTGAAAGTAGGAGGGGGAGGGGGAGATCCTACCCGTTATTTCATCCTCCGTCGGATTCACGCCTGCAATCGCCATTTTTTGACCTTGTCATGTTAGGCAAAGATCGCAAGATCCTACATCTACGGACTCCAGAGCCCGCCAGCCCCAACGCTAGCAGGCATGAACTTCAGATTGCGGCTACTGCCATTGATCTCGCCGGCTCCAACACCTCAGGGCATATTCAAAACCCGGACTCCAGCAACGACCATGGACACCTTCACAGCGATTGCGCAACCACCAACTGCGACTCCAGACTTGAACTCCAGGCCGGGTCTTTATGTGCTGCTGTTGTGACTCCCGTCTCCCCTTCCCCCACCAATACTCTGCAATCCCATCTCCTTCAGATCCCATCGTCAGCTCCTGGGTCCTCAGAGGCTCCATCTTCCTCTCACCCCAACCCTCCCCTCTCCATTGACACCCCCAGCCTCCCCCCTCCCCCCTCTGATCCCAGCTCTCATCCGTGCCCGGTCTTTACCATTCCCTCTGACCTTCAACTGTCGGAGGCAGAACGCTCTGTCCTCAGTAAGGGCCTCACCTTTGTCCCCCTTCGCCCACACCTCAGCGAGTTCCGTGTTCGCCATGATGCAGAACTCTTCTTCCGCTGTCTCCGTCTCTGAGCCTACTTCTTCGGCAAGGACTCTTCCACCCCCACCAATGACCCCTTCTCCCGTCTTCAACCCTCCTCTTCTTCATGGACACCCAGCTCTGGTCTTCTGCCTGCTCTGGATCTCTTTATCGCTAACTGCCGACGGGACATCAACTGTCTCGACTTCACCGCACTTTGCCCCCATTCCAACTTCACTCCTTCGGAACGCTCTGCTCTCCACTCCCTCCGCACTAATCCTAACCTTATTATTAAACCCGCCGATAAGCGAGGTGCTGTTGTAGTCTGGTGCACTGACCTCTACCTTGCCGAGGCACAGCGACAACTCGCGGATACCTCCTCTTATTTACCCCTCGATCGTGACCCCGCTAAGGAGCACCAGGCCATTGTCTCCCACACCATCACCAACTTTATCCGCTCAGGGGATCTCCCATCCACTGCTACCAACCTTATAGTTCCCACACCTCGCACTTCCCATTTCTACCTCCTACCCAAGATCCATAAACCTGCCTGTCCTGGCAGACCTATTGTCTCAGCTTGCTCCTGCCCCACCGAACTCGTTTCTGCATACCTCGACATGGTTTTATCACCCCTTGTTCAATCTCTTCCTACCTATTTCATGACACTTCTCATGCTCATAAACTTTTCGATGATTTTAAGTTCCCTGGCCCCCACCGCTTTATTTTCACCATGGATGTCCAGTCCCTATATACTTCCATCCCCCATCAGGAAGGTCTCAAAGCTCTCTGCTTCTTTGTGGATTCCAGACCTAATCAGTTCCCCTCTACCACCACTCTGCTCCGTCTAGCGGAATTAGTCCTTACTCTTAATAATTTCTCCTTTGGCTCCTCCCATTTCCTCCAAACTAAAGGTGTAGCTATGGGTCCTAGCTATGCCTGCCTTTTTGTTGGCTTTGTGGAACAATCTATGTCCCGTGCCTATTCTGGTATCTGTCCCCCACTTTTCCTTCGCTACATCGACGACTGCATTGGCGCTGCTTCCTGCACGCATGCTGAGTTCGCTGACTTTATTAACTTTGCCTTCAACTTTCACCCTGCCCTCAAGTTTACCTGGTCCATTTCCGACACCTCCCTCCCCTTTCTAGATCTTTCTGTCTCTGTCTCTGGACAGCTTATCCACTGATGTCTACTATAAGTCTACTGACTCTCACAGCTATCTGGACTATTCCTCTTCTCACCCTGTCTCTTGCAAAAATGCCATCCCCTTCTCGCAATTCCTCCGTCTCCGCCGCATCTGCTCTCAGGATGAGGCTTTTCATTCTAGGACAAGGGAGATGTCCTTTTTTAAAGAAAGGGGCTTCCCTTCTTCCACTATCAACTCTGCTCTCAAACGCATCTCCCCCATTTCACGTACATCTGCTCTCACTCCATCCTCCCGCCACCCCACTAGGAATAGGGTTCCCCTGGTCCTCACCTAGCACCCCACCAGCCTCTGGGTCCAACATATTATTCTCCGTAACTTCCGCTACCTCCAACGGGATCCCACCACTAAGCACATTTTTCCCTCCCCACCCCTCTCTGCTTTCCGCAGGGATCGCTCCCTATGCGACTCCCTTGTCCATTCATCCCCTCCATCCCTCCCCACTGATCTCCCTCCTGGCACTTATCCTTGTAAGCGGAACAAGTGCTACACATGCCCTTACACTTCCTCCCTTACCACCATTCAGGGCCCCAGACAGTCCTTCCAGGTGAGGCGACCTTTCACCTCTGAGTTGGCTGGGGTGATATTCTGCGTCCGGTGCTCCCTATGTGGCCTTCTATATATTGGCGAGACCCGACGCAGACTGGAAGACTGCTTTGCTGAACACCTACGCTCTGTCCGCCAGAGAAAGCAGTATCTCCCAGTGGCCACACATTTTAATTCCACATCCCGTTCCCATTCTGACATGTCTATCCACGGCCTCCTCTACTGTAAAGATGAAGCCACACTCAGGTTGGAGGAACAACACCTTATATTCCGTCTGGGTAGCCTCCAACCTGATGGCATGAACATTGACTTCTCTAACTTCCGCTAATGCCCCACCTCCCCCTCGTACCCCATCTGTTATTTATTTTTATACACACATTCTTTCTCTCACTCTCCTTTTTCTCCCTCTGTCCCTCTGACTATACCCCTTGCCCATCCCCTCCCTTTTCTTTCTTCCCGGACCTCCTGTCCCATGATCCTCTCATATCCCCTTTGCCAATCACCTGTCCAGCTCTTGGCTCCATCCCTCCCCCTCCTGTCTTCTCCTATCATTTTGGATCTCCCCCTCCCCTTCCCACTTCCAAATCTCTTACTAACTCTTCCTTCAGTGAGTCCTGACGAAGGGACTCGGCCTGAAACATCAACTGTACCTCTTCCTAGAGATGCTGCCTGGCCTGCTGCGTTCATCAGCAACTTTGATGTGTGTTGCTTGAATTTCCAGCATCTGCAGAATTCCTGTTATCTACAATTTATAAGCCCTCTTTCCACCAATGTCACTGACTGTATCACAAGCCTCTATGGTCCCCTTTTGCTGAGTATCCTGTTTCTATTTCCACTAGGAACTTGGTTTCAATCCTCACAATGAGGTGCTGTTGCACAGAACACCCCCAAATATATACTAATGAAGAGTCAGTGGTCTGTAACGTTAATTCTGCTTCTCTTTCAACAGACGCTGCCTGGCCTGCTGAGTATTTTTTGTTTGTTTGTTTTCACTTCAGATTTTTAGCATCTGCAATGACTTTTGGATTTCCATTTATTATACCCCAACAGATTGTGATTCTTGTGGGAGTGTCGGTAAAACAACCCCCTGAAAAAGAGGCAAATAAACCTTTGAGCCTGGTAAATCAAACCAACTGTTTAGAAAGGTGGCAAGTCAAAAAGTTTAAAATCTATGGAATTTTTAAAAAAGTATGAACCTTTGAAAAGTGAAACAACTAAATATATTTCAAACAGCTAAATAGACTCAGTCAGTAAAAAGAAAATCTATTTTTAATAATTGTCTTTCACAGCCGTTCTCCTAAATAGAAGTCAATGGTTAAGACACGTACATAGATTGCTAACCCAAAGGGAGGTGGAACTGCTAAACCTTCACACTGCCTTGTGATGGCTCCATGACGATTGCAATCAACAAATAAACCACACATAACTAATTGGAACCATGCAGATGTCCTGGAACTGCTAACAGTTAATGAATGAAGTATTAGCAATTACACAGCCAAGTGTGTGCATTTCCCTTCAAAATCTTGATCAACAGATTGCAACAGAGTAAAAAAACTCACTTAAAACAGAAAGCTGCACAGGAGAAATTTGTCAATAAACTGAGAATGTGTGGTCTGCTCATTTAAGTTAATGTTTTGAATGTTTCTTATTTTTTTAATCAGATTTTGTATCTCTGGAGTTCTTCTGATAATGTTCATGTGAAGTACCTTGGGTTGCTTTGTTATGTTAAAGTCTCATTATAAATCTAAAAAAGTTACAATAGTGTGCGAACGTGACTGTAATAAAAGCACAAAAAATGAATGTGTTTAGAAGTTTATGCACCATCTGTGGCCAACAATTTAACATACTAAGACGGTTTCTCTTTCCAAGAATTTTGGTGAGTATCTTCTGTTCTATTGTAAATTTCAAGAAGGCAAGCTATAGCAAGCTAAAGTGAGGCAGACAGTGTTATTCTGTGATTCTCCAAAAAAACAGTCAATAATTTTCACTAAACCAAAGACGATATAAGGCAGTGACACATGACATGTAAGGAAAAAAGCAATGTGTTCAACCCACCTGCACAAGTAAAGCTGCTCTGTGTGCACTCATGGACAGAAGTTATCCTCAGATCAGCTACGGCTAATTGGATAATTAAATCAAAATGATAAGCATTAAGTAAGAAAATGAAAAGCATAGAAACTGCAGAGATCAGAAATGTGAAAGAAAAACTAGAAAATGCTGGGAACATTCAGCTGGTCAAGCAGCATCTGTGGAAAGAGGCAAGGTTAGTCCCTGCTGCCTCCACTTGAAAAAAGAGATGACACGTGCTACCCTCCAATCACCTAGTTCCTCACTAGTTCTGACTGAGGTTTAAAAACCTCAGTGAGAGCCACAGTAATCGCTTCCCTTCCCCCTCGTTGGTACTTATGTGGAAGATAAACTGAGTTCTTTGGGTTTATGTTGGGTTTTGTGAAGCAGTGTTAAAGGTCAAAGACAGAGACATCAGTGAGAATCGGATGGAAAATTAAAATGGCAGTCAACTGGAATGTTAATCATCACATTTATGGACGAATTGGAAGTGTTCTGCAAAGTATTCGGTTTCTCCATGATCAAAGAGATAGAAAGGAATGCCAGTGAATCACTGTTTCATGTTGAAAGACTATTTTGGTCCTTGGATATTGGGAAAACAAAAGCTAATAGGGTAAATATTGCACCTTGTGTGTTTGCATGGGAAAGTGCTGTGAGAAGAGAAGGAGTAGATAAGAGGAATGAATGAAGCAGAATGTCAAAGCGGGAATAAATTCTGCAGGATGCTGATAGTGGAGGGGAGGAGATAATACATCAGATACTGGGATTACAGACCTGTGAGGCTAACATCAACAGCATCATAACATCAGTAGAAAATATTCAAAAAATATTCAGAAAGACAGATTAATAATGACTTGAAAAGAAAGGGAATGATCAGAGATAGCCAAAATGGGTTTAGCAAGGGCATATCCTGTCTGAAACAGTATAAAATTGCATTGATGTGGCTAATACAAAGGATTTGGCTTCCTTTGAACAGTAAAATTCTTGACAAGGTCTCACAACAGAGACAAATCAAAAATTTAGAGCCCATGGGATACAGGGAAAGGCAATAATTTGGATCCAGCATTCGCTTGGCTATAGGAGACACAAGGTGATGGGAGGTGGTTGCTTTAGGGACACAATGCCTGTACTAGTGGTGCTCTACAAGGCTTGGTGCTGTGACTTGCTAGTTTGGATGTGGAGGTAGGAGAATCATCTTCAGCTGCAGAGCGAAACCATTATGTTGGTGAAAGGAGCTGAAAAATGGCATCTGGGGTTTAATCCAGATAACTGTGAGATGATGTATTTTAGGAATAAGATGAGGCTGGGATGTATACCATGAATGGAAGGCTCCTCAGAGTGCTGAGAAACAGATATATAAATATATGAAACTAAAGATGCTGGAAAATTACAGAACAATTAGATAACATTGTTACACAGACATATTGGATTCTGGCCATCATTAGTCAGGGCACTGTATTTAAGAGCAGGGCGGTTATGCTCCAACTTCATAAATCATGATCAGTAACTTTGCAAATGATAGCAAAATTAGTAGAATAGTGAACAGTGAAGAATGTTGTCTAAGGTTACAACAGCATCTAGTTCAACTGGAAAGAAAGCAAAGGAATGGCAGATGGAATTTAACTCAGACAATTGTGAAGTGATGTGTGTTAAGAAGTTGAGCCAGGGCAGGACATAATAATACCCTGGGGAGTGTTGTAGAATGGTGAGAGATGTTCTCTCCACAAGTCTTAGTTCCCTGAAAGTGGTGACATTAGTAGACAAAGTATTAAATAAGGCAAATGGCATGCAGACCTTCATCACATGGGGCATTGAATGCAAGAGTTGACATTCGTGCTAAAGCTGTACAAAATGTTGGTGAGATCATAACTGAAATATTGTGCATAGTTGATCAAGATTCAAGATTGATTAATGTCAATTCCAGTACATAAGTATAAAGGAGAATGAAATAATTGTTACTCTGGATTCAATACAGCATATAAAAGAACACACTAAGATAAAGAACATGTTAAACATGAATACATAAGAGGACTTATACACATAGACTGAATATATGTACATAAAGTAATGATTAGAACAGGAGTGTTTGTACATAAGGTGACACAGACAGGAAATAATAAAATAGCGGTGGTTCGGGGAGTGGTGAGGTGGGTTAGTGGGTGGAGGTGCTGATCAGACTTGCTGCTTGGAGAAAGTAACTGTTTCTGAGTCTGGTGCTCCTGGCATGGATACTATGATGGGAGTAGTAGGAGGAAGTGTGGGATCCTTCATGATTCTGATGATTATTGTTTCATGATATTGATATTGATTAAGTTAGAGTGAAGAAAACTTTCAGAAGAATACTGGAAGGTCTTGAGTTATATGTTGTTCACTGGAATAGTTTCTCCTGAAATGAAGGAGACTAGGGGTAAACTTGTCACCATCACACATAAAAAGCAGCCACTGCAGTGTCCCCTGTGGTCATCCGCTCAACAATAAGTATACCACTTTGGATATTGTTCGGGGGGTGGGGAGGGCCTACCAAGGTGAAGCCATAGTGACTGGGATCTCTGGCTCTATGGATCAGAAGGGAAGGGGGCAGAAAAGGAATGCAGTTATGATGGGGAATTCCATAGAAACATAGAAAACCTACAGCACAATACAGGCCCTTCGGCCCACAAAGTTGTGCCGAACATGTCCCTACCTTAGAAATTACTAGGCTTACCTATAGCCCTCTATTTTTCTAAGCTCTATGTACCTATCCAAGAGTCTCTTAAAAGACCCTAGCGTATCTGCCTCCACCACCGTTGCCGGCAGCCCATTCCACGCACTTACTACTCTCTGAGTAAAAAACTTACCCCTGACATCTCCTCTGTACCTACTCCCCAGCACCATAAACCTGTGTCCTCTTGTGGCAACCATTTCAGCCCTGGGAAAAAGCCTCTGACTATCCACACGATCAATGCGTCTCATCATCTTATACACCTCTATCAGGTCACCTCCCATCCTCCGTCACTCCAAGGAGAAAAGGCCGAGTTCACTCAGCCTATTCTACATAGACAATAGACAATAGACAATAGGTGCAGGAGTAGGCCATTCAGCCCTTCAAGCCAGCACCGCCATTCACTGTGATCATGGCTGATCATCCGCTATCAGTATCCAGTTCCTGCCCTATCTCCATAACCTTTGATTCCGCTATCTTTAAGAGCTCTATCCATCTCTTTTTTGAAAGCATCCAGAGACTTGGCCTCCACAGCCTTCTGGAGCAGAGCATTCCATATATCCACCACTCTCTGGATGAAAAAGTTTTTCCTCAACTCTGTTCTAAATGGCCTACCCCTAATTCTTAAACTGTGGCCTCTGGTTCTGGACTCACCCATCAGCGGGAACCCCTCACAAGGCATGCTCCCCAATCCAGGCAACGTCCTTGTAAATCTCCTCTGCACCCTTTCTATGGCTTCCACATCCTTCCTGTAGTGAGGTGACCAGAACTGAGCACAGTACTCCAAGTGTGGTCTGACCAGGGTCCTATATATAGTTATACATATAATCCATAGTTCGAGAAGCAGAGAGTAGATTCTGTGGAAGTGAAAGACAAGACACCCATTAAACTAATTCGAAGGAAAACAGGTGAGTCCAAAATGTGGCAGTGTGATGATGTATGCAAAGCACGTGTTTATACATATAACCCATAATGAATTATTTAATTGAATAAGGATACTTAATCAAATGATCGATATATACAAGATTATTCAAATATTATTGAAATATTAAGTATACAACAGTAGTGGTGGGGGATTCATTGGTTAGGGGAACAGAAAGGAAGTTTCGTGTACAAGATCAAGATTCCAAACAAAGAAAATGTGATATTAGATCTGTAGATGTGAACTTCCCACTATTCAGGACATTTACAAAGACAAGTGTGTGAAAAAAAGGCCCCAAGGATCACTGGGGACCCAAGTCACTCCAACCACAAACTGTTCCAATTGCTACCACCCAGGAAGCGGTACTGCAGCATAAAAGCCAGGACCAACAGGCTCCGGGACAGCTTCTTCCACTAGGCCTTCAGACTGGTTAATTCATGCTGACACAACTGTATTTTATGTTATATTGTTGTAAATACTACTTATTATAAATTACTATAAATTGCACATTTCACATTTGGAGATGTAAAGATTTTTACTCCTCATGTATATGAAGAATGTAAGTAATAAAGTTGATTCAATCCAATTCAATTCAATAGATCCCCTATTAGGGAACGAGACAGGGCAGGTGCCAGAAGTTTGTGTAGGGGAACACTTTGTATCTAATGATCATAATGTGATTAGTTTCAAGGTTGCTTTGGAAAACGATAGGGCTGGTCCTCGGATTGAGATTCCAAATTGGAGAAAGACCAGCTTTGATGGTATCAGAAAGGATCTGGCAAGTGTGGATTGGGCCAGGTGTTTTCTGGCAAAGTTGTACTTAGTAAGTAGGAGGCCTTCTAGAGTGAAATTTTGAGAGTACAGAGTTTGTACATTCCTCTCAGAACAAAAGGCAAGGATAACAGGTTTAGAGAGTCTTAGTTTTTGAGAGATATTGAGGGCTTGGCTAAGAGAAGAAGGAGGTGCATAGCAAGTATACGCAAGCAGGAAGAAATGAGGTACTTGAGGAGTATAAGAAATGCAAGACAATTCTTAAGAAGGAAATCAGGAGGGCTAAGAGAAGACATGAGGTTGCTCTAGCAGACAAAGTGAAGGAGAATCCTAAGGACTTCTACAGATATATTAAGAGCAAAGGGATTGCAAGAGACAAAATTGTTCCTCTGGAAGTTCAGAGCGGTAATCTATGCTTGGAGCCGAAAGAGATAGGAGAAATCTTAAATAGATCTTTTTGCATCTGTATTTACTCGGGAGACAGACACAGAGTCTATAAATGTGAAGCCATACAGCGCCAAGGCCATGGACCCTATATAGATTACAGAAGAGGAAGTGCTTGCTGCCTTGAGGCAAATTAGGTTGGATCAATCCTGAGAGTCTGACAATGCATTCCCTCGGACCCTGTGGGACGCTAGTGCAGAAATTGCAGAGGGCCTAGAACATCCTTAGCCACAGTCAGGTGCAGGGGGATCGGAGGATAGCTAATATTGTTCGGTTGTTTAAGAAAGGCTCTAACAATAAGTCAGGAAATTATAGGCTGGTGAGCCAGACATCAATGTTGGGAATGTTATTAGAAGGTATTCTAAGGGTCTGAATATATAAGTGTTTAGATAGACAGGGTCAGATTAGGGCTGGTCAACATGGTCTTGTGCATGGTAAGTCATGTCTAACCAATCTTGTAGAATTTTAGAGGAAGTTACCAGGAAAGTTGATGAAGGTAAGGCAGTAGATGTTGTCTACATGGACTTTAACAAGGCCTTTGGCAAGATCCCACATGGGAGGTTGGTCAAGAAGGTTCAATTGCTTGGCATGCAAGATGAGGGAGTAAATCAGATTAGACATTGGCTTAATGGAAGAAACTAGAGAGTGGTTGTAGATGGTTTTGTCTCTGACTGGAGGCCTGTGTCTAGTACTGAGCCACAGACATCTGTGCTGGGTCCATTGATGTTTGTCATCTATATCAACAATCTGGATAATAATGTGGTAAACTGGATAAGCAAATTTATGGACAACACCAAGGTTGGGGGTGTAGTGGACTGTGAAGACGACCATCGAAGCTTGCAGTCGGATCTGGACTAGCTAATGAAATAGGCTTATAAATGGCAGATAGGATTTAATGCAGGCAAACGTGAGGTGTTGCACTTTGGGAGCACTAAGCAGGGTGAGACTTACATGGTGAGTGGTAGGGCACTGAGAAGGGTGGTAGGACAGAGAAATCTGGGAATACAGATCCATAATTCCTTGAAACTGGGTCACAGGTAGATAGGGTCATAAAAAGAAATTTTGGCACATTGGCCTTCATAAATCAATGTATTGGGTACAGAAATTGGGATGCTATGTTGAAGTTGTGTAAGACATTGGTGAATGTGGAGTATTGTGTACAGTTTTGGTCACCTACCTACAGGCAAGTTGTAAATAAGATTGAAAGTGCGTAGAGAAAATCTACAAGGCTTTTGCTGGGACTCGAGGACCTGAGTTATAGGCAAAGATTGAAAAGGTTAAAACTTCATTTCCTGGAATGTGGGAGATTGTGGGGAGCTTTGATAAAGGCATACAAAATTATGAGGTGTATTGGTAGGGTAAATGCAAGAAGGCTTTTTCCACTGAGCAACATGCACAAAATGCTAGGGGAACTCAGCAGGTCAGGAAGCATCCGTGGACATGAACAATCAGTCAACATTTCAGGCACAGATCCTTCTCCTGGACTGAAGTTCTTCACTGAAGCTGAGTGGTACTAGAAATAGAGCTCATGGGTCAAGGGTGAAATGTGAACTGTTTAAAGGAAATATGAGGAGGAACTTCTTCACTCAAAGGTTGGTGTGAGTATGGAATGGCTGCCAGCACAAGTGGTGAATGCAGGGTCGATTTCAGCATTTAAGGGACATTTGGATAGGTATGTGGAGGGGACAGGTATAGAGGGCTATGGTCTGGGTGCAGGGTCGAAAGGACTAGGCAGATTGATAAGTCGGCACAGACTAGTTGTGCCAAATTGCCTATTTCTGTGCTGTGATGTTCTATACTATGACTCGAGGGTCGGGATTAGTAAGGGTGTCAAAGGTTACAGGGAGAAGGTGAGACAATGTGGTTGAGAGAGAGAATAAAAAAGTCGTAATGAAATGGCAGAGCAGACTGATGGGTAATGTGATGGTACTGGGTTTGCTGACCGTAAAGCTCAAAACTCAAATGAAGACCATAAGCCCTATTGAATATAAATAGCCACAAGTACTCTCACTAAAGGGAGATTAAACTGCAATGATCCAATCTTCAAAGACTAGTCTACTTGCCTGTTTATTCTACATTGGAGTTTAGCTGCCAATACCCACTAGTCGAGTGGTGGATCCCCCTCCCTATCAAGGAGAAGATACCTGCAGCTCACAAAGTTGTTTAAAACACAGTTCATTTACTTTCAGTGATACACATTTACATCTAAATAACATTATTAAAACACATTTAACACTCACAGAGGATTTCTCAAGCACAAAGGATTTCCAGGACACAAAACCAAAAAGACAGACTAACATGTAGAAGATGAACAGGCCTTCCATCACAGAAACAAAAGCTAGAGAAATGGATTCTTGTTCACCCATGTTTCTTGATACTTCTTACCCCATTCCTAATAAGCCTGAACTGTATCTGTTCCGCCAGCTTCCATGAATAAACTATTTAGAATCAGCTTGTCTGTTTGAAACAAACCAAATTAAACAACCAATTGTCTTATACTGCATCTTTGAGTAGCCAGAGAGGATGCAATGAGCTAGCATCTGTTTCTCACAGCTGGCAATCTCTCTCACTAAGCTGGAGATAGTTCACCTCTTTCACAAGGCTTTTTGCATTGCTTTTGATGCAATGCGCAACATTAGTCAGGTTTCGTAAATAAGTTACTGATTGTGTGCTGTTGTCTTCTTTTCCCTAAGGATTAGTAACCTAACATTTTAATTATAGAAATTAGTTACATGATTTCACAATATAATATTAAGCATAAAAATGAAACTTTTACGAAAGTAAGGAAGGGTACAGTTCTGCTGCTGAGGATTTTGTCTATACCTTTAATACTACGTTTCCCAAAAAAATGATTTTACAATATAATGTTTGGCTATGTCCCTCCCATGACTGTGAATGAATGCTGTAACTTAACATTCTAATACCAACCATACCATCTGCATAAACTTCTTCCTATTTTAGTGACTGTTGTCTCAGGTCTTCTCCTTTTACTCTGTTAAGGATTGGACCTGACTGAGATGAATTGACACACCTTCCCAACTTTTGTGTTTTCCCTGAAATCTTTAACTGAGCGAGAGCTACTCACTCTGTTCTAGGATTTTATCAACCAAGTATACAAATTATTCTTGCAACATTAAATTTAATGCAAACTGGGATATTGGTAGGCTTAGTGGTCCTACTTGTTGCAGTACCACGTACACAATGTATGCCTATACCCAAACAGTAAGTAAAATACATTCAAAGAGTTCTACGTTGTGACAATATAATGCTTTGTAGAGCTCAGAGGCCTGCCATGTAATCCTAGGGCCTCTGACGAGATCACAACAGGATAGATACAAAGGTTATCAGGATTATAGCATTCATCAGGGGGAGCTATCTTTTTCATCCTGGTAAGATTTTTACCATTGTATAACATAACACACAAAATAGAGTAAGACAGATTTTGAAGGCTAGAGCTGTGTCTTTTAGGTCCAGGGATACCAGTCGCTACATGGAATCCAGGCGTGAACCATTAAGAAAGCCATTAAGGGCGCCAAAAGGCAATATCGAGCCAAGTTGGAAGCCCAGGCTAACCAGAGGGATGCCGGTAGACTATGGCAGGGTCTAAATGAGATCACTGGGTGCAAAGAAAATGCTGGGAATATCAATAACTGTGGTGCTTCTCTTCCTGACAAACTTAACGTATTCTACGCGAGATGTGAACGGAAGAGGAGCACCCCGCTCCCTCTGGATGAACTGGACCTGGTGGCATTGAGACTCATTTCACTGAGGAGGACATTAGAAGGGCCGTCCTGAAGGTAAGTCCAAGGAAGGCGACGGGTCCAGATGGCGTCCCGGGATGGGTACTCTGGGCCTGTGCAAGCGAACTAGCTGGAGTGCAATTCACCTACCGGAGCAACAGGTCAACGGCAGATGCCATCTCTCTGGCCCGACATTCCTCCTTAGAACACCTGGAGAATAAAGACGCATACTTAAGGCTCCTTTTCATTGACTACAACTCTGCCTTTAATACCATCATGCCAAATAAACTGATTCCTAAGCTCCGGAACCTGGGCCTTAGCACTCAGATCTGCAGCTGGATCTTCAACTTCCTCACAGACAGGACCCAGGCTGTAAAAGTAGGGGACAAGCTCTCCTCTACAATCACTCTGAGCACCAGTGCCCCACAAGGCTGTGTACTCAGCCCCCTGCTGTACTCACTGTACACCCATGATTGTGTAGCCAAGTTTCCATCGAACTCAATCTATAAGTTTGCTGATGACACAACAATTGTAGGCCATATCTCAGGTAATGATGAGTTTGAGTACAGAGAGGAAATTAAGAACCTGGTGGCATGGTGCGAAGACAATAACCTATCCCTCAATGTCAGCAAGACAAAGGAATTCAGAAGGAGTAGCGGACTGCATGATCCAATTTAAATCGGTGGTGTGCAAGTGGAACAGGTCAAAAGCTTTAAGTTCCTCAGGGTCAATATCACAAATGACCTGACTTGGACCAACCAAGCAGAGTCCAGGGCCAAGAAGGCCCACCAGCACCTTTACTTCCTGAGAAAGCTAAAGAAATTTGGCCTGTCCCCTAAAACCCTCAATAAATTTTATAGATGCACCGTAGAGAGCATTCTTCTAGGGTGCATCACAACCTGGTATGGAAATCGTCCTGTCCAAGACCGAAAGAAGCTGCAGAAGATCGTGAACACGGCACAGCACATTACACAAACTAATCTTCCATCCTTGGACTCATTTTACACTGCACGCCGTTGGAGCAGTGCTGCCAGAATAATCAAGGACACGACCCACCCAGCCAACACACTTTTCGTCCCTCTTCCCTCCGGGAGAAGGCTCAGGAGCTTAAAGACTCGTACAGCCAGATTTGGGAACAGCTTCTTTCTGACTGTGATAAGACTGCTGAACGGATCCTGACCCGGATCTGGGCCGTAACCTCCAACTATGCGGACCTGCCTCTCGGTTTTTTTTTGCACTACCTTACTTTCCATTTTCTATTTTCTATTTATGATTTATAATTTAAATTTTTAATATTTACTATCGATTTGTACTCTAGGGAGCTGGAAGTGCAGAATCATATATCACTGTGATGATTGTACGTTCTAGTATCAATTGTTTGGCAACAATAAAGTATAAAGTATAGTATAGTTACCCTCTCAGATGGTTTTAGAAGTCAATGGTGTAAACCATGATAGTATAATACCATCATTAGCAATGAACAACACATTTACAAAGTACGTTACACAAAATCTGAAGAACCATTTCTCTATAAAGTTACATGTTAAAAAGTAAATACGTAAGATCCAAATATGTAAGTATAAAATAATGTTTGTAAACTTATCTTTCTGTGGGATAGTGTTATCTGACATTTTGTCATCAGAAATCTCTGCCATCTGAGTGAACCAAAGGATCACATCAGTGCTATTATGAGAGTGAGCACTATCAAGGCATGGCTGTACTTTTACCCTAACGCTTTTTTAAAATCATGAAAATTGCTTAGAGGTGAATCGTGTTTCAATCTGCCCGTTGATGATAACACCACGTGACTGAATACACAGCAATAACTGAAAGCTTGTCTGTGTATGTAACATTGACTATTCGGGAAGCAATGTTCTCTGTGTAACCCTAAATTTTAGCATTATCAATTGGTTTCCAACAGTAAAATTTGTCATAGGCTAGTTTCCCCATTTTTCAACTTGTAGTCAAAGTCTATCTGAAATATAATTAAATTTGTAAGGTCATCAATAATTCAGAAGTAATTTTCATTGCAAGGTATCATTCGCTCCACAACACAAATTATTTACACCGGTTTAATTAAGAGCAAATAGAAATGTGGGCAGATTCAATAATCTATAGGACTAAAATCTCTAATAAGTTTATTGGCCTTTTCAGCTTCAGTTGACCAGGGAGGAAAATAATTTTGTCTCATCTTAGCTTCTGCTTCAGTGCATTTTCTCACCTTATCTTCCCATGCAAAAACTCAAATCAAGGGCTTTGCTGAACAATCAGGAGCATTACTCAAAAATTAAGAAAATTGACATTTAACAATGGTGATGATTAGTAACCATAAGGAATGGAAACATCTAAAATATTTGTAGTAAGTATGTTGATATACTTGTTGGCCATAAGGGGAAAGTGCAATAATCTATCAGTCTAATGGAGATGTCTTCATTAAAAATAGGATTTTTCACAATGTTCTAGTCTAATGGTTACAGTGTAATTTTCTCATGAGTGGGACCATTCAATAAAATAACAGTGTCTTTACTTTTCTTCAAGTATAGAGGGATCCATGTCAAGGGATTCCTCTATTAGTTTACCTTCAATATCTGGGCTGGAATCTTTCAATTTTGTTAAGGTGTTATTAATCATTTCTACAAGTAATTATTTGTTTTCCAATCCATCTATGTTCATTTCATTTGCAATACAGTGAGACTGAAAGTGGACAGGAACAATGACTTTGCCAGAGGCAAGATTTAAGCATTCCAGTGTATTAGTTCACATATGACCAAGAGGTAAGCACCTTTTAGTGATATTTAAATTAGAGTCACCATTGCTTACAGATGCCTTTAATCTAATATTCTCTGAGTGATTAAGTTTTAGGGGTGTTCAAGCCAGTTGAGAAGTTCTGTAGTCAATGTGACTTCATCTGCGATAAAGCAAATGACAAGTAATGCAGCATTGAACAATATTATTATAGGCATAAATATTAAAAGTAAAATACAGCAAAAAGCAACATTTCTTCCTGGAGTTTGAGTCTGCTTATTCTGAAAACAACAATGCATTATGAATGCATTGACCCTGGGCAACGTTTCTATGAGATCTTCCTCAAGTAAACAAGCTTTTTTTCATTGCTTTTTAGATTTTAACATATGTTTTATCCTTTCAATACATCTCCCCACCCCCAAACCCTGCTCATCAGGATGTAGAGGTTCCGTGGTGGACCCATTTACTGGTCTAATATAACGGTCCCACTCATTCTAGGGGAACAAATACTGTTAGGGCAGATTTGATGTTATCCATGGAGACAGTTTTACTTACAGTCTTGTTTCCCCTGCTAGCCTCAATTTCCACGGTCCTATCGACAACCAGGATAATGAGACAAGGAGGTTCCATCTAGGATGGAAACAAGGGTCAGAACTATTTTTAGGAAATGTCTTTTCTTGGACCCAGTCCCCTTTTTTTGGTCTCCAAACTATCTTGTCATGTTCCTTGAATTCCCATAAACTCTCTCATTTCTTTGACGAGAGTTGCATCAGAGTTAGCAATCAGGGGTATATTTAGGTGGATACTGTACATTAAGAAATAAGTTGTAACATTGTTGTGTACTCCTATTTTTGCAATTGGCACTTTTTTTACAGATAGTTGTACTTCAGGGACTAGTGTAGCAAACTTTGCCTCTAGAGTAGACCGGTTTTGCCAAGTCTCTTTACCCTCTCAATTCCTTTGCCCCACCATGCCACTCAATTGCAGCTGGAATGGAATGCTGTACTCCACTTGTTCAGCTAGCCAGTGGTGTAGTGGCATCAGCACTGGGCTTTGAAACAAATGGTCCCAAGTTCAAATCTGGCCAGTTCCTTGCACACTTTCCATCCATGCTGAGTTGAGTTTCAAGTTAGCAACTCAGCCTCATAAAAAACAGACAAATACTAAGGAGATGAACAGACAATTGCTAAGGAAATGACAAAAATGCCATCAGATGCACCACAAGGTGCAGAAAGGAACAGCAGCTCTACTTGTGTGTCTGCTTGTTCACACATGGCTTGAAAGAGTTTACTACTGGAGGTAGACCCTCAGTCAGCATATATGCAGGCATGGAGACCAGCATATGGAAATACGGCGTTTTGGAGTGCTGTTGTGGAGACTAAGCACATACTCTGTTGTATACCCTGTACAAAGATCAATTATCACAAGAATTTACTTATTGGGTTTCCTATGATTTGGGCTGCCTTGGGATGCCAGAATTAGGCCTATGTAATCAATTTTGCACACCTGCATTGATGCAGTTGGTTTTGTTTGTCTAATAGGAGGAGGTTTGTGACTGGTTCTTTATATAGGCTGGACAGTCTTTACAATTTGCAATGAATCACTCACATGTAAGACCACCAGTGAAACGTGGCTAATTTTGCATGTATGGTTTGTCTGCCACCATGATTGTATTCGGTGGGCTTCTCAGATCAGTACTTCCCACTTGTGTGCAGGAGGTATTTGCTTCTTTCAGGGTGCCATACCAAACCTTACCTTCACCATCAGCTTTACGTTTGTACTGTGTTGGAAATCCTTTGGAATGGGGTTCAGTAATATCTAGAGAAATCTTAAAACATAATTCTGGTTCATTTTTATTTGTTATGTAGTTAATACCAAATCCCTGGCCTCCTTACTATAGCAAAGTTCATCCCAACTTTACTTGTTCAGTACTTCGTTTATTATCATACCTATATAAGATGCCTACGGCATGCCCTGTGATGTGTAACATTATCATCATCATGTGCCACGTTGTATGACATGGGTGATCATGGCCTTTGACCATGATTGTTCTTGACAAACTTTTCAACAGAAGTGGTTTGCCATTGACTTCTTCTGGACAATGTCTTCACCAGATGGGTGACCCCAGCCATTAACATTTCTCTTCAGAGACTGTCTGCCTGGCGTCAGTGATCACATAATCAGGGTTTGTGATATACGACCATCCACTACCTGCTCCATGGTTTCATGTGACCCTGATCAGGTGGGGGCTAAGCAGGAGCTACAGCTTGCCCAAGGGTGGCCTGCAGGCTAGCAGAGGGAAGGAACAATTACCAGAAGTTCAAGAAATCGATGTTCATGCCATTACGTTGGAGGCTACCCAGATGGAATATAAGGTATTGTTCCTCAGGTTGGAGGCCATGGATGATATATAGGAATGGGAATGGGAAGTGGAATTAAAGTGGGTGGCCACTGTGAGATTCTGTTCCTCTGGCGGATGGAGCATAGATGGCCACTGGGAGTGTTGGACTAATTAGGTAAGTGGTGTTTTATGTATTGGCTGTTCCACACATGGTATGGAGGTTTTCACTGAGATAAAGGGGTAAAATTCCAGTCTGCCCTTGCCATTTATCCTCCCACCTTATAGGCTGTTATTAAGCTCTGGCTTTTGAATATTTCATTCAATATAGTACTAAGTCATCCACAGAACAACCCTTGCTTCAGATTCCTTATACTTAATTCCAGAATGAAACCAAGGAGTGCTCGTGAGTCTCCAGCATGTCACACATACTGTATCCCTCGGGTCTCCCAGTTCCTGTCTCGGTGGTGGCGCTGTGGGATATCAGGTGTAGTGAATCTCTCTGTTTTTCAGCATCAGCTCCCTTTACTCTGCTCTCTATCTCCTCCACCTCTTTGTGATCAGCGTAAAAGATGCACTGGGGAAGGGGAACTTGGGGGCTTCTCCTGCTATCTTACAAAGGCAAAAAAGAACAGATTTACATGTACAAATTGTGCCAAAGCAACCTTTGTAATAACCTTTATTATAAATAGTACAGAGGAAGAAACAAATACTTATTCATCTCAGTGCAGCCACCTGTTATTTTTCTTCCAACCAACTCTCCTTGCTGGTAAATTGCTGATAAACTATCACTACAGCAAGCCCTGGGAGGCAAACACAATGCGATAAACTTCTCACCTTAGATTAAATTTCACTCAATAAGAGTATGCAGGACATAACTACTCATCAATACGGAATATAACAGTTGCTAGCCACCAGGCTGAAGTAGACTGCACAACACAGAACAAGGTTAGATTATTGAACCAATCTGGAGAACTTGTTGCTAATAAACAGAACACAGAGAGACACAACCAATTTAAAGTTCAAATTTCTCTGGCACTTACTTTGCCATATTGGATATCTTCAATTGAGAGTAACAGATGCTGGTGAGGCCAGACTATCATTAGTGTGCGGAACAGGTTCTTATACTGTCTCACCCACAGAACTTCTATGCCTCACTTTTGACCCAGAAGAATAGTTGCCAATCATATTATGTTAACATCCTAAAGAAGGAAACCCATTTCCTCTAGTCTCTGGTCATACTGAAAAGCTTGATATCACCCAGATAAATCTTATTCCTCAATGCTTTGACATGTTTAAAACATTAATTAAAATAAGAATATATTAGAGATTTATGCATGTATTTAACTGGTGCTAAGTTTGCTGATTTACCAAATGCCTGTCCACATTTACTTGTGCAAGATGAAGGTGCCTTCCTACAATATAACAGTGCCCGTTTTGAGCACTAGAGTAGCATTGATCCACTAAACTCACAAAAGAGCCATTGAGCTTCAACTTAATAAGTATACAACTTCTCAAGCACCTGTAAGATTAATTCAGAAGATTAGCTACTAAACTGTTGACAGCCACATTAATAAGTTATGTTTGGAACTCACACCATTAGAATGCTTATTGGCAAAAACAGGTTTGTTTGAATCATAGCTACATAAGCTTTGCCCTGTGCCTGATATGCTGTGCTCTGTGGCAGTTTACTTAAAACAGTTGCCTGGATTGGGGAGCATGCCTTATGAGAATAGGTTGAGTGAATTCAGCCTTTTCTCCTTGGAGCGACGGAGGATGAGAGGTGACCTGATAGAGGTGTATAAGATGATGAGAGACATTGATCATGTGGATAGTCAGAGGCTTTTTTTCCAGGGCTAAAATGGCTAGCACAAGAGGGCATGGTTTTAAGGTGCTTGGAAGTAGGTACAGAGGAAATGTTGGGAGTAAGTTTTTTCACGCAGAGAGTGGTGAGTGCATGGAATGGGCTGCTGGCAACGGTGATGGAGGGAGATACAATTGGGTCTTTTAAGACACTCCTGGATAGGTACATGGAGCTTAGAAAAATAGAAGGCAATGGGTAACCCTAGGTAATTTCTAAGGTAAGGACATGTTTGGTCCAGATTTGTGGGCCGAAGGGCCTGTATTGTGCTGTGGGTTTTCTATGTTTCTGTGTTTCTGGTAAATCCTTCCTAGTTTTGAAAGCTTGAGCAACTCACAAAATGCTGAAGGAACTCAGCAGATCAAGCAGCATTTATGGAAATAAATAAATAGTCAACTTTTCAAGTTGACACTCTTCATCAGGATTGGGAAGGAGGAGGGAAGATGCCAGATAGGAGGGTGGGGGGAGGAAGGAGGACAAGTTAGAAGTTTTGAGAGCTTAACAAGATTTATATCTCTGCTCAGTAGGTACTACTGTTTCATTGCTGTAACTGTCTTTTTTAAATGAGATTCCCATCAGCATTCAACAATTATCTCTATATTTAGTAACCCAAAACCATTTTGCTTTACATCTGATTAGGAATCATTTTTGTGCTTGACTCATTTTAGCTTTCATCTGAAATAGTGCAGGTCATGTTTCAACACTTCTTTCTGGGTTTTTTAAGGATATGCGAGAAACAATATAATTGCATAAAGTTTCTAGTTTAGATATAATCAGCAATCCAAGTACATATTACAAATAAGATCGTGTAGTCTTCATGACATGGAAGTATGATTGAGGTTTCCATTGAAGCCATTTTGCAGAGCCACAAAACAAAATTTTCAATAAAGAATGCGATCAGGCAGTATTTTAGAAAACAACTGTGATTTGTTTGCCTCTTATCATCTTGTAACCCTCTATCAAATGTCTCTCATACTCCTTTGCTCCAAAGAGAAAAACCTTAGCTTCCTCAAGGTTTCCTCATAAGTCATGCTCTCTAATCCAGGCAGAATCCTAAACACAGTCAGGCTCTCTGTTCGGAGATGGAAATTTGGCTGGCATTTGTATATTGTGAGCATTATATACCAAATTAACTTCGAGTCTGGATATTCTCCAAATCCTAATGCAAAGATGGAGAATTTCATTATCTGAGAAATTAAAATGGAGTTGAGCACCGCAACAATCAGTGAATATGTCTTCATCTGACCCAATGATAGAGAGAAGGTCATAAATGAAGCAATAGAAGATGATTGAACCTAAAACATGCCCTGGGAGACTCCAGCAACATGCAATTTGTGTGGGATGTGGATTTCAGCCTTAACAACTGTTAAGAGCTGAAAAAATGGATTCCTTTTACATTATAGGTATAATCTGCTGATAAGTGACAACTGTCTCTCTCACTCTTTTGATTAATGTACATATACGTGAAGATGAAGTCATAGCAATTGGGCCTTTCTGCATCCTCCGTCTAGGTGCTAATTTTAACCTTAAAATGGCACATTTCATCCTACACAAGGAAGAAAATTCTCACTCTGAAAAACAGCTTTTGCTGCCTTTAAAGTCTTTCTACTACACATTATCCTGAAATTCCATTGAAAGCCTATGACTTAATATTTTATATAACTGTTTAAGAAGATATAGTTATTCTGTTTCATAACTCTTCCAACATTTCAAGAGACTACTTTTAATTTCTTTCTCTCCCTCTCTCTCCCATCCTCTCCCCCTCCCTCCTTTCTCTCTTTCTCCCTCTCCCTGCTCTCTCTCCTCTCCCACCTCCTACCACACTCTGCTCTCTCACCCTCCCTCTCTCCTCTCTCTCTGTGCCCTCCTCCCCTATCTCTCACCCCTCTCTCCCCTCCTCCCCTCCTCTCTTACACCCTCTCTCTCCTCCCCACTCTCCCTATCTCTCTCTGTCCCCTCCCACTCTCTCTTTCTTTCTCCCCTCCTCCCCCTCTCTCTCATCCCCTCCTTCTACCTCTCTGTCGCTCTACCATCCCTCTCTCTCTTGCTCTCTCACCCCTCTCTCTCCTCTTTCTCTCCCCTCTTCCTTCTCTCTCTCTTACCCCTCTCTTGCCTCACTCTCTCTCATTCCTCTCTCCTCTCACTCTCCTCTCTCTAGCACTCTTCCCTCCTCCTCCTCTCTCTCACTTGTCTCTCTCCCTCTCTTTCAATTCTCCCTCTCCCATCATCCAATCTCACATTTGCCTTCCCCTCCTCCCCCACTCTCTTTCTCACCCTTCTCTCTCCCCTTCTGCCACCCACTTCTCTCTCCCTCACCCATCTCTCCCCTCTCTCTCACACTATCTCTCCCCTCCTCCTTCCAGTCTTTGTCCGCCCCACTCCTCTCTCTCTCACACCTCTCTCTCTCCCCTCCTCCCCTCTCTCTCTTTCTTTCTCTCTCCCAAACTTCCCCTCTCTTGCCCCTCTCTCTCCTCACTCTCTCCCCTCTTCACCCCCTCTCTGTGTCTCTCTCTTTATCTCTTCTCCCCTGTCTCTCTCTTCTTCCCCCTCTGTCTCCCTCTTCTCCCCCTCTGTCTCTCTCCTCTCTTCCTCTCTCTCACCCCTTCTCCCTCACCTCTCTCTGCCTCTCTCTCACTCTTGTCCCCCTCTCCCCAATCACTCCCCCCTCTCCCTCCCTCCCCTTTCTCTCACCCTCTCTACTCTTTCTCTCCCCTCTCTCTCACCCTCTCTCTCCTTTCTCCTCTATCTCACCTCTCTCTCTCCCCTCCTCTGTCTCTCACTCTCTCTCTCCCTCCTCTCACTCTTCCCTCTCTTTCCCCTCCCTCCCTTCCCCCCCTCTCTCCCTGTGTAGCCTGTAGCATGTGCATGTGACAGTTAAAGAAATTTTAAAAAGTAAAACAAAAGCATTTATGTTGCTCTGGAATTGTTATATCCTGCCTTTCTGCTAAGACAGGATGTAGCAACAGCAGAAGATCTTTAAAACAATAAGACGAACATACTGGAAAATATAGCTGGGCTTTCAGGGTGTGAAAGGCAATCTAACAAAATTGCTGGATATCTCACTCACTGGTTCAGTAAACCAAGTTACCAAATGGAAAGTATTGTGCCCAAAGATCAAGAAATTTATAAAAAACATTTACACATAACCTACAATTTAAAATTCTTAACTAAACACTTAAATGGCAATCCTGCTTTACTTGTCCAGAATAAGCTGGAAAGATTAATTTCACTATAATCAATACCAGAGTGGCATACAAGATGTGACTCAGCCTTTGGGTAGGTGATCAGCTACTACATCTCCTACTGCTTATACATTCCATTCAACAGGTATCAATATTTCATTAATACATCCACATCACAGTGAAAATACGAATACCTTTGGGGTTTAGTGACAGAATCTCACCTAAAGGTAGCTAATTTAGACTTCATTAGAAAACATGTGATGTTAAGTTAATTATTAGTTATTCCTCTCCACATTTTGTGGTGCACTGGGTAGCAACCTTGCCAGTTCTGTTTTTTCGAGACCAAACTGCTAGCTCGACGCTCAATCCAGCATGAATAGAAAACAAGCAAGGAGCTGGCCAGATTTGCAGTCTGGTGCTGATGCCACTATACCACCTGACAGCTATGTTAAGTGATGTGATTTTACAAATAAACTCTTCTCGGGCTTCCAGCTGAGTATAGGTATCAATCTTAACCGACATTTCAATGACAAACTCTGCCATCTTCATCAGGGATGATGCCCAGGCATGTCTAGTCCAGTGGTATTTATAACCTCGTCGTCCGTCCCTCCTGATTGGTTAGTCCTCATCCAATCCGGTTTCCACTGTCCCACCTTGTTTACAGTCGAATTCCAATTCTTACTTAGAGGGAGCCATTGTCTTTGTTAAAATTCTTTTCACAAAAGAATTCAATTCTTTCCCGTAGTTTTATTTCAATGGCTTTCTTACCAGGTGGTCCCAAAAACCATTGGCGCAGCACAGGAGTCTTGTGCTGTTGAAATCAAGCCTATGGCCATTGCAAATGCAGTGTTCTGCTACCGCCAATTTCTCCGGGTAACCCAAACAGCTACAGCACCTGTGCTCCTTGATGTGGTTTTCCACCATATGTCCTGTCTGGCTGATATACGCTGCTCCACATTCACAGAGAATCCTGTGAAATACCATCCGTCCTGAGTCCCAGGTCATCTTTAACGCTATAAGCTGTGATTTCAGCTTCCTTACAGGTTTATGGATGGTATTAATCCGATATTTCTTCAGGATCCTGGCTATCTTTCTAGAAGCCATGGAAATACAGAGAAGACAGGCGATAGCAACGGGTTCCTCCTCGTTGTGAGGTTTCCTGGTTTTTCTGTCGGCTCTCTTAAGGGCCCGATTGATTTCCTTCACCTTGAAGACATTATGTAGGAACGTTATGCATCATGGTCTTAATGATTTTCGTTTCAACTTGTGTCTATCTCAAAGAGAAAACAGATTAAATATGAAATGATTTTGATAAGCAAACATAATTAGTTTCAACAAAATGCGTTATACTTGCCAATGATATTAGAAAGTCATTTGGACGTAACCTGCAAATGAGCCAAGAATACCATTGAGGTTATTTGTGTCCCTTGTGGTCCCTTGTGGAAGGAAACAGTGCTAAATGTTTCGTTAATAGCAGGTGGGGTGGGATGATTGTTCACTCCTAATAACTCATTGTTGAGTCACTGTGGATGAGAACAGAGCTATGTCTTGGCCTTTACCTCAAGGTTAGATTAGGTTAAATTAGTTAACCAGGGTGCAATGAAATTTTTTGATTTGAAACGGAGTAAACAGTATACATAATGATTATAAATGCAACAAGAAGTGCAAAACAGCACAACAGTGTGAAGATTGTAGTGCAGTCTGAAGCAGTGAAACAGATACTGCTCCATGTCGGCACGTAGGTAGCGGTTATTGCAATGCTTTACAGCACTTGCTGTAAGATCGGGGTTCGATTCGCGCCGCTGTCTGTTCGTTCTGCCAGTAATAACATGGGTTTCCTCTAAGTGCTCCAGTTTTTTCTCACATTCCAAAGACTAACGAGTTAGGATTAATGAGTTGTGGGGATGCACATATGTCCCCAAAGCAAGGCGACTCTTGCGGGCTGCCCAGCAAAATCCTCGCTGATTTGATTTGGTGCAAACCAAACATTTAACTGCATGCTTATCTTTTTAAAAGTGCTAAAATGACAATGACGAGATGACCAAAATAGGTAGAATGACGAGTACAAGAATATGGCAGTAGCACTGGGAAGGAGATGTAGAAGAGGTGACTGGTTCAGATTTAAAGCAGGAGTGTGCTAGAACGACCCTGAACTTTTAGCATGAAAACATTAAAATCCCAATTTCACTTATCAGAATCACCAAGATTCAAAACAAAATTACTAATAGCCTGCAGTTTGGTCAGAATAATGGAGGCAAAAGAGACTGCCTCGAAATTTAAGGGAGTCCGGTTTAAAGCTATCTATGTTTGTAGTTTGAAGATTAATGTTTATGTAGATAGTTCAGTTAAATAATGGAGCTCTATACTTTTCAGTTTCATTTAAAGAACAGTGACTTGTGCTGTTTGTACTACACAATACTGAGCTGCACCTTGCAATGGTTCACAAGTTGTTCCCGTATCTGCTGGACACTTCCTCTGGGAGATAAGTAAAAGGGATTAGGTCTCCATTTGACTACTTTTTATATATCAATCGAGCAGAGGCTGGTATGTAAATCGGAGCTGTCTACTGAACTCAGTATCCCCCTGAATCTCCACAAACCAAGCCAGTGAACCTGGATATTTGAATGGCAGGAAGCCTTTGCCCTCATCACCTGGTTGGAATGTTTTGAATATCCTGAGCTCTTAAGTAGACTATGCCAGGCATCCTGAGCTCTTATTTGGGCCCAGACCCAAGCTCATGCCCAAACTTAATCCCCAGCGTCCCAAGCTTATGTTCGGATCTGAGCGTCCCAAACATGTAGCCAGGAGTAGTTCTGAGTGACTTGAGGTCATGAAAGAGCAAAATCCCCATTGTCAACAATTCTCTGCCCAGACATGGTCCCAAATATCCTGAGTTCGAATATGGGCTTAGTTCTGAGTGTCGAGAAGTTATAACAGGGTCTGTCCTGAGTATCTCTTAATGACTACAAGAGTTGCTAAATGACTAGGCTCACTGGGTACCAACTTAGCCTATCAGGACCTCACAGCTAACACTTTCTAACTGTGTCCATGGTCAGTGTCTGACTATTTTGGAGCAGGATGGAAATCAATAAAACCTCAGAAAAGCTACACACACAAAATGTTGGAGGAACTTGTAGGCCAGGCAGTAACTACGGAAAAGAGTGCAGTCAACATTTCAGGCCAAGGCCCTTCATCAGGACTGGAGAAAGAAAGATGAGAAGTCAGAGTAAGAAGTTGGGGGAGGGAAGGAAGAAATACAAGATAGTAGGTGATAGGTGAAACTGGAAGGGGGAGGGGTGAAGTAAAGAGCTGGGAAGTAGGTTGGTGAAAGGGATACAGGACTAGAGAAGAGGAAATCTGATAGAAGAGTACAGAAGGCCCTGGAAGAAAGAAAAGGGGAAGGAACACCAGAGGGAGGCGATGAGCAGGTAAGGAGATAAAGTGAGAGAGGGAAATAGGAACGGCAAATGGTGAAGGAAAGGGGTGGGGGGGCCATTACCTGAAGTTTGAGAAATCAATGTTCATGCCATCAGTTTGGAGGCCACTCAGACGGAGTATAAGGTATTGCCCCTTCAACCTGACTGTGGCCTCATCACAACAGTAGAGGAGGCCATGGATTGACACGTCGGAACAGGAATGAGAAGTGGAATTAAAATGGGTGGCCACAGGGAGATCCCGCTTTTTGTGACGGTCAGAGCATAGGTGCTAGGCGAAGCTGTCACCCAATCTGTGTCGGGTCTCACTGATATACAGGAGGCCACAACAGGAGCACCGGACAGAGTAGATGACCCCAACAGGCTCATAGGTGGATCTCACCTGGAAGAACTGTTTGGGGCCCTGAATGGTGGTGAGGGAGGAGGTGTACGGGCAGGTGTAGAACTTGTTCCACTTGCAAGGATAAGTGTCAGGAGGGAGATCAGTGGGGAGGGACAAATGGAGCGATCCCTATGGAAAGCAGAAAGTGGGTGGGGGGGAAGGAAAAGATGTACATGGTGGTAGGATCCCGTTGAAGATTCTGAAAATCTGGGATATAAACAGAAAATGCTGAAGACACCCAGCAGCAGGGCCAGACTTTAGGCAGGGCTAGTCTGGGCTGCAGCCCAGGGGCCAGAGCTGCAGAGGGACCCAAAATAGGTAGCTATCATCATGGCAGACAAAATTAAATACAAGAGTGGAGCACAAAAAAGAAAAAAGAAACAAGAAAAAGGGGACCGTGAGAAAGAGGCATTAAAAACGACATTCAAATTGACAGAATATTTTAAACCTGTTCTCGATGATGCAGCAGCACCATCACTCTTGTCACAGTCTGAGACCGGTGGACAAACGGAGACTTGTTCAACAGCTAGTGCTAGCACCAGCGTTAGCACAGGACCACCGTCCTTGCCACAGTCAGCAGCTAACGTTGAAGAGGCAGAGAGCACGACTTTGGGATTCCCGACCACATAGGCCTCCAAACAACCGTCGGGTTGCCATTAATGTTAACATTACCGCTACTGAGGATCCTTACAGCACTGATCCTGCTCGCTGAGGAAAGGAAATGTTAGTTGATTCAGTCCGAGCACACTGGGCTAAGAAAGGGCCGGCGTCCTGCCAGAATAAGGATGTGGATATCAAAGCTTCGGAATAAGTATAAAAACAGCAGAGACGTTTTTTCTCCAAATTTCACTTCAAACGCAAGCTCGTAAATGGTGAGTACATATCAAGGCAATGGCTCTTATATTCCCCTTCCACTGGCTGTGTGTTTTGTTTTGCATGCCGCATCTTCAGTGATGGTAACCGTCAGTCCATCTTTGAAACTTCAGCATTCTTCAGCCCTTTGAAAGTGCAAGTGTTGCATTGCAAGTCGTAAACCTAGACCTGTCTAATGCTGTGGATTTGGTGAGATCACTACAGGGATACATAGCAAGCTTGCATGATCAATTTGATACTTTTGAGACCCAAGCTAAAACTATGTCTCCAACAATCTCACAAGTGTACAAAGAAGACACCCAATGACAAAGAGAACGTAAAGCCTTTCTGGATGAATCCACAACACCTGATGTTGACTTGTCAGCCAGAGCAAAATTCTCAGCTACTGTTTTTTTGGTCATGATGGATAGATTACTTGCAGAAATTGATTGCAGATTTGCATCATATAATGACCTTAACAACACATTTGGCATCCTAAGCAATATCCCTTCTCTCCCTGTACAAGATGTGCACAAGAGAGCATCCGATCTCCAAAGCTGATATTCAGCTGACCTGAAGTTAGACTTTGTGGAGGAGATTGTCCATTTCAGGGAATTTGTAAGTGGCAAAGATATTTCATCTGCAACAGAGCTTTTATGCTTCCTCAGAGAAAAAAAAAACTTGCAGGTCATCTTCCCAAATGTAAGCATTGCTTTGAGTCTTTACCTGACTCTCCCCGTCACAAATGCAAGTGGTGAGCGATCTTTCTCCAAGCTCAAGCTAGAACAGGCTCAGGTCCACAATGGGACAGGACAGGCTGAATCATCTTACTCTGATGTCACTTGAAAGTGATCTTGTTTGGAAACTGGATTTTAGTGATCTGATCAAGGACTTTGCTGTGAAGAAATCCAGAAGAACTAGGCTTTAATTTTGAAAAACAAGCATCTGACTTTGCAAATATCTAGGCTTGTGTGTCAGTGCTGTTCCTGTTTTTGTGGCAATAGGCTAATAGTTGACTGTTTACAAACCTAGTAAGTAATAAGTAGTCTTTATTCTGCAAGCCACACAGCACAGCAATAGGTTAGTATGTGCTAGATCTCATTTTTCAAAAAGATTGTTGGAGTATTGTCAAGTTTCCTAGTTTGCCATAGTGCTGTAATGTATTGTGTGAGTATTCGTAGTATCAGAGTGCGTATGATGTCAGGACGTGGGAAAAGGGTTTTAAAAAATGGAAGTCTGGTGAATAAAGGTTGGTTGTTCAATCTACACCAGTGTCTGAGTCACATAAATATTACATGGTGTCAGAAGTGGGATCATTGTTGCTGTCCCCAGCGACATTGCCACGACAAACATCTTTTACAGAGACATTTTTAACTTTGAAGCCAACACTGTCACCAGGCAAAGCTTCAGATAGGGCTTTGTGATGCATTTCAACAGACTTCACATCTGTTGTGACATTAACAGGTGCAAAAGTAACTACCATTCCAGGCTTCAAAAGACCAGTTTCAACACGACCCACTGGTACAGTACCAATACCGCCAATTTTGTAGACATCTTGAAGTGGGAGACGAAGAGGTTTCTCTGTTGGTCGTTGAGGTGACAAAATAGAATCCAGAGCTTCCAGAAGAGTAACTCCATTAGCACTACCTTCCTTACGGTTGATCTTCCAGCCTTTGAACCATGTCATATTAGAACTAGAATCCAACATGTTGTCACCATGCCAGCCAGAGATTGGTACAAATGCCACATTATCTGGGTTGTAACCAATTTTCTTGATGTAGGTAGTGACTTCCTTGACAATCTCATCGTATCTCTTTTGACTGTATGGTGGTTCAGTAGAATCCATCTTATTTACTCCAACAATGAGTTGCTTCACACCCAGAGTGTATGCCAGCAAGGCATGTTCCCGTGTCTGGCCATTCTTGGATATGCCAGCCTCAAACTCACCTACTCCAGCAGCAACAACCAGTACAGCACAGTCAGCCTGTGAAGTACCTGTAATCATGTTCTTAATAAGTCTCGATGCCCAGGGGCATCAATGGTGGTGATATAATACTTGCTGGTTTCAAATTTCCAGAGAGAAATGTCAATGGTAATGCCACGTTCACGTTCAGCCTTCAACTTGTCCAACACCCAGGCATACTTGAAAGAACCTTTGCCCATCTCGGCTGCTTCCTTCTCAAACTTCTCGATGGTTTTCTTGTCGATTCCGCCACATTTGTAGATCAGGTGCCCGGTGGTGGTGGACTTCCCAGAATCTACATGACCAATCACGAGAATGTTGATGTGGACTTTCTCCTTGCCCATGGCGTTCGCTGGAGGATCCTACTGCGGTCCTTTTAAACACTCCTTGGCACACACACGCGCGCTGGAGAGACGGGAAGTGTTTAAAAGGACCACAGTAGTATCACATAAATATTACAAGTGCCATCTCTCTTGGCCTTTTTGTCTCTCGTTTCCATTTTACTTTCTCAGAACACACAGTTGAGAAAAACACCTAGATAAAAATGCTTTGGCATTGTTTGAGAAATAAGGCCAATGGTATGTGCAGCAATAGCTAAATGAAGATTTAAGATTGGGTACATCATACTTTGTCTCCCTCAACTGTACTAAGCCAACTAAGCCTAGGTCAATTTTTGAGTGCTTTAGATGCTGGCCTTCAAACTAAGAATCTGCATTACTTTCTATCCTCCCTCTTAAGGCCTGTAAGTTTATAGCCTACGTATTGTACTAAACCAATGTCTTGGTCCACAGCTTTGATATTTAGACCAGTACGACCTTTGCTCTTGTTCTTGCCTTTTTTTGCTTGGTACAGCAGCATTTTACGGTGTCGGCAGGAGCCCAACAGGGCCTCCAGCCCAGGGGCCCCGGTCCTGCTCAGCAGATCAGAAAAAGAAACAGAGTTAATGCTTCAGGCTGGAGTTCCTTCAACAAAGCTGCTTCAAATCAGGATGAGTCTGATAAAAACATATATATCAGTTTATTTTTTTCATGACTATGCAACATATAATGCAATAATGACATTCATTTCAGATTTAAATGTTCTGCTCTTGGGCAGGTAATCTGCTGCCATGGCAATGCACAATTCTGATTTTAATTTGATTACACACTTTGGCTAAATAAATTGCTATTCATCTCTGTTCTAAAGGGACATTCTTATATTCTGAAGCTTTGCCCTCTGGTTCTACTAATGGAAACATCCTCTATCTAAGCCTTTCAATAGACAGTAGGTTTTAATGAGATCGCCATCATTTTTCGAAACTCCAGTGAATATAAACTCAGTGCCATCAAAAGCTTCTCATACGTTAACCTTTTCATTCCCAGGATCATTCTTGCAAACCTCCTCTGGACTCTCCCCAATGCCACCACATCCTTTCTTAATTATGGAGCCCAAGCTGATCACAGTATTCTAAATGTGGGCTGGCCAATGCCTCATAAAACCTCAGCATTAAATCCTCACTTTTATATTCCAGTCCTCTCAAAATGAACATTAACATTGCATTTCAGCTTTAAACAAATGGAAAAGAAGATATCTCCGCATTCATCTTTACCTTATCGATACTTTGATTTTAGAACAAAATATTACATGAAACTAATTACACTAAAATATCACACTTTGTAACTATGCAAATATATTATTTTTATTGATATTGAATTATCTGTTTTCTCTTGAAGCAAGAAAAAGATGAAGCACATTCAATTGCAGTGCTAATCCATTTATAGTCAAATGTAGCTAAAATAGGTTACAGTGCCACACTGAATTAATTAAGCTATTCTTTTTGTGTTCCATTTTGCTTTCATTCAGAAGTGCTTTGGCTAACCTGAGAAAGCCTGACGATCAGAGTGCACAGTGGAGATACCCTGAACATATATTTTTCCTTATTTTGAAACCAAATTTTCCATGTGTTCCACATTTATTTTTTAGAGTTTTACATTATACTTTGATGGACATGTTTTTTGTAAGATTTTGAAAGTGGATCAAGCAATGAGTGGTGGGAACAACCAAAGAGAGGTGCTTAATATCAAATTAATTTACCTTTAAAAGCTAACAAGCCTTTATCAACAATAACAGTCCCTGAGATTAAAAAAAAACTACTTCTCAGAGTTCCAGTAACATTGCAGAACAAAGGAAAAGGGTTTGCCTCAAAATTAGGTTTTTTTTGGTTTAAGATGGATGGAATATTTAAAATAATATAAAATATTATATATAAAATATTTAAAATCAATAAAAGCAATCAATCTTAACTTGAAGCCACCTACTTCTAATATTAACAGAGACAGGTCAAGAAGCATGTGACACACCGTTCTCAGGAGGCAAATTTGTCATTGAACTCTCTGAATGTGTTGTGTGATTTTACCTTTATATCGTTGCTATTTTAAAATTAAATTGGCTGGAACTCAGCAGCTGGAAACAAGTTACAACTGGAAGATCCATTTAGGCTAAGTGTTTCAACAGCACCAGTTGTTGGCCAGAAAAATTAAGGGTGTTTCCTTCTGGCCTAACAAGATATTCTATTAATATCACCTTCACCCTTTCTATAATCTATCCAAGGAACGTGCTCCCACTCAGTGATTTACTGCTAGGATCTCCAAGCACACCACTGACATAGAAACATAGAAACATAGAAAATAGGTGCAGGAGTAGGCCATTCGGCCTTTCGAGCCTGCACCGCCATTCAGTACGATCATGGCTGATCATCCAACTCAGAACCCTGTACAAGCCTTCCCTCTATACCCCCTGATCCCTTTAGCCACAAGGGCCATATCTAACTCCCTCTTAAATATAGCCAATGAACTGGCCTCAACTGTTTCCTGTGGCAGAGAATTCCACAGATTCACCACTCTCTGTGTGAAGAAGTTTTTCCTAATCTCGGTCCTAAAAGGCTTCCCCTTTATCCTCAAACTGTGACCCCTCGTTCTGTACTTCCCCAACATCGCGAACAATCTTCCTGCATCTAGCCTGTCCAATCCCTTTAGGATTTTATACGTTTCAATAAGATCCCCCCTCAATCTTCTAAATTCCAACGGGTATAAGCCTAGTTGATCCAGTCTTTCATCATATGAAAGTCCTGCCATCCCAGGAATCAATCTGGTGAACCTTCTTTGTACTCCCTCTATGACAAGGATGTCTTTCCTCAGATTAGGGGACCAAAACTGCACACAATACTCCAGGTGTGGTCTTATCAAGGCCTTGTACAACTGCAGTAGTACCTCCCTGCTCCTGTACTCGAATCCTCTTGCTATGAATGCCAGCATACCATACGCCTTTTTCACCGCCTGCTGTACCTGCATGCCCACTTTCAATGACTGGTGTATAATGACACCCAGGTCTCATTGCACTTCCCCTTTTCCTAATCGGCCACCATTCAGATAATAATCTGTTTTCCTGTTTTTGCCACCAAAGTGGATAACTTCACATTTATCCACATTAAATTGCATCTGCCATGAATTTGCCCACTCACCTAAATTATCCAAGTCACCCTGCATCCTCTTAGCATCCTCCTCACAGCTAACACTGCCGCCCAGCTTCGTGTCATCCGCAAGCTTGGAGATGCTGCATTTAATTCCCTCATCTAAGTCATTAATATATATTGTAAACAACTGGGGTCCCAGCACTGAGCCTTGTGGTACCCCACTAATCACTGCCTGCCATTCTGAAAAGGTCCTGTTTATTCTCACTCTTTGCTTCCTGTCTGCCAACTAATTCTCTATCCACATCAATACCTTACCCCCAATACCTTGTGCTTTAAGTTTGCACACTAATCTCCTGTGTGGGACCTTGTCAAAAGCCTTTTGAAAATCCAAATATACCACATCCACCGGTTCTCCCCTATCCACTCTACTAGTTACATCCTCAAAAAATTCTATGAGATTCGTCAGACATAATTTTCCTTTCACAAATCCACGCTGACTTTGTCCGATGATTTCACTGCTTTCCAAATGTGTTGTTGTTACATTTTTGATAACTGACTCTAGCATTTTCCCCACCACTGATGCTAGGCTAACCGGTCTATATTTCCCCGGTTTCTCTCTCCCTCCTTTTTTAAAAAATGGGGTTACATTAGCCACCCTCCAATCCTCGGGAACTAGTCCAGAATCTAAAGAGTTTTGAAAAATTATCACTAATGCATCCACTATTTCTTGGGCTACTTCCTTAAGCACTCTGGGATGCAGACCATCTGGCCCTGGGGATTTATCTGCCTTCAATCCCTTCAATTTACCTAACACCACTTCCCTACTAATATGTATTTCCCTCAGTTCCTCCATCTCACTGGACCCTCTGTCCCCTACTATTTCTGGAAGATTATTTATGTTCCCCTTAGTGAAGACAGAACCAAAGTAGTTATTCAATTGATCTGCCATGTCCTTGCTCCCCATAATCAATTCACCTGTTTCCGTCTGTAGGCGACCTACATTTGTCTTAACCAATCTTTTTCTTTTCACATATCTATAAAAGCTTTTACAGTCAGTTTTTATGTTCCCTGCCAGTTTTCTCTCGTAATCTTTTTTCCCCTTCCTAATTAAGCCCTTTGTCCTCCTCTGCTGGACTCTGAATTTCTTCCAGTCCTCAGGTGAGCCACTTTTTCTGGCTAATTTGTATGCTTCTTCTTTGGAATTGATACTACCCCTAATTTCCCTTGTCAGCCACAGGTGCACTACCTTCCTGGATTTATTCTTTGCCAAACTGGGATGAACAATTGTTGTAGTTCAACCATGCGATCTTTAAATGCTTGCCATTGCATTTCCACCATCAACCCTTTAAGTGTCATTTGCCTGTCTATCTTAGCTAATCCACGTCAATTCCTGACAATTCCTGATCTCTGATAGATCTCCCCAACTTCACACTTCTATGACACAAATCCAAAATTAAGTTGTTTAAAAGTGAAAAGTCAAGCTGCCAGAGGAACTCAGTGGGTAAGTCAGCATCTGGAGAAGGAAGTGGACAGTCAATGACCTGTCATCTGGACTCCATATTCCCGCATATGCAGTCAAAAAGCAAATGATATTTAACAAACTTGATAGGCCCACTACTGTCTGTAAGGAGTTAGTATGTTCTCCCTGTGATCGCCTGGATTTCCTCTGGGTGCTCTGGTTTCCTCCCACAGTCCAAAGGTGCACTGGTTCGTATGTTAATTGGTCATTGTAAATTATCCCATGATTAGAGTTGGGTTAAATTGGGGTTTGCTGGGCATCAGAGCTCAAAGGGCCTGAAGGCCCCACACTGTATCTCAATAAATCAAATTAAAAAATAAATAATGGATTCTTATGCAGCAGGGAAGGGATACATCAATCTTAGAGTAAGTGAAAATGTTGGCACAACATTGTGGGCCGAAGGGCCTGTGCTGCGGCATTCTAAATGTTCTATGAATGTTTCGATGAAGGAGATGTAAATGAAAGAAATGTAACTGTGAAGAGGCATTTAATAAAGTGCTGCATGCTAAGCTTGTCATTATGAGTGGAAGACATGAAGTAAAGAGAAAAATGGCCGAATGACAGGAAAAGAAGAGAAGTTGTAAATGATGATGTCTCATATTGAAGGAACCGTGTTGTATTTTTTCCCTGGGCACCAGGAGCACGGTTCCTTTGATATTTATCAATGACAGGACAGTCTAGCAGCCCAGCAAGCAGGAGCACCTCTCCAGAGCCGGGTGTATGACACTGACCTTGGGTGCTGCCTGTACCCACGTGGGAAGCGCTGGTTTGTTCTCATAAGTAGCTTGGCAGGTTAATTTGCCACTTTAAATTACTCTTGACAGGAAAATCAAAGGTTACAAAGGTATATTTAATGTCAGAGAAATGTATGTAATATATATCTTGAAATGCTTTTTCTTCGCAACCATCCACAAAAACAGAGGAGTGTCCCAAAGAATGAATGACAGTTAAAAGTTAGAACCCTAAAGCCCCCCCCAGCTCCCCCCCACGCATAAGCAGCAGCAAGCAATAATCCCCCCTCCCCCACCAGCAAAAAAGCATTGGCACCACCCCCCCACCAAACACTCAAGCATGCAGCAAAGCATCAATAAAGACACAGACTTGCAGTACCCCAAAGACTATTCATTCACCCAGTAATTCAACACACCACAGGCGCTCTCTCTCCCTTATAAGGGAAAAAGAGGTGCCTCCATTTCACAGCAAGAGGGGAGACATAACAAACAACTCACTGATTTACAATGTTAAAAGTCTGTTGCATTGCTTTTCCCAAGCCCTGTGCACAAAGAACTGTCTGTCTGTCTCCCACAACACCCCGACTCCCCGCAGAGGCTCCGACCACGAGTCTGCCTGCCTTCAGATCCACAAAAACCCAGAACTCCAAAGGTGAGTTAATCTTCTAGGCTGCGAACTTATCTCGAATAACGGCCATGCATGAGACCTCAAGGGCAGGTCCCATTCCCACAAAGAACCGAAGTCAGCGTGTAATTCCAGGTCAGGGTCTTCAAAAGAACCCTGAAAGGGAAAAATAGAGAAATTAAAGATAGAAATAGAGCTGTTTCCACAGATGCAAGCAGAGGAGTCGCCGTTAAGCACCATTAGCTTCTGAGTTCAAGGAGAGTTCATGGGCATGTGACAGAGAACAAGTTATAGAGAAATAAATAAGGGAATGAGAGTGATAGGAATCAAGTGGGAAATGTGCACAGGCAACAAAGTGCATTTTGTTTATGCATATGGACCAATTTATACTAATTTGTACAGGAATGCTCATGATGAGTCAATATGATGTTATCCATATATTGACAGAGCAGATTCAATATCGAAAAATCTTTCTGGCATGAAAATTACACAAAACCAGTGAACTGCCTACTATTTACTAGCCTCCCTTGTAATATGCTCACCAAGCTGCAGTGCTTTGGTTTAAAAGCTCACATTTGTATGCCCCTGTAATGTAAGTGCACTTGGCTGAGAATATAGTACATCGAACATTGCCTTTGGCCCATGATGCTGTGCCAAGCTTTTAACCTTCCCTAAAACCAATCTAACTTTTCCCTCCTACGTAGCCCACTTTCATCTATGTGTCTATCTAGTTTCTTAAATGTCCCTAATATATCTGCCTTTCCATTTTGTTGATATAATTTCACCTAAAGTGCTGTGGAAGACCATCCACATAAAAATAAGGTAGCTGCTTTACTTCTAGTAGAGTTACTGTAGTGTACTTGGATATTTCCAATAACATTCTGTCCCCTAAAGCAGGTAACATCGGGATTAGCAGGACAGAGAGAAATCAGCTAGTTGCTTCTCTTCCTTGACAATCTGGAAGGTTTTAATAGAATTGTTTCAGACAACCATCATCTATCAGTGACAATGTTAGCCAAACATTAGTACATTTGTATTTGTCAACTTGCTTGAGAGCTGGTAAAATTATTACCTCTCTTATCACAACAAGACAGGGTCATCTATTTCATGGGTTTGCTGTCTTAGCCAAGGTGCTCACCAATAGTAACATCAGCGTCCCACTCCACCTAAATCAGTCATCTGAATAGAAAGTTTAGAACATGCAGTTATAGAGACTGGATGACAAAAGAGTTGTCCTGCACAACAGCCAATTTGTTGAAAGCTGTCATTCTGCATCTGCACCTCATAAAATGAGAGCCTGAGCCTCAACAGTAATCCTGGGCAACGGCCGTAGCAATCATTTTAACTGAGCGTTAAATACAGTTGAACTACAATTTACATTTTTCAGGTGATCTATAGAGTTCTGACTTAAGTAGTTTAGTCTACACAATGTACCTTGTACACATGTCTGTAGGCTCTTGGCACATTTGGATGCTTAGCAGTCCCCACTGCCCATTAAAGAGAGTTTCTTTTGCAATATCATTCAGCACACGACCACACCATTTGATCCTATTAATTGAGTGTAAGTAGGTCCAACATTGTATATTTGCTTCCAGACGTGACACATGGCAATGATGATATGCTTTGAAGCTAATGAAAGGGCTGTAATAAATTCTCCTAAGTTTCTCAATACAATTAGAATGTTCAAAGTTTGAAATCAAGATATCAGAAGCCGCATCTCTTCAATAAATTAAAATCTGTAAATCCGAAGAAAATGCTATCTTTCTCTTTTACAAAACAAAATCATACATCTAATTTATATAATGTTCAAATTGGCTATTCATGCTCTATTACAGTAATGGATTTCAGAATCAGATATATTATCACTGACATATGTTCTGAAATGTGTTGGTTAACAGCAGCAAGAAATAAAGTAATTGTTATAAGTTACAATAAATATAGATTATTTTACAGAGAAACAGTCCAAAAGAGGAATAGCAAGGCAGTGCTCACGGGTTCACGGACAGTTCCGAAATCTGAAGCGGGAGGGGAAGTAGCTGTTTCTAAGAGTGTAGGTCTTCGGACTCCTGTACCTACGCTCCGATGGTAATAATGAAAAGAGGCCATAATGGTTGCCTGCTTGTTGAGACAATGTTCTTTGTTCATTGTGATCTTGATGGAGCTGGTGGAGCCTACAACCCTCTGCAGTTTTTATTGATCCTGTTCAGTGGCTCCCCTACACCAGGCGGTCATGCAACCAGTCAGAATGCTCTCCACCATGCACCTGTGGAAATTTGCTTTAGTCTTTGGTAACACAGCAGATTTCCTCAAACTTATAATGAAGTATACTGTATAGTGAATTACAGAGAATATAATAATAACCTAGAGGAACAGATTTACAGAATCTTTATCATGCCTTGACCAGCAGAGAAAGTCAGAGGAACAAAGAAAATACAGATAAAATGCACTAAGAAGTAAGCATAGATGGAGAATTAGGCTTAACCATCAAATGCTTGATTAGATTTGAGAGGGCTCTTGTTGGTGACAAGCAAAATTGAGGGGTTAGGGAGGAAGAAGAGGGAAATTAGTAATTGTGACCAGGCAACTAAAAGGACAACTGACCAAGTAAATATCAGAATGCACACAAAGTCAATATTACAAGAACTGTTGTTGGGAATAAAAAGCTGCACAAGGTTTCAGAGTGGTTGATGTCGAGGAAAGCAGCTGAAGATAAAATAAAGAATTTTAAATTTCACGTTGGATACAGGGTAACATTGCCAATGAAATCGGTAGGTTGAGTAAGTTAGATAAGGCTTGATGTGCCTCTAAATAAGTAGTTGAATTTTAATTTAGTTGGAATTCAGCTTTGATTGAAAATGAGGGTCCAGCAAAGATAACATAGTGTGGTAGGATATAGGATCTGCCAGGCATCATCACCCACTTGCATAAATATCTTGTAGTGTTGAAAACCATTTGCACATCTATGGATTGGAAATGTTCATTGCTGACAAATCCTCCTAGTTAATCTACATTTGCCCTGAGTCTGTAGCCAATATTGCCTAGCCCTATGGGAAGCTAACCATAAATGCAGATCCAATCTTGAGCTTATCCTGAAAGGCACTATTACAGATTGATTTTGTAGTTCTGGCTTGCAAGATCTGTTAGCTGGGGAATTCTGGAAATGTCTAGTGATCTTGACAGCTCGTGGTAATGCCATCACCTGGTTTAGCTGCATCAGGTCTTGTTCTGACCAAGCAGCAATGTCTGTTACCACACAACATCTAAGTAACAGGACAGACATGTCAAGGAAGTTTATCCTTAGCCTTTATGGTGACTAAAGCCTCCTGCTAAGCCTCTGCTCTCCACTCACTGCTCCAATGCTCATATTACCAGTCACCCTGGCCTTCATCTGAGGCTCAGACCAAGGCAATATAAAGAGCACCCATCCTGCTCTGATAGGTCAAACTCCAGTGCAAGAAAAATCTCAAAAATCAAGGAAGTAATCTCCAAAGTACCGAAAAATCTTCAAGGTATATGAGCAAATCCTGTCAAAAGAACAGATAATAAACCAAACAGGGCTGAGTATTTATTGCCGTATTTTTTTGTGAGTAATTCAGTACTCTCAAGTATCTTAATGCATTCACCTTGCTTTCATCCAATACAATCTAGAAAACACTTGGGTCTAACATTAAGCATAAAAATTTAGGTCAATATCTTTATTTTTTATAACTGCTTATGTTAAGCTTCAACACATCTCCAAATATGTTAGCACACGTAGCTTTAAGCAATCTATATTGTTAATTATAACAGTCACTAGTTGAAATTACTTTCCAAAGTGGATTATTTTTGCTAGATTTAATTTCTCATGGATTTCCTAACTCATATGCTCCTTGAAATTAAAATCCACCACAATGGAGTTTGTCTTATTGAAATTATAATTTAATTAAGACTTCACATCAGACAGGAAACTACCTCCCTTTGAAGAGTTCTAATGAATTTTTTGCCATCAAAAAATCTAATCTTGTTCTGTAACTCAGTCATTATAATCTCAACTAATTAAATGCAATTGTAAAGGAACCATTTTTTAACTTTAAACATATCAGCAGAGTTAAGAATTTATTCTCATATACTGTACTGGTGTTGTATTATTAGATAGTTACTTATATAGCCCCCTGGTAAGCCTCAGGCTCACTCAACTCACTTTCATCTAGGGGGAGCAGCCTTCAGCCCCGCCAAACTGGGTAATCAAATTTGCGTGGATGCTGTGTGATGTACCCACCCCGCCAAATAACAGACAATACACCATATGCGATAAAATGATTACACTTTATAGATCTTACTGGGACTATGTAATTAATAGAGATAAAATATAAAAGGAAAATAAAAGGCGCCAAACTTATCAAAGTTCAACCACTTCATGCACAATAGCTGGAGCTCAATTAACGGAGTCCTCTTTCCACCATTCAATCCCCTCCAACCGCCTGGGACCAAACAAGGTGGCCAACCAGACGCTCCACACGAGTCTGTCCTTGTCTCCTCTCCTCGCCGAAGACCCTGGGTCTCGGACTCCCGCTTGGGGTCCGTCCCATTGGCCAGCTTACAGCATCGCGTCTCCTCTCTCTGTCCCCATCGCGCCTTCTCCTCCAAAGCCGTGAATAATAGCTTACAGACACACAAGAAAGAATAACGTCTATCCCAATTGGTTAACAAATGAATACAATGCTCTTATCAATAATATAACGCAAACAAGCAGAGAGAGAGAGGGAACTCCTTACATCGCAGTTATTATTACAGAAAAGCCACTTTATTCTAACAGAACAAAGAAGCCATTTTGATAGCCTTCGCAGTAATATAAAAGAAGAAAGCCCCTACACTTAGAAAAAATCTGATGCATTATATAAGAACTTTGCAGCTTCTTATCTCATTAGATGATTTGCAGAAATTCAGATAAATTGCATAACTAGTTAATTACTATAGGCCAATTCTCACCAGTAAATGCCAGCTGTTCTTTTAATGCAAACAAGCTCAGAACATTGGCACATGCACATTCAAGTATCAAAGACCTGAACCTCCCGATATATATCAATGGTGATATATATATATAGCAATCTCCACTGATGGTTTCCACATGGGCTCCATGGTAGAGCACAAACTTGATGAGATTCTCCTGCACTTACACCATCCAATCTATTTGAATGGAAATTTTATAGCTACAAAGAAGAAAGGAATGTATAAGTTACTTTATTTAATATTAATATCCTTTGCAGTTATGGTTTAATTATTCCAAAGTGTTTTAGCTGGTTGGAAATGACTTAAATTTTTGAAAGATTTTTTTATAATGCTAAATTATTAATAAGATTTTGACTTTAAAATAAGGATTGAATTTCATTTAGAAAGCGAGTTGTACTAGCACTGATCTATCTGCACCCACACCCACTACCACATCCCCAAGAATGTTAAGTTCCATTATGCAGTTTGTAATTGAGGATGACAACGTGAGGACAATTACCCTCCACCCTTGAAATTATGTTTAGAAATACTTGGAGGTTGTTGGTGGGGCGTGGGGTGGATGAGGATGTAACCCAGCTGATAGAACTGATGCAAGGTCAAATAAATAGTGACAGCCAAGTCGATGAAGAATGGGATGTAAGGGTGAAATGTAAGCCGAAAGACCAAAGTCAAGGTGAGGCCAATTTCTGAAAAGTGATGGAACCATGATGGTCAAGCATAGGAAGAAATTGAAAAAATATGGGTTTCAATATTCTGTAAGCATAGAATTATCAAAAAAGAATTTCATTGTAGGAGTGAATGAGTTGATCAATATTTTTCAAGTGATTAAGATATCCCATGTCAATCAGTATGTAATTTAATTATCAAAATGATGCAGTCTCAGTACATAAATACATAACCTTTGATAATTCTGTAAGATATATTGCTTTGAATTTTGATGTTAGTTAAAAGAAAGGTTAATGTCAATGAATTCAGTCTGATGGTTTTATTACTTGACAAAAAACAGATTGAAATTAAAAATGACAGGTTCCAGCTGGGATATTTATTTTTGCTGCCTACCCCAAGAGAAGTTCAATAGCTGGGGGGGGAGGAGGTGTTAGAGTGAACCCTTTGGAAACATTCCAGCTTGTTCCAATCCAGCTATGTGTAAAGAAGCAGGATCCTCTAGGGATAAGCCAAAGACTTTATTTAAAGAAAAAGACTCTTTAAAATTCTCCACACTAGACGAAGAAGTCATGAAATGGGATAAATATGCAACATGGTTTCTTGCTCCAAAGGTGCTGCCTGACATGCTGGAAACTTTTAATATTTCTATTTTTGTTTTTTATATCTCAAGGAACAAGGACATGAACATGTGTAAAAGCTAGTGAGACATCATGTTCAGCTTGTATAACAATATGTAATGCAATAATTATCTGCACTTTGGACAAGTCTACATTAAATAGCAATTAAAAACAAGGAAAATGAAAAGTGGCGTAACCAGTATGGACAGAGCAATTAAATTTATGGATGATCATGTTTTAATGGGGCACAGATATCTCAAAGGAATATGTGTTTTGGAAATGTAAGAGAAACTGAGGAGAGAAAGACTATGAAGGGATTTGTAAACAAGGCTGGGAAATCTAAATGAAATGTTTACATTTAATACATTAAATCCAAATAATCTGCTAGTCCTTTTAGAGTAATTATTTTGATATTATTACCCTAAACAATTGCATATTCTAATCTTGCAGCTTTGACATTCATTTTCCACCATTTGCATGCACATAATTTTAGTTAAGCATGATGCGTGCACCTAACAGTCCTGTACCAATTACTGCATACAGTGTCACAGCCACAGGTCTGTTGTACTGCAGCTAATGAGTATCACTGACATTACAAAGCCTTGGGCAGCATTAGGGCAGAGAAAAAGTACTGAGGCACCTTAATTAAATGTGGACATGAAAAAATAAGAAATTCTTAATTAACCACTTTATAACTATATACATACTAAGGTTACAATTGCTTCTACACACGTTTAAAACAGTATATTGAATAGAGATGTACTGACTGATGGCTGTTAGCCCTGAAGTACCTCTATCAACCATTCAAACCTCAGGATCTGTTGGACTGCTGCATGTTTGTGGCTGAGCGTGGAAGCTAGAGGCTTCCTGAGGGTCAGAGGAAGAACTTGCATTAGGAAGAACTGATAAAGGAATGGCAGGCATTATTTAAATATTTTTAAGAGTTGCTTATGGTTTAACAAAAGATTATTTAATTGAATTTTTTTCTTTTTAATTATTTAAATCTATTTTAATAATGTGTCTGTTCACAACTATGTGTATATTAAATAAAGGCACACATGTGGGAGATAGCTTTTACTGGTGTATTCACATTGCAGCAAGCGAGAGAGAGAACAATGCGCATCCATAGACAACAGCACATGCACGGACAACAGATCAGTATGCAGTGCTAAGATGGAGGTCGTCAATGCTCTAAAAGAAATAGATCCATAGATTAAACTTCCTCCCCTTTTAGATTAATGCAACATAAAACTGCATTTGTACAAAACATTTAATTTCCCTTTCATAAACCCATACTCTAAGTAATCATGCTTTCACAATAACAGTCCATAACTAACTTCACAGTTCTAAAGGTTCAGTCTTTTAGGTGGTGCTCTGTTTCTTTCAGAAAAGCACGTCTGGACCTGCAGAGTGGCATCAGGTTTGGTAGGTGTCCTGTCTTACACAATGTTCTCAGTTTCCGGTGCAACATTACCATCACTGACACCATCACTGAGAGGTAATTCCATCTTGTTGGGTGAATTTGACTCGGGTATGTTCTTCAGTTGAGAAACCAGTATCTGATCCACATCATGTCTGATCTCCAAAATCTACTGTGTACATCAGTGGTCCAGTTCTTGTAGCTATCCTGCTGTGTGTTCAATTGTCTTCCCGGTAATCATGCGCAAGGACTTCCTGTCCAATCTCGAAGCTCCTTGCTGCTTCACTTAGCAACTGGCTGAACTGTTTATTCTGTACTTCCTTCTGTAGATCTGGTTTCAGGAGGTCTATGTGAGATCTCAGATTCCTGCTCATGAACAGCTTTACAGGTGTTTAATTTATCGTTGCATGTACTGAGTTCTGACACACAGAAAGGAAGCTGTCCACATTGTGCTGTAGAGAAATGTCCTCCTTGTCCATTACTTTAATGGGCTTCCTGAAGGTTTGAGTAAGCCTTACAGCTAACCCATTCATTACTGGGTGGTGAGGAGATGACTTGAAATGTCTGATGGCATTTTTCTCATGAACAGTCAGGATTCTTCTGACATGTATTGTTGGTCCTTTGTCACTCACAATTTGTTGTGCTAAGCCATTTCTGGTGAAGATAGTTCTCACAGCAGAGGCAGTCTTTGCTGAGGTGGTTGGCTTTATTGGTATAAACTCTGACTGCTTCGAGTGAGCATCCACAGCAATCAGAAACATGGAATCCATGAATGGCCCAGCAATGTCAATATGTACTCTTTGCCATGGTGAAGACAACCACTCCCACAAGTGTAACAGTGCCTGTGGGGTGCATTTTTTTAAACTTTTTGGCATCCCAAGCAGCTTTTGGCCTTCAATCTGTCTATCTATTCCCAGCCACCACATATACACATATAGCTCTGGGCGAGACGCTTCATCTTGACTGTACCCAGGTGTCGTTCATGCAGATTCTCTAACACTCTGGTGAGCAACTTGAAGGGAACCACAACACGAGATCCACGCATCAGCGTTCTTTGACATACCGACAGTTGGCCTCCTCTCACTGAGAACTCTGGAAACATAAGGTTACCATGAGCTGGCCATCCTTACATAATGATTTCATAGACTCTTGTCAATGTCAGGTCATTCCTTGTATCCCTTTGTATTTCAGAATTTGTTACAGGCTGGTAACGGTCCACCAGTGCGGGGTGAAATACCTCTGCTGAGAAGTATGAAGACTTTTTTCTTCTTCAGTTGTCAATATTGGAAGAGGTGACAAGCTTTCAGCATTGCTGTGTTGTTTGGTACCCTTGAACTCTATGTCACAAGAGTAGGCTTCCAGGAATAGTGCTCAACGTTGTAACTGGGTAGCAGTTATCACTATATTCCCTTCCTAGGATTGAAAATGGGCACAAGGGGCTGGTGATCTCTCACTAGTGTAAACTCTTGCCTATAGAGGTAGTGATAGAACTTTTTTATTCCCCATACTAAATTAAGGGCCTCTCAGTCAATCTGCGCATAGTTGCGTTCTGCGCTTGTCAGTGATCTTGCAATCGGAAGTTCAGATCCATCATTCATATTATGTGCCAAGAAGGCTCCAATGCCATAAGAGGGTACAGCACACACCAATCTGATGGGCAGGGCTGTGTTATAATGACTGAGTTTTTCATTGGATATTATTAGTCTCTGTGTTTCCTTGAATGCTTTTTCACATCTTTCTGACCATTCCCACTTTGCTCCTGTCTGTAACAATGCATTCAATGGATGCAGCACTGAAGCAGTGTTTGGGAGAAACTGATGGTGGTAGATTACAAGGCCCAAGTATGATCTGAGTTCTGACACATTTTCCGTTTGGGTGCCTGTAGCACTGCTTCAGTCTTCTCTTGTGACTTATGTAAGCCATGCTTGTCAATGACATGTCCACAATACGAGATTTCATTCTTCAAAAACTCACATTTCTCCCTCTTTGCACGCAGACCATACTCGCTCAGCCTGGTGAGCACTTCATCAAGGTTCTGGAGGTGTTCTTCATCATTTTTGCCAGTCATGTTGATATCAAGGTAACATTGTGCTCCTGGGATAGCTTGGAGCACTTGGTCCATTGCTCTCTGCCCAATTGCTGGAGTTGATGCAATACCAAAGACGAGACAATTATACTGGAACAGTCCCTTGTGAGTGTTGATTGTGAGGAGCTTCCTGCTTGACTCCTCAATCTCCATTTGTAGATAGGCTTGTGACAAGTCAATCTTTGAAAACCTCTCCCTGCTTGCCAGATACAAAAATGTCTTTTATTTATGGCGAGGGATGCTGCACAGTATGCAGCATTGGATTGATGTTCACTTTGAAATCCTCACATATGTTAATGGCTCTGGCCTTCCCTTTCTTGATCACTAGGCCAATGGGTATGGCCCAATTGATCCACTCAGCCTTGGAGAGAATTTGAGCTCTGCAGTTCAGCATCAACTTCAGGATGCAGTGTGTAAGGCACTGGATGCACTTCATGGAATCTTGATGTTGCTGTTTCATCCAATTCAATTCTGGACTTCATAACTTTGAGTTTACCAATCCCCTTCTCAAACACCTTCTCATTAGCCTGAAGCAGCTGTGAAAGTCTCTGGTTAATGTTACCATCTGGGCTGCTGATACCTGTTGGTGCCACACTGAGAGCTTTGATTTAGTGCCAATTTAGTCAGATTTTTTTTAAATCATTCACATCTGAAGTGTGCTAGCCCTCCACTTTTTGATACATAAAGCTCTGATTGTTGTGTTTGGCCTCCATACATCAGATTCACTTTCAGTTTGCCCTTGGGGGACACTTTTTCACCTGTGTAGGTCTTTAGCAACACTGAGGTCTTCCCTAATGGTATCTTAGAAAACAGTCTGTTGTAGTCACCCTCTGGGATTATGAACAAAGCTGACCCTGTATCCAGCTCCATTTTCAGATTTACACCAGACACATCGATTGCGATCCATATTACATTGCAATCTTTTCCAGTAATACGCTGCAGTTCTTGGCATGACAGCTTACTTTTGTTAGACTTTGTTAGACTTCAGCATTTGCTTAAGTTTTGTGTGTGGTTTTTCTCTTTGGTTGTGCTTTTTATCTGCCTCGCACATGGTCTCTATAGGACCTTGTCTGTGACTTTTTCCTCGAACCAACAGTCATTTGCATCAAGGAAGGACTTGCTACATCAATAATATTTTTGACTTCTTGCGCCATCCAGGGACATTTTGTGCATTTCACATTTAGCTTCCTTTTCTGTAGTTCTGCTGTATCCTTAGCTGCAGTCTCTAATTATATTGCAATGGTCAATGCCCGTTCTAAGGTTAGGTCTCTTTCAGACAGTAGCCTCTTTTGAGTGCCTTGATAATGCATACCATATATTAGCCTGTCCCTTAATGCATCTGAAAGTCCACCTCTGAGGTCACTGTACTGGGAAAATTTGCACTGTTCTGCAATGTATTCAGAAAGACCTTCATTTTTTCACTGTTTCTTTTGTAGTATCTCGCAGCTATTACACGTGGCTTGGGGCTCAAGTGATTTTGTAAAATTATAACAATTTTGTTGAACATCTTGCTTGCTGGCTTTGCAGGGGTTACTAGGTTGCATTAGAGACTGTACATTCTTGGGCCCATTAAGTGTAGGAACTTTCTTTTGCTCCTCCATGTTGTTTGCATTACAATACAGTTCCACCATCTCGATTCCCAGCCTTTATTAGTGCTATCAAATTATCAATTTTACCAAATGAAACTATTGCCACGAAATTTTCACTTTAAATTCAGCACGTCTTTCACTGTTACTCATGTGTTCATTAGCGTCCATGGCGGCCTTCTCTGTACTGTTTAATTGTGCATATCTGTCTGTGCAGTTTGTGATATTTTCTGACATTTAGGTTCATACTCGTCACCAATTTGTTGCATCTGTTCAGAACTACATATATATTAAATAAAGGCACACACGGGAGATGGCTTTAACTGATGAATTCACATTGCAGCAAGAGGGACAACAGCACACTCACAGGCAGCTGATCAATATCTAGTACTAAGTGGGTGGGGGTAGGGGGTCATTGCTCTAAAAGAAATGGATCTATATATCCATGCAAATAACTTCTAATTATCTGAGAGGAACAGGCATATAAAATTATTAAAAATCTCTTTTGATGTTCATGGAGCTGTCATAGACTGTTAGGGCAGTCAGGAATTCATGGTAGGGTCTCTGGATAGACCGACTGAGGCCTACCTGACACATTGAACCAACTCTGCTTCACAAGATGCCCGTTAGACATGGGAATTCATAAGGGGCGGGATGGTGACGTTTCAGCTTTGAAGGAATCAGAATCGGTTTTATGTCAGCTGTGCACTGCAAAGTCATAGCAATACCATAAATATAAAAATAAGAAGTGCTAAACCCAAAGGAGTAATGAGGTAGTGCCATGGATTCATGGACTGATCAGAAATCTAATGGTGGAGGGGAAAAGGCCCTTCCTAGATTTTTGAATATGGGTCTTCAGGTTCCTGTACCTCCTCCTTGATGGTAGTGATGAGAAGAGGACATGTTCCAGATGATGGAGAGTCTTAATGATGGATGCCACCTTCCTGAGGCACTGCTTCTTGAAGATGTTCTCAATTGTGCACGTAATGTTGTTCCGTAGCTCTGTACCAGGCTGTGATGCAACCAATCAGTATGCTTTCAACTGTACACCTATATAAATTTGCCGGAGTCTTTAACGACATATCAAACCTCCTCAAACTCCTAATGAAGTCAAGCCACTGGTGTGCCTTTTTTTGTGATTGGAATAATGTGTCAAGCACAGGATATACCTTCTGAGATTTTGATGCCTAAAACTTGAAGCTGATCACTCTTTCCATCACTGACCTATTAAAGAGGACAAGAGTTTGTTCTCTCAACTTCCCCTTCCTGAAGTCCACAATCAGTTTCTTGCTGCTACGGACATCGAGTGCCACGTTGTTGTTGCGACATCACTCAACCAGCTGATCTATCTCACTCCTGTAAGCATTGTAAGGCAGGTACTGTACGTACCCTCAAGTAAATGAAGGCAGACATGTCCAGTGGGCAGTAAGCCAAACCCAGAGCTCTGGCCCATCATTACTCAGCTTGCTTCAGTTTTGTCTTGTTCCTTTCTGACACAAGCACATCAAACTGAAGTTGGAAATAGATGGTTGGGTTGTTCTGATTGTGCATTCATTCACTGAGTCCTCAGTATTGATTCTCTGCTATTACTACCAGGGAGAATGGCAATTTTCTGCCAGGTCATATGCTCATTATTAGCCTCCAAAGTAGAATAAGGTTATTCTGCTCAGCAGCACTCTTCTGTGAGGGACTGCTAATAGTTACATCCTTATCTGTGTGGAAGGCCAGGAATCCCACACAAACATGTGGGGATACAGAGAGCTGGAACATACACATAGCTGTCAAATCCACTGTGCTCTAAAACTGGTCTCCATATGGAATCTCTCAGTGGGGCTGCAACTCCCTGCAGTTTCCCAGCAGTTGGGCATTTTATAACTTGCAGCTGCACATTTATAAACATTTTATTAATATTGCTAAAACCCTTGTATTTAAGGAGTTTCTTTGTGAAATCTGATGCTGAGAAATGAACTTTAGACAATTTTGGTTCTTCAAGTGCCTGCTGCCGTCACCGAATCAGATGACAAGCAAAATGCTGAAATTGGTAAACCTTGCTTTGCAGAGCTATTATGTAATTAGTTCCCCTTGAGAGTATTAAACCTGTTCTTCTCTTTTCACAGACAGGGAGGTGCTGCATCATTTGTGTATTGACCTTCGGCAAAGGTGTCAATACTTTTAAAGGGACCTATCCACGGCAGCCAAGGCCAAGGAGAGAGATCAGGGAGTTTGGGAAATGAGCGGAGGGTAGTGTGGGGAAAAGAGGGAAACAGATTTTCTGAGAGGTAATACTGCATGGCTCTTCCAGGGGAAAACCCTGGTGTTTATGAAGTAGGAGTGCTCTTGGCTGAGGGTCGCATCAATAACTTGTGTTCAGTGGCAGCATCACATGGTGCTGGAGGCACTAAGCAGGTGGAGAGCATCAATGGAGTTGATGCTTCAGGTCAAGACCCTTTATCAGGACAGCAACTGCTGGCTCCAGTTGTTTTCAATAAAATTTACATCAGATGCTTATTTACATATTTCCTGTGTTTAATTCATTCATACTTCGCTAATTTCAGTGTGATGTATTCCGACTATTTACAAAAATTGTAAATAGTGACCTCTTGATCTAATTTCTGTTGTTAACCATTTTAAAGTAGTCATACATTTTAATGACACATAAAATACAGTATAATATTAAGATGGATCATGACAGGAATTGTGCAATTCAATTAACCAGGAAATATACTGCAAAAGTTTTTATTACTGTCTGATTTACACATTTTAAAGAATGGGTCTGGTTTCTAGACCTAAACATTTGACATCTATTTCATTGGAAACTGACAGACTCAGTTAGGTATACAACTGTTCAGGCAGCATCTGTGAAGGAGAAACTGAAATAAAAATTTCAGGTCAATTAACATTTCATCAGATCAGGGATTCTATTTTTTGTTTTTCAACTGGTGATGACCTGATGAATCCAGATCCTTGGGAGAACAACTTGATAACACCCCATCAGTGAGATAGCTGATATTTTCAGTGTCCAATCGATAGCTTCTTTTTTTTAATCTTCTAGTCAACACAAATTATTGCAGAACCAAATGGAGATTGAACAACTGTGAGGGGGAGAGATTAAATTAAGATAACTTGCATTTTTATTGAGTTAATTTAAATGCATTTAATTGTTTAACTGCACTTCAATGATCTGAGTGCTCTTATTTTAAAATAATACTAAATTATAAAACAATAGAATGTTTTGCATGTTAATAGCTTTTAAAGCACTTACGAAGGTTAGGCATTCAAGCTGTTTTGCAGCTTTGACAGCCGGTCCTGCCTCCCTTCCTGGTTTCTTCAGTGGTCAAAGCACATGTGCCAGATTTGCAAAAGGCATAGTGCTGCAAAACTTTGCATTGGTCAGAGCCAGCTTCCTCAGGGAAGTTCATGTCAATGGACTTGTTCATTGAGTAGACCACTAAAGATATTTCAGGCCATTGATTTCAACCTTTCCTAGAAGTAGGGTATCAGAATCAAAAACAAGTTTCTTATTATCATTTTGGATGTGAAATTTGTTGTTTTGCAGCAGCAGTACAGAACAAAGATATAAAATTGTTTTTATTACAAGCTTAGAGTGAAGGAAAGAATAATGAGGTAGTATCGTTGACCATTCAGTAATCTGGTGGTAGAGGGGATGATCTATTTCTGAATTGTTTAGTATGGACCATCTGTACTTCCTCCCTGATGGTTATAGTGAGAAGAGGGTACATTCTCCTGATGCTATTCCACTGTCATGAGTGATGCAAAGCAGAACCTCTACCAATCTGTATAGGAAACCTAGATAATGCCACCTCTTCAGGGTGGGATTGCTTACTAAACTGATTCAGCCTGCATAGAGGAATATCAAAAGCCATTCCAGTTAAGTGGTAAATGACATCAGTTTTATTCAGATGATTTATTTGACTACACATCTGTCTGATTAACAAAATATAAATCTATTATATTAAATAAAAACTAAATATAAATACTCCTGCCACCCCACCAGTGATAGGATTCCTCTTGTCTTCACCTACCACCCCACCAGCCTCCATGGCCAGCACATAACTCTCCGTAACTTCAGTCATTTTCAACAGGATCCCACCACGAAGCACATCTTTCCCTCCCTACCACTTTCCACATTCCGCAGGGATCACCCTCTACGCGACTACCTTGTCAACTTTTCCCTCACCACTGATCTCCCTCCTGGTCGTTAGCCTTGCAAAGTGGATCAAGTGCCACACCTCCCCCTACACTTCCTCACTCACTACCATTCAGGGCCCTAAACAATCGTTCCTGGTGAGGTGCCTCTTTACCTGTGCGTCTACTGAGATCATCTACTGTATCCGGTGCTCCCAGTGTGGTCTCCTATAGATCACTGAGACTCAATGTAGATTGGGAGACTGCTTCATTGGGCACCTACACTCTGTCCACCAGAAAAATGGGATCTCCTGGTGGGCATCCATTTCAATTCTGCTTCCCATTCCCATTCCAACATGTCAGTCCATGGCCTCCTCTTCTGCCAGGATGAGGCCACACTCAGGTTGGAGGAGCAACACCTTATATTCTGTCTGGGTAGCCTCCAACCTGATGGCATGAACTTCGATTTCTCGAACTTCCAGAAATTGCAGCCCCCCAGCCTCACCATTACCCACTCCCGTTTCCCTTTCTGTCCTCATATCCTTATCTACCCATCACCTCCCTCTGGTGCTCTACCCCCTTCCCTTTCTTCCATGGTCTTCTACCCCGTCCAGCCCTTTATCTCTTGCAACAATAAACTTCCCAGCTCTTTATTTCACCCCTCACCCAACTTCACCTATAACCACCACCTTGTATTTCCTCCTTCCCTCCCCCCACCCTTCTTACTCTGACTGCTCAACGTTTTTTCAGTCTGGCTGAAGAGTCTCGGCCCAAAGCATCTACTGTTTACCTTGCCTGGCCTGCTAAGTTCCCCTGACATTTTTGTGTGTGTGTGTTGTGGGGGGGGGGGAAGCATCTGCAGATTTTCAGGTGTTTATGAAAAATAAACATGGCTTTAACAATATTTTGCTTTGAAAACATTATTTATAATGTACCTACATATATTAGGGAAGTTCTTTTAAATGTGTTACTAAACTTGTTGCATTTACAGGTGTTCTTTATAGAGACTGAATTTTTTTGTGTCTATTTCATTAGACACAGAAGAAGACTCAGTTGAAGATGATGTGATCTGCCCATATGTCTGGAAGCAGCTATTTAAAAGCTCAGTAAGACAATTGATGTAACTAATCATTGGAATAGGACTGCCTGGTCTGGAGCCTCCAATTCACAAGCAGCTCAGCCAGTTCCTTCTTGGGCACAACCCTCCCTGCCATCAAGGACATCTTCAAGAGGCAGTGCCTCAAGGTGGCATCCTCTGTTAAAGGCCCTCGCCATCTAGAACATGCCCTCTTTACATTACTATCATTGGGGTGGAGGTACATGAACCTGAAGACTCTCACTCAACATTTTAACAATAGCTCCTTCCTTTCCTCCATCTGATTTCAGAAGGGTCCATGAACCTATGAACACCATCTCATTACAAACAAGAGAACATCTGCAGATGCTGGAAATCGGAGCAACACACACAAAATACTGGAGGAACTCAGCATCAATGGGGGGGGGGGGAAGAAAAGTACAGTCAACGTTTTGGGCCAACTCCTTCGACAGGACTGGAAGGCTTTAACTTCTTCATGGTAGGCATCCTTGGAAGAGACTTTGCACAGTAGTAATCAAATCACAAACAAGAGAAAATCTGCAGATGCTGGAAATCCGAGCAACACACACAAAATACTGAAGGAACACAGCAGGCCAGGCAGTATCTATGGGGAAAAAAAGTACAGTCGATGTTTCAGGCAGAAAACCTTCAGCAGGACTGAAGCATTTTCTCTGTGTTGCTAACACTACCTCATTATTCATCTTCTGGAAAATGTATTTATTTTTGTAACTTGCAGTATTTTTAAGCCTAGCACAATACAGCTGCTGGAAAAACAACAAAGTTCATGACATATGTCAGTAATAATAAATGTGATTCTGATCCTGGATTGCCCTTTTTCCGATGCAAGTCAAAAATTTATTTTATTTTACCTTTTAACAACAATGAATATTTAAGAAAACATAATAAATGCCTGCCATAACTGATAAAGGCAGCTGGTCAAGGGAAGGGGTTCATAGAGGTGTCAAGAATTCTAAACCTTAAATAATTCATGATTTGAAGAGAATTCATAAGTAAAGGCAAGAGAAAATAAATATTAAAAATGAAATGACTATTATAGTTTAATTTAACTTCCTTTTTAGTCCATTCCCTGATTTTTGGGAATATTTTTTAATTAAGCAGCAAGTAATATTTGTCTTATCAGGGTGATTTGTTCAACTGCATCGCATGCAAAGCTGGTTAACTAACAAAATTAAGCAAAGTTGTTAAACTACAGCAGGCTATTGACTTCATAGACTGAGAGGAATTAATTTAGCTCACCATCAGCCTTCCTAATTCCTCCAATAGTTTTCTTCTTCAATGCTCTTATTAGCCAGCTAATAATAGTCCTTTTTTTGGAAAAGGAGCACGGAAGCTAACATGCAGGGCAGATAAAATTTACATTCACTTGTTGGGCCTGAAGGACCATTCTGGTCTCACAAAAGAAGGCTGAAAAATATACCTTGTTCCTTTTCTATGCCTCTTCCCACTTGACTTTACCAAGTTAAGGCTATTTCAAAACTTCTGTTGGAGTTAAATTTATACTCAGTGATTCAAATCAGGTATTGATCTGAATACACTAGACAAAAAAGCAAATTGAAATTTAAGGGACAGAATCAACTGTTTCCATTGGCCTATTCTCTTTGGCTGTGATACTGGGTGTCTGTAACTTACGATCATAAAATCTTAAAATGCAGGCAGATTCTACAGTCAGTTTATGTTGGTAAGAAATTAATTATCTACAGTTAGGGCAAACCTACTGCATACAAGCAGGAGTAGAGACATAAGGTGTCCAGTATAACTGTGCAGTGGTTAGTGTACTATGTTTCATTTTGAGCTTGGGTGCTCTCAGTACAGGATATGCATGTTCTCCTCCTCAACTTGTGTGTTTCTCTGGAACTTTGCTGTTCCTTTCCATAATCCCAAAGGTTTACTGGTTGGCAGGTAAATTAGCTACTCTATATTGACCCTAGCGTGGGAGATTAGAGACTGCATGTGAGAAATATTAGGTTACAGGCATGAAATTGAGAAATATGTCAAAGGGATATGTAATCGGAATAAATTGTAGAGACTGAGAAGGGTGTGATTGGGGTGGGGATATTGTAAACATGTCTGAGGTCTGAACTGAGATAATGTTTATACAGTTTTCAATGTGGATTCACCAAAATTAAATCAAGGTTGAAAAGTTAAATTGCAAAAAAATATATAACAAATGTGGCTGGTATTCTTCTGCATTAATTGTTGGGAAGCTATGTCATTGAGCACTAACAGATTTTAAAAGAAATTGAAAAAAACTAGACACCACTAAATTACTTCCTCTAATGAAAAAATCCAAAGGTCAAATACTCAAAAATGGGTCAAGTAAAGAAGTATTGTCAATGCAAACAGCTGTAAAAAATTTAAAATATTCCCAAAAGCTATTGTGGATGTTGGAGTAATCGTAATTTCCAATCCAGAAATCAACAGATTATGTTGGGTTGACAATGAGGAACAAAGGTGGGTAATAAACTTATCAAGATAAAAGTTCTAATTAATTTAGTTGTTTTTGGCAGTAAGGCAAAACCATACACAAGTGCAATTAACTCTGAACAATCAAAACCTTCTAAATATGAATATTGTTTTTTTAAAAAACTTCAAGCTGCTGAAGAATATACAAGGGTATGCAAGTACTTATGTGAGGAACCTTTAGATATAAAATGCTAATACTTTAGTATCCTATAGATTGCCAATACAAAGATATCAAATCATTAAACCTCATGGAAGTGTAACAGCAGTCTCCCACCCCACTGGATAATGGCTTGCGGCTCGTTGACGAAGTCCATGTTGTTCACAGTTTAGCATGGTTCACAAGCCTATTCTGACATGGCAGTTTCTACCACACACACCGTACAGAACAACAGTGAAGTGAAAACATACTAATTTCGTTAGCTTCAGTTTTCTCTGGCCCTGCTTCTCAGCCAACTAACCTTCTCGTTTTGAAATGAATTGACTTTATTTCTTATATCCTTCACATACATGAGGAGTAAAGATCTTTACATTACGTCTCCATCTAAATGTGCAATGTGCAATCGTACTAATTTATAATAAATAGAACAGACAATGTAACATAGAATGCACTCAAGTCAGCATCATTGGCAATGAAATGAACCCAACCCAAGATGACTATCTACCTGTTGATGCACAGCAAAATATTTTTGTTTTTAAAGAAGCACATCATACTTTCTTTCTTTCTTTGCAAGAGGAGAGAAATGGTCGTGTAAGAAAAAACACAAAAATGTATGAAATTCAGGGGTTCATAGACGGTGAGTACCAGGTGATAATAATGAATTTTTAAAAAGATTGAAATGGCTGGCTACACTGGAAAGATAGACACAATTGATTGCACAAGAGTAAAGTGGACATTGTATACTGAGTGTATTGATCAGTATTTTGAAGCAAAATAAATAGCCAATGAAAAGTGAATGGCAGTTTTGCTGAGGGCACTGGGTGGGAAAGCATACAGGTTCCAACCAAACAATCCAAAACGAGCTTTGCTTTAATGATGTCATGCAGCAACATTTAGATCCGAAATCATTGTTGATTGCAGAACACTTTCAGTTTTGTAAGCAAAATCAAAAGGAAGGGGAGTTCATTTCAGCATATATGGCTGAATTGAAGAAATTGTCTAAATATCATCAGTTCACCTGATGGGCTTAACGATACACTGAGAGATCATTTAGTTTGTGGAATCTTACAAGAAAGCATTCCAGAACAGCTCCTAATTGAAGTACAACTCATATTTAAAAGAGCAGTTGAAATCACTGTATTAATGGAAACAGCAGACAGCGATGCAATTGAGTTGCAGTCAGGAATGAAAGTGAATGTGAACAAAATTGCAACATCTAGATGGAAACATGCATGGCCAAACAAATTATATTACCATTGTGGCACGGGCACACGTACACCAGGCCAATGCAGGTTTAAAAGTGAAACTTGCAATCAATGCAACCAAGTAGGAAACATACAAAGAGTATGTCAGGCAGACAAAAATAAATGGACTACACAGTGAAGAGAAAAAGACAAAAAGCCAAGGTGCAGTTTCAAAAAGAGCAGCGATCTGCTTGCTGCTGATGAAAAATCTAATAATGATGGGAGTAACGCAGGACTACATAGCCTTGAGATTTACAGTATAAAAAACAACAGTACACAAGCAATATGGCTTACACCTGAAATAAATAGCAAATTAATTAAAATGAAATTGGATTCTGGCTCAGTTGTTTGAATCATTCCACTAAATGAGTTTGAACAGCATTTCAGATCATGAACTGAAGCTTGCAGAACTTATACTACAGAAAAGATAGCCCCTGTGGGAATGACATTCCTAACAGTGAAGTACAACAACCAACAAGCCACATTGGGCTTGTATGTGGTAAAAATGGGAGGGCCAGCATTGTGAGGTCATTTCAGACCATGAACTGAAGCTTGCAGATATCCAACTATGAACTTATACTGTAGAAAAGATAGCCCCTGTGGGAATGACATTCCTAGCAGTGAAGTACAACAACCAACAAGCCACATTGGGCTTGTATGTGGTAAAAATGGGAGGGCCAGCATTGTGGGGTCATTTCTGGCTGAACAAATACCACTTGATTGGAGATCCATCCACTATTTGCATGCCACATCATTTGACTGCAACAGAGTCAACCAAAAGCGAATTAACAAATGTACTGGATGATGCAAGAGTAGTGTTCAAGGATGGCATTGGAAAACTCAAACATATCAAGGGTAAAAGTGTCAAATGAAAGGTCACATTCAAGCTTTACAAAGCCTGTCCTGTTCCGTATACCATCTGTGATAAAGCAGCCAGTGAGCAAGATTGCATGGAGGCTGAAGAAATTCTTTCCGAGGTTAAGTGAAGCCCATGGGCAACACGAGTGGTCCCAGTAGCCAAGATGAATTAACCTGTCAGGATTTGTGGTGATTTTAAGGTCACCATCAACCAAATACTGAAAGCAGAGCAATGCTGTCTGCACTATACTGTTTTGAGCTAGCTCGCTTGCCGGTCAAAAGCTATTTCTGCCATACCTATCACTGATTGGCCCATTCAAAGGACATAGCAGTTCTATCCCATTGGTTGTTTTTTGTGCCATGGCACCAGCTTCCAGTTCTGGGTGCTTCACGAGTATTATAACAGCAAGTGCAAAAGACTTTATCTGTTTGTTAGGGGTTCATCTTCACATTGAGGTCAAAACTAGTGCTGAGGAACCATTGGGAAAGATGAAGATTGAAGAAGAGGAGAGCCCATGCACACACTTAGTTAAATACCTGTTTGTTCAATGTTTAGTTTTGTAGTTGCATAACTTGGGAAACTTAACGAAGTACCTGTTGATTTGAAGTTTTTCTGAATATTTAGTGTCATAGTTTTGTAACTTAGGGTGGCTTAGATGAGTACTTGTTTGGCTTAGATGTTCAGTTGAGTATTTTTACTGTTTGTCTATAAATGAATTGTTAATTGTTCACTTGTAATCAGTCTTCTGTCCCACTTACTGTAACAGAGAGAACTCCCTCTGTGATCAATGCCGAATCCCGGAGTGAACCGACATTGCAGGATTTGGGAGTCTTACTGGAAGACTACAGGACACCCGTAGGCTGGTCAGACAAGTTGGACTTCCGCGGACCACATCGTGTCTGTACTTAATACGGCAGGGTTCCCCAAGAGGAAGAGGAGCCAGAAAGATACTTTCTGGCTGCGGGCAGCCATCACAAGACAATTGGACAGAGAGAGAAGGAGATATGAGTCTCAAGAATGAGGTGAAGGTGGAGGGGCTGCGAGAGCACTCCAGATCCATATGGGAAGCTGCCTAATCAGCACAAACCCAGGACAAAGAGCTAGAAGACAAGGTACAGAGATAGCCTGTCGACTAATGAAGGTGCAACAATTAGAGGCTGTCCATCACACTAATTGGTAACCTGATCCCTTTACGGTCTGAGCCTTGATGCTCTGAGTAGATGATCCCAACATGTGGACAGGGGATAGGGAGTAGAAGCCAGACCAGTGACCATACCTGGAATAGGGGGCTTTGGCCCATGGCCTCTTTGGCTCTCAAGAGAGAGGAGGAGGACCAGGAACCTGTGGGGAGTAATGCAATGGGCCCCTCCATGACAACAGAGATCAGGGAGTTTCCCACGAAAGAATGAGCAGGATTAAGTGATAGGTACGGACAGAAGCCAGAAAAGCCTATGGTCATGTGGTTGTTGAGGATGTGAGATGGGGTGAGAATTGCGTATTGAGTCTAACTAACAGAGTGATGGGCATTTTAGGGAGGCCATTGTCCCAACACAATCAATAAAGTTCTGAAGACACCACTCACTTCCCATGAGGGCAATACATCATTATGGGATCGGGTGGTAACAGTGGTCAGGGTTAGGTATCCTTCCCTCCTTGAGTGGGATTTAAACCCTAGAGTGGAGTGGAGCACAGTAGAGGATGTGACCAGAGACCTTCACCAGTGGGGGTTGGTTCTAATTACAGGTTTAGCTAGGGCATTTAGTTACGGCAACGGCTCCCCACTTGAAAGGGATGGTGCTGTCTTTAATGGGACCGGCAGGTCAGAGGTACCTCAAATGCAGCCATTTGTTGGAGTATGTAGAAGGTACATGTAGAGGGTACGGAAGTTGGATAAGCAAACAGAGAGTGGGGGATCCCACGTGACTCATAAGGAAAAGTTTCTAGCACTATCCAGAGCTGAGGTCCAGAAAGAGCAGCTGAATGGGGTTGCCACGTAGTCAGAGCACTGCTAGGGGAAGGGAGGCCAGGAGGATGGTAAGGGAGAAGAGTCATTCTCCAAGCCCTCTTTAAATAAGGGCTCCTTCTGTCCTCCGCAGGATTCCTTGCTTTCGGTTCAGGATTCCCTATATCCATAGGAACATAAAATATAGGAGCAGAATTAGGTCATTCGGCCCATCAAGTCTGTTTCACCATTCCATCATCGCTGATCCAATTTCCCTCTCAATCCCATTCTCCTGCCTTCTTCCCATAGCCTTTCATTCCCTAAATAATCAAGAACCTATCAACTTGCTCCTTCATACACCCAAAGACCTGGCCTCCACTGCCACCTGTGGCATCGCATTCCACAGATTCACCACCTTCTCACTAAAGAAATACTTCCTCATCTCCGTTCTAAATGGAAATTCCTCTATTCTGAGGCTGTGACCTCTTGTCCTAGATTCTCCCACTACAGGAAATATCCTCTCCACATCATTCTTCTAAATTCCAACAAGTACAGGCCCAGAACTAGAATCAGGATTAATATCACCAGCATATGTCGTGAAATTTGTTAACTTTTCAGCAGCAGTACAATGCAATACATGATAAATATAGAAAAAAACTGAATTACTGTAATTATATATGTGATGTATATTAAATAGTGAAATTAAAATAAGTAGTGCTAAAACAGAGATTTTAAAGAAGTAGTGAGGGATTGTGCATGGGTTCAATGTCCACTTAGAAATCAGATGGCAGAGGGAAAGCAGCTGTTCTTGAATTGCTGAATGTGTGCCTTCAGGCTTCTGCATTTCCTTCCCGACAGTAACAGTGTGAAGAAGGCAAGTCCTGGTTGGTGGTGATCTTTAAAGACAGACGTCACCTTCCTAAGGCTCTGCCCTTTGAAAATGTCTTGGATACAATGGAGGCTGGTACCCATGACGGAGCTGACCAATTTCACAAGGTTCTGCAACTTATTTTCATCTTGTGCAGTAGCCACTCCCCTCCCACCGCCAGTGATGCAGCCAATCAGAACTCACGGTACATCTATAAACGTTCTATAGATCTATAGAACTTCTATAGAACTATAAATCTTTATAAATCTATAGTTCTATACATCTACAGGTGTCCCCCGCTTTTCGAACGTTCGCTTTACGAAACCTCACTGTTACGAAAGACCTACGTTAGTACCCTGTTTTCGTTTTCAGAAGGTGTTTTCACTGTTACGAAGAAAGGCAGCATGCGAAAAAATCAGCGCACGATAAAAAGCAGCGTGCACCCCGATGCAATCGGCAATCGCCTCTGATCTGCGCCGACATTTACGTGCCAGGCAGCACTTAATTAATTAGCATGTTTATTTCGGCTTTTTTCTTAACGATGTGCTGTGTGCCTCCAGGCTACTGCTGCGTTCTTCGTGACAATGTATCGCTCGGCGGCCCGGAGTGTGGGGGCCACTGCACCACCCAGCCTGCGACAACTCAGTCTAACACACCATCATCAGTGTGCTCAGCGCTGTTTTCCCAATTCCGGTAAGTGATACTACACTGTACATACATTATTTCTACTTTATATAGGCTGTGTATTTTTATGTGTTATTTGGTAGATTTGGCAGCTTCATAGTTTAAAGGTTACTGGAGAGCGCATTTATGCCAACAGCACTTGCGTGAGATTTTCGCTACGGAGATCTGTGCAGGCGATCGTTGTAGAGAAGTATTTCTACTTTATATAGGCTGTGTATTTATCATATCATTCCTGCTTTTATTATATGTTATTTTAGGTTTTATGCATTATTTGGCATGATTTGGTAGGTTACTTTTGGGTCTGCGAATGCTCACAAAATTTTCCCATATAAATAAATGGTAATTGCTTCTTTGCTTTACGACATTTCCACTTACGAACCATTTCATAGGAATGCTCTACCTTCAGATGGCGGGGGAAACGTGTATAAAGGCCCACCAGCGCCTTTACTTCCTGAGAAAACTAAAGAAATTTGGCCTGTCCCCTAAAATCCTCACTAATTTTTATAGATGCACCGTAGAAAGCATTCTTCTAGGGTGCATCACAACCTGGTATGGAAGTTGTCCCATCCAAGACCGAAAGAAGCTGCAGAAGATCGTGAACACGGTGCAGCACATCACACAAACCAATCTTCCATCCGTGGACTCACTTTACACCGCACGCTGTCGGAGCAGTGCTGCCAGGATAATCAAGAACACGACCCACCCAGCCAACACACTTTTCGTCCCTCTTCCCTCCGGGAGAAGGCTCAGGAGCTTGAAGACTCGTACGGCCAGATTTGGGAACAGTTTCTTTCCAACTGTGATAAGACTGCTGAATGGATCCTGACCCAGATCTGGGCCGTACCCTCCAAATATCCGGACCTGCCTCTCGTTTTTTTTTTTGCACTATCTTACTTCCCATTTTTCTATTTTCTATTTATGATTAATAATTTAAATTTTTAATATTTACTAATTTTAACTATTTTTAATATTTAATATTTGTAATCCAGAGAGGGGGGAAGCGCAGAATCAAATATTGCTGTGATGATTGTACGTTCTAGTACCAATTGTTTGGTGACAATAAATTATAAAGTATAAATAACGTATAAAGTTCTCAAGTGTTTTAGATGATAAACCAAATCCCCTCAAACTCCTGATGAAATATAGCTGCTGTCTAGCCTTCCTATAGCTGCATTGATATGTTCAGGCCAGGTTAAATCCTCAGAGATATTTACAGCCAGGAACTTGAAATTGAAACTCTCTCCACTTCTGATCCCTCTATGAGGATTGGTTTGTGTTCCCTCATCTTACCCTTCCTGAAGTCCACAACCAGCTCTTTGGTCTTTGCTGATGCTGAGCACAAGGTTGTTGCTGTTGCACCACTCAACCAGCTGGTATATCTCGCTCCTGTATGTCGTCTTGTCTCCACTAGAGATTCGGCCAACAAAGGTTGTATCATCAGCAAGTTTATAGATGGCATTTGAGCTATGCCTTTCCACACAGTCATGGGTATATAGATAGTAGAGCAGTGGGCTAAGCACACATCCCTGAGGTGCGCCAGTGTTGATTGTCAGCGAGGAGGCGATATTATCACCAATCCACACGGCTTGTGGTCTTCCAGTTAGGAAGTCAATGATCCAGTTGCAGAGGGACGTCCAAAGGTCCAGGTTCTGTAGCTTTTCGACCAGGACTGTAGAATATTGATGTTAAATGCTGAGCCATAGTAAATGAACAACATCCTGACATAGGTACTTGTATTTTTCAGGTTGTGCAAGGCTGCATGGAGAGCCAATGAGATCATGTCTGCCGTTGACCTATTGTGGAAATAGGCAAATTGCAGTGGGTCCAGGTCCTTGCTGAGGCAGGAGTTCAGTCTAGTCATGACCAACCTCTCAAAGGTTTTCATCACTGTAGATGTAAGTGCTACTGAACAATAGTCGTTAAGGCAGCTCACACTGCTCTTTTTGGGGTGGATACTTCTGAATGTAGTAGAGAAAGACTGAAAATGTCTTTGAGTACCCCTTCCCATTGGTTGGCACAAGTTTTCAGAGCCTTTCCAGGTACACCATCGGAGTCATCGGTGTCACAGTAGCATTACAAGTGCACAGATATACAAATATACAAATATTAGGAGAGAAGTAAGAAAGAATAAAGAACAATTTACTTCAAACAGTCTAACAGGAAGGGATCATTACTTCCCTGGCTATAGGTTGACACATTATAGAGCCTAATGGCCGAAGGTAAGAATGACCTCATATAGCGCACTTTGCAGCAGCCCGTTGTCTCAGTCTATTACTAAAAGTGCTCCTCTGTGCAGCCAAGGTGGCATGCAGAGGGTGAGAAACATTGCCCAGAATTGCCAGGATTAGGAGGGCCTACACACACACTTAGATAAGTACCTGTCTGTTGAATTATTAGTTTTGTTGTTGAGTAACTTTGGGAGCCTTAACAAAATACCTGTTGAGTTTGAAGTGTTACTGAATTTTAATGTCATAGTTTTTGTAACTTTGGATGGCTTGGATGAGTACTTGTTTGACTTAGATGTTTGGGCGAGTGTTTTACTGATTGTCTGTAAATAAATGGTTAAAGTGCTCACTCAAAATCATTGTATTCTGTCCCACTTGCCAAACCTATTTATCTGCTTCACCGTAACAGCCCAGGATAGGGGATATCTTTGCAAATTTTTCTAGAGGGAAAACCTTCATCAAAGTGAACTTAGCTGATGCCTACCTACCAATGGAGATGGAAGAAGAGTCTAAAGTGTTTCTCACCAGAAACACTCACAAAGGGCCTTATCACTATACAGTAATAAGCTCATTTTTGGAGTAGCATCTGCACCTGCTATGGACTAGATGGTTCAAGGCATCCCAGGCACACAGTGTTACCAGGATGACATCATTGTTACCTGTAAGGATGACAAGAAACATCTGCAAAATCTCAAGGCAGTGTTAAAGAGATGAGAAGGTTATGGGCTCAAAGCACGACACAACAAGTGTGAGCCTTTAAATCAAACATCGCTTACTGTGGTCACATAAATGATAACACAAGGATTACATTGTGTGCTGCGAAAATTCAAGTTGTGGCGGATGACCCAAGGCCAGCGGATGCGTCACAGTTGTGGTTCTTTTTAGGGTTTGGCAATTACTATAACAGGTTTCTGTTAAACATCACTACAGTGCTCTACCCCTTCAACTCATTACTACAGATGAGGAAGAAATTGCAATAGACGAAGCAGTGTGAGGTTGCTTTCCAAAAGGTAAAGGAAATGGGTGACGTCAAACACTATACTCACACATTATAATTCACATCATCCAATGAAGCTTGCCCGTGATGCCTCACCTTATGGTATAGGTGCAATCATGTCACATTATGAAAGATGGAAGTCATAGTCATAGTCATACTTTATTGATCCCGGGGGAAATTGGTTTTTGTTACAGTTGCACCATAAATAATAAATAGTAATAGAACTATAATAGTTAAATAGTAATATGTAATTTATGCCAGTAAATTATGAAATAAGTCCAAGACCAGCCTATTGGCTCAGGGTGTCTGACCCTCCAAGGGAGGAGTTGTAAAAGTGAACGCCACATAGAATTTGCATTATGCTCCCTTACCACTGCAGAGAAAAATTATGCACAGATTGACATAGAAGTCTTGAGTCTACTTTAGGTCTAAAACATTTCAACTAGTTCTTGTATGGGAGAGAGTTTATCCTCATTACTGATCATCAATCAATAGTGTCCATTTTCAATCCACGAAGGGCATTCCACCAACAACAGTAGCATGACTGCAGAGTTCGGTTATGTTTCTTGGAGGACACAATTACAAGATCAAATTCAAGGGGATGATTAATCATGGAAATGATGATGGATCGTCCAACTTACCATTATAAAAGGAAATAGCTGAGAATTTTACAAATGAGGACACTCATCTTGACGTATTCTCCCTAATGCAAATCAAAAGTCTCCCTGTTATGGCAGAGATGATCGAATGGAAAACCAGAAAAGACCCCCTGCTGTCTCAGTTCTGCATGGTCACCTACATTGATTGGACCATGGTCACCTACACTGATTGGACCATGATCACCCTACATTGATTGGACCATGGTCATCTACACTGATTGGACCATGGTCACCCCACATTGATTGGACCATGGTCACCTCACATTGATTGGACCATGGTCACCTACACTGATTGGACCCTGCTGCAGAAGTTCCATTTGTCCCTTTTTTACCAGTGCTGGGATGAACTTGCCCTTGACAGAGGTTGCCTAATTGAGAGCTGTTGTACCATCCAAGCTGAGAGCTAAAGTGTTGGAGGCACTACATGCCAGTCATCTAGGCATGGTAAAATGAAAGTGTGAGCTCAAAGATTTGTCGAGTGGCCTGGGATAGATCAGCAGATCGAGCAGCTCACCATTCCAACACATCAAGAAGAAGCCCTGGCAGAGGGTTCATGTGGGTTTTACCAGACATTCATGGACTCAAATGTTATGGTAGTAGTGGATACAGCTATAAAGTGGTCTGAAGTTCCGCTACACGCAGAACACAGCTGATGTGTTGAGAAGCCTCTTCTCAAGGACTGGTGTTCCAGAACACTTAGTCAGTAACATTGGACCACAGTTTGTTGTGGAACAATTTCAGCCATTCTTGAAAACAAATGGAATAAGACATATTACATCTGCAACTTACGGCCCAGCTACATATGGCTTGGCGGAAAGGTTTGTTCAGAGTCTACAGAAAGCTCTGTGAGCAATATCAGCAGAACACACTACACTGACACTGATTCAGAAGCTCACTAATTCCCTACTTGAATATCGCTATGCAGCAAATTCCACAACCAACAATTCACCAGTTATGCTGTTCCTTGGTCATCCCTTGCACTCACGCTTGGGTCTGCTCAAACCCAATCTCAGAAGGGGTATGCAGGACAAGAAGGTGGGACAAGCTGAGGGCTCAAATGTTTCACTCTTGGACAAGTAGGGACTACAGAAATGATCAGAAGCCGGTACTTGGAACGATTAAGAACAGAACAGGACCACTGTCCTACACAGTGGAGATTGTGTCTGATGTCATCTGGAGACAACACATCAATCGATTGAGGAGAGCAGAGTCAATCGTTGGAGAAGAAATGTCAGAATTCCCAGAGCTGTCAGAACCACTTTCTGTAGTCCCAGAGTCAACTCCTACAGCTATCATGGAGGAGATCCCAGAGCCTGAGATTGTTTCATAGCTACAAGTCTCTCCTTCCAAGCTAAGTAACCTCCTTTCCTTTACAGGAAAAGCATTCTCCTTCCTGCCATCTGGCAAAAGGCACCAAAGCATTCGGACTCTCACGACCAGACTATGTAACAGTTCCTTCCCCCAAGCCATCAGACTCCTCAATACTCAGAGCCTGGACTGACACCAACCTACTGCCCTCTGCTGTGTCTATTGTCTTGTTTATTATTTATTATAATGCCTGCACTGTTTTGTGCACTTTATGCAGTCCTGGGTAGGTCTGTAGTCTAGTGTAGTTTTTGTGTTGTTTTACGCAGTTCAGTGTAGTTTTTGTATTGTTTCATGTAGCACCATAATCCTGAAAAACATTTTCTCGTTTTTACTGTGTACTATACCAGCAGTAATGGTCGAAATGACAATAAAAAGTGACTTGACTTGACTTGACTTGAGTAGGATATCATTCAGAGCTATTAAATCTTTAGTCCTGAATGGTACAATCTAATATTTGCTATGCTGTGGATGTCTATAGAGTGGTTGTATTATATAGTATACTTACAATCTGAGATGCATTCTAAATTGAGTTGAGTTTATACCGAGGCAGGGAGGAGTGTTGTGTATTTAATATTTCAGTAATATTAGAGTACTATGTAAATATATTGTTTGATTAAGCATTCTTTGTTGCTTATATAATGCATTGCAGATTATATGTACATGTACGTGAATGGCATACGTCATTACACCACCATGTCATAAGTGCATGCTTCACTATATTAAAAATGAAGTACATGCATTTATCCCAGGGCTCCTGTGTATTTCTTTCAACTAGTTCTGGAATTACAAAACAAAACATTAATATCTTTTCTCCTGTTTTGCATGCATGGTCCAGATTTCACTACGATAGAGAAGTCTATTGAGGACACAGGCTTGGTAGATTTGCAAGTTGGTAGGATCTATTTGGTTGAGGCCATTCCTCATGCCTTCCCTGTCATTCATCATTTGGGATTCCTAGATCAGGAGTCATTCTGGAGGACTGGAAATTTGCAAGTGTCACTCCACTCTTTAAGAACAGGGTTTGGTAAAAGGAAGAAGGTTATAGGCCAGTTGGTTTGACTTCAGTGGTTCAAAGATGTTGGAGTCCATTGTTAAGGATATTTTGGGGTACTTAGCACATGATAAAATAGGCCAAAGTCAGCTTGGTTTCCTCTAGGGGAAATCTTCCCTGCCAGACCTGTTGGAATTCTTTGAGGAAATAACAGGCAGGATAGACAAAGGAGAGTCAATGGATATTGTTTACTTGGATCTCAGAAGATCTTCGACAAGGTGCTGCACATGAGGCTGCTTTACATGATAAGAGACCATGGTATTACAGGAAGAATACCAGCATGGGTAGAGATTTGACTGTCTGGCAGGAGGCAAGGAGTACGAATAATAGGGGCCTATTCTAATCGGTTGCTGTTGACAGGTGGTGTTCCGCAGGGGTTGGTATTGAGACCCTTTCTTTTTCTCATATATGTCAATGATATGGATGACAAAATTGTTGGCTTTGTGGCCAAGTTTTCACATGATACAAAGATAGGTGGAGGGGCAGATAGTGTTGAAGAAGAAGGGAGTCTGCAGAAAGTCTTAGACAGTTTGGAAGAATAGGTAAAGAAATAGCAGGTAGAATATAGTGTAGAGAAATGTATGGTCATGCACTTTGGCAGAAGGAATAAAGGCACAGACCATTTTCTAAACAGGGAGAAAATTCAAAAATCAGAGGTGGAAACGGACTTGGCAGTACTTGTGCAGGATTCCCTAAAGGTTAACTTGAAGGATTAGTCAGTGGTAAGGAAACCAAATGCAATGCTAGAATTCATTTCGAGAGGACTAGAATATAAGAGCAAGGATGTGATGCTGAGTCTTTATAAGGCATTGGCCAGACCACACTTGGAGTATTGTGAGCTCCTTCTCTTGGAAAAGATGTGCTGGCAATGGAAAAGGTCCAGAGGAGTTTCATGAGAATGATTCTGGGAATGAAAGGGTTAATGTATGAAAAACATTTGATGGTTCTAGACCTGCATTTGATGGAGTTAGAAGAATGGGTGGGTCTCATTGAAACGTATTGAATATTGGAAGTCCTAGAGAAAGTGGATGTTGAGAGGATTTTTCCTGTAGTGGGAGAGTCTAGGACCAAAGTGCACAGCCTCAGAATAGAAGGACATCCATTTAGAACAGGGATGAGAAGGAATTTCTTCAGCCAGAGGATGCTGAATCTGTGAAATTCATCGCCACAGATGACTGTGGAGGTGAAGTCATTGAGTATATTTAAAAGGAGAGGTTAATGGGTTCTTGGTTAGACAGAGTATCAAAACTAATGGGGAGAGGGCAGGAGAATGGGGTTGAGGGGGATAGTGAACCAGCCATGATGGAATGGCAGGGAGGATGTGATGAGCCATGTGGCCTAATTCTTCCCCTATATTTTATGGTCTTATTCCTTGTGATCATGGTTGATTTGCTCCAGGCCTCATCTCCTCTCATGTAGCTCCAAATATTGTGATCTTTTTTTAATTACCCAGGATGATCCAGCCTCCACAGCATTCCAGGGTCAGAATTTACCACCCTCTGCCAGAAGAAGTTCCCATGCTCCTTCATTTTACATGATCGCCCCCTAATCTTGTTATTTTATTCCTTCCTTTGAAATTCTTCCCCTTGTGGTAGCTTCTTGACATCTATCCTGTCATGCCCCTCAAAAATCCCATGTCCTGTAAACATGGATAACTTGCACACTCTCCCATTTACAGGTCATTAGTATTGCATTCAATATCAATAAGACCAAAGAATTGATTATGAATTTCAGAAAGGGTAAGACGAGGAAACACACACCAGTTCTCATAGAGGGATCAGAAGTGGAAAGAGTGAGCAATTTCAAGTTCCTGGTTGTCAATACCGGAGGATCTATCCTGAACACAACACATGTATACAACTAGAAAGAAGGCACGACAGCAGCTATATTTCATTCAGAGTTTGAGGAGATTTGTTATGTCACCAAAGACTCTCACAAATTTCTAAAGATGTACCGTGGAGAGCACTCTAACTGGCTGCATCATCGTCTGGTATTGGGGGTGGAAGGGTTGTTCCTACCATAGGATCGAAATATGTTACATAAAGTTGTGAACTCAGTCAGCTCCATCATGGGAACTAGCTTTCGTAGCATCTAGGACATCTTCAAGGAGAAATGCCTCGAAAAGATGGCATTCATCATTAAGGACCCTCATCACCTAGGACATGCCGTCTTCTCATTGCTAACATTAGGAAAGAGCTGCAGGAGCCTGAAGGCACATGCTCAACGATCCAGGAGCAGTTTCTTCCCCTCTGCCATCGGATTTCTGAATGGACATTGAACACATGGGCACGACTTCACTATTTTGTGTTGCACTACTTACCTAATTTAACTATTATTTATATATTTTTTACTGTAATTCACAGTTTTTATTATTATGTATTGCAATGTATTGCTGCCTCAAAGTCAACAAATTTCACAACATATGCCAGTGATATTAAACATGATTCTTGTTCTGATCAGGACCTGCTTAATTAATTTTTTAATCTCTTGCTGCTGGCAATTAAGAACTACTAGTCCTTGGTTTTGTCACAAACGTTTATCACTTCATAAGTTCTATTCTTTAATTTAATATTTTCCTTGACTTAATTTGTTAACCAACTTTCTCTTGGGATCCTCTGTCTAATTGCAATTAATTTCTTCTTTACATTACAAATTATTAAAGTATCTGCAGCTACTCATCCACTGACTTATCCCTTATTCTGTTCACCCAGTCTACTCCACACATTCATGCCATTGTAATTGCCCTTTTTTAATTGAAAATATTGGTTATAGACTCCAGACATTCACTCTGAAAACAATATCAGGAATTCTACCATGTTATGAGCACTGCTCCCTAAGGAATTCTTAACTACAACATGCATATTTTATTAACCATACCATGTTATACATGACTAAATATAAAATTGTTCTTAGGTAGGTTCTTTAGTATACTGCTCTAAATTACAATCCATGTTATACTCCACAAATTCCTCTTTCTCAGAGTCCTTGCCAGTTTAATTAGTCTTATCAATATGCAGATTAAAATCACCCATGATAATTGCAGTTTCCTTCTTAATTGACATCATATATCTTACTTTCCACATTTTTGCTGCCTGCTAATGAGAATCAGCACCATGGGGACCCATAGACTACTCCCACCTGTGTATTCTTTTGCCCACTATTCATTTTTTCACCCAAGCTAATTTCACATTACTATCCGCCCACATCTTCATTACATCCCAGAATGGTACTAATTTCTTCCTTAATTGACAAAGATATCAACTACTTCCCACTTTTGTTTTTTTTTGAATCCTGAATAACTTCGAAAATAGAGTCCTAGTCCCAGTGACCGTACAAAATCATTTCTAATAAAATTTTGATCATATTCTTATATTTCTATTTGTTCTGTCAACTTATTTATCTTGTTATAAATACTATGTTCATTCAAAGAGTCTTTTTTACAATTTTTGCTGATTGTGCTGCACACCATTGCTTATATTTTCTGACCCTTTCTGTCATGTTTGATTTTCGCTTTCCTCCTCATTATCTTTTCCTTTTGATTTATTAAACTTCCCATTGATAAAATCGTCCTCAATTCTCATAAGCATAAAGCCTTTGCTACAATCCCGTTGATGTAATTCACCAGGTCAGTGGTACCAGCACAGTTCAGATGAAGGCCATTTCAGTGAAACAGCTCTCTCCTCCCTCCATACTTCTGCCAGAGCCCTGCAAATCAAAACCTATTTATCTGTAGAATTCATTATTATGGAAGGCCGTGGAGGCCAAGCCATGCTGTGTCTTTAAAGCAGAGATTGATGCGCTCTTGATTGGTAAAAAGGTGTAAGAGTTACAGGGAGAATGGGGCTGAGAAAAAAAATCACCTGTGATTGAATGATGGAGCAAACTTGATGGGCTGAATGGCTTAATTGTGCTCATATCTTACAATGAAGTGACGTTTCTACTTTTATCTTAATTGAAGATATTTAGGTGATTTGGTTTTGGACAAGGCAATTAAATGTAAATATACTTAACTTTGCAGTCGACACAAAGTGTGATGAGGTGTGAAATTGGAGGAGAATGCAGAGAAACTGTGGGATGATTTGAACTGGTTAAGGGAATGGATAGCAGATACAGTATGATGTGGATAATGTAAGGTTTTTCACTGGAATGCATGTCATTATCTGTATGTTAATAGATTGGGGAAGGTGAGGGGGCAGAAGTTACCTGGGTGCCCTTATTCACCAGTCACTGAATGTAAGCAACACACACAAAATGCTGGAAGAACTCAGCAGGTCAGGCAGCATCTATGGAAATTAATAAACAGTTGGCATTTCAGGCCGAGACCCTTCATCGAGACTGAGAAGGAAGGGGAAGACAACAGATTAAGAAGGCTGAGGGACAGGAAGGAGGCTAGCTGGAAGGTGAAGCCAAGAGGGTGGGAAAGGTAAACTGCTGGATAAGGAGGAGTCTGATAGGAGAGGAGAGTGAACTGTAGGTGAGAGGGAGGGAGGAGTCTGATAGGAGAGGAGAGTGAACCGTAGGTGAGAGGGAAGGAGGAAGGGACTCAAGAGGAAGTGATAGGCAGGCGAGAAGAGATAAGCAGCCAGAATGGGGAATAGCAGAAAAAGGGGAGGGGTAGGGAAAAAAAACTGGAAGGAGAAATTCATATTCAAGCCATCAGGTTGGAGGCTACCCAAATGGAATATAAGGTATTGCTTCTCCACCTTGGCACTCATCTTGGCACCTGGATGGAGTGGAGGTGTTCAACAAAGTGGTCACCTAATTTACAGCGGGTCTCACCAGTGTAGAGGAGGCCACATCAGGAAAACCAGACACAATAGATGACAGCAGCAGATTTGCAGGTGAAGTTTTGCCTCATCTGTAAGGACTGTTTGGGGTGCTGAATGGAGGTGGGGGGGGGAGACATGAATGGGCCGGTGTAGCAATTAGGCCGCTTGCAGGGAGGGAGGGAGTTTCATGCAGAGGGCTGAACAGACAAGGGAATTACAGAGGGACTGATCCCTGAAGAAAGCAGAAAGGGGAAGGTAAAGATAGGCCTAGTGGTAGGAACGATTTGGAGATGGTGGAAGTTATGGAGGAAGATGTGTTTGATACGGAGGCTCATGGGTTAGTATGTAAGGATAAAAGAAACTCTATCACTGTTAAGGTGACGGGAAAGTGAGGAAAGCATAGATATTCAGGAAATGGAGAAGATGTAGGTCAGGGCAGCATCAACAGTACAGGAAGGGAAACCCCATTCTTTGAAGAAGAAAGATATTGCTGACATCCTGGAAAGGAAGGCCACATCCTGGAAACAGATACAGTGGAGGCAAATGAACTGGGAAAAGAAACCAGCATTTTTACAGGAGATAAGGTGGGAAGAGGTACAGTCAAGATAACCGTGGGAATCTATAGGTTTATAAAAGATGTTGAATGACAAATTGTCTCCGGAGATGGAGACAAAGAGATCGAGAAAAGGGAGGGAGGTGTCAGAAATGGACCAAGTGAATTTAAGGGCAGGCTGAAACTTAGAATCAAGGTTAGTAAAATTAAGAAAGTAGGTGTGCATGAAGCAGCACCAATGCAGTCGTTAATAGAGCGGAGGAAAAGTTGGGGAGTATTACAGGGGAAGGCTTCAAACTTGGAATGAATGTAAGCACGCAAGTGTAGTAGGTAGTTAATAATATTCGTTGGCCCTTACAGGCAGGGGATTTGAGAATAGGAATGGGGTTACCTTGCTGCAATTATACTGGGCCATTGCAAGAACTTGCCACAATCAGTGTGTGAAGTTTGATGTCTTTGCCTGAGGAAACATGTTCTTGCTATGGAGGGAATGCACTGATGATTAGTCAGACTCACAACTGCAACCAATGAACCAATTTCCCCTGGGATCAATAAAGTATGACTATGACTATGACTATGAACAGTGGAACTGAGAGATTGGGTCAGTTATGATGGCTAGACTTAAGAAGGAGAGGTGAAGTCATAGCAGCTTACAGAATTCTAACAAAGCAGGACAGACTAGATCCAAGAGAATGTTCTCAATGTCAGGAGAGTCCAGGACCAGGTAACATAGTCTAAGCATAAGGGAAAAATCAAGGTGGAGTAGGATGGGAAGAGATTTCTTCACTCTAAGACTGCTGAACTTATCAATTTGACACACAAAGCAGTTAAAGCCAGGTCATTATATGCATTCACAAGGAGTTGGATATAGTTTTTAGGGCTAAAGGGATATAGAGAAAAACTGTCAGTGTGTTAAGTATGAAATGTCAGTACACCATTACCATGTCCTGAATGCCAAAGAACTTTCAAAGCCAGGATTGGACTCATAAGCCACTTGAGAGCCCATAGGTGGATCAACAGAACAAAGACCATCATCCTCGACCTCGAGTGATAGCCACGACGATGGATTGAATGACAGAGAAGACTCACAGGACTAAGTGGCATGCTACTGTTTATAATTTTGATACAGTATTTCTATATATGCTCAAACTGTTGACAAGTCTAACTCTATGAAAGACTTTTCCTGTCAATTGTGCAAAAGATCGTGCAGATTTGACAGTGAGGATTTTTCATGATTGCAGCTCTGATGAATTCTTAAGTTGTGCTCTGTGGACGAGATTTGTGCGCAGCTTAAATTCTGAAATGGATTCAATCCATCTTGTTAGTCACAAATAGTTTGTAACAAAAGCTATTAGTGAAATGCCCATGCAAGAAGGATCAAAGCCACCAGAGTGCAAGTGGTGGAAATTCTTACTACAGATGCAAATTTACCCACTCAACATGTCTGCTTTTTTTCAAAGCAGTAGTTTTAGAAAAAAAACATAGTGGTGGCTTGTGTTTCCAAAGCCAGAAGAACTGACCAGAGCAATACTACCAACATGAATCCTGCACAGATGGAATAATCTTCACCCAAGAAAATACAGAGACGATGTAACACTGAAAGTGATTCTGACAGAGTAGAACTGGGCTTATATATCACCTATACAGCTAACTGAATATAAGGCACCAGCATGATTTCAAGATAGAAGTACAAAGGACCAGTCTATAAAATGAAGACTGATAGAGCACAGGCTAGTCCCATCAAAGGTGGAACAAATTCAAGAAGAAATTCAGTCATCTACATTTGACAAACTATAAAATATCAGTACACAATTATTATATTGAATGACAGAGCGGGGTTATAGGGCTGAAGTACTGAAATTATTAGAATTATGCTCATTTATTGACTCATAGTGTATTAGAAAAAGATTGACACTCCAAATTGTTTTCTTTGCCTGGCTGCAGAGTTTAGATGCCCAGTGGGCAATGACACTGATCAACAATGCTCACTAGTGCTTCAAAGGGTTTCTTTAAAGTAGTAGTTTTCTTGATGGCAACCAAAACACATCAGTTGTTTTAACTATCAATGTTACTAGTTGTAGAATATTTAGAGTTCATTTCTGGCCTAGTTTTGTAATTTGGTTGTAGTCTACAATTGCTAGGGAACACTGGGAGCTTTAAACATTGGTATGGACTTCAGCAATAATCTGCTGGATGAACTCAGTGTGTCAAGCAGCATGTATAGGACGAAAGAAACTGTCAACATTTTAGGTAAAAACCTGCATCAAGTTTCAGACTGAAAGTGGAGAGGCAAGATGTCAGCATAAAGAGGAGAGAGGGAGTGGTGAGACAGGAGTGTGAGGTGATCGTTGGACAGAGGAGGGGTGTAAGATGACAGGGAGATTGCACCAGGTAGGTGAGAGGAATGGGGATGAAGGAGGGAGACAGTGAGGGGTGAATGAGAGAAGCAGGCAACGAGAGGAGAAAGTAAATGAGAGGCAGATAGAGCAAGATGGAGGTAGGGTTCTGTGAGATTGGAATCAACTGCTGGAGGGAGGTGAACACAAAGGACTACCAGTGCTGAATTCTTATAAGTAAAGGAAATGATAATGGAAGAATTTGGGGAGAAGTGAATGGCAGTTAGAATCAGAGTCCAGTAGCGGAGCTGGTAGGAGCAGTGGGGTGGAGTATGTTGTTGATGAGGGCGGTACAGTAAATAGCTTGTCTTGTATACTCTTCATGCAGATCAGATCGTTACAAAGTGTATTGAGATAAACAATTCAGAATAGAGTGAAACAACTGCAGAGAAAATGCAGTGCAGGTAGACAATGAGGCTCAAGATCATAATGAGGTATGTTGTGTGGTCAAGAGTTCACTTTATCGTACCAGGGAACCATTCAATAGTCTTATAACAGCAGGATAGCAGCTGTCCTTCAGCCTAGTAGTAAATACTTTCAGGCTTTTGTATCTTCTGCCCTGTGGGAGAGAGGAGAAGAGAGAATGTCCAGGGTGGGTGAGGTCTTTGACCAAGCTGGCTGCTTTACCGAGGCAGCGAGAGGTTCAGATAGAAGCTATGGAAGGAAGGTGGTTTCCCATGTAGTTTGTTGTGGTCACGATGCAAGCAGTTACCATATCAAACCGTAATGCATCCGGATGAGATGCAATCTGTGGCGTATTGATAAAAAAAGTAAGGGTTAACCAGGACATGCTAAATTTCTTGTGCATCCTGTGGAAGTTCAGGTGCTGCTGAGCTTCCTTGTCCAGGGTGTCTGCATGGTTGGACCAGGGCAGGCTACTGGTGACATCCGCATTAGGGACTTGAAGCTCTCGTCTCTCTCATCCTCAGTAACATTGATGTAACCACCGTTGACGGAACCAGGACAGGACGGGGATGAAGGTGGGTGATGGAGTGGAGCTGGGGAGAGCAAGGGTGGCGGTGAAGGAAAGAGGACAAAATTGGCAGAGGAACCTGTCCCAATGGATAAAAGAAATATAAAGGCTTCCATTCTGCACCATTTCTTCAGCCATGCATTCATTTGTACTATCTTACTATTTATGCATCCATCAGCGAAATTACTACTTTAATATTACAGCCTTTACTTTAAGAAAGTTAATCCAGTATCTAAGCCAAACAATAACACAATATAGCCATTTTATATCTGAATTGTTTTCTTCCAATGAATTCTAACTTGGTTTACCAGAATTTTCAATTTCTTCATAAAGACAGTATAGTCACAATCCAACTGAAAATCTATAAATTCTGTGTCTGTGGGTAATTTCTACACTGCTCTATTACTAATACAAATAATTAGTTTAGTTCAGATATCAAAATACCATTGACATTTGAGATGATTAGTTTGCAGCTTCAAATTTTGATTCAGTTAGCAATGTTTAAACTCAAAGAATCCTCCACTCAAACTTAAAATCACTCGATAATATTTTTCATGACTTTGGTCTCCAGTGAGGCAATCGACTATTTCTTTCATTTACATTCACATGTTTTTTTAAATTCAGTTTTACTTCTCAGAATTTTACTGAGCGACTCAGATTTCAAAGCTGAACATCTTGAAAAGCTGTTGAATTATATACACTTCCTTATAGGAGGATGTAACCACCTATTTCCTTTCATTTTCTTTTCTTGTTAGTTCTAACTGAGACATGCCCTTCCTGTGTCTGATAAAACTGGGAGGGTTTCCTTCAGGCAGCATCCATAAGCACCATCCTGGGCATTCTCACTAACAAGGGAAGTAGATCTAGAGGATTCACCCAACCTTACGTACATTCTCTTCAATAAGAATTGGGCTGAAATTGAGAGATTAATAGGTTTGCTCTTCAAAGCTGCACTTAATCATTCTGTGCCATCCTTTGATGGTTACCCTAGTGATCTTTTGAAAATTGAGAGATAATTCAAATTTGAAGCCACAAGGCACAGACACGGAAGGGAATATTAGACAAATAACTGATCATAATCAGAATGGTTGAACGATAAATGTGATACAGAATTTCTTGTAGTCCATTAATTTACTGTATTATATTTTAATGTTTGGCAAATGCCTGTAAAGGCATGATCAACCTCTAGTATCAAGCAAAAGAAATGCCACCTTGTTTAAGTGTATCAACCATAATTTGAATGCACACAACTTACATCTACCAAAGGTGAGGAAAGAAAAGTAGGCAGAGAAATAACTTCCACTTTTCTTTACATCACCTCCCTGGCCAATACTGACTGAAAAACATGTGATGCAAAGCAGGAAGTATTGCCAGATCTCTGTCTCAGAGTCATTCAGATCAGATAATGTCTTATGTTCAGTCTCCAGTTACTACCACGTCAAATAATTTAATATGGGATGGAATTAAGAACATTACAATTGGATTCACCATTTTCACAGTCATGAAACTATCCAGTACTGAACCAAGAAAATGGAATTCTTTTTGGAAATGCACTGAAGAACACTGGGCAGAGAAGGAATCATCATTGACAACATGAATACTGTCAAAACAGGCCTTCAAGAATCACTGATGGACAATGGGTACCTTGGCGAGATGTCAAGAATACTCAGGAGCCTTGTTTCATATGAATTTCTTTAATGCTGTGTTACTTGGAGTGTGACATAATTGAAAAGGCTATGTATACCTCTTCTGCACTTACTAAATCTAAGAAATGAAGTCAATATGATCCACAGTATGTTACAACAAGAGACCTGCAGCTCTATTCTGCACCAATGAACCATATACTGTTTTCTCCTTATCAAGTGTTCTACTGCTTCCTTGAAGGAATCTGTGATAAATTTCTGCTGTCATGAGATATAGCCCATACCTTGAAGACATGGCCAAAATAGAAGATACAAATTTAAAACAGACAGCCTTAGCAGCTCATGTTAGCATCTATCATTTATTTGAGAAAAGACTTCCACTCCCAGCCTTATCCACTGCGTTCCCATGCACTTTCAACATTCTTTTCCTTCTTTCACTACCCGGAGCAATGTTTATTTATTCTTTTCGCAGTCTAAAACATTTTCCACCTCATTTCAAATTACAACTCGGAACAGCTCCAAGGAAAGTTTAGCCATGATTTCTATCACAAAAGTAGCCCTAGAAGGGAATTCTGCAACCTTGAAGGATTCTTACTGCCACTACATTGAATTGTAGATATGTCCCATCTTTATTGAAGACTCGGCTACTTCTGTCTCTTCTATTCTATCCTATCCTTAGAGAATTTTAAACATCCTTCAAAATGACAGAAAAAATACTATGCAGTTCCACCTTCTCCTTAATCAATATGTCATAATGCATTGTTGTCAATGTGTGAAATTGACATCAATCACCCCACTCTTTAAAAAAGGACAAAGGCAAAGACAGGATACTATAGGCCAGCTAGCCTGCCATCAGTGGTTGGAAGCTGTTAGAGTCCATTATTAAGGATGAGGATTCAGAGTACTTGGAGACAAACAAGATGCCACACAAGAGGCATCTCAATGAGAGTCTATGATATTGCAGGAAAGATACAAGCATTGACAGAACTTGGTTGACTGGCAGAAGGCAAAGTGTAGGAATAAAGGGGGCCTCTTCTGGTTGTCTGCTGGTGACTAGTGGTGTTTCACAGGGGTCAGTGGTAGGTCCGCTAATTTTCACATTATATATTATTGATCTGGATGACGAAATTGAGGACTTTGTGGCCAAGTTTACAGATGATACAAAGATAGAAGGAGCAGCAGGTAGTGTTGAAGAGGCCTGGAGTGTGCAAAAGGACTTGGACAGATTAGGAGAATGGACAAAAATTTGATAGAGGGAAAACAGCATAGGGTTATGCACTTCGATAGAAGGAATATAGGTATCAAATATTTCAAAGACAGGGAGACATAGTGCAGGATTTCCTAAAGGCTAACTCGCAGGTTGAGTTGGTAGTAAGGAAGGCAAATGCAAATGCAAACGCAATGACCATATTTCGGAAGGACTAGAATATAAAAGCAAGGACGTAATGCTGGGACTTTATAAGGCATTGGTCAGACCACATTTGGAATATTGTGAGCAGTGTTGAGCCCATATCCAAGAAATGATGTGCTAGCATTGGAGAGGGTCCAGAGAAGGTTTATGGGAATGATCCTGGGAATGAAAGGGTTAACATTTAAGGAGCATTTAATGGCAATGGGCCTGCAGTCACTGGAGTTTAGAAGAATGATGGGGGATCTCATTGAAACCTACCAAATATTGAAAAGCCTAGCTAGAGTGGATTTGGAGCAGAATAGATGGGTTGAATGGCCTAATTCTGCTTCTATGTCTTATGGCTTTAATTGAGTTCTTTCTTCAGACTGTTGCTTAGCTCTGTATAGAGCACTGTTTTTTCACCTCAATCTCCTATCAACCAATATTCACACAATGAGCTACAAAGCCATACATGATTGAATTTGTGTGTTCTCATCATTAAGTGATGTTTAAAATCCATTAGCAAGCAAACAAATTTTGGTTGAGGTTTTCTCAATATGCAATTATTGTGCTTAATCTGCTGAAGAGATCTGGTGGAAATCATCTGATGCATATTTACATAGACACTTACAATATACACAAATGAAGTAGTATTTCAGCCAGCTAATGTCCAAGTTTAGCTTCTTGGCAAATTGAATTACAAAAAGACAAATTCTGGAAAAAGAAGTTACTAGGCTCTCAGTGGCCAATATTTTTATAGCACATTACTGTTCACCAGCAACTTTTATGTGTGTTACTTAAAGTAGAGCATTATTTTTATTCCAATCTTGTCTATGATCATGCAGGAACACATTGGGCTATTTTAAATAGATTAAGATGGAAAAGTGGCCAAGAGGAGAAAGAAAGATTAAGCAATAGAATGACATGTTTGTGTTTTTACTGTTTATATCACTGTTGATGCAAGTTCAGCATCATTCATTGAATTTGAACTACTTCCTATTAAATCAATGTAATGTAATTAGTCCATTAAATTGCTAATTCCCAAGGAGTAATTTTAAAGGATGATCTATACTAATACCAAAAATGGTAATCACATCATGAAAAGAAAACCTATATTAAACAATTTTAAATAAACACCTTAATGGTCAGTTTTATTTTATTAGTACTAAGAATTTTCTTTAAGCTTTCATAAGGAACAAAAGAGTCCATCAGGCCCATTGATTTTTCTGCTAGCTTTCCAAAATTCCACTTACCAATTCTCTCCCTGGAATTCATTCTTTCTTACATACTTGATAATACCCTCCTTTTTCCTCCTACATCCCCCACACAATAATAGTAAATTACAGTAGCTAGCAATCTCTCCAGCATATCTTTTGGATGTGGGAGAAAACCCAAATGATTATAGGCAGCAAATGCGAACTCCATTCAGAAATCACCCAAGGGTAGGATCAAACCAGGGTTGTTAGAGATGCAAGACGGTGTAGCTAGCCGCTGCCCACTGCACCTTCCTATTAATGCAATCAGGAACCTGTGTTAATAATACCAATGGTGCACATTAATGAGAAGGGCCTCAGATACACTTCATGAAGTTCTAAAAGTTTAGTTGGATATTAACTGAGCAGGTCTGATTGCACTGAATTCCACCACTATGAAAAGGCAAGGGAGAAAAACACAGTGTTTCTGGTCAAATGTTACCTCTGATCAGTTATCAAGTTATGGAAAAGGACTGGCACAAGCTGAGAATAGAAGGTCCTCTCTTTTCTGTTTCTTATGCCTATTATGTTTTCTTATGCTACTTCAGATCCAGAGCACCAATCATTTTGTTCTCCTTTTCAGTCATCTACTGAAGGATGACAATAAACAATCCTGAATCTTGAATCTAATTTGAGTAACTTGTTTAGCCAGAGGATGGTATATCTTTGGAATTCATTGCCACAGACACCTGTGGGTGCCCAGTCATTCAATAGTAGAGGTTGATAGGTTCTTGATTAGTAAGGGCATAAAAGGTTATGAGGAGAAGGGTTGCAAGGGAAAATTAATCAGCCATAGTCAAATGGTGGAGCAGATTCGATGAGCTAAATGTCCTACTTCTGCTCTTATATCATATGGTCTTATATAGTCAATAGAAAATCAATGTTTCAGACGTCATTAGGTGCCAGCTGCTGACATATTTTATTAACAGCACAGATTTAACTTTCCCATTTGCTGGTGCCAAACTACTGATTCAAGTGATCTTAGGAACAAATAAACATATGAATAAATGAACTTGTGAATTAAAAGCAGTCAGCCCACTTAGCTCCAAAAGCCTGTTCTGCTATTAGATATGATCATGCTGAAATAATTACAACCTCCACTCCGTATTCCCATCTACTTGCAGTAACGTTTCATTTACTTCTACCTTTAGGGAAACAAAGTGGAGGGGGTGGTAAAAAAAAAAGGAGTATGGCAAACTTACCTTCATTGGTCAGGGTGTTGATATAAAGGTGGGGAATTGGTTGAGGGGTGCCTGATAGAAGCATATAAAATTATGAGAGGCATAGACAGGGTAGATTGTTAGTCTTTTTCCTAGAGTGGAAACGTCAAATACCAGAGGATGTAGCATAAGGTGAGAGGGGAAAGTTTAAAGGAAATTTGAGAGACCAAAGTTTTTACACAGAGAGTGGCAGATGCTTAGAATGCACTTCTGGGGAGGTGGAGAAAATAGATACAATTGCAACAATTATGAAAGATTCAGACAGACTCGTGAACAGATGAGAAATAGATGGCTATGGACCATATGTAGGCAGATGGAATTAGTTTAAATTGTCATCATGGTCAGTGCAATCACGTTGGGCTAAAGGGCCTTGTTCCTATGTTCAATGTTTAAAACCATTCAAAGACTCCACGTTGACTACTCTATGAAAAGCATTCCAAAGGTACACAACCTTCTGACAGTAAAAAAATTCACATCATCTGTGTCTAAAATTGGTAACCCTTTAACACAGTGGTCCTTGTTCTAAATTCTCCCAGAAGAGGAAGCATCCTCTCCACTTTCACCCTGTGGAGATTCCTCCGAAATATACAGCATTAAGATTAGACATCAGTAATGTACAAAGGTTTGTACTGTACAACGTTAAATATGCAAAGCAACATGTAGCGTTGATACTTTCCTTTTGAAAATCTACAGCATGAAAAGTAGCTCTAGACCCTCATTGCTGGAATATATATTAGAAAGTTCAATAATGAATAACTAAGTGGTTTTCTTTTTACAAACTAATCAATTTTGTTGCTGGTTTAATTGTAGAATTTTTCTTTGCAAAGATATTCAAAATCTCGTTCTCATAACTTTTCAGAATGAATGAAGCACTTCCTTCTACATTGTTGACAAACTGAACTCTACAGCTATAAAATTAAATTTTAATGAACTTTGCACGGACGTAGCCTGACCTACTGAGTGCTTCCAGTAACTTGTTTTTATGTTTCAGATTTCCAAGCTCCACAGTTTAATTGATTTTCATTTACTTGTGTCTGAAATTAACCTAATTACGTCTATGAGAATAGCTTTAGTATGGTTGTTCTGGAAAGCCTTAAGTTAAGTCATGCATTATAAAATGGCAACATCTCCTCAACACTGATGTGTACTGGTAAAGAATGGCATTACTATTATTTGAACACTTCTGTGGATGTACTGATGCTTAGTAAATTTTAGTTAACATAAAATATTATGTATCTGTTTCAACAGAGGTTAGGTTCTACAGATTATCATTGTCCTGTCAAAGCTTGTTGGCCATGGAAGCGCCATCCTTTCCAAAATATTTTGGATAGAGGACATGTAGTGGCATCCCCCTGGTGGTGAAAAGCTGCATTGATCCAAAACACAACACAAAAATAATCTGCCAACTATGGCATAAGGCTGCCTACTGATTGTACATACTGGGCTTGAGATACATTCAGTACATACCAGATGCATTCACACATCTCCATGTTAAAGTTGATGACATTTTCAAGTAAGATCACCTGCCAGGATGGAGAGCCATAGCAAGAACTGCACCCTGTTATAGGATATTGCAGAAAAAAAACTGTAAGAAACTGCTTTAACTAAAAAGATTCTTCATTAATATTCTCAAAGAAGATTAAACATGAGGTATTTTCCTTGGGGATGTCTTGTCAAGTTCCTATGGGCTAAACTACTGTAAAACTATTGGAAGTGATACAGTTTTAAAATAAATGTCATCAAGTGTCAATTATTTTTCTGAATGTCATTTTTTATTTAAATCTTTCTTCATTTTACCTCGCAAGCGTGCTACCATGTTTGTGATTTTCAAAGCTGCACGTATCTCAAGTTCCAAGTAAGCTGACATTGTCGACCTGTACAGAAAGCACTTAAGAAGAAGAAGCAAACACTTCGTCAAAGGCAAAAGAACAAGGAAATGGACATGCTGTGCAATACAACTCCAAGCTTCAGTACTAGAGAAATGAGCAATAACCTGAATTATTTCATTTATTCACCAAATATTTCACAGACAGACATCGGCATTTCAAATATTTGCCCTTTATAATCCCAACCAGGCAATTATCAAATTTTAATTTCACTCATATAGTTGTGTTGTGCTGTAGAAACAAACTACTGACATCCGATGAAAGTCATATTCAAACTCTGATCTAAAAAGGCAAGATTCAACCACCTTGCGCAGTATGTCGAGACATCAGGTGATCAAACTCAGTCAGATCTCTGTTCGTTTGAGTCCCAGACTCAGAAACTCTCCATTCCAGGATACAGAAGGGCACAGATCAGCTGGAAAGTTGGGCTATGTAGAGGCAGATGCAATTTAATGCAGACAAGTGTAAGTTGTTTTGTTTAATACTGGCTAGACATATATAATAAACAACATGGACCTTAGAAGCTTTGATGTGTAGAGGGATCTTGGAGTGCTAGTTTGTAGCTTCTTGAAAATACCAAGCAATGCAGATGATAGGATAGGGAAGAAGGAATTTACCTAACTGACTTTGTAGACAAGGGTATCGAGTTTAAGAGTTGGGGCATCATGTCACAGCTGTACACGTTGTTGGTTAGCACACATTTGGAATATTGCATGCCATTCTGGATACCACACTATAGAAAGGATGAGGTAGTGATAGAAAGAGTGTAGAAAATATTCACCATGATATTGCCTGGAATGGAAGGTTTTAATTACAAGGTGGCTAAGAGTGTTCTCACTGGAGCTCAAGAGGCTTACATAAGTATATAAAATTATGATGGGCATAGGTAGGGTCAATAGTCACAGTCTCTCTCCAAGGATAGCAGAGTCTAAAACAGGAAGACATCAGTTTAAAGTGAGAAGGAAAATATTGAGAAGTAATGTGAGGGGCAAGTTTTTCACACAGAGGATGGGCATTAAATGGAATGAGCTGGAAGCTGCCAGAAGAGATGGTAAAGGCAAGTACATAGATAGGAATGCATTAGATTGCTATGAGCTAATCTCGATTGAATCCAGCAAGTGTGAAGTAATGCATTTTGAATTGTCTAATTCTGGAATATACAATAAACAACAGGAGACTTAAAAGTAACACACATAAAAGTTGCTAGTGAATGCAGCAGGCCAGGCAACATCTCTAGGAAGAGGTACAGTCGACGTTTTGGCCAAGACCCTTCGTCAGGACTAACTGAAAGAAGAGCTAGTAAGAGATTTAAAAGTGGCGGGGGGGGGGGGAGATCCAAAATGATAGGAGAAGACAGGAGGGGCAGGGATCGAGCCAAGAGCTGGACAGGTGATTGGCAAAAGAGATATGAGAGGATCGTGGGACAGGAGGCCTAGGGAGAAAGAAAAGGGGGAGGGAGGGAAAAAAGCCCAGAGGATGGGCAAGGGGTATAGTGAGAGGGACAGAGGAAAAGGAGAGTGAGAGAAAGAATGTGTGTATATAAATAAATAATGGATGGGGTACAAGAGGCAGGTGGGGCATTAGCGGAAGTTTGAGAAGTCAATGTTCATGCCATCAGGTTGGAGGCTACCCAGATGGAATATAAGGTATTGTTCCTCCAACCTGAGTGTGGCTTCGTCTTTACAGTAGAGGAGGCCGTGGATAGACATATCAGAATGGGAATGGGATGTGGAATTAAAATGTGTGGTCACTGAGAGATCCCGCTTTCTCTGGCGGACAGAGCGTAGGTGTTCAGCGAAACGATCTCCCAGTCTGCGTCAGGTCTTGTCAATATATAGAAGGCCACATCGGGAGCACCAGACGCAGTATACCACCCCAGCTGACTCACAGGTGAAGTGTCGCCTCACCTGGAAGGACTGTCTGGGGCCCTGAATGGTGGTAAGGGAGGAAGTGTAAGGGCATGTGTAGCATTTGTTCCGCTTACAAGGATAAGTGCCAGGAGGGAAATCAGTGGGGAGGGATGGGGGGAAGAGTGGACAAGGGAGTCGTGTAGGGAGCAATCCCTGTGGAAAGCAGAGGTGGGGGGAGGGAAAGATGTGCTTAGTGATGGGATCCCGTTGGAGGTGGCGGAAGTTACGGAGAATTATAGGTTGGACCCGGAGGCTGGTGGGATGGTAGGTGAGGACAAGGGGAACCCTATTCCTAGTGGGGTGGCGGGAGGATGGAGTGAGAGCAGAAGTGTGTGAAATGGGAGAGATGTGTTTGAGAGCAGAGTTGATGGTGGAGGAAAGGAAGCCTCTTTCTTTAAAAGAGGAGGACATCTCCTTCATCCTGGAATGAAAAGCCTCATCCTGAGAGCAGATGCAGCGGAGACCGAGGAATTGCGAGAAGGGGATGGCATTTTTGCAAGAGACAGGGTGAGAAGAGGAATAGTCCAGATAGCTATGAGAGTCAGTAGGTTTATAGTAGACATCAGTGGATAAGCTGTCTCCAGAGATAGAGACAGAAAGATCTAGAAAGTGGAGGGAGGTGTCGGAAATAGACGAGGTAAACTTGAGGGCAGGGTGAAAGTTGGAGGCAAAGTTAATGAAGTCAACGAGTTCAGCATGCATGCAGGAAGCAGCGTCAATGCAGTCATCGATGTAGCGAAGGAAAAGTGGGGGACAGATACCAGAATAGGCACGGAACATAGATTGTTCCACAAACCCAACAAAAAGGCAGGCATAGCTAGGACCCATAGCTACACCTTTAGTTTGGAGGAAATGGGAGGAGCCAAAGGAGAAATTATTAAGAGTAAGGACTAATTCCACTAGACGGAGCAGAGTGGTGATAGAGGGGAACTGGTTAGGTCTGGAATCCAAAAAGAAGCGGAGAGATTTGAGACCTTCCTGATGGGGGATGGAAGTATATAGAGACTTAAAAGTGTTGGTGTGCAGAAGGACCTTGGGGTGGACAACTTGGTCAGCATTGATAGGTTGGGCTGAAGGACCTGTTTCTCTACTCTATGACTCTCTGACTGTATGATTGTAGGTCTGCAGTCACTGTGATCCCAAGTGTTTATGTTGTTCCAGATTCTTGTAAAGAGTTTAATCATACTTCCAAGACCTATCTCCGTCCTATTCTTCTGTTAGCCTCCATTGGGACTGTGTCATGTTGATAGTCCAGTCCAGGTCCAACCCACCTTGTTACAGCTGGACTTTTGCTTGTTGCACTATCACCTTCAATTTCCACTTCACTAAATTGTACTGATCCAGTCAGTTACAAAAACTCCTTCCAGCTCTTTAAGGACCTCACCCTCCTGTCATGGTCCGGTCCATGATATCTGCATTCCAGTTCACGGTCCGGTCCATGTTCCTTATTCCAGGTTTTCCAGTTTTCCCCAATTTCTGTTTAGGCAGCTGATTCTCGTTTGGGCTGGCTTCATAAATAGCTTCAGGATTCAGCCTCTGGTTGCTGGATTGTTTTTGTTCTAAACCCCTGTCTGAATCCCTTCTCTGCCCCTTCCTCCTGAAGTCTTGTCATACCCTTGCAACCTGTGTCTGAAGCCTTGCCTTGCCTGAAGCCTCGCCTGTAACCTTTGCCCTCACTGCTGTCAAGTTCAACTGCTGAAGCAAGATCCATGCCTTTGCTAAGTAGGCCTGGCTGTCTGCTGCTGCCTTGTGTTGGGAACCATCTTGTTGTATTCTGCAATCTGTGCAATGAGTCCTGGCCCTATGTCCTGTTTCCAAGGAGAGGTCCTGGCTCTGTGTTCCATGTTCCTGTCTCTCCCCTCAACCCAAGCTCTGCGTTACTGTCTTCCCCCTCAACCAAGTCAAGGCTTCAGGGTCTTATCCAGTCCTAGCCACGATCCAAGAACCTTGTCCTGTCCAAGCCATGGCTTTGTGTTCTCGTCTTGTCCATGTCTTGCTCAGCCCGGTGCTGGGGCTCCCCTGTCCTGTGCTGGGGTTCCTTTGTCCTGTCAAGGAGTCTCACATCCAGTCCTGTTGCCTCTCCTCGTCCTGTAGCTACGTCTTGTCCTCGCCTAGTTCTGGAATCCAAGCCCGAGTCAAGTCCCAGGTTCTGGGTCCTTGCCCAGTCTCTGGCTTGGAGTCCATACCCAAGCTTCGAAGTACCCTAGCCTCGAAGAACCCAAGCCTCGTCATGTCTTCACCTGGATCCGGAGTCTGAGCCCAAGTCAAGACCTAGGTTTCAGGTCCTTGTTCTGTCTCTGGCTCGGAGTCCAAGCCCAGGCTCCTAGTCCCAAGTTCCATGTCCTGGTTCTGCTATCCTAGTCAAGACCTAGCCCAGGCCCTGTATCCTTGTCTCACCCAGGGCCTGTGTCATGTCCGGCGTCCTTTCTTCCCCACTTCCCTTGCTTCTTTGACTTGCCTAGCCCTGTTCCTTGTACTTCAGTATCTGTCTTGCATTTGGGTCTGCTCCCAGCGCCCCCTTATGACACCTCCAGATAGTCCTTATTAGTTAGATATCTCCCTGGAACTCTAATTATTGTTTCATTAGTTACAACCAACTCTTCCGTCAGTTGCTGAGGTCCTAGATGATGTCACAGATGGTGGCGAGTACACCCACTGTCTGTTATCTCCAGCCTGCTGGTCACTTGCTAATTTATTTGGCCTATGAGTTCTGAGATCATATTGAAACAAACTAACAACCCAACTTATGGGTGTTGCTTAGTGAAGCTCAGAATGTTACTTTGGGTATTGTTTCGTGTCTCATGTCAATTAAGTTCCAGCAGTCATATTTTTTTCTCGTAGATTCTTAATTACCACCAAGAACTTCTCAAATCAATCCCTTATTCAAAATCCTGTTTTGGATCAATCCAGAAGACTTATTTCTCCAATTAATTCATTACTTTTCTCCTTACTTACATTTCCTTAACTTTGTCGGAATCATTAATTCAATTTGCTTCTTTCACAGAAGCCAAGTTATGAGATACAAAACAGACATTTTTGTCCATTGTCTTTTGTCAGGCAAAGTTAAGAAATCTTTTGGAAAATATTATACTGCAGATGGTGGAAATCTGAAATAAACCAAGCTGAGGAACGGGGCCTGTTCTGCTGTTGTTGTTTTGGTGCTTGTTGTGTTCTGATTTGTTGTATTTTGTGTTGTTGCTTTGAGCATTGTGGTACTACTAAGCTGGCGTCAGAATGAGTATCCACACTTGTGGGCTGACTCCCCCAAGCCCAACCCCAATCACATCATTAGGTTGTGTTAATGCAAATGGCGCATTTCCCTGTCACAATCACAGACTCTGCCGTGGGATCGGCCCACCATCATACAAGGGCTGCAGAACGGGTTTAGCAATCATGCTTGAGTGTATGCATATTCCAGCCAATTAGTGTTTCATTGTGGTGATATTTAACTCCCTTCCTCTCTTTTCAGTCTTGTCAATAATTGAACAAAAGCAGAGCAAAGTCAAGCTTCCTGCTTACTCTTGCCCTGCTTCCGGGAAAGAAGACTTCCATTTTGACTGATGCTGTTAAGGAGAAGTATTTATTAATATTAAACTAATACTGCCCAGCCACTGTATCAGAGTTAGCTTTAGTTTGAAAGCTCTAGTTAATGGCCCTGTTGGCCTAGTGTTAATTGCTTTTACTTTATTTTTGCACAGTTCCTGTTAAAAGTCAATGAGCTGTTGACCAGCTTCAGTATTTCTCTCTCCCTCTTTCTTTCTCCACACATTCTTGTCAGCAAGTCGCCACCAAAGACAATGGACGTGAGTGAGAGTGGGAGGACTTTGGCCCTAACAATCATTGGCAAGATTGGAGAGAAGTTAGTTGAAGATGGGTCGGGAGAAGTGACTTATGTAGTGCAACAACCCAGTCCAGACCGAAGTTTGTGGAGAAGAAACTTAAATTATACAATTATATGATATCCCAGATGGAAGAACAGGTGCCAGCCCTCGCAGTGACGGTTTGGCAGCTCATCGTAGGCAGCCAGAATCGGGTGGCAGTGATTACTGAGTGTCACAGCTACGGTTCAGTAGCTTACTACTGACAGCCATAACCAGCTGACAGCCATTACAGCTCTCACTGCCACACTTCAACAGCCTTTAGCCAGGTCAGTCCCATGCCCAGCATCTCCCATATCCTCCCTTTCAACAGCCTCAGCAACCTCGGCCACTAGAGCCGCAACTCACGTAACCACGCCTGGACCAGAATTGAGCATTTTCCCAGCAGACAGATACTGTGGTGACCCCAGCGGCTGCAGGAATTTTATGTCCTAGGGTGAGCTGACTTTCCAAGCTGAGCCTGATTAGTTCAGTAATGACGCACAGAAACTGGCGTACGTGGTGAATCTCTTATATGGACCCCAACTCAGCCTGTTCAACACTCTGTGGGAACAAGGCTCCCAGCAGCCCAGTCATTTTGACAATTTGTTGTCAAGTTCAAGAGCTTTTGATCATCCATTATAGGGTCAGAAGGCTGCCCAGCAATTTCTAAACCTGAGCTGAGGCAGAGGAACAGTGAGAGACTACACATTAAAGTTCTGCACACTTGCAGTGGAAACAGGGTTGAATGAGAGATCCCTCAGCACTGCCCTCCAGTTGGGACTGAGTGCAGAGGTCCAGCATGAGGTCACAGCGTGTAATGAGTGGACAACCTGGATGACTTGATTAATCTGGCCATCCAAATTGACGACCGGGCAACTGAGTGGTGCAGAGAAAGAATGCCCTAGCCACCTATTCCTCAGATCAGTTTTTCTCCTGCATCACTCAGTGCATAGTCCACAGAGTAGTCTATGCAGATGCACCCACCTCAGGAGGAATGAGATCTGCTCAGGAAAACAGGTCCCTGCCAGACGTGTGTGAGTTCAAAAAAGGAACGTGCGTCATTTTGTGCGACTATATCCTCACCCAGTGTTCAGGCAGTCACAGAATGACCCAAACCATCTACGGTCAAACAGGTGCTGTGCTTCATGGGGTTAAGGACTTGTGGTTTTATGGGTTTGCAAAATTTTATTGCTGCTTTATCAGAAACTTCAGTTCCATCGCAGCCCCCAAAAATACACTCACCAAGGAGATGTCTGCAGGATTCCTTTGGAAAAGGGAAGCAGACCAAGCATTCTCAAAACTAAAGCGACGCCTCGCCACTGCCCCAGTGCTGCAACACCCAGACCCATTCCATCCATTCACAGTGGAGGTGAATGCATCAGACAATGGCACTGGAGTGTTCTCTACTCTCCTAGCATTCTTCTGCCGATAACCTGCTGCACCCCTGTGTCTTTCTTTCCTGTCGCTTGACTTCTGCCGCATGTAACTACAATGTCAGGAACTGAGAATTTGCAGCTGTCAAAGGAGCCCCTGGATGTATGACGACACTAGTTGGAGGGGGAGACCACCACTTCTTGGTATGGACAGATCACAAGAACTTCTCTTACATTCGGGACACCAAGTGACTCAACTTACGTTAAGCCCATTGGGCTTTCTTCATCACCCGGTTTAATTTCACCCTCACCTACCATCCCAGCAGCAAGAACACCAAAGTCAATGCTCTCTCCTGGCAGTTCAAAGTGTCTGAGTGCTACGCTTTCCTTGCTCATGCATTGTTGCTCCTGTGACTTGGGGAAGAGAGGCAGAGAAGAGTGCCGCCCAACAGTCAGATCCAGGCCTCCCAACTAGCTGTTTGTCCCTGCCACAGTGCATTCCAGAGTGTTGGAATGGGGCCACCCCTCCTAACTGGTTGGACATACAGAAAATCAATGGACACTAGAATTTATCAAGAGATGATTTTGGAGGCCAGCTATGTCACAGGATGTCCACACCCAGAAGAAGACATCATGTCAGTGCCCTGCGGGTATGCCCTCTTCGCTGCTTGTGCCACACCACCCCTAGTCCCACCTCACAGTGGATTTCATCACTGGTCTGTCCCTGTCTGATGGAAACACTATTATTCTGGCAGTTGTTAACCGATTCTGCAACACTGTCTGCCTCATTGCTCTCCTCAAGCTCCCATCAGCTCGTAAGGCTACTACCCCCATAGTTCCACACATGTTCAAGCTGTACAGCTTCTCTCAGAACATAGTTCTGATCGAGGACCACGGTTCATTTTCCGTTTATGGAATACCTTCTGTTTCTTATGGAGCCACAGCCAGACTTTCATCTGGTTTCCACCCTCAATCTAACAGCCAGACTGAGAGAGTTTGAATCAAGAGCTGGACACAACCCTGCACTGTCTTGTTTCTTCTAACCCAACGTCCTGGAGCTCTCAATTGGTTTTGATAGAGATTGCCCAAAATAACCCCCAGATGTCCTCTACTGGCATATCAGCATTTGAATGCCAAAAGGGATTCCAGTGCTGCTCTTCCCTGAGCAAGAGATTGATGTGGGAGTTCTTGCTGCTAAACAGTTGCTCCAATGCTAGAAGCACATGTGGAGACGGACCAAGGCTTCTTTGTTGTGCAGTCATCCACAACATGCCCACATGCTGATTGGCTCCGCTGACAGCTGAGGCCTCTCAAGCCAGGAGAGGAAGTCTAGGGATCTTCACTTGAAAGTCAAGGGTCACATTGGTCTTACATCACATGGGACCATTCATAGTTGAGAAGGCTATCAACAAGGCTTCATGTAGATTGCACTTAGCATCATCAATGAAGATCCACCCAGTATTCCACATTTCCCAGCTCAAGCTGGTTACTACCTCCCCCTCCCTAGCTCCAGTCACCCCCTCCCACCTCCCCCCCCCCACTTGGTGGATCGATTCCTGGTCTATTCTGTGCGATGCATCCTGGCATCTTGCCTGGTGCAGGGCAGGGCCCAGTATCTCATGGATTCAGGAATATTCTCAGGTTTTGGCCCATGGCATCCTGAAAAGCCCCTCATTTGATCTGGCCCCCCACCAGTAGGCACAGCTCTCTGGTGTCTTGGGAGCTCCAGCTAAGGAGGAGGGCTCTGACACAGCCATAGACTCTGCCACAGAGTCTGCATGCCCTCACAAACAGGCTACAGAACAACTTCGGCAATCACACGCATGAGTATGCATGTTCCATCTAATTAGTGTTTACTTGTGGTGGTATTTAACTCCCTTCCTCTCATTTCGGTCTTGTCAAGACTTGGGGGGGGGGGGTAGCAGAACAACGTCAACGCTCCCTACTTACCATTGCCTTGGTTATGGGAAAGAAGACTACTGTTTAAACTGATGCTGTTAAGAAGTGGCACTTATTAGTATTAAGCTACTACTGCTGAGCTGCTGTATCGGTGTTAATCAGTATGAAAGTTCCAGCTAACAGCCCTGTTGGACTAGCATTTATTGTGTTTCCTTTATTTCCGCACAGTTCCGATTAAAAGTCAGTAAACTGTTGATCAGTTTCAGTGTCTCTCTTAATACTTGGGTCATAACGTATATTCTTGTCAGTTTTGATGAACATGTGATAAATAATTGAATCTGAATCTAATTCTTAATCTGAATCTGTTTTCTAAAGGGTACCTGTGTAGAATGACATACTAAATGATGGGTACAAAGAATTTTGAATGGTGCCAACTTGAGTTAGGGTAGAAATCCCAGGGCAACACACTCAAAATGCTGGAGGAACGCAGTAGATCAGGCAGCATTTACTGTATGGAAAGGAATAAACAGTCGATGTTTCAGGCTGAGACCGTTCATCAGCACTCTTCAGTTCTGATGAAGGGTCCCGGCCTGAAATGTCAACTTTTCATATTCCTTTCCATAGATGCTACCTGATCTGCTGAGTTTTTCCAGCATTTTGTGAATGTTGCCTTGGATTTACAGCATCTGCAGATTTTCTTGAGTTAGAAATTCCAGGGTTGGTTTCCTGAGATAGAACTAGGACAAACAACTATTTCCCACTGCCTTACAGAGGTAGCTTTGATCCAACAGCAGAAGAATAATTTACAATTTAGTATTGCCCATCGACAGTTCAAATTTAGCTAAGGATCAGACTTTTCATTTCAAAATTTAAACAGACCTGATGGGCTGGATGGCCTATTTCTGCTCCTGTGTCTTATTGGTCTAAAATTGTCTTCATCACGTTCATACTTCAGATCTTAATGAAGATTCTTTCAAACCAGTCAAATGTTATCCTTCGGCTCCTCCCACTCCCTTCAAACAAAAGGTGTAGCCATGGGCTGGTACGAACTCTCCTGGGACGACCAGGGGTGCACCGTACACCAGCTCGGCCGACAAGGTGTGCAGATCCTCTTTGGGCGCTGTGCGGATTCCAAGCAGGACCCAGGGAAGCTCGTTCACCCAGTTAGGCCCTTCCAGGCGGGCCATGAGAGCCGACTTCAGGTGACGGTGAAAACGTTCCGCTAGTCCATTCGACTGTGGGTGGTAGGCAGTTGTGTGGTGTAGCTGTGCTCCCAACAGGCTGGCCACAGCCGACCACAGGCTGGAGGTGAACTGGGCACCCCTGTTGGAGGTAATGTGGGCCGGTACCCTGAAGCGGGCTACCCTGGTTGCAATCAGTGCTCGGGCACAGGAATCGGTGGTGGTGTCGGTGAGCGGGACCGCCTCTGGCCATCTGGTGAACCGGTCTATCGTAGTTAGGAGGTACCGCGCTCCTCACGACACTGGCAGGGGCCCCACGATATCCACAGGAATGTGGGCAAACCTCCGGCGGGTGGGTTCGAACTGCTGCGACGGAGCCTTGGTGAGCACCTTGGCTGTTTGGCACTGCGTGCACGTTTTGGCCCATTCGCTGATCTGTTTGCAAAGTCCATGCCACACGAACTTGCTGGAGACCATCCGGACGGTTGTCCTGATAGATGGGTGCGCTAAGCCGTGTATGGAGTCGAAAACTTGCCACCGCCAGGCTGCCAGGACGATGGGGCGAGGTTGGCCGGTAGCCACGTCACACAGGAGGGTCCTCTCACCTGGGCCTACGAGGAAGTCTTGCAGCTGCAAACCTGAGACTGTGGTCCTGTAGCAGGGCATCTCGTCGTCTGCCTGCTGTGCCTCTGCCAGTGCTGCATACTCCACCCCCGGGACAGGGCCTGGATAGCTGGTCTGGAGAGTGCGTCCGCCACGACATTGTCCTTTCCCGAGACATGCTGGATGTCCGTCGTGTACTCAGATGTAGGACAGATGTCGCTGCTGGCGGGCCAACCAGGGATCACTCACCTTTATGAACGTGAAGGTCAATTGTTTGTGGTCCATGAACGCGGTGAACGGCCTACCTTCTAAGAAGTACCTGAAGTGCCGGATTGCAAGACATAGTGCCAACAGCTCCCAGTCAAAGGCACTGTACTGGAGTTCGGGTGGCCGAGGTGCCTGCTGAAGAATGCCAGGGGTTGCCAGCACCCCTTGATGAGTTGCTCCAGCACCCCACTGACTGCTGTGTTGGATGCATCCACTGTGAGGGCGGTTGGAACGTCCGTTCTGGGGTGCACCAGCATCACAGTGTCTGCCAAGGCTTCCTTGGCATCAACAAAAGCGGCTGCAGCCTCTTCATCCCAAGTAATGTCCTTGTCTTTACCCGACATCAGGGTGAACAAAGGGCGCATAATACGGGCTGCTGAGCGGAGGAAGCGATGGTAGAAGTTCACCATACCAATGAACTCCTGCAGGCCTTTGACTGTGTCGGGCCGGGTGAAGTGACGGATCGTGTCTACCTTGGCAGGCAGAGGTGTTGCTCCATCTTTGGTAATCTTGTGACCCAGGAAGTCGACTGTGTCGAGTCCGAACTGGCATTTGGCCGGGTTGATCGTGAGGCCGAAATCACTCAGGCGGGAGTAGAGCTGGTGGAGGTGGGACAGATGCTCCTGACAACTACTGCTGGCTATGAGGATGCCATCCAAGTAGATGAATGCAAAGTCCAGGTCGCGTCCCACCGTGTCCATTAGCCACTGGAACGTCTGTGCGGCATTCTTCAGGCCAAACGGCGTGATGAGTGCTGTATTGGGGATGTCTTCAGGGTGTACTGGGATTTGATGGTATCCCTGGACGAGGTCTACTTTGGAAAAGATGCTTGCCCCGTGCAGGTTTGTGCAGCATGTGGTAGCAGTCTGGAGTTGTAGCCTCGTTCCGTCTGCAGTAGTCGCCACATGGTCTCCAGCCCCCGGCTGCTTTGGGCACCATGTGCAGTGGGGAGGCCCATGGGCTGTCGGACCACCGTACGATCCAATTCCTCAATCCTCTTGAACTCCTCCTTCGCCAGGCAGAGCTTGTCCAGGGGGAGCCTTCGTGCGTGAACTTGGAGGGGTGGTCCCTGGGTCGGAATGTGGTGCTGTACTCCATGTCTGGGCATGGCTGCCGTGAACCAATGGAAAGTCCACCAGGATTCCAGTGAATTCGTTGTCAGACAGCCTGATGGAGTCCAGGTGTGGGGCCGGCAACTTGGCTTCACCCAGGGAGAACATCCGGAAAGTTTTGTCATGGACCAGTCTTTTCCATTGCAAGTCGACCAGCAGGCTGTGAGCTTGCAAGAAGTCTGCCCCGAGGAGTGCTTGGGCAGACAGTGTGAAGTCCCACGTGAACCGGCTGGCGCCAAACTGCAGCTGCACTGTACGGGTGCTGTAGCACCGTATCGTGCTGCTGTTTGCTGCCCTCAGGGTGGGTCCCAGCTCCCTGTTGTGGGTGTTGTACCCCATCGGGGGTAAGATGCTGATTTCCGCTCCAGTGTTGACCAAGAAGCAGCATCCCGACTGTTTGTGCCAGACGTACAAGAGGCTGTCCTGGTGGCCAGCCGCCGTAGCCATTAGCGGCGGCTGGCCCTGGCGTTTCCCGGGAACTTGCAGGGCGGGTGACAACAGAGGGCTTCTGGGCCCCACTGCTAGTGGTAGAAACATCACTGGTCATTGGCCTCCTCACTCTTGCCTCTGGGTTGTGTGCGCTGTGTTGCCGGGCCCGGTTTGGCCTGCTGTTGGGCGCGTGGCTTGGTAACCTGTCTGACGGACGCCCCGCTCTCCACAGCACGTCTGCCCAGGCCGCCACCTTCCGGGGGTCACTGAAATCTGCGTCGACCAGCAGCAGATGTATGTCCTTGGGCAGTTGCTCTAGGAACGCCTGCTCAAACATGAGGCAGGGCTTGTGTCCTTCAGCCAGGGCCAGCATCTCGTTCATTAATGCTGACGGCGGCCTGTCTCCCAAACCCTCCGGGTGCAGCAAGCGGGCAGCTTGAGCAGTGCTTTGTCCCTATGAGCAGTGCTTTGAATGCTGCATATTTGCCTTCTTCCAGGGGTGACTGTATGAAATCCTCAACCCAGGCAGCTGTCTCCTGGTCAAGGGAGCTCACCACATAATAGTAACGTGTGGAATCAGAAGGTATCTGCCGAATCTGAAACTGGGCTTCTGCTTGGTCAAACCACACGCGTAGTTGCAGCATCCAGAAAGTTGGCAGTTTTAGCGAAACTGCGTGAACAGATGAAGAATTGATCATCTTTGGTCCGGATCCCGTTTGGACCATCGGGGTCACCAATGTAGCGATGTGCTACACACAGAGCTAGAAATAACAACAAGCAGTCTGTAAGTTGCACTCGAGACAAGTTTATTCAAACTTCGCGGCACTGGCTTTTACACAGTTCCCGTTCCCGCCCTCTCTGGGCAGAAATGATGTCAGGGGTCCATTACAAAAGTCTCCCCACCGTGCGCGGGCTTTCTCCCCTTGCTGGTGAAGAAAGCCCAGTGCCATTTTGGGGCTGGCCTCTCTGTCGACGCACGTGCCATTTTGTGAGCCAGTTCGCCTACTTAGAAAGTGGGTCACCACAGTACCTTATTATTCAAATTTGATGAAACTATAAATCTAATTTTCTCACTTAGTCACACTACTATTTTTAAATACTGGAAAAATGGTATAACTTGATATACTCATTTCAGTAAAAAAGAGCAGTTTGAAGAGGAGGAAGAGATGGACAGCTGCCAGCAGTAAATAAAGAACTCAAGATCGTTACATCAATGTCTGGGAAACATGTCAGGAGTCCAGTCTCAGCAATTTTCTTAGTGACAGTTGCTAATGCACACCACACCAATTCCTCCAATGAGGCCAAAAATGGACAGCATGAGATATGTTGAAAGAGTGATGGAATAAAACGTGTGCTCCCTGGATTACGTTTGTTAACGACACTTTATGTGAAGACCACATTGACTCTCCAGGAACAGTGTACAGAATGTTGAAAAATTAAAGCTTTAATATAACTTTACAGATATTTAAATGATGATTACAAATACTACTTTCTTCAGTATCTTTGTTATTTTACTTTTAATTTCCTCTGATAAATTCTTACAATTTGTTCAGAATAAGCAAAGGGATTTAATTGATCTTCAACATGGCACTAGCTGAGAGTAGCAGATCACATTTTTGTTGTCATTCATAGCAATGGAAGATCAGGTAAGCTATATAATGAGCAACACACACAAAATGCTGGAGAAACTCAGCAGGTCAGGCTGCATCTACGCAAAGGAATAAAGAGCCAACATTTCAGGCTAAACCCTTCATCCTCGGCCCAAAAATTTCTTTATTCCTCTTCATAGATGCTGCCAGCATTGTGAGTGTATTGCTCTGGATTTTCAGCATCTACAGAATCTCTTGTGTTTACAGAATGAGTTGCGACTACAGTTCTGCCCATTTTCACATCTTACCAGCCTATTTTGTATATATCCTCCCTTTGTGTCTGGAAGTAATCATGTCACAGTTAAACCCTGTCACCTGTGGTGATGCTCTCATTTCTCAATTATGAGTCTCTCAACTCAATCTGTACTGCAAAGAAACTCCAAAGAATTAATCCTCCACTTCCCAACCTAGTTTAAATGTGCCCCTTCAATAATAATACAAAATGATTCTGATACAAAAATGAAGGAAAACACCTCTTTAAAATGGGAAATGAATTACATTTACAAACAACAGGAATTCTGCAGATGCTGGAAATTCAAGCAACACACATCAAAGTTGCTGGTGAACGCAGCAGGCCAGGCAGCATTTCTAGGAAGAGGCACAGTCGACGTTACAGGCCGAGACCCTTCGTCAGGACTAACTGAAGGAAGAGTTGGTAAGAGATATGATTTCTCCCTCTGTCCCTCTGACTACACCCCTTGCCCATCCTCTAGGTTCCCCCCCCCCCCTTGTCTTTCTCCCTGGGCCTCCTGTCCCATGATCCTCTCATATCCCCTTTGCCAATCACCTGTCCAGCTCTTGGCTCCATTCCTCCCTCTCCTGTCTTCTCCTATCATTTTGGATCTCCCCCTCCCCCTCCCACTTTAATATCTCTTACTAACTCTTCCTTCAGTTAGTCCTGACGAAGGGTCTCGGCCTGAAACGTCGACTGCACCTCTTCCTACAGATGCTGCCTGGCCTGCTGCGTTCACTAGCAACTTTGATGTGTGTTACATTTACAAACAAGTCGATTGCCCTTGTCACCCAAGCCCAAGTCAAATTAATATTATACATGATCATGGCTCATTAAATGAAACTATTTTGACATTGCTGGCTACAGTGTAATCACATGAATGATAACATTCCTTCCTGTTTTTCCTGTACTTTAAAAGGAGAATTGAAATAAATAAAATTGCAATTGGTAATAAAATGAGGAACATCCACAAGAGTAACTTCTGCTTTATTAATTTTAGGTTGATTTACCTATAAAGTTTACACAGACGAGCCACGATGTGGGTGCAGGTTTGAAGTGGAGCTTAACGTGAATGGAAATTTGGATTAAAAGCCAATGTTGTAAATTCGGAAGCAAGAGGCTATGATGAGGAAGACAGCAGCAGGAAACAGTTAATGTTTCATACTTACTCAGTTAGGCCCTTCAAAGCACCAGTGCCAAACCATGACCAGATGCTGACAAAACAAATTCTCTTCGGACACACTCATCAGTGAGAAGATTTCTCCATTTACTTAACATTTAAGTTCAGTTCCCAGCAATTTACAGCTAATATTTCATATTGCCATCCACAAAACTGACATCACAGATGAGTCATTTATGCTCAGAAGAAATAGAGATACAAAGTACAGGTACCGGTAGCGAATCTCCACTACATGTTCATGAGAATCCATTTTGCCCCATTTCTGTCACCCCTTTTGACCAAATAAAAAGCTAGTTGGATTAATGATCATTCTACAGAGCACAATCCCTGCAGCATTCAGTGACCCTGTGATCTCTGTGTTGGAGGCTGATGTCAGGACATCTTTCAAAAAGGTGAACCCTGGCAAGGCATCAGGCCTTGATGGTGTACCTGGTAGGGTGCTGAAAGCCTGTGTCAACTGGCTGGCAGGAGTGTTCAAGGACATCTTCAAACTCTCACTGCTGCAGTCGGTGGTTCCCACCTGCTTCAAAAGGGCAACAATCATACCCAAGAAGAGCAGGACTATCGCCCATTTACAATCACATCTACTGCAAGGAGGTGAACCTGCTGCAATTTACTGATGACCCCAATAGGTCAACAGCAGATGTTATTGCACTGGCTCTCCACTTGACCTTGGACTTCCTGGACAACAGCAATGCCAATGTCAGCTGTTGTTTATTGATTACAACTCAAAGTTCAACACCATCATACCCTCAGTACTAATCAACAAGCTTCAAAACCTGGGCCTTTGTCCCTTCCTCTGCAACTGGATCCTTAACTTCCTCATAGATTGACCATATTCAGTGCAGACTCTCCTGATCACTGAATCAATACCAGTACATCTCCAGGATGCGTATTTAGCCCACTACTCTGCCCATTCTACACCCATGACTGTGTGGCTAGGCACAGCTCAAATGCTATATACAAATTTGCAAATGACACAACTGTTGTTAGCAGAATCTCAAATGGTGACATGAAAATGCACAGGGATGAGATCAGTGAATTGACTTGCGTCACAACAACAACTTTCCACTCAACGTCAGAACGACCGAGGATTTGATTGCGAACTTCAAGAAGGATAGCTGAGGGGTACATACTACTCCTCATAAAGGGACCAGCAGTGGAAATAGTGAGCAGTTTCAATTTCCTAGATGTCAATATCTCTTTAATAAGAAGTGACAGAATAAGACATGAGAGAATAGGACCAATCAAGTGTGACAGTGGAAAAATGTGTATGGAACCAGAGGAGACAGCAGAGGTACTTAATGAATACTATGCTTCAGTATTCACTATGGAAAAGAATCTTGGCGATTGTAGGGATGACTTACAGTGGAAAAGCTTGAGCATATAGACATTAAGAAAGGGGATGTGCTGGAGCTTTTGGAAAGCATCGATAAGTCTCCAGGAATGGACGAGATGCAACTCAGGCTACTGTGGAAGACGACGGAGGAGATTGCTGAGCCTCTGGCAATGATCTTTGCATCAATAGGGATGGGAGAGGTTCCAGAAGATTGGAGGTTTGCAGATGTTGTTCCCTTATTCAAGAAAGGGAATAGAGATAGCTCAGGAAATTATCAGCCAGTGAGTCTTACTTCAGTGGTTGGTAAGTTGATGGAAAAGATCCTGAGAGGCAGGATTTATGAACATTTGGAGAGGCATAACATGATTAAGAATAGTCAGCATGGCTTTGTCAAAGGCAGACCATGCCTTAAGGGTCTGATTGAATTTTTTGAGGATGTGACTAAACATATTTTTTTAAGGTAGAGCAGGAGATTAGTGTAAATGGGTTTCAGCAAGGCATTTGATAAGGTACCCCATACAAGGTTTATTGAGAAAGTAAGGAGGGATGGGATCCAAGGGGACATTGCTTTATGAATCCCGAATTGGCTTGCCCACAGAAGGCAAAGAGTGGTTGTAGACGGGTCATATTCTGCATGGAGGTCAGTGACCAGTGGAGTGCCTCAAGGATCTGTTCTAGGACCCCTTGTCTTTCTGATTTTTATATATGACATGGATGAGGAAGTGCAGGGATGGGTTAGTAAATTTGCTGATGACACAAAGATTGGGGGTGTTGTGGATTGTGCGGAGGGCTGTCACGGCAGGACTTCAATAGGATACAAAACTGGGCCGAGAAGTGGCAGATGGAGTTCAACCCAGATAAGTGCGAGGTGGTTCATTTTGGTAGGTCAAATATGATAGCAGAATATAGTATTAATGGTAAGACTCTTGGCAGTGTGGAGGATCTGAGGGATCTAGGGGTCCGAGTCTATAGGACACTCAAAGCTGCTGCACAGGTTGACTCTTTGGTTAAGAAGGCATACAGTGCATTGGCCTTCATCAACCATAGGATTGAGTTTAAGAGCCGAAAGGTAATGTTACAGCTATAAAGCACCCTGATCAGACCCCACTTGGAGTACTGTGCTCAGTTCTGGTCACCTCACTACAGGAAAGATGTGGAAACTATAGGAAGGGTGCAGAAGAGACTTACAAGGATATTGCCTGGATTGGGGCGCATGCTTTATGGGAATAGGAGTGAATTCGGCCTTTTCTCCTTGGAGCGGCAGAGGATGAGCGTTGACCTGATAGAGGTGTAGAGGTGAAGACAAAGGCTTTTTCCCAGGGCTGAAATGGCTAACACAAGTGGGCATAGTTTGAAGGTGCTTAGAAGTAGGTACAGAGATGTCAGGGGTAAGTCTTTTTTTACGCAGAGAGTGGTGAGTGCGTGAAATGGGCTGCCGGCGACGGTGGTGGAGGCCGATACAATAGGGTCTTTTAAGAGGCTCCTGGATAGGTACATGGAGCTTAGAAAAATGGAGGGTTATGGGTAACCCTAGATAGTTTCTAAACTAAGTACTGTACGTGTTTGGCACAGCATTGTGGGCCGAAGGGCCTGTATTGTGCTGTAGATTTTCTATGTTTCTATGTCTATGTTTTAATATCTCTGAGGACCTATCCTGGTCCCAACATATTAATGCAATTACAAAGAAGGTTTGAGAAGATTTGATATGTTACCAAAGACTCTAGCAAATTTCTGCAGATGTACCATGGAGAGCATTCTAACTGGTTGCATCAGTCTCTGGTATGGACAGGCATCTGCACAGAATTGGAAAAACCTGAGGAAGGTTGCAAACTTGCGAGCTCCATTAGGGGTACAAGCCTTCCCAGCATCCAGGACATCTTCAAAGGGTGATGCCTCAAAAAGACAGATCTGGAGTTCCTTTCTCAATAAGTACATTTGTAGCTCAGCATCACATTTTACCAACATTAGTGGATGTCTGATGTTGTTGATGTAATGACAACCTGCAATGGATCATTCTAAATTGATGGCATATATTCTTTATTCCAATAAAATCATAAACAGATGTAAGTTTCAGTTCAGCCAAAAGCAAGGAAATAGTACTTCACACATGAAACATTTGGTTATTGTTTATCTTTAACAACTTTCTTCTTGAATGCTGATAATGCAGCAAAATAAATTTTCATTCCATGTGACCTATATTTCAGCTGTTGCAGCTAAATTAGTGAGCAGGTCACTTAGAGTCATTTTTCATATTCGCAAACATGAGGAAATCTGCAGATGCTGGAATTTCAGGCAACACACATCAAAGTTGCTGGTGAACGCAGCAGGCCAGGCAGCATCTCTAGGAAGAGGTACAGTCGACGTTTCGGGTCGAGACCCTTCATCAGGACTAACTGAAAGAAGAGCTAGTAAGAGATTTGAAAGTGGGAGGGGGAGACGAGATCCAAAATGAAAGGAGAAGACAGGAGGGGGAGAGATGGAGCTAAGAGATGGACAGGTGATTGGCAAAAAGTATATGAGAGGATCATGGGACAGGAGGCCTAGGGAGAAAGAAAAGGGGGAGGGGGGGAAAGCCCAGAGGATGGGCAAGGGGTATAGTGAGAGGGACAGAGAGAGAAAAAGGAGAGAGAGAAAAAGAATGTGGGTGTGTAAGTAAGTAAGTAAGTAAGTAAGTAAATAAATAAATAAATAAATAACGGATGGGGTATGAGGGGGAGGTGGGGCATTAGCGGAAGTTTGAGAAGTCAATGTTCATGCCATCAGGTTGGAGGCTACTCAGACGGAACATAAGGTGTTGTTCCTCCAACCTGAGTGTGGCTTCATCTTTACAGTAGAGGAGGCCGTGGATAGACATATCAGAATGGGAGTGAGACGTGGAATTAAAATGTGTGGCCACTGGGAGATCCTGCTTTCTCTGGCAGACAGAGCGTAGGTGTTCAGCGAAACGATCTCCCAGTCTGCGTCAGGTCTCGCCGATATATAGAAGGCCACATCGGGAGCACCGGACGCAGTATATCACCCCAGTCGACTCACAGGTGAAGTGTTGCCTCACCTGGAAGGACTGTCTGGGGCCCTGAATGGTGGTAAGGGAGGAAGTGTAAGGGCATGTGTAGCACTTGTTCCGCTTACAAGGATAAGTGCCAAGAGGGAGATCGGTGGGGAGGGATGGGAGGGACGAATGGACAAGGGAGTCGCGTAGGGAGTGATCCCTGGGGAAAGCGGTGGGGGAGGGGAAAGATGTGCTTAGTGGTGGGATCCTGTTGGAGGTGGCAGAAGTTACAGAGAATTATATGTTGGACCCGGAGGCTGGTGGGGTGGTAGGTGAGGACAAGGGGAATCCTATTCCTAGTGGGGTGACAGGAGGATGGAGTGAGAGCAGATGTGGGTGAAATGGGGGAAATGCGTTTGAGAACAGAGTTGATGGTGGAAGAAGGGAAGCCCCTTTCTTTAAAAAAAGGAGGACATCTCCTTCATCCTGGAATGAAAAGCCTCATCCAGAGAGCAGATGCATTCTTCATATTGGTCATTTGCTACCATACCATATAGATAGTCATGTACTTCAGGCCATGTGAGATTCTGAGGGGGAATGACAAAGTAAACAGACAGAGGATGGTTCCCTTGATGTGGTATCATTTATTTTAGATTCCTCCTCCTTCCTCTAACTCACATATGCTAGCACCGTTGTCATAGCAGTGGCACATGCAAATTAGACTCAAAAATTGTGAAACTGTGATTTTGCATTCATTTCAAATTTACTTGAAACTTGCAGCTTTGACATCAGTGTAAGTTAAAGTTCCATCTTAAGCCTGAATTTCTAACACACCAACAGAATGTAACTATTCAAAGAGGGCACCTGCTTTTTGAATACTTGCATGCATGTTGGAAATTACAGCAATTTATGGTGAAAATAATTTCATTGTTTTATCAAATATTTTTAATGGTTACTTCAGAACCAACAAATCAAAAGTAAGTAAACTGGTATGAAATCTCTTTCACATTTGCTGCCAGAGACAGGCATATTTGGTGAGCAAAACAAACATCTCTGCATAAGACTGAGCAACAGACTAAAAACTGAATTGTGCACATGATTACATCCAACACAGCTTGTCTCAATATTTTGTCCCTATCTTTCATTCTCTTCGATTGTCTCTATGCTCATTATACTGCTTTTACTCCAGTCTAAAGAGCCTTGGATGCAAAATAATCAGATCAAATGGATGTAAAATTCTACCCAGGATTATAGGTGCAGCACGAAACAATGTCTATTCTCCTGGTATTTCAGTGCAATTTTCTAAGCAATTTTTTTATATCTTAACTGAAGTCTATACAGTACTTACTGTATGTTTAAGATAACTTCATTTAAGTCAGATTAAAAATTTAAGTGCTTCTACTGCAAGTACTTAATCATGTTTAACATAAAATATATGATATATTCTTCTGCTTTCCATGGCTCTGACAGTTTATGTCAATGTGAATAGGCAGGATATTGTTGTTGGCAAAATGGACACATGAAAATGTATAATTTCAAAGTTCAAAGTAAATTTATTATCAAAGTACATATATGTCTCTGACCTTGAAATTCATTTACTTGCAGGCATACTCAATAAATCCATAATAGGTTAATGGAATCAATGGAAGACTGCACTAACAGGGCAGACAACCAGTGGGCAAAAGACAACATACTGTGTAAATACAAAAAGAAGGAAATGATAATAATAGGTTTAACTCAATCTAATTATTTACACAGACACAATCAAGTGCCAAACATTTGCTTTAAAATACAAACTCATAAGAGACACCATAGCAAACTATAAATACAGGCCTGGTCCAGTTTTAGAGTCATTGTCCTATAACTTACATTATGACCAGTCCGCTATTACAGATAGGACAATCCATAATAACTGCCCAGATATAATAATTCAGGATAATCAAGCAAGAACAACTTACTTAATAGATATCGCGATGCCAAACTCACATAACGTACAGAAAGCCATAAATAAAAAACACAACATGAGAAACATCAGAAATATGCTAAATTAAAAGAGGAAATTGAAAGACTATGGAACATAAACTGGGTATACATTGTTTCAATAGTAATATCTAAACTGGTATCATTCCAAAGTCCCTACACAATAGCATTAAACAATGTGTGTTATACAGCAAAATCTTCAGAAAGCCACAATATTAAACACCACTAGAATAGTATGAAAGTTCCTAGCAATCATAAAATGAGCGTGCTTGACTATGCCCAAACCTTAGGTTTTACCAGCCTGAGCTGAGAGAAATAAAAAAAAATAATAATAATTAAAAATTTCTTCAAAATCTGATGAAGCATTAGCGTACTATTATCATCCTATCTATTAACAACCAGAAAAAACAACCACTGTTGTCAAAATAAACCAAGGCATTTTTGAGGGTGACCCTCTGAGCCCACTATGGTTCTGTCTAGCTTTAAACCTGTTCTCCAATTTACTGAATCGGTCAAAAAGTGGGTACCAAATCAGAAACGACAAAATGAATTTTACCTTGACACACCTTCTATATGTGGACAATTTGAAATTATATGCACCTTCATCAGTAAAGCTAAAGCAATTAACCCAAATAGTAGAACAATTTTCAAAAGATGAAAGATACAAAAAGATTGACTTTGGACTAGATATACGCAGAACATTAAATATAAAGAATGGTGCAACAGAGCTATTAGAATACAAATCACAGCAGCAGGGTGCAATAAAACTGATGGATGGATATGAAACATATACTGTAAGTATCTGGAATATCAACAAGCAAAGAAAATAGATCTTAGAGCAATAAAGGGAAAACCTTCTACAGAATTTTCTTCAAAACAAGAAAATTTGGCAAAGAGAACTGAACAGTAAAAACATAAGAAAGGCAATTAAAACTTTTGCTATACTCATATTAATGTATTCTTTTGGTATAATATCTTGGTCCAAAATCAATCTGGAAAATTTACAAAGAAAAATAAGAACTGAAATGACAAATTTTAGAAAATACTATGCACACTCAAGCGTGCTTAGTTTAACACTACCTGGGACAGAAGAAGGAAGGGGAATAACAAACATAAAAAATTTACAAAACAGTCAGATAAAACTTCTAAGGATATATTTTCATCAATGAAAACTGGATTCAGCATTCCATACAAGCATATGCCATTCTGATAAGAAGTACACACCACTAAACGTAAATGAAAGCACAACCCAGACAAATGAAGAAATTATCACGATAGAAGAAAAAGTTAACCCATGGAACAGCATGAACCTCCGTGGAAGAAATCCCCATGATCTGAGTAGACTAGGTGTCAACAAGCAAGCATCGAATACTTGGCTCAGAGTTGGAGACCTCTTCCCAGAAACAGAAGGGTTCCATATGGCAGTACCAGACCCGGTGGTTAACACAAAAAATTATCAAAAATAAGTCATAAAAGATCAAAAAATTCAAGATGATAAATGCAGAAACTGCCAGGAGAAACCAAAGACAATCCAACACATTACAGAATCCTGCGGCAGCTTAACGCAATCTGATTACGTCCACAATCATGTGCCAAACATCATTCACCAAAATCTTGCTTTGAAATACAAACTCATTTAAGACACCATACCTTACTATAAACATGAGCCTGGTCCAGTTTTAGAGTCAGACACCCACAAATTATGCTACAGCCCATCGGTTATTACAGATGGAATTGTCTATAATAACCGTCTGGATATAATAATGCAGGATAAACCAGCAAGAATGACTTACTTAATAAATATAGCCATTCCAAACACACATAACAATAAGTGAAAAACACCAGAAATATGCTGAATTACAAGAGGAAATTTAAAGACTATGGAACATGAACAGGGTATATACATTGTCCTAGTTGTAGTATCTACAACCAGTATCATCCCAAAGTCACTACAAAATAGCATTAAATAATTAGTGCTACGCAGCAATATCTAAGTAAATTTCCAGAAAGCCATAATACTAAACACCACTAGAATAGTCCAAAATTTCCTAGCAATTGAGAAATTATTGTGCTTGGCCATGCCCGTACCTCAGGTTTTACCAGCTTGAACTGAGAAAAAATATTTTAGAAATAATAATAATAATAATAATAATAAACAAATAAGCAATAAATATTGAGAACATGAGATGAAGAGCACTTGAAAGTGAGTCCATAGGTTGTGGGATTTAATTTGAGCGCAAATTCACAATTATAATTTCAACCAAAAAAATGTTTAAATAGAAGAAAACTCTCTCTCCAATCTCCCTTTCACTGAAGCTTCAGTTGCTCAGGCTGTGTCTGTCAAAAGCAGTATATTCATTTAAGCCAGAACCCTCAAAGGTTGGAAGATTGATCTGAGTTTAAATGAATTGAGCCAATGCTCTGATCTAGATGACTTTGGCCAAGTTTATGGCCAGTTTATGGATGATACAAAGACAGGTGGAGGAACAGGTAGTGTTGAGGAAGCAGGGAGTCTGCAGCGTGACTTGGACAGATTAGAAGAACAGGCAAAGAAGTGGCAGATGGAATAAAGTGTGGGGAAGTGTATTCTCATATTTTCCTCACAGCACAGAGGATATTCAGCTCATCAAAGTTATACCAGCTCTCAGAGCAATCTCCTCAAAGCCATTCCACCACATTTTTCCTTGTAACCTATCTCTCTCACATTCCCACTTAGATTACTAACACCCACATAAGGGACAATTTACAACAGCCAACTGGTCCTCCAGCCAGCACGTCTTTGGGCTGTAACAGAAAACCAGAGTACCCAGAAGGAACTCATGCGATCACAAAGAGAATCTGCAAACTCCACACAGCACCAGACACCAGGGCCCAACATAGACTTATGGAGGTGCCAGGCAGAAGCACTATTTGCAAAGCCACTGTGCTATAGTCAAAGCAACAAAACCGCAAAAACTGCTGGAAATGTCAAAATAAACACAGTAAAGGTATCTACGAGTTCTTCCCTTTTTATTCTCAGCAGTCCTTTGTTACTAAGGATGAGTTTTTTCCATTCTTCGTTTCAGCAGTGGAAGGTATCTGTGTACGAATTTCATTAACATGAAGTCGAATTGCTTGGCAGCACCAGTGGTCTTGGCCCAATGGCAAGGGAAAACAAGATCAGCTGAAGACCAGGCTCCATGTACAGGCCAAGCAAATAATGGACACACACACACACACACACACACACACACACACACAGATAGACAATGAGATACAGACAAGACACAAGTACTTTTCTCTGTACTCTCCTCTTCCACTTGCCTGTGTTCATTCCCCTTCCCCTAACTGTCTTCCACAAACTCCCTCCATCTCTATTCCCCTTTCAATCAACCTCACCTTTATCACCTTTCCTTTCACTCACCTACCCTTCCATGTTCTGTCCTTCAGCTTCCTTTCTTACATATTTCTGCTTTTACTCTATCACCCTCCAACTAATGAATTAGATTCACTGGGTTATCAGAGACAGGTAGAAGTTAGCCAGCTCAGTCTTGGGTACACAGTTATTATGAAGGATTTCTAGGTTCATTTTTAAGCCCAAAATCCACCACAATTGTAAACACTCCTCAGGAGCTCTGATAATACAGTATTAATCTTAATTTTGTTGGGTTGCAAGTAAAATCCTACAAAGCTAACAAATTTGCAATTTCACCCATCTTTATGTAAAGTTTCTGGACCACTTGTAACATTTAAAAGCAAAATCGTGATCCGTACAAATTGTTCTGAATGGCATTTGAATATTTGATGTTGTGCATGCAGCTAATGAACTCCCTTCACCCAGAAAGAGTAGTATGTTTTTAATGTCTATTTTGCTTCTGCATGAGCTACAGACTTTTGTAAAGGTTCTTATGCTTTTCTTATTAACGTATAAGAAATAGAAGCAGTTGCATTAAGGTAAATGGCCTTTCGGGTACTTTGGATAGTCCACAGTCAATATGATTATAGTTATTCTTATATCTCACCCACTTTATCTGTTAATCCTCACATTATTTGATTAGCGTTCAAACATCTTGACCTTGGCGACTGGCTGAGCATCTACAATCATTCGAGATAATTTAAAAATTGGAAAACTCTCTGACAAAACAATATCCCTCAACTCAGTTGGAATGATTGACCCGTCACACTGAGACTACATGCTCTAGTTCTAGCCACTTCGAGCAGGAGAAAACAGCCTTATTATATCTCTCCAGCCAATCTTTATTGGAGTCTTCAACGCTGCACTGACATCCTCTCTCATTCTTCGAAGCCTCATAGAGAGCTGGCCAATTCTACACAAAGTCAGGCCACACCTACCAGGACTCAATGTAGTGGAATTATACTGACTCTCTGTCTCCTCTTCAAATGTGTTTTTTTCTTCTAATTAATATATTCTATGCCTTTTAAACATTCTTTTCAGCTATTGACTTCTGTCAATCTTACCTCAGTCTGCATACTGAGAGATCCTCATTCTCTACATTTACAATCGTTTTTGCTTAATTGAGCAACGGTCTGTGATGCTAGGCCATATCCTGCTTCTCTGCTAAAAGCATCCACTATCATCCAGAGCAGAGATCCCCAAACTTTTTTGTACCATGGACCCCAGCTTGGGAACCACTGATCCAGAAGAACAAAAATAAGTCACAGCTTCAGTTAGTGAAAACTGCAAATCTGGTGTTAGTAATTCCAATCTGAGTTGCAAGCTTGTAAATATATATCCTATTTCATTATTAGATTAGTTTAGATTAGATTATAAGGACATGCAGTCCTCTTTTATTGTCATTTAGTAATGTATGCATTAAGAAATGATACAATGTTCCTCCAGTATTTCACAGAAACACAAGACAAACCAAGACTGAAAAACTGACAAAAACCACATAATTATAACATATAGTTACAACAGTGCAAAGCAATAAAGAACAGACCATGGGCAGGGTAAAAAAAAAGACTCAAAGTCTCTCGAAAGTCCCATCATCTCACGCAGATGGTAGAAGGAATAAAAACTTTCCCTGCCATAAACCTGCCATAAACCTCCAGCACCGCAAACTTGCCGATGCAGCACCCTGGAAGCACCCCACCACCCGTAAATATACGAATAAAAACTTAGGCAGACATTTCACTGTTACACAGTCAGAAACACTGAACTTTTGATTTTGATATTCAACCAAGGTTACATCTTCCATCTTGGACAGACATAAAAGGTGCAATGGCACAGTTTCGAAAAAAAATTGGGACGACTGCCAGAGTTTAAAGTGATTTAATCACTCTGACAATGTCACAAAAGATGTATCATATTGTTTGGGGAAGCTTGCTTTGAGCAAATAGGATATTGTGCTTTTTACTTTATCACAGCGATTACATCAAGAGCACTTAATTGAGAGTAGAGTATTTGCGAGAGCCTGAAATTGTGAAAATTGCTTTAGAAATTTAAAAACTTTTCTTTTTAAACCTCCCTATCAAAATGTTGCCACGCCTGAAAATTATATCAAGCACTTGGCACCAACTGTATACTAAAGTCTAGGTACAACCTACAAAGGACTAATATAAGAGCAAAAGAAAACCCAATTTCAATTGAAGTTAGAAATGGAATCAGCTGCATGTTAGCTCTGGCATGATTTGCAGGTCATTACTTTCTAAAAAGCGATACTGTACCTAAAGTTATGAGTGACTGTGATGCTTCACTCCTTAATGAGCTAAATTCCTTTCATGCATGCTTTCAAAGGGAGAATAAAACTGCATATGGTGACCCTGAGATCTCCGTCTTGGAGGCGAAAGTCAGAACATCTTTCATGAGGGTGAACCCCCACAAGGCATCAGGCCCCGATGGTATACCTGGTAGAGCATTGAAAGCCTGTGCCAACCAGGTGGGAGTGTTCAAAGACTTCTTCAATCCCTCACCTGCTTCAAAAGGGTGACAATTATAGCAGTGCCTAAGAAGAGCAGCTTTTAGGTGATAGAATAAATGGCTTTGTTGTCAAGTTAACAGATGATACAAAGACTGGTGGAGGGGCAGGTAGTGTTGAGGAAACAGGAAGGCTGCAGAAGGACTTAGACAAATTAGGAGAATGGGCAAGCAAGTGGTAAATGAAATACAATGTTGGAATATGCATGGACATGCACTTTGGTAAAAGAAATAAATGTGTAGACTATTTTCTAAATGGGGAGAAAATCCAAAAATCTAAGTTGCAAAGGGACTTGGAAGTCTTGTGCAAAACACCCTAAGGATTACCTTGCAGGTTGAGTCAGTGGTGAGGAAGGCAAACACAATGTTAGCATTCATTTCAAGAGGTCTAGAATACAAAATTAGGGATGTGATGCTGAGACTCTATAAGGCACTAGTGAAGCCTCACCTTGAGTATTGTGAACAGTTTTGGGTTCCTCATCTAAGAAAATATGTGCTGGCATTGAAGAAGCTTCAGAGCAGGTTCACAAGGATGTTTCCAGGAATGAAAAGGTTATCATATGAAGAACGTTTGATGGCTCTGGGCATGTACTCACTGGAATTTAGAAGGCTGAGGGGGGGATCTCAATGAAACCATTTGAATATTGAAAGGCCTAGACAGAGTGAATGTGAAAAGCATGCTTCCCATGGTGGGAGAGTCTAGAACAAAAGGGCACAGCCTCAGGAGAGAGGGGCATCCATTTAAAACAGAGATGTAGGGAAATTTCTTTAGCCAGAGGTGGTGAATTTGTAGCAGCTGTGGAGGCCAGGTCGCTGGGTGTATATAAGGCAGAAATTGATAGGTTCTTGATTGGCCAAGGCATCAAAGGTTACAGGGAGAACTGGGGAGTGGGGCTAAGGGGGGAAGGGGAGAAAGGATCAGCCATGACTGAATGGCAGAGCAGACTTCATGGATCAAATGGCCTAATTCTGCTCCTATGTCTTATGATCTTATGGTCTGTGAGCAAGATTAACTACCTCAACAACCATCTCTCAGTTGCATTCACTGAGATAAAGTGTTTTGAGAGGTTGGTTGTAGGCAGGATCAATGCCTTCCTAAGCAAAGACCTGAACCTGCTACAACTTGCCTCCTGCCACCAAAGGTCCACAGCAGAGTAAATCTCACCGGCTCTGAACTCAGCCTTGGACACCTGGACAATGGCACAGCCTATGACTGGCTGCTTTTTATTGATTACAGCTCAGCACTTAACACCATCATACCCTCAGTACTAATCAACTCATCAATGGGCCTCTGTACCTCCCTCTGCATCTGGATCCCTTTCTTCTTTATCAGGACACCACAGTCAGTGCCGACTGGGGGAAATATCAACTCATCCTCTCTGGCTATCAACACTGAGGTACCTGGAGAATGTGTGCTTAGCCCACTGCTCTAATCTTTCTACACTCACGACTGTGTGGCTACACACAGTTCAAGCGTCATTTGTAAATTTCCTGATGGCACAACTATCGTTTGCAGAATCTCAAGTGGTGACAAGGAGGTGTATAGTAGTGAGATAGATCAGCCGGTTGAGTTGTGTCACAACAACAACCTTACACTCAACATCATTAAGACCAAGGAATTGATTGACTTACTCTCTTTTTGCAATGTACTGCTGTCACAAAACAACATATTTCAAGAGATATGCCAATGATATTAAACCTGATTCTGACTCTGAATTCTTGAACTGCCTGTTATCAACAAGATAACTCTATTTAATTTAAATATGCTTATCTGAATTGTAGGTAGGCAGGAGCAGGAGACTGCAAGTAATTAAGTACGGTTGTTACCATACTCCTCCCATTATATCATATTGATATGAAATGTTATCATTGGGAAACATACTGCATCAGTTTCTTTAATAGAATCCAGCTTTTTTACAATTTATTACTGCAGATCTCATATTTGCCCTGTTTCCGCTCCTATCATACGCCCCCAGCTTCTAATTCTTCATTCCTCCAGGAGTCTAAGTGTCTGTTCACAGCTCAATCCTGCATGACCACTTTCTATCTATTCCCCCATCATCCTTCACACTCTGTTTTGTCATCACACAGACGTCACTGATTTTTCCACAGAGTGTTATTCATGCATATCACCCACATTGACTGATTATGCGGTCCAGTACCAGGGTTTACTTGGTCTCTCTGTTCAGCCAGACCAACAGTACTACGTGGACAATTTCTACCATGTGGGCCCTTCTGAAGTATCAGAAGAGAATCGTTTAAGACTATAAACCTATTTTACTTCAAAACTTAAGGCCCAAAATTTTTAACCTGTCCTGAATACTTTGTAAACATTTCTTTGAAAGAACAATACAGTTAAGTGCCTTGACATTTGTCAAAGATTAAACAAGCCTGTGTTAGTCTCTGCAGGCAACAAATGAATCAAGAATGAGGCTATTTGAGTGAATTAGCACACTCCTCTTTTGTGACTTCTAAGAAATTAGATAAATTAGGAAATAAATTGAACAGCAGAACTTATATGACAGTAATTTAGCAATTACTCCCAATGTCACATCCAGTGACCAAGAATATTAAGACAAGGGAGGTAAACAAGGCAGATTTTAAACCAACATGGCTGTGGAGAGATACAATAAAAACTGAAGGAACAAAAATTATAATGGCTTGAGAGAAATGAGAAATGTGAAAATATTTAAATTCAAATACAAGTGAAGCCCTATTTAAGTTGTGTATGAAAAGCATTTTTGGATATTAATAGCTTAAAAGCATAAATTGCTAATGAGTGCAATCTAACAAAGACATTCAGGAGAACAGTGGAAAAAAATGTTTTTAGAATATTATCTGAAGAAACTCATCCTAGAATTTAGTGCAAAATGATTAACTGTTTTTAGTGATTTGTTTTACATTATTGTCAAATGAAAATTCACTCAGATGAAGTATAAAATAAGTTCCTGATTTTTCATTTCTTATTCAGTAACACCACCCAAGGAGAGCATCAACCAAAATATGAATCTGTTGAAATCAAGGTAAGGGATAAAAATGAAACCCTTACATTTCAGATCTTGTTCCAGAATGAAGAAGAGTGAAAGTGAAATGAAAGAAGAAACATGTCAATAATTTTCTTCAATTATGCATTCAGTCAGAATGTATTCTCAATTAGTATACATTCAGACTCAATTGCAGTCAAAAAAACAGATGTCAGTAATCAAGATGAGCAACACCCACAACATGCTGGAGGTACTCAGCAGGTTGGGCAGCATCCGTGGAAACGATCAGTCAATGTTTCAGGCCGGAACCCTTCGTCAGGACTGAAGAGGGAGGGGGCAGGGGCCCTATAAAGAAGATGGGGGAGGGTGGAAAGGAGAAGGCTGGTAGGTGCCAGGCAAAAAACCAGTAAGGGGAGAGATAAAAGGGTGGGGGAGGGGAAGCAGGGAGGGAACAAAGAATTCTCCAACTTCCGATAATTCCCTCCCCCGCCCTTCACCCATCCCAGTTTCACTCTGCCCCCTCCCCCAGCTGCCTGTCACCTCCCTCATGGTTTCGCCTCCTTCTACTACCCATTGTGCTTTCCCCTATTCTTTCTTCACCTTTCCTGCCTATCCCTCCCCGCTTCCCCTCCCCCACCCCGTTATCTCTCCCCTTACTGGTTTTTCACCTGGAACCTACCAGAGGTGACAGTAGATACTGGGCCTCTGGAAAATGACATTGGAGAGATGGTGATGGGGTGAGGAGACAAAGCAATAGCAGATGAACATAATAATTATTTTGTGTCAGTCTTCACTGTGAGAAACACAAGCAGTATGCCAGAAATTCATGTGTATCAGAGGGCAGAAGTGAATGTAGTTACTATTACTAAGTGCTTAGGTAGCTGAAAGGTCTGAAGGTAACTAAGTCACCTGGTCCAGATGGACGACACCCCAGGATTTTGAAAGCGGTAGCTGAAGAGATTGTGGAGGCATTAGTAATGATGTACCAAGAATCACTAGATTCTGGAATGGTTCCGCTGGATTGGAAAATTGGAAATATCACTCCATCCTTAAGAAGGGATGGAAGCAGGTAAAAGGAAATTATTGGCCAGTTATCCTGACCTCCATGGTTGGGAAGATGTTGGAGTCCATTATTAAGCATGAGGATATAGTGTACTTGGAGGCACATGACAGAGTAGACTAAAGCCAGGATGCTTTCTTTAAGAGGAAATCATACCTGACCAATCTTTTGGAGTTCTTCGAGGAAATAGCTAGCAGGATAGAAAAGGGAGAGTCAGGTGATTATTTGGATTTTCAGAAAGCCTTTGACAAGGTGGCACACATGAGGCTGCTTAACAAGATAAGAGACCACGTTACTACAGGAAACATACTAGCATGGATACAAGATTGGCTGATTGGCAGGAGGCAAAGAGTCAGAATAAAGGGGGCATATTCTGGTTGGCTGCCAGTGACAAGTGGTGTTCTGCAGGGACTGATATTGGGACTGCTTCTTTTCACATTATATGTCAAAGATATGGATGACTAAATTGATGGCTTTGTGACCAAATTTGCAAACGTTACAAAGAGAGGTGGAGGGACAGGTCGTGTTGAGGAAGTGGGGAGTCTGCTTAAGGAACCAGATAGATTGGGAGATTGGGCAAAGAGGTGGCAGATGGAATGCAGTGTAGGGAAGTGTATGGTCATGTAATTTGATAGAGGGATTAACGGTGTAGACTATTTTCTAAACAGGGAGAAAATTCAATGATTGGAGGTGCAAAGGGGCTTGGGAGTACTTGTGCAGGATTCCTTGATGGTTAACTTTCAGGATGAGTTGGTGGTAAGGAAGGCAAATGCAATGTTAGCATTCATTTCAAGAGGACTAGAATAGTAGAGCAAGTAAGCAATGCTGAGGCTTTGTAAGGCATTGGTCAGACAGCACTTGGAACATTGTGAGCTGTTCTGTACTCTTTAGGTGAGAAAAGATGAGCTGGCATTAAAGAAGGACCAGAGGAGGTTCACAAAACTAATTCTGGAAATGAAAGGGTCATATACATATATATTAATGATCTGGATGATAGGCTGGTAAATTGGATGAGTAAGTATGCAGATGACACTAAGATAGGTGGAGTTGTGGATAATGAAGTAGGTTTCAAAGCTTGCAGAGAGATTTAGGCCAGTTAGAAGAGTGCGCTGAAAGATGGCAGATGGAGTTTAGTGCCCATAAATGTGAGGAGCTACATTTTGGTAGGACTAATCAAAATAGGACATACATGATAAATGGTAGGGCATTGAAGAATGCAGTAGAACAGAGGGATCTAGGAATAATGGTGCATAGTTCCCTGAAGGTGGAATCTCATGTGGATAGGGTGGTGAAGAAAGCTTTTAGTATGCTGGCCTTTATAAATCAGAGCATTGAGTATAGGAGTTGGGATATAATGTTGAAATTGTACAAGGCATTGGTGAGGCCAAGCATTGTGTACAGTTGTGATCACTAAATTATAGGAAAGATGTCAACAAAATAGAGAGAGTACAAAGAAGGTTTACTAGAATGTTACCTGGGTTTCATCACCTAAGTTACAGAGAAAGGTTGAACAAGCTGCGTCTTTATTCTTTGGAACGTAGAAGGTTGAGGGGGTCTTGATAGAGGTATTTAAAATTATGAGGGAGATAGATAGAGTTGACATGGATAGGCTTTTTCCATTGAGAGTGGGGGAGATTCAAACAAGAGGACATGAGTTGAGAGTTAAAGGGCAAAAGTTAGGGGTAACATGAGGGGGAATTCTTTACTCAGAGAGTGGTAGCTGTGTGGAACGAGCTTCCAGCAGAAGTGGTTGAGGCAGGTTCGATGTTGTCATTTAAAGTTAAATTGGACAGCTATATGGACAGGAAAGGAATGGGGGGTTATGGGCTGAGTGCAGGTCGGTGGGACTAGGTGAGATTAAGAGTTCGGCACGGACTAGAAGGGCCGAGATGGCCTGTTTTCGTGCTGTAATTGTTATATGGTTAATATATGAGTAGCTCTTGATGGCTCTAGGTCTGTACTCGCTGCAATTTAGAAGAATGAGGGGGATCTCATTGAAACCTATTGGATAATGAAAGGCCTGGACAAAGTGGATGTGGAGAGGATGTTTCCTATAGTGGGTAAGAGTAGGACCAGGGGCACTGCCTCAGAATAGAGGGACATCCATTTAGAAGGAAATTCTTTAGCCAGAGATCGGTGGAGGTCGGAGGTCGGTGACCAGTGGTGCTGCACAGGGATCTGTTCTGGTACCCATCCTCTTTGTGAATTTTATAAATGACCTGGATGAAGAAGTAGAAGGGTGGGTTAGTAAGTTTGCTGATGACATAAAGATTGGGGGTGTTGTGGATAGTCTGGAGGCTTGTCAGAGGTTACAGCAGGTCATCAATAGGATGCAGAATTGAGCTGAGAAGTGGCAGATGGACTTCAATCCAGAAAAGTCTGAAGTGATTCATTTTGGCAGGTCCAATTTCAAGACAGAATATAATATAAATGGTAAGACTCTTGGTAGTGTGGAGGATCTGAGAGATCTTGGGGGTCCATGTCCATAGGACACTCAAAGCTGTTACGCAGGTTGACAGTGTTGTTAAGAAACCGTATGGTTTGTTGGCATTCATCAACCATGGGATTGAGTTCAAGAGGCGTGAGGTAATGTTACAGGTATATAAGACCTTGGTCAGATCCCACTTGGAGTATTGTGTTCAGTTCTCGTCACCTCACTACAGGAAGGATGTGGATACTATAGAGAGAGTGCAGAGGAGATTTACAAGGACATTGCCTGGTTTGGAGAGCATACCTTATAAGAATACGTTGAGTGTAACTTGGCTTTTTCTACTTGGAGTGACAGAGAATGAGAACTCACATGATGGAGGTGTATAAAATGATGAGGGGCATTGATTGTGTGGATTTTTCAGAGGCTTTTTCCCAGGGATGAAATGGCTAACATGAGGGGGGCTAGTTTTAAGGTGCTTAGAAATACGTACTGAGGGGATGTCAGGCGTAAATTCTTCACACAGAGAGTGGTGGGTGCGTGGAGTGTACTGCTGGTGGTGGTGGTGATGGAAGCAGATACCATCGGGGCTTTTAAGAGCCTCTTAGATAGGTACATGGAGCTTAGAAAAATAGAGAGCCATGCGCTGGGGAAATTCTAGGCAGTTTCTAGAGTAAGTTACGTGATCGGCTCAACATTGTGGGCTGAAAGGCCTGTGATGTGCTGTAAATTTCTATGTTCAGAGGGTGGTGGATCTGTGGAATTCATTGCCACAGATGACTGTGGAGGCCATGTCTTTGAGTATATTTAAAGCAGAGGTTGGTATGTTCTTGGTTAGTCAGGGCATCAAAGATTATTGGCAAAAGGCAGGAGAATAGGGTTGAGAGGGAAAATAAATTAGCCATGATTGAATAGTGGGGGTAGACTCGATGGGCCAAGTGCTCTCACATGGCTCCTCTGTCTTATGGTCAGAACCCTTCCAGAAACATCTCTTCATTTCCTCTCTAATCCTTTGACCAATTCCATTGAATAGTTTCGACCCTGACGCTACGCAAAACATTTCCTTTCATTTTATTCCATCCACAGCCTTTATAAATTTACACACCATAATTTAACATAAAAAAAGTTAAAAAATAAAATCAAATCGAAAAGAGATTGTGGAATTCCATAAATGGAGTTTAAGAATCCATAGAAACAAAAATAATCTTAAATTGTTGTTGAATAAATGGTAGCATAATTAAATTAAAAGACTGGAATTAGTTGTAGAACAGTTCTCAGATGTGAAGGGCAACTGTAAGTTTTCCTCGTAGCATTGATTTGAAACTTGAACTACCTTAATTCTGGCCTTCACTTAATTCTGACACTGGTCAGCCAAAGGTTGAAACTGCACAGAAAAGCTGCAGTACAGTGTGATAAGGAAGTAAAGATTTAATTACTGGTAGACAGAGGTTACCAGTTCATGGTAGGAAACCAATAGGCAGAGTATCATGTCACCCTCAACACAATCATAAGCATGGGATTTAATCAAATCGTATTGTCTTGGTTAGCAGAATGTTTCCTACAATTTGCAACAGTACCTTACACGCAAATATAATTCATTGTGTGAGGCATCCTGGAACATCCTGAAATCTGGGAAAGGTGTTAAGGGCAACTTAAAGTGGACAATAATTGTTAGCTTTTGCTCCCTATGTCAGTGTTCAGAAATTAATTTTTTAATTTATTGTTATATTCGATGATCCAGTTTGACTGATAAGATGACCTGCCCTCACCTTGCCCTGCTGGTCAGCAGGAAGCAACAACTCAAATGTCAGAGTACTAGGAACTGATTAACAGGCCTTATCTTCCTGTGCTGTGCTGCTGAAGCCAAAAGACACGGTCACTTGGAAGCTGATAACAAGCTGCTATTAAATTGGAGAGTATGCAGCAGCACAAACAACCTTTCATCAGCTAGAGCCTATGATTAGTATTCTATTTACTGACCCAGCTGGACTATTCGCATTCTAGCTTTTTTTAAACTCACGCAAAAACACCATCATTGACAACAGTAAATAGTAAGCCACTCTACAAAATGCTATAAATGTTCTTCCATAATCATCAACAATTAAATGATTTAGCTGTTAATCTGGCCACTGTGCTAAAAATAAAATGATTTTGAGGATTGGAGCAAATCTCCACACTTCCAAGCAAAGTTGGTCATGTCCAGAATCAACTCCTGTCAAAGGATAGACCTGGTCCTGCAGTTTTCATATTGCCATGACAGCCCTAGAGCAGAAGCAATCACAGTGGCTCTCCAGTTGGCCTTGGATCACCTGGACAATGGCAAAACCTACATAAGACTGCTGTTTATCGATTACAGCTCAGTGTACAACACCATCGTATCCTCAGTAAGACCATAACACCATAAGATATAGGAGCAGAATCAGGTCATTTGGCCCATCGCATATGCACTGCCATTTCATCATGACTGATCCAATTTTCCCTCACAGCCCCAATCTCCTGCCTTCTTCCCTATCCCTTCATGCCCTGACCAGTCAAGAATCTATCAACCTCTGCCTGAAATATACATAAAGCCATGGCCTCATCCTGCTTGTGGCAAAGAATTCCACATATTCTCCACCCTCCAGCTGGAGAAATTCCTCCTCATCTCCATTCTAAAAGGACGCCTCTTTATTCTGAAGCTGTGTCCTCTGGTCATAGGAATCATCTCTCCACATCCACTTTCACAATTTAATGAGTTTCAATGAGGTCACCTCTTATTCTTCTGATTTTTTTTTAATACAGGCCCAGCGCCATCAGATGTTCTTCATATGACAACCATTCAATCCTGGAACCATTTTCATGAATTCCTTTGAAACCTCTCCAGCTTCAGCACACCCTTTCTAAGATAAGGAGACCAAACCAGCTCACAATACTCCAAATGAGACCTCACCTTGCTTTGTAAAATTTCAACTCTACATCCTTGCTTTTATATTCTTGTCCTCTTGAAATGAATGCTAACATTGCATTTTCCTTCCTCACCACAAACACAATCTGCAAATTAACCTTTAGGGAGTCCTGCACAAGGATTCCCAAGTCCCTTTGCAAGTCAGTTTTTCATATTTTTTCTCCATTTAGAAAATAGTCAGCATTTTCATTTCTTCTACTAAAATGCATGACCATACACTTCTCAACACTGTAATCCATCTGCCATTTCTTTGCCCATTCTCCTAATCTGTCTAAGTCCTTTTGTAGCCTCAATACTCCTCAGCTACCTGCCCCACCACCTATCATCATATCATCTGCAAACTTTGCACCAAAGCCATCAATTCCATCATCCAAATCATTGACATATAATGTAAAAAGAATCAGTCCCAACACAGACCCCTGTGGAATTCTTATCACTCTTTGCCTCCTGCCAATCACCCACTGCTTTATCCACGGTAGAATAATTCCTGTAATACCATGGGTTGATAGCTTGTTAAACAGACTCATGCATGGCACCTTGTCAAAGGCCGCCACAAAATCCAAATACACAACATTAACCGGTTCTCTTTTGTCTATCCTACTTGTTACTTCTTCAAAGAATTATAACAGATTTGTCAGGCTAGGTTTGCCCTTGAGGAAACCATGCAGACTATGGCCTATTTTATCGTGTGCCTCCAAGTACAGTGAGACCTCGTCCTTAATAATCGACTCCAACATCTTCCCGATCACTGAGGTCAGACTAACTGGCCTATAGTTTCCTTTCTTCTGCCTCTCTTCCTTCTTGAAGAGTGGAGTGACATTTGCAATTTTCCAGTCTTCCAGAACCATTCCAGAATCTAGTGATTCTTGAAAGATCATTACTAATGTCTCCACGATCTCTTCAGCCACCTCTTTCTGAACTCTGGGGTGTACACCATCTGGTCCAGATGACTTATCTACCTTCAAACCTTTCAGTTTAGCAAACACTTTCTCTCTAGTTATGGTAACTTCACACACTTCATGCCCCCTTACACCTGGGACTTCCATCATACAGCTAGTGTCTTCCTCAGTGAAGTACTAGGTTTTAAGCTTCGAAACCTAACCCTCCATACCCTCTTCTTCAACTGGATCCTTAACTTCCTCATCAGGAAACTACAATCAGTGTGGATTAGAAATAACGTCTCCTCCTTTCTGACAATCAACACCAGCACACTTCAAGGATATATGCTTAGACCACTACCCTACTCTCTCTACACCACAACTATGTGGCTAGGCACAACTCAAATGCCATCTATAAATGTGCCAATGACACAACTACTGATTGTAGAATTTCAAGTGGTGATGTGGAAGCACATAAGAGAGGTAGCACAGTTGGTCGAGTGGTGTCACAGCAACAACCTCACATTCAACATTAGTAAGACTAAGGAATTGATTGTGACTTCAGGAAGAGGAAGTCAAGGGAACACATCGAGGGATCAGCATTGAAAGGGTGAGCAGTTTCAAGTTCTTCGTTGTCAACATCTCTGAAGATCTGTCCTGGGCCCAACATATTAATGTAATTACAAAGAAGGCACGATGACAGCTATATTTCATTAGGAATTTGAGGAGACTTGGTATGTCACCAAAGACTCTTGCAAATTTCTACAGATCTACCATGGAGAACATTCTAACTGGTTGCATCACTGTATGGTGTGGAGGGGCCACTGCATGGGACTAGAAAAAGCAGCAGAAAGTTGCAAATCTCAGCCATCTCCATCATGGGCATTAGCCTGCCCAGCATCGAGGGCATCTTCGAAGGTGATGCCTCAAAAGGGTAGCATCCATCATTAAGGACCTCCATCACCCAGAACCTGCCCCCTTCTCATTGCCATCATCACAAAGAAGGTACAGAAGCCCGAAGACACACACTCAATGTCTCAGGAACAACTTCTTCCTCTCCACTATCAGATTTCTGAATGAACAATGAATCCATGAACACTACCTCACTATTATATTTCATTTTCCATTTGATTTGCTCCCTTTTACACTACTGATTTATTTTACTTTATATATCTGTTATTATTATCACGTAATGCACTGTACTGCTGCCACAAAAGAGCAAATTCTGTGCCATATGACAGTGATATTAAACGACTCTGATTAGGTTTTTGATTAGTAAGGGCATCAAAGGTTACAGATAGAAGGCAGGAGACTGGGGAAACAAATCAGCCAAGTTCGAATGGCAAACCAGACTGAATGGGCCAAATGGTCTGATTCTGGTCTAATGGTCTTAACCATTATTCTTGTTGTTGTAGCAATCATTGGACTGACAGAAAAAAGCTCCAACGGCAATCTACTTTCAAGATAAGTATTGTGATTTGCAATACAATCAATATGGGACAATTTCAGCATTGTATTTTCCCAGTTCTACTCTGCCTTTCATATGACCTTTTTGCCATTCAAATTCAGTGGCTCAGATTTTTTATGCATAAAATGTAGCTGGACTCTTTCATTGTTTTTATTTTAATCTCAAAGGTCTTTGCTGGAACAACTCCAAAAAGTAATCTCCCCTTTTGGAAATTTAGACCTTCAGAACTGTCAGGGGCTACTTAAACTGAATGCCTAAGAAGAATTTAGGAGCTTTCTTAGGAGTTAAAAATCCAACGAGTCATGTTCTCTTTTTCCAGAATGACTGAATACCAAGGAATGAATGGATAAGGCCAGCTACTTAAACATGTCACTTCCCTCTTCCACCCCATGTCCATTCGCATCCAGCTCGTCTGGTACAGATGTTTGGGTTCTGGGCCTCTCATTCTCAGAAACATTAAGACATACCAATGTTTCTTGGAATGGAAGGCCTAGGACCCACACATCTGGATCCAGTGTATTGTTGACGCACTGCTCATGGAATGTTCTGGGGGTTCTTGCCAAGTAAGACTGGGGGTAAAACTCACTTCCTACCCAAAGATGTGATGCTTTGCTAAAACTGTTCAATGTCTCTGACAGTCAGAGGCATTGAAAAATCATTAACATTTTTTTAATATCAAAAATAAAGGAATCAAAATCACATTCAAATGTAATAAATATTGTAAAACATTAAGATAATTAAAACAAGCATATAAAAAGATAATGAAATTTATTTTCTTGCTCAGGAATCTCCTTTTAGTTGAATGGGGATTCTAATCCCACAACAGGTCCAGTCCGCACAGGGGATCACAGGGCATCTGGACTCCATTGGTTCAAACAATGCAGTACATGTGTTGAAAAATCTTATCAAGTCATAGGCCAAACATTTGCAGATGAGACTAGCTTGGACAGGGTGCCTTAGTCATCAGGGATTAGTTGGGCTGAAGGACTTGTCCCCATGCTGTGTAACTCTTTGAACTCTATATTCCAATCCGTAAAGTTCAATTTCATCAGAATCTGTATATTTTATACAAAAGTAAATTATTGTAGAGGCTGTAATTCTGCAATAAGAGAGAATGCTGAAAATACTCAGTCTGGCAGCAGAAGTTTCTGATAAGAATATTATAGAGTCATTGAGCAATAACCGCACAGAAACAGGTTCCATGGCCCAACTCATCCATGACCTACCTGAACTAATCCTATTTACCTGCATCTGGCTAGTATCCCTTTAAAACTTTCTTATCCACATACAGTACCTGTTCAAGTGTTTCTTAAATATTGTAATTATATCCACCTCTGCTACTTTCTCTGGCAGCTCATTCCACAAATATAACACCATCTGTCTGAAGAGGTTTCCTTCTCTCCTTAAATCTTTGCTCTCAAGTTTTAGACTTCATTACCCTGGCAAAAAAGATTCTGTCCATTCACTGTTACTTAAGTCCCTCATGGTTTTATGTACCTCCATCAAGCTGCCACTCAGCCTCCAATGCTGTAGGGAAAATAGCTTCAGCCGGTTTAGTCTTTCCTTACATCTCAAGCCCGCTAATCCTGCTAACATCCTTGTGAATCTTTTCTGTACCCTTTCCGGCTGGGTGACCAGAAACAGATATGCAGTTATGTAGAACACAAATCCTCGAGTTAAAATGTCAAGAACATTTTATTGAAAATATAACCTTTAAATATACATTTTCCAGCTATTGAGAACCGGTAAAAATGTTTCCATTTAGATGAATCTTATTGTCAGATTTGCTTTGGAATCTTCCAAAAATCCTCTTGAAGTAATAGCGTCTGGAATTCCTAATATAGGGATGCATAGAATATCAACCTATATATGCTGGGAATGCAAAGTATTTAAAAGTGAACAATAGAGACAATGACACTGCAGATTGAATCTCTTTTAGCCAATGACGTACTTTAAAGGGTTATCATTGCAGCAAAAAAAGAAAGAACATGACTAATTTTTTCAGAGCAAACTTCCACAACACACCCCAGAGTCCTGTCATTCTAGTCCGGTTCAACTTCCCAAAATGCCACTGTTGAAGAGAGATGATTTAAAAAGTATTGAGGCATCAAGTGCCTGAATAGGTGTGGGGAAGTGAGGTCAGGGTGGAAAAGGACTGAAACAGTTCAAGAAGGTGACCCACCATCATATATGCAAAGGTAATTAGGGGTAATTTCTTACATTTATTATTCAATAGAGTTCATGTTAGCTCCCTGCAAAACTATTATTAATTCCCACTCCCCTTATTTTATTTCCAGTCCTCCTAAAATGTCCTCCATAGAACAAAAAACAGCCTTCAGACACAGATTAGCAAGAGGCAATAGAGAACAATTAAGTTACCATGGATCCATATCCAAACATATCTTCGTTTGAGAAGTAAACATAATTCATTCAAGCTCAGTCAACATTGATCACTCGGCTATAATGAGTCTGTAAAACTCAGCAGTTCAGGCAATAATTATGAAGGAACAAATAATTAATTTTTTGACCTAAATATTAACTCTGTATGGTAATTGCTCTTTCTGTGTTTTTTTTTCTTGTTTTGTGTGATGACTAATACGCTTGAGGATGATTCCAAGAAAAACAGTCTAATTGTAAGGAAAAGAGAGTAATCCTCAGGGAGATATCAGCAAACTGGCTTTAAAGGCTGAGGCATAAACATAAAAGTTGAGGAAGGCTAAAAATACACAAAACGATAATTATGTCTTATATTGTGTCCTAAGCAATGTTCTGGCCAATACAATTGAAGGTTGTGACATCACTAGAGAGGGTGCTGAGAAGACTTGTAAGGGAGGAGAATTGTAATTACAGAAATTTTCCCTGGAAAAAATTGTTCCCGAGATGTTTTCTATGGAACAAGTGAGGTGGAGGGAAAATATAAACAATTTAATCATATCACAAATGATTATGAGAGGCTCAGTCCTGACTGTGAACTGAGAACTGGGAAGTGGAATTGTTGGGCTAAATGGCTCATTCATGTGTGATAAGTGTGTGACTCTATGATTATATTCTTTATTTGTTTTATAATTATTACTTCTTGGAATTAATTCTTTAGATAAAATATCTGATAATCTCAGACCCACATACTGAGCACCCAAGATACTCTGATAATTCTGATATATGGTTTGGGGTCTGAAATGACCACTATTTCTCATTTAATAGATGCTGCCTGACCTGCTGAGTGCTTCTATATTTTTATGTTTCACCCAAATGACACAGCTGCACACAGCCGCAATCATTTTCATTTATCACCTTAAAGGCAGACGCTCAGAAGACGCCAACCTTACGTCTTCCTCCCACTCAGATAAGAGTTAATAAAACACACACTTTGTGCAGATTCATTAAAGGGAAGCACTGAAGAAAAACAGTCAGGATAGCATTCTTATATAAAATTTAAAATAGGAGCTTCAGAGCTGTTGCATCAGAATCCTTGTCATTTTCTCTAGTCATCTGTGAAAGGGTGGGAAATCATCCTGTGTTACGTTAAACTACCCAGCATTTCTGCTTGGGTGGGAGGCAGCTTCAGAAGGAGAAAGCAAGGGCCAGCAGAGAGATGCATTATTTGTGTCAATCCAGTACTAGCACTCCTAATGAAAAGTGATCAATAAACTGATTGTGGTATGTTCATCACTGCAAATAACATCGGATCACTTTGTAGACCAAAAGGCAATACAGGCTTACATAATTTTCTACCCTTTAATTCCATGTTCTCACCTGAAATATGAGTTGAAAAGTCTCCAACTAAACACACTAAATGGCTGACCAATATAGAGTAATATTCTTCAACAGAAGCTTTCTTCAACATTCTTCAAGTTCCCAGTGCTAAGGTAATTGAGAGGAACATTATTTTGACTATGCATGAAACCAATGGAGATCAATGTTTTGGTGAGAAAGTTAATACATATGAAGAATGGAAATTATTAAGAGGAGAAGTAGAATACAAGGGGAAATAGGGACATTATGTGAGTGAGTAAAGAGCTGGCAAATGGAGAACAATAAAAGAACAAATGAAATTGTCAATTTTGTGAAGAAAAGACAGAAAAAAATAGCTAAGTGATGAAAGTTTGCTGTGCTCTAAGATGCAGGAGATCTGGATATCCAAGATCACAAAAGGCCAGTTTGCAAATACAATTAAGCAAGTTAGCAGAGTGTTTGTTGCTAATGGAAATTAATTGAAAATTATGAAAGTCATACTGCAGTTATAGAGGGAAGTGATGAGGAGACATTTAGATTAGTATGTACACTTTCAGTCCCTTTATTTATGGAAGGACCTCACTCCAGTGCAAGCAGTTCAGAGATTTACTGGTTTAATACCTGAAATGGCCAGGTTGTCTTTGGAGGAAAGGCTAGTTAGGCTAAGTTTGTATACATTGGAGTTTAGAAGTGTGAAAGAATTGTCTGAAACAGAAAGGATCCTGAACCTAGAGAAATATTTCCTTTTGTGAGAAAATCTAAAAGTAGGAGTTGCTGTTTACAAATAAGGGTTCATATGTTTAAGATGGGGATGAGGCAGTTGCTTTTATTTTTCTTCCAGTGGACTAAGAATCACCTGAACTCTTCTACAAAAGGTGGAGGAAGTATGTGTTAAATATTTTAAAGTCAGATAAAAGATTGATTTTTGATAAGGGGGTGAAAGATTACCATGTGTGGATGGCATTGCTGGTGTTAAAGAACTCACCATCTTGATACTTACATTTGACAAACCTGTGGGATCTTCTGAGGTTGTAACTAGCAGAATAAATAATGGCAAATAGATTGAGTTGATGTATTTGTACTTTCAGGAAGGCCTTATATATAAAACATTCGTAAGAATAGTTAGAGCACACAGTATTGGGCATAGTATAGATAAATTGAGGGTTGGTTAGTCGATAGAAAACAGAGTAGAAACAAATGTAATTTTGGAAAGGGCTTGGGTTGGGGGGCTCCAACACCTAGAGTACCAAAGTGATTAATAGCCCCAGCTGTTCATAATCAACATTGGTGCTTTAGATGAGATTATCAGGTGTAATATATCTGAGTTTGCTGATAATACCGTGCTGCACTCTGAAAAGAATGCAAAGGTGCTTCAGAAGGGTATCAACAGGTTTAGTGAAAGGTCACAAACGTGACTGAGAGAATATAATGTGGAAAAATGCAAAGCGATTACTTTGACAGAAAAAAATAGAAAGAATATTAAAACAGTGAGGGATTGAAAGGCATTGGTTTCAGAAGGACCTTGAACACAAAACATTTAAAGTTAATATGCATATACAACTAGCAATTAAGAAGGCAAACAATATACTGCCATTTATTGCAAAAGAGCTGGATGACAAGAATATAAATAACTTACTTCAACTACAGAAGACTTGGCAATACTGAATCTGGAATACTTTAGGGTTCTAACATTTAACTGTCATTCATTCTTTCGGACATTCCTCTGTTTTCGTGGATGTTTGCAAAGAAAAAAGAATTTCAGGATGTATATTGCATACATTGCTCTGATATTTAACATACCTATTGAAACCTATTGAAAATCTGGTCTTCCTGCCTAAGGAAGGATATACTTGCTATTGGGAGACTGTTGTGAAAGTTCACCAGAATAATTTTTTGGGATAGAGGACAGATTAAACAAGTCAAGTCAAGTCAAGTTTATTGCCATTTAACTATATAATGTATATAACATATATAACCATATAATGTATTTAGAAACGAGACAATGTTTCTTCGAACCAGGGTGTAAAACATTATAACTTATGAAGGTAGGGATAAAATTTACAAATGAATCACACATAAATACCAAACTAAAGAGAACTAATATTACGAGGGATGATTGATAAGTTCGTGGCCTAAGGTGGAAGGAGTCAATTTTAGAAAGCCTAGCACATTTATTTTTTCCTACATTTACACACTTAGTCCAGTGGTCATGGAGCATACGGATCCCTTCTTTGTAGAAGTCGGCATCTTGGACCTCCAGAAGTGGTCCACAGCAGGGGTGATTGATAAGTTTGTGGCCTGATGTAGAAGGAGATGAGTTATTAACTTCAAACTTTCTGCATTTTCACTCAAAGAGCTGAACTGCACATGCACGTAACAAGAGCTGTATAACTCATCCGTATGCTCCACGACCACTGGACTAAGTGTGTAAATGTAGGAGGGGGCTATGTTGAAAAATAAATGTGCTAGGTTTTCTAAAATTGACTCCTTCTACCTTAGGCCACGGACTTATCGACCACCCCTTGTAAACATTGTAAGGTATGGAACAGATTAATCAGTAACACCACAAATGCGATGCAGCTGGGAGTTCAAAAGCCTAATGGCCTGCAGGAAGAAACTGCTTCTCATTTTAAATGTTCTTGCATTGTTGTCTCCTGCCTGATGAGTCAAAGAGGATGCTGGACGGATGAGTGGGATCCTCAATAACACTAAGGTCCCTGCGTTAGCAGCATTCCGGAAAAATGTCCCTGATGGTTGGTAGGGTGACCCCTATGATCCTCTCAGTTGTTCTCACAGTCCTTTGTAGGGACCTCTGGTCCGATGCTCAACTGCTTCCATATCAGATGGAGATGCAACTTGTCAGCACACTCTCAATGGTGCTCCTGTAAAACGCAGTGAAGATGGAAGAGGGGAGCCTTGCTTGCCTCAGTCTTCTTAGGAAGTAGAAGTGCTGCCGAGTCTTCCTGTTCAGGCAGGTGATATTAAGGGACCAGGTAAGGTCATCCGTGATGTGAACTCCTAGGAACCCGGTGCACTTGTATTCACAGAGGGGAATGGTTCACCTCCACCATTCTGAAGTCCACAATAATTTCCTTGGTCTTGTGGTGCACGTTCAGGCTCAGGTTGTTCTTCTCACACCAATCCACCAGCCGCTTCACTTCCTCTCTAGACTCCGTCCCGTCATTGTTTTTGATAGGTCAACCACTGTTGTGTCATCCGCAAACTTGCTGACTCAGTTTGAGCTGGATCCAGTGCCACAGCCACGCATCAGCAGTGTGAGCAGCAACAGACCGAGCACACGGCCTTGGGGAGCGCCAGAGATCAGTGTAATGGGACGAGAGACATTGCTGTCCACGTGGACTGACTGTGGCCTTACTGTTAAGATGTCCAGTATCCAATTGCAGAGGGAGGTGTTGAGACCCAGAGAGGACAGCTCCCCCACCAGTTTCTGGGGTATGATGGTGTTGAACGCTGAACTGCAGTCTGGCATATGAGACCGCATTTTTCAGGTGGAACAGGACAGAGCGGAAGGCAGAGGCCATTGCATCATCAGTGGATCAATTTGACTAACTAGGGGGCTGTACATTTGAATTTAGAAGACTGAGAGATGATCATATTTAAACTTTCAAACAAATTTACAGGGTTTGCCAAAGTAAGTGCAGATTCAATATTTATGCGCAATGTGTAACAAGTGGTGTCACAACAACAACCTTGCACTCAACGACAGTAAGATCAAGGAACTGATTGCAGAATTCAGGAAGTGGAGATTGGGGGAACACAAAACAGTCCTCATCGAGAGATCAGTAGTGGAAAAGGTGAGCAGTTTCAAGTTCCTGGATGTCAACATCTCTAAGGATCTATCTAGGGCCTAACATACTAATGTAACTATGAAGAAGGCATGACAGCAGCTATATTTCATTAAGAGTTTGAGGAGATTCAGTATGTCACCAAAGACTGTAGCAAATTTCTACAGAGGTACTGCTGTGAGCATTCTAAGTGGTTGCATTACTGCCTGGTGTGGAGGGACCACTGCAAAGAATCAGAAAAAGGCTGCAGAGGGTTACAACCACAGCCAGCTACATCATGGGTATATGTCTCTGTAGCATCAAGGACATAACAAAAAGTTATCCATCATGAAGGACCCCCATCACCCAGGACATCTTATTACTACCATCATAGCAGAGGTACAACAGCCTGAAGCCACTCACTCAGCATCTTAGGACAGCATCTTTCCCTCTGTCATCAGATTTCAGAATGGACAATGAACCAATGCATGACCACCAAGAATGAATACTAAGATGGCGCCAGTCAACCATTGTGACATTCTGCGCACTACATACAATTTTTCTAAGGTTACTTCTTTTGAACTACTCTCACTGCAATTTGCAGCATGTAATTTCCCTTTAATCAATATACATAAATCAATTTAATAATCTACAGATTTCAGGATCTTGTGAAGGACTCGGCAGACCAAGTATGTACGGCAGTTCAGTTCATTTGGTGAATCGAGAAGCCTTCGGTCTGATCACCGTATCTGGCATGCTGGGAAAAAAAACTACAACTCATTCAAACATATAACATGTAGGTTCTCTAAGCAGACGAAGGTTCATCGTCATGGCTGGAAGCAAGGCAGGAGCGGGGAGCTCCAAACCAGGCTGAGATGTAGGGGGGTGAGGCCCCCTCTACCCAGCATCTTGTCAGCAAATGTGAGGTCACTGGAGAACAAAGCTGAGGACCTGAGGGCAAGATTGCTGTATCAGATGGAAATAAGAAATTACTGTGCTCTACATTTAAATGAGACATTGTTTTCTCCCAGCACACCAGATATGGCGATCAGACCCAAAGGCTTCTTGACTCATAGAATGCACCAATCTGCTGATTCAGAAAAGCCAAAAGGTGGAGGTGTGTGTTTCATGCTAGGCTATCAATGGTGCTCCAATATGGCAGTTTTGTCAATCTCATGTTCCTCCTACCTTGAACACCTAACGGTCAAATGCCATCTAATCAATTTACCTAGGGAATTCTCATCCATAACTGTAATCACAGTTTAGATGCTACCAGTGGCCGACTATAATCAAGTGCTTGACATATTGCGTGATGCCATCTCCAAACAAGAAACAGTCCACCCCAACGCGTTTCAAATCATAGCCAGGAACTTCAATCAGGTTTGTTTGAAGAAAATCCTGCTTAATTATGATCAGCATATTTTCACCTTTTTATTACTTTTTAATGCACATTTTGTATTCTTTTTTGTATCTCAGTGCTTACATTTTGTACTTTGGAGTATATATTTCTGACTAAGCAACCTTGCAACAATAACTATCTTCAGGATAAATAAGATTTTATCTTATCTTATCTTAACCTTTAGCACCAGAGGTGCCAACACACTAGACCACTGTTATACCAAGAAAAGGAATGCCTACTGTTCCATGTCGAAACCACATTTCAGTAATCTGTATACAGGCAGAGGCTAAAGAGCAAAGCTCCAGATATTAGGACAACAAAGAGGTGGTCAAGGGAGGCAGAGGAGTGACTGTGAGTTAGTTGAATGGGCCATGTTCAAGGATTCATCTGTGGATCTGAACAAATACACCGTGCCTGTCATAGGCTTTATTAAAACAGCTATAGACGAGTGTGTCACCACAAAATCATTCAGAGTCTTCCCCAGTCAGGAGTCCTGAATGACCAATGAGATCCACAATCTGCTGAGGGCCAGATCAGAGACATTCCAGTCTGGTGACCAGTAAAGTTAAAGAAGTTCTAAATACAATCTCTGGAAAGCCATCTCACAGGTGGTGGCAATTCCGGACTAAACTTGAACCAACGAAGGATGCTTGGCAGTTGTGGTAGGGCTTGAATGCTATCACCTCTTATAAAGTTAAATCAAGCTACATAGCAACAACAGGGCTTAGCTTCCAGATGAGTTCGATGCCTTCTAAGCTCGCTTTAACCATGAAAACATGGAGGAACCATTACGAACTCCTACTACCCCCAATGATCCTGTGATTTCAGTCTCTGAGGCTGACATGCAAGCAGCTTTCAGGAGGGTGAACCCATGGCAAACATCCGGCCCAGGTGGGGTTGCTGGCCAAGTACTAAAGATCTGTGCTGATCAATTGGCTGGGGTGTTTGGAGTGTCCTCTGAGATCTTTAGCCTCTCACTTTGGCAGTCTGAGGTACCCACTTGCTTCAAGCAGGCTTGAATTATACCAGTGTCTGAGAAGAACATGGTATCCTGCCTCAACGAATATCATCTAGATGCACTTAGGTTCACAGTGATGAAGTGTTTTGAGAGATGGGTGATGAAACATATCAGCTCTTGCCTGAGAAGCGTCTTAGATCCACTCCAATTTGCTGACTGGAGCAACAGGTTTAGAGCAGATGCCATCTCATTTGCTCTTCACTCAACCCTAGAACATCTGGACAGTAAAGATGAATACATCAGAACATTCTGTATCAACTACAGCTCAGCATTCAATCCCATCATCCCCTCAAAACTAATCAATGAGCTTCAAGACCTTGGCCTCAACATCTCATTGTGCAATTGGAACCTTGATTTCCTCACTTGCAGACCCCAGTCAGTTTGGATTGGCAACATCATCTCCTCCACAATCTCCATCAGCACAGGTGAACCACAGGGGTGTGTACTTAGCCCCCCCCCCCCGCTCTACTTGCTTTAGACTTGTGGCTGTCTGACTAAGCACAGCTCCAATGCCATATTCAAGATGGCTGATGACATCACTGTCATAGACCAGATCAAAGGTGGTGATGAATCAGCATGTCGGAGGGAGATTGAAAATCTGTCTGAGTGCTGCAATAACAACAACCTCTTACTCAATGTCAGCAAGACCAAGGACCTGATTATTGACTTCAAGAGGAGGAAACCAGTGGTCCATGAGCCAGTCTTCATCAGAAGATCAGAGGTGGAGAGGATCAGCAACTTTAAATTCCTCGGTGTTATTATTTCGGAGGACCTATCATGGATCCAGCACATAGGTGCAATTACGAAGAAAGCATGGCAGCGCCATCTACTTCCTTAGGAGTTTGTGAAGATTTGGGATGACATCTAAGACCTTGACAAACTTCTATAGATGTGTGGTGGAGAGTATATTGACTGGCTGCATCACAGCCTGATATGAGAACATTGATGCCTCTGAACAGAAAATTCTACAAAAAGTAGTGGATATGACCCAGCCCATCATTGGTAAAGCCCTCCCCACCATTGTGCACATCTACACAAAGCATTGTTGCAGGAAACCAGCATACATTATCAGGATCACATCACCCAGGATATGCTCTCTCCTCACTGCTGCCACCAGGAAGAAGATACAGGAACTTCAGGACTCAGACTATTAGGTTCACGAACAGTTATTACCCTCTCAACCATCAGACTCTTGAACCGAAGGGGGTAACTTCACTCAACTTCACTTCCCCCACCATTGAAATGTTCACACAACCTATGGACTCACTTTCAAGGATTCTTCATCTCATTTTCTCTATATTTATTTTTATTTATTATTATTATTATTATTTAAGTTCTTGTCTCTTGCACACTGATTGAATGTCTGTTAGTGCTGCTTCTCATTGGTTCTATTATGGTTACTATGGATTTATTCATTATGAATGCAAAAATACGTACCTCAGTGTTGTATACAGTGCCATATGTACTTCAATAATAAGTTTACTTTGAACTTTGAACATCACCTCACTATATTTGCTCTCTTTTGCACTATTTATTTAATTTAATTGTTAAATTTATATTTTATTATAATTTACAGATTATTATGCAGCGCACTATGCTGCTGCTGTAAAACGGCAAATTTCGCAACATACTGTATGACACTGATACTAAACCTGATTCTGAGCAGAGATCCTTGTCTCAAAATAAAGTGTCAGATATTCAGTACAGAGAAGAAACTTCTTCACCAAGATGGTATTCACTGCCCAGGAGGGCTGTAGGTGATCAATTGCTGATTACATTCACGTACTCAGAGATCAATGGATTTTTAGAGACATAAGACATAGGAGAAGCATTAGGTCACTTGGGCATCAAATCTGCTCCAGCATTCCACTTTGGCTGATTTATTATCCTCTCAACCCGATTCTCCTGCCTGCGTGATTAGTGTTTACTAATCAAGAAACTATCAACTTCCGCTTTAATTATATCCAATGACTTGGCCTCCACGGCCTTCTGTGGCAATGAATTCCGCAAATTCACTCTGGCCGATTTTTAGCATTAAAGGAAATCAAGTTTGGGAAAGAACACTGAAGTAAAAGATCAGCCATGATCTTAATGAACGGCAAAGGGGCTGATCTACTTCCAATTCTCACATATAACCATATAACAATTACAGCACGAAAACAGGCCATCTCGGCCCTTCTAGTCCATGCTGAACGTTTTCTCTCACCTAGTCCCACCAACCCGCACTCAGCGCATAACCCTCCATTCATTTCCTGTCCATATACCTATCCAATTTTTCTTTAAATGACAATATTGAACCTGCCTCTACCACTTCTACTGGAAGCTCGTTCCACACAGCTACCAATCCCTGAGTAAAGAAGTTCCCTCTCGTGTTACCCCTAAACTTTTGCCCCCAACTCCCAACTCATGTCCTCTTGTTTGAATCTCCCCTACTCTCAATGGAAAAAGCCTATCCATGTCAACCCTATCTATTACCCTCATAATTTTAAATACCTCTATCAAGTCCCCCCTTAACCTTCTACACTCCAAAGAATAAAGAATTAACTTGTTCAACCTTTCCCTGTAACTCAGCTGCTGAAACCCAGGTAACATTCTAGTAAATCTTCTCTGTACTCTCTCTATTTTGTTGATATCTTTCCTATAATTCGGTGACCAGAACTGTACACAATACTCCAAATTTGGCCTTACCAATACCTTGTACAATTTTAACATTACATCCCAACCCCTATACTCAATGCTCTGATTTATAAAGTCCAGCATACCAAAAGCTTTCTTCACCACCCTATCCACTAATCCAATTTACCACCTCATCATCCAGATCATTAATATATATGACAAACAACACTGGACCCAGTACAGATCCCTGAGGCACTCCACTAGTCACCGGCCTCCAACCTGACAAACTGTTATCCACCTGGAATCTCCCATCCAGCCACTGTTGAATCCATTTTACCACTTCAGTATTAATACCTAACAATTGTACCTTCCTAACTAACCTTCTGTGTGGAACCTTGTCAAAGGTCTTACTGAAGTCCATATAGACAACATCCACTGCTTTACACTCGTCAACTTTCCTAGCAACCTCTTCAAAAAATTCAATAAGATTTGTCAAACATGACCTTCCACGCACAAATCCATGTTGACTGTTCCTAATCAGACCCTGTCTATCCAGATAATTATATATACCATCTCTAAGAATACTTTCCATTAATTTACCCACCACTGACATTAAACTTACAGGCCGATAATTGCTAAGTTTACTCTTAGAACCCTTTTTAACCAATAGAACAACATGATTCTTGAATAAACAGCTGTTCCTTTGTATACCCAAATCTACTGCTTTCTGCATTGCTGTTTTCTATCTTATCCTGAAGCTTCACTTCTAGGTCATTTTGTAGGGTAAAATATTGTAGCTATGAATAATGGTCAGATGAACTTGTGTCTGCTTCTCTAATCCTCTTTTTCACAATCAGTGGCCCATTAGGATAATGCCAGCTTCTGATTCAGACCATGGACACTGCAGTTGCCTTGGCTAATATGGACAAATTGCTGACAGAGTAAACACAGCAAGGAACAAAGAAATTTTTAATAGCTGGAACAATGAAAGAAGTAACAATGCTGTTATTTGTCTAATGTGCAGCTAAAGCACAACTAAATCAACTTAAGGAACTGAAGGTTTTATGGCCAATTCTGCTGCTTACATCGCCTATTGTGTCATGTGCTGAATTTTGTCTATGGGCCTCGCTAAATACCTTTGACTCTTTAGTGAGATTAATGAATTCCTGATCTACAGTACACTAAGTAAAACAGATGCTGAGGAACGTCCGGCAGAGGTGCTTGATTACATGGGTTGCCAGCATACAGTGCAAACTGTTCCTTCAGAGCATTTTGTTATTGGCATCAATTGTGTATTCCTTTTCCAAAGTGAACAAAGCAACACATTCACAAAACTGCAGTGGTTCATATTCATATCTACAGCAGAATTATGCTAAACTGGCTGTTATTACTTATTATGATGCATTAGACAAAATCTGCATCTATTTAAGGCACTCATGATAATAAGGCACTCTTAATAGCAACACCCAAGATCCTAATCAGAATTAGGTTTATTATCAGTGACACATGTCATGAAATTTGATGCTTTGTGGCAGGAGTACAGTGCAAGCATAACAAATGACTCTAAGAAACAATAGTAAGCAAATAATGCAGAAAAGAAATAACAAGGTATTGTTCATGGGTTCATGGACCGTTCAGCAATTTGATGGATAATTCAGTCATCTATCATCCAAAGAGCTTGCATTGTACTAAATGGCTGGAGTTATTTATTGGATCTAATTCATATTATGCAACAGTCCACTCATTTCATTTTGTTGGAGTAATCACTTAATGGGAGACCGCTGGAGCATTGATTATAGTTCAGATTGATGCAAAAAATAAACTGCTGTAAGAGCTCAGCAGGTCAACCACTATCTGTGCACGACCATCTCTTTGTCTCTACAAATGATGCTTGTCCAACAAAGTTCCTCCTGCAATTTAATTTTTGCTCCAGATTCCACTATCAACAACACCTTTTGTCTCCAAAAGTACTGTCTGCTTAACTTTGCAGCCTTTCATTAAAAGGACTCTGCATCCTAATAAATGACACGATGCAGAAAACAGAATAGTGTAAAACCTTAATGGGTCAAGCGGTATTGGGGGAGGGAACGGGTGTAAGTGATGTTTTGGGATACTAAGAGGGAAGAGGAAAGATTAAAGCAGTATATTGCAGTGTGAAGAAGGGGTGGAAAAGAGGCTGGTAGATGATTGGTGGAACGGGGAGGGGAAACTGATGGGCAGATGGAAGATTAAGATTGCAGATTGATAGGAAAGGTGAACAAGGGGGAGAAGCAGCATAGGTGGATGGGTGAGTATGTCTAGGAGAAGAAAATCAGCAGTGTGAGTTACCTGAAATTGAAAAATTCATTGTTCATACCACTGGGTTGTAAACATTCAAATTGGAATATGGGGTTTTGTTCTTCTCATTTGCGTTTGGTCTTTCCACAGCAATGGGGAAGGCTGAGATTGGTGTGGGACTGAGAAAGAGAGTTAAAATGACATGTAGCTGGGAGCTCGAGATGACTGCCTCAGAGATAGCACAGGTGCTCCATAGGATGGCTTATTGCCTTTGCTTGGCTTCTCCAATGTAGAGAAGACCATATTGTGAGTACCAGCTGCAGTAGGTTGGAAGAGTGCAGGGGAATGGACATCTGTCTCACTTGAAAGCACGTTTAGCTCTCCAAGCACTGAAGAGAGAGGAGATGGAGGGACAGGTGATACATTTCCTACAGTAGCAGGGGAAAGTGCCAGCGGATGGGAGGGGTGAAAAGGAAGGGACAAGCAAATGAGGGAGCCATTAAATCAGTTGTCCCTGTGAAAAGTAATATGTGGGTGGGAGGAGGAGAGGGGAAGTTGACTGGTGACAGAATTCCATTGGATTTGGAAGAAATGGCATTGCATTTGATGTGGAAGCCTATGGGGTGAAAGGTGGGGATCAAGAGAACTCTATCACTGTTCTATTAGGGCAGGGAGCAAGTAGGAGAAGAAAAATGGGAATAGTGAAAGTGTACATGAGGGCTCCATCAAGTACAGCAGAGGGGTCAGCCATGCTTTAGTAAAGAGGAGGACATTTCACAAAATGTAAAGCAGAAGGCTTCACCTTGAGAACAGATGCAGCAGAGACAGGGATATTGAGAAAGAGGTATAGCATCTTTACAGGAAACAGGGTGGAAAGAGGTATATCTGAAATAGCTGCGCAACTAGGTGAGATTCTGAAAAATGTCAATGATAATTCTACCTTCTGAGGTGGAAGGTGAGAATTCTAGAAAAACGAAGGTATGTGCAGAGATAGCTCAGGTGAATTTAGGGCAGTGTTGAGGTTGGTGGCTAAGGTAATGAAATTGATGAGTACTGCATGGGTGTAAGAAGCTGCACTGATGCATTTGTTGATGTAATAGAGATAGAGGTGGGGGCAGGTTTGGATCAAGGTCTGTTCCACAAAGTGGACAAAAGTCAAGCACAGTAGGGCCCATGCAAGTCCTGATGGCTACCCCTCTGATCTGCAGAAAGTAAGAGGAATTAGAAAGGATGTTAAGGATGAGAATGAACTCTGCCAAGAAGATGGTTCTTCTGCAAGAGGAAGCAGGATTAGGGTTCTAAGAGGCTGGATTGTGTGGAGGGGAAATGTCCTAATGGGATGAGATCTGCAATAGCCCAGGAAACAGTAGCCTGATGTTTGTATGTGAGTTCATGGTTCAGAGGGAGACGGAAAAAGGTGTCAGGAACCTGGTATCTGGCCTCTGCAAGCTACAGTTCAGTGGACCTGACTACAGAAGTACCCTGCTCTTGTCTGGAGGTTTGATGATTGGTCTGGAGTGAGTGAGTGCTGCACATCAGAGGGGTAAGGTTGGAGTGGGTGAGGGGAGTGGACAGGTCAAGGAGAGTAATGGCACATAAATAATTAGAAATGAAAAGATCAAAAGAGGCTAAAGGGCCAGGGATGGGGGCAGGCATGTTCCAGTGGAGAGGGAATACTACAAATGGAAAATGGGAAGAAAGATCATCAGTGGCTGGGTGGAGGCTGAGGATTCCTGATTCCTTGCCAAAGAAATAAGAAATAGCCACAGAAAGAGAAGAGATCGACATTGTATCAGGCCAGGAACATACTGAGGTGCAGCTTTAGGCGTTCAAAGTTGAGGCCTTGGCTGTTGTCAGGCTGCACAAAGCATTGAAGAGAGGGGGGATATGGTGAAGACTCAGCAGGGTCGGAGGTGAGTGAGGTGTGGGATCAGAGGAGGCAGAGTGAAGGGGGAGAGGCGGATAAATGAATGATAACATATTTTCCATCCAGCCCTCCTGAAGAGAATGCAGTAGATGTAAAATCGACTAATATTTTGCAAGGAGGGTGGATGCGTATTCATTGATGAACTGAATCTGAATTATATATCTAATGACCCTCGACCCACACTCAACCATCCGATTTCCAAACGGTTCATGAACCCATGAATGTGACTTTATTTTTTTCTTGCACTATATATTTATTTTGTAATATATGGAGTAATTTTATTTCTTTGCTCTGTACATTGCAAAATTTCATGCCAAATAAGTCAGAGTTAATAAGCACAAACCTGATTCTATCCACTTTGGCAGCACAGGAGCTGGCTTTGACATGGTAGCAATAGCATTGTAATGCAGGACAAAGGACTGAGTAATATTCTCCAACACACAGTACATCTCCGAACAATGTACCACTCCAATGCTTGAACATGTTTCAATATACACATAGTTGGAAACAAGATATGGGAGCAGTTGGAAGGATATCCTATTTAATAATATCCTGAATGGAAAGTTGTACAACTGTGGAAAAAAAATACATTACACTACAGAACTAGTCTTATCAACAGGGAGCTATTGCAGCATAGTGGTTAGCACAACGCTATTACAGCTCAGAGCATCAGAGATCAGAGTTCAATTCCATTGTCCTCTTTAAGGAGTCTGTACATTCTCCTGTAGTTTTCTCCAGGTGCTCCGGTTTCCTCTCTTAGTCCAAAGACATTCCAGTTAGCAGGTTAATAGATCATTGTAAATTGTTCCATAATAAGGCTGGGGTTACAGTGCCTATAAAAAGTATTCAACCCCCTTGAAAGATTTCATGCTTTATTGCTTTACAACATTAAATCACAGTGGATTTAATTTGGCTTTGTTTGAACCTGATCGACAGAAAAAGACTCCTTCATATTAAAGTAAAATCATCTCTCTACAAAGTGATCTAAATCAATTACAAATATAAAACACAAAATAATTGATAGCATATGTATTCACCCCCTTCAAGTCCATAGTTTTTAGATGCACCTTTGGCAGCAATTACAGCCTTGAGTCTGTGTGGATAGGTCTCTATCAGTGTTACGCATTTGGACTCTGCAATTTTCCCCCATCCTTCTTTACAAAACTGCTCAAGCTCTGTCAGATTGCATGGAGATCATGAGTTAATAGCCCTTTCAGGTCCAACCACAAATTCTCAATTGGATTGAGGTCTGGACTCTGACTTGGCCACACCAGGGCATTAACTTAGTTGTCTTTAAGCCAATCCTGTGTAGCGTTGGCTTTATGCTTGTGGCCATTGTCTTGCTGGAAAACAAATCTTCTCCCAAGTCATAGTTCTCTTCCAGGCTACATCAGGTTTCCCTCCCAGGAATTTCCCTGTATTTTTCTGCATTCATTTTACCCTCTAACTTCACAAGCCTTCCAGGGCCTGCTGCTGTGAAGCATCCCCACAGCGTGATGCAGCCACCACCAGGCTTCATGGGAGGGATGGTGCGTTTTTGATGATGTGTGGTGTTTTGCTTACACCAAACATAGCCTTTCGTCTAATAGCTAAAATGGTCAATGTTTGTTTCATCAGGCCATAGAACCTTCTTCCATCTAACTTCAGAACCTCCCATATGCCTTCTGGCAAACTCTAGCCAAGCGTTCATGTGAGTTTTTTCAACAGTGGCTTTCTCTTTGCCACTCGCCCATAAAGCTGTGACTAGTGAAGCACCCTGGCAACAGTTGCTGTATGTACAGCCTCTCCCATCTCAGCCACCAAAGCTTGTAACTCCTCCAGAGTTGTCATAGGTCACTTGGTGGCCTCCCTTGTTAATCCCCCTTCTTACAGCCACTCAGTTTGAGGATGGCCTGCTCTAGGCAGATTTACAGCTGTGTCATATTCTTTCCATTTCTTGATGACTGACTTAAGTGTACTCCAAGGGCTATTCAGTGACTTGGAAATATTCTTGTATCCATCTCCTGACTTGCGCTTTTCAATAACCTTTTCACTGAGTTGTTTGGAGAGTTCTTTTGTCTCCATGGTGTAGTTTTTGCCAGGATACTGACTCACCAGCAGTTGGACCTTCCAGATACAGATGTATTTTTAGTACAATCAATTGGAACACCTTGATTGCACACAGGTCTCCATTTAAATAATTGTGTGGTTTTTAAAACCAAATGGCTGTACCAGTGATGACTTGGTGTGTCACGTTAAAGGGGGTGATGTTGGTGAATATTTATTGCAATCAATTACCTTGTATTTTATATTTGTAATTAATTTAGATCATTTTGTAGAGAACTGTTTTCACTTTGACACGAAAGTGTCTTCTTCTGTTGACCAGTGTCAAAAAAAAAGCCAAATTAAATCCACTTGAGATTCAATGTTGTAAAACAATAGAACATGAAAATTTCCAGGGAGGGGAGTGAATATTTTTTGTAGGCACTGTAAATCAGGGGCTGCTGGGCGGTGTGGCTCAAAGAGCAGCAAGGGCCTAATCTGCATTGTATCTCTAAATAAATAAATATCATGAAATGTGGATACTATGTATTTATTTTTAAAGCAAAATTCTTGGAATACAGTACTTATAACATTTTAAAATGAAAAATGCAAACTCTTCCATGTTTTTCAACAATTCCCATTTTATTCCAAAATTCCATTGTAAATAATAAAAAGCTGAACCAAGCCAAAGCTGGATTTTCACTATTTCAATGGACTACTTAAATTTGGACAGTATTTTGAAATGTTGAGTATTAAGGATGCACAGCATCTCTTTTTACATATTCCAGCTTTCTTGTTAATTTCCAAATACTGGGCTTCATTTCTGACCATTTTTTTAATATAGAAGGTAACATATACATAGATTATTCTCAAAATTTCTTTTTAAATTTCAGTATGTTATGACCTCAAACATTATGTGCACTGTCACATACTTAATCACGTACTGGTTTCTTTCATGAACAGAGTTGTAATATATTTGGAGAAATACTACTTTAATGGTAATTACAAAAAAGAGACATTTTCAAGCTCTGCAAGTGGAGCACAGCACCGGATATCTCTGTGCTCTTTCCAATTCAGCAGTGAAATTAAGAGATAAAACCAAAGGAAATATCTTTAGCGATTTCTTGTTTGTAGGCACCTTATCATGTTGTTGCTGGAATCTGGAGCAACATATAAAATCTGATGGGATTCAGTGAATTAGGACGAGGGAAATGGGACAATCAACATTTTTCCCTTCATCTGGACTGATATTTAAGGGTAAGCACAAGTTCTGCCATCCAAGGCCTCTACTTCCTCAGGCGGCTAAAATAATTTGTCATGTCCTCATTGACCCTTACCAGTTTTTATTGATGCACCCACTCTGGATATTCTCTCTTCTTCCCTCTCCCATTGGGCAGAAGATACAAAAGCCTGAAAGTCCATGCTAAAGGACAATCTCTATTCCACTGTTATCAAATTCTTGTACAATAAGATGGACTCTTGATCCCAGTCTACCTCGCTAAGATGTTGCACCTTATGGCTTACCTGCCCTGCACCTTCTCTATAGCTTTTACACTTTGTTCTGCATTCTTATTTTGCTTCAATCTACTTCAGTGCACTGTGCAATGATTTGATCTGCATGGACAGCTTACAAGTCAAACTTTTCACTATATCTTGGCACGTGATAATAATAAGCCAATACCAATAAAGGAGGGTGTTGGTAGAGGGGAACAGGTTAAGTGGGTGTTATAGTAAGAAACAGAGAGTGCCAGGGTTTTCCTGACAGGGTATAGGAGTATATGGGAACATGGTGTTATTGAGGCAGTGGAAGCCAGTGAATTGTAAAATATTGAAGTCAAAGGAAGTACGCGAGACATCCCAGATGTGGGTGGTAAGCATATGGATGGGGGTCAACATGAAGTTAATGTATGAGGAAGTAAGTTCAGTGGGGCAAGAGCAGATGAAAACAACGGCCATAGCAATGCAGTCTTGTTCATGGATTTTAGGCTGGAAGTAGAAGCGGGCATTTCAGGTTAGAAAATTATAAGCTTGGATGCTGTGGAGGGAGTGAGGTTGGAGTAAATGAGAGGAGTGAAGAACTCAGGACAATTGGTAGTTAGAAATGAAAAGGTTAATAGAGAGGAAACGGTCAGAAGGAGGAGCATAACAGGTGGAGAGTTTGAGGTGCAAGGAAGGATCATAAGTGGGATTGTGGGAAACCCTTGCTGAAGAAATAGAGGCAATGGAAGAGGGGCTCTACATTGTGGCAGAACACAAAGCATTGGATCCAAGGGAGCCTTGCTTTGTGAATCAGAACTGGCTGGACCACAGAAGCAAAGAGTGGTTGTAGACGGGTCATATTCTGCATTAATGTCAGTCACCCTGGTGTGCCTCAGGGATCTGTTCTGGGACCCCTTCTTTTTGTAATTTTTATGAATGACCTGGATAAGGAAGTGGAAGGATGGGTTAGTAAATTTGCTGATGACACAAAGGTTGGGAGTGTTGTGGATAGTGTGGAGACCTGTCAGAGGTTAAATGGACATCGACAGGATGCGAAGCTGGGCTGGCTGAGGAGTAGCAGATGGACTTCAACCCAGATAAGTGTGAGGTGGTTCATTTTAGTAGGTCAAATATGATGGCAGAATATAGTATTAATGGTGAGACTCCTGGCAGTGTGGAGGATCAGAGGGCTTTTGGGGTAATGTTACAGCTATACAGGACCCTGGTCAGACCTCACTTGGGAGTACTGTGCTCAGTTCTGGTCACCTCACTACAGGAACTATAGAAAGGGTGCAGAGGAGATCTACAAGGATGTTGCCTGGATTGGGGAGCAAGCCTTATGAGAATAGGTTGAGTTGAACTTGGCCTTTTCTCCTTGGAGCAGCGGAAGATGAGAGGTGACCTGATAGAGGTGTATAAGATGATGAGAGGCACTGATCGTGTGGATAGTCAGAGGCTTTTTCCCAGGGCTGAAATGGCTAGCATGAGAGGGCACAGTTTTAAGGTGCTTGGAAGTAGGTACAGAGGAGATGTCAGGGGTAAATTTTTTTTATGCAGAGAGTGGTGAGTGCATGGAATGGGCTGCCAGTGGCAGTGGTGGAGGCAGATACAATAGGGTCTTTTAAGAGACTCCTGGATAGGTACATGGAGCTTAGCAAAATAGAGGGCCATGGGTAAGCCAAGGTAATTTCTAAACTAAGTACATGTTTGGCAGAGCATTGTGGGCCGAAGGGCCTGTATTGTGCTGTAGGTTTTCTATGTCTCTATCAAAGGGAATGGTGAAGGTATGGAAGAAATTAGGGCTGAGATCAAGCACAGGATCAGAAGAGGGCAGTAAGGTACTGAATCAGGGAAGGTGAGGGGGTGGGAAGATGAGTGATGGGAGGATGAGCAGTTGGGGGTAGTGTGAGGAACCAGGGAGGGTGGAGAGTGGTGGCATGTTCTGTGGTGGAGGAAGAACAGCAGGGCCCAGTGGCAATGTCAAGGGTTGCAGCCTGAAGGTAGGCAAGCTTGCAGGCCTTCATGTACTCAAGGAAGGAGAATGGCTGGTTAAATGCATGGATCCAGAAGAGGGTGAGGTGGCAGAGAGGTCCTCAGCAAGTGTTGGACAAAGAGACCTGGAACTGTGGGAGAGAAAAAGAGAGGGGAAGAAGGTACCAACTCCTAGCCATGAGGGTAGCACATAGAATACCGAGGGTAATACATAGGGAGAAGCAATGAACGGAACATAAATTCCTAAGATTCCTTAAATTGGAGCTGGAAGCCACACAGGACAAGGTACCAGTGGAGAGAAGTACTGAGGAAGGACATGTGGTGTGGTAGTGAGTCCCAATGAGCACATGGCCAAAGAGCAGGAGGGCAGCAGAAATCACGGGGGGGAGGAGATGCAGTGACAGAGGGTCTCACAGGACCCCATTGAAGAGAGGAGTAAAATTTCTTTGAAGCGGATGTACCCGAAGCAACTGTGCAATCAAGGAGCAAAACAGAGACGCAAGAGGGTGCAAATGAAAGTTCTCGACCCAAAATGTCAACTGTCCATTTCTCTCCGTCGGTGCTGCCTGACTGAGAGTTCCTCTAGCATCTTGTGTGTTCATCTTACCGTGAGCACTCACTCTACTTATCATGACTGAGATTGATATAACCTTTTCCATTAGATTGGCTAAATGGCTTCCAACAGTCAACTACAGGTGAACCTTACTAAAAACCTGAATTTTTTTTTGTTTGTTCCAAGCATCGTACATTTAGCTTAGACAAAAAAATGGAAAGACAGACAATCATGGAAATGGAAGTATATTTGAATATCCATTTAGTGAACTGAATCCCTCACCACTGAGCAGTGTTGTGTAAATCTGTTAAAGACTATCCTGAAATCTCTTTTATTCTCAGCTACAAAGAAGACTAAAGTCAGCATTATCCATCCTCTCCCACGTGTAACTCCTCTTCCCCCTGGAAGGATCAAGTCGGTTCTGCCCTAGACAAAATATTTCAAGTCAAGTTTAAAGTAGATTATATCCTATTGCTATCTTTTGAACTTTTGCAGAAAAGTGATGCTTACATATTCTTGTTTATAAATGAAAGAGAGGCCAGATTCCAGCAATGGAGGAATATATCACCACTCCAGGGTTCATAGTAACATTACAACATTGTTCATGTTGAGGATTCAAATTACTGTCAACACCCATCAATAATCTCACTCGGAACAATAGAAATACTCAGCAAGAATACCACCAGCAGAGGTCCAGAAACCAGTGATTTGATTCATGAAGGGGTTGAAGTAAAGGCCAACTAATAAAGGATAGGGAAGCAATCATTTTAGTCATGGAAGATACACAGTAGTCTCTTTCCAACTATTATAACTTAAGTCAGTCATAAATATGCTGTTGTCAATTTGAAAAGATATCTTTAGCAGTAATACACTAACATAATTTATATTGCTTAGATCAGAATGTAGCACTGAATTTTAACGGTAGTCCAATTTCATACATCATTTTGTTCTGTGCAACTTGGATTTTAGACATAGAAGCCAGTCAGTCCACTCTCCATGGTTATTGAGTATTTAAAATAGTTGTTTCTTAAAATAGAAAATAAGCAAATTTTGTTTTCAATATTTAAGGATTTCTAATCCAATATGGACTGAAGTATATTTAAATAAAATTTTAATGAATATTAAAATATATATTATTCTTGGGTATATTTTGTTGATCTAATCTGTAGGTATTACTTTTTGAAGAAGGATGCTTTTTGCCAAACGACTTCTTTGGAATGGAGCACAAGAGACTCTGGTCTTCCCTCTCAATAAACCTCTGTGTCCTACTCCAAGTCAGCACAGATGGGAAATTCAAATAAAACTTCATGAATATGTCCTCACAAGTAACTTGAAATCTTACTTTCCACAATTACAGATACCTTTTATACCCCCAAATAATTTAAAATTTGGGACAGAAACACATAAAACCTCTTCTAAATTTTGTAAGCAGCAGCCAATTCTCTCACCCATAGGACATCCAATTTTCTTTTACACAAAAGTTAGAAGCACCAAAAACCTTGGCCTTTTGTGAAATTCCACTGCATTCATTGTAGCAACTGAAGTTGAGCAGGAAATTGAGAATTTGGTGAACTCTTTGAGACCTGGGGTCTAACAATTCCCTGATTTTCTTAATAGTCTCAATGGGATGGTAGTTCCTCCAGTTGTCCTAGACAAGAACACTGATGTGGTAGAGTAGGCTCAGAGCCAGATCAGGGACTCTTTCGTTGGAAGATTTCCTACATCCCAGCTGTTGTGTAACATTCAATCAATGACAGGTCCTATTTTCCGAATGGCAGAGGTGCAGCTTGTATTATGAGAAATCTTGGACTCCTTACAAAGAACCTGGCTGTTTGTACAGCAATATGCAGCCTCCATTAGAAGGCAAGTACCCAAGAATGGCAGCTTTGTCTAATTAGAGCCATTTAAATTAGGTAACTCTACAAAGTCCCTATATATAATGAAGAATTCAACAGCAAAAATCACAGTTGGATATACTGAGAAACATTTTCTCAGAGGCTGTTAAAGATTTCTTTTTACAATTGTCCTTTCTGGCATATGTCCTTGTAACTTACTATAATGGAGATTTGAGTAAGTTACAGATTGCATTCATTAAACTCCTTGAGGTTCAGCTTTCTGTTACTGAGTTATTTACACCCCATTGTTTCTATAATATGGTCCACAGTTTCAACATATTTCTGCTGCCAGCCAATGACTTTAACAACTAACATAATTTAACCACAGTTTTCTGGGCAATTTTTTCAAAATGCCTTAAAAATTACTATGGTAATCACTAAGTATGTTAACACATTTGTTTTGAAGTTGTATGGATTATGTCCTGGGACCTGCCAAAAAAGGCACATTTTAGCTTTAAGTGGAACACACTAATTTCCTGCCATTGTCTGACAAGGTCATCAGTTTAAAATATATAAAAATTGGTGTTTGACGTTTCAGACAGAAAGTAGGACATCACTCAGCAATCTTCACATCTACTTGTATCACAGCGATCTCAGAATGGGCTGAAGCTTCTGTATTCTGCCAATTGCTCATTCTACAGTAACAATTATCCAGTTTGAATTAGCTGTTTAACATAAAGTTCTTAATGGCATCACATTTTGTCCATGATCATGTTTCTTCCATGCAAATTACACTGGGCAGAGATGAGCAGCGTATTTACTTTTAAGTCATAATAAAGAGTTTAAGAAATGCAGAGGTCTTGTCTGTTCCCGTACCACTCCTGATGAAATTACAGTCAGCGCATTTCCTTTCATTCTTCTCAACATCCTTCCTGGTAGCTGCTCCACACCCGGCAGCTCCAAGAATTTATCCTATAGTGGACTGAGAAAGGTTCCTTCAACAAGTGCTGGTATCTTCTTCATTAGATTATCGCAAAAAAGTCCCTCCTGACTTGTTCATAGTTTATTGTACAGGAGATCTGAGATAATTACAATTGTCATTCATGATGACTGGAGAATGTAATGAGCTCGGCCGCTGAGTCACTGTGTACTATGCTTGATGCATTACATTGGAGTCCATAGTAGAGCGGGGCATTCAATCCTTTTTCTTTCTGTACATCAGACAGCTGAATCCCCAATAGGGCTCATGTTTTAAAATATATTTGTTGCAGGCCATTGACTTTACAGTTCTGTGATTATCACTGGCCCTTGTCCTCTTACAACTAAAGATGATGATTATTGATCAACACATTGTCAGTGGAATTGACTTAGATCACATTAACTTAAAAGAACAGTTTCATACTGAAGTGCAATATTCTTCTTTAAATCTACACCAGTATATCACTCCTCTTACTGCACCACACCACCACAGCTATCATTACGATAGTTAGACAGATAGGAACTGCGATGAGGATACAGAGGATGTTATCAGGAGGGTCCTGAAAAATTAAGGATTCTGAAGTACAGTTTGAAAAAAATAATTTGTGAATGTTAATTACATAGGTTTCCAGTTGAGGATTCGGCCAGTAGCAATAAACACTTTCTGCTGAAAGCTCCATGCAGAATGAGAATGTACTGTAATGGCTGCAAAAAGGAAACACAGAGTTAATTAACGTACATGGTTTGCAAAGTAATGTATTGAACAAGTTAGTTTTTTTAAGCTTTACTGTATCTTAATAGAAGCGAAACTGCTATCGACACTGAATGAGTAATAATTATACCTATTATACTGTATAGACCTGTTGATTATAGAATGGAATTTAATTGAGTTCTATGATAGGAAAGATAAACTGTATATTTCACTCACATAAATGCAATAAAGATGAAAATTCTATTCTACCTTTGAATTAACATTTCTTGAACTGCCTTTGATCCTAACAAATTCTCAAAACTTGAGAATTTCTTTTTTACCCTATGCATTCTATCTTTTTAAAATCTATTAATTTTTAAAACCAAGACATGGCATTGCCTAATCTCACTTTACTGGGAACAAGAAATGAGATTGCATAACATTGTTTATTTGGTGTTACACAACTGAAAATTGACTTATACAGGCAAGCCCTGCATTACAACTATTGGGGAACAGAAAATTGCTCCTATGGAAGCCACAAATCATTACCCAAGAATTTGAGACACATAACTTCTGTAAGAATGATACTATACAGTATAATAGGTATGTTTTTCACATAACTTCTGTAAGAATGAATACATTCTTACAGAAGTTATGTGAAAAATATAAACAAAATTTTTCTTCAGTTCATCTTTCTTGATACATGCAGATGATTTTGCTTCATGTTATGGAAAACCACAACATGGGCCATTTTATAGCAATGCAGCCCCTCTCCCAGGGGATAGCCTGTAATAATGTTCCAGGACACACTGCACTATTCTAGAACTTCAACAGTGATTCATACATGTAAACCTGACATGATTTCCTTTTTTTTTGCGCACAAAACATTTGGCAAATTCCTGTTGAGTTTTACCAAGTTTTTCCATGGACCATAGTAAACATCCTGTCTGGATGCATAATGGCTTGGTACGGCAACTACTCTGCCCATGACCACGAGAAACTGCAGACAGTTGTGGACTCCACATCACAAAACCCAGCCTTCTTTCCATGGACACCTCACTGCCTCAGAATCAAAGATAAAGTCAAATCGAAGTCAAAGGCCCTTCCCACTCTAGTCATTCTCTCTTCTCCCCTCTTCCATTGGGCCAAAGGTACAAAATCCTGAAAGCATATATCACTAGGCTCAAGGACCACTCTACCCAGACTGCGCAGGCGTGTGACGTCGGGCAGTGCAGCGCGGCAGATTTAAAAGGGCAGACATCCTGCTTCGGGTTTGATTCGAAGAAGGAGTCTGAGAGTCTGAGTGGGAGTGCCGAGAAAGACATTTTTGAAATTTTCGTTATTTCTTTTCTCCAACGGCGTTCTGAGAGGCAGGACTGCGCAGGCGTGTGACGTCGGGCAGTGCAGCGTGGCAGATTTAAAAGGAACAGAGCCTCATAGAGCGGGCAGCGGAGTTTGCGGGCTGCGGAGTGAGCCGGGAGCAGAGTGAAAACTTAAGGGCTTCGGCTCAACGGGCTTAGGCGGAAACAGGCGAGGCAAGGGAGGTTTGGCATTCATTTTCTGTTGTTAGTTGAGGAGAGGGGCAGTATGAGTGTGAGGGCAGTTTGCTGTTCTCGGTGTCAGATGTGGGAAGCCCTGGAGTCTACAAGCCTCCCGGACGTCTACATCTGCGCCAAGTGCATCGAGATGCAGCTCCTTAGGGACCGCGTTACGGAACTGGAGCTGCAGCTCGATGACCTTCGTCTGGTCAGGGAGAGTGAGGAGGTGATAGAGAGGAGCTGCAGGCAGGTGGTCACGCCGGGGCCACGGGAGGCAGACAAGTGGGTCACGGTTAGGAGGGGGAAGGGGAAAGGTCAGGTAATAGGGAGTACCCCGGTGGCTGTGCCCCTTAACAACAGGTACTCCTGTTTGAGTACTGTTGGGGGGGACAGCTTACCCGGGAGAAGCGACAGTGGCCGTGCCTCCGGCACAGAGTCCGGCCCTGTAGCTCAGAAGGGTAGGGCAAGGAAGAGGAGGGCAGTTGTGATAGGGGACTCAATAGTAAGGGGGTCAGATAGGCGATTCCGTGGACGCAGTCCAGAGACCCGGATGGTAGTTTGCCTCCCTGGTGCCAGGGTCCGGGATATTTCTGATCGTGTCCAAGATATCCTGAAGTGGGAGGGTGAGGAGCCAGAGGTCGTGGTACATATAGGTACCAATGACATAGGTAGGAAAAGGGATGAGGTCCTGAAAGGAGAATATAGGGAGCTAGGAAGGGAGTTGAGAAAAAGGACCGCAAAGGTAGTAATCTCGGGATTACTGCCTGTGCCACGCGACAGTGACAGTAGGAATGCGATGAGGTGGAGGATAAATGCGTGGCTGAGGGATTGGAGCAGGGGGCAGGGATTCAAGTTTTTGGATCATTAGGACCTCTTTTGGCGCAGGCGTGACCTGTACAAAAAGGACGGGTTGCACTTGAATCCTAGGGGGACCAATATCCTGGCAGGGAGATTAGCGGGGGCTACTGAGGTGACTTTAAACTAGAATGGTTGGGGGGTGGGAATCAAATTAAAGAGGCTAGGCGTGAGGAGGTTAGTTCACTACAGGGGGATGGGAACCAGTGCAGAGAGGCAGAGGGGTGTAAAGTGAGGGTAGAAACAAAAAGTAAAAGTGGCAGGCCGACAAATCCAGGGCAAGCATTAAAAAGGGCCACTTTTCAGCATAATTGTATAAGGGCTAAGAGAGTTGTAAAAGAGCGCCTGAAGGCTTTGTGTGTCAATGCAAGGAGCATTCGTAATAAGGTGGATGAATTGAAAGTGCAGATTGTTATTAATGATTATGATATAGTTGGGATCACAGAGACATGGCTCCAGGGTGACCAGGGATGGGAGCTCAACGTTCAGGGATATTCAATATTCAGGAGGGATAGACATGAAGGAAGGGGAGGTGGGGTGGCGTTGCTGGTTAAAGAAGAGATTAACGCAATAGAAAGGAAGGACATAAGCCGGGAAGATGTGGAATCGATATGGGTAGAGCTGCGTAACACTAAGGGGCAGAAGACGCTGGTGGGAGTTGTGTACAGGCCACCTAACAGTAGTAGTGAGGTCGGAGATGGTATTAAACAGGAAATTAGAAATGTGTGCAATAAAGGAACAGCAGTTATAATGGGTGACTTCAATCTACATGTAGATTGGGTGAACCAAATTCGTAAAGGTGCTGAGGAAGAGGATTTCTTGGAATGTATGCGGGATGGTTTTTTGAACCAACATGTCGAGGAACCGACTAGAGAGCAGGCTATTCTGGACTGGGTTTTGAGCAATGAGGAAAGGTTAATTAGCAATCTTGTCGTGAGAGGCCCCTTGGGTAAGAGTGACCATAATATGGTGGAATTCTTCATTAAGATGGAGAGTGACATAGTTAATTCAGAAACAAAGGTTCTGAACTTAAAGAGGGGTAACTTTGAAGGTATGAGACGTGAATTAGCTAAGATAGACTGGCAAATGACACTTAAAGGATTGACGGTGGATATGCAATGGCAAGCATTTAAAGGTTGCATGGATGAACTGCAACAAATGTTCATCCCAGTTTGGCAAAAGAATAAATCAAGGAAGGTAGTGCACCCGTGGCTGACAAGAGAAATTAGGGATAGTATCAATTCCAAAGAAGCAGCATACAAATTAGCCAGAGAAAGTGGCTCACCTGAGGACTGGGAGAAATTCAGAGTTCAGCAGAGGAGGACAAAGGGCTTAATTAGGAAGGGGAAAAAAGATTATGAGAGAAAACTGGCAGGCAACATAAAAATGGACTGTAAAAGCCTTTATAGATATGTAAAAAGGAAAAGACTGGAAAAGACAAATGTAGGTCCCCTGCAGGCAGAAACAGGTGAATTGATTATGGGGAGCAAGGACATGGCAGACCAATTGAATAATTACTTTGGTTCTGTCTTCACTAAGGAGGACATAAATAATCTTCCAGAAATAGTAGGGGACAGAGGGTCCAGTGAGATGGAGGAACTGAGCGAAATACATGTTAGTAGGGAAGTGGTGTTAGGTAAATTGAAGGGATTGAAGGCAGATAAATCCCCAGGGCCAGATGGTCTGCATCCCAGGGTGCTTAAGGAAGTAGCCCAAGAAATAGTGGATGCATTAGTGATAATTTTTCAAAACTCGTTAGATTCTGGACTAGTTCCTGAGGATTGGAGGGTGGCTAATGTAACTCCACTTTTTAAAAAAGGAGGGAGAGAGAAACCGGGGAATTATAGACTGGTTAGCCTAACGTCGGTGGTGGGGAAACTGCTGGAGTCAGTTATCAAGGATGTGATAACAGCACATTTGGAAAGTGGTGAAATGATCGGACAAAGTCAGCATGGATTTGTGAAAGGAAAATCATGTCTGACGAATCTCATAGAATTTTTTGAGGATGTAACTAGTAGAGTGGATAGGGGAGAACCAGTGGATGTGGTATATTTGGATTTTCAGAAGGCTTTTGACAAGGTCCCACACAGGAGATTAGTGTGCAAACTTAAAGCACACGGTATTGGGGGTAAGGTATTGGTGTGGGTGGAGAGTTGGTTAGCAGACAGGAAGCAAAGAGTGGGAATAAACGGGACCTTTTCAGAATGGCAGGCGGTGACTAGTGGGGTACCGCAAGGCTCAGTGCTGGGACCCCAGTTGTTTACAATATATATTAATGACTTGGATGAGGGAATTAAATGCAGCATCTCCAAGTTTGCAGATGACACGAAGCTGGGTGGCAGTGTTAGCTGTGAGGAGGATGCTAAGAGGATGCAGGGTGACTTGGATAGGTTGGGTGAGTGGGCAAATTCATGGCAGATGCAATTTAATGTGGATAAATGTGAAGTTATCCACTTTGGTGGCAAAAATAGGAAAACAGATTATTATCTGAATGGTGGCCGATTAGGAAAAGGGGAGGTGCAACGTGACCTGGGTGTCATTATACACCAGTCATTGAAAGTGGGCATGCAGGTACAACAGGCGGTGAAAAAGGCGAATGGTATGCTGGCATTTATAGCGAGAGGATTTGAGTACAGGAGCAGGGAGGTACTACTGCAGTTGTACAAGGCCTTGGTGAGACCGCACCTGGAGTATTGTGTGCAGTTTTGGTCCCCTAATCTGAGAAAAGACATCCTTGCCATAGAGGGAGTACAGAGAAGGTTCACCAGATTGATTCCTGGGATGGCAGGACTTTCATATGAAGAAAGAATGGATGAACTGGGCTTGTACTCGTTGGAATTTAGAAGATTGAGGGGGGATCTGATTGAAACGTATAAGATCCTTAAGGGATTGGACAGGCTAGATGTAGGAAGATTGTTCCCGATGTTGGGGAAGTCCAGAACGAGGGGTCACAGTTTGAGGATAGAGGGGAAGCCTTTTAGGACCGAGATTAGGAAAAACTTCTTCACACAGAGAGTGGTGAATCTGTGGAATTCTCTGCCACAGGAAACAGTTGAGGCCAGTTCATTGGCTATATTTAAGAGGGAGTTAGATATGGCCCTTGTGGCTACGGGGGTCAGGGGGTATGGAGGAAAGGCTGGGGCGGTGTTCTGAGTTGGATGATCAGCCATGATCATAATAAATGGCGGTGCAGGCTCGAAGGGCCGAATGGCCTACTCCTGCACCTATTTTCTATGTTTCTATGTTTCTATGTTTACCCCACTATTAAAGACTACTGAGTGGTCCTCTAGTACAATAAGATGGACACTTGACATCACAATCTACCTTGTTACGATCTTGCACCTTACTGTCTACCTGCACTGCACTTTATCTGCAGCTGTGTCTCTTAATTCTGCATTTTTATTGTTTTACCTCAGTGCACTGTGTATAGGAACAGTACCGAAGTTAAGTTTTTCAACTCTACCTTGGCAATGTGTCAATAATAAACTAGTTTGAATTCCCTTTCCAGGTTGACATAATTTCATTTGCTAACTCTTTTTTTTCTCAAGAACTAGGTGAGAAGGGATACCAAGCTGCCCCAGCCGTAATCATCAGTATTAGTTTTTAATATTGCAGATAACATAAATGTCACATGACCCCATTATTTTATAAATAAACAAACTGCAGATGCTGGAAGTCTAAAATAACCACTGGGAATGCTGAAAACATTCAGCAGTTTAGGCAGCATCTGACTAGAGAAAGAAAATGTAACTTTTCAGACTGAACCATAGACTTGAATAATGCAGTTCTGAGGAAGAGAACTAGGCCTGAAACATTAACTGTTTCTCTTTCCATTGATATTCTCTTGACCATGAACTGTTTTCAGCATTTTTGTGGTTTCAGTATCTAATTTTGCATTCAATTTCCCTTAGTAATAAATGACAGTATTCTAGAGTTAGCTTTCCCGCTTACTCATTGAACTCGCCTTATTAGTCTTTTGTCAGTCGCATACAGATCCCCGAAGCTTACATACACCTGACTTACGTACTAGTATTGGCAGATGGGCCAGGTGGAATTTCCGATTCTTATGCTGCAGACACCTCCTGCCACATGAGAACCAGGCCTGCAGTCAGTCACATTTCTGACTTTTGAACTGCTCTGGTTACGAACAAGTCACAGGAACAGAACCCTGCCGTAACATGAGGACAACCTGTACGAAGAAAGCCAGATCCCTTTGCCTCTCAGGACTCTACCATGTCTCACCATTTAACAACTATGTTTCTTTTTTATATTTCCTTTCAAAATGGACAATTCCAAATTTTCCTACATTTGATTTCAGATGCGAGAAGTAAGAGAAGGCAGAAAGGTTAATGGTGGAATATAGTTATTGATCTTTCCGTTGAAGGTGTCAGAACTGCGCAGCAGCCTCCTTACTGAGTTAGGCACCATTAAAAATTGAATATTTTTTAAGGCAGAGGTAGATAGAAATGCAGGCTACTGTGAAAGGTTACTGGAGGATGTCGAAATCTGAAGTACAGATTATATCAGAACAGCTCTGGTCTTACAAAATAAGGGAGCAGGATTAAGAGACTGGATGGCCCATTCTTTCTTATTCACATTTGTATATTTTCACTACGTTGCCACATGACACTTCAAAACCAATTTAATCATCAAAAAGGATGTAGAGATACAAGTCTTTCCTCATTCACAAATATGCAGGTTTTATTCATATGGCTATCTAGGCAACTGACTCTACACCTCCACTGACTAATGTTTCCTCATTGTTTCCTGCATTACTGAGGATTCTATTCTGGACTAAACTTCAATTGTACAGCACATTCTATAAATAAACATTATTAAGACAAAATCTTGCTGCACCACTTACACCCTACAAAAACTTCTGAGATGTCTAAAATAGCAGAAAAGTGCCAAAATCATAGCTAGATACTTTTTCAGCCAGATGCACTGGGGACAATATTCAGGGATTCATCTTCAAGTCAGAATGAATATGCCACAGGTGTCACTGACTTCATCACGACCCGCGTGGATGAATGTATGCCTTTGAGAACATACTGGACATTCCCCCCCCCCCAAAAAAAAGCCTTGAATGAACCAAGTGATTCATTATTTGCTTAGAGCTAGATCTGTGACATGCAAGACTGTTGATGCAGAACTATAAAAGACGTCCAGGTATGACCCTAGGAGAAAAACCAACTCTGATTGAAGTTAGAGACAGAATAGGATGCACGTCAGGGTTTCCAGGTCATTACTTCCTACAAAGCGAAACCTAACATCACGAATGGCTATGATGCTTCACTCCCAGATGACCTCAACGCATTTTAAACACACTTTAAAAGGAAGAATAGAAGTACACCTCTGCGAATTCCTGCAGCATCCGGTGACCCTGTGATCTCTCTCTCAGAGGCCAACGTCAGAATATCTTTCAAGAGGATGAACACTTGCAAGACATCAAGCCCTGAAAGTGTACCTGTGGGATTCTGAAATCCTGTGGCAAGAGTGCTCAAAGACATATCCAACCTCACTGCTACAATCAGAGTTTCCCGCCTGCTTCAAAAAGGCAACAATCATACCAGTGTCCAAGAAGAGCAGTGTGAGCAAAGAATATTTCATTGGGGCAGCTCATCCAATAGCACTTATATCGACTGAGATGAAGTGCCTTGAGAAGTTGGTCATAGCTAGAATTAACTACTGCTTAGGCAAGGACCTGGACCCGCTGCAAACTGCCAATTGCCACAATAGGTCTGTAGCACATGCAATCTCGCGAGCTCTTCACTCAACCTGGACAATAGCAATACCCATGTCAGGCTGCTCTTTATTGACTACAGCTCAGCGTCCAACACAATGATACCCTCAGTTCTAATCAACAGGCTCCAAACCTGGGCCTCTGTACCTCCCTCTGCAAATGGATCCTTGACTTCCTCATTGGGAGACAACAGTTGTTACATTTTGTAACTCCAGAAACTAATTGAACAAAAAACACAAGAGCCAGGAATAATGTGTATATGCCATTTTACTTTAGTGAGGTGCTCAAATATGTCATGGTGGCATAATGACGTATACCATTCACAAATTTTTACATATAACCTGTAATGAATTATGAAAAACATGAAATGCTTAATCGACAATGTATTTACAATATTATTCCAATATTTCTGAAGTATTCAATACACAACAATCCTTCCTGCTTAGCTATAAACTGCAACTCAATCTGCATCTTCTTGCTAGGAGGGAGGAGAAGATGGCGGCGCGACACAGCGCGCACAGTCGTTCCAAATGATATCGATATGTGTAACTAGGGGTGCGGTGCACAATCCGGATTTGATGGAGACAGTTGTGAGAAGCACAGAGGAACATCTGGAGTAACTTCTGAATTGCCTGCTTCGCTGCAGTTGCTACTGTGCGATCGAGAATCTCCGGAGACGAAGGCCCCAAACTCTCGGTTTTGTCTATTGCCGGGGCCGGGGTCAAAGCGTTCGGCAGAGATGGTGCTTGGTGCTCGGTGTTGGGAGGTGGTCGGAGATTCAGAGTTTTTCGGATGGACTAGGAGTTGGACTGTGGTCAGATGCTCCCAGGATGCTGCACCGGCAAGTTGGCAGTGCTGGAGTCTTACCGTCTTCCTGAGATGATGGGACTTTCGAGAGACTTTGAGACTTTTACTGGGCCATGGTCTGTTCTTATCAAATTATGGTATTGCTTTGCACTGTTGTAACTTTATGCTATAATTTTGTGGTTTTTGTTAGTTTCTAAGTTGGTTTGTCATGTGTTTTCGTGATATCATTCTGGAAAAACATTTTATCATTTCTTAATGCATGCATTACTAGATGACAATAAAAGGGGACTGTGTGTCCTCATAATCATAATCATAATCTCAACTTGAAAATGTAACATATTGCCCTCTAGTCATCATATACATCAAAAACATCTTTCCTGACGGGGCGCGGGGGAGGGGGGTCACTCTGCTTGGCAGGTGAGACTTGTGGCTGTGAAACAATCTCAGATTCTGGGGCCTCCTCTGCAGTGGTTGTAGGAGTTGACTCTGGGACTGCAGGAAGTGGTTCTGGCAGCACTGGCCACCTTTCTTCCGGCTCTGCTCTCCTCAACTGATCGATGTCACATCTCCAGATGATATTAGACACCATCTTCCACTATGTAGGAAAGTGATCCAGTCTAGTCCTTAATCTTATCAAGTGCCCACATTTAATCACCTCGTTAGTCCCTTGCCAGGACATCTTGTCCAGAAGTGAAACATCAAACCTCCTTGTTTGAGGAGACCTCAATTTGTCTCAGCTTTCTGTCCTGCATACTCCTTCTGAGACTTGTTTTGTGGATATCCAAAGGTGAATGCAAGGGACGACCCAGGAAAACAGAGTTGGTGAATTGTTGGTTGTAGGGTGTGCTGCATTACGATATACAAGGAGGAAATTGACGAGCTTCTGATTCAGTGTTAGTGTAGGGTGCTCTGCTGACATTGCTCAAAGTACATTATCTGGACTCTGAACAAACCTTTCCACCAAGCCATTTGTAGCTTGGTGGTACACTATGTCTTATTCCATTCATTTTCAGGAATGACTGAAAATGTTTCGCAACAAACTGTGTTGCAAAAAATGTTTCTGAAACGCCTGTCCGTGAGAGGAGGTTTCTCAACACATTAACAATGTGTGAAGCTGTAGTGAAGGCTATTGGGAACACTCCTGGCCGCTTTGTAGCTGCATTCATTACTACCAAAAAATTTCTGCCCATGAATGATCCAGTAAAATCCACATGAATCCTCTGCCATGGTAATGTAGACCATTCCCAGTGATGGAGAGGCACTGCTCTTGGCATCTTCTGGACATGCTGGCATCCAGAACACTGCATGGCAGGTTGCTAGATCTGCTGATCCATCCCAGGCCACCAGACAAAGCTTTGAGCAATCAGTTTCATTTTGCCCGTGCCTAGATGACCATCATGTAGCTCCTCCAACACTTTAGCTCTCAGCTTGGATCGTACAACTCTCAATCCCCACATAAGGCAACACCTTTCAAGGGCAAGTTCATCTCAGTATTGGTAAAAATGAGGGAACTGGAACTTCTGCTGCACATTCCAGTCATTTTGGGTGGCCATGTAGGCTGAGACAGTGTGAGGTCATTTCTAGTTTCCCTTTGGATCATCTCTGCCCTAACAGGGAGACTTTCAATTTGCATTAGGGAGAATATATCAAGAGGAGTGTCCTCTTATGTGATTTTTCAGTTATTTCCTTTTCCGAGGGTAAACAGGACAATCCATCTGCCTTTCCATGATTAGCCATCCTCTTGGATTCAACCTTGTAAATGTGTCCTCCAAGAAACAGAGCCCATCTCTGCCTTTGTGCTGCTGCTGTTAGTGGAGCACCCTTCCGTGGACTGAAAATGGACACCAGCGACTGACGATCAGCAATGAGGGTAAACACTCTCCCATACATTTTATACCCCAAACCAGACTCAAGGCTTCTCCACCTATCTGTGCATAATTTTCTTTGCAGCACTAAGAGAATCTGATGCAAAGGCTGTGGAGTGTTCACTTCCAACACTCATAACATGTGACATGGCTGCACCTACACCATAAGGCAAGGCATCACAGGCAACCTTCACTAGGCAATGTGGATCAAAATGTGTGAGTACATTACCACTTCCTATACTTTTTTGAAAGCCACCTCACACTGTTTTGTCCATAGCCATGTCTTCCCGATCTGTAGCAATGAGTTCAAAGGATGAAGTACAGTAGCCTGTCTAGCCAGTAACCTGTTCTGGTAATTGACAAATTCTAAAATGGACCACAACTATGACACATCCTTTGGCAAATGAGAATCCATCAGTGCTTGAATGTTCTCAGCACACTTGTGTAATTTTTGTGTGTCAGTGGTGTGACCACCGTAAGTGATGCTTGGTTTAAAGAATTCACACTTATGGCATCATGCTCTGAGCCCATAATCTCGTAGTATTTTTAACACTACCTTGAGATTTTGGAGATGTACCTTATCATCCTCACTGGCAACAATGATGTCATCCAGGTAACACTGAGTGCCTGGACAAACTTACAGTACCTGATCCATAGTTTTCTGCCAGAGCAGATGCAGATGCTACTCCAAAAATAAGCCTATTATAGTGGTAAAGCCCTTTGTGAGTGTTTATGGTGAGAAACAGCTTAGACTCTTCTTCCACCTCCATTTCTAAGTAAGCCTCTGTTAAGTCCACTTAGCTGAAATGTTATCCTCCAGAAAGGTTTGCAAGAAAGACATCTTCCAACCTGGGCAGAGGCATTCATCAACTTTCAGCACCGGGTTGATAGTGACCTTAAAATCACCACAGATCCTGGCACATTCTTCATGGCTACTGGGAACACTGGTGCTGCCCATGGGCTCCACTCAACCTGGGAAAGAATTCCTTCAGCTTCCATGCAATTTAACTCACTGGCTACTTTATCACAGATCTGTAAGGAACCAGGTGGGCTTTTTTAAACCTGGGTGTTGCATTATCATTTAACGCTGTTTCACCCTTGACAGGTTTGCATTTTCTAATGCCCTTGATGAACACTGCTGTGGTGTCATCTCCTACCTTCGTCAATTCACTTTCAGTTGGCTCAGTCTCAACTCTTAGTTGGATATCTGCAGGCTTCAGTTCAGTATCTTTGAAGTGCCATTCAACTCATTTTTTGGAAAGACTGAACCAGCTGAGACAGTGTCCAATTCCATTTAATTAGCTGATCACTTCTGGTGTAAGCCATACTTGTTGTCTATTGTTAGTTTTCACATTGTAAATCTCAAGGTGACTCAGTCCGCTGCCACTCTCATCATTCAGATCTTTCATCAACAGCATGCAGATTAATGCTCTTTTTGAAACTGCCATTTGACTTTTCATCTTTTTCTCTACCCTCTGCAGTCCATTTATTTTTGTCTGCCTAACATGTCCTTTGTATGTGTCCTACTTGTTGCATTTTCTGCAAGATCTGACTTTAAATCTGCATTAGTCTTGTCTACATGCGTCCCTGCCACAATGGTAAAACCATTTGTCAGGCCAGGCAGTTTCTGTTTAGACAATGCAATTTTGTTCATGCTCACCTTCATTCCTGATTGAAACTCAACTGTGACTCTGGCTGCTGTTTCCATTGATACTGTGATTTCTACAGCTCTTTTAAATGTGAGTTGTGCTTCAGTTAGGAGCCATTTATGAATACACTCCAGTAAGATTCCACAAACTAACCAATCTCTCAGCATCATTAAGTCTATCACTAAACTAACAATGCTTGGACAACTTCCTCAGTCAGCCGTGTAAGCGGAAATGGATTCGCCTTCCTTCTGATTCCACTTATGAAACCTAAGTGTTCAGCAATCAACAATGGTTTCAGTTCCAAATGCTCCTGCATTATTTTCATAATATTACAAAGCTTGTTTTGGCTTGTTTGGTTGGAGTAGATAAACTTCTCAGAAAACCTAATGCACTCAGCAAAATTAGCACACATTCTACACTGGCTACTTCATTTGCTTCAAAATTATGCTCAGTTTGTTCGGTATATATTATCCAGTTAGCTGTTGTGCAATCAAGTGTGTCTATCTTTCCAATGTAGCCAGCCATTTCTGTTTTTTATTATTTATTATTATCACCTAGTACTCATTGTTTATGAACCGATAGATTTTGTCCGTTTTCTGCCTTTTTTAAAAAACTCAACCATCTCTTTCTCTTTGCAAAGAAGAAAATATGCTGCACTTCAACAGATAAGTAATCATCTCAGGCTTGTTATAAAACTTACTACCAAGGATATGAGTCTACTTCACTTTACTTCAGTGAGGCTAGGCACAGCTCAAACACCATTTTAAATTTGCTAATGACACAATTATTGTCGGCAGAATTTCAGATGGTGATGAGGAGTCACACAGGAACAAAATAGATCCACTGGTTGAGTTGTGTCACAGCAACAATCTCGGACTCAACTGCAGTAAGACCATGGAAGTGATTGTGGACCTCAGGAAGGGAAACTCAAGGGAACACACACCAGTCATCATCAAGGGGTCAGAAGTGGAAAGAGTGAGCAGTTTCAAGTTCCTGAGTGTCAACATCTTTAAAGATCTAGCCTGGGCCCAATATATTGAAGAAGTTACAAAGAAGGCACCACAGTAGCTATATTCCATTAGGAGTTTGAAGAGACTTGGTATATCACCAAAGACTCTAGCAAATTTCTAAAGACGTACCATGGAGAGCATTGTAATTGGTTGCATCACCACCTAGTATGGAGGGGCCACTGCACAGAATCAGAAAAGGCTGCAGAAAGTCATAAACTCGGCCAGCTCCATCAAGAGCACTAGCCTCACCAGTATCCAGGACACCTTCAAAAGGTAATGCCTCTAGAATTGCCATCCATCATTAAGGATCTCCGTCATGTAGAACATGCAATCCTCTCATTACTGCCGGCAAGGAGCAGGTACATGATCCTGAAAACACACTCAGTGTTTGCAGATCAGCCTCGTCCCCACCACCATCAGATTCCTCAATGGTCAATGAACCACGAACACAACTTCAGCATGCTTTTTCCTCTCTTTTTGCACTACTTAATTAATTTTTTATATATACTTCTTATTGTAATTTATAGCTAGTATTATGTATGCAGTGTACTGCTGCCACAAAACAACAAATTTCACAGCATCTGCCAGTGATATTAAAACTGATTCTGGATTTACTGCACAAGACCCTTTACTAAGCACCCAGATGATTGTTCCCTCAAGATGTACCCACTGGACTAAATTTGTCTTGCTTCTTGCGACACCACAGGTTGAGGTGAAGGTCTCTTTTTAGGAAAACAAATAGAGGTTGCATATGCAAGAGCTGGGAGCACCAACAAACTGCTGGACAATCTCAAGGGGTAATGCAGCATTTGTGGGGCTTAGAGGAATCGTTGATCAGATCAACAATCCATCCCTCCATTAAAAGGCTCTTGACTCCCCTGAATTCCTCCAGCAGTTTTACTTACAAGATCACCATAGGAGCAGATTAGGCCATTTGGCCCATCAAGCATGCTCTGTCATTACATCATGGCTGATTTATTCTCCCACTCAACCCCACTCCTTCACAGTTGAGTGGTTTATGTTTGCAAACAGTTTTCTTCAGTTCCATAAGAAATTAGTTCAATACAGACATTTCTGCATTTTTGAAGATTATATTTTCAATAATATACCTATAGATACATTTCCATTTAGACAATTTAATCATATAATTACAGTAAAAACAAAAGGAGAGGGCATACAATTAGCGAAAAAATAGTGGGAAGCTAAAGGATTGGGAAGTTTTAAAAAAACCAACAGAAGGCAATAAATAAAGAAAGAAAGATGAAATATGAAGATAAGCTAGCCAATAACATACAAGAGGATATCAAAAGTTTTATCAAATAAAAAAAAGAGTAAAATAAAGCCAAGTGGAAATTGGGTGTTGGGAAATGATGCTGGAGAGGTAGCAATGGGAGACAAAGAAATGACAAGCGACTGAGTAAGTATTTTGCATCGGCCTTCACTGTGGAAGACACCAGCATTATGCCAGAAGTTCAAGAGATTCAGAGAACAGAAGTGAGTATAGTCACTATTACTAAAGAGGTGGTGTTTGGGAAGCTGAAAGGTCTGAAGTTGGATAAGTCACTGGGACCAGATGGATTATGAAAGAGGTAGCTGAAGAGATTGTGATATTAGTAGTGGCCTTTCAAGCATCATTAGGTTTTGGAATGGTTCCAGAGGATTGGGAAATTGCAAATCCCTTCTCAACTCTTTAAGAAGGGAGGGAGGCAAAAGACAGAAAATTATAGGCCAGTTAGCCTGACTTCAGTGGTTGGGAAGATGTCGGAGTCCATTATTAAGGATGAGGTTTCGACTAACTTGGAGGCACATGATAAAATAGGCTGAAGTCACCACGAATTCCTTCAGGAGAAACTTACCTGACAAGTCTGTTGGAATTCTTTGAGGAAATAACAGGCAGACTGGACAAAGGAGAGTCAATGGATGTTGTTTACTTGGATTTTCAGAAGGCCTGTAACAAGATGACGCACATGAGGCTGCTAAACAGGAAAGGAGCCCATGGTTTTACAGGAAAGGTATTAGCATGGATTTAAGGTTGGCAGATCCTTAAATCATTAGGAGGCAAAGAGTAGTCTTTTCTGGTTGGCTGCCAGTGGATAGTGGTGTTCTGCAGGGTCAGTATTGGGACCACTTCTTTCACACTGTATGCCAATGATTTGGATTATTGAATTGATGGCATTGTGCCCATGTTTGCAGATGATACGAAGTGGAAGGGCAGGTAATGTTGAGAAAGCAGGGAGTCTGCAGAAGGACTTAAGCTAGATTAGGAGAATGGGCAAAAAAGTAGAAGATGGAATATAGTATGGGAAGTATCTGTTCATGCACTTAGGTCGAAGGAATAAAGGTGTAGACCGGGGTAGATGCATGGAATGTAAAAGGTTGGCCATCTCTGGTGTAGACTATCTTCCAAATGCGGAGACATTTCAAAAATCAGAGGTGCAAGGGGACTTGGGAGTCCAGGTTGAATCTGAGGTCAGCAAGGCAAATGGAATGTTAGCGTTCATTTGAAGAGGACTAAATATAAAAGCAAGGATGTAATGGTGAGGCTGTATTGGTCAGATCGCACTTGGAGTATTATGATAGTCTGGGCCTGTACTCACTGGCACTTCGAAGAATGTGGGGAAATTTCATTGAAACCATTAACTATTGAAAGGCCTATCTTGAGTGGACATGGAGAGGATGTTTCCTATGGTGCGGTGGGGGGGGTTGTCTAGGACTAAAGGGCACTGCATCAGAATAAAGATGAGAAGAATTTCTTTAGTTAGATGGTCATGAATCTGTGGAATTCATTGCCACAAATGGCTGTGGAAGCTAAGTGATTGGGTATATTTAAAGCAGAGGTTGATTACTAAGGGTGTCAAGGGTTACAGGGAGAAGGCAAGAAAATGGGGTTCAAAGGGATAATAAATCAGCCATGAGGAATTACAGAGCATATTCGATGGGCCGAATGGTCTAATTTTGCTCCTATGTCTATGGTCTTATGGTATATCACAATGTTCAGAATTTAAAATGTTCTATTCCTCCATGCAAAACAATATAAAGCTCAGAAGGATGCATTATTTTGAACATTCTGCAAGATTTCAGTATAAAAAGATTAAATACATTATGATCACAACCTTACCATTTAATATAGAAAAATATGTAATCCCTTTCCTTCATCATACAGTCATATATCCTGGCATACGATCTGCTTAGCAAATTTTTCCATATCACTGGAAATGTACAAATTTAATAACAGATATGGAAACAAAGGAATTACAAACAGCTGCAGCTGTGCTTAAAATGTTTGTCCCTCTGCCTAATGGGTACTATAACAATTATATAGGAGTAAGAATTTTACTAATTCCTAAATTGGGGTACACTGGGAATGTGGGTGAATGTTTTACTGTGCACAATGACATCCGCCTCGTGCATTAATCTCTGAGCATGTGTTTGTATCCAGCCCATAGCATTGTGTTATAATCATCAGTCATTGCTACAGGATGATATATAGTTTGGATGAATTGGCAAATATCTGGCCAATAGAGTATAATATGGGAAATGTAAATTTGTCCATTATGTTGGAAAAATCTAAAAGGAGCATTTCAAAATGATGAATGTTTGCAGTGTGCTGAGATGCAGAAAGGTCTGTGTGTTCTGACAGTAAGATTCTCAATAGACAGGCGCAGGTTCAGCAAATAATTAGGAAAGCTAACAGAATGCTATCACCTATTGCTTAGGGAATTGAATACAAGAGTAGGGTGACTGAGCTTCAATTACACGGGGCAATGGCTTGACCACATCTGGAGTGATGTGTGCATTTTTAGTCACTTATTTAAGGAAGTTTGTTAATATGCTGGAAGCATTTTACAGAAGGCTTACTAGACTAATAACTACAATGTGTGGATGGTCTTATGATGAGAGGTTAGACAGGCTCGTTTATAAATACTGGATTTAAAAGAATGAGAAGGAATGACAGAAACATGTAGGATCCTGAGGAAGCTTTTCAGGGTGAATATGGGGAGAATGTGGGAGAATACAGACCTCGGGCTTGCTGTTTTAAACATAAGCGGCCACCATTTAAAACAGGGATGGGACAAAAAGAAAACATTTCTCGAAAGTGTCATGAGACTTTGAAGTATTCTACATCCATGGGAAATTGAAGCATTGTTTTTGAATATTTTGAAGTCAAAGGCAGATGGATGGTTAAAAAGCAAGTGGATAACAGTTATCCATGGGTGGACGGGAACATAGAACAGCTGTGAAATTATTAATTGACAGAGCAGGTTTGAGGAGATGAGTGCTTCTTTTGCTTCTAATTGTATATTCAAATGATCTCCATCACTTTTCTTTACAGACTAAATCTTGTATTTGAATAAATAATACTGTTAAAAACACAGGCAGGAATTAATGTCAAATTATTAACCAATATTTTAAAACTTGAACATAGTTAAATTTCAAGAAATTGATTTGCTTTATGGCTTTTGTGTAATAAGTTTGTGGTTATTTTTTCATCTATCTAAATCACAGGATGTCCATAATGTATCACAATGTTTGTTCATTCAAAATAGCCACAAGAGTGGTGTGAAAGGGAAATATGCTGGTACAGAACAGACTGGTACAGTATTCTGAAGTAAGGGTTGAAGTACTGCGGATATTAAAATCCACAGGCACATGCACACATGTCCCTACAATTCCCTAATCTGCTTAAAGAGTTTCCTTGATTTGCTGCATCAAATTGGTACTCATGCCATCAAAGCCTCAATTCAGGCAGCTAGTGATTCAAAGAGCATACAAATTTCAGTAGAAGTCTGCCAATTGTGCTGTCAGTTGCATGTTTTCTGAAAAGTAGTTGTCCCCCATCAAAACATCTTCAAAGATTTTTTAAAAACTCTTATTTCTTTATTTTCAGAAAATTGACTATGACCCAAATCCTGAAATCCACTGCAGCCTCTTGATGAGATTTTGTGTGTTCTATCTTTAAGACAGCGATAGACATTTTTTGACTACGAGGGATGCAGGTGATAGACAGGGCAGGAACATGTGGTGGCCAAAGTTCAGTTTAGTCATGCTCTTGGTGAATGGCAAAACAGGCTTGAGGGTAGTATGTCCACTCCTAATTTGGCATTATCTTTAGAGTCAGTATATTTGGCCTCAACTGACAAACCACATGTCCATGTACCAGGTACATGGGAATTTCTAACTTCAGGAAACTCCAATCCAATAAACCCACGTGAACTTCAAAGCTTACGCCAGGGCCAGGTATTCTCATGGTCATGCCTTTTTTCTACCTCAATGAATGAGTGGAGAGCAGTTTTCAAATTCCCATCTTAAGATAAAGTTGATTGAGATATCAGCAACAACTCATCTATAAACAAAAGGTATGTGGTTTGAGACCTGCTGCAGGGAACTGAACACAGGGCCTAAGATAACCATAAGCCATAGACCATAAACCATAAAATATAGTTCAAAGTTCACAGTTCAAAGTAAATTTATTATCAAAGTACATATATGTTACCATATACAACCCAGTGATTCATTTTTTTGCAAGGATGCACAGTAAATTAAAGAAACATAATAGAGCCCATGAAAGACTGCACCCAACAGGACGGACAAAGAACTAACATACAAAAGCAAACTGTGCAAACACAAAGAAGAAAAAAATAATAATAGTAAATAAATAAGCAATAAACATCGAGAAATATGAGATGGGGAGTCCATAGGTTCAACGATGGGGCAAGTGAAGATGACTGAAGTTATCCCCACTGGGTCCGTGGGAATATAGGAGCAGAATTTTAAAAATTCAGCCCATTGAGTCTTCTCCACCATTCAATCGTAGCTGATTTTTTTTGTCTCAATCTTCAGTGTGAAGTAAAACTAACACTAACCACTAATACTTCAGTGCAACTCTAAGAACAACTTACATCATTAAGACGCCATCCTCTGCCAGTTCCAATGAGTATCAAATATTCCAGAGCACTATTCACTGACCAGAAAATAAACATTTGTCACCACTCAAAGTTCAGTCACAAGACACAAAGTAATTGTGCACGCTGAGAAGGAAAGTAGTCAAAAAGATAATCAAGCACGGGCAGCACAAGTTACTGAGGACTACACTTGTTCTATGTCCTCCTTGGTAACGAAGTACTTATACACAGAGGCATCTAAAACTTCACATTGACTATACTGGCACAAATTATCCATAATTTGCAAGTCCATTCAATTTCACAAAGGGTGAGGTCTATTTCTGATCTATCTAATGTTCAGACTTCATGGTCTCAGATCTACCCTGGCTGCTTCTCTTATTTTCATTGAAGCAGTTTTCATATTTACTGTTCTGCATGAGTGGCCAAGCTTGCCACAAACCACATGTATTGTGTCTGGATTTAGCTGTTGAAACACACAAATGTGCATATTTGGGGAACTGTGCCATGAGTGGGGAAAGCACATTTAAGTTCCGGCTGTTTTCAGTAGTTTGCTTTAGAATTAAAATCTTGGTGTATGTAAACATTCCAGCAGTCCAATCAGTGCAGGAGCAGGCCACAGCGACGTGGTTTCTTGCAGGTTGGCCACGCTTGTTTAAAAGGAGACTTTCGTGGGTTTCAGGCTCTTTCCGGTGGCCCAATCAGTGGCAGGAGCAAGCCATAGCGGTGAGGTCTCTCGCAGATCGGTGATGCTTCTTTAAGAACAGAGAGGGAACTAGCAGTGGGCAGCCATTGTTGGCAGTAGGGCAGTCGGGGAGAGGAGTGTCAGACCTTGGTTCAAAGAAGGCTTCAGCTCGGAAGAGCACACAATGCTCTGGTTAAGTTTCTGTTGAGGTTCCTTTTTCCCCCTCTGACTGTACCTAGTACAGTAATGGCCATTGTGTGTTCTTCATGTCGGATGTTGGAATCCTGGGAGACCCAGAGTCTCCCAGGGAACTAGATCTGCATGAATGCATCCGACTTCAGCTCCTGGAAGACTATGTTAGGGATCTGGAGAAGCAACTGGATGACTTTCAGCTTGTACGGGAAAATGTGGAGATAATCGATCAGAGTTATAGGGAAGCAGTCACCCCTAAGTTGCAGGAGGCAAGTAGCTGGGTGACTGTCAGGAGAAATGGAAATGTGAATAGGCAGTTAGCACAAACCATCCCTGTGGCCATTCCCCTCAATAATAAGTATGCTGTTTTGGATACTGTGGTGGAAGATGGCCTCCCAGGGGAATGCCATGGAGACCGGGTTACTGACACTGGGCATCAGTCCGTGGTGCAGAAGGGAAACGGGGAAGAGGGGAGCGGTAGTAATAGGGATCTCAACAGACAGGAGATTCTGTGGACATGAACAGGACACCCGAATAGTACTTTGCCTCCCAGGTGCCAGGGTCAGGGACATCTCAGATCATGTCCATAGCATTTTAGAGGGGGAGGGAGAGCAGCCAGATGTCTTGATACATATTGGTACTGACGACATAGGAAGGAAAAGCAACAATGTCCTGGAAAGAGAATATAGAGGGCTAGGCAGAAAGCTGAGAAGCAGGACCTCCAGGGTAGTAATTTCTGGATTACTGCCTGTGCCATGTGCCAGTGAGGGTAGAAACAGGATGATTTGGCAGATTAATACATGGTTGAGAAGATGCTGAAGGGGACAGGGCTTCAGGCTTTTAGATCATTGGGATCCCTTCTGGGAGAGGTATGACCTATTCAAAAGTGACGGGTTCACCTGAACCCAAGGGGACCAACATCCTCACGGGCAGGTTTGTTAGAGCCATTGGGGAGGGTTTAAAGTAATTTGGCAAGGTGGTGGGAAACGGAGTGAAGGGACTCAGGATAGGACTGATAGTGAAAAAGCAAAGATAGCGTGCAGTCAGGCTGTCAGGAAGGGCAGGTAGATGACAGGACAGAATTGCAGCTAGCAGGATTAGTATCGGTGCATTAGGGATGCAGAATCAAAGAGAGTAGCAAATACAGTATTCAAAGAGTTATATCTCAATGCACAGCGTATAAGAAATAAAGTGGGTGATCTTGTTACACTATTACAGATTGTCATGTAAGCTTTTGTAGCCATCATTGAATCATGGCTGAAGGATGGCTGTAGTTGGAGGCTGAATATCCAAGGTTACACTCTGTATCGGAGGGATAGGGAAGTAGGCAGAGGGGTTGGTGTGGCTCTGCTGGTAAAGAATGGCATCAAATCTGTAGAAAGATGTGACATGGGTTTGGAAGATGTTGAAACCTTGTGGGTTAAGTTAAGAAACTGCAAAGGGCAAAAGGACCCTCATGGTAGTTATATACAGGCCTCCCAGCAGTAGCTGGGTTGTGGACCATAGATTACAATGGGAAATAAAAAAGGCATATTAAAAGGGCAGGGAGATTTCAACATACAAGTCAATGGGAAAAATCAGGTTGGTAATGGATCTCAAGAGAGTGAATTTGTTGAATGCCTAGAAGATGACCTTTTAGAGCAGTTTGTCATTGAGTCTACTACGGGATCAGCTATACTGGATGAGGTGTTATGTAATGAACCAGAGGTTATTAAGGAGCTTAAAGTAAAAGAATCCTTAGGAGACAGTGATCACAATATGATTGAGTTCAACTTGAAGTTTGATAGGGAGAAAGTAAAGCCTGACGCAGCAGTATTTCAGTGGAGTAAAGGAAATTATATTTGTATGAGGAAGGAGTTGGCCAAAGTAAACTGGAAGGAGACATTGGCAGGGATGACAGCAGAGCTGCAATGGCGGGAATTTCTGTGAAAAATGAGGAAGGTGCAGGATAGATGTATTCCAAAAACAAAAGAAATACTCAAATGGCAAAATAGTACAACAATGGCTGACAAGGGAAGTCAAAACTAATGTAAAAGCAAAAGAGAGGGTATACAACAAAGCAAAATTACTGGGAAGCTTTTAAAAACCTACAGAAAGCAACTAAAAGAATCATTAGGTAGGAAAGATGAAATATGAAAGCAAGCTAGCAAACAATATCAAAGTGGATGGTGAAAGCGTTTTCAAGTATGTAAAAAATAAAGGAGAGATAAAAGTGGATATAGGACCACTAGAAAATGAGGCTGGAGAAATAATAACAGGGGACAAGGAGATGGCAGATAAACGAAACGAGGCTGGTTAGTTTTGAGTGTTTCCATATTAAAAATTTATTTTCATTAAAAAGAGAATGCTCACAATGTTATGCCTTTTCCACTTTTCAATTGTGCAGACTCCATGTTTGGACGTCGACTTAGGCACCGGGCCAGATTGAAAAGGTCAGAGGCCCAAGGTGGGGGATGGGCCAGTTCAGATTGCTGTTCCATGACTTGGCTCTGTGCTGAACTATACTGAACTATGGGGCTCTTTTTGTGGACTTCAGATCAGAAAGGTGTGTTTTTTTTTTTCTCTGCACATTGCATGTTCGACAATCTTTTTTGTGTGAGTTCTTGTGGGTCTCTTTGTTTCATGGCTGCCTGTTGGGAGACAAATCTCGAGGTTGTATAATATATACATACTTTGACAATAAATGTACTTTGAACTTTGAAATGGTCATCCCTTAAATAACTGGAGGCACAAAACACTACAGATACTGGAATCCGGAGCAACATACAAGATGCTTGAGGAAATCAGTGGGTCAAGCAGCATCTATGGAGGGAAATGGACAACATTTCAGATCAAAACCTTTCATCCAGTCCAGTTGTGGAGTCTTGGCCCAAAAAGTTAACTGTCTTTTTCTCTCCAGAGATGTTGCCTGACACGTTAAGTTCCTCCAGCGTCATCTATGTTTATTCCTAAACACCTTATTTACCATCATCTACTATTGGTACGACCCAGCTGGTGGCGTAGTGGCATCAGTGCCAGACTTCAGGACGAAAGGTCCCAAGTTCAAATCCAGCCGGCTCCCCTGCACGTTTTCCATCCGTGCTGGGTTACGAGCTGGTGATCTGTTTGGAAACTCACCCCGCAGAAGGCAATGGCAAACCACTGCTGTAACTTGCCTCGTACGCAGTTCCCCACTACGTCATAGGGGTGTGGAGGAAAATCGTCTGCTAACCGGAGAAACTCCAGATGTGACTTCCCTTTCCTTTACTATTGGCACTGCTTCTTGATAGGTAGGGTTTAGTTTGCTGCGTAGAAGTTTTCTGCCACGGGAGGCACCTCCTTCAAAAGTTAAGTGTTGATTACAGAAAGTTCCATGTCAGCAGCAATTCAAAAAGCTGACAATTCAAACTTTGGTACAAAAATTATTTTGCATTGTATCTGTTCTTACATAGAAATATAGAAAACCTAGAGCACTATACAGGCCTTTCAGCCCACAATGCTGCGCCAAACATGTACTTTAGAAATTACCTAGGGTTATCCATAGCCCTCTATGATTCTAAGCTCCATGTACCTATCCAGGAGCCTCTTAAAAGACCCTATTGTATCTGCCTCCACCAACATCGCCAGCAGCCCATTCCACGCACTCACTACCCTCTACGTAAAAAAAACTTACTGCTGACATCCCCTCTGTACCTACTTCCAAGCACCTTAAAACTGAGCCCTCTCATGTTAGCCATTTCAGGCCTGTGAAAAAGCCTCTGACTATCCACATGATCAATGCCTCTCATCATCTTATACCACCTCCATCAGGTCACCTCTCATCCTCCGTCATTCCAAGGAGAAAAGGCTAAATTCACTCAACCTATTCTCGGAAGGCATGCTCCCCAATCCAGGTAACACCCTTGTAAATCTTCTCTGGACCTTCTCTATAGTTTCCACATCCTTCCTGTAGTGAGGTGACCTGAACTGAGCACAGTACTCCAAGTGGGGTCGACCAGGGTCCTATATAACTGTAACATTACCTCTCAGCTCTTGAACTCAATCCCACGGTTGATGAAGGCCAATATACCCTGTGCCTTCTGAACCACACAGTCAACCTGAGCAGCAGCTTTGAGTGTCCTATGGACACGGACCCCAAGATCCCTCTGATCCTCCACACTGCCAAGAGTCTTACCATTAATACTATATTCTGCCATCATACTTGACCTACCAAAATGAACCACCTCAGACTTATCTGGGTTGAACGCCATCTGCCACTTCTCAGCCCAGTTTTGCATCCTATCAATGTCCCGCTGTAACCTCTGACAGCCCTCCTCACTATCCACAACAACCCCAACCTTTGTGTTTAGCAAATTTACTAAATCATCCCTCCACTTCCTCATCCAGGTCATTTATAAAAATCTCAAAGAGAAGGGGTCCCAGAACAGATCCCTGAGGCATACCACTGGTCACCAACCTCCATGCAGAGTATGACCCGTCTACAACCACTCTTTGCCTTCTGTGGCAAGCCAGTTCTGGATCCACAAAGCAAGGTCCCATTGGATCCTATGCCTAATTACTTTCTCAATAAGCCTTGCATGGGATACCTTATCAAATGCCTAGCTGAAATCCATAAACACTATATCTACTGCTCTACCTTCATCAATGTGTTTGCATCCTCAAAAAATTCAATCATGCTGACTATTCCTAATCATATTATGCCTCTCCAAATGTTCAAAAATCCTGCCTCTCAGGATCTTTTCCATCAACTTACCAATCACTGAAGTAAAACTCACTGGTCTATAACTTCCAGTATAAGGGAACAACATCTGCAACCCTCCAATCCTCTGGAACCTGTCCCATCCCCATTGATGATGCAAAGATCATTGCCAGAGGTTCAGCATTCTCCTCCCTCACCTCCCACAGTAATCTGGGGTATATCTCGTCCAGTACCGGTGACTTATCCAACTTGATGCTTTCCAAAAGCTCCAGCACATTCTCTTTCTTAAAGTCTATATGCTCAAGCTTTTCAGTCCGCTGTAAGTCATCCTTACAATCGCCAAGGTCCTTTTCCGTACTCAATGAATACTGAAGTGAAGTATTTATTAAGTACCTCCGCTACCTCCTCCGGTTCCATACACACTTTTCCACCGTCACACTTGATTGGTCCTATTCTCTCACATTTTATCCTCTTGCTCTTCATATACTTGTAGAATGTCTTGGGATTTTCCTCAATCCTGCTCACCAAGGCCTTCTCATGGCCCCTGCAGGCTCTCCTAATTTCATTCTTAAACTCCTTCCTGCTAGCCTTATAATCTTCTAGATCTTCATCATTACCTAGTTTTTTGAACCTTCCGTAAGATTTTCCTTCCTTCTTGACTAGATTTTCAACAGCCTTTATACACCATGGTTCCTGTACCCTACCATCCTATCCTTTCTGGATAGGTACATAGGAACGTACCTTTCCAGAACTCCACACAAATATCCCCTGAATATTTGCCACATGTCTGTCATACATTTCCCTGGGAACATCTGTTCCCAATTTATGCTTCCAAGTTCCTGCCTGATAGCTTCATATTTCCCCTTACTCCAATTAAAGACTTTCCTAACTTGTCTGCTCCTACCCCTCTCCAATGCTATGGTAAAGGAGATAAAATTGTGATCACTAACTCCAAAATGCTCTCCCATGAGAGACCTGACACCTGACCAGGTCCATTTCCCAGTAGCAGATCAAGTACAGACTCTCCTCTTGTAGGGTTATCTTCAAGATTGGACTCATAAGCCACTTGACAGCCCATAAGTAGATCAACAGAACGAAGATCATCATGCTCGACCTTGAGGGATAGCCACAATGAGGGTTATGTACATATTGTGTCAAGAAACCTTCCTGAACACACCTAACAAACTCCACCCCATCTAAACCCCTTGCTCTAGAGATGCCAGTCAATATTCCCACCACGACAACCATGACAAAATCTCCCACCACGACAACCCTATTATTATTACATCTTTCCAGAATCTGTCTCCCTATCTGCTCCTTGATGTCCCTGTTACTATTGGGTGCTCCATAAAAAACACCCAGTAGTGTTATTCTGTAAAGAATGGATGGGAAATTAACTGGTTTAGCAGTGGGATGGTAAGTGCACAGTCTATATGCAAAATGATCCCACCTCCCATTTTTTACATGACTGGATAGCTGCATAAAACTGGCACTCAGGCAACAATGAGAGGAATAATGCCTATTGAAGGATCTGTCGACATAATTATTTAACAACTCACAGACTGTTAGGCTGACCCCACTCAGGGTGCTTCAGTACGATGTTTAAAACCTCGTTGTGAAATCAGAATGTTTTCATAAATTCCTTTGAAGTGCTGGATTCCTTCCCATTGATCGGCTACCAATGTAGCACCTACAGCAAAATCTCTCTCAAAAGTCACCAGACCACCACCAGCATGAAGCAAGGGGTAAAAAAAAAATGTAATGAGAATACTATGGAAGGTCAACTCTGCCCCAGTGAAATTATGAGGCAAGAGCTCTACGGCACGTCCTTCTGGCTCAACAATAAAGAAACAGCAAAGCACAGTGATGCAAACAGATAATTTGATGCCTCACTCTGTGCCAGCAACCCAGGTTCAACCCTAACCTTTGGAGTTAGCACTTTATTTCTGTGACTGTGTATGGATTTCCTTTTGGTACTTTGATTTCCATCTACATCACAAAAGGGTGAGGGTTGGGAGGTTAATTAGCCAGCTATGCATTATCTCTAATGTGTAGGTGAGTGGGAGAATCTGGAAGGGGGTTGATGGGAACATTGAGACATAGGTAACAGGAATAATTAGTGAGGAGGAACTCGGGTTGCTCTATGAGCTGGAATGGACTTGATGGGCTGAATACCTTCCTTATATGGAAACAGTGGAAAAAGTCAAAGAAGTATAGGCAGACCACATGAATGGTAGAAGGCTGCTTAATTACCCATCCAAAACATTATACTGAAAGACAAAAGCAGTGGAAGCCCTGTTTACAACTAAGAGCAGATTTAATCTCCACTTCTGCTGCAACCTCCCAAACAACATGCCTGCTCTTTGCAAGCAAGTGATGAAGCCAGATCAACTAAACCCTACTTTTCCCCTCCCCCGGCTTTTACTAAACCAGGAAAGCCAGAGTGAGTAAGAATAGAATTGCTCTGCATGTGGTGGAAGTGCTTGCTTCTCCCTAGTTTTGTGCAAAAGGAAGTAGCTGTTCTATTTTTAGAGGAAACATCCTGGTGCAGGATAAGCTAATAGGAATGTGAGAAACTCTCCCCCTTTCAGACATTTGTTAACAGGTCACAGAATTAAAACAGTATCGTTTTTTGATGAAGGCATTGTTTTTACTGAAGCAAAACTCTGTGAGCACTTTATCACTTGCTGCTTCATGCCAGTGGCTATTCTTTGTTCAAACACATTGATCTAAAATATTTGATAACTATTTGATTAGGAAGGCGATCCCACGCCCTTGTCTGAAATTCATTTACAAGATTTTACAGCGAAAAGTATTATAAAGAGGAAACTCATCAAGACTTCAATCATATAAACAAGCAGAACACTTCATCCAAATTCCACCAACATGTCACTAGGGAAACAAACAGAATGGACGAAGCTGATACAAAAGAAAGCAGTACTGACAATGCTATCTCACGTCTTCATCTTGGCCTTTCTGACCACATCTCCATAATGTTTCAGGTAGTGTTGAGGAAGCAGGGAGTCGGCAGAAAGACTTAGGCAGATTGGGAGAATGGGCAAAAGAGTGGCTGATGGAATATAATGTAGGGAAATATATGTTCCTGCACTTTGATAGAAGGAATAAAGGCATAGACTATTTTCTAAACCGGAAGAAAATTCAAAAATCAGAAGTGCAAAGGGACTTTGGAGTCCTTGTGCAGGATTCCCTAAAGGTTAACTTGCAGGTTGAGTTGGTGGTACGGAAGGCAAACGCAATGTTAGATTCATTCCAAGAGGACTAGAACATAAGTGCTAGAAAGTAATGCATTGGTCAGTCCACACTTCGATATTATGAGCAGTTTTGGGCCCCTTAACTAAGAAAGAATTTGCTAGCATTGGAGAGGGTCCAGAGGAAGTTCACTACAATGAAAATGTTAACCTATGAAGAGTTTAGAAGAATGAGGGGGAGCCTCATTAAAACCTATCAAATATGGATAGAGTGGATGTGGGGAGGATATTTCCTACGGTGGGTGAGTCAATGACCAGAGGACACAGACTCAGAATAGAGGGGCATCCATTTAGAACAGAGATGAAGAGATCACCAGCATTTCCGACTCTGAATTTATGCACCACCAGTAGGCAGTCTTTGTCTTGCACTTGCTTATCCCACTCACAGTAAACATTATTACATACCATTAATATAATGTGTGGAGGGTAACAAAAGCAGCACAGAAGCATCGAGAGAATAGCTGAATCAGCTGTGGAACAACAACGAACAACGCAGATTATCAGTCTCCATCTACATCGCTGTGTTTTGATTAAAAGGTTACAGTACAGAGTATTTGTATTTTACTTATTTTTAGGGTTTATGTAAAGACCATAAGACACAGGAGCATAATTAGGCCATTTGGCCCATCAAGTCTACTCTGCCATTCAATCATGGCTGATTCTGCTTTCCCCTCCTCAGCCCCACACCCTGACCTTTGATGCTATGTCCAATCAAGAACCTATCAAGCTCTGTCTTAAATACACCCAACGACCTGGCCTCCACAGCTGCCTGTGGTAACATATTCCACAAATTCCCACCCTGTGGCTAACGAAATTTCTCTGCATCTCTGTTTTAAATGGACACACCTGTATCCTGAGTCTGTGCCCTCTTGTCCTAGACTTCCCCACCATGGGAAACATCCTTTCCACATCTACTCTGTCTAGGCTTTTCAACATTCAAAAGGTTTCAATGAAATCCCCCCCATCCTTCCAAATTCCAGCGAGTACAGACCCAGAGCTATCAAATGTTCCTCATATGATAACCCTTTCATTCCTGGAATCATCCTTGTGGACCTCCTCTGGATCCTCTCCAATGCCAACGCATCTTTTCTTAGATGAGGAGCCCAAACCTGTTCACAATACTCAAGGTGAGGCCTCACCAGTGCCTTATAAAGCCTCAGCATTACATCCCTGCTCTTGTATTCTTGACCTCTTGAAATGAATGCTAACAATGCATTTGTCTTCCTCATCACCAACTCTACCTGCAAGTTAACCTTCAGGGTGTGCTGCACAAGGACTTCCAGGTCCCTTTGCATCTCAGATTTTTGGATTTTCTCCCCATTTAGAAAGTATAAAATGTAAAGCATAAAAACAATCAGCATCATAAACTTGTTCTGCTGCTAGATTTTCATGATCAGCAGACGCTTTAAAAGAGTTAATACTGTACCTTTTCTTAAATTTCTGCAACCAGCCTGCTGAATATCCACAATTAGCTTCAATTTTCAGTTCACCGTAAATGATCTTTGCTTATTTTGTGATCAGCATACCATTAAGAGGCATATCTTCATTTCGATGCTGATGATACACAATCAACACCTTCATTTTTCACTTTATGCAGTGTTTTTCTATTTTTCATTAATTTCTAATCATTATATATGTGAGGTCACTTCTCAGAACTGTCTGCTGTGCAGAGACCTGCGCATCACCTGGAAACCTTCCCAGCATCTTGTGGAATTTTCCATTTGTGATGTCATGTCAGCAGTCAAAAAAATCTGGATTTCGGAGGTTTTTGGATTTTGGAATTTCAGCTAAGGAGTACTCAACCCATACCTGTCCTTGATATCAAGCCAGTAACAAGTCAGGCATTTCATCCCACCAAGTCCAGCCAACAATCAAGCTTCTGCTTACATTCATTCTACACCAATCCAATTTTATTCCCTCCACAATCCCACTAAATCCGACCAGATTCTACCTTTTCATCTGCATACAAGAACACATTCCAGTGGCCAATTAACCTTTGGGCTATTTAGCAAACTGGAGCACCTAGGGGAAACCTACACAGCCACAGGAACAACGTGCAAACCCCACACAGACAGCATTAGCAGTCGGGACTCTGGAATTGTGAAGCAACAGCTCTACAAATTGCATGACCGTGTCTCCCCTAAAGAGCCCTGGTAAAAATGGTTGTCATGTGCTTCAGGGAGAAAAAAAACAAGCCAAAAGTTGAAGTTGTATTTACAAAGGAAGATGATTGTGGTTCTTGAAGTTCAATCAATCCATTCCAGGACACAGAGATTCTCAGGGCTGTGTCCTAATTGGAAACATATTCAGCTACTTTATTGGTGACATATTCAGCTACCTTATCAATGATTTTTCTTTTCTCATTAGTTCAGGGGTCACAGTGCTACAGTTCCTCAGGAAATGAAACAATCCCTGCATGCAGCAAGGCCTTGACAAAAATCAGGCATGGGCTGGTGACTGGCAAGTAATATTCAGGCCATAAACATGCCAGATAATGACCACCTTCAACAAGTGAGTGTTTTTGTTATTCAAGCTAGTTTTGCTATTTAATTGCATTATCATTATCAGAAAATATAGAGGAGGTTTGACCCAAAAGCAGAGCGGTGGAGATGACTTTAGCAGTAAACAACACTTTACTAATAAACTGCAAAAAGAACAAGCCACAAGACAAGAGTGAACAGATTTCTAATACGACATCAGGGTAACTGAAGGCTAGGAGCAAGAGGTTGAGGTGGCTCGTTCAATGGGTGAACATGGACTGTGGATGAGAACTGGGTCTAAATAGGCTGCAATTAATCAGCTGGAAACGAACAGCAGGTGACAACCTGTTAGCCGGGTGGAGACTGGGAGGTGCCTGCCAGTGCAGTCCAGACAGGACTCCCCTGCCCCGTACCTGACAGCCCAGGAAAATCAGGATAGATCCAGCAGAACTCCTCGATGAGCAACGAATCCAAGACGAAACTGGCAGCACCCAAGCCATCTCCTCTGGGCCGCACTCTTCCCAGACAAGCAGGTACTGCACAACCTGTCCCCCATGACGTGAATCAATCAAGCAGTGAGCAGGTAACACTGGAACAGCTCCACAACCCTTGGCTCTGGAGGTGCAGGCTCACGTGGGTTCAGTGGTCCACGGCCAGTGAGCTTGAGACAGGACACATAGGAAGTAGGTGTTACCCTCAGAAACGGTGGCAGCTGGAGCTACCAAATGACCGGATTGATGCAATAGGTAATTTTGAAGGGACCAATAAACCCAGGCAAGAGCTTGCAGGAGTCAATGTGCAGGGACAGATCTTGGGTGGACAGCCAGACATGGTCCCCAGGCAGGAATAGTCTGGCTGGGCACCGATGGCGGTTAACCTGGCGGCAGTAGGCAGAATTGGCAGTTAGGATGGCCCTCCATGCCCTCTTCCAAGCATTCCAGCATTGGCGAACCAGGGCCCTGGTGGACAGGACCTCCACTGTTGGCTTCTCCACGGGAAACAAGTAGGGTTTGTAGCCATGAAGCACTTCAAAGGGTGACGCACCTGTGACTGAGGAGATGTGTAGACTATGACACAGTTCGGTCCAATGCAGATACTTCTTCCACGTGGAAGGACTAAAGATGGCGAAGCATTGTAGCAACCTTTACACTTGCTGACTGGCTTTCTGACTGTCTGTTGATCTGTGGATGATAGCCAGGGGACAAACACACTGAGGTGCCGAGGAGGGAGCAGAAAGCTCACCAAAAGAGGGAGAGGAATTGAGGGCCCCAGTCTGAATTGGGGTAGCCATGGAGGCAAACCAAACATTGGAGAACCAGATCTGCGATGTCAGTGGTTGACAGAAGTTTAGGGAGAGCAATGAAGTAGGCCCCCTTGGGGAACTGGTCCACCACAGTCATGATTAGCGTGGGCCCGTTAGAAGGCGGCAAACCCATGATGAAATCGTGGGGCCACGATTCTCGAGGGACCAGCAGGGGCTGCAGGAGCCCAGGGGGCCAATGGCTGGAGGAACTGGACAGGGCACATTGATGGCAGGCAGCAATGAACTGACATGCATGGTGGACCACCAGAACCAGCGTTGCTGAAAATCCAGAGTCTGTCCAGCACCTGGATGGCCAGAGAGGGCTGAGGAGTGAGCTCTCTAGAGTGCCTCAGAGCGCACGGCCACCAGCACATACATGCAGTTGTCAACTGTATTGCCCAGAGCAGGCTTGTACTGTAGGGCCTGGCAGATCTGATTCTCAAGATCCCAGACAATCAGGTCAAGAATCTGGGAGTATGGAATGCTGAGCTGAGGGCCGAACTCCGTTTCAGTTGGGACTAATTGCTGTGACAGGGTGTCCCTTAGTGTTCTTGGAGCCCGATTAGTAGGAGATGAAGAAGTTGAATTGCTCAAAGAAGAAGGCCCTGCATACCTGGTGTGGGTTCAGTTGTGAGTTCTGTTGAATAGACATGAGGTACTGGTGGTCGGTCCACAACAGAAAGGGCTCGATATTTCCAATCACCCAATATCTCCATTCCTCCAGGCCCACTTGATGGCCAGTAGCTCCTTGTCTCCAACTCCATAATGGCGCTGTGTAGAGTTAAACTTGCGCAAGAAGGAAGTGCAAGGGTGTGTCTTCTCCTCTGTTCCTCGCGAGGACAGGATGGCCCTGGCGCCCATGTTAGACGCGTCAAGGTCCAGAGGGGTTTGGATGGCAGGGAATGGGGAGCGATGGTGAAGAACTCTTAAGTTCTGCAAGAGTATGGTCCGCAGTAGCAGACCAGATTATCTGTGAGGTAGGTGATTTGGTGACGAAGGTAAGAGTAGCAGCGATTTGGCTGTAGTTCCTGAAGAAACGGTGGTAGAAATTGGAGAGGCCTAAGAAGCGATACACTTGAAGGCTAGGTGCAATGGGTTGAGGCTGGCTGCTTCAATGAGTGAACAAGGATTATGGATGAGAGCAAGGCTTAAATATACTGCAGGTAATGAGTTGGAAACTAGTGGCAGTTAATTCCTCTTGGCTGGGTGAAGACTGGGAGGTGCCTGCTTGTATGGACCTGACAATCTAGTCCCCTGACATTACAAGAGAAAGCATCAGAAACTAGCATTCCTTATGGTCTGAAAGGGACTCTGATTCTGATATCCCAAAGCCTTCCCACCCACTATAAGGCACAAATCAAGAGTATGATGGAATCCTCTCCACTTGCCTGGATGAGTGCAATACCAAGAACTCTCTAATAGCTCAACCCCAGATAAAACAGCTGCCTATCCAACATCCAGTCCACTACCACAAACATTCAAGCCCTCCACCATAAGACCATTAGACATAGGAGCAGAATTAGGCCATCTGGCCCATCAAGTCTGCACTGCTATTTGATCATGGCTGATCCGTCTTTTTCTCCTCATCAACCCCAGATCCTGGCCTTCTCCCTGTAACCTTTGATGCCATGTCCAATCAAGAACCTATCAATCTCTACCTTAAATACACCCAATGACCTGGCCTCCACAGCTGCCTGTGGCAACAAATTCCACAAATTCACCACCCTTTGGCTAAAGAAATTTCTCCACATCTCTGTTTTGAAAGGGCGCCCCTCTATCCTGAGGCTGTGCCCTCTTGTACTGGACTTTCCCACCATAGGAAACATCCTTTCCACATCTACTCTGCCTAGGCCTTTCAACATTCGAAAAGTTTCAATGAGATCCCTCCTCATCCTTCTGAATTCCAGCGAGTACAGACCCAGAGCCATCAAATGTTCCTCGTATGATAACCCTTTCATTCCTGGAATCATCTTTGTGAAACTCTTCTGGACCCTCTCCAATGCCAACACATCTTTTCTAGGATGAGGGGCCCAAAACTGTTCACAATACTCAAGGTGAGGCCTCACCAGTATCTTATAAAGCCTCAGCTTCACATCCTTGCTCTTGTATTCTAGACCTCTTGAAATGAATGCTAACATGGCATTTGCTTTTGTCACCACTGAGTCACCCCGCAAGTTAACCTTTAGGGTATTCTGCACAAGGACTCCCAAGTCTCTCTGCATCTCAGATTCCTGAATTTTCTCCCCGTTTAGAAAATAGTCCACACATTTATTTCTACTACCAATGTTGCATTTTCCAACATTGTATTTCATTTGCCACTTTCTGGCCCATTCTCCTAATCTGTCTAAGTCTTTCTGCATCCTACCTGTTTCCTCAACACTACCTGCCCCTCTACCAATCTTCATATCATCTGTAAACTTGGCAACAATGCCATCTATTCCATCATCTAAATCATTTATATACAGCATAAAAAGAAGGGCCTGCACATCTTGACTACAATGTCTACCATTTACAAAATACAAAGGAGTTTCTCACTGAGGCTGCTCCAAGAGAACCTCCCAAGTACCCGATTTCTACCATCAAGATGAGCCGAGCATGCCAGCTATAGGGTTTCCTCCACATTGTGCATCATAGTGAACTGCAAACTAGTCATTTTCTTTATCATTCCTGGGGTTTAATCCTGCAATTTCCTACCTAACAGCATTTATACCTTCATGAGAAACCACTCCATTATCACTAGGGTTGTTGGGTCAGGCAATGAAAGCTATGTCAACACCTAAAGAATGCACTTTATAGATACCATTATTACCAGCATGGTCTTGATTGTCACTGACTGTGTACTCTCTAGGATAGAAGAATATTTTAAATCCAACATCACCACAGGTAATCATGCACATAATCCTACGGGACCTGATGAACGTAAAGTTCCAAACAAAACTCCACCATGTTTCTAAATTGAAGTAGAACCCACAAGTAGCACATGCTTCTGTTTTCACATAACAGGCAATGAAGCACAGGAATTCCGAATGGGAACAATAGGGGAAACGCAGCACTTCAAAGGCAAATGGCCAAAGATTTTTTAAAATGTGAGAATATTATTCTGGATAATCCTGATAGTCACAGGGAACTGATTTATTTTTAAGTTTCTGCAGAAGACTGCTTTGTAAAAAAAAATTTGAAGTTAGTGAGAAATCACAACTGGATTGGTTGCCAAGGGCATGCTTCTTTGTAGCCACAACATGAAAGAAGTGCCATCTGGCTTAACCCTTCAAAAGTCTAAATTTTATATGAACTTGAAGCTTACCAATGAAATTGTTTGTCCCACCATCAGCCAAAAATATTCTTAACTTGATTCAGATTAAAGTATCAAATGTATTTAAAATGTTATCTAAGCAATCAAGTGACTGATTTTTGAAATACAGAGATGTTATTTTTCTTTATTCTTAGAAATGATACACATGTTATCTGATCATTTTTGCCTGTTCCTTGTACAAAACATTGATTTTGCCACCCCCTGAATACTGTGTGCACTTCCAATTTCCAATTACAGGGACATGTGATTAAGATACAGAGAGTACAGAAGAGATTCATAGGGATATTGTCTGGACTGGAGTGCTTGAATCATAAGGACAGACTGAAAGGTAACATGATAGAGGTATAAAAAACTATGAGAGGATAGAATAGATAGCCAGAAGCAGTATCCCATTGTAATGGTGTCTAAAACTATGCAACATAGCTTTACTATGAGAGAGGAGGTTTAAAGGGGGATCTGAAAGGTAAGTGTTCACACAGAGAAATTATGTATCTGAAAGAGCTGCCAGAGAATGTGGTTGAGGCAGGAACAACATCAACATCCAAGAGATACTTCAAGAGGAATCTTAATGAGCAAGGCATGAGCAAAAGGGATATGGAATTAATGAGCTAGGTACGATTAGTATATTTAGCCACGATGATCTCATAGGTGCAGTGCGCTGAAGGACATGTTTCTATGCTGTACAACTCTATGACTCTAAAAATTATGAAAAGAAACATCGAACTCTGACATTTTCTCTTACTTTACAAGTGCCTTGCAAGAGATTTGCCACCATTTGTTTCAGCAAAAACACCAGTGTAACCTAAAACAGGGGTCTCCAACCTTTTTCGCACCACAGACCTGCCGACAGGGCGGGAGGGGTGGTGTTCAAGTAGGGTTGCCAACTTTCTCACTCCCAAATAAGAGACAAATGCAGCACTCAAATACGGGACACTTGTGTTTACCCTGAGAAAGACTACCATGACCATGAAGCCTTGCACGGGCACCTGTGTGCGCATGTGTGACGTGCGCATATATGACATGCGCATGCGTGTACGTGCCGATTTTTTTCCACGAATTGGTTTTGGCTTAATCTTCCGGATTCTGTTAAGTGGAACTACATGGTACATATGTTATTTCTACTTTATATAGGCTGTGTATTTATCATATAATTCCTGCTTTTACTATATGTTAGTGTTAATTTAGGTTTTATGTGTTATTTGGTATGATTTGGTAGGTTATTTCAAGTTCAACAGTGTGTGACAGGGAATGAGGAAAGGTGCAGCTAACTCATCATTTCATATCGCCAATCATATTGTTTCCTCACGGCCTGGTAGCACATGCTTTGCGGCCCGGTGGTTGGAAACCACTGCCTTAAAAGATCATATTCTTTCTTAATAATGCTTTTGAAAAATATGAACGTGGATTATTGGATATGTACAAGTAGACTGGTATCTTGAGTTAAAGCATGCTAGTGAGATTTGTACAGATATTCTATGATAGGGTGCCAAAGGGCCTCTTCTCTGCTGTACAACTCTTTGACTCTGGGACTCTGTGATTCTATGGTTTTCAGTCTCTGCGGTATCTAATTTAGAATGAATCATGCTCTTCACGTTGTAAAAGGAGAAGGATGTTCAATTTTCCATCAGAAGACCCTGGCTTTAAAAAATACATTCCATAAAATTATCCAAACAATCCATAAATAAATCCTGCTGTGCATAAAATCTTCTTCCAATATGTATATCCTCAAATAAAATTAGTATTTCTGATAGCTACCTCTTCCAATTCTGCTCAACATAAGTTTGCACTTTGGGCACGCTGTAAGCCAAGCAATAGGAAATCAGATGCTTGTTATTTCTCTCATATAATTACCTCTGTGTGAGTGCATCAAAAACCTAGAGTAATAGAATGTCCTGAAGAAAGGTGTCTGTCTGAAACGTCAACTACTTTTTCCACAGATGCTTCCTGGGCCGTTGAATTGCTCCAGCATTTTATGCATATTGCTTGTAATAGATTGCAATGTGGTTGCAAATATAGGCAAATTAGAAGCCATATTTGATGTCCCTTATCCATTATAACAATATTCCCCACAGAATATCAACAATAATGAAATGCATGTGGACAGAGCAAAAACAGTAGTTGGAAGAGAATGGTGAAGGGGAGGGGAGAACGGGTAGAGGGGTGTGAGAAAATGACAACAAAAATGAGCAATTAAAAACATTAAGAAAACTGCAGCAAATCCAGAAACACAATATGCAATTTCCTTTTAGAGAATCCTTGTTCAGTTATCTACTGTAAGTTCTGCAATTTCTCATGCCCCTATTTTATTTCAGAGAATACTTCGATGTAGGCAGGGAACATTCCAATTTAAAGAGTTGACAGTGGATCTAATTGCAATAATTTTTCAAATTGTATGTGAACTGGGCAAGCCCAAAGTCATATGTAGCAAAGGTCTCTGTACGACAAACTAATTTTTCAAATTGTATGTGAACTGGGCAAGCCCAAAGTCATATGTAGCAAAGGTCTCTGTACGACAAACTAACAATATTATAATCATACACATACACACCACCAAGATAATACTAATGGAGCCTCTCGAAATATGTATCTTATCTCTCTAGGCCTGGCCTCTCTCTCAGGGGATGCAAGCCAACATCAATTTTTTTTTAGTTAAGGCTTTGTTACATATACAGTGGATTCCAGTTAATTGGGACACATCAGGACCTGTCTATTTTGGCCCAATTAAGTGGCTGCCCAAATTAGCCAACTTTTCATGGAAATAGTTGAAAAGTTAGAAAAAAAAACTAACTACTATTTAACTGAGTAACAAATTACGCATTTAAATAAAATACAAAACAAATTAGAACAATACCAATACTATTATAATACTATAAAATTGTGTATTAGTTCCGAATAGTTATTGACAGATGAATTAATCCAGTTCTTTTGATTTACTGTTAATGAACAAAATCAGTGCAGACCCTGAGTGTAGGTAATGGACTGTCTTCAAACAATGCACCCTCCAAATCTTCATTTTCAGTGCAACAATCAAGATAATTGTCAATACCTTCAAATTCTTTGTAGTTTCTTACAATATTGAAATCATTTCATTTTCAGTTCCAGCCAATTCTGGCAACTCCAAGCCTGAATGCTTGAAACCACAGTGAGCTAACCAGCTTTGAATTGTCTTCCTGCTTAGTTCTCACCAACTATCAGTGACAAAAATTACTGTTTTTTGAGCACAAACACACGCAACTGATGCTATTTAAAAACTTTACCCTAAGCACAGTGCACTGCCTCACAAATGCACATGACTGACGCTAGTTAGAATCTGTTTGGCAAGTCTCCTGTCCCAATTAAGTGGCATAGAGTCCAAAATAAACAATAGGAATCCCAGCTATTTTCTTGATTAGTTTTTCTTCTTTAAGAGTTGTCCCCAAAAAGTGGCTGCCCCAATTAATCGATGATCCAATTAACCAAAATCTACTGTATAATCAAAACCTAAACAAACATACCACCAACTAAATTAAGTACACCATTCAGAATAATCTTAATTTTACAACGTAAGAAAATAGACGTTGCAGAAACTTGAATGGTCAAATGAAAGACAAATGATGTAATATGCTTTTCATTGTGTAAAACTACTCTTCCCAAAGAAATATTTTACCAAATGTGTACTTCTAATTAAAAGTTTATTCTGGAAATATGAAAATTGTTAACTCTGTTACTATTTAAGGGTTTCCAGAATCTGCTACTCACTTCACAAAGCATTCTTTCTGGCAAAAAAAAAGTTTTGCAGAATAATTTTATCAAACCAACATTAATCAGAAATTCTATTATCTGACTCAACAATTGTGTTCTTTCTCTAAACAAAAATGTTTTACACCCAGGATCTTTTATAGCTATGTGCCCAGAACAATGGTATCAATTACCAGTGTTCACACATATATGTAACAATATACCACAAGTGATTACCAGGTCCATTAATCCTTTCTAGTCCCAACATGTTAATTTCCACAAATATCACTCCTGGTTCCTACCCTGGAAACTGTTAAAGGGAATAACGCTGGAGTTAATTAAGAATAAACTTCTGAGGAACACATCTCTAGCCCACTGAACAAAAGTTTATATGGGCATGCTGATAATTGTACTGACATGTAGATCAAAGATTCTTGTCCATTGTTATCCTGAACCTAATGATACTCTAGTTCAGAGATCTTCCTTACATGCAAACAAAAAGTTCCAAGTTAGCATCTTGCACAAATCTGAAACTAGATAGATTTCCCCCCCCTCCCCCATTAGAGGCATCCAGTCTTGACAGGTACATTAAGACTGCATTAAACATTGAATTCCATCAATATGAACACTAGTGGGTCAGAAGAAGAATTTCCAAGGGTAGTTTTCCATGGTTTGGGGCGACATCTGCTATGATCTCTTATTTGAGATCTGCTAGAACTGTTAAATCCTAACGTACACACCCTATGACATACTCTTACAAAGATTGCTTTTTTAAAAAATTGAAGTAAAATTCCAAATGTCACAATTGTTTCTCAGCATCCTACACCAGGGGTCCCCAACCTTTTTTGCACTGCGGACCGGTTTAATATTGACAATATTCTTGCGGACCGGCCGACCGGGGTTTGGGGGGCGGGGTAGGGTTGCCAGCGGACAAGAGTAGCAGTCAAATACGTTGAGCTTACCCCGAGATAGACTACCATGACCATGATGCCTTGCGCGGGCACCAGTGCACATGCGTGACTTGCGCATGCGTATACATGTCAATTTTTTTTAACAATTTGTTTTTGGTGATTCTGTTCGGGGGGGTGTTAATCACGACTGGAATATAGGTGATAAGTGGCTAATACACTCAATTTCGTTTCTAAAAGGGTTTATCTAACGAATTTAATATTAAACACACAGCCCATATTTTCCTCGCATGAATATAGTATCAATTATAAGTCACTTATAAGTCAATAGCATCATAACATTTTAAGTAATGTTTGGATATTAAACACACAGCACATATTTTCCCCGTATGAACATATAAAATCATTGCAACACACCAATATCGCTGAATCAGTAAGTGCCCTGGGCTTGTTTTCCTGCAACAAGATGGTCCTATCGAGGGGTGTTGAGAGACAGCGATTCTCGAAGGGGGTTCCTTATGTCCAGTCTATTCCGCAATTTAGTTTAAGTTGCATTCATTGCAGAAAACCCCGCTTCGCAGAGATATGTTGGAAATAGAAGCAACATTTTCAGTGCTTTCGTGGCTATCTCAGGATATTCGCCCTTGACTTTGATCCAGAACACCGGCAGAGATGTTATGTCAAACATACTTTTCAGCCTGTCATCATTTGCAAGCTCCAGGAGTTGATCTTCTTCCCGCGCTGACGTGGATGACGCGTGGGTAATGACCTCGCATGAGTTCAAGCTCAACAGTGGGCGTGACAGGGAATGAGGAAAGGTGCAGCTGACTCATATCACCAAATCATATTGTTTCCTCGCGGCCCGGTGGTTGGGGACCGCTGTCCTACACCACCTTTGCCCTCACATTTTTGTCATCATCATTCTTTAGGAATCAGGACCTGCCTTTACCCAAACTTACAATCAATCAAATTTCGGCTGGTTTCTGCTTTCATGCATCTGATACTCTGCCAGATCCTGTCTAAACAGCTGAAGAATGTGATCTCACACTGATGGTTTTGTAAGGTTATACAAGGTTTTCATCCTAGAATGATTTTCCTTAAATCACTAGCTCATAGCAAGACCTCAACAAATCTGGACCCACATATTATTTTCTGGACTTAACAACAGACTTCCATACTAACTTCACACATAAAAGTTGCTGGTGAACGCAGCAGGCCAGGCAGCATCTCTAGGAAGAGGTACAGTCGACGTTTTGGGCCGAGACCCTTCGTCAGGACTAACTGAAAGAAGAGCTAGTAAGAGATTTGAAAGTGGGAGGGGGAGGAGGAGATCCGAAATGATAGGAGAAGACAGGAGGGGGGAGGGATGGAGCCAAGAGCTGGAAAGTTGATTGGCAAAAGGGATATGAGAGGATCATGGGACAGGAGGCCTAGGGAGAAAGAAAAGGGGGAGGGGGGAAAAGCCCAGAGGATGGGCAAGGTGTATAGTAAGAGGGACAGAGGGAGAAAAAGGAGAGAGAGAGATAGAATGTGCGTATATAAATAAATAATGGATGGGTACGAGGGGGAGGGAGATCATTTCGCTGAACAACTATACTCTGTCCGCCAGAGAAAGCAGGATCTCCCAGTGGCCACACATTTTAATTCCACGTCCCATTCCCATTCTGATATGTCTATCCACGGCCTCCTCTACTGTAAAGATGAAGCCACACTCAGGTTGGAGAAACAACACCTTATATTCCGTCTGGGTAGCCTCCAACCTGATGGCATGAATACTGACTTCTTTCTTTTCTTTCTTTTTTCTTTTTAAATCTTTTTATTGAATAAGTATACAAAGGGTAAACCATAAAGGCACTAATACACTGTTAGAAATTACAGGAGATATTAATACAGAAGAAAAAATTGATACAAACAGTGCGATTTAAACATAAAATAATATGGTAAAATAATAGTATACTGATTTTTATATATATATAACAATAGAGAAAAGGAAAAAAAACCCCAAAAAAACCCACCGTGCAACTAAACTAAAAGCAAAGCAAAGCGATGGGCTAACTTGGAAACAGGTAGAGTTAAAGAACTTAAAATCACGTCCTCAAACCCGACCTCCATTAAAAACAGTTAAAAAAAAAGGCAAGAAGGGAATATAAATATGGAACAAAAGAGAAAAAAAATTACATTAAATGAAAATATTGAATAAAAGATCTCCAGGTCTGTTCAAATTTAAGTGAGGAATCATAAAGATTACTTCTAATTTTCTCCAAATTTAAGCATAATATCGTCTGGGAAAACCAAAAAAAGGTAGTTGGAGCATTAGGCTCTTTCCAATGTTGTAACATACATCTTTTCGCCATTAAAGTAAGAAATGCAATCATTCTACGGGCTGAAGGGGAAAGATTACTGGAAATTTTAGGTAATCCAAAGATAGCAGTAATAGGATGAGGAGAAATATCTATATTCAATATCTTTGAGATAATATTAAAAATGTCTCTCCAAAAAGTTTCCAGAGTAGGACAAGACCAAAACATATGAGTTAAAGAGGCTATCTGCCCCGGACATCTGTCACAAAAAGGATTAATATGAGAATAGAAACGAGCTAATTTATCTTTGGACATGTGTGCTCTATGAACAACTTTAAATTGAATTAGGGAATGTTTAGCACAGATAGAGGAAGTATTGACTAATTGTAAAATCTGCCCCCAGTCATCCACAGAAATAATAGAACCCAATTCTTGTTCCCAATCTGACCTAATCTTATCAAATGGAGCTTTCCTAAGTTTCATAATAATATTATAAATAATAGCTGGTACACCTTTCTGACATGGATTAAGGTTAATTATAATATCTAAAATATATGTAGGAGGTAGCGTCGGAAAGGAAGAGAGTATAGTACTAAGGAAATTTCTAACTTGGAGATATCTAAAAAAATGTATTCTTGGTAAATTATATTTATTAGATAATTGTTCAAAAGGCATAAGGGAACCATCTAAAAATAAATCCAAAAACCGTGAAATACCCTTAGTCTTCCAAATTTGAAACGCACGATCCGTGAAAGAGGGAGGAAAAAATATGTTACCTAAAATAGGGATCGCTAGCCCAAATTGGTTGAGATCAAAAAATTTTCTGAATTGGAACCAAATACGCAAGGTATACTTAACTATCGGGTTAGAGACCAGTTTAAGGCGTTTCAAATCAAAAGGAAGAGAGGAACCTAAAATAGAGCCAAGTGCATAGCCCTGAGCAGATTGTAATTCCAATACTACCCATTTAGGAATGAATAGTGTATCTTGGTCAAGTAACCAAAATTTCATATGTCGAATATTAATTGCCCAATAATAGAATCTAAAGTTAGGTAATGCTAGACCTCCATCTCGCTTGGCTTTCTGTAAATGTATTTTACCCAATCTCGGGTTTTTATGAACACTGACTTCTCAAACTTCCGCTAATGCCCCACCTCCCCCTCGTACCCCATCCGTTATTTATTTATATACATACATTCTTTTTCTCTCTCTCTTTTTTCTCCCTCTGTCCCTCTCACTATACACCTTGCCCATCCTCTGGGCCCCCCCCCCTTTTTCTTTCTCCCTGTGCTTCCTGTCCCATGACCCTCTCATATCCCTTTTGCCAATCAACTTTCCAGCTCTTGGCTCCATCCCTCCCCCTCCTGTCTTCTCCTATCATTTCAGATCTTCCCCTCCCCCTCCCACTTTCAAATCTCTTATTAGCTCTTCTTTCAGTTAGTCCTGACGAAGGGTCTTGGCCCGAAACGTCGACTGTACCTTTTCTTAGAGATGCTGCCTGGCCTGTTGCGTTCACCAGCAACTTTTATGTGTGTTGCTTGAAATTCCAGCATCTGCAGATTTCCTCATGTTTGCGTCCATACTGACTTCTCTGAGTTTACCAAAGCAAGGAAGCTTTGAGAGTATCAAATCAAATGTAAATGCCAATACTTAATACCAAAGAAAAGCCAAGTCTCACTTTGATTACTATTGATTAATTGCGTAGCCTTATTTCAAGAATACACTCCCTGACTTATATCTTACCCCCTCAGAAACAAATATCATATTTATCAAAATTAACTTTGTCCCTTAAGATAATAAATCATTTATAAGTTGGAAAGAATTATGATAAACTTGGTTAAGTTTAGTTCAATACTAGACAACGGAGTGACCCGTTGGGACACCCTTTCAGAGAAAGGTAGTACAGTCTGATGTGACCAGAATGAACATTAAATTTTCCTGGATGCTATTGGTATCGCTTTGCTTTGGAAACTGAAGTAGAAAACCTCAGTTTATTAAAGAAGAACGACGTGTAGCAAAGCAAATATAGCTCCTCCTCATTTAATAAAGGACACTTTTAATGGCATCATTTCTGGTTCGTCTGCCACCCTTGTCCCTCTCGTTGTCATTCTGGAGACATGCAGTCCTTTCATCCCCCGTCTCTTTATCTCTTCTGCTGTTTGTTGTTTGTCTCTAATCCTGGAGACGGGCATGCCTCTCCTTCTCTGTCTCTTCTTCTCTCATCTTTTTTTGTCCTGAGTCTTTGATTCTGGAGTCATGCGGCCCTGGCCTCATCCAATTTTTGTTCTCTCCCTCTCCTTGCTGCTTCCCGACAATGTTTGGTGTCATCTCTTGACCATAATGTCCCCCTTCCCTTTGCACGGGGCATAATTAGGCTGACCATTGTTTTTACCCTAACGCTGGACAGGAGATATGAAGCAGTAACACCAAAGGATGCTGATTATTCTTGATGATGTGGTTGGCGTTCTCCTAAATGGATGTAATATAGTCACCGCTGTCCTTTGACTGCAGCAAAGGGTTTTATGGGTGTCTCAAAGTACATAATTACAATAAGATTTAATTATCTCATATTGATGCGTGGCAGTTAGATCTGTCCCAATCCTGCACATGCTAATGGTGATTAGCAGAATGTGACCCCTCGAAATCGAGCTGCCCTGCCCTTCTGCTCCAGTAGGTGTCACTGCTGAGGCTGGCCATGCGCATGCATCGGGCTGTCGCGTCCCGATTTCCATGATGGCAGATTGGCTCTCAGGTTAAAAGCGAGCCTGTTGATTTTTGCGAATGAGCAATTTTATACAAATATATAACCCTGAACTTTGCCTGCATTCTGTAAGTTAGCGCATTTTAATTCAATTGAGCTGAAAAAGTGCCACTGTAATGCACCATTTGTGCTCATTGGAGGTCACAAACAGACAGACAGAGCATGAGAGTTTTAGTAGTATATAGATTAGAGATGTTTTTCTTCAATGTTCAGAACTCCACAAAATACATCTCAAAAATATTAATAAGCAGAAAAATATTTTAACATATATATCTAGCTATTGCCTTATCAGATATTTCTTCTGAGTTGTTACTATAATAAATGTATAGTACATAACTTTTCAAAGTACCATTTTAATACAGGTATTACATTTATATTTTTAAATATTAAGGGCCATAATATTTAAATGGTGGTTAACATTTTCAGAGTAGAAGTTACACTCAATGGTGCTTGCTAAATGCATGATAAGTGCAATTCTGAAATTCAGTGCCATCAAAATCAATAGAAACAAAAGCTTAGATGCAGAGTTCAAAATAACAAGGATTAAATCTTGCTCCATTTTTGTACTCAGGGCAGAGATCTTTTAATTTATATAAGCATTATATAAAGGCAACATGAAATGCTAAATAGAAAGCATAAGTGAACATCAGGATGGTCATGCATCATCAAAAAAAAACAGCAATAACTACACATGCAAGTGAACACTCAGGAAACACTAAGTGCTGAATTTCAGTTATATATAAAAACTTAACAACTGTAATTCAAAAGCACTAGAAGCTTAAATAAGCTCAAAGCTTAATTATTGTTCCATCCTTCCAGAGAGATGTGAACATTAAAGGCAAAAGATTAGCACATTCATCTTTGGTTGGCAGCACTAAATGTGCCTCGTAGCCTTGTCAGCACATTGTGCTCTATAATCAACATTCATGCTATCGAAAAGTCAATCAAATAAATTTTGGAATTACAGTATAATATGTTGATGCAGCTATATAGCACATTTAGTGCTATCAACAGAGGAAATACCTAGGCAACAGTTATTATATTTTGAAGTAGTCTATTCATATTGAATATAAGCAGCAGCAACATACGACCAAGAGCATCAGGCAATATATCAAACAAATCTAGTTGACAGCATTAAGATAAAATGTTTACAATACCTTTAATATAATTAGCAATACATTTGATAGATTGCCCTTACAAAAAATGAATACTCTTGAAATGGCAACATTACAAATATTCATCTGAGACCGTGGCCAAATACACTGTTGCAGAACAATAGTAGAGGTTATTATGGTTTTAACCCATTCTAACATCATAACTGTTGTTGACATTATACCATTTAACTTAAATAAAATGCAGAGATTGGTTCTAGTTTAACTTAAAAAACTGCATGTCGGCCCACATTATTATGTTACTGTAGAGAGCATTCTAACTGGTTGCATCACAGTCTGGTATGGAGGGGCCACTGCACAAGACTGGAAAAAGCTGCACAAAGTTGGAAACAAAGTCAAGTACACATTCAGAAGGTGATGCCTCAAAAAGGTAGCATCCAACTTTAAAGACACCCTTCAACCACGATATGCCCTCTTCTCACTGCTATCATCAAGGAGGTGGTACAGATGCCTGAAGACATACACTCAACATTTCAGGAACAGCTTCTTCCCCTCTACAATCAGATTTCTGGATGGACAATGAACCCATGAACACTACCTCGCTATTTTTTGCTCCTTTTTTGCACTTACTTATTTTTTTTTATAGATTTCTTATCGTAATTTATAGTTTTAATTATTATGTATTGCAATGGACTGCTGAGCAGAACAACAAATTCCATGAGATACAGCATTGATATTAAACCTGATTCCGATACTGCACAATTAAGCAAAAAGGAAATATTCTATTGCCACAACAAATTTCATGTCACATGCCAGCGATAATGAACCTGATTCTGATTCTGAAGTAAAAGTTGCTTTTGGGTACTTGAATGAGTGATTCTTGGAACTAAAACAGTACAACCAATAAATGATATATTACATATTGATGTAATATTTTATTCACATCTATAAGCTGAAGGGCATACAGAGATGAAAGCTTCTGCATATTCTTTAAAATGCCCAAAGAAGTAAAATTCTAGAAATTGACATCTTGAAAATGATCCACTTTGAGATGTTTCACTGATTTTCTAATTGAGTTCCACACTTGCACTATCTACTGAGTGAAGAGGTCATCAGTCAGGTTCTCAAATATTTCAGCTTTCACCCTTAACCTATGACCTCTAATTCTAGTCTCACCTAACTTATTTGAAAAAAGCCTGATTGCATTTACCCAATTTATACTCCTCATAATTTCGTAGACCTCTTTCAAATCACCCTTCAGTCTCCCAAGCTCCATGGAGAAACAGTTCGACCCTATTCATCCTCTCCCTATAACTCATGTCGTCAAGTACCAGAAAAACCTTTGTAAATTTTCTTTGCACTCTTTCAATCATATCGATATCTTCCCTATAGGTAGGTGACTAGAACTACACACAATACTCCAAATTTAGCCTCACCAACAACTTATACAACTTCAATATAATATTTCATTTCGTGTACTTGATTTTTGAAGGCCATAGCAACAAAAGCTCAACCTGGTTAGTCTTCCCAAGTGCAACACCTTACTGGTCTGCATTCAATGCCATCTGCCATTTTTCACACATTTTTCCACATCATGCAGCAAGCTTTGCCAGTTGCCCTTCCTATTCACTTCTTAGTGTTATCTGAAACTTCGCTGTTCCAGTTTACCACACTATCATCCTGTTCATTGATATTCTCTGCACACCAAAAATTGCTGGAACAGTGCATCTTACAACTGATCAACAGCTACATATTTTTGTACTCTACCTCTGAGGTCATATTATTTGTGAGCAAAAAGTTGTCACAAAAATAATCAAAGCACGGCATCTTCCACAGAGCATCATGACAGCCTGGAGGAATGGTCTGCCAAACAAACCTATGATGGAGAGAGAGAGAGAAAGCAAATGGCACCTACGCAGTCATGGGCGGGGGGACCTGGAAAGTGAGTGACCTGCATCGTTTGAAGTGGCCTTGCACTAGTTCATCAGCATCCCAGCTTCCCAATTTTGACTAACTTTGTCATGTAACGTTACCTCCTGCACCTAACAAAGTAACCACTAAGTGCATGCTCATGGCCCTCTGCTGCCATAGCCCATCCACTTCAAGGCTTGGTGTGTTGTGCATTCAAAGATGCTCGTCTGCACACCACTGTGGTAACACAATGTTATTTGAGTTACCATCATCTTCCTGTCAGCTTGAACCAGTCTGGCCATTCTCTTCTGACATCTCTCATTAACAAGGCACTGCTGCCCACAGAACTGCCACTCACTGGATGTCTTTTTGTTTTATGCACAATTCCCTGTAAACTCCAGAGACTGGTGTAGGTGAAAATCCATGGGGATCAGCAGCTTCTGAGATATTCAAACTGCCCTGTCTGGCACAATCGATCACTGCTCGGTCAAAGTCAGTTAGATCACATTTCTTCTCCACTCTGTTGCTTAGACTGAACAAAAACTAAACCTATTGGCCACGTCTGCATGCTTTTATGCACTGAGCTGCTGCCATGTGATTGGGTGATTAGATATGTACATTAATGAGCAAGTGTACAGGTGTACCCAATAAAGTGACCATTTCTCAAAGAGAGAGATAAATGTTTACCAGTTCATTTCCTTGGATGGTAGTACTGATATAAGAACCAAGCTTAGGTGTGTATTCACTGGAGCTTAGAGGTATGAGAGGTATGAGAGGAGATACAATTGAAACTTAGAATTCCAACATGCTCATTGAAGCTTTGTGGGGAGGATGCTTCCCCCAGCTGAGGTTTTAGCACAAGGTCATACAATATAGGACTTAGATGAGGGGAAATTTTATGCCTCAGAAGGTGATGAGTATGCTACTTGTGGAGGCCAAGACACTGATCATAATTAAGAAGGAAACAGAAAAGTTTCCCAGTGTAAAAATCAAATCAATGGATACCGGGAAAGAACTGGAATATGGTGTTGAGATTGATCATAAGTCATGACTGAATTGAATGGTGGGGCAGGCTAAAGGGGAAAATCTAATCCTTCTCCCCTTGCCTTATCGTAACTGCAAACTCGGGTAAGGCAAAGGGAGGAGGTGTGTTTTTTATGGTTAATTCTTATTGGTGCTCCGACGTGGCGGTTCTATCGAACTTGCATTCCCCTGACTTGGAACACCTAACAGCTAAATGCCGACCGTTCTATTTACCTCGGAGTTCTCATGTATAATCCCGACTGCAGTGTATATATCACCAGTGGCCGACCATAATCAAGCATTCACCATGCTGCATGATGCTGTCTCCGAACAGGAATCAGCCCACTATGATGCATTTTAAATTATAGCCAGAGACTTCAACCAGGCTTGTTTGAAGAAAGCCCTGCCCAACTATGACCAACGTATAACCTGTAGCACCACAAGTCCCGACATACTAGACCACTGCTACACTAAGATAAAGAATGCCTACCATTCCTTGCCCAAACTGGATCTCTTGGCTGACCTCCTCCTACCTGCATATAGGCAGAGCCTAAAAAGCAACGTTCCAGAGAGAAGGACAACTAAGGGGTGGCCGTGAGAAGCAGAGGAGCGATTCTGGGATTGTTTTGAGTCAATGGACTGGGCCATGTTCAAGCATTCATGAAGACATCTGAATGAATACACCAAGGTTGTAATGGACTTTATTAAAACAGCTATAAATGAGTGTGTCCCCACTAAATCATTCAGACTCTTCTCCAATCAGAAGCCCCAGATGAACCATGATATCCAAAATCTGCTGAGGACCAAATCAGAAGCATTCAGATCTGCAGACCAAGAAAGCTACAAGAGGTGCAGGTATGATCTCTGAAAAGCCATCTCATGGGCAAAGTGGAAATTACAGACCGAACTCGGATCAATGAAGGATGCTCGACAGCTGTGGCAGGGCTGGAAAGGTATCACCTCCTACAAAGTTAAATCAAGAGACACGGGAGATGGCAGGGCTTCACTTCCAGATGAACTCAATGCCTTCTACGCTCACTTTGACCATCAGAACATGGGGACCCCCACATCCCCCAATGATCCTATGATCTCAGTCTCTGAAGCTGATGATGGGGCTGCCTTCAGCAGGGTGAATCCAGTGAAAGCAACTGGACTGGATGGGGTACCTGGCCATATACTAAAGACCTGTGCTGACCATCTGGCGTGTGTGTTTGCCAGATCATTAACCTCTCACTTCAGCAGTGCGTGCTACCCACCTGCTTCAAACAGGCTTCAATTACACAATGATGAAGTGTTTTGAGAGGCTGCGGATGAAAGATATCATCTCCAGCCTTAGAAGCGACTTGGATCTGCTCCGATTTGCCTACCGGAGCAACAGGTCCACAACAGATACCATCTCATTGGCTCTTCACTCAACCCTGGAACATGTGGACAGCAAAGATGCATAAATCAGGATGCTCTTTATTGACTACAGCTCAGCACTCAATACCATCATCCCCTCAAAACTAATCAATAAACTCGAAGAGCTTGGCATCATAGCTCCTTATGCAATTGGATCCCGGATTTCCTTACTTGTAGACCCCAGTCTGTTTGGATTGGCAACAGCATCTCCTCCACGTTCTCCATCAACACAGGTGCACCATAGGTCAGTGTACTTAGCCCCCTGATCTACCTGCTTTGCACCAATGACTTTGTGGCTAAGCACAGCTCCAATGCCATATTCAAGGTTGTTGATGACACCACTGTTATGGGCCGTATCAAAGGTGGTGATGAATCAGCATACAGGAGGGAGACTGAAAATTTGACAGAGGGGAACATAACAACAACCTCTCACGCAATGTCAGCAAAACCAAGGAACTAATTATAGAATTCAGGAGAGGGAAGCCAGAGGTCCATGAGCTAGACCTCATCGGAGGAGAGGGTTAGTAACTTTAAATTCCAGTTACTATTTCATGTGGACCTGTCCTGGACCCAGAACGCAAGCGCAATTACAAAGAAAGCACAGCAGTGCCTCTACTTACTGAGGAATCTGCCAAGATTTGGCATGACTTCTAAAACTTTGACAAACTTCTATGGGTGTGTAGTGGACAGTATATTGACCGGCTGCATCACAGCTAGGTATGGAAACACAAATACATTTGAACGGAAAATCCTGCAAAAGGTAATGGATTCAGCCAGTACATCATGGGTAAAGCTCTCTGAGCACATTTACATGAAGCACCATCATAGGAATGCAGCATCCATCATCAGAGATCCCCACCACCCAGGTCATGCTCTCTTCTCGCTGCTGCCATCAGGTAGAAGGTGCAAGACTCACAGCACCAGGTTCAAGAACAGTCACTACCCCTCTTCCATCAAGCCTTTGAATGAAAGAAGATAACTACACTCACTTGCCCCATCATTGAAACATCCCTACAACCAATGATCTATCTCATTTTAAGGACTCTTTAGCTCATGTTCTTGTTATTGTTTGCTATTTATTTACACTTGCAGTTGCACAATTTGTTGTCTTCTGCACTTTGGTTGATCTTTCATTGATCCTCTTATAGTTGCACTTCTACAGATTTGCTATGCCCACAAGAAACCGAATTTCAAGATTACATATGGTGGCATATATGTACTGTGATAATAAAATTTACATTGAACTTTGAATTATCTATGCTCCTAATAGAAAAACTCTGCTTTCTGACAAATTCATAGAAGCATCCTCAACCAGTAGACTATCTGCAGGAAGGAAAGTAACAATTTATTCTGATCAGCTTCTAGCCATGTTGTATGACTAACCATGCCTGTTGCCTAGGCTCCTTTCCCAAGCATCCATCATCAGTAGAAATTATGATAGACTATGATAAAAGGTTTTTTCCCCCAAACGTCAGAAGAGTTCCTCAAGTGTAGCTATTGTAATATTTGAACAGCGAATTGGTTTTCAGAGATTTCTGCAGACACTTTGACCCGCATCACATCATGGAGATACAACATGAAAACATGGTCCATGGTCCATGAAACCTGTACCAACAGTCAACATTAAGCAATATTTTAATACTAAACTTATCTTAACACATTTATTCCCCGCATTCCTAATAACCCCACCCTTTCCAGATTCTACCAGTCAAAATTAAAGCGGCAAATTACAGCAGACTATTAACCTATCAGTCTAACACCATAAGATCATATAATAAAGGAGCACAATTAGGCTATTTAGCACATCAACTCTGCATCATCATTAAAGTATGGCTGATTTTATTCTGCAATCCTGTTCTCCCACCTTCTCTCCGTGATCTTTAACCCCCTTACCATTCAAAAGCCTACTAAGTTCTGCCTTAAATGCACACAATGACCAGACCTCCACAGTCTTCAATGGCAAGAAATTTTACAGATTCATCACCCTCTGGCTAAAGAAGTTCTTCCTCATCTCAGTTTTAAAGGGATGCCCCTTTATTCTTAGACCGTACCTTTGGATCCTAGACTCTCTAACTAAAGGACACATCTCTCTACATCCACGCCTTTCAGTATCCTGTAGGTTTAAATGAGAACCTCAGTCATCCTTCTGAACTCTATCAAATGCAGACAGAGAGGTATCAAATGCTCTATATATGTCAAGCCTTTCACTCCTAGGATCATTCTGATGAACGTTCTGTGGAACATCTCCAAGGCTGGGACAACTTTTCTTACATACTAGGCCCAAAATTGCTCACATGCTTCCAGGAAGTGGAAGGGAACTGAACACTCAGATGAAACCTAAACTGTTACACAGAGAGCATGCAAATTTGGAGATCACTGTAGAGCCCCTGGCTGTTCTATGTGCAGTTTCAATCTCTAGTGAGAATTGTCAACAGTGCATTTGATAGTGCCAGCACAACTTTAAGTACCAGCTTTAAAAATCAAGAGAATTCTTCTGATTACAGTAAACAGAAAATTTATATTAAAACACTGAACCTATTTTAAGAATGTGGAGTCATGATGAAAATGATACTCTAATCAGAATTATTAATACAGTTAAATATTAAAATACCTAGTATTGAAGAACATATAGATTTGCTCTACTTAATGAGCCAGCACTAACTTTCCACATCCTAAGTTCTTGCTTTTAAAAACGATAATTGAGCCAATAAACATCGCAAACTGTTGAAAATATCAAAAATTTAAAAATTGTGCACTGGCAATACTCGGTAGGTCAACACACATCTGTAGAGAAAACCAAAATAAACACTTTACATCAACGATAAGTCCATTTCTCTCTTCACATATCTGCCTGACCTGCTGAGTCTTTCCAGAAATACTAACCAAAAAATGATCTCTTCCACTTAAATGAGGGCCATATTAATGGTAGTAATCACATCTAAATGATTAACAGGCAAAAGAAAGCACAAATTATTTTCAGCCTTCTAAATGGGGTTCTTTTCAAAACAGATGTTGAAATTTGAAAACAAAGCATACGCCTGATTATTAGCTATGTTTACAGCAAATTATAAATTGTAACCATTTTAAATTGCTTAAATCTGTAACTTAGAGGTAGGGAGAACTGTTATGGAAACCAAGTGCTAGATTTAATATAGCAGCATGCTCTCAAATCTATTAGTATGCTATTTGCTGGAGTATAGAATTTCATGGTTTGAGTTTGAAATCAGGGCTAATTTTACTAAATTGGAAAAACAAGAGATTCATTTGCATTAATGTCAGTAGGCTGGTGATTTTTGTTTCCTTATGGTTCAAATTCAAAAGTTAAAAGGAAGTCAGGAAGAAGCTGAAGAATGGAGTTAGAAGGGCTAAAAGGCAGCATGAGAAGGTACTGGCAAGTAGGATTAACGAAAATCTCAAGACCTTCTGCATGTACAGGAAGAACATGAGGATGCCTAGAGTGATAGTAGGACTGATCAGGGATAGAAGAGGACACATGTGCCTGGAATTGGAGGAGGTAGGGGAGGTTCTTAATGAACACTTTGCTTCGGTATTCAACAGTGAGGACCCTGATGATTGTGAGGATAATGTAAAACAGACTGATATGCTTTTGTTCAAGAAAAGGAGTAAGGGTAACTCTGGGAATTATCAACCACTGAGTCTTACTTCAGCAGTGGCCAAATTATTGAAGAGAATTCATGGAAATAAGATTTACGAGCACTTGGAGAAGCATCATCTGATTAGTGATAATCAGCATGGCTTTGAGGGGGTCAGGTCATGCCTCATAAGACTGACTGAATTCGAGGATGTGACAAAGCACGTTGATGAATTCAAAACAGTAGATACGGAGTATATGGATGTATGTGGTGTATATGTGAAGCATTTGACAAGGTTCTCCATGGTAGGCTTGTTCAGAAAATCAGGGGACATTGGATCCAGGGAAACTTGGCTGTGTGGATAAAGAATCGGCTTACTCAGAGAAGGCAGAAGGGAGTAGTACAGAGAGAATATTTTGCCTATAGGTCGGTGACTAGTGGTGTTTCACAGGGATATGTTCTGGGTCCCCTGCTCTTTGTGATTTTTATAAATGACTTAGATGAGGAAGCAGAAGGGTGCATTAGTGAGTTTGTAGATGACACAAAAGTTGGTGAAATTGTAGACAGTGTGAAGGGTTGTTGTAGGTTGCAACAGGACATTGAGAGGATGAAGAGCTGGTCTGAGAAGTGGCGGATGGAGTTTTGGAATTCATTTTGGAAGGCCGAATACAGGGTTAATGGCAGGATTCTTTACAGTGTGGAGGAACAGAGGCTTCTGAGGGTCCATATCTGTATATCACTTGAAGTTGCCTCACAAGCCGATTAGGTTGTTAAGAAGGCATTTTGTATGTTGGACTTCATTGGTCTGGGGATTGAATTCAAGAGCCGTGAGATAATGTTGCTGCTCTATAAAGCCCTTGTTAGACCACATTTGGAATATTGTGTTCAGTTCTGGTCACCTCATTATAAGAAGGACATGGAAGCTTTAGAGAGGGTGCAGAGGAGATGTACCAGGAATGCTCTTGGACTAGAGGGCATGTATTATGAAGATAGGTTGTGTGAGCTAGGACTTTTTTCTTTGGAGTAAAAGAGGATGAGAGGTGACTTGACAGAGGTGTATAAGATGATAAGAGGTATACTATGGATCGAGTGGATAGCCAGGGACTTTTTCCCAGAGTGGAAATAGCTAATAGAAGGGGGCATAATTTTAAGATGATTGAAGCAAAAATATAGGGGAGCTGTAAGATACAAGTTCTTTACACAGACAGCAGTGTGTGCATGGAGCATGCTGCCAGGAGTGGTAGTAGCATTTACTAAACTCTTGGATAGACACATGGATAATAGAAAATTGAGAGTTACGTAGGAGGGAAGGGTTAGATTGATCTTAGAGTAGGTTAAAAGGGTGGCACATAATCATGTGTCAAGGGACAGTACAGTGCTCTACCACTTTATGTTCTATGTTCTAAATAATAAAAATTAGATAGAGTAAACTTAGGACTCATATAGAAACATAGAAAACATAGAAAATAGGTGCAGGAGTAGGCCATTCGGCCCTTCGAGCCAGCATCGCCATTTATTATGATCATGGCTGATCATCCATCTCAGAACCCTGCACCAGTCTTCCCTCCATACCCCCTGATCCCTATAGCCACAAGGGCCATATCTAACTCCCTCTTAAATGTAGCCAATGAACTGGCCTCAACTGTTTCCTGTGGCAGAGAATTCCACAGATTCACCACTCTCTGTGGGAAGAAGTTTTTCCTAATCTCAGTCCTAAAAGGCTTCCCCTTTATCCTCAAACTGTGACCCCTCATTCTGGACTTCCCCAACATCGGGAACAATCTTCCTGCATCTAGCCTGTCCAATCCCTTTAGGATTTTATACGTTTCAATCAGATCCCCCCTCAATCTTCTAAATTCCAACGAGTACAAGCCTAGTTCATCCAGCCTTTCTTCATATGAAAGTCCTGCCATCCCAGGAATCAATCTGGTGAACCTTCTTTGTACTCCCTCTATGGCAAGGATGTCTTTCCTCAGATTAGGGGACCAAAACTGCACACAATACTCCAGGTGTGGTCTCACCAAGGCCTTGTACAACTGCAGTAGTACCTCCCTGCTCCTGTACTCAAATCCTCTCGCTATAAATGCCAGCATACCATTCGCCTTTTTCACCGCCTGCTGTACCTGCATGCCCACTTTCAATGACTGGTGTATAATGACACCCAGGTCTCGTTGCACCTCCCCTTTTCCTAATCGGCCACCATTCGGATAATAATCTGTTTTCTTATTTTTGGCACCAAAGTGGATAACTTCACATTTATCCACATTAAATTGCATCTGCCATGAATTTGCCCATTCACCCAACCTATCCAAGTCACCCTGCATCCTCTTAGCATCCTCCTCACAGCTAACACTGCCGCCCAGCTTCGTATCATCCGCAAACTTGGAGACGCTGCATTTAATTCCCTCATCCAAGTCATTAATATATATTGTAAACAACTGGGGTCCCAGCACTGAGCCTTGCGGTACCCCACTAGTCACTGCCTGCCATTCTGAAAAGGTCCCGTTTATGCCCACTCTTTGCTTCCTGTCTGCTAACCAATTCTCTATCCACATCAATACCTTACCCCCAATACCGTGTGCTTTAAGTTTGCACACTAATCTCCTGTGTGGGACCTTGTCAAAAGCCTTTTGAAAATCCAAATATACCACATCCACTGGTTCTCCCCTATCCACTCTACTAGTTACATCCTCAAAAAATTCTATGAGACTCGTCAGACATGATTTTCCCTTCACAAATCCATGCTGACTTTGTCCGATGATTTACCGCTTTCCAAATGTGCTGTTATCACATCTTTGATAACTGACTCCAGCAGTTTTCCCACCACCGACGTTAGGCTAACCGGTCTATAATTCCCCGGTTTCTCTCTCTCTCCTTTTTTAAAAAGTGGGGTTACATTAGCCACCCTTTGCTTCTCTTTCATTAATTATTGGAATGATCAGAATAGAGCTTTAAGCTTTTAGAGGAATTCACTTCCTTATCTTATGAAACCACTTTGCTTCTCTTAAAATATGATTTCCAATATATCTACATCTTTCAATACCTTCCCATAACATGCATAGACTGTTTCTAAAAGATGGTACAATATTAGATATTTTGTATGTAAATACCTTAATGAAATTTTATTCAACTCGTCATTTTAATAATGATCAGCATTCAGATGGAAAGAAAAATGACAAAACTACCAGATTAGCAAGAATATCACTGATGTAAAATGCAGAACAGCAGACAGTGTTAAGGAGCTTAATTGTAACTATGCCTACGATGTAATGAATTACGATGACTGCTAAAGTTAAACATCCTTATAATGTTCTTAGGTTATTGACATAATGACAAAATCCTTCAGAAGTGATATTTTAAAAAGTCACATCATTTTCTTTGATTGATGAATTTATTTACCTAAGCAAGTGTGAAGGTGGGTACTAAACATGGTGTTTTAGAGGATGACTGGAATGTTCAGAATCTGAGCCAAGTTTTATCCTTGACCTAACCGCCAAAAATATATTATCTAATCATTTATCTCAACAAACCAAATTCAATTGACTGACAGTCGGGGCAGCTATCAGCCATTCACAGTTAATCTTACCTCGATTCCATATAGGCTTAGACAAATACACAAGATCAAAAATGACTTGGAAGGCAGATATTCACATATCTAATCTTCTGCTTTGACACTGGACTCAATGGCGACATGACAGACTTTGAATCTGACCCCTCAGTTTTGCAATAGGTTCAGGTACAAATGAAATTGGGTCCCAGTTTATAACTACTTTATTTTTAAATATTTAATTATTTGTCAACAAAATGGTGTTTATGATTAAATATTTTTGAATTTATTATTAATTGTTAAATGGCACTACAAATTAGAACTCTATGAAAATTCGTCACTTGAGGCCACATTATTGTCCAGTGTTTCCTGTGCATAAACAACTTCTTCTCATTGGAGACAAAGGTCAGATTGCTTTGCCTTCCACAAGCAAAATATCTACATCAAGGCACAGTGAGCCCAGGTACCAGCGCGGAGCTAGGATGATCAAGTTTATTTCATTATAAAGTGATACTTAAAGGATTGGAGAGGCCAGCTAGCTGGCTGCACTAATGAATATTTTAAAATTACAAACAAAAGAGATAAAATTAACGTTTCAGGAGCAGAAGTCATCTATCATGGTTGGGAAAATAAAATAAAAAGGGGAGGTATTAAGTAGTGTATCTAGCACGTCATCTTGAACAGATGAATATGTCCAACGTTGTTGAGTGGAGCAAAGACTGAAGAAGTGAAGGCGGGGGCAGGGTGTAAGGAAAACTCCAGCAATCTCCCTTGTTGGTTGATTTTCTAACAATTAGAGGATTATAGATGTTATATTCTATTGAAAAAGCAAGAGGAATAATCTAGTTGCATGAGTCTAACGTCAGTGATTAAAAGCTACCAGAGAACATTGTCAACGGCAAAGTAATTCATGCTCAGGGAACCTTGGACTAATAGGACAACCAGAACTGATTTGTAACAGGCCATGCCCAATTAATATCATCAGAATTTTTCAGTGAATGAAAAAGGCTTATGATGGCACAGCTGTGCACATCTTATATGGACTTTCATAATGTAATTGATAAAGCAAAACCCAAACAGATTTAACGATGTATTAGAAGCATGTGCTAATAAAATAATATTGGTCATTTGCCAATGCTATTGGCTACACAATAGGAGAGAGGGCAATGAATGATTTTCTTTTTGGGTGACATATGCGGTGGAGTTGCCAGGAATCAGTAGTAAACCCATTGTCCTCTCATCATATAAATGGTCAGCAATTTGATGAAAGGAATACAATTTTGAAGTTGGGCAGGTAAATATAAACATTGCTAAGTACAGGGCTGAAGATAACTTCAATTTTTTCAGTGCAATTTCATGGCTAAAATTTCCATTTTAACCTGTGTGTCTGCTTTGGCCACTTTATCAGCTTGTACCAGTTCACATTCAGCACCACCTACAGAGGAAGAAATAAGTCTGGTAGAGGCAAACTCAGGAGGATACAGCAGAAAAAACAACATGGGCATATTTATAACAGAAGAATTTAAATACAAAGAAGTGTGAATTCATGCAGTGTGGGAGGATTATAGAAAGACTGTGACTTTAGAGATATAAAAGCATAGCATTCAAAAAATGTTGAGTTTGCCAATGCAAATTAATAAAATAGTTAACAAAGTTAATAAGATTCTTGACTTTGTAAATGGGGGTGGAGAATAGTCTGCAAAACTTATTTAACTCACTGATTACGTGTCAAGAGTATTGTGTGAGATAGGGTTAACATTTTTTAATAACACTTACATATGCTACAGTTTTGAATTCTCTCTGCAGATAGTTGCATGTATTCTGCTAGTTTCTCTCAGATTAAAAAAGTTAACATCATAACTCAGCAATTCTTATCTCTATCATTACAGCAGACCACAATTGCGGTCTCTTCGACTGTTTTAATTGGAAATGTTTATATTAATAAACCCTAGAGTCAGAACTGAACAACAGTAATATAACAAATTAACAATTGTACTTAAATGCATAAAAAACACATAACTTTCTGTATAAAACAGTGAGAGGTGATGAGGGTCAGCAACGTTAAATTCATCTGTGTTATTATTTCAGAGGACTTGCCCTAGGCCCAGCACACAAGTGCAATTATGAAGAAAGCACGGCAGCACCACTACCCCCTTGGGAGTTTGCGGAGATTTGGCACGACATCTAAAACTTTGACAAGTTTCTATAGCTGTATAGTAGAGAATATACTGACTGGCTGCATCACAGCCTGGTATGGAAACACCAATGCCCTTGAAAGGAAAATCCCAGAAAAAGTACTGGATATGGCACAGTCCCTCACAGGTAAAGCCCTCCCAAACCTTGAGCACATCTACATGAAATGCTATGGCAGAAAAGCAAACACCTATCATCAGGGACCCCCACCACCCAGGACATGCTCTCTTCTCACGGCTGCCATCAGGAAACATCCATAATCCAAAGGTTCTATTTATTTTACTGCTGTGAGCCTGACCATATTGCTATCCTAGAAAAGGCCTGGCAAAGCAATTGTATGTAATTTCCTACTTTTGTTATAGTATCTTAACACTTTCTTGGCACAGGATACATTGCATTTCAACTAGGAATATTCATTTTGGGGGAAATCTTATGTGAGGAGTAGGTTTTTAAAAAGACTGCCTATTAATAGTCATTTTTAAAAATTTAATCAGTGAAAGCAAAATGTAAGTTTGACAGTATTACTGTACAGAATACTGAGTAGCTTGGCCCAATCAACTGAGAATTCATTCTGAATATTAATGATTAAAAATACGATGCTGAAAATTTGATAGTTACCAGCAATTTATGAGCCACTAAAAGGAAGTTCACTAGCTATGTGCCATTATACATGTTTACGAGACATCAACACAAGGTGTTAAAATTAGATTTTGTTTTCAACCTACTGCTACAAATGATATTATTAAGTTGCATGTCAACTTGTAATTTCCTTCTGTTCATTGACAAAATAGGTGGTTACAGCCCTGTTTGGATGTTACAAATATATATCACTAAATGGGTACTCCTTTGAGAGTACAAATACTCAATCCATTTAACACAGTAAAGATGAGGACTGAATAGAATTCCAATCTGCTGATTCCTATGAAAATATCTGGGAACTGCATTGAAGCAAACCATTACTCTTACCCTAAGTGAAATAAAAATTCTTGCATTTTCCTTCTAGCTCACAGGGAAAGAGAGATTACAGTCCTCTATGGCTAAAGGTGAGAAAAATTCCTACTTATAACTCTAATCACCTCAGCAGAAAATGGAGGCACAATAATTAAGGACAGAGCATCATGTATATCGAGGACGCCAGTCAAATGTCAGACACAGCGAAGGATTGTGGCAACAGGTGTCTTTGGGATCATCTGAAACATCCCCAAATAGTCATTCATAAACAGCCACCCCCCACCTTTCTTCTTTGAATCCTATTCCAAAATCTCCCTATCTCCTTTACCCTTCCCAACCAAAGCATAATCTCAGTCCCTATGCAATGTTATATTTCATAAAGGGCTCAACCATTTCTTCAGATAAAATTTTGGGTTAATGCTACTTCTGCAACGTGCATAAAAGTTATACGGTTTTACCCCATGACAAATTTGAATATTCATAAATTCACCATAACATGATATGAAAAAACTTTCAATAAACCTGATAGAGGTGTATAAGATGATGAGGGGCATTGATCGTGTGGATAGCCAGAGGCTTTTTCCCAGGGCTGAAATAGCTAACATGGAGGGGCATAGTTTTAAGATGCTTGGAAAAAGGTACCGAGGGGATGTCAGAGGTAAGTTTTTCACACGGAGAGTGGTGGATGTGTGGAATGCACTGCCGGCAGCGGTGGTGGAAGCGGATACAATAGGGTCTTCCAAGAGCCTCTTAGGTAGGTAAATAGAGCTGAGAAATATAGAGGGATATGCGCTAGGGAAGTGCTAGGCAGTTTCTAGAGTGGTTTACATGGTTGGCACAACACTGTGGGCCGAAGGGCCTGTAATGTGCTAAATTTCTATGTTTAGATCTGTTAATTTATGGAAAATACTACAAAATTGCTACTGCTGAGGATGAACCACAATCTGATCAAGAACAGTGCCATCATTAGAGCCATAGAGGAACATAGTATATCAATATATATCCAACTTAACATAACTGATTTTTAGAATTTTCTGCAACCCAGGAAACTTCCTTCTTCATCAACCCAAATCAATATTCTAACCCAGTTTTTCTCAACCTTTTTGCCCTTAAAATAATATTCAAGTCTCAGGGAACCCCTGCGTAAAAATTATTATATCTACAGCTCATAGTACATTAGCATAATCAGTAAGTTGTAGATACAATAATCCAAAAAAATTGTCAATGCTCTTTTCAATACATAATTAACTTTTAGCCAACTTTTTTTAGAAAAGAAAGGTAGTTAAGCTGAGCTTACCTTTCTTGAAATTAATTTCTTTCCCTTTCAGAAATTTCAAAACTCATAAGGCAAACATAATAAATTTCTGTTAAATAACTGGCTTAAGCCAAAATGGGATTTAATTTTTCTAAAGGTAGGCTCAGTTGATTTAATTTAAATAAAGGTTGTAAATTGATCTTAGTTCATGCTATTTACAACATGAAATTTTTTATTGACAATGTTCAACAGTAAAGTTATGAAGAAATGATAAGAATAAGTAATACGAATAAAAAAATAGCTTAAGACTCAATCTTACATAAGACTTTGAAAAAACAGTTTCTCACTAAGTGACACGATCAGGCTCAAATATAGACCTAGCATGTGAAACCTGCTAGGTAATTCAGGAGAGAGGGGCTGACGTCACTGCCCAAGTTGAGCAAGTCCATTCAATGCTCGTAAAATGCACTTTACACTCCTCATCAGTCTACCGTGCAACACAGCACTCACCAATTATCAACGGCCTCCCCTATCTCGCCTCAAAATCTGAGAGCAGACTCAACCAAATGAACGCGGACCTACTGTGCACTGCCATACTGGGCTGAAAGGCCTCTAACGAGATTGCCAACGGGCCACTGCCCACCACTGCAAGCACTAGCATCACGCATTGCACAAAGTCCAAAACACGATGTTTATTTTTTTTTCACGATCTGTCGTGGAACCCCGATTGAGAAACCCTGCTGTAGTCTGTATATGTATCACCTTCAAAAACATTCCAACTGCTCCACTAATTTCTGTATCTGTATCTAGATGCCCTCATAAAAAACGCCAATGAATTGCAACATAATAGTGGGTACAAAGTAAACAATGCCCAAGAAATGGTGTAAAGAGAAAAATATTCATTGAAAATGTGCCAGAATTGACTGCCTGCATAGATATTGTATGAGTGGCAGTGCAGAAATAAAATTGTTAAAGATGGAAGCATTTTTCCTGAAATGTTAACCAAAGGAAACAAAATCAAATAATACGTATTTTTGTATTATCTTCAATATTCCTCAATAAGAGACTTTAATCAATGCAATCTATCTAGAATGACTTATGTTCCTGACAATCCATTAATTTATTTATGCATTACCAATACAATCATAAAATATATTAAGTTTTATTATTTTCCTCATGAATATCACAAATGGAATAATAATAGAAGCTATAACAGACCAAAGTAGATCACAACATCTATTAAAACTTTGATATTGCTCAATGATTTTCAATCATTCTCTTTGAAGTCACTAATAGACAAACCTTAAACTGCGAAAGATGCGAGTCACTCATATACTGTTCCTTGATTTATACAATCTTACATAATTGCTTTCAGTAAATTATGTCTAATCATTTATGTCCAAGCGTGTTAACCAAAAAATTCCCAGAAGTCATTCTATAAACTACTAATGGAATTTAAGAACAAATTCCTCCACAGAAAATGTTTGGAATATGAGACACTACTACATAAAGTGCTGGCATACATTTTATTTTAGATAGTCCCTTGGGATTAGGAATGATGGTATCTTTCCACCTTGTGGGCTCTAAAGTGTCTAATGATGCTAATGTAGAAAACACAGATTATTACACAGATGGGACAGCAGATGGCTGATGGGGAGAGCAGGTGGGTAGTTCATGAAGTGGTGTACTCCTTCAGGCACTGATGTAGCCTCTGTACACTGTGAGAATCTTTGGTTCTCAATACCATCTTGAATGTTCATTTTCCAGCTTGAGTAGTGAAGGGGCAGATGGTCCCAGGCGCTGGAGATGTTGCACTTTGTAGCGTGGGTTTTAGCTCATCTTCAAACCTTTTCCCAAGTGTATTTTTCCCCATAATAGATCTCAGAATACAGCATCTTTTTCAGGAAATTCCACCCATCAAATCTGCACCGACCAACAACCATCCCAAACTTCTCTCACATTGTTGATCCTAACCTGATAAGAACATACCATATGTTCAGAAAAGGGAAAACAATTACCGAAATGTATATAACACCTTGCAAAATCTCATTGAAATAGTTTAGTCCTGTGGTCACTACAAAGTTTAGGAAATTCAATATAAAGTAAACTAAATGTAAAATATAAATTACAATATTTCCTCATCGACTTGGGCATATTCCGAAAGAGGTAAACTTTCATTTCAAATGACAGAGCCTAAAATTTACAAAATGTACACAACCTCTGATACTGCTTACAGACATAAGTAGACATTTTACAGATCAGCTCATTATGTCATTTTTTACATTTGTCCCTCCAGTATGTATTTTCTGTATGTCCGATTCTGCTTTGATGTACACCATCAAGGCAAGATAATAATCAGATCGGGCAGATTCTTTCAATAGAAAGTCAACAAAAGCAAGGAAAGTAGATGCCATTAAAAATAACCCACACAAAATGCTGAAGGAACTCAGTAGGCCAGGCAGCATCTATGAAAAAGAGTACAGTCAACATTTCAGGCCGAGCAGGAGTCCTGCCAAAGGGTCACGGCCCCAAACATTGACTGTACTCTTTTCTATAGATACTGCCTGGCCTGCTGAGTTCCTCCAGCATTTTGTGTGAGTTGCTTGGATTTCCAGCATCTGCAGATTTTCTTTTGTTTGCCATTACAAATGGATATTGTGAATGAAAGACCTAAATATGATAGCATAGAGCTTACTTCCCTTTAACTGCAAATTATAATGTATCTTGCAGGCTGAAGTCCAAGGTGGATTCAGAATTTGCTGAATGATAGGAAGCCAAGGCTGATTCTCCAAATGGATGCCTGTAACTAGTGGGGTATCCCAGGGATTCAGTGTTAAAACCTGTTATTCATATAAATGGTTTGGGTGTGAATGTACATTAAGTAATTAGTAAATCTACTGGTAGCACCGAATTAGAGGGTGTTGCTCATAGTGAAGTAGATTACCATGAATTAAAGAGATCTTGATCAGTTAGAGAGATGGACTGAGGAATGACAAATGGATTTCAATTTAGATAAATGTAAGGTGATGCATGTTCGACACTCAAACCAGGAAAGGATCTATACAGTGAATAACAGAGCATTGGCGAGTGTTATGGCACCGAGGGACCTGGAAGTACAAGCGCAGAGTTTGCTGAAAGTGGCTGCACAAGTAGACAGGGTGGTGAAGAAAGTTTTTAGCATGCTTTATCAGTCAGGGCATCAAGTTTAGGAGTAGGGGCATTATGTTGCAGTTATACAAGTCAATGGTGAAATCGCTCTTGTGAGTATTGTGTACAGTCTTGGTCACCCAGTTACAGGAAATTGTCAAGTGGCACATGGTGCAGAGGACATTTACAAGGATGATGCCTAGGCTAGGAGCCTGAGTTCTAGGGACAGGTCGGCCACACTGAATCTCCATTCCTTGAAGCTTAGAATGACATGACCTTGCAGAAGTTTATAAAATCATGAGGGGTATGGATAAGGTGGACAAATATAGTCTTTTCCCCAAAGTTGAAGAGAACACAGATACAAGAGGGGAGACATGTATAAGAGACTTGAGGTATAACATCTTTACACAGAGGGTTGTGGTCAAGGCGGGTAGAACTGCGCCATTTAAGAAGCATTTAGATAGGTACATGGAGGGAAGGAGCTCAGTAGGTTATAGGCAACTGGGAATAGCAGGGAAGATGCTGTGGTCAGCATGGAACAATTGGGCCAAAGGGCCTGTTTCCAAGCTGCATTACTCTAAGTTTCAAAACAGCAATAAAGTCCAGCATCTTGTTTGGTAATTTAAATCATATCCATTGAGAACTGCTCTACTGAAAAAGCTTACGACATAATCTTTTGTAGATGATGTTCCATTAATTATTTCTAAGTTCAACACTTGCACTTTTCCATGATCTTTCAGTTATCATTTTTTGACTTTATACCAATGAATTATAAACCAATAGCAACCACCTACAAAGCAAATTAAGACAATCAATCCTTCCATAAATAATATAATGCAGGCTGCTGAAATCTCTCATTACGTAGGCAAAGAGCTGAAAGCTAATTTCTACGCTAGAATTTAATTCTTTCAGAAAAGAAATGATGCATGATTTATTATCAAAAGATCTATAAATTGATTATCAGCTTTTAACTGGCTAAAAATATTTATAAAGCATAAAAACAATATACATGAAATAATTATTCTTAATTTGTGCATTTGGTTTTACAAGCTTGAAATGGCAAAACAGAAAGGCACTTAAAATGATCCTACTCTGCAATGAGTGTGAAGTTGCACCAGTCACTGGAATTCATTTCATTGAGTTGGTTTTCAAACAGATATCCACATAAGTATACTTTTTCGAGCATAGCTGTCACATTGCAGATCCTTACAATTTTTTCATCTGATTGGTTTGATTGTAATTGATCATGCAAGTTTGTAAGGTCATTGGCTGAAAACAAAGAAGAAAATGTATTTCAATAAAGCATTAAAACTTTTGATCCAACCTTCACCATCCCCCAAGAATTTAAATAGTTTTGATAATAAGATCTTAGTTTTCAAATTAAAATTATGTTACATTTTCTGCCATTTGCAACCAATTGCATTCCTACCTGCAGTGCAAGCCAATTATCCTCTTTTTAGATTTTTTTCCTATAAATTCCTATCAAAATATAAAATGGTTATTTACTGTATTGCAGCAGGGAAGTTTGGGTACCCAGTCTTTGGTTCACTATACACTTGTTGCATTGTTAATAAGATTTGGTGCTGTAGAGATATTCAGTTGACTTCAAAACAAATGAGGGGTTTAGTTATAATTTTCAAGCACTTAGCTTTTCTTTACATAGTGCTCATCAGGATAATCTCTAACACTAATTACAATTAATTTTAGTGAACCGAGGTAATTTACATTATTAAATGCCTATCAGAAATCTTCAGCTTTGCACACAAAACAACCTGGCATTTTGACATGAGAATGCACCCAAATGCACAAGTAGTTATTAACCAGATAGTGGTTACGGAGAATTTTGGATTGACAATTTTAGTTCCTGACTTTTCTGTTGCAGGAGTCAATCATGTGAACATTTTGCAAGCTGCTACAAACATTGATGTTATGTATATACGGAAGTAGTTGGGACATACTGTACGCAACAGCAAATTACAAATAACATTCATTAATGAATACACAGGACAGAAGCGAGCATTTGCAAAGCTAAAAAGGCGAAAGCGCGCGTTCAGCTTTGTAAATTAATGTCAATTCCGCTTACCTGCAAGACCAGGGGTCAACAAATTACTACCTACAAAACACAGAAAAACAAAATCAGAAGATCAGACGTTCACGCTTTTTTATATTAAACAAGACCAAAATAAAACAAAATGCGAACGATTCTACACTTTGTGCTAATCTAACCACGATTATACTGAGTTAGTGGGGTCTCTTGTTTGGAGAGCATTGTATGTGTATGACCCTCGTTCATTCCATGCTGGTCCAATCGCGTTCCCGGCCGTCACCGCCACAATTCTAGATCACTACCCGCCCGAGACAAGGGCTGTTCACACTTTTGGACAACGAAACCAAACCGAAAAAGTCACAAAAATATGAATGAAGAGAAGTTTTTATTATTTTTTAAAAAGTGGTCGAAATGTTAATTAATAATATTTTCTCAAAGAATGTATGCGCACTAGAAGAGCAACTAATGAAATTCGTTTAATGAAGTGAGCAGGGAAAGGGCAAAATGTACCAAAAGTGCCGATATAAAGATGGAATGGAATTAAGCATGCTGGATCTCTCTCCAATACGACATTGTCCTGCTGTGGGACAACACATGTATTACAATGAATCAGAGGGAGCCTGAGAGGCGACAAGGTAAGAGTTAAGTGCCGTGGGTACTCATGTCTCAGTCGGCTGGCAACCTCGGCGTTGGTGCATTAGTGTTCTTTCTATGTTGAAAAGGGGATGGGGAGATGGGTTGGTGAAAGGGGGAAGAAAGAGTATCCATCTTACCCAAAACGGCGAAAGCCAGGAGCTGCGCAAGAAGCACGGCATCTCTGTCCATCACGATGAGCCGGCTGCATTGAATAGGGACAGGTCTGGTCGTTCAGCACACTCCCTGTCGCTCGGTCCACCTCGCACACAGTCCCAGGCGGGCTGCCTGTGCTCGGGCAAGTTTGTCCCAACTTCGAACACCAGGGTCTCCGCTCGCTGCGGAAATGCAGCGACTTCCCCAATTCTCGAGCTCTGCTCTGTGAGTTTTTATTTGAATATAAAATCAAATAACACAGCAGCGGTGCGTTGTTTTTGCGCTCGATGTCTGAGTTTCCTTTTTTACCCCCCTCCCCCGCGCGATTCTCGCTTCTCCAATCGATCTGCCTGGCGCAAGATCACATGGCCATTGTCAAAATAAAATGAGCCGTCTAGTCAGCGCTCTGCACCCCAGTTCATCACTGGCAGAGAGCTCGGAACTTACTCCAGTTCCAGGCAATACTGCTTCAGCTATTTCCATCGGCTCAGTCGACACCCAGCTCCCCAGCATTTCGGACAATAGAAATTATCTCCACATTAATTGTTAGCATATTACGAAGATAATCGTAAAATAAAAGATAATAGCAAAACGTCGTCTCTCAAATCGCACTTATTTCAGTCACGTTACAACCTCGAGTCCCTTTTCATTTGCAATCCAGTTACAATGCCGGGACTCTTTGCTTTTAGAGTCTTGTTACAATCCAGGGTCTATTTGCATTTACTATTTCGTTGTAATCCCGGAGCCCTTTGCACCTAAAGTCTGGTTACATTTGCTGGTCCGTTGCCTTTATCGTTTAGTTACAACCCCGGATCGCTCTGCACAGTGTTGTTGCCACCCTGGTCCGAGTTGCATTTACAGTCCAGATAAATAACACCGCTTGACGGTCAAGAGTGGCAAAACAATTTAATGCAAAAACTACAAGCTTCCTTGCAAACCACACCTTGCCCTCAACCTTTTCAAAATGAACTTGTCCCTGACAAGTTTTTATTCCCAGTTGTTATTCCCCCCCACCTCTCTCAATGATCACAGAGCCACATGGACATTTAGAGCTCTCATCAGGTCCAGTTTATTCCTCTCCATAGGTGCTACCTGACCTGCTGAGTTCCTCCTGAATTTTGTGGGTGTTGCTTTTCGATCATTGCATTCCCATCAACTGCGTTCCCGCCCCCACCCCGAGGATCATCTCACTCCCACACATGGTCTTTGCTATATTCAAAATCTCTCCATAACCCCAACAAGGTATCTTTACTCTCCCCACTGCTCCACACTAGATCCATCTATTCCACCATGTCATGAAACAACTTCCACCCCAACAAGATTTTTCTCGTTTGTTAAGAAAACTTAAAGTGGATGGTCTAAAATTGCAAGGGATTCGGCGGGAAAGGCTTCTCTGCTTTCGCTGACAACAATTCCTCTGAAATTCTGAATTCATGCCTGGATAAATGTCACAATGCTATCATTTAAAAGTCTACCACTCTCTCCATTGTTGCTACCAGGTCTGTTGCAAGTTTGGCCCAGATGAAGGGTCTTGACCCAAAATGTTGACTCTTTATTCCTTTCTGTAGGTGTTGCCTGACCTGCTGAGCTCCTCCAGCGTTTTTGTTTGTAACTCCATCATCTTTATGATAGATTTCTGTCCAAATGTCTATACTCAGAAAATATTCAAACATCTCTGAGCAAATGATTCTTCAAAATATCATGTTAATGAATCTGATGTATAAATACAATGAGTTGTTTGAAAATCTTTATTTGTTATATATGTGTGTGCATATACTATGTGTTTGTGTATATGTGTGTGTATATATGTATGTATGTGTGTGTAGATATATATATATATATATATATATAGGACTTCCACTTCCAAATACAGACTCATAAACAGGTACTGCCCAACCAACTAGACTTAGTAATACTGGACAAGAAACAGAAGAAAGCAATGGTAATAGATGAGGCAGTCCCAAATAACAGTAACATCAGGAAAAAAATATGAAAAGCTGGAGAAATACCAAGGCTTGAAAGAGCAGATAGAAATGAAGTGGAAGGTTAAAGCTAGACTAATCCCTGTGGTGATAGGAGCACTTGGCACTGTGACACCTGGACTGAGAGAGTGGTTCCAACAAATCCCGGGGACAACATCTGCGATCTCGGTCTAGAAGAGTGCACTACTAGGAGCAGCCAGAATACTGCACTGAGTCCTCAAGCTCCCAGGCCTCTGGGAGAGGACCCGAGACTGGGGGGAAAATACACACACACAACACCATAAGGGGGGAGAAAAATTCTTCTCTGTATATAGTACTGTGCATAAGTCTAAGGCACATAGCTAGGGTGCCTAAAACTTTTGCACCATACTGTAGTAATTGTATTTATCACACTGTACTGCTGCCACAGAAAAAAACAAATTTCACGACATATGTGAGTGATGATAAACCTGATTCTGAGTGGAAAGGGACAGGGAGAGGGGAATCATGGGTAGGAAAAGGGGAAGGGAAAGAGATGCACCAGAGAGTCATTCTGTAATGATCAATAAACCAATTGTTTGGAATCAAATGACCTTGCCTAGTGTCTCAAGGCCAGGCTGTGTCTGCACCCAAGCCTCCCCCCACCCCTACCACTGCCACTTGTCCCACATCTCTCCCACAGTGCGCCACCCTCGCCATTCCCAACATCTGTTTCTATCTATCTATCTTTATCTATTTATTTATTCATTTCTGGTATACAGAAGAGCCATTAATGTAAAAATTGAATCTACCTATAATCTGAATACTGCTTGGACCCAAGAAATTTAGCATGGAGATATTCTATTGTTTTACATTTAAATAGTAGAGTCTTCATTAAGTTCATTGTTTCTTTCTCTGTAGGGTAGAACAAAACTACCAAAAAGTATAATAATAACAGGTAAAAGAGTTTTCAGTCACATAGAAATAAAATGAGTTTGCTGACGATATTCTCCTAATTTCATAGAAAAGATGTGTTTGTATAATTTTATCTAATTGCCTAAAAGCCTAGTGGCAGCTGGTGGTCAAAGTTACTTTAGTAGCTGCTGACAGTAATAACTGCTTATGCCAGTATAAAGCTTTATGATATCTTTTCTCTTACCTTTGTTTGCTTTTCCATTTGAATTATTATTCTATTTTCCGCACGCAATGTACAATTGCTTCTCACATGTTGCTGTTTGTCACTTAAAGCAAAGTAATTTATAATGTTCAGCTAGATTAAGTCAGAGGATTGGTCAATGCTTGTTAACACAAATACTGTCAATAACTCATCTGTCGTTGTTCAGAAAATCAGAGCCAGAATCAGGTTTAATATCACTGGCACATGTTGTGAAATTTGTTGCTTGTGACAGCAGTGTATTGCAATACATAATAATTTAAAAATTATAAATTACAATAAGAAATACATTTTAAACATTAAATTAACTAAGTAGTGCAAAAGGAGAGCAAAATAAAGGGAAAATATTGTTAGTGTACATTGGCCATTCAGAAAGCTGATGGTGGAAGGAAAGAAGCTGTTTCTGAGATGTTGGATGTGTGTCTTCAGGCTCCTGTCCCTCCTCCTTAATAACCATATAACAATTACAGCACAGAAACAGGCCATCTCGGCCCTTCTAGTCCGTGCCGAACTCTTACTCTCACCTAGTCCCACCAACCTGCATTCAGCCCATAATCCTCCATTCCTTTCCTGTCCATATAGCTGTCCAATTTAACTTTAAACAACGACATCGAACCTGCCTCAACCACTTCTGCTGGAAGCTCGTTCCACACAGCTACCACTCTCTGAGTAAAGAAGTTCCCCGTCATGTTACCCCTAAACTTTTGCCCTTTAACTCTCAACTCATGTCCTCTTGTTTGAATCTCCCCCACTCTCAATGGAAAAATCCTATCCACGTCAACTCTATCTATCCCCCTGATAATTTTAAATACCTCTATCAAGGCCCCCTTCAACCTTCTATGCTCCAAAGAATAAAGACCTAACTTGTGCAACCTTTCTCTGTAACTTTCTTAATGGTAGCAGTGAACGTCCTGGGTGATGGGAATCCTACAATGAAGAGATCTGAATTGCTTTAAACATTTCTAGGTATATTACTATGTACAGCACAAGCCCTTTCATTCTCTTATTATGACTATTGAAGCCAACATTTGAAAGTTAATCAATGCATATAAAACAAGCAGAATTTAGATTATACTGTAAATGCAAGATAATAAGTTGTATCACTTGTTTACCAAGAGAATATGTGATTTTACTTTTAATGTTGCTGTTTTTAATGTGTTTATCATGTGTGTTAATTGCTGATGGCTATTTTTAGACACGGTAATTAGCAAGCTGTCTTTAAACAAGGTAATCACAACAAAAGAGCTTAAAAGGGAATGTGTGTATACATTTAGTACATAGAATCAAAAATAGGACAAAAACTAGAAAATACTGCCATGTGTTCACTAACTAGAAAGGCAGAGACATTTGAATTTCCTTTTGATAGAATAGTATCTCAATATCTTCTTATTTTTGTTGCAGATTACTGATTTTCTTCATTTCAACTCTAGAAACCAAATTTGCTATCAAACTAAACTAAAATACTATACTATAAATTAATGCTCTGGTATCCTCAGCCCTTGTTTCTGTTTAGTTTATTAAACAATTTCATCTCCTGAAGAGACCTCCACTAATAACTTTTCTCTCTAATTAATTTGTGTGATAATTTCCAATAACTATCACAATAGTCCACATTTCGGTATAGCGGTTGATTTATTCACTTTCAAAAGTAGCATTTACTGATCATCACTTATTCCCCTTGGGAAGGTGATAATAAACTGTGTTTGTTCTTTATGGTGAAGATATTGCCCCAGTACTGCTGGAAGGGCTTCCATGATTGAGATCCCGTGATGATGATGTGTGACCTGGAGAGGAATCTACCGGTCACAGAGTCGTGGAATGCTACAAAACAGAAACAAAATCTACAGCGCATCCAGTCCTTGCTGGCGTGGTTTTCTCCCTAGCCCCATCTAGTTACAGATCATAACTCTCCATACCTCTACCATCCACGTACCTATCCAAATTTCACTTAAGTGTTAGAATTGAGCCCGCATCTGCCACTTCTGCTGGCAGCTCATTTTACACTAATACCGCACTCACTTTGAATATTTCACTTTTCACCTTAAACCTATGACCTCTGGTTTTATTATTCCCTTGTACTTGCTGCCCCTGTGTTCTGAATGGCAGTGGTTGCAATTTTAGGAGGTACAGAGGCAAGTACAGTAAGTGCATTGCATATGTAGATGTTATACACGGCACCTGTGGAGGAAATGAATATTTAGGGCAGTGACTGGGATGTCATTCAATCGGTTTGTTCTATCTTGAGTGTTGTTGAGCCTTTTAAGCATTGTTGGAGATGCACTCATCCACATAAGTGGAGAGTATTCCTTCACATGTCAGGTACATAGTGGAAAATATTTGCACTGTCAGGAATTGAGTCATTCACCAGAGGATACATACCCCTGGAACTATTCTAGCAGCTTCTGTGCTGTGAGAATGGTCCAACTGCTCTTCTGATCAGTGGTGACCCCAGAATATTAATGATGGAAACTCGGCCATAACAATGCCATTAAATGCCAAGAATAAATGGATTAGACAAACTTTTTTGGAGGTGGTCATTGCCTGAAACTTTGTGGCATAAATGTTACCTGCCATTTATATCCCCATCCTGAATATTGTCTAGGCTTTGCTTTTTGCTACATGGGCTGCTTCATTTACTAAGGAGCTGTAAAAGGAATGTAACTGTCAGCAAATATCTCTGCTTCTAAATCTATGGAGAAGAAAGATCATTGATAAAGCATCCATGGATGGATGGGGTAGAGTACTGTCCTAAAGAGCTTATGCAAACATAATCCAGAAAGAAATACACTCTATTCTAAAATGTTCTATACTGTTCTTGAAGAAATCATAGCTTACTGACTAGGCATTGCCCTCTGAAGTTATCTGTGACCAACCACAGTTCATAATGGATAATGAAGCAGCTTTAGCTGTATTACATTATGTACTTAAGAAATAGTTTCCTGTCAAAATGTGTTGCCTTTTATGTTTGTAAGGATACTCTAAAATGTTCTGACTAGACCGAAAAATGGTAAGTTAACTGAACTTGTGCAAGAATCAGAAACACCCATATACTTGTGGAGTTTTGTGGCCTTTGAAAGCAAATAACCTTACAAGAACAGAATCAACCAAGAGGAACATACACCATAAAACATGTCACTGAAAAAGGGTCTATTGGTGACAAATTGGCTGTTTTAATTTTCGTACAAGTTTGTTAGCGCCTCACTGCCACAGTAGATTCCGTTTCTTGGCATTGATCCAGAACAGACAAAGAGGGAGCTAAATAAATCCAATATTTATCTGTGGACTGATCATGTTCAGTAACTCCTTGAGCGTGTTTACAATATTATGCACAAATGGGGCTGAAGTGTGTATGACTGCTTAAGATTAGAGTGCCATCTAGTGATGTCCTGTGATTTTTTTTTAAATTATAGTTATCTAATTTTCTGATCTCAGTTCACAGATGCACTTTCGTCTGCAGCTGATGAGAAGAGATGTATCAAATTGTTGCCATAAGCCCCATCTCTTGGTTTGGCTGGAATATGAAAAGCTTATCTGGATTATCAATAATGAAGACATGTTGAGTAAATATTGGTCAATTTTTAAAATGTGCTGTTCACTTTGAAAGAAATTATGGAGGGCACGCATAAATAATAGTTTCTACTTCTGCTTTGAAAATGTGCAAACAGCTTTGATTGTGATGTTCATGATTTGAAACTACAATTTCTGGAGTATGCCAAGCCTACATACATTCAGTGGCCACTTGATTAGGTTCACATGTACACCTGCTCGTAATACAAATATCTACTCAGCCAGTCATGTGGCACCAACTTAATGCATAAATACATGCAGACATGATCAAGAGGGTCTGTTTTTATTCAGACCAAACATCAGAGTGGGGAAGAAATGAGATCTAAGTGACTTTGACTGGGAATGATTGCTTGTACCAAATGGGGTGGTTTGAGTATCTCAGAAACTGCTGATCTTCTGGGATTTTCATGCACAATAGTCTGTAGAATTTACAGAAAATGATGCAAAACACAAAAAAAAACTTGCTGTGAGCAGCAGAGGGAGAGAAGCCAGACTGGCTCAAGCTGACTGGAAGATGACAGTAACTCAAATACCCATGCTTTACAACATTAGCATGCAGAAGAGCATCTTGGAACCACAATAAGTCGACCCTTAAACTGGATGGGGTATAGCAGTAAAGACCGTAACATACACTCAGTGACCAATTTAATTGGTACAGGAGCTATCTAATAAAGTGGCTCTGAGTGTAGATTGAATGTTATGTCCAATTTGTGCTGCCTATTAAGCACAGTATAACACTTGTACAATATGATGCCTCCAATTAGCAACAGCAATGTGGTAAACTACATTACTGACAACAGACTGGTGAAATGGGCAAACAAATGGTCGATGCTATTTAATATAGATAAGAGCTGATTGAGAGGATCTGCACAAAAAAATAGTTTTCGTTTTCAGGAATGGAGGAACAGGAAAATGAACACATATACATGAATATTTGCAAGGGGAATGTCAAGTAGATGTAATCTTTAACTTTATTAATAAGGAATTAATAACTATACCAAGAAAATTAAGGTAAATTAGTATAAGTTCTAGTACCAGTATAAGGTATGGTTCAGATCTGGTTAGCAAGTTTTAGAAAGGATTTCAATACATAGAACATAGAACAGAACAGCACAGGAACAGGTCCTTGGATCTAGAATGTCTGTGCTGAATATGATGCCAAATTAAACTTATCCTTTCTACCTTTGCGTGATACAGATCCCTCCATCCCTGAATATTCATGTGTCTATCTAAAAGTGACAAAAATAAACCGATAATAATAATAAACTATTGTACCTGCTTGCAAACACTCACAGTGCCTATAAAAAGTATTCACACCCTGCCCCCTTGGAAGTTTTCATGTTTTATCATTTTACAATATTGAATCACAATGAATTTAATTTGGCTTTTTTTTTAATACTGATCCACAAAAAAAGGATGCTTCCATGTCAAAGTGAGAACAGATCTCTGCAAAGTGATCTAAATTAATCACAAATATAAAACACAAAATAGTTGATTAAAAAAGTATTCGCGCCCTTTAATATGACACACCGGATCATCGCCGTGCAGCCATTTGGTTTTAGAAGTCACCTAATTAGTTAAGTGGAGATCACCTGTGTGCAGTCGAGGTGTTTCATTTGATTGTAGTAAAAATACACCTGTATCTGGAAGGTCCAACTTCTGGTGAGTCAGTATCCTAGTAAAAACTACACCATGAAGACAAAAGAACTTTCCAGACAACTCTGCGAAAAGGTTATTGAAAAGCACCAGTCAGTAGATGAATACAGTAACATTTCCAAGTCACTGAATAGCCCTTGGAGTACAATTAAGTCAATCATCAAGAAATGGAAAGAATATGGCACAGCTGTAAATCTGCCTCGAGCAGGCCATCTTCAAAAACTGAGTGGTCGTGCCAGGAGGGGACTAGTGAAGGAGGCCACCAACAGGCCCATGAAAATTCTAGAAGAGCTACAAGCTTCAGTGGCTGAGATGCGAGAGACTGCGCATCCAACAATTGTTGCCCAGTCACAGCTTTATGGGAGAGTGGCAAAGAGAAAGACACTGCTGAAAAAACCCACATGAAATCTTGGCTACAGTTTTTCAGAAGGCATGTGGAAAACTCTGAAGAGGGTTCTAAAGTCTGATGAAACCAAAATGGAGCTTTTCAGCCATCAGACTAAACACAAGATTTGGCATAAGCCAAGTACCACACATCATCCAAATTAACACAGTCCTCCTGCGCACTGCCACACTGGGCTGAGAGACCACTAACGAGATCGCTAACAGAGCTGCTCGGTCACTGCCCACCACTGCAAGTGCGAGTATTGCACGTCGCACCAAGTTCAAAACAACAATGTTTATTTTTTTTTATTCATGATCTCTCGCAGAACCCTGATCTAGAGAAATTTCGACCATAAAACCATAAGCATAGGAGTAGAATTAGGCCATTCAAACGATCGAGTCTGCTTCGCTGATTTTTTCCCCCTCTCTACCTGTTTCTTATGCCTTCTCCCCATAACCTTTGACACCCAATACTAATTAATTACCTATAGAAACATAGAAAACCTACAGTACTATACAGGCCTTTCATCCCACAAAGATGTGCCGAACATGTGGTTACCTGAGAAATTACCTAGGGTTACCCATAGCCCTCTATTTTTCAGAGATCCAAATACCTGTCCAGGAGTCCCTTTAAAGACCCTATTGTATCCGCCTCCATCACCATCACCGGCAGCCCATTCCACACACTCACCACTCTCTGCATAAAAGTCTTACCCCTGACATCTCCTCTGTAGCCATTTCAGCCCTGGGAAAAAGCCTTTGACTATCCACACGATCATTGCGTCTCATCATCTTATACACCTCTATCAGGTCATCTCTCATCCTCCGTCACTCCAAGGAAAAAAGGTCGAGTTCACTCAACCTATTTTCATAAGGCATGCTCCCCAATCCAGGCAACATCCTTGTAAATTGCCCCTGCACCCTTTCTATGGTTTCCACATCCTTCCTATAGTGAGGCGACCAGAACTGAGCACAGTAATCCAAGTGGGGTCTGACCAGGGTCATATATAGCTGCAACATTACCTCTTGGCTTGTAAACTCAGTTCCACGGTTGCTGAAGGCCAATGCACTGTATGCCTTCTACCACAGAGTCAACCTGTGTAGCAGCTTTGAGTGTCCTATGGACTCAGACCCCAAGATCCCTCTGATCCTCCACACTGCCAAGAGTATTTCCATTAATACTATATTCTGTCAGCATATTTGATCTACCAAAATGAACCACCTCACACTTACCTGGGTTAAACTCCATCTGCCATTTCCCAGCCCAGTTTTGCATCCTATCAATGTCCCACTGTGACCTCTGACTGCCCTCCACATTATCCACAACACCCCCAACCTTTGTGTCATCAGCAAATTTACTAACCCATCTCTCCACTTCTTCATCCAGGTCATTTATAAAAATCGTGAAGAGTAGGGGTCCCAGAACAGATCCCTGAGGCACACCACTGGTCACTGACCTCTATGCAGAATATGACCAATCAACAACCACTCTTTGCCTTCTGTGGGCAAGCCAGTTCTGGATCCACAAAGCAATATCCCCCTGGATCCATGCCTCCTTACTTTCTCAATAAGCCTTGCATGGGATACCTTGTCAAATGCCTTGCTGAAATCCATATACACTACATCTACCGCTCTACCTTCATCAATGTGTTTAGTCACATCCTCAAAAAATTCAATCAGACTCGTAAGGCATGACCTGCCTTTCAGAAAGCTGACTATTCCTAATCATATTATGCCTCTCCAAATCTTCATAAATCCTGCCTCTCAGGATCTTCTCCATCAACTTACCAACCACTGAAGTAAGACTCACTGGTCTATAATTTCCAGGGCTATCTCTACTCCCTTTCTTGAATAATGGAACAACATCCGCAATCCTCCAGAACCTCTCCTGTCCCCATTGATGCTGCAAAGATCATTGCCAGAGGCTCAGCAATCTCCTCCCTCGCCTCCCACAGTAACTTGGGGTACATCTCGTCCGGTCCCGGTGACTTATCCAACTTGATCCTTTCCAAAAGCTCCTGCACATCCTCTTCCTTAATACCTGCATGCTCAAGCTTTTCAGTCTGCTGTAAGTCATCCCTACAATTGCCAAGATCCTTTTCCATAGTGAATACTGAAGCAAAATACTCATTAAGTACCTCTGCTATCTCCTCCAGTTCCATACACACTTTTCCACTGTCACACTTGATTGGGCCTATTCTCTCACGTCTTATCCTCTATCACATACTTGTAGAATGCCTTGGGGTTTTCCTTAATCCTGTCTGCCAGTGCCTTCCCATGGCCCCTTCTGGCTCTCCTCATTTCTTCCTTAAGCTCCTTCCTGCTAGCCTTTTAATCTTCTAGATCTCTATCATTACCTAGCTTTTTGAACCTTTTGTAAGCTCTTCTTTTCTTCTTGACTAGATTTACAACAGCCTTTGTACACCATGGTTCCTGTACCCTACCATCCTGTCCCTGTCTCATTGGAACGTACCTAAGCAGAACTCCACACAAATATCCAGTGAACGTTTGCCACATTTCTTCCGTACATTTCCCTGAGAACATATGTTCCCAATTTATGCTTCCAAGCTCCTGCCTGTTAACCTCATATTCCCCTTACTTCAATTAAACACTTCCCTAACCTCTCTGTTCCTATCTCTCTCCAATGCTATGGTAAAGGAGGTAGAATTATGATCACTATCTCTAAAACGCTCTCCCACTGAGAGATCTGACAAGTTCATTTCCCAATACCAGATCAAGTACAGCCTCTCCTCTTGTAGGCTTATCTCCATATTGTGACAAGAAACCTTCCTGAACACAGCTAACAAACTCCACCCCATCTAAACCCCTTGCTCTAGGGACATGCCAATCGATATTTGGAAATTAAACTCTCCCACCACATCAACCCTGTTATTATTACACCTTTCCACAATCTGTATCCCTATCTGCTCCTCGATGTCCCTGTTACTATTGGGTCGTCTATAAAAAATACCCAGTAGTGTTATTGACACCTTCCTGGATCAGATCCTACTGGGTGTTGATGGAGTAGCAGCGCTTTTATAGATGTTCCCACTCTTTTTAATTTACTGCTTCCAACTTGTTTTGAAAACTTACATTTAACTGCAATATTGCTTTATGATGAGTCGTGTTAAAGCCACTAAAAAAGAAGAGGACCCTCCAGTAACTTTGGAATCTATTATGGAGACACTTCAGAAGCATAAAAATGAACTTTCGGAGGGGTTCCAGCAACTCAGCACTGAATTTAAATGAATGGATGTAAGATTAGATTCTATTCAAAAAACTTTAAGTGAACACGATAAATGGATAAAAGAGAATGAAGATACTTTGACGATGTATGATGCGAAGATTGACGACCTGGAACAGATCTGTGATAAACAGTTAAAGGTTAATGAAACATTAAGACAGAAGATTATCAACTTAGAAAATAGAAACAGAAGAAATACTTTATGTATTCTAGGTTTTAAAGAGTCATTGGAAGGCAATTAGCCTTCAGAATTTTTTGCAAGCCTTTTGTACTGGCAGGAAGTGGAGGGCAGAGGAAGCTGTTCAGGAGGCAGAGGCGAGGCTGCGTCAGAGGAGACTGGTGGAAGTGGTCACACGAGGCCGAGCTGGGCTAGGATCCTTTCCAACTCCCCAAATGGACAGCAGAGGGATGGAAAGGCGTTGTCTAGTTCAGGAGGAGGTGAGAGCAGTAGTGGAGGAGATGAGAGCATGCAAGGCAGTGGGAATGAAGCAACAGGGAGCTTGGGCAAGATGGGAGAATGCGGTTGAGAAGAAAGTGACCTGGGCTGATCTTTGGAAAGCCGAACCACACCGCATCCAATTTCTTATCCAGGCAGTGTACAATGTGCTTCCAAGCCCATCAAACCTGCCCCATGGGGCAAGGCAGAGTCATCTGCATGCCCACTGTGCTCCAAGCGAGGAACCCTGGAGCACATCCTCAGCGGCTGCACAAGGGCACTTGGTGAGGGACGGTACAGGTGGAGGCATGATCAGGTCCTGAAGACCATCGCTGAAGCCGTCAGCGCAGGAGTTGAGTGGGCGAAGCGGTCCCAACCCTCCAAGCAGACCATTGCCTTTGTCAGAGCTGGGGAGCAGCCAATACCTGCCAAAAGAACATCTGCAGGCATTCTGACCTCTGCAAGGGACTGGCAGCTGTTGGTGGACCTCGAAGGGCAGCTGAAGTTCCCCAACCATATCGCAGCCACCACCCTGCGACCAGACATTGTCCTAGAGTCTGAGTATACTAAGCAAGTGGCGCTGCTGGAGCTGACAGTCCCATGGGAAGATAGCTTGGAGGAGGCCTTTGAAAGGAAGCTCTCCAAGTACACAGGACTGGTCAGCAACTGTCAGCAGGCTAGATGGACAGTGAGGTGTCTCCCAGTGGAGGTTGGTTGTAGGGGATTCGTAGCCCATTCTTTAGTTAGAGCCTTCAGCATTTCAGGCATCGAGGGAGAGAGGAAGAGGAGAGCCATCCGCAGTACCACCGATGTGGCAGAGAGGGCCTCAAGATGGCTGTGGCTCAAAAGAGGGGAACCATGGAGTCATAAGTAGCTAGCCATCTGGACCACAAGCTGGGGTCTGATCAGCCCCGGCTGGGTCACCTGGAGGAGGTTGTTTGATGTTGAAAGACCCGAAACACCCGATGATTCCAGGGACATCACTGAAGATGTGTCCAGAAGCATCAATAGATGTATGTACACAATGGCTAATTTATTTCCGAATATTTCAAAATCTCCACCTAAAATAGACCAAACACATAGATCTCCTGTAGCAAGACCTCCTCCAAGAGGATGAACCCGTTCAGTGATAATTTGTTTTAACGACTTTCAAACAAACGAACTTTTAATTCGTGGATCTCGTCGGAAAGGTGTGATTGATTATGAAGACCAGAAGTTCAGAATTGTGGAAGATTTTTCACCCAAGGTGTTGAATGAACGCTTCAAGTTTTAAAAAGTCATGTTGGAGCTGTATAATAAAGGTTTTAAACCCTCTCTTCGTTACCCGGCTCGTCTTAGAATCATTTTGAAAAATGGCTCTCAGAAATGGTTCCGTTCGACTCAAGAGGTGCAGGATCTCTTGAGTGCCGAATCAATTTCAGAAGTTTAGCTGTTCAATAACTCTTTACACAAAATTATGTTGTGTCTGCCTGATGGATCCTTTTTTTTTAGAATCAGCAGTCTAACTGTTCATTACTTTCTTTTATGAACAATTGTTTTTTTTTACTTTTGGTATACCTTCGTATCTAATTTTTTTTTGTACTGTTATTTCCTTGTTTAGAAAACTAAGGATTTAACATTAGTAAGTTTTCTTTGAGTTAATACTTTCTAAGTTAATATGTTTTGAACTTTCATATTTCTTTCTAATAGTTTTATACTATAATTTTATGAGTTTTTTTAAATATGTTTAAATTTTGCTCCTTTTTTTCTTCTGTCTTGTTGGAATGCAGTTTAGTCTTGAAATTTTTTTTTTTTTGGAGCTCAGCCAGTAGATTGTTTTGGGGGGAAAATGTTGCCTGGTTACTTTATCTTAAAGCTCATTGTTTAGATTTAATATATATTCCAGCGGTTTTTATTCAAACATCTCCTTTAAGCAATATTTAAAATGAACCGTATTTTTAATTTACTTAGTTTTAATGTGAAAGAATTAAACCACCCTGTGAAATGTAATAAGATATTTAATTTTTTTTACAAGAAACACATGTTCATAAATGTGATAATTCGTGTCTTTTCAGTCGTTGGAAGGGTTTATCTTTCCATTCCTCCTTTCAGGCTAAGCAAGAGGAGTTTTGATTCTTATAGACAATTCAGTATCTTTTGTTCAACATAATGTAGTGTCTGATACCAATGGGCGTTTTCTAACAGTGTCAGGGAAATTAGATAATAAATTAATGGTTTTTGCTAATTTGTATGCCCCGAATATAGATGATTCAGGCTTTTTGAATGTTTTTTTTTGCTTTTACCAGATTTAAGTTTATATTCTTTGGTTTTAGGAGGAGACTTCAACTGTTGTTTAGATCCTGTTTTAGATCGTTCTGCTTCTAAATGATTGACTTGTATATCTGCCTCCTTTATCCAGTCTTTTCTAATGAAATGTGATATTGTTGATGTTTGGCGTTTTTTGTATCCAACAGATAAGGAGTACTCATTTTTTTCTCATGTGCATCATATGTATTCCAGGATTGATTTTTTTTCTTGTTGATAGCCAATTCATTCCATTGGTTCGATACTGTGAATATAAAGAAATTGCTGTTTCAGATCATGCTCCTGTGTTTTTATCTTTAAATTTTCTGGGTGTCTCCCAAATAAACAGGTTCTAGCATTTTAATCCAACTTTGTTATCAGATAAAGATTTTTTTTAAATTTTTGGAGAGACAAATTATTCTTTTTTTTTTGAAGAGAATATGCTAGAAGAGACCTCTAGTCTTATTTTATGGGATGCTTTTAAGGCTTATATTAGAGGTCAAATTATTTATTTTACTGCAAGTGTTAAAAAAAATGCTAATAAGGAGAGAACTGAATTAGCCAATCAGTTGAATCAATTAGACCGAAAATATGCTTTGGATCCAGATCCTGTTTAATATAAAAGACATGTTGAAATGTAAACTAAACACGTTCTGCTCTTAATATATTCAATTGAAATGCAACTTTTAAAAGATAAAATGCTCAGGTTCTTTTTAATTTCATCAGTCCACAGGACTTGTTTCCAAAACGCATCAGGCCTGTTTAGATGTTCTTTTGAACCTTTAGAATAGAACTTTTTGGCCGCAATGAGCAAAGATATGTTTGGAGGAAAAAGGGTACAGGATTTCATGAAAAGAACACCTCTCCAACTGTTAAGCACAGGGGTGGATCGATCATGCTTTCGGCTTGTGTTGCAGCCAGTGGCACGGGGAGTGTTTACTGGTAGAGGGAAGAATGAATTCAATTAAATACCAGCAAATTCTGGAAGCAAACATCACACCGTCTTTAAAAAAGCTGAAGATGAAAAGAGGATGGCTTCTACAACAGGATAATGAAACTAAACACACCTCAAAATCCACAATGGACTACCTCAAGAGGCGCGAGCTGAAGGTTTTGCCATGGCCCTCGCAGTCCCCTGACCTAATCATCATCGAGAATCTGTGGATAGACCTCAAAAGAGCAGTGCATGCAAGATGGCCCAAGAATCTCACAGAACTAGAAGCCTTTTGCAAGGAGGAATGGGTGAAAATCCCCCAAACAAGAATTGAAAGACTCTTAGCTGGCTACAAAAAGAATTTATAAGCTGTAATACTTGCCAAAGGGGGTGTTACTAAGTACTGCCATGCCTGGTGCCCAAACTTTTGCTTCAGGCCCTTTTCCTTTTTTGTTACTTTGAAACTATAAAAGATGGAAATAAAGAAGTTTTCTTGCTTAAAATATTAAAGAAATGTGTCATCTTTAACTTTATGCCTTTTGGAAATCAGTTCATCTTTTACTTGCTTAGCTATTCACAGTAACAGAAATTTTGACCAGGGGTGCCCAAACTTCTGTATGCCACTGTAGACCTATTTCCTTACTTAATGTTGGTAGTAAAATCTTATCTAAACTTTTGGCTCGTAGGATTGAAAATATTTTGCCATCTATTATCTCTGATGATCAGATTGGGTTTATCAAAAATCGATACTCCCACTTTAATATTTGTCATTTATTGAATGTTATTTATTCTCCTTTTAAAGAGATTTCAGAATGTGTGATCTCCTTAGGTGCTGAGAAAGCCTTTGATCGTGTTGAATGGAATTATTTATTTAAAACTTTAGAAAAATTTAATTTTGGACCTGATTTTACTCAATGGATTAAATTACTTTATTTATCTCCCTCCGCTCAGGTTCTGACTAACTCTCAGAATTCTAAACCATTTAAACTTGATTGTGGAACCAGACAAGGTTGTCCTTTGAGTCCTTTGCTTTTTGATTTGGTCTTAGAACCTTTAGCTATTGCTTTCCGGGAATCTAATGATATCATTGGTATTTTAAGGAGGGGTATTACCCACAAAGTTTTGCTTTATGCTAATGACCTTTTGCTCTACATTTCTAATGTGGAGTCTTCTTTACCTTTCCTACTTTCTTTACTCTCCTGCTTTAGTCAGTTTTCAGGATATAAACTTAACTTTCATAAGCATGTACTTTTTCCTTTGAATAATTTGCTGTTAGTTAATACTAACCTTCCTTTTAAAATTGTAAGAAACCATTTTACTTATTTGGGTGTAACAATTACTAGGAATTATAAATTCCTTTTTAAAGAAAACTTTTTTACACTCCTGAATTATGTTAAGAAGGCACTATCAAATTGGTCACCCCTCTCTTTATCATTGATTGATCGAATCAATTCTATTAAGATGAATACTTTGCCTAAGTTTTTATATTTATTTCAGGCCATACCTGTTTTTATTCCTAAATCCTTTTTTGATTCTTTGGATTCTATTATATCTTCTTATATATGGAAAAATAAAACTTCTTATTTAAATAAAGTTCATCTTCAAAAAGCTAAAAAGAATGGAGATTTAGCTTTACCCAATTTTAGGTTTTATTACTGGGCAGTCAATATACGGAATCTTACATTTTGGTTATATTATATTAATTGAGAGGACTGTCCAGTTTGGGTTTCTTTAGAAGCTAACTTTGTTTATAAATTTTCTATCATTTCTCTTCTTGGATCCTCAATTCCTTTATCTGTAAATAATTTTACTGATAATTTTGTAGTTAAACACACCCTGAGGATTTGGGTACAATTTAGAAAATATTTTGGTTTATTGAGTTTTTCACTTTCAAATCCCATTTTTTCTAACTATTTTTTTAAACCCTCTATGTCTGATGTAGTTTTTACAGAATGGAATAGATTGGGTATTAAATTTTTTCATGATTTGTTTGTTGGAGATTGTCTCTCTTCATTTGAACAACTGTCAGTTAAGTATAGCCTACCGAGAACTTACTTTTTTTGATACAGGTGTTCCCCGCTTTTCGAACGTTCGCTTTACGAAACCTCACTGTTACGAAAAACCTACATTAGTACCCTGTTTTCACTTTCAGAAGGTGTTTTCACTGTTACGAAGAAAGGCAGCGCGCAATAAAAAATCAGCGCCAAAAAAATCAGCGCACGATAAAAGGCAGAGCGCGCCCCGAACAGCCGGTCTCCCCCCGATTCAGAATAGCATTGCTTTAACACGTTGCATTGAGCAGCCGTTAGCAAGATGAGTTCTAAGGTGTCAGAAAAGCCTGAAAGAGTAAGGGTGTTACACTTAGCGTAAAACTAGACATAATTAAGCGTTTCGATCGTGGTGAACAAAGTAAGGACAAAGTGAGTTTGGCTTGTGGAAGTTGACGAATATGATGTTGAAGAGGTTTTGGCATCCCATGACCAAGAACTGATAGATGAAGAGCTGATGCAATTGGAAGAGGAAAGGATAACAATCGAAACCGAATGCAGTAGCAAAAGTGAAGCAACTGTGTGAGATTTTCGCTGCAATGATAAAGTACGACTTTAATTTTGAAAGGGTACGTAGGTTTAGGGGATATTTTCAGGATGGTTTGAGTGCTTACAAACAACTGTATGGTAGAAAAATGCGCGAGACTCGGCAGTCAAGCAAGCCCACATCAGCCACAGCAGACGACGAACCTCGACCTTTGACATTGAGGCAGGCTGTCAAAGGACAAGATGAGCTGCCTGCCCTGATCGACGATGAGATGACATCCCCATGTCCCACCACCCCAACACCCGGGCCCCGGACAGATACTGTACCGATTTGCAGAGAATGCAGCAGTAGCCAGGAGGCACACAGCACATCTTTAAGAAAAATGCCGAAATAAACATGCTAATTAATTAGGTACCGCCTAGCACGTCATTGTCGGCCCAGATCAGAGGCGATGCAATTGGCAATCGCCTCTGATCTGTGCCGACATTTACGTGCTGGGCAGCACCTAATTAATTAGCATGTTTATTTCAGCTTTTTTCTTAAAGATGTGCTGGGTGCCTCCCGGCTACCGCTGCGTTCTTCACGGCAATGTATTGGGTCGGCGGCCCAGAGGGTGGGGGCCACTGCATCACCCAGCCTGCGACGACTCAGTCTAACACACCATCATCAGTGTGCTCGGCGCTGTTTTCCCAATTCCGGTAAGTGATACTACACTGTACATACATTATTTCTGCTTTATATAGGCTGTGTATTTTTACGTGTTATTTAGTAGATTTGAACATAGAATAGTACAGCACAGTACAGGTCCTTCGGCCCACAACGTTGTGCCAACCCTCAAACCCTGCCTCCCATATAACCCCCCACCTTAAATTCCTCCATATACCTATCTAATAGTCTCTTAAACTTCACTAGTGTATCTGCCTCCACCACTGACTCAGGCAGTGCATTCCACGCACCAACCACTCTCTGAGTAAAAAAACCTTCCTCTAATATCTCCCTTGAACTTCCCACCCCTTACCTTAAAGCCATGTCCTCTTGTATTGAGCAGTGGTGCCCTGGGGAAGAGGCGCTGGCTATCCACTCTATCTATTCCTCTTATTATCTTGTACACCTCTATCATGTCTCCTCTCATCCTCCTTCTCTCCAAAGAGTAAAGCCCAAGTTCATAATGCATACTTCTAAACCAGGCAGCATCCTGGCAAATCTCCTCTGTACCCTTTCCAATGCTTCCACATCCTTCCTATAGTGAGGTGACCAGTTGGCAGCTTCATAGTTTAAAGTTTACTGGAGAGCGTGTTTATGCCAACAGCGCTTGCGTGAGATTTTCGCTACGGAGATCTATGCAGGCAATCGTTGTAGAGAAGTATTTCTACTTTATATAGGCTGTGTATTTATCATATCATTCCTGCTTTTACTATATGTTACTGTTATTTTAGGTTTTATGTGTTATTTGGCATGATTTGGTAGGTTATTTTTGGGTCTGCAAACGCTCACAGAATTTTCCCACATAAATAAATGGTAATTGTTTCTTCGCTTTACAACATTTCGGCTAATGAACCGTTTCATAGGAACGCTCTACCCTTCGGATGGCGGGGGAAACCTGTATTTACAAATTCGAGACTTCTTGCATTCTCAAGTACATATATTTCCTAAAAGTCCAGATAAAAATTTACTTGATACAATTTTTAAATTGAAACCCTTCCATAATGGATCTATATCTAATATTTATGGTATGTTGTTGGGAATGAGAAATACTCACTTAGATAAAATTAAAAATCTTTGGGAATAAGATTTACAGATTGCAGTTTCTGAGGATACTTGGAATAAAATTTTTTAAGTGGTTGATATCTGATCGTCATTCTCTTCTACTATTTAAAGTGCTTTGTGGAGCCCATATGTCTAATGATAAGCTGTCTCATTTTTATTTGGATATATCTCCTTATTGTGATAGATGGAATAATGGAAATGCTTCACTAATCCATATGTTTTGTACTTGTCCAAGTTTTGAAAAATATTGGAAGGAAGTATTCCAAACTTTTCGGTGCTTTTTAATATAAATTTTAAACCTAATCCTCTGACTGTCTTATTTGGTGTTGTTGGAGGAAATGATATTATTTTGGAGACACATGATCTGCATATTTTGGCCTTTATTTCTCTCATAGCCAGAAGGGCATTGTTGCTGAAGTGGAAGGATGCCTCTCTGCCTACTCATACTCATTGGTTACATGATGTTATGTCTTGTTTAAATTTAGAGAAGATTCACTGTTCAATTTCTGAACCTAAACAAGATTTTTTAACATTGTGGGGACCTTTTTTGAATTATTTTCAAAGTCTTTGATTTGCTATTAAGCACAGATGTTGGCTAATAATATGTTTTACCATATGTTAAGGATTTTTTTCCGTTTTTTAACCAAACAGCTGTTTTTTTTTTCTGGTAGTGGGTTTAAATTTGTTTGTACAATAAAATTATTTCTTTTCAATATCATGTTTAAATTTAATTTATATGAATATGGGGTAATTACACTTCATTTGGGATTTCAATATATTGTAATCAAAATATATTATATATCCTACTGTACTCTGTATTCTTTTATGTAAGAAATTAATAAAATACTGAAAAAGATCCCTTCTTGTTCCTAACTTCCACCCACAGAGACTCCGTAGACAATCCCTCCATGTCTCCCTCCTTTTCTGCAGCCGTGACACTATCTCTGATCCGCAGTGCCACACCCCTACCTCTCTTGCCTCCCCCCGTGTCCTTCTTGAAACATCTAAAACCTGGCATTCAAAGTTACCATTTGTGCCCCTGAGCCAATCAATTCTCTGTAATAGCCACGACATCATAGCTGCAAGTACTGATCCACATTCTAAGCTCATCCGTTTTGTTCATAATACTCCTCGTATTAAAATAGACACATCTCAAACCATTGTCTGAGTGCATCCCTTCTCTATCACCTGTCTATCCTCCCTCTCACATTGTCTCCAAGCTTTCTCTATTTGTGAGCCAACCGCCTCTTCCTCTGTCTCTTCAGTTCTGTTCCCACCCCCCCAGCAATCCTAGTTTAAACTCTCCCCAATAGCCTTAGCAAACCTCTCTGCCAGGATATTGGTCCCCCTGGGATTCAAGTGCAACCCGTCCTTTTCGTACAGGTCACTCCTGCCTCAAAAGAGGTCCCTATGATTCAGAAATCTGAATCCCTGCCCCCTTCTCCAATCCCTCAGCCACACATTTATTCTCCACCTCACTCTATTCCTATACTCACTGTCACGTTGCACAGGCAGTAATCCCAAGATTACTACCTTTGAGGTTCTGCTTCCCAACTTCCTTCCTAACTCCCTATAGTCTGCTTTCAGGCCCTCCTCCCTTTTCCTGCCTATTTCGTTGGTACCAATATGTACCACGGCCTCTGGCTGTTCTTCCCACTTCAGAATATCGTGGACGCAATCAGAAATATCCCGGACCCTGGCACCTGGGAGGCAAACTACCATCTGTGCTTCTTTCCTGTGTCCACAGAATCGCCTGTCTGACCCCCTAACTATAGAGTTCCCCTATCACTGCCGCCATCCTCTTTCTTTTCCTACCCTTCTGAGCCACAGGGCCAGACTCTGTGCCAGAGGTGCGGCCACTGTTGCTTCCCCCAGGTAGGTCGTCATCCCCAACGGTACTCAAACAGGAGTACTTATTGTCAAGGGGTACAGCAACTGGGGTGCTCTCTAACCTCGGACTCCTACCCTTCCCTCTCCTGACTCTTACCCACTTATCTGTCTCCCCAGGCCCTGGTGTGACTACTTGCCTATAGCTCCTCTCAATCACCTCCTCACTTTCCCTGACCAAACGAAGGCCATCGAGCTGCATCTCCAGTTTCCTAACACTGTCCCTAAGGAGCTACAGTTCAATGCACCTGTTGCAGATGTGGCCTTACAGGAGGCTGGGAGTCTCACAGACTTCCCACATCTGACACCAAGCACAGAACACTAGCCTCATACACATTCTTCCTGTCTATTCTACACAGTTAACCCACCTCGCCTCGACCCATTATTGCCAAAGCCTTTCTACTCTGTCTCCCTCTACTCTGTCACCTACTTCTCTGTTGCCCGCTCTATAAATCTATCCCCTTATAAACTGTTCTCGCTGTTCTCGCTGGCTGACGTCCACGCGCAGTTGTGCCCCAATCAAACCACTGAAGAAATAATCGTCTCCCTATAAACTCTTCTTGCTTTTAAACTCTTCTCGCTGTTCTCACTAGCTGACATCCATGTGCTTGCGCAGTCATGCCCCAATCAAACTAGTGAAGAAATAACCTCCACTTTAATTATGCACAATGACTTGGCCTTCGCAACCGTCTATGGCAATGAATTCCACAGATTCACCACCATCTGGCTAAAGAAATTCTTCCTCCTCTCTGTTCATTCTGTTCTGAGGCTGTGCCCTTTGACCTAAACTCTCCCACTATTGGAAACATTCTCTGCATATCTACTCTATCTAGGCTTTTCAATATCTGTAAGGGTTTCAATGCAATTCCCCATCATTCTTCTAAACTCCAGTGAGTACAGACCTAGAGCAATTAATTACTTCTCATACATTAACCCCCTCGTTCTCAGGATTATTTTCATAAAACCTCCTCTGAGCTTTCTCCAATTCCAGCTCATCCTTTGTTCAATCTGGAGCTGATAAATACTCCAAATTGTCATACCTCAAACTGACCACCAGAGGGAGGCAGAGATGACCAAGCCAACCCCTTCTACTCACTCACCTGTTAGGCTAATTATTACCTCATGGTTATCCCCGTGCCTTGTTTGTAGCCCCATATGAGTTCCTTGTCCTTTGTTTCTTTGTATTGTCTTTTATATGGGAAGTATTGCCTTTGTTTATATGAATTACTAGTTTTTGAAATTCTAGTTAAATGTTTTTTTTGGATTTTGGCTTTGCCTGTGAGGGTTTTTTGGGGGTCCTTTGCCTGCTAAGGAATCCAGTAAAGCCTTGCTATATCTTTCTCCTCTAATTTTGTGCATCTTTTCTCTGCAGTTGTGTTCACCACTATTTGGTGTGAAGCAAGTTAAAACTGAGGAAGTTACCTAGTCAGCTGTGACAGCAAGGCAGAGCCATCAAAATGGACCCTGAGAAGGAACCGCTCTGTGCTGGTTTTGCTAAGCAGAGAGTCCTGTTTGGTACACGTTAAGAACAAGTACGGCTTATGGATGCTGTCAAGCAGTTAGCAGAGTCTCTTCAGCAGTTCAGTACATGCCTTCCTCCTGTACCTTGTCCTGGTGCAATGCCAATACCTGCACTGGTTCTGCCTCCTGGGACAGTGCCACTGGACAGTACTAGCCAAAGAACCCAAGATCCCTGCTCCCCAGTGTTATGATGGCAATCCTGGTAGTTGCAAAGGCTTTCTACTCAGCATGCCCTTCTCTTTGAGCTTCAATCCTTCAGTCCAAAATTGCCTACATTGTATTTCTACTATCAGGCTGTGCACTAGACTGGGCAACTGCTCAATGGGCCCAGCAATCACCAATGTGCAGTGATCTAAAGGTGTTCACGGGCCCCTTGAGTAGGGTTTTGACCACCAGTGAGTGATTGGGAGGCAGCTGGTGGTTGCTAGATCTTTGCCAGTGGGCCTGATCTGCTGCTGACTTTGCAAGAGAATTCTGGACTCTGGCAGCTACAAGAAAGCAGGATTTGGAAGCACTCCTTACAACCTTTCACTGTGATCTCTGAAGAGGTGAAGGATGAACTTGCCAGGAGGGAGTGGTGGTCCAACCTGGAGGAATGGCAATCTAGATTGATAACTGTGTTTGTAAGAGGAGGTGAGAATGCTGTACTTCTCATGTCACTCCAATTCCCCTTGTCACTGAGATCACCATGTCCTGAGCTTGCTCATTCTAGTCAACAGCTAGAAAATGAACAGATGCAGATGGGATGAACTTGCCTGACACCTGAGGAGAGGGAGAGATGCATGAGAGAGGGGTGTTGACTTTACTGTGGAGATACTGGCCACCTGTGTCTCTCCTGCCCTGAGCTAGCAGTAAAAGCCATAAGCTCGGGAGGTGGGCAGAACGGCCCAACTCAAGACTCCTGTTTACTACCACCAGCCATCCTCACTTGGAATGACCCAACTGAGAAGAACATTGCGCTTAACACACTTGGGGACTTGGGTGCAGCTGATAACCTCCTCGACATCAAATTGGCACAGGTGTGCATTTCCTTTGAAGCCTGTCCCTCTCCCTGGCAGGTTCAATCTTTAATTAGTAAGCCCATCAGTTCTAGAGTAATCAAATACAGAACAAAGCCTCTTTTGACCATAGGGAAAACAAAACTTGAAACAATTTCTCTGCATCTCGAGTCCTCCCAAGACCCTCTGATTCTTGGCTATCCCTGGCTGTGGCTTCATGGCCCACAATCCTCCTGGGCCACTAGGTCTCCTCTTCACCGGAGCACTGTACGCCTGAACTCCTGCACCTCTCCTGCATCCCCAGTCGCTTTGGTGCACGAAGAAATAGCTGCAGTAGTTGAAGGGATAAGTCCTTGTGACGCTCTCGACTACTCATTAAACCTTCAGCTTTAGCCTCCTGAATATCATGATCTGGGAGAGGTATTTAGAAATCAGTGAGCTACTGAGTCGCCACCTCACCGAGCATCTGACTGTTCTGAGAAGGACTGCTCTGCAGAGCCCATTGTATCCAGAGATGGCATTCAGGCTCCTGTTTGCCGTTCCATTGAAGACACCGTCCATGAGGCACAATGTGGTGAACCCGTCCCAGATAGGGTTCCAGTGGGATGTTTGTTTGTTGCCCCGGCAGTAAGATCTGAGGCTCTCACATCGCCCCAGTCCCACATCTCTATGCATTTCATTACCTGCCTGCCATCATCGCAAGGTACCACTGTTATTCTGGTGGTAGTAGACAATTTTTCTAAAGCTGCTCACTTCATTGCCCTGCCTAAACTTCCCTTTGCCAAAGAAGCAGATGATATTTCGCTACAGAATGTTGACAGGATTCATGGCATTCCAGTTGACATTGTCTGATCGTGGCTCCCCGTTCAAGGCTTTCTGGTCTCTGTTTATCTTCTTTTAGGTTTCCACCCCTAGTCCAATGGTCAGACAGAATGGATTAATTCGGGCCTCAAGAAATACCTCTGCTGTGTTGTATCCTCCCAACCATCACCCTGGAGCCAGTTCTTGATCTGGGCAGAACTGGCACATAACACTGCAGAGCTCCTCCACTGGCTTATCACCATTTGAGTGCTAATTCAGGTTTCAGCTGCCACTTTTCTCTAGTCAGGAAGCAGAGTTTACTGTCCCAAGTGCAGAAGGTTTGCTGCTCAATGCAGGTCATCAAACAGATCAATTCTGTCATGTACTGGCTGGCTCTGCCTAGTCTGTCAGAGTATGTCCCACTCCTCACGTCTCCCAGCTGAAACCAGTGGTAACCTGTCTCCAGTTTCTTTCCTGCCTTTCCCCTCACATTGTAGCTGGTAGTCCCGCTTATACTGTGAGGAGGGTTCTTGACTCCTGACATCGTGGCCACAGCCTCAATTACCTGGTTGACTGGGAAGAATATGGTCCAGAGGAGCATACCTGACATATCATAGAACAGACCTGATCCAGGCTTTCCAACACCACCATCCTGATTGTCCTCAGCCATCAAGCTGTAAAGAGGTACTGTCATGCCTCAAACTGACCACCAGAGGAAGGCAGAGATGACAAAGCCAACACCTTCCTCCTCACCTGCCCATTAGGCTAATTATTAGTTCATGGTTATCCCCTGTGCCTTGTCTGCAGCCCTATATAAGTTCCATGTCCCTTATTTCTTTGCTCAATTGTAGTGTTATCTTTTGTCAGTGAGACCTTGCCTTTGGAATTTCTAGTTTCTGAAAATCTAGTTTATGTTTTTTTATTTTGATTTTGCCTGTGAGTTTTCTTTTTTTGAACCCTCTACATGTAAAGCCTTGTTAGATTTTTCCTCTAATTTTGTATGACTTTTCCCCACAATCGGGTTCAGTGTGAGGGAAGATAAACCCAATGTTACCAAGTCGGCTGTGACATAAATGTGGTCTGACCAATGCCTTATAAAACCTCAACATTGCATCGATGGTTTTATATTCTAGTCCTTTCAAAATGAATACTAACATTGCATTTGCTTTCCTTACTACTGATCAATTGCAAGCTGACCTTTGGAGAATCCTGCAGTTAGACTCCCAAGTCCCTTTGCACCTCCAATTGCTGAATTTGCCTCCTGCTTACAAAGTAGTCCACACCTTTGTTCCTTCTACCAAAGTGCATGACCATACATTTCTTTGAAATGTAGTCCGTTGGCTATTTCTTTGCCCATTCTCTTAATCTGTCCAAGTCCTTCTTGCAGACTCCCTGCTTCCTCAAAACTAGCTGCCCCTCCACCTATATTGAATCATCTGCAAATTTGTTGACAAAGCCATCAATTGCATCATCTGGATTATTAGCATATAACATGAAATATACTGGACCCGACACCAACCCTGGCTGAACACTATTAGCCACTAGCAGCCAACCAGTACAGTCCTATTTTATTCCCACCCATTGCCTTCTGCCAGTCAGTCAATCTTCTGTCCATGCTAGTATCTTTCCTGTCATACCAAAGGCTCTTGTCTTTTTAGCAGCCTCCTGTGCGGCATCTTGTCAAAAGGCTGTTCAAGTAAGCAATGTGCACTAACTCCCCTTTGTCTGTTATTTCTTCAAAGAATTTCAATGGATTTGTCAGGCAAAGGATACCATGCTGCCTCCGACCTATATTATCATGTGCCCCCAAGTACTCTGAAACCTCATCCTTAATAATGGACTCTAACAACTGAAGTCAGTCTAGCTGGCATTTGCAAGTCTCGGTGATATATCATACCTCAAAATCCTAATGAAGTAGACGTACACCCACACCTTTGTTCATATAAATGATTTGGATGATAGTGTCACTTGTCTGATTATTGAACAGATTGTAGATAGCAAGGATGCTTGCCTAAAGGTAGAGGGACATAGATCAGCTGGTTGAAAGTATTGGAAGTTATACATTGTCCACATAAACCAATATACCATAGGGTGAGTTAGGACAGATTAGGACTTTATTCCTTGAAACCTACGAGACTAAGGGCATAACCTTATAGAGGAGCATAAAATCACAACGTCATACTTCTTGCTGTATATAGTACATACCCCTCATATTTGACTTACATGCATGTCTAGTTTAAACCTATTTTTTCACCCATACCTTTAACAAAACTATATCCTGCTGTATACTTTATCTTTCTTCACTATCCATCAATCTTTGATTGAAGGATGATTCTCAACAACGAACTCCATATTCATTCCCTGTAAAACAGGCGACTCTCTCCACACTCTATTTCCAGCCATAGATCATAGAAACATAGAGCACAGAGAGGAGGCATTTCCACCCACCTTGACAATGATTCTTATTTATGCTAACCTCATTTTCCCGTCTTTGGCCTGTATCCCCCTTGTCTCTCCTAACAAAGTGCCTCAGCAAATGCCTTTTAAATATTATGACTGCATCTGCCACTACTACCTTCTTTGGCAGCTTGTTCCAGATATTATTATGGATTTACGTATTTTTCCTTTAATCTATGTGCATTTTACAGAAATGATTTAATTTAATCGGATAATAATGGCCAAATGAGGCATCAAGTACCTTCGGTGGTCCACCTATATTCCTTACAGCACATCAGGAATTAATTTATTTTCCAACTATTTAACTGAATTTTCTTTCTTTTGCAATATTTTTATTGATTTCTTACATAAAAGAATACAGAGTACAGTAGGATATACAAATGTTTGTATAGTATATATCGATTACAATATATTGGAATCACAAATATAGTCTCATTACCCCATATCCATATAAATTAAATTTAAACATAATATTGAAAAGAGATAATTTTGTTATGCAAAAAAATCTAAACCCACTACCAGAAAAAAAAACAACTGTTTGTTTATAAAAAAAGAAAAGGAAAAAATCCTTATCATATAGTAAAACATTATTAGCCAACATCTGTGCTTAATAGCAAATCAGGAAGATTTTGAAAATAATTCAAAAATGTTAAAAAAGTCTTGTCTAGGTTCAGAAATTGAACAGCGAATCTTCTCTGAATTTAAGCAAGACATAACACCATGTAACCAATGAGTGTGAGTAGGCAGAGAGGCATCCTTCCACTAAAGCAAAAATGCCCTCCTGGCTGTAAGAGAAATAAGGGCCAAAATGTGCAGATCATGTGTCTCCAAAATAATATCATTTCCTCCAACTATACCAAATAAGGCAGTCAAAAGATTAGGTTTAAAACTTACCTTAAAAAGCACCAAAAAGGTTTGGAATACTTCCTTCTAATATTTTTCAAGACTCGGACAAATCCAAAACATATGAATTAGCGAAGCTTCTCCATTATTACATCTATCACAATCGGGAGATACATCCGAATAAAAATGAGACAGCTTATCTTTAATCATGTGGGCCCTATGAACCAGTTTAAATTGTAGAAGGGATTGAGGGGCACATAGCAATGAGGTATTAACCAATTTAAAAAATTCATTCCAAGTATCCTCAGAAATTGGAATCTGTAAATCTTGTTCCCAGACATTTTTAATTTTATCTAAAGGAATATTTCTCATTCCCAGCAACATACCATAAAAGTTAGATATAGATCCATTATGGAAGCGTTCCAAATTAAAAATTGTATCAAGTAAATTCTTATCTGGACTTTTAGGAAATGTGTGTTCTTGAGAACACAAAAAGTCTCTAATTTGTAAATAGCGGAAAAAGTGGGTTTTGGGTAGGCTACAAATGTAAATGTATTGTGAAGTAATCAATGATATATCATGCTGTAATGTTCTGAATGCATTAGCTGGCTGTTGTTCAAGTGAAGAGACACTATCTCCAACAAACAAATCCTGAAAACATTTAATACCCCATCTATTCCATTCTTTAAAAACTACATCAGTCATAGAAGGTTTAACAAAAGGGTAGAAAAAATGGGACTTGAAAGTGAAAAACTCAATAAACCAAAATATTTTCTAAATTGTACCCAAATCCTCAAAGTGTGTTTAACTACAAAATTATCAGTAAAATTACTTAAAAATAAAGGAATTGAGGATCCAGGAAGAGAAATGATATAAAATTTATTATCAGAATTAGCTTCTAAAGAAACCCAGACCAGACAGTCCTCTTGATAAATATAATATAACCAAAATGTAAGATTCCGTATATTGACTGCACAGTAATAAAACCTAAAATTGGGTAAAGCTAAACGTCCATTCTTTTTAGCTTTATGAAGATGAACTTTATTTAATCGAAAAATTTTATATTTCCATATATAAGAAGATATAATAGAATCCAGAGAATCAAAAAAGTATTTAGGAATAAAAACAGTTATGGCCTGAAATAAATATAAAAATTTAGGCAAAATATTCATTTTAATAGAATTAATTCAGCCAATCAACAATAAAGAGAGGGGTGACCAACTTGATTGTGCCTTCTTAACATAATTCAGAAGTGTTAAAATTTTTCTTTAAAAAGGAATTCATAATTCCTAGTAAATTGTTACGTCCAAATAAGTAAGTTGATTTCTTACAATTTTAAAAATAATGTTAGAATGAACTAATATCAAATTATACAAATGAAAAAGTTCATTCTTATGAAAGTTAAGCTTATATCCTGAAAACTGACTAAAGCAGGAAAGTAAAGAAAGTACGGAAGGTAAAGAAGACTCCACATTAGAAATGTAGAGCAAAAGGTCATTAGCATAAAGCAAAACTTTGTGGGTAATACCCCCCCTTAAAATACCAGTGACATCATTAGATTCCCAGAAAGCAATAGCTAAAGGTTCTAAGACCAAATCAAAAAGCAAAGGACTCAAAGGACAACCTTGTCTGGTTCCACGTCGAAGTTTAAATGGTTTAGTATTCTGAGAGTTAGTAAGAACCTGAGCAGAGGGAGATAAATAAAGTAATTTAATCCATTGAATAAAATTGGGCCCAAAGTTAAATTTTTCTAAAGTTTTAAATAAATAATTCCATTTAAACCCGATCAAAGGCTTTCTCAGCATCTAAGGATATCACACATTCCAAAATCTCTTTAGAAAGAGAATAAATAACATCCAATAAACGACAAATATTAAAGTGGGAGTATTGATTTTTGATAAATCTAGTCTTATCATCAGAAATAACTGAATTATCACAATGTTTCTTTTTTTTGCTGAATAGCACCTCACTTAAAGCACTCTAAATCTCACAGAAATCACAGTTTTAAGGAGCTCCACTGTGCTGATGCTAACAATTATTTAAAGCTTTCAACCTGATGAACAAAATCAGTAATGAATACTCACCATTTTATAAAAATGCAAGTGAATGAATATAATAGGCCTAGACTTTCTTGACTTCAGGATAATGGAAGCTCATCTCATAGAAGCATGCAAAATCTTTATATGGCTTAATGTGATAGATGGAAGGATGTTGTTTCACCTGGATAAAATATCTACAACTAGAGGGCACTGTCTCAGAATATTGATTGACCCCTAGGACTGGAAATGAGAAGAAAACTTCATTATTCATACATATTTAAGAAGATGTTGGCTGCTTAGTATGTTGAGGAATGAGATCAAAGAAGTTTTGGATTAGCAAGAGTAGCATTACTACAAGAAAGTAGCATCACATTAAACGTTCAGGCCTGACTTAAGCTAAAAGATATAGTTGAACACACTCAACAGCACTTCATGAGTGGCTCTACCAATTTGATTGGCTTGTGGGAAAAAAACCCTCACAAATGGATCTGCCCGTTCCTTCTCCAATACCTCAAACAGTGGGAAAGTATACGGTCCAGAGTTCTCTCTCACCTGATTTTCCTTTTCACTCTCTCTTTTATAAATCTATGGGGCAGCAACTCAGCTCCTGTTGATTGATCGATCAAGACATATGGTGAATAAATTGTCAAATAGTTTTTTACTAATCGTTGTAATGCATACATGTACAAATTCAAATGCATTCAAAACATTACAGCATGATATATGATTGATTACTTCACATGGCATTTACATTTGTAGCATGACAATATGACACACAAGAAAATATTGTGGATACCTATACTTAATAGAAGTAAAAATCAGTAACAATAAGTAATTTTCTGCTTTATTAATAACAAAAACTGGGAAAAAAAGTTTTTGCCAATAAAAGATTCAAGACATTAGTTGTTGAATTTATATTTGAGTTAAGGATGTTGCTGACAAGATGAGCTGTGCAGCCTGCAGGCAACGAACAACACAGTGCCGAATTGAACTAAACTAGGTTGAACATTCGTAGACTGTTTCAAGGACTCTGCCACTTGATGTTTAATATTCCGTGAGTTATTTGCTTACATTTTGCCATCTGCGTGAGTTGGGTTTTCTTTTTGCGTGTTGGATCTTTGAACGGGTTCCATAGTGTTTCTTTGTTTTCTGACTGCCTGTGGGAAGATGAATCTCAGGGTTGTATACTGCATACATATTTTGAATCTTTAATTCTTTTGAGACAATAGAGGCCAGCTGGTGCCTTAAATTTCTGTAGATCACCTAGTTTTTGGACAGTAATACCACAAAGCTATTGGAGAAGGAGCTCCAGAATTTAGACCCAGCAATAATAGACCATAAGACATAGGAGCAGAATTAGGCCATTTGGCCCATTGAATCTGCTTCACCATTCCATCATGGCTGATCTATTATCCCTTTAACCCCATTCTCCTGCCTTTTTCCTGTAACCTTTGACATTCTTATTAATCAAGAACCTATCAACCTTCACTTTATAGCAGAGTCTGGCCTCCACAGACATCTTTGGCAATAAATTCCACCAATTTACTACCCTTTGGCTAAAGAAATTCCACTCACCTCTGTTGTAAAGGGACAGTCTTGAATTCTGAGGTTATGCCCTCTGGTCCTAGACTCCCCCACTATCCAGTCTATCTCCACATCCACTCTATCCAGGCCTTTCAATATTTAATAAGTTTCTGAGATCACCCCTTATTCTTCTAAATTCCAGTGAGTACACGTCCAGAACTATCAAATGATCCACCTATGTTCACCCTCTCATTTCAGAATCATTCTTGTGAGTCTCCTTTGGACCCTCTCCAATACATCATTTCTTATATAAGGGTGCAATACTGCTCACGATACTCCAAGTGTAGTCTAACTAATGCCTTACAAAGCCTCAGCATTACATCCTTGCTTTTATATTCTAGTCCTCTCAAAATGAATGCTGACATTACATTTCTGTTTCTTAATGGAGTAATAACTATACAGTACTGCACTTCTAAATGGTGTGCAGCTTGGAAAGAAACCTGCGTCTATTTTCCTGCAGCAGGAAACCATCTGATCGATGTTTGATGCATCCCCATATGTCCTTTCTTCAGTAGGGCGACCAGAGCTGTACACAAAGTTCCAGGTGTGGTCTTGGCCACTGTCCTGGTAAATTGAATAAACAGAGTAAAGCATGAGGCTGCAAAATTTGAAGGGGTTGGGAGAGATTAGAATAAATGTAAAAGCAGAGAGGGAAATGTGAAGTCTGCAGTGACCTCCACCACATGCCTTTGTCCTTCTTAGTAATGAAGATCGCAGGTTTGGGAGGAACTGTCAGAGTAGCTTGTGTGAGTAATTACAGTGCATTTTGAAGATATACACACTGCAGCCATCGTATATTGGAGGTGGAGAATATGAATGTTTGGGATGTTTGATGGAGTGCCAATCCAGCAGGCTCTTTTGATTGAATTCTGTTAGACTTTGCAGGACTCATAGTATAGGAAAACTAATTTCTCACACAATGCACATGATAGTACTCTTCATGAGAATATTACTGCTCTCACAGTAACATTATTTGTTACAGTGGTGTGTCCTTGCACAAACTTGTAGAAAAAGTTCCCAAAGATTCTCAAATAGGAATCAAATCAGATCTGGATCAAGAATTGGAAGAATTGATGGGAGTGTTTGAAGCAGCTGAAAAGAGCATTGGTTTGTTTGAATATAGAATGTACAACCTAGAAGCAAGCAGCTCAGCCTAATTGGACATTATTGCACCTAAGCCCATCCTTTTGTTTAACTTTATCAATATATCTCTCCCGCCTGTGTTTGTCTATCTTCCCCTTAAATTGGTAAATTGTTATTTTATTGTCACAAGAACTGAGTTACAGTAAAAAACTTGTCTTGCATACATGCCATGCAGAACATTTCATTGCAACGGTGCATTGAAGTAGTACAATGATGGTTTTGTAGCCAAAGGTAGGTAGAGGTGCACATAGCGTTGAGGAAGCAGGTAATGTGCAGAAGGACTCAGATAGATTGAAAGAATGGGAAAAGAAGAGGTGGGTGGTATACAGCATAGGGAAAAGTATGGTCATGTACCTGCTGGAAGGAATAAAGATGGTCTGTTTTCTAAATGGAGAGAGTATTCAGAAATTGAAGGCATAAAGAGACTTGGGAATCCTAATGCAGGAGGTAAACTTACAGGTTAATTTTGTAGTCAGGGACGGAATTGCTTTCATTTTGAGAAGACTAGAATACAAAAGCAATAATGATGAGGCTTTATGAAGTATTGGTCAAAGCAGTTTTGGGCTACACATCTAAGGAGGGATTAGGCAGTGGAGAGGATAGATACTATATTGATCTCAAAGGAATTGGCAGAGTCACAGTAGCATTACAAGTGTACAGTTATACAAATATCAGAAGAGAAGTAAGAAAGAATAAAAATTTAAGTTACCTCAAAAATAAGATGTGCAAGATCTTCATGTCAAAGAGTACAAGGTTTACAAAATTTCCAAGTTCAGACTGATAAGATGGTAGTGCAAGAATTACCGTAATATTATATAGTGATGAGTGCACCTTCACACCATCCAGACGAGAAGTGATGGTAGTATAACACAGGATGTCCGCAATAGCATGGTGTGGTAAGCAGAGCTTATACAGAGCTTGGCAGTCTAACGGGGCGGGGGGGGGGGCGGTCATCACTTCCCCTGTTATAGGTTGACTCATTATAGAGCCTAATGACCGAGGTTAAGAATGACCTCATTTACTCCTCTTTGGAGCAGCGCAGTTGTTTTTGTCTGTTACTGAAAGTGCTCTTCTATTCAGCCAAAGTGGCATGTGGAGAGTAAGAAACATTGTCCAGAATTGCCAGGATTTTCGGGTGGGTACTGTGTTCCACCACAGCCTCCAGTGTGTCCAGTCTGACTCCTATAACAGAACCAGCCTTTCTAATCAGTTTATTGAGCCTGTTGGCATCACCCGTGTTGATGCCATTGCCCCAGCATACCAACCCATAGAAGATTGTACTGGCGACAACAGAGTGGTACAGCATATGAAGGAGAGGCCTGCGTACTCCAAATGACCCCAGGACCCCAGTCTCCTCAGGAAGTAGAAGCAGCTCTGGCCCTTCTTGTACACAGCCTCTGTGTTGGTGATCCACTCAAATCTCTCATCCAGGCGCACCCCCCAAGTACTTGTAGGTCCTCACCACATCCATGTCCTCACCATCAATAGTAACGGAGAGCAATGCACACTTAGTTCCTAAAGTCCATCATCATCTCCTTTGTCTTACTGATGTTGAGCTGCAGATGATTAAGCCTGCACCGTTTGACAAAGTCCTCCAACAGGGCCTTGTATTCATCCTCCCATCCTCCCTTTATACTCCCAACTATTGCTGAGTCATCAGAGAATTTCTGCAGATGACATGACTCAGTGTTGTATGTATAGTCCGAGGTATACAGGGTAAACAGGAAGGGAGCTAGTGCAGTCCCCTGTGGGGCCCCAGTGCTGCTTATAGCCATGTCTGGCACACAGCTCTGAAGCCGCACAAACTGTGGTCTGCCGGTCAGGTAGTCCATTATCCAGGATACAATGGCAGTGCAAATCTGCATTGAGTGGAGCTTTTCACCCAGCAATGATGGTCATATGGTATTGAAGGCATTGATCCAGATGAGGTTTACAAGAATGATCCTGGTTATGAATGGGTTAACATAGTAGTAGCATTTGATGGCTTTGGGTCAGTACTCTCTGGAACTAGGAAGGATCAGGGTCACTCACATTGAAACCTACCAAATGTTGAAAAGCCTCAACAGAGTGGACATGGAGAGAAGATTTCTAGTAGCTTGGGAGTTTAGGACCACAGAGCAAAGACTCAGAATAAAAGGATGTCCCTCTGGAGCAGAGGGGAGGATGAATTTCTTTAGCCAGAGCATGGTGAATCTGTGGGATTCATTGCCACAGATGATTGTGGATAAAACAATAACAGAATGCAGAATAAAGTGTTACAGTTACAGGGAAAGTGTGGTGCAGATAGTCAATAAGTTGCAAGGACAAAGTAAGGTAGATTGTGAGGTCAAGAGTTCATCTTATCATACTCCTTATAAGACATAGGAGAAGAATTAAGCCATCCTGCCCATCAAGTCTGCTCTACCATTCGATCATGGCTGATTTATTTCCCTCTCAACCCCATTCTACTGACCCTCCCCCCCCGCCATAACCTTTAGTTCTCTAGAAGTTTTTGATGCTCGGAAGCAGACCGGGGATGGGGGGGTGGGGGGAAGGATTCAGAAAAGCAGCTTAATCAAAATCTCCAGAAAGAGTAGATTGTCAGTTGGAATGATCGTGGCTGAGAAGATGATGGCACGACGCAGCGCACAGCAGCCACTCCGGTGATGAATATCTGTTATTTGTCAAGTAAGGTGCCGTGCACAATCCTGATTTGATGGAGACGGACGTGAGAAGCACGGAGGAACATCTGGTGAAACTTCTGAAATGCCTGTTTCGCTGCCGCTGCCACTGTGCAATCCAGAATCTCCAGAGGGGAAGGCCCCGAATCCTCGGCTTTGCCTGTTGCTTGGCGGCTGGGGTGGGGTCGAAGCACTCGGCAGAGATGGTCCTGGGTGCTCAGTGTTGGAGGACTAGTTGGAGGCTCGAAGTTTTCGGACGGACTCAGATTCGGCTGTGGTCGGGTGCTTCCAGGTTGCTGCATCGGCAAGTTTGCGGCGCTGGAGGTTCATGGCAGGGAGGGTTTCTCCCTTCTACTGTCTGCGTGAGATGATGGGCTATCAGGACTTTGAGACTTTTTTTTTACCATGCCCATGGTCTGCTCTTTATCAAATTAGGGTATTGCTTTGCACTATTGTAACTGTATGTTATAATTATGTGGTTTTAGTCAGTTTTAGTCTTGGTCTGTCCTGTGTTTCTGTGATATCATACTGGAGGAACATTGTATCATTTCTTAATGCATGCATTACTAAATGACAATAAATGAGGACTGAGTGTCCTCATAATCTATTCTAATCTAATGTAGAGGTGTCGAAAGAGCAAAGGAGAAGGTGATAAAAGATAACATAGCTGGGGATCTCAGCAGTGGCTGGACTGAATTAGGAATACAAGTGGTGTGTGCTGAAGAGGAGTAAGTTGACAATCTTGATGATATAACGGATGCTACTTCCTTGTGGCTCCACGTACCTAGATGTGCTGGATGGTGGGAAGAGCGTTGCTTGTACCCGCTTCTTTTTGTCCGCTTTTCTGTTCATGGCCATAGGTGTTTCTATATCAGGCCATGATGCAACCAGTCAGGATACTCGTCGTATACATCTATAGAAGTTTGTCAAAGTTGTAGATGATAATTCTGCGCAGACTACTAAGAAATGAGAGGTGTTGATGAGCCTTCTTTGTTTTGACACATGCATGCTGTCCCAGGACATATCCTCTTAAATAATAACATTTTAAGGAATTTAAAGTGACTGACTCTCTCCACCTCCAATCCCTGACAAGGACTGGCCCTGAGATCTCCGGGTTCCTCCTCCTGTAGTCAATAATCAGCTCGTTAGAAATATAGAAAATCTACAGCACAATACAGGTCCTTCGGCCCACAATGCTGTGCTAAACATGTACTTACATTAGAAATTACCTAGGGTTACCCATAGCCCTCTATTTTTCTAAGCTCCATGTACCTATCCAAGAGTCTCTGAAATGACCCAGTTGTATCCGCCATTGCCAGCAGCCCATTACAATAACTCACCACTCTCTGCATAAAAAACTTACCCCTGACATCTCCTCTGTACCTCCCTCCAAGCACCTTAAAACTGTGCCCTCTCGTGTTAGCCATTTCAGCCCTAGGAAAAGGCCTCTGACTATGCACACAATCAATGTCTCTCATCATCTTATACACTTCTAACAGGTCACCTCTCATCCTCCGTCGCTCCAAGGGGAAAAGGCTGAGTTCACTCAACCTATTCTCATAAGGCATGTTCCCCAATCCAGGCAACATTCTTGTAAATCTCCCCTGCACACTTTCATAGTTTCCATATCCTTCCTGTAGTGCGGTGACCAGAACTGAGCACAGTACTCCCAAGTGGGCCTGACCAGGGTCCTATATAGCTGTAACATTACCTCTCAGCTCTTGAACTCAATCCCACGGTTGATGGAGGCCAATATACCCTGTGCCTTCTGAACCACACAGTCAACCTGAGCAGCAGCTTTGAGTGTCCTATGGACTTGGACCCCAAGGTCCCTCTGATCCTCCACACTGCCAGGAGTCTTACCACTAATACTATATTTTGCCATCATATTTGACCTACCAAAATGAATCACCTCACACTTAACTGGGTTGAACTCCATCTGCCACTTCTCGGCCCAGTTTTGCATCCTATTGATGTCTTGCTGTAACCTCTGACAGCCCTCCACACTATCCACAACACCACCAACCTTTGTATCCTCAGCAAACTTACTAACCCATCCCTCCATTTCCTCATACAGGTCATTTATAAAAATCATGAAGAGAAGGGGTCCCAGAAGAGATCCCTGAGGCACACCACTGGTCACCAACCTCCATGCAGAATATGACCCATCTACAACCACTCTTTGCCTTCTGTGGGCAAGCCAGTTCTGGATCCACAAAGCAATGTTCCCGTGGATCCCAAGCCTCCTTACTTTCTCAGTAAGCCTTGCATTGGGTACCTTATCGAATGCCTTGCTGAAATCCATTTACACTATATCTACTGCCCTACCTTCATCAATGTGTTTAGTCACGTCCTCAAGAAATTCAATCAGGCGCGCAATGCACGACCTGCCTTTGACAAAGCCATGCTGACTATTCTTAATCATATTATACCTCTCCAAATGTTTATAAGTCCTGCCTCTCGAGATCTTTTCCATCAACTTACGAACCACTGAAGTAAGACGCACTGGTCTATAATTTCCAGGGCTGTCTCTACTCCCTTTCTTGAATAAGAGAACAACATCCACAACCATCCAATCCTCCGGAACCTCTCCCGTCCCCAGTGATGATGCAAAGATCATTGCCAGAGGCTCAGCAACCTTCTCCCTCGCCTCCTACAGTACCCTGGGGTATATCTTGTCCAGTCCCAGTGACTTATTCAACTTGATGTTTTCCAAAAGTTCCAGCACATGCTCTTTCTAAATTTCTATATTCTCAAGCTTTTCAGTCCGCTGTAAGTCATCCCTAAAATCGCCAAGGTCCTTTTCTGTAGTGAATACCGAAGCAAAGTATTCATTAAGTATCTCCGCTACCTCCTCCGGTTCCACACACACTTTTCCGCTGTCACACTTGATTGGTCGTATTTTCTCACATCTTATCCTCTTGCTCTTCACATACTTGTAGAAGCCCTGCGGTTTTCCTTAATCTGCTCACCAAGGTCTCCCCATGGCCCCTTCTGGCTCTCCTAATTTCATTCTTAAACTCCTTCCTGCTAGCCTTATAATTTTCTAGATCTCTATCATTACCTAGTTTTTTGAACCTTTCCTAAGCTTTCCTTTTCCTCTTGACTAGATTTTCAACAGCCTTTGTACACCATGGTTCCTGTACCCTACCATCCTTTCCCTGCCTTATTGGAACATACGTATGCAGAATGTCATGCAAATATCCCCTGAACATTTGCCACATTTCTGCCATACATTTCCCTGGGATCATCTGCTCACGATTTATACTTCCAACTTCCTGCCTGATAGCTTCATATTTCCCCTTACTCCAATTAAACGTTCTCCTAACTTGTCTGCTCCTATCCCTCTCCAATGCTATGGTAAAGGAGATAGAATTATGATCACTATCTCCAAAATGCTCTCCTACTGAGAGATCTGACACCTGACCAGGTTCATTTCCCAATACCAGATCAAGTACAGCCTCTCCTCTTGTAGGCTTATCTACATATTGTGTCAGGAAACCTTCCCGAACACACCTAACAAACATCACCCCATCTAAACCCCTTGCTCTAGGGATATTGGGGAAATTTAAATCTCCCATCACAACAACCCTGTTATTATTGCACCATTCCAGAATCTGTCTCCCTGTCTACTCCTCAATGTCCCTGTTACTATTGGGTGGTCTATAATGAACACCCAGTACAGTTATTGACCCCTTCCTGTTTCTAACTTCCTCCTACAGAGACTCAGTAGACAATCCTGCCATGTCTTCCTCCTTTTCTGCAGCTGTGACACCATCTCTGATCAACAGTGCCGTGCCCCCACCTCTTTTGCCCCCCTCCCTGTCCTTTCTAAAACACCTAAAGCCTGGCACTCTAAGTAGCCATTCTTGCCCCTGTGCCATCCAAGTCTCTGTAATGGCCACAACATCATAGCTCCAAGTACTGATCCACGTTCTAAACTTATCCGCTTTGTTCATGATACTCCTTGCAATAAAATAGACACAGCTCAAACCATGACTGAGCGCATCCCTTCTCTATCACCTGCCTATCCTCCCTCTCACACACCTACAAGCTTTCTCTATTTGTGAGCCAACCGCTCCTTCCTCCGTCTCTTCAGCTTGGTTCCCACCCCCACCCCCCCAGCAATTCTAAACTCCCCCCAATAGCCTTCCCTGCCAGGATATTGGTCTCCCTCAGATTCAAGTGCAACCCATCCTTATTGTACAGGTCATGCTTGCTCCAAAAGAGGTCCCAATGATCCAGAAATCTGAATCCATGCCCCCTTCTCCAATCTCTCAGCCATGCATTTATCCTCCACTTCACTCTATTCTTTTACTCACTGTCACGTGGCACAGGCAGTAATCCTGAGATTACTACCCTTGTGGTCTTGCTTCTCAGATTCTTTTCTAACTCCTTGTAGTCTGTTTTCAGGACCTCCTCCCTTTTCCTACCTATGTCATTGATTTTGCTGATGTTGAGATGTTGTTTTTGTTGTGTGAACACATTAGACTCCTAAATTTATTTCAATTGCAATTTGCAAATTTTCATGAAAACTCAGCAAATAGAATGCCTAAAATTTTGGAGTTCTGCAGCCTTATCTAATGAACAGTGCACATAGTCAACCATAATTTCAGTGAGAACTTGTTCACTCATTTTAAATGCTAGTAAAAGATTTCATCTTTCCTTATAATACCTAGCAAGTGCTTTGAATCAGCATAAGGCACAAAACACCTTAATGAATATAACTATGTAACATACCAAAGTTTGTTCCAAGCAATCAAAGAGAGTAGAGACCAGGCAGTTAAATTCCCATTATGTACAGAATTAATTGAACTCAACTGATACAAAGGTACATCTGCCACAGTGCTCCTGTTCTCCATGTTAAGGAGGACAAATTGGAAACCATTTCTGTTCTTTGTTGTGACAAGCACCGTTGCAGGAACCAGTTCTGCAAGCTCCAGCTATGAATGGTAACGTACCAGCAGGACATGCCCAGAGGCAATTAGCCGACCAATACTCAAATGGAAACTGACTACATGAACACACACAAAATGCTGGTGAACGCAGCAGGCTAGGCAGCATCTATAGGCAGCGGTACAGTTGACATTTCAGGCCGAGACCCTTCGTCAGGACTAACTGAAAAAAGAGATAGAAAAAGATTTGAAAGTGGGAGGGGGTGGGGGAGATCCGAAATGATAGGAGAAGACAGGATGGAGCAAGAGCTAGAAAGTTGATTAGCAAAAGGGATACAAGGCTGGAGAAGGGAGAGGATCATGGGACGGGAGGTCTAGAGAGAAAGAAAGGGGGAGGGGAGCCCAGAGGAAGATGGAGAGCAGGCAAAGAGAGTGAGAGGGACAGAGGGAGAAAAAAGGGAAAAAAATAATAAATAAATAATAAATAAATAAATAAATAAATGAGGGATGGGGTAAGAAGGGGAGGAGGGGCATTAACAGAAGTTAGAGAAGTCAATATTCATGCCATCAGGTTGTAGGCTACCCAGACGGAATATAGGGTGTTTTTCCTCCAACCTGAGTGTGGCTTCACCAGCATTTTGTGTGTGTTGCTTGAATTTCCAGCATCTGCAGATTTCCTCGTGTTTACATGAATCTTTAGGGGCAAGTGATTGGAAAATGATTGTATCCACCCTGAAATTTGAGAAGGAGGAGCTAAAGTCAGCTATATCAGTATCGCAGTGGAATAAAGGGATTTAGGAGCATGAGAGGAGTTGACCAGAATTGATTGGAAAAGATCACTGGCAGGGATGACAGCAGAGAAGCAATGGTTGGAACATCTGGCAGCAACTCAGAGGGCACAGGAATTATAGATCTCAAAGAGGAAGTGTATTCTAAAGGCAAGATGGCACAACCATGACTAACAAGAGAAGTCAAAGCCAACATGAAAGCCAAAGAGAGGGCATAGGAGAGAGCTTAGGAGTGTGACTGGATGGAGCTTAGGAAGATGATGGAGCCTAACAGCATCTTCTTTGCTTGCATCTTAGGAAACAGCTCTATTTGTATCTTTAATGTCTCTATTTTTCCCTTTCAGGGTTCTTTTGAAGACCCTGACCTGGAGTTACACGCTGACATCGGTTCTTTGCAGGAATGGGAGCCGCCCTCAGGGTCTCACAACTGGCTGTTATTCGATATACCAAGGACGCGGCCTAGAAGTCTAGTGCGCCTTCAGAATTTCAGGATTTCGTGGCACTGGAGGCGGGTGGACTCGTGGTTGGTGACTCCGCAGGAAACTGGTGCATCATGGGAGCACATGGGAGATGGAAAGCAGCGAGCTGGCTGCTGACAGTGTACCCAGAGACCTACGTTCTTTGGGCACAGAACTCGGACAAAGCGACACAACAGACTTTTAACATCATAAATCAACGAGTTGTTCATTATGTCTCCCCTCTCGCTTTGAAATGGGGATGCCACATTTCCCCTTATTAGAGAGAGAGAGAGAGAGAGAGAGCCTGTGGTATGTCGAATTACCGGGTGAATGAGTAGTCTTTGGGGTACTGCAAGTCTGTGTCTTTATTGATACTTTTCTGCATACTTGAGTGCTCAGTGGGGGGTGCCGATGCTTTTTTTGCTGGTGGGGGGGTCATTCCTTTGCTGTATCTTATGTGTGGGTGGGGGAGCTGGGGGGGTACTTTGGGGTTTTAACATTTAACTGTCATTCATTCTTTGGGGCACTCCTCTGTTTTCATGATGGTTGCGAAGAAAAAGAATTTCAGGATGTATATTGTACACATTTCTCTGACATTAAATGTACCTTTGAAACCTTTGAAAAATTAGTGGGAAGTTAGAGGATTGGGAAGCTTTTAAAAACACAACAGAACGTAACTGAAAAAAAATCATTAAGAAGGTAAAGATGGAATACGAAAGTAAGTCAGCCAATAATATTAAAGAGGATACCAAAAGTTTCTTCAGATTCATAAAGTGTAAAATATTAAAGAAATGTGTCATCTTTAACTTTATGCCTTTTGGAAATCAGTTCATCTTTTACTTGCTTAGTTATTCACAGTAACAGAAATTTTGACCGGGGTGCCCAAACTTTTGTATGCCACTGTAAGTACATTGAGGTAGTACAAGAGAAATGTAATACAGGTGCACATTCCTTTATCCGAAATTCTGAAATCCAAAAAGCTTCGAAAACTGAAGTTTTTTCACCGACAGTTGACGTCACTCAGGTGTGACGTGGCAGAACTAGCAGAGGCCGCCAGACGTCAGTTGTGGCTCAGCGCCCGTACTGGTTACACGTGCATTTGCTGTTCGCTGATATTTTTTGTTCACTGTTGACTTTGTGTTTAATTTCACTGTGAAAATGTCAAAAAGAGCTGCAGATACTCACTTTACACCACATGCTGTCGGAGCAGTACTGCCAGGATAATCAAGGACACAACCCAGCCAGCGAACACACTTTTCGTCCCTCTTCCCTCCGGGAGAAGGTTCAGGAGCTTGAAGACTCGTACAGACAGATTTGGGAACAGCTTCTTTCCAACTGTGATAAGACTGCTGTACGGATCCTGACCAGGATCTCGGCCATACCCTCCAAATATCCAGACCTGCCTCTCGGTTTTTTTGCACTACCTTACTTCCCATTTTTCTATTTTCTATTTATGATTTATAATTTAGATTTTTAATATTTAATATTTGTAATCCAGGGAGTGTGAAGCGCAGAATCAAATATCGCTGTGATGATTGTATGTTCTAGTACCAATTGTTTGGCGACAGTAAAGAATGAAGTATACCCCTAACAATGAGAAAAAGAGAAGGAATCTTCTTGATCAATAACGCAGAAAGTGGAGTTATTGCAGAAGCTTCATCGTGGTGTGTCTGTGGGGTGTCTTACTGGAGAAAATAGTGTCGGAACTACCACTGTATATGATTTAAAGAAACAGAAAGACAAATTACTGAAGTTTTATAGTGACAGTGACAATGACGTTCTACATTTATTCCAATGAGTCATTTACCATGTGTTTGATTCGGTTCGTTTGAAGCTGTATATTTTTATGTTTTATTGAATGTTTTTGTTGGAAATAAAATTTCTTCTTGTCATTATTCCCTAAATACAGTATAACAATTATTTACATAGCATTTACATTGTATTAGGTATTATAAGTAATCTAGGGATGATTTAAAGTATACGGGAGGATGTGCGTAGGTTTGGTGCGCCGCTGGGTCTTAAAGTCCACTGCACTTTGACAGGTTGAAAAAGGGACTTGAACATACGTGTTTTTTGGTATGGTGGGGTGGGGGGGGGGGGTCTGAAATCCGAAAAATTCTGCATTCTGAAATGCAACTGGCCCCAAGGCTTTCGGATAAGGGATTGTGGACCTGTAACAGAATGCAAAATGAAGAGTTACAGTTACAGAGAACGTGCAGTGCAAGTAAACAATATGGTGCAAGGCCATAAAGAAGTAAGTTGTGAGGTTGAGTTCATCTACTTGTACAAGGTCTACCTGTATTCATTGGAAACCAGCAATGGTCACAAATTCCTGTGCCAAAGATTCAAAGTACATTTACTATCGAAGTATGTACGCAGTATAGAACCCTGAGATTCATCTTCCATACAAACAGCAACAAAACAAAGAAAACCATAGAACCCTTTCAAAGAAAATAAACATCACCTCTCCCGCCCCATACAACAACAAATCATGCAAATGGCAATAAAAAAGAGTGAAAGCCGACAGAATATAGAACACAAAATCGAAAGAGACCAGGCATATTCAGCTCAGCTCAATTCATTACCTACGGGCCGTTCTGATCAAATTCGCCCAAAATAGCAACAAAGAAAGGAGCGAGCAGAATGACATCATAGTGTCAACTACAGAGTCCAATCCACAAACCACATCAATTAAACCTTGCCCATGACCCAAACATCTGGCACCATCCTCCAATAGCATCGAGGGAGCGAGACCATTCGAATGCAGGGACCTTCCTTCAGGAGCAGCGAGTGAGAGGGAGAGAGAGAGACCATTACACGCAAACATCTTCCTGTGGCAGCAGCAAAAGAGAGGCTGCTAAACGACTCTAAACAACCCACCCCCACCCCCCAGCCTTCCTCACTTACCTCAATAATTAAATCTTCCTGGGCACTTTAACCAGAACTTGAGTCGATCATGGGCTCACATCCCATCTCCAGGCTTCGTGGCCTTGAGTGCATATTTCACTCAAAACCTCACAGAACCCTCTCAGAGATAGCAAAGCACCAAATCATTCAATTGGCCCAAAAACACACAACCAAAATGTCGATCACAGATTCCAACCTCAGTAGCTGAACCACAGTTGAAAAAAGAAAGAAGAAATAAAAGAGGTGAAAGAAGTAGTTTCATGAACCATCTGGAGGATGCCACATTTAGTCATAGTGTTCACTGGTGCCATCTTTTACTGGCACCAATGAAACCAAAGTCAATAACTCCTGCATGAACAGGGAGAGAGGGTGCATTCTCAATGTTGCCATGAGCAGCAAATTATGAGACCTGAGCAACTGCTTGAAAAGATCCTTTGGTGAGAAAACTGAGATTTAAAGTAACCTTGACCAACAGGGATAGAGGAATCTAGGTATGTCTGTACCCAAAGACCTTCCCTCAGCATTTTGCAAATCTCAGTAATGACAGTCTTTGAAAATCTGCTCCTGTAAATATATTTGTTTATCCGATAATTATAGGTAGAGTCTCTGAAGACTCTGTGAGAGTACAGTCTTTGCAGATGAGCTTGTTTTTGTCGCAAACCCAAAGAACCCCAGCACAACTTGCATGGCCAGTTATTATACTACCAGCATCTACGGTGGTATAGCTCTGTGAACTTTGGAAGTTGTTGAGAATCCTGGAACTGCAGTCAGCTCTCCTGCTATAAGCAGAATGATCTTTTACAGTGAATCAGGGGTTTCCAACCTAGGGACCACAGACACCCTGGTTAATGGTAGAGGTCCGTTGCATAAAACAAGGTTGGGAACCCCACTTTAAATAGACACCAAAGTAACAATGTGGTACATACAATAAATATACAAGATTACACTCAAAAACTACAACTTGTATTAGTAACTGTGGGAATCTATGGTGTGCATATAGTGGTGTAATTTGGTGTGCACTGGCATAATGGAAACACGGTAGTGTCCAAGCTAAAGTCTCAATGTAACAGACACAAAATGCTGGAGGAACCAGCAAAACAGCCGAAAACATCGACTGTACTCTTTTCCAGAGATGCTGCCCGGCCTGTTGAGTTCCCCCAGAATTTTGTGTGTGTTGTATGGATTTCCAGCTTCTGCAGATGTCTGTAAAGTCTCAATGTGCATGGTTTCACCTGGAAATGATAGATTGATCTAATCTGTCAAATCAATTTAGTACATGATTTGCACAAAAAACAAACATTAATGGGTCCAATTTCTAGTCTCAACTTCCCTACAGAAGAAGATTTATTGCAAAATGCAAAAAAAAAATTGTATGTTAATCTACCAAGGTTGTAGTAATAAAATGTTTTGTGCTGGCAGAATCATTTTTCAAACACATTGTTTGAAATTACTTAAACTGTTCATTACCAGTTCATTTCACTGCACAACCATTTCCACTATTCTGAAAGCATCAATATTGGTAGTTTGAGCTGCATTGAGAATCATTTTTTGTTTGCAGTGTAGCTGTTCCATTATTAATTCACTGAGGTAAAGTATATGTGGAAATTTAATTTACTGATATATCAGGAACCGGGGAAAGAGAATAAAGGTGCGAGCAAAAGAGCATCTATGGAAAAGATCATAATTATATCACAAGGATTAAAACCTTATGAGCATTTTTGGAAGGCAGAAAATTGACTAATATTGTGAATTACTAACAAATACAGGCACTTAGATAAAATTACACTATTTTAAAACAGATCAATTATTATTAACTTAATGTAGATATGATGTTCTTGATTCCAGTTAATCGAGAATTTGTGTATGTTTTATTGTTAAATCAATGCCTTAATTGCGTAGCAATCTCAAATAATATTAACTATCCATTTTTCTATGCATGTACATACATCACTGGCAGATTTTAACAGTGTTTACCAATCTATTGGTAATATAAACTCAAACCACAAAATCAAGGCGAGAGTGGGATATACTCTGCATCCATCTCTCCAAGAAAAGTCAATGTCTCTGTAATACGGAGATGAAAGATCACAATAAAGGATTTATTAGTCAGGTACATTGCCAAATGTCCATATGACCATAAAGCCTAGGAGCAGAAAGGCCATTTGGTCCATCAAGCCTGCTCCAACATTCCATCATGGCTGGCTAATTATCCCGCTCAACACCATTCTCCTGCCTTTGCTCCATAACCTTTCACACCCTGATTAATCATGAACCTATCAACCTCCACCTTAAATATTGCCAATGACTTGGCCTGCACAGCCATCTGTGGCAAAGTATTTCACAGATTCTCCACTCTCTGGCTAAATTAATATTTCCTCATTTCCATTCAAAATGGATGCCCCTCAATTCTGAGGCTGTGCCTCTGGTCCAAGACTCCTCCACTATGGGAAAAATCCTCTCCACATCCACTCTATCCAGACCTTTCAATATTTAATAGGTTTCCATGAGATGAGCCTCATTTTTCAAAATTTGTAATTTTTTTTCTAAATTAAGCAGCCTCGTGTGTGGCACCTTGACAAAGGCCTTCTGAAAATCCAAATAAACAACATCCACTTACACTCCTTTGTCTATCTGCCTGTTATTTTCTCAACAAATTCCAATAGATTTGTCAGGCAAGTTTTCCCATTTAGAAAAGAATGCTGACTTTGGCCTATTTCACCATGTGCCTCCAAGTATCCCATAACCTCATCCTTAATAATAGACTCCAACATCTTTCCAACCACTGAAGTCAGGCTAACTTGCTTCTAATTTTCTTTCCTCTGCTTCCCTCCCTGTTTAAAGAGTGGAATGACATTAGCAATTTTCCAGTCCTCAGGAACATTCCAGGATCGAGTGATTTTTGAAGGATCATTACCAATATTTTCATAATCTCTTCAGCTACCTCTTTCAGAACCCTGGAGTGTAGTCCATCTGGTCCAGGTGACTTATCTACCTTCAAACTTGTCAGCTTCCCAAGAACCTTCTTCTTAACAAAAGCAACGACACTCACATCTGCCTCCTGACACTCACATTTCTGGCATTCTGATACTGTCTTCCACAGTAAAGACTGAAGCAAAATGCTTAATAAGTTTCTCCACCATTTCTTTGTTCCCCATTACTACCTCTTCAGCGTCATTCACTCTCGTCTCTCTTTTTGTCAGCCACAGTCACCTCATCCTCCCTTTAGGACACTTCTTCATCTTTCCTGTGCCTTCTGAATGCCCCCAGAGACGCCAGCCCTCCCTGCTAGTGTTCTTTTCCAGTCAACTGGCTAGCTCACCTCACTTGGCCTCTGTTGTTCCCTTCACTCCACTCTAATACTGATACATCTGATATTAGCTTCTTTTTCTTAAATTCCATATGATCACTGCCTCCCAAGGTTTCATTTACCTTAAACTCCCTAATCAAATCTGGTTTCTTACACAACACCTAATCCAGAATTGCCTTTCCCCTAGTGGACTCAACAAAAGCTGCTCTAAAAATCCATCTTGTGGGCATTCTACAAATTCCCTCTCCTGGGATCCAGCACCAACCTGATTTTTCCAATCTACCTGTATATTGAAATCTCTGATGATTATCACAATATTACCCCTTTTACATCCTTTTCCTATCTCCTATTGTAATTTGTAGCCCACATTCTGGCTACTGTTAGGAGGCATGTACAGTACATAATTCCCATTAGGGTCTTTTTATCCTAATGGGTGATTTCTTAACTCTATCTACAAGGATTCTGTATCTTCCAATCCTATGTCACCTCCCTCTAAGGATTTGATTTCATTTTTTACCAATAGAGCCACCCCATTTCCTCTGCCTACCTGCCTGTCCTTTCGATGCAATGTGTATCCTTGGATGTTAAACTCCCAACTGTGATCTTCTTCCAGTCACAACTCTGAGATGCCCACAACGTCACACCTGCCAATCTCTAACTGCGCTATCAGATCATCTATCTTATTCCATATACTGCGTGCGTACAAATTTAACACACTCAGTCCTGTATTCATCGTCCTTTTTAATTTAGGCCCCTTGCTACACTTCAATTTTGCCCTATCATCAGCTTGTTATTCCTCACAGTCTCATTACAGGTGGCATCCACTTGCATACCAACTGCCCCATCCTCAGCCCTATCACTCTGGTTCCTATCTACCCACCAAATAGTTTAAACCCTCCCCAACAGCTCTGGGAAAAATCTTTACTGGATCATCATGCCTAATGAAGGAAGTTTGTTCTAATTATCCAAGGGCTCTCAGTGGCTTTCATTGCAGATATATTACATTGTGGCTTTTCTTCATGATGTTTTGAACCTTGGGAACTCATAAACTGTAAAGATGATAATAGTAGACTTAAAGGAGATGTACGCAAGCTGATGGACTGGGCCAATAGGTGGAACATTAAAACTAATGTTTGGAAAAGTGAAATGTTACATTTTTATCGCAGAGAAAAGGCATTATGAACTACAAGACACAATTATAAAAGTGATACAAGAGAGAGACCTGGTGGTGTATGTGCACAGACAACAGGAAGTAAAGGGCAATTTGAGAGGCTCCTGGGCTTTATAAACAATTTTGAGTTTTGTAAATAAAAAATTATGAATACAAAAGTAAGAAATTTTTAATGAAACTGGTTCAATCACATGGAATATTTTGTCCCAATTTAGACTCCACAGTTTAGAAGAGAGGAGTTCGCAAGAGGATCTGATAGAGCTCTTTAAAGTTATGAAGGGTATGATGAAACGTTTCCCATTGTTCGGTCAGGAAACAGGGAAGGGAGAGTAAAGATGATTGGCAGAAGTACCAAAAAGTGATGTGAAGAAACTTGTACGTGAACTCCCCACTTCCAGGTAGAAAACAGTTAAGGTCTGGAATAAACTGCCAGGGATAGTAGTAGAGTCGGTCAATTGGAATCATACACTGGTGATGTGTTAACTATTTAGTTTAGACTGATTTCTTATGAAGGGTTATCTAAGATTATCTGAAAAACAAGGCAAACTGAAACTAAATTAAGCAAAACAACAAATTAGGGGACGTACTTTTTATATTTAATTCAGGTTTTAAAAACGCAATAAAAGAATAATACTAAGACAAAAGATAGTCCGCCTTGTGTAGCTGACACAGGCCTGAAGTGGTGTGGTACATAATTTTTTTAAAACATCACATGAATGTCTGAACAGTTCAAAATGATGATTTAACTGGTTATGAACTCAGTATGTCTGTTAGTAAGAAATGCTTGCAGAATGTACAAGGTAAACACAATGTTGAGATGGCCTGTTTCTGTGCCGTAATTGTTATATGGTTATGGTTATACGGTCTGCAGAATGTTTGCTGGTAGCAGCTGAATTCTTTCTTACTCTCAGGCACTATTAACATAAGGATGTCTGTTAATGACTAAATATCTGTTGGTCACTGAGAGCTAGGTTGATGGATTCTTCCTTAATGTCTGTCAAGTTAGCTCGATGGATTCTTTTCTGCATCCAGTCTTATCACTTATATGTAATATCAATGTCCTTTTGTGAGTCTAAAGAAATGTGTCGTAAACATTGGTCGAGTGATGGATAACAAGTGATAATTAAAGTATCTGGTTGATTTATAAGATATGCTGAACACTGTGTTAATGAACATGTGTTATTTAAATGAAATAAACCAGGTTGATTAATGGCATGAGAACAAAAGATTAAAGATTTTGTCTATCTCTGTGTGTCTTTCTACACTTGTGGAACTCATATTTATTAGGGTATCTTCCCTGGGTTCATTGGACTTCAAATGAGGACCAAAAATCATGATCAGTGCCTGGGATCCAGGTGTGGTAACATGTGTGAGTAGGAGTTTGGAGTTCCCCTGACAACACCAACGATCAAGTGGTGACTGTTACGTACCCCGTAACTGGGTTGCCAAACCAGCAGAAATGGACCACTAGTTGGAGTCTGGTTTAACAGAACCTAATAAAGTTTTATTAAAGAAATAAGTAACACAGTACACTAATCATAAGGATATAAATGCAACAGGTTAGCAATGATAAAACACACATGTACACAGAACTAGGGTAATAGGAATCAACCAAGCTCTATCGCAGTCTAGGGGTAAAATGATCAGTCTCAAGTGACGCAGAGTTCAGTTCAGCTTAGTACAGTTCGCAGTAATCGCTGTTGTGCCGTTGGAGAGAGAGAGATATGCAAATCTGATTCAGCAGACCTTTGATGTTCTTCGCAGTTGGCTTTCGGGCAGACCCTTTTTTATGTCTTCTGTGGTCACCGACTGTGACCCCTCCATTCCGGATATGACTGTTCTTCCGCGGTGAACCCAGCACCCAGGTAAGGGCGGACACACACACCAGGTTTCCACCGATCGTACCCTTTTCACCCTGTACATCTATGGTCGGTTCCCTCGATCAGACGTCCAAACTCCCACCAACTTGTGGGGGCACACCGCTCTTCCAGGGTCTCGTTATCTCATGATCTCGTGGTGTGTGTCGTGCCTTAGCGAACCTGTTCTCTTTATCCCCCTGCCGGGGTATCGCCTGTCCATCAAACTTCAAACAGTTCAGGTTCAAAGCAACCGGTCTGTCAATATTCTGAAATGTGTTTCTTTCTAGTTAATCTCTCTCTTCTCTCTTATTAACATTTTGAATGTTTCTCCATTGTCTCACTTATCTCTCTCTCATTAGCATCAATCTTCTGATAACATGGCTTTACGTCACACCCCTATCTTTCAAAGGATTTTTACCGGGGTAAAAATGATAGGCATGAATACATTATTAGATACACACTAATATACAGGGTCATCAGCTATTCGGCTAATACAGAGAACTTTAAGTTGTCAACACCTTGACAGACAGTCAGCAATCACCTTTCCGTTCCTTTTATATGTGTTAGTTTAATGTCCTCTAAGACCAGGCTCCAACTTAGCAAACTTCATAGTGGCCAAAAACACTAATGGGTTGTGATCAGTGTAAATTCTCAGTGGTTTCCGTCCCGGACAAATATAACAAAGGTCGTCCCACACAAACTTAGCATTCTTTGGCAAGAGCTTAGTAAGAGGGAGGGTAATATCTGCAAAGTTTTTGCAAAACTTCCGATAGTACCCCACCATCCCCAAGAACCTTCTCAGGACTTTCTTGTCTGTCGGGGTGGGGACTTCAGAGATAGCCCACGCCTTAGCCTGCATCAGAGTCAGCTGCCCCTGTCCTACCACAAATCCCAGATAAGTGACCTTCGCGTGGCTGAATTCACTTTTTGCGAGGTTCACTGTCAGGCTGGCTTCAGCCATCTTTTTTAAATAGTTCCTCGACTGCCACAATGTGCTCCTCCCACGTGTCACTCCAGACCACTAAATCCTCAATATACGCTTCTGTGTTCTTTAGCCCTTTTGTCACTGAATTAATCATCCTATAGGGGTGTTGCTTACTAGGCTGACCTGATGTGACAACGACACCATGTCCTGGCTCTTTGCAGCGCCCCAGGACATTCGGACATCATGTGCGTGCTGGTTAATTATCTTCTTCAGCAGCTCGCTCTGTTCGGGGGTTAAGGGAGAGACCTTATCAGCAAAGCTGGCCAAAACAATAGGGTTCTCCCATCTGGTCGGCACCATACTTAACTTTTCAAAATGGGTTTTCCCCTTATCAGCTGGCACCCTAGCCTCATTAATTTTCGTGATAACACCGACTAGGTCTGCTCTCTTATCGTGGCAAACTGTTAACATATCAATAGCCTGTAACTGTGTTAGCTCACGTCTACAATAGTCAATAGCATCCTTCCTCCTGTAAAACTCTTTCATGATTCTATCGACTGTCTTCCTCACCCCAAAATGTCCACCGAGGGGTATCTTGTGGACCAGGTTAAAAATCTCATCCCCATAAATTTTTGGCACTACCACCTGATGCACCACCCCCCATTCCTCATCTGCGGGCACGGTATTTGATCTCCATTTCCTCCTTAGTACTCCCTCCTTCACATAATAGCCCACTGGCTCCCTTTTTAATTCTGCTTCGGAGAGATCTGTCTCCGTCAAAACCATCACCTCCTTGTCTCGTTCCTGTCCCTGAATAAATTCCTTCCTTGCTAATGATAAGTCTACCTCAACATCTGTTTCACTACGCCCCTTCTTCTCACTTTCTAACCCCTCCTGGTACAAGGCTGGTAAAAACGTCTCAGCTAAATCTACACTCACTTCAGCAGCCTTTCTGGACATGCGCCGAGTCACTGCGCAAACGGGATAAACCTGTGAGTCCATGGGCGGGGCCTCAATCCTGGCAGGCTGGCTTGTCAATCTTACTGCTGGGTACACCTCTCCGCCGGTGCGGTCATTACCGAGTAAGACCTCCACGTCTTCCATCGGTAATTCGGGCCTCACCCCTATTGTGACCGGTCTGGAGACCAAGTCACTTTTTAGGTGTATCTGGTGCAAAGGTACTGCTTCAGTCCCTTTCCCAATGCCTTTTATCACCCTGACCTCCCCAATCTGGGTCTCTGAACTAAAGTCTAACACACTCTTTAAGATCAATGACTGACAAGCTCCAGTGTCTCTCCAGATCCGTACTGGAAATGGTTTTAACCCCTCCTTCAGCGACACCAATCCGGCCGAGATAAACTTCTCATGCCCTTCTTGAACTTTATCTGACCTCTTCTCCCCTAGCAGTTTGTTTGCCAGCTCAATCCAGCCAGTCGGAACCGTCGTTTTTCCTTTCCCCGTCTTCTTCTTTGGGGCAAAGCACCTGGACGCAAAGTGACCGGCTTTCCCACAATTATAGCATACGACCCCAGGAGACTTCCTACCAAACTGCTCCCAGTCTTCCTTATCCTTCTCGCTAGTCCCCGGCTTACTTTCTGGCTTTTCTGGCGGACTCTCTCCGCCCTCTTGACTACCCTTCTGGTAGCTTTTACTCGGCGTAAACTTCGCTTTGTGTGTCAACGCATACTCATCTGCTAACTTAACAGTTGCTGCTAAGGTTTCTGCCTCTTTCTCATCTAGATAGGGCCTCATACCTTCAGGGACACAACCTTTGAACTGATCAATCAGTATTAGCTGTAGCAGTCCATCATAATCCCCATTGACCCCTTTCGAGGCACACCAACGCTCACAATACATCTGCATCTCGTGGGCAAACTCTAAATACGTGCGGCCCCACTGTTTCCTCACATTCCGGAACCTTTGCCGGTATGCCTCCGGGACCAACTCATAAATCCTGAATATCACCTCTTTCACCACATCATACCTCTGGGCATCTTCTGCGGACAATGCCAAGTAAGCTTGCTGAGCCTTCCCTTTAAGTACGCTCTGAAGCAAAACAGCTCACTTATCCCTCGGCCAGTCCTGACTTGCAGCAACTTTTTCAAAATGTAGAAAGTACCGATCAACATCGGCCTCCTTAAATGGGGGAACCAGCCTAACCTCCTGGGTCACTCTGAACCCTCCACCTTGGTTCGGCATGGGCCCCTGCGCTAGCGTCATCCTTAACTTCTCCAGCTCAAATTCCCTTTCCCTCTGTTTCTCTCTCTCTTCTCGTTCTCACTGCCGGTCCCTCTCTTCTCGGTCCAGCTGCTTTATTCTCTCTTCGCGTTCTAACTGCCTGTCCCTTTCTTCTCGCTCCAGCTGTTTTACCCGGAACTCGTGCTCGAGTCTCAATTTTTCCATCTGTAGCTGTACTGCTTCTCCACCAGGTTTGCCCATAGATACCACCTCCAGCTCCCCGTGGGGAAACACACCTTTAGATACATAATGCTCAATGGTAGCTCTGTGCATCTCCGCTCTCCTCATTGTCGACTTCCCTTTAAAAAGATTCAGCCGTTTGGCAACAGTTGCCAATTCTGATTTCCTGGCATCCTCTAATGCCCCCAAGGTTGGTGCCTTTAGAAATTCCTCAATCTCCATTTCTGCTGTTTGCCCCTTCTTTCTTTCGGGAATTTTAACCCAATGAATTTACCCAGTCCCAAATTTGGCGTTCAAAATCACGGACGAGATCCCCACTTATGTTACGTACCCCGTAACTGGGTTGCCAAACCAGCAGAAATGGACCACTAGTTGGAGTCTGGTTTAACAGAACCTAATAAAGTTTTATTAAAGAAATAAGTAACACAGTACACTAATCATAAGGATATAAGTGCAACAGGTTAGCAATGATAAAACACACATGTACACAGAACTAGGGTAATAGGAATCAACCAAGCTCTATTGCAGTCTAGGGGTAAAATGATCAGTCTCAAGTGACGCAGAGTTCAGTTCAGCTTAGTACAGTTCACAGTAATCGCTGTTGTGCCATTGGAGAGAGAGAGATATGCAAATCTGATTCAGCAGACCTTTGATGTTCTTCACAGTTGGCTTTCGGGCGGACCTTTTTTTATGTCTTCTGTGGTCACCGACTGTGACCCCTCTGTTCCGGATACGACCGTTCTCCCGTGGTGAACCCAGCACCCAGGCAAGGGCGGACGCACACACCAGGTTCCCACCGATTGTACCCTTTTCACCCTGTGCGTCTATGGTTGGTTCCCACGACCAGACGTCCAAACTGCCACCAACTTGTGGGGGCACACCGCTCTTCCAGGGTCTTGTTAACTCGTGATCTCGTGGTGTTTGTCATGCTTTAGCGAACCTGTTCTTTTTATCCCCCCTGCTGGGGTATCACCTGTCCATCAAACTTCAAACGGTTCAGGTTCAAATCAACCGGTCTGTCAATATTCTGAATTATGTTTCTTTCTCGTTAATCTCTCTCTTCTCTCTTATTAGCATTTTGAATGTTTCTCCATTGTCTCACTTATCTCTCTCTCATTAGCATCAATCTTCTGATAACTTGGTTTTTCGTCACATGACTAAGAGCCGTGAGCACTGAAATCTTTGTGACCTGTTACGTAGTATTTTGCGTGGTTTACTTGTGCTTTCTATTTTATCATAATAAATTAGGCTGAAGTTACTTTGTTGTGTTCGTACGCTTAGTACCACAGCTCCTGGACACTCAAGTAACTTGGGTCTGATCAACCCAGTGGTTTTGCAAATTGTTGCCCTGTAAAAAGAAACATTATGTAAACAGACAATAAAGTGAATTCCAAAAATTTGTGCTGTTAATGTCAGATACTGTAAGGAAATCCTAATGAAGAGTAAGCACTAACATGGACCTGTGAAACCAGATTGCTTGTTTCCATGCAATAAAATTCCACCTACATTTTAAAATTGCTTATTGATGGAGAATTAGGAGTTTGAAGAGAATCTGCATGCACAAAAGCTCCCATAAGTTTCCATAGATATCCAGTGCATTCTGATTGATTACATCACAGTCAGGTATGGAGGCTTCAATGTGCAGAACCACAAGAGACCGCAGAGGCTTGTTAACTCAGCCAGCTCCATCACAATCTGATGAATATTCAGTTCCTGGGCCTATTTCTCATCTTTACTAAGCTCAGTTTCAAAACATAGCAGCTGCCACTTGTAAGGTCATAAACAATTGTAATTAAACTCCCAACTAACAGTCGTTTAGTTTCTGCTTGTAATCATGAGCCAGTCTTCAGTTCGTAAAATGTAAATGAAAAGTAGTAATCAGTTTGAAGTTAAAACAAGTACTGTCTATAGAACAGCATTGCAAACAAGCTTTGTATATAGTAGACACCCTGACTGTAGAAAGTAAGATGCAGCTCATTGCAAACACGAGGAATTCTGCAGATGCCGGAAATTCAAGCAACACACATCAAAGTTGCACATCCTAGAGATGCTACATGGCCTGCTGCGTTCAACAGCCACTTTGATGTGTGCTGCAGCTCATTGCACCCGGTTTTGTCATGAGCCCTGCAGGCCTAAACACTGAGCTGTAGAACATTAGGTTTCTAGAGTACCTACATTTGTTAATTGTTGTCTTAACTAGAGTCATTAAGCCCTTGTACTTTCTGTCTAATCTTGTCAAGTTTATTTTGACTGGCATGGGTTTTCTGTATTCTGTGATCATTTAAAGTGGACTCCCAATCAACATTTATTTTGGGGTCTTTGTTTCCAGAATAATTTGTCTCGCAGTGTTGTTTGGTCAAGCCCCCGATGTTATGTTGGAATTCCTATGTATAAGCTCTTGTTTCCATTTCTATATGGAAGTTCTGTTGTTCCTCCACACCTGGGTTCAGTCCTTGCTGGTGCACATGGTGACAGAAGGAGCCCGCAATCAAGGGCCTCAGTGGGAGAGGCAACAACAGCTTGGACATTGGTCAGTTGGTGGCGAGGGTGCATTCCATTCTCAGTACATCCCCCGAGTCTACGTTCAGAGTTTTCTGAGTCTATATTCCAAGTGTACATTAAAGGCTACTCCAGTTTACGTTCAAGCTTTCTTCCTAGGCTTTCTAGTTTGAAAAGATTTGCTAGGTCTGCCTTGGTATTTCATGCTCCCAAATTATATTCAATGTTCCCGAGTTTACTAGTCCTTTCTCAGCAGCATCAGGTCTGTCTCAAGTTTACCAGCCATGTATTGAGTTTCCTAGGGTTTCCTGGCCCACCAGGTGTTAGCCTTAGAGAGGAAGGTCCTGTCATGAATCCTGCAGCCTGTCCAGCAAACTGTGGAGCATTGGGCTCTGAGGTTTCTAAAGCACCTGTATTTGTTAATTGGAGTCTTAGGAGAGGTCGTTAAGCCCTTGTGCTTTCTGTTTAATCTTGTCAACTTTATTTTGATTGGCATGGGTTTTCCGCATTCTGTGATTATTTAAAGTGGTCTCCTGATTAGCACTTATCGCTGGGCATTTGTTTTGAGAATGATTTATCTCACGGTGTCGCTCAGTTAATCCACCAATGTTCTATTGGAATTCCAATGGATAAATTCTTGATCCCATCTCTTCACAGGAGTTCTGTCATTCTTCTGCACCTTAGTTCAGATGTTGCCAGTGCACACCCTAACAGGTTTACTGCTGCTCAAAGGGTGCAGTATAAAACAATGGATTATTAAAATGGCTTGTTTCAAAACACAAAAGATGATTAAGTTGCCTAGTTCAGACCAAATGGATAATATGATTTAGCATTTCAAATAACCGATGTGTTTATAGTTGAAATTTTTTGTACTTGGAGAAGTTAGCTTTACAGCATTGATTGTGGTAGCTGAGAACTGTGTCTCCATAAAGCTTTTAGACCTTTTGCTTAAAAAGGATGTCTGAGGAAATACCATCCATATGCCTGTGAAGTCACCCAAGTGGCAGAAAAAGGGCATAAATGCAGGGAGCAGTATAGGCTTATTAGGAATGGGGTAAAGAACATCGAGACGCATTGAAGAAACACGGGGTGAACTAGAATACATTCCTCTGCTTCGATTTCTGTGACCATCAATTTATTCATCTGCATCATTGGTATGTCTTTACTGTTTATAGGAATTGTACCTGTGTTTTGGAAATCCTTTGTATTTTAGAAATGGTTTGTAATTTGGAAATGTTGAAGATAGAAACCCTCTGAGTCTTCAGTGTGTATTAACAGTCTTGTTTGGATTTAAATCTGTATCACTGAAAATAAATGAACTGTGTTTTAAACTAATTTGTTAGCTGGAAATATCTCCTCTTTGGTAGAGAGGGAGGACCCACTGCTCAAATAGTGGGTATTGGTAGCTAAATTTGCTGTGGAGAATAAACCAGGACGTCTACTAGTCTTTGAAGATTGGGTAGTTACAGTATTATCTCCCTTTAGAGAGAGTACTCATGGCTATTTATATCCGACTGAGCTTAAACCCAGTATTATCACAACAGGTGCACCCCTCCTTGCTATGAAGAACATTTTCAAGAGGCAGTGCCTCATGATGACAGTGTCCATCAAGAAGGACCCTCGGCATCTGAGACGTTCTTTTCTCATTACCACTAACAGAGAGGAGATACAAGAGCCTGAAGACCCACATTCAATGATTCAGAACCAGCTTCTTCCCCTTCGCCATTGGATTTATAGATGGTCCATGAATCCATGAGCACTGCTTCATTATTCCTTTATTTTTCAGTATTTATTTATTCTTGTAATTTGTAGTAATTCCATGTCTTGGCACTGTACTGTATCTTTAAAACAACAAATTTCACATCATCACTCAAGTTTCACCTTGAGGAGGTGCTGGATGTCTTAAAAGGTACAAAAGTAGACAAATCTTAAGAGTTTGACCTGGTATATCCAAGAAAACTGTGGAAAGGACAGGGAAGAAATTGTGGGAGCCCTGGCTGATATAGACATGGCTGAGATGTTATTGGAATGGAGGGGAGTGAAAGTTGTATCTCCATTTAAGAAAGATGGTGAAGGAAAACCTGGGAACTATAGTCCAGTAAGTCTAACATCTGTGGTAGGTAAGTTACTGGAGAGGGTTCTGAGGGATAAGATATATGTACACCTGGAAAAACAGGGTTTGATTAAGGCTAGTTATTGTGGCTTGGTGCAAGGAAGATCATGTCTTATGAACTTGATTGAGCTTTTTTTAAGCTGTGATCAAGAGGGTTCATCAGGGAAGGGCAGTAGAAATGGTTAATATGAACTTCAGTAAGGCCTTCAATAAGGTTCCATATGATAGGCTGCTCAGGAAAGCTAGACCGCATAGAACCCAAGGCGATCAGGCTAATTGGATACACATTTGGTTGGATGGTAGAAAGCAAAGACCAATGGTGAAACATTGTTTCTGGGACTGGAAACCCATGAGTAGTTGAGGCCCACCTCAAGGGTTGGTGCTGGGATCTTTGTTGTTTGACAGCTGTAGCAATAGTTTTAATAAGAATGCACAAGGCATGATTAGCAAGTTTGCAAATGACACTGAAATAGCTGGTATAGTGAACAATGAAAGTTATCAAAAATTACAGGGAGAAATCTCGATCAGCTCAGTAAGAAGAATGGCAAATGGAGTTTAATTCCAGTAAGCATGAGGTGTTGCATTTTCAAAAGTCAAATCCAGGTAGGATTTCCAGGGTGAACAGCAGGGCCCAGGGGAGTGTTATAGATCAAAAAGCACTTGAAATGCATTTACATGGTCCACTGAAAGTGGAGTCTCAGGTAGACAGGGTTCTGAAGAAGGCTTCTAGCACACTGGCCAGGCATTAAGTATAAAAGTTGGGAGGTCATACCGTAGTTGCACAGGACAGTGGTGAGGTCATACTTGGACCATGGTATTCAGTTTGGTTCACTCTGTTTTAGAACAAATGTTATTAAACTGGAAAGAGAGCAGAAAAGAATTACAAGGATATCAACAGGATTTGAGGGACTGGGTTACAGTCGGGAAGATTTGGACAGGCTATGACCTTATTCCTTAGAGTTGGAGATGGAGAGGTGATGATCTAGAGGTGTACAATAACATGAGGGCATAGATAGGGTGAAAGCACTCATTCTTTTTCCATGGTTGGGCAACCAAGATCTAGAGGGCACAGATTTAAGGTGAATGGGAAAACAGGAATTTGTGAGATAACTTTATTTACACAAAGCATGATATCCAAGTGGAATCAGCTGCTAGAGGAAGTGATTAAACCAAGTACAATAACTACAGATATCACACAAAAAGACAGTTGGACAGACACATGGATTGGAAAGATTAGAAGGATATGAATCAAATACTGTTTAAAAAGGGACTAGTTTGGATGAAGCATTTTGATTGGCAGTGGCCAGTCAGGCTGAAGGACCTCTTCCTGTGCTCTATAACTCTATGACTATCTAAGTCAAGGATAATAAATCTGATTCTGAATACCAAACAAGTGAGGATATGGGAATCCTTAGCCATCACTGTACTTCAAATATCAACAGAAACAATACAAACCAATCTGCAGTAATTCCAAATCAATTTATTTTTAATTCTACAAATGTTATTTCATTGGAATATAGCATGAGAACAAACACATTTAAATTACATAAGAGAATATTTATTTCTATTTAAAAAGTAATGCACTTGTTGACAAGTGGCCTGATTTTCTAGCGAACAACTATATAAAATGTACCCAAGGGCATGGTAGTGTCTGGCAGAATATGAAGTAGTATATTTTTAAAACTCAATGAAATCAGTCAGTCAGATTACATTGTTCACACAGTACAGCACACATTAACTTCTTGCATGACCTTGTAGTGATTTGGCAAAGCTTTACATGCTCAGGTAATACTGTGATAGTTCTTCAGCAATTTATGTAGTATACCACTAATAATTTCAAGAATTTTTTATTCCAATGAAATAATATTGTTCTCCCTTTTTACAACAAGATTCTACAAACATAAAAGGTAAATTCTTCCAAGTTAGTATAAGCTTGGCTAAAAGTAGCCAAATCATTGTTAAACCACATCACCTGCCCCTTCTTTTTTCAGTCGTGTACCATCTTGGCCTAGAAATGTATTAATGTTTTTTTTATTACTGCAGAGTCAAAATGCCTGAACCTACCATCTAAACGCACTATAGAAATAACTTCAGATAATGAATTTCAGTCATTTAAGATAGTAGCTCACACTACCTTGTCCATGATAATTAAGTGTGGCCTTGTCAGCAATCCGGAAAGGAGTGAATTTAAAATTAACTCAGGAAATATTATTTCAGGCTTTATGTGCCAATTCAATTGACTCAGTTCTAGTTCTTCCCACAAATGTGGACATGACTCCAGGAGAGCTGCAAGGTTACACCTGTCAATACTGCTCTCCAATATTTCCTCCCTGAAAACAAACTGGATTACCTTCATCTGGAATTGCGCCAGTGTGGGATGAAGAACTGCTACAAACTCATTCTTACAGAAACATGGCTTAGGACAACATCCCATGCACAGTCAAATCTTCAGGCTATGCCACTTGGGAACTTGTGCTAATGTTATGTTGTGACTATATTGTGGTTTAACATAACGGTATGTGCTGTATCGTAGCTATATATGCTGTATCGTAACCACATGTGCTGTGTGTGACTATATGAATTGTGTTTTTCACCCTGACTCAAAGGAATGATGCTTCGTTTAGCTATTTGCATGTGTACGGTTAAATGACAATAAACTTGAACTTGAACTTGAAGATTCTGCAAACTGGGTTTAAAGCTGGAAAGCAGATAATTTGAAAAGATTCTGCTTCGCAAATAAAATGCAATTAACAAAAATACAAGAATAGAAGATGCTTCTTTACACTTATTTCTCATACTCATTTGCAGCATAAGGGAGAGCACAAGAACAAGTTCATTTTTACTTCATTTTACTTGTTGTTCCCTGCTGTTACTTGCTTTCCCTCTTTCTCTTGTTGTCACACACTGACCCCATCTGACCAGTATTGACCAGTGATGAGCATCTAATTAGAAGCATGACAGTATCCATAAGAGTTAACCTCCTGGTTGAGATCATCTCCAGATCCAACAACTTGGCAACACGAACAGGACAGTGGAGAGGGCTAAAGATGGCAATAATCCCAGGCGAGACAGAAAGTTTCAACACATACATTCAACAGGAGGTACGACTATTCACTTCACTCTCCTAATCATCAGAGATGCACCTTGTTCTTACCTCAATGCACTATTTAATGAAAATCTAAGACTGAAGTTAATCCTGAGGATACTCTGCTTTTTCTTTAAGGGAAGTTAAACAAAACTTATTAAAATGTGATGACTTAGTGTAATCTGTTCGGCTACATATGATCCATTTGAATTTTGATTGTATAGTCTATTGATATCTGCTATAGACTCCTATAGATTTGGGGTATAGGCTCCTAGTGAGCAAACAATTGTTCTGTATCTACATGAGTAGGAGGAGGAGATTTAACGCCTTAGACAAATTAAGGAAGAAAGCTACTACAGAAAAAGAGAATTGACCTCCAATTGCCATATGTGAACAGATGACTGTAGACTTGAGTTTTTATCTAAATAAAGTATTCCAACTGGATAAGACTAGTGAAGAAATCAGAATTAAATATAAAATAAATGCTGAGTCTAATGTAATCTGGCTGCTAAATGATATTAAAAGGGTGTGGGTTAAGACGCAGGGACTGCCTGAAGGAAAGAAGAAAATTAGATGGACTTTAGCAGTCCTATAACAACTAAGAAAGAGAGAAAGTGTTTATTTGCCAAGTTAATATGATAGAGACAGTAAAAAGATCTAAATAATAAATATGAGAGCTAATTGAACAAGTGAAAAAAAAATTAAAGAAGTGTGATTGAGTCAGTGAAGTGGACAAAGCTCAGAGGCAAATTGAGACAGTAGGGGCAGCCGAGCAAGGTGCTCAGAGAGGCAGTCCTGTCACTGATTCTCCCTTCTGGGATACATCCCTTACAACAGACATTAATCCAAAGCAGCACCTCAATCCAAACAGAGACATTTTAGAATGAATATGATGCTGATGCTACAGCATCCTTTAGTGATTAAAATGATGATGACAATGATAAGAAAATAGGATTGACACCCATGCCTCAGCTCCAATAAAGGCCAATACAGTAAAGCTGCTAGGTATGACAACGGATCCATGAAAGAAGACAACTGTTTTCTAAAAATCTGCTCATCTGAGAATATCGGTCTAAAGAGGTCCCATATGCTAAAAAATAAAGAAGTTCAAAGACCTGGACTGAACTAATGCATATTCAGACCATTTACAACCTACACCCATATACTGACATCCAAATGGCAGCATTTATGGAAATGAATAAACAGTCAAGTTTCATGCCAAGACATTTCTTCAGGACTGGAAAGGGAGGGGGGAGGTGCCAGAATAAAAAGGTGAGAGGAGCAGAAGGAGGATATCTAGAAGGTGAAGCCAGGTGGGTAGAAAAAGTAGAGGGATGGGGAGGAAGGAATCTGAGGAGGAGAGTGAATCAGGGAAGAAAGGGAAGAAGGAAGGTCACCAGAGGAAGGTAACAGATAGGTAAGAAGAAGTAAGAGGCCAGTGTGGGAAATAGAAGAAGAGGGAAGGGGAAGGAAAAATTTATCGGAAGGAGAAATCAATGTTCATACCATCAGGTTGGAGGCTACGCAGACAGAATATGAGGTGTTGCTCCTCTACCCTAGGACAATAGGAGGTCATGGATCGACATGTCAGAACAAGAATGGAAATAGGAATTAAAATGGCTTGCCACCAGGAAGTTCTGCTTTAGGTGAATGGAGTAGAAGTGATCATCCAATTTACAGCGGGTCTCACAAATGTAGAGTAGGCCGCATTAGGAGCACCAGACACAACATACGACCCCAACAGATTCATAGGTGAAGTGTTGCCTCACCTGGAAGGACTGTTTGGGGCTCCAAATGGAGGATAGGGAGGAGGTGAATGGGCAGGTGTAACACTTAATCCTTACCTATCATAAATAAAACCATGAGACAAAGGAGCAGAGATAGGCTATTTGGCCCATTGAGTCTATTCTGCCAATCTATCATGGCTGATTTATTATCCCTCTCAATCCTATCCTCCTGCCTTCTCCCCATAACTTTTGACACCCTAAATAATCAAGAACCTATCAAGCTCCGGTTTGAACCTACCAAATGACTTGGGCTCTATACCCGTCTATGGCGATTAATTCATCAGACTCACCACCTTATAGTTAAAGAAATTCCTCCTCATCTCTGTTCTGAATGGACATCCCTCTATTCTGAGGCTGTTCCCATGATCCTAGACTCCCCCACTAGAGGAAACATCTTCTCCACATCCTCTCTATCTAGGCATTTCAATATTCAACATGTTTCATTGAGATCCTCCCTCCCCCATTCTTCTAAACTCCAGCAAGTACAGACCCGAAACAATCAAATGTTCCTCATACATTAACACTTTCATTCTCGGATTCATTCCCGTGATCATCCTATAGACTCTCTCAAATGCCAGCATATCCTTTCTTAATTAGGGGGCACAAAACTGCTCATAATACTCCAAGTACAGTCTGACTAATGTTTTATAATGCCTCAGCATTACATCTTTGCTTTTATATTCCATTCCTCTCGAATGTTAAGAATGTTAACATTGCATTTGCCATCCTTACCACTGACTCAATCTACAGATAACCTTTAGAGAATCTTACACAAGGACTGTTAAGTTCCTCTTCACCTCTGATTTTTGAAGTTTCTCTCAGGTTAGTAAATAATATATACCTGTATTTCTTCTACCAAAGTGCGTGACTATACGCTTCCCTACACTATATTCCAACTGCCAATTCTTTGCCCATTCTCCTAATCCAAGTCCTTTTGCAGACTCCCTGCTTCCTCAACACTACCTGGCCCTCCACCTATCTTTCTATTGTCCACAAACATGGTCACAGACCCATTAATCCATTATCCAAATCATTGACATATAACATGAAAATAAGTGGTCCTAACACAGACCTGTGTGGAACACCACTAGTGTAGCAGCTAGCCAGAAAAGGCTCCCTTTATTCCCCCTCTTTGCCTCCTGCCAGTCACCCTATCTTCTATCCATGCTAGTATCTTTCCTGGAATGCCATGGGTTCTAATTTTGTTAAGTAGCCTTATGTGTGACACCTTGCCAAAGACCTTCTGAAATTCCAAATAAACAACATTCACTGTCTTTCCTTTATCTATGCTGGCTATTATTTCCTCAAAGAATTCCAACAGATTTGTCAGTCAAGATTTCCCCTTAAGGAAATTATGCTTTCTTTGAAATATTTTATCATGTGCCTCCAAGTACCTTGAAATCTCATCCTTAGTAATGGATTCCAACATCTGCCAATCACTGAAGTGAGATTAACTAACCTATAATTTCCTTTTCTCTGCCTCCCTCCCTTCTTAAAGGGTGGATTAACATTTGTTATTCTTGAAAGATCACAACTAATGCCTCCACAATATCTTCAGCTACATTTTTCAGAACCCTGAGGTGTAGTCCATCTGGTCCAGATGACTTTACTACCTTCAGCCTTTTCAGCTTCCCAAACATCTTCTCCTTAGTAATAGCAACAGAAACCACTTCTACTCCTCCCGCGCCCCCCCCTCCCGCCTCAACACTCTCGAATTTCTGGCATACTTCTAGTGTCTTCTACAGTTCATAAAATGTTTTCACAAATATGCATATGGTGCTGAAGGACTGAAAATTACTCTAATCAAAACTAACCAGTTGGAAGAATGACTTGGTTCTCATTGATCAAAGTACCATCTTGGGTGGGAGATATCTCAAAACCAATCCTTGGAATAGATATTGTGTTGATCCGAAATTCCATCCTTGAGTACGTGAAGGGTAAGGTCACTTTGAGCCTGTGCGGTTGGAAAAATCTGAACCAACAAATCACTTAATATGGTCGAAAGACAAAAATTACTGTGGCCTGCCAGAAAACGATCCTGTCACACTTACTGGGAAGATGCTCCTGTACACTAAACAGAGTCCTCTCATCAAAACATCTATGGAAGGTGTTTTATTTACTTATTTACTTACTGCATGGAATAAGCCCTTCCGGCACTTTGAGCAGCGCTCCCCAGAAATCCCAATTTAACCCTAGTGCAATCACGGGACAATTTTACAAAGACCAATTAATCTACTAACTGATACACCTTTGGACTATGGGGTCAACCGAAGCACCTGGAGGAAACCCACGTGATCACAGGAAGAACACACAAATCCTTTACTGATAGCAGTGGAAGTTGTCTTTGGACAGTGGGAGGAAACTGGAGCACCCGGAGAAAACCCCTGCATTCCACAGGGAGGACGTACAGACTCTGTGCAGATGACATAGTAATTGAACTCCAATCTCTGACTCCCCATGTTGTAATAGTGTCATGCTAACCACTATGCTACTGTGGCACCCTCACCTTCTATTAATCAGCTGAAGGAATGGGAATTCTGGTCAAAACTCACAGTCCAGGGACTTCCGGTGAGACACGAGGCCAGATGGCCGCACAGCACTGAGGGCTGACATATAACCCTCCTTTTTCATGTTCTTTAGGGCTCATAGACAGTCTTAATACAAGTTTGAGTTGGAGAAAGATCTAACTAAAGTCATGACCTTGAAAAAAGATCCAAATTCAACCAAGAAACAAGATACCAACAGACGACACCAAGCTAGCGATTCATCCGAGGAAACAGCTATGCTAATTAAGCAAACAATGTCAACGGAGATGAAATCGCTGCAAGAAACGGAGTTTCTACCTGCTAAAGGAATTGCTGGAAAAGGCTCTTGACCCCATACAGAAGCATATGGCAGAGAATGGCAACATTCTCTGGTCATTAGAGGAGCAAGCGGACATTCATACTAAAAAATTTAGCACAGTCTTCAACAAAATAGACAACATTCAGGTTAGCTTACACAAGAATGAGAAAGGTACTAGCTCCTGTCTCGCGGAGGTGACTAAGATATAGAAGCTAAATGACTTGGAGGACAGATCCAGGAGAAACAATGTGCAGCTGGTCAACTTACTGACAGGCGCTGAGGGCGACAATCCGAGAGGCTACTTCCAGGAGATGCTGCCTAATTGGATTCCAGCGCTCAAGAACTCCCACAGCACTCTATTGGAGATCGATACAGCGCATAGGATCTTTTCCAACAACACCTCAAGACGGCGGGCCATGGTTTTTAGGCTTCTACAGTACACTGACCGGCAGGCTATCCTGCAGGGCGCGAGGAAAGCCAAACCTACTCTCCCTGATGGCACTCAGCTGCAGTTCTTTGCCGACTACAGCCCCGGTACGACGCAGGAACGGCAGGGATACAAGGAGATCCGCGCTAAGCTTCGAAAGAAGAGGATTGACTCGTTCCTCATATACCCAGCAATTTTGAGAGTGAATACCAAGGGCATGAAGATGTCATTTAACTCGGTTGAGGAAGCGAAAGAAGCTCTGAAATCATCAGTGCTGGGAGATATGAAAGAAGACCCTGGGCAAAGTCCACATGCCCCTTGGGAGGAGATGGAGCTGCATTAAGAGCTCGGACCAGCCTATATGTGCAATCTAACAGGCACGGGCAAGTTAACGTCCTAGGTGTGAAGTTTTCTGGTTATTCTTTTATTGGAAAGTCATTCGATGCACTTTTGTATTTAGTTAATTAAGGGGCCAATTTGTTTCTGAGTATTACAGGTCAGAGTTTTAAGGCAATGGCTCAGTTAACTTGTTAGTACAAGGATAACATGGTAATGTGAGATAAGTCTGCCTAGAATATACTTTTTATCTTTTACTTTCTAAGGTGATATACAACACACCCAAATGTCATACTTCATCAAGAATGAAGCTGAAAAACAGCAGTTTGTTCTGGATAACTTTAGTTGTACATGTTCATTTCAGGTTATGTCTCCAGTAGACTTGTTTACGTTCCTGGGCGCCAGATATGACATCACTGGCGCCATCGCTAAGCGACGGTCTAGTAAAGCAACAGTCTCCCGCAAGAGAGCTGTTGGGGTTTTGATTATGTGATATACTATATTTGAGACAGGAATGGTTTTAATTATATAGGTTAATGGGTTTGACCAGGTTTTTTTTTTCTTGTCTCTTTGATATGATTGTCTATGTGAACCGCTTTGCCTTTCTAATTTGTTGGTGCTAGAGGGAGGCGATTAATGTTCAGTGTTTGACATTGCTAAGTGACACTCACAGATTTTACAAAGTAAAGGGTTGTATGCGAGGGGTGATGGGAGGGTGGGACGGGGGGTAACTCAGGGCTCCACCACCAACTTACAACAACAGATCCAGGGGAAGATGAGAAATACAGATAAATTAGAAAATCTTACTATTGTATCATTTAATGTTAGAGGATTAAACTCTCCCTACAAGTATTCAAAGGTTTTAGATTTCTTACGCAGAAAGAAAATAGATATTGCGCTGTTACAGAAAACACATCTTAAACCTAATGACATTCCCAGGGTTCAAAACCACTTTAATAAACTCGTGGCATCAGCTGATGGTACTCGTACAAAAGAAGTTATGATATTAATGAGACGTAGTATTAATGTATCAACTGAAAGGACTGGTTCCGACAATGAAGGACGTCTAGCTTCTTGGGTAAAAAAGTTGCATTCATTAGCCTACATGCCCCGACTATATTCCAAGCTGAATTTTTCCCCTCAATTACTTCACAATTACTGAAGTTAAGTGACTACCAACTATATGTTGGTTCGGACATGAATGCTTTGGTAAACAATAACCTCGATAAATCTCCCTCAACTATATCAAGCTCTCAAGAATCTGCTTCCAAAGCATTTAACCACTTCCTAACAGATTTAAATTTAACTGATGTATGGAGGGTGCATAATCACTCTGCTAAAGACTATACCTTCTTCTCCACAAGACATGAAACTTTCTCTCGGATAGATTACTTTCTTATATCCTCTGGTTTGCTGCCTTTGGTACACTGAATAGAATTTTTGCCCAGACAGCTATCTGATCACAACCCAGTTATATCTACTTTTAATTATGGGCAAAATCAAAAATAAGGCTACTAGGTGGAGGTTTAACTCCACCCTTCAAAAAAGCAACAAATTTCTATCACAACTGAGAACAAAACTGACAGAATTTATAAAAGTAAATAAAAATAGTGTCTCAGATGTGACAGTGATTTGGGCCTCCATCAAGGGTTTCTTACGAAATAACGCCATATGGTTCAGTTCCCACCTACATAAAAGCCGGCTTCAGAAGATTTCCACCCTAGAAGAACAATGTAAGGTTTTGGGGAATGATCTCAAAAGGAGAGACACCATAACAAAAGAAAACGACCTCAAAACAAAACAAGCACAATTAAATGATTTATTAAGGAGCAGGGCAGAATATATGATCCATGTAACCAAACATAAGTATCATGCAGAAGGCAGCAGGCCGAGCCATCTTTTAGCACTAACGCTCAAACAACAGGAAACTAAAAGATCTATACCGGCAATTAGACGTGCTAAATGTGGAGTAGTATCTTCAACAGAGGAAATAAATGAGACATTAAGGAATTACTTTAAAGAACTGTATACGTGGCTCAGTTCCTTCTGAGAATGACTTCACCAACTTTTTTAGTGGATTAGACCTCCCTACGTTGTCATTAGAGGACACCAAAACTCTAGACTCTCCTATTACACTGGATGAGCTACTCAAAGCAGTCAAAGCTACAAATAAGGGCCGTATGCCAGGCATAGATGGCATACCTGTGGAACTTTACCTAGTACTTTGGGATATTCTTGGACCAGTATGGTTAGAAACATTAAATTATGCTATTGGAAATGGCGCTTTCCATAGAGATCTAAACACAGCCCCGATCACAGTTATACCTAAGCCCGGTAAGGATCCCTTGGAGTGTGCCAATCACCGTCCAATCTCCTTGATAAATGCCAAACTCAAAAAATTTTCCAAAGTCTTAGCCAGTAGACTCGAGACAGTAGTTGGGAAAATAATTAGCACAGATCAAATGGGCTTTATCAGGGGACATCTCGCATCTGATAATATTCGCCGGCTCTTACACATATTGAGTGCAACACATAAAATCCCGCCTGCCTGTGGCCTGCTATTTCTAGATGCTGAAAAAGCATTCGATTGCCTTGAATGGCCATATCTTTGGAGAGTTCTAAATAAATTTAAGTTCGGCGATAAATTTATCGATATGATTCAAACACTGTATGCTAATCGTTCAGCCCAGGTATGTGTGGGAGGAGGTTTCTCAGAGTTATTTGACATAGGACGGGGCATGCGACAAGGGGACCCTTTGTCTCTTTTAATTTTTACTATATCTATTGAACTGCTTGCACATTTAATTAGAAACTCTCCTCAGATCTCCCCTATTACAATAGGTACAACATCACATTCGATATCACTTTACGCGGATGACACATTAGCTGATATGGCAAATGTTCAACTCTCCCCTATGTTTTAAAAACACTGGAGTAATTTGGATTTCTTTCAGGATACAAAATTAATCTGTCAAAATCAGCACTGATGCTGATTAATACAGATAAAAGTAAGGTGTCTCTCCCTCCCCAGATTAATGTTACAAATGAGGTCCTCTACTTGGGTATTAAAGTTAATACTTCCCTATTGTCTGTGGCTAAAACAAATTACTCTTCAATTTTGAAAAAAATAGAAGATATTAATAGATGGAGACACCTGCCAGCACCAGTCCCAGCCCGTATATCAGTCATTAAAATGAACATCTTAGCCCGCATTAATTTTATCAGCTCAATGATCCCACTTGTGCCTCCAGTAGGATATTGGCAAATACTGGACTCCTTACTACAATGATATGTTTGGAATGGTAAACAACCCAATATAGAGTGGTCAGCTTTACAACTCAAAAAGTCGGATGGTGGATTGGCATGTCCAAATTTTAAACTGTATCACTGGGCATTTGTATTAAAAAGTCTTAGCTACTGGATGGAGGAGGATAAAGTTTCATCATGGAAAAATATAGAACAAGAGCTAATAGCACCAATAAGGTTGGAGGACTTTCTCCTGATAGGTATGTCTACCAAAAAATGCGATTTGTATTACGGTCCAATTTTAACCCATAAGCTACAAGTGTTGAAAGCAGCGGAAAAATTCCTATAATTTAGAACATAGAACATAGAACAGTACGGCACAATACAGGCCCTTCGGCCCATAATGTTGTGCCGACCCTCAAACCCTGCCTCCAATATAACCCCCCACCTTAAATTCCTTCATATGCCTGTCTAGTAGTCTCTTAAATTTCACTAGTGTATTTGCCTCCATCACTGACTCAGGCAGTGCATTCCACGCACCAACCACTCCCTGAGTGAAAAACCTTCCACTAATATCCCCTTTGAACTTCCTACCCCTTACCTTAAAGCCATGTCCTCTTGTATTGAGCAGTGGTGCCCTGGAGAAGAGGTGCTGGCTGTCCACTCTATTTATTCCTCTTAATATCTTGTATGCCTCTATCATGTCTCCTCTCATCCCCCTTTTCTCCAAAGAGTAAAGCCCTAGCTCCCTTAATCTCTGATCATAATCTGGTCTATGATTTTCTGGCTTATTCTTAGAGCCTTAGTTAAATAACGGAACAACATTTGCTATCCTTCAATCCATCAGCTCTTCGCCCTTGGCTAAGGATGCTTTAAATATCTTTCCTAGGGCCCCTTCAATTTATGCAATAGCTTCCCACAGGGTCCAAGGGAACAGCTTTTCAGGCCCTGGGGATTTACCCTCCCTAAATTTCTCATAGTGACTCCTCCACTGCCTCACTATCTGTATGCCTGTGATACCTTGCAACTCATGACCAATCTCTTCACCCCGTAGACATCTTTCACTATTCTTGATAGAGTTCTCCTTGTATGTGTCGAACACAACATTTATTCTGCTACTCTGACTGCCTTCCCTCAGAGCCATACCCAGAATTGTTGTGGCAACATCTCTGAAAGTAACTTGATCACCTTTCACTCTCTGGACCAAGTTCATTCCATCAACTACTGTAGCAGAGTTTCCTGGGCGTTGCTCTTCTACTGCTATATTTCTCTGCAAGGTTGTGGCTAAAGTAGCTCTATTTGTCTTTCTCAGCAATCCTTCTGGTGTGGACAGGGCCCAGGGCAATGGTCCAAGGGGATGAGAAAGGATATCCTCCATACATAGACTGTGTCCTTTTGTCATCACTATGATGCGTCCAAACAAAGACCTGTCTGCTTTCAAGATGATCGCCCTCCCATTTGATTTCACTTCTCTCTTCTTACACATATCACTGAATGTTCTCAGCTTGTTGGTTTTCATTGGGTCATGGAATTTCTTTGCTAGTGGGTCTTTCTCTAGTCTCTCATCCTTGAAGTTGCATAGCATTGCTCACCAATCTCATATGCCTTCATCAGGTCGGAGGCAATGTCCTTGGGGGCTGCCTTTGCCATAGAGATTGCTAATAAGGTCCTGCTTCTCTGCAAACGGATTGACCCATTCATGTATGAGGCTAACCACTGCTGAAACTGCTTCCTCATCCTTCTGGATTCTTGGCCGCTGTAGCTCCGCATGACAAAGCTCTGATTTGTTGTCTTGCACCATCTCCCTTAACTATCCCAGGAATGCACTGTGGTGCTCAGCTGTTAGTAGTAACGCTTGATAGTTCCAGCATTCCGGCTGAACTGTGACGTGCCTCCAGGAGTCTGTGTGTCTTTGTTCACTGTGGCTTCAGTAGCCTGGTCCACAGGGATCTGCCCAAAGGGGTTATTACTTGACAGCTGCACTGAGAATTGGCCTGTCTTGAAGGCCTCATACACAGAAGGATTCTTCTCTGGGAGGTTCATCATCTGAGCAAAGTAAGGGGACAGGTACCTGGCATAACTCATCTTATCATAGGCAAAGCACCATTGGATCATGGTTCTTATAGCATGGAGGTGCAGCTCCCAGTCCCCCTCACAGAAAACCACCACCGCTGCAATGCTATCACATCTTTTCTAGCACTAGGGGTGTATACCTTGCCAAAAATCACTATAAGCATTATCACCCCCAGATGGTACCGGTGGCCCATTTTTTGGGTCCTGACTCGCGGACTAGCATTCATCCAGAGTGCATAAGACAACAAACTGTGCAAATGCAAAAACAAATAAATAGCAATAAATAACAAGAAAATGAGAGTCATTGAAAGTGAGTCCCATTAGTTGTGGGAACATTTCAATGATGGGGCAAAAGAGCGTAATTATCCCCTTTTGTTCAAGAGCCTAATGGTTGAGGGGTTTTAACTGTTCCTGAACCTGGTGGTGCTAGTACTGAGGCTCTTGTACTTTCTACCTGATGGCAGCAGTCAAAAGACAGCATGACCTGGGTGGTGGGGATCCCTGGTGATGGATGCTGCTTTCCCACAACAGCGTTTCATGCAGATGTGCTCAATGTTTGGGACGACTTTACTTGTGATGTATTGGGCTGTATCCATCACTTTTTGGAGGATTTTTCATTCAAAGGTATTGGTGTTTCCATACCAGGCTGTGATGCAGCCGGTCAATATGCTCTCTTCTACACATCTATAGAAGTTTGTCAAAGTTTTAGATGTCAAGTCAAATCTCCGCTAACTCCTAAGGAAGTTGAGGCGCAGTTGTGCTTTCTTCGCAATTGTACATATGTGGACAGGTCTGCTGAAACAGTAACACCTAGGAGTTTAATGTTGCCAACCATCTCTGCCTCTGATCCTCCAATGAAGACAGGCTCATGGACCTCTGATTTCCCTCTCCTGAAGTCTACAATCAGTTCCTTAGTCTTGCTTATGTTGAGTGAGTGGTTATGGTTATGACACCACTCAACCAGATTTTCAATCTCCTTCCTATATGCTGATTCATCACCGCCTTTGATATGGTCCATGTCAGAGGTGTCATCAGCAAATGTGGATATGGCATTGGAGCTGTGCTTAGCCACAGGTGTAAAGTGAGTAGAGCACTGGGCTAAGTACATAGCCCTGGGGTGCACCTGTGCTGATGGAGATCATGAAGGAAATGTTGCTGCCAATATGAATTAACTGGACTCTGCATATCACAAGTTCTGGTTATGCAACCACAGATGCCAGGCAGACAATATCTGAAGAGTACTGATAATGGTTGGGGTCACCTGTCTTGTAAAGGCACTGCCCAGAAGAAGGCAATAGCAAAACACTTCTATAGAAATTTTTTCAAGATCGATCATGATCATGGAAAGACCAAAACCTGCCTACATCATATGACACAGACAAAACAAAGATAACCTAATGGTTCTAAACATGGGATTTTCCAATTCCAGGTAATCCCAGTATTCTTTTTCCACTCTTATTGGTCCTCTCTCCCTTTGTTCATCTTTATAATCCCCAACCTTCCCCCCCACCCCATAACTTGATTTGTCATTCTCCATCTGGTTGCATCTGCCCATCATCAATGCACTTTTCTGCCTGGATTTCTTCTCTTCTCCCTTGAGCTGCCCTTCCTTTCCCTTTCCCCATCTGGAGTTCCATCTGTCCATCATTCTTCTGGTTCCACTTATTTTCCAGCCTTTCTCCCTCTGCCTTCAACCTCATAGGACCATCGTCCTAAACAGTGCATATGTTTTTTTCTTATCTTCTTCCACTTATCATCCACTATCTGTTCTGATCTTGCCCCTCCCCTACTTGGCTCCATCTGTCCATCAACACTCCCCCCCCACTTCACCTATCACCTATTGGCTGTATCTCACCCCTTCTTCTCATTTCTATGCATTAGCTTCCTTCCCTCTATATTGAGTCCTGATGCAGGGTCTTAGTCTGGTTCTTAGTCTGATTGACCAACCCTTTGCCTCCACAGATGCTGCTTGGCTGAATGAGGTCTTCCAGCAGTTATTTTTATTTACTTTTACATTGATAACATTGATAAAGAACCCTGTTAACACAAAGAAACCAGGAAGACAAAAGCATAGAATGGAGATCAATCTTCAAGGTTAAAGTGGCTGTTTAACTTAATTGGATAATGCACAAAGTAAGGTTTTATCTATTATATCAAACTTATAACAAACTATCAACTATTTTGCTCAATGATCAGTGGCAATGGAATTTCAATCTTTAGAGAAACTCTATCATTCAGGGACCAAACAGGCAGAACAACCAATCAGATTTAAGAATTCTCAGATAGCATGCCTGGAAGTAAAAATAAATAATTTATTTTAATTTTAAGCTTTCATTAAACTTGCATGGACAATTTTACACTCTTTCAGTAATGTTTACGAGTTTAAAATATAATTTAAACATTGTTTTAACGGTAAATTTACCAAAGCTTTGCATGCTTTAAGTAAGTTAGGTGTAACCATAAGGTGAATTACAGCTGGGATGAATTGGGATCAATATTTTTGGAGAAGATTAGTGAGAAATATGGAAGATTGTTAAACTAACCTGGTTAAAAGCAAAAGTAGTGATATTGAAATGCAAAGTAGCTGTACTGATCATCAGGGAATGAGAAGATAGCCAAGATAAAATCGCACAAGACAGGGGAAAAATATGAAACAGATCAGTCCACAGAGGATTGCTCAGCCAGAATCATCAATTTATGATATTTTATACATTATCAAAAGAGCTTTTAACTGGGTACAACATCAGAATGACTATTTTTTGTGTGTAGCATTAAGAAGTCTTAGTAAAGTCTGTTCAAATGTTCACTAGATGGAAGCAAACTGGGCACAAAATAAAAATGAAAATGTCAGAGATCAATTATCTCGCAGCAGGACTTCGGTGAGTTCCTCACAAAAGGAAAGGTAGCTAATTATTAATGTCCTCCTATCCTGCATTATTATGGGTATGAAAACAAAGTGGTGAGATTGCTCAGTCTGCAAAGACCTAGATCATTTATCCTGAGACATGAGTATGGATCCAATCACAACAGTTAATTAAATAAATGAATAATAAAAAACTAATTTCAGTTATGATAACCTTGAAACTACCAAACCATTGCAGAACCCATTTGCTTCATTATTGTCATTTGGGGAATGAAGTCTGCTATCTTTTGCTGGTGCAAGCACCGCCAAATTGCTGATACCTAACTGCTCACTGAAACATGCACATTCCACCAAACAAAAAATATGGCTTCTAAAGAGGAGGATGCTTAATTCCATTAGCGAATCCTCTAAGTTCAAAGTAAATGTATTATCAAATACATATGTGTCACCATATACAACCCTGAGATTCATTTTCTTTCAGGCATACTCAATAAATCCATAATAAAATTATAGTCATAACAGAATCAATGAAAGGCCGCACCAGCTTGGGCATTCAGCTGGAGTGCAAAACATAACTGTGCAAATACGAAAAGAAATAAATGATAATAATAAATGCCTATGCAATAAATATCAAGAACATGAGATGAAGAGTCCTTGAAACTGAGTCCATAGGTTGTGGAAACATTTTGTGACAGGGCAAGTGAAGTTGAATGAAGTTATCCCCTTTGGTTCAAGAGCCTGATGGTTAAGGGATAAAAATTCTTCCTGAACCTGGTAATGGGAGTCCTGAGGCTTCTGTACTTTCTTCCTGATGAGAACAGCAAGAAGAGAGCATGACCTGGGTGATGGATGTCCCTGATAATGAACGCTGCTTTGCTGTGACAGTGCTCCCTGTAGATGTGCTCAATGGTGGGAAGTGTTTTACTTGTGATGGACTGGACCATATCCACTACTTTTTGTAGAATATGCCATTCCAGGGCATTGTTATTTCCAGACTTGGCTGTGATGCAATATACTCTCCATCACATATCAATGGAAAATTGTTGAAGCTTTAGATGTCATGCCAATCTTCACAAACTCCTAGGGAAGTAGAGGTACTGATGTGCTTTCTTCATAACTGCACTTACATGCTGGGCCCAGGACAGATAGATAGATAAATAGATAGATATACTTTATTGATCCCAAGGGAAATCGGGTTGCATTACAGCCGCACCAACCAAGAATAGAGCATAAATATAGCAATACAAAAACCACAAACAATCAAACAACAAAATGCAAACTATGCCAGATGGAAATAAGTCCAGGACCAGCCTATTGGCTCAGAGTGTCTGTCCCTCCACGGGAGGAGCTGCAAAGTTCGATGGCCACAGGCAGGAACAACCTCCCGTGATGCCCAGTGTTGTATCTCGGTGGAATATGGCCGGGGTCCAACAGCAAAAAGTTCAATATCCGGTCTACAAACACGTTCCTTGATTGTAATATGACCTGGATTGCACCATCTATTGTTAACCAGAACAGTAAGCACCCAACTCCTTTATGCTTACCGCTTACAGCAGCGGTCCCCAACCTCCAGGCCGCAAAGCATGTGCTACCGGGCCGCGAGGAAACGATATGATTTGGCGGTATGAGTCAGCTGCACCTTTCCTCATTCCCTGTCACGCCCACTAGTGAGCTTGAACGCACGTGAGCTCATTACCCGCGCGTCATCCATGTCAGTGCGGGAAGGAGATCAACTCCTCCAGCTTGCAAATGACGGTGGGCTGAAAAGCATATTTGACATAACATCTCTGCCGGCATTCTGGATCAAAGTCAAGGCTAAATATCCTGAGATAGCCACGAAAGCACTGAAAACATTGCTTCCATTTCCAACATATCTCTGCAATGAATGCAACAAAAACTAAATCGCAGAATAGACTGGACATAAGGAACCTCCTTCGAGTATCGCTGTCTCCCATCACCCCTCGATAGGACCATCTTGTTGCAGGAAAACAAGCCCAGGGCTCCCACTGATTCAGCGATATTGGTGTGTTGCAATGATTTTATATGTTCATACAAGGAAAATATGTGCTGTGTGTTTAATATCCAAAAGTTACTTAAAATGTTATGATGCTATTGACTTATATAACCATATAACAATTACAGCACGGAAACAGGCAATCTCTGCCCTTCTAGTCCATTCCGAACGCTACTCTCACCTAGTCCCACCGACCTGCACTCAGCCCATAACCCTCCATTCCTTTCCTGTCTATATACCTATCCAATTTTTCTTTAAATGATAATACCGAACCCTGCCTCTACCACTTCTACTGGAAGTTCGTTCAACACTTACTTCAAGCTCCCCTGATAATTGACTTATCGCTATATTCATGCAAGGAAATATGTGCTGTGTGTTTAATATTAAATTCGTTAGATGAACCCTTTTAGAAATGAAATTGAGTGTATTAGCCACTTAACACCTATATTGCATTTGTGATTAACACCCCCCCTGAACAGAATCGCCAAAAATGATTTGTAGAAAAAAATCAGCACGTACACGCATGCGCACTGGTGCCTGCGCAAGGCTTCATGGTCATTGTAGTCTTTCTCGGGGTAAACCCAGTGTATTTGACTGCTACTCTCGTTCGTTGGCAACCCTACCACCCACCCCCCCCCCCCCCCCAGGTCGGCCGGTCGGCAAGAATATTTTCAATATGAAACCAGTCCGCAGTGCGAAAAAGGCTGGGGACCCCTGGCTTACAGGTCCTCCAAAGTAATAATACCAAGGAATTTGAAGTTGCTGGTCCTCTCCACCACTGATCTTCCAATGATGACTGGCTCATGGCCCCCTGGTTTTCTCCTCCTGAAATCAATAATCAGCTTCTTTGTCATGTTGACGTTGAGTAGGAGGTTGTTGTGGTATCACTCAGCAAGATTTTCAGAATGCTTCCTATATGCTGATTTGTCACTACCTTTGATTCGGCCAATGACAGTGGTGTATTCAGCAAGCTTAAATATGACATTGGACCTGTGCTTAGCCACACAGGCATAACTGTATAGCAAGTAGAGCAGGGGACTGAGCACACAACCTTGTGGCACACCTGTGCTGATGGAGATTGTGGAGGAAATTTTGTTGCCAATCCGAACTGTCTGGGGTCTGCAATTGAGAAAATTAAGGATCCAATTGCACAAGAAGGTATTAAGGCCGAGGTCTTCAAGCTTATTGATTAGTTTTGTGGGGATGATGGTATTGAATGCCGAGCACTAGTCAATAAAAAGCATCCTGATGTATGCACCATTGTTGTCCAGCTGTTCCAAGGTTGAGTGGAGAGCCAATGAAATGGCTTCTGCTGTGGACTTGTTGTGCCGGTAGCAAATTGCAGTGGATCCAGTTTGTTTCTCAGGCATCAACCTCTCAAAACACTTCTTCGAATGAATGTCCATGCTTGCTTTGATGAAGACTTGCATATTATGAGATAGAACATTAGTCACATTCTTAACGAATGGCAGTCCAGGCTTGCAAGATCAATTGGGGGATTCTGCTCCCACTTCTTAAGTTCTTATTATATCCTTATGGAGTCATTTATGCCAAATTGGACTTAATCAGCAGGAGATGGGATTTTATGACAACCTAATTAGTTTCATGGCTACCACAAATGATATTACCTTTTTGTTTTAAAGTCCAGAAAGATTTACTGAATTTAAGTTCACCAGCCTTAACACTGGTCCAGTAATGTTACCATCATTGTCTGTAGTGACAGTTATCATCTGTACCACACACCTGCTGGGCAATAACCATCTCACACAAGAAGGTTCAGCCACCACCTCCTGCCTACAATGGCTTGATATTGACACCACTATCAATATTTTGAGAATTGTAACTGACCGGAAACTAACTAAATCAGACAAACAGATCCTAAGACTACGAATAAATATCAACAATTGACTTGACTTCTAACTCCCGAAAGCCTTGACAGTGCCTGCAATGCATTCATCAGGATTTGATGGAAGACTTTCTGTCTGCCTGTGTGGAGTCCTAGCCACACTCAAGAAACCTAACATCATTCAGGACAAAGCAATTTGTTTGACAGGCAACCCTTCTACTACCCTAAATGTTAACTCTAGCCACCCCGATATGGCACTGGACTAGTGATTTGGAGACACAAATTTGAATCCAATCTTTATAGCTAAAGAATTTAAATCCATGTAATTAAATAAACCTGGAATTTAAAGAAAAGACATAACAGTAACTGTAACCGTAAAAGTACTGCTTTGTCATAGAAACTAATGTCCTTCAAAAAGGAAACCTACCATCCTTGGAATGGTCAATGCTATGAGGCAGGAATTACGTGTTGTGTTTGACATATCTATCAAAACAAGAAAATGCTTAAAATATTTAGCAGGTCATGCATAGTCTGTGGGAAGAGGAATACAACCAATGATTCTAGTCAAAGTCCCTTGATCAGAAGTTGGAAGAAGACAAAGAAGCTTATTAATTTGCAAGAAGAATAGGGAAGGGTGATGTCCCTAACAGGGTAAAGTCAGGGTGGAGGAAACCATGGGAGTATGCTAGAAGCAATTTTATCTGGTCGATGACTGAATAGCAGCAGTTAGAGAGAGAGGACAGAGACAAGATAACCTCACCGAAAGAATAGAGACACAAGAGAAACTGTAGATGCGGGAAATCTGGATTAACACAAAATGCTGGTGAAACTTAGTGGGTCAGGCAGCATCTACAGATGGAAATGAACAGTTGATGTTTCAGGGAAAGACCCTTCATCAGCACCCTCGGCTACACTATAAAAATAGGAGTCATGAAATGCAGAGCACAAGAAGAGTCCAGCAGCACAGGTGGGATATCACCTCCACTTTCAGAAGGGATAAAAAGACAAAAGGAGAAAAAAAATCAACAAACTGAGTTAATATCACAAAAAGGATGACTGATAAAGCCAGAAATCAAGTTGTCTTAAGTTGTAGAATTCAATATAGAGTCCAGAGGCTAAAATATGCCTAAATGGAAGATGAGATAATGTTCCTCATGTGGACATTGAGCCTCTTTGTAACAGTACAAGATGGATTAGAGTGGGAGTGGGGTGGAGAATTAAAGTAGCAGGCAACCCAATCTGTGTTTGCTTTCTCCAATGTAGAAAAGACTTCTGTGAACACTGGATGCACTACACCAGACTGGAAGAAGTATAAATGAATAGCGACTTCATTTGCTTAAGCCCCTAGATGGTGGGAAAGGAAGAGGTGAAAGGACAACTGTTGCATCACCTGCAGCTGCAAGTGAAAGTTCAAAGTTCAAAGTAAATTTACATATATGTCACCATATACAACCCTGAGGTTCATGTTTTGGGGGCATTAACAGTAAATACAAAGAAACACAACAGAATCAATGAAAGGCTGCACACAACAAGATGGACAAACATCCAATGTGCAAAAGACAACGACCTGTGAAAATACAAAAAGAAAACAATAATGTTATAAAAAAGCAATAAATATCAAGAACCAGAGATGAAGAGTCCTTGAAAGGCAGTCCATAGATTGTGTTCATTTCAGTGTTAGTGTGAGTGAATTTGTTTTGAGGGGATGATAGTACTGAATGCTATGTATGGTATGAAGAACATCCTGACATAGACATCTTCACTCTCCAAATGTTCTAGGGTTGAGTGAAGTGCCAATGAAATGATATCTTCTGTTGACCTGTTGTGACGGTAGGCAAATTGGAGTGGATTCAAGTGGCTTCTCAGGCAGGTGTTTATGTGTTCCATCACCAACCTCTCAAAGCACTTCATCACAGAGGATGTACGTGCTACTGGACAATAGTCATTGAGGCATGCTTCCATATTCTTCTTACGCAATGGTATATTTCAAGCCTGCTTGAAGCAGGTGGGTGCCTCAAGTTGCTGAAGTGGGAGGTTAAAGATCTCAGTGAACACTCCAGTCAGTTGATCAACACAGGTCTTTAGTACTTGGCCAGGTACCTTGTTTGGGTCAGATGCTTTCATTGAGTTCACTCTCCTGAAGGATGCTCTCATTTCAGCCTCAGAGACTGAAATCACAGGGTTATCGGGGGCTGTAGTAGTTCATGAAGGGCCACCATGTTTTGATGGTCAAAGCGAGCATAAAAGGCAGTGAGCTCATCTGAGAGTAAAACCTTGTTGTCATCTACGTCACCTGGTTTCACTTTGTAGGAGGTAATAGCATTCAAGCCCTGCTGCAGCTGTTGAACATCCTTCAGTGATTCAAGTTTGGTTCAGAATTGCCACTTTGTATGTAAGATGCTTTCTGGAAGTCATACCTGGACCTCTTGTATTTTGGGTGGTTGCCAGAGCTGAATGCCACTGATCTGGCCCTCAGCCGACTGCAGATCTTATGGTTCACCCAGGGCTTCTGGTTGGGGGAGATTGAATGATTCTGTGGGGACACATTCGTCTATGACCACTTCTATAAAGTCTGTTACAAGCATGGCGTACTCATTCATATCCTCTGAGAGTCCTTGAACATGGCCCAGTCCACTGACTTGAAGCAATCTTGTAGCTGCTCTTCTGCCTGTATGCTGGTAGAAGAAGGACAGCCAGATGGCCAGATTTCCCAAAATGAGGTCTAGGCTTTGAATGGTAGGCATTCCTATTCTAGTATAGCAGTGGTCGAGTGTGTGTGTGTGGGGGGGGGGAAGCCCTACCTTTGTTCTTTTCAAGACAAGGTGAAAGTAAACACGTGGAAAATGAATGAGACGCGGTCAAAGTTTTTGTTAACAATAACAGAAGGAAAGTCATGTTTCAGGAAGTAAGTGAATATTTTAGAGGCATATGAAAATTCTTGTAATCAATGCAAATACAATGGAGACATTGGAATCAAATGGAGATCCAGAAAAGGGAAGAGTCAGAGATTGACCATGTAAAAGAGAGGGTAAGATGGAAATTGGTAGCAGTAGTAAAAAAAAATTGTTGAGTTCTGCCTGAATGTAGGAGGAAGCACCTGTACTATTACTGATGTGCTAGAAAAAGATTTGTCAGATTAGTTCTGGCAAGGACTGAAACACAGACCGTTCCACATATCACACAAAAAGACAGGCACAGCATGGGCTGTGCAAGTACCAATAGCAACACTGCTGATCTGAAGAAAGTGAGTGAAGAAACTATTCAATGTGGGAAGAAGTTCAGCTTGGTGAATGACTGTGTTGATGAAGGGGAACTGGTAAGGCCTCTAAAACAGGAGGAAGCTGACAGCCCTCAGATTTTCTTGATGTAGAAGGAGGTATAAAGCAATTGTACATCCATGATAAGCTGAACCTATTGTGATTATGGAATTGAAAGTGGTCAACATTGCACAAATCAGAGGTATCACAAATATAAGTGAAGAAGGACTAAACAAGGTGAACAGAAACAAGCTTTGGAAGGGTGGGAGGGAATGTCAAGAACAGGCTGAAACAATAGGTCTGCCAGAACAGTCTCACTTGTGGATTTTAGGCAGGAGATAGAAGTGGGTTGTGCAAGTCTGGGACACGATAAAGCTGAAAACTGTGGAGGGAGGTTCTTCCAGGGAAATGAGGTCAATGGCTGTCTAGGTGATCATGGTCTGATGTTTGATGGTGTGGTCATTAGCCAAAGGGAGGTATGAGCGGGCTTCTAGGAGTGGACACCTGGTTTCTGCAAAACCAGTGGTCAGTTCACTAGGGCACAACATCCCCCTCCACCTTGTCAGTAGGTTGGGGATAATATGGGGATTGGTTCCTCATGTACCATGCTCCATGTACTATGCTCCACATTCATAAAGGAGCATAACAGGGCAGCTAAAATAGTCAATGTCATGTCAACAGTTAGTATAGAATAGAGCTAAAGAGGGTAATTGGCAAGGAGAGATGTCCAGGTGGATTGGAAGTACTGAAGACAGGTGAAATGGTCCACATGTTGGGATGAAGTCACATGACCAAAGACATGGGGACAGAGGCAGAGGTGCCAGAAGAAGAGTTCAGCTTCACGTTAAGCTCATTGAGTTGGGATTTTAGGGGAATGAAGCTATGCCCTCTATCGAAGACTGATTGTTTAGGATCAAAATGGGGAACATCAGAAATGATAATGCAGGGCATTGCAGGGGGGTGAGAGAAGGTCTAAAGAAAGTGAAGGTGGAAGATCAGAAGGGCTATTGGAAGTCAGGAACTGTTGGAGTTTACTATCTTTGATGTATAAAGGAAGGAGAAAGACACCTATTGCAGTCCTATATGGTTTAATACTTCATTGCCATACAAACCTATTGATTCAAAGCAATTAAGGATGGTCTATAAATATTAACTTTGCAGGTGTTACCACCCAGGTGCAATGAAGTAACTTGTCATGGTTTCTTGAACAGAACCTCCCATGCCTGTGATCACAGGACCACACTCTCCAAGGACAAGGGAAGCAGGTACAGTATATGCAAACACCATGTTCTGCAAATCAGAAGCCTCCCGATTTAGATATATATTACCAGACAGCTGCTGTCTTTATCAGAAGAACTGCAGCTGTTTTTGAAGGCAGTTCATCACCATGATTTCAAAGACAAATAGGGTTGAGCAGTAAATGTTATACTTCATCAGGAGCTTGAAGAGATTTGGTATGTCAACAAATACACTCAAACACTTCTATAGATGTACAGTGGAGAGCATTCTGACAGGCTGCATCACCGTCTGGTATGGGGGGGGGTTGGTGGGGGGGGGGGCGCTACTGCACAGGACCGAAAGAAGCTGAAGAGGGTTGCAAATTTAATCGCCTCCATCTTGGGTACTAGCCTACAAAGTACCCAGGACATCTTCAAGGAGCGGTGTCTCAGAAAGGCAGCATCCATTATCAAGGACCTCCAGCACCCAAGGCATGCCCTTTTCTCACTGTTACCATCAGGAAGGAGGTACAGAAGCCTGAAGGCACACACTCAGCGATTCAGGAACAGCTTCATTCCCTCTCCCATCCGATTCCTAAATTGGCATTGAACCTGTGAATAGTACTATATATATATGTATTTTGCACGATTTTTAATCTATTCAATACACTATAGTGTATTTTATTTATTTCTTATTAGTAGTATGCTTCTTTTCTTCTCTATTATGTATTGCATTGAACTGCTGTTAATAAATTTTGCGACACATGCCGGTGATAATAAACCTGATTCTGAATAAATAGAGCTAATCCTGAACAGGGAGAGAGCTGGATCAAACTGAATTCAACTAAAGCAAGTAATATATACAAAATGCTGGAGGAACTCAGCCGATCAGGCAGCGTCTATGGAAAGGAATAAACAGGCGATATTTCGAGTGAGACCCTTTATCGGGTCCTGCATCTGCAGGGTCTCTTGTGTTTATGATCAGCTAAATCTGTACAAATTGTAGGTGTAGCCCACAACTAATGTAAATCTCTTGTAATTAATTTGCAATGTATCTGGAAAGTCAGGAATATTTCACCTCAACTTTAACTTCAGCTATTAACAAAAATGCTTCATGGATTAGAGGACCTCATTCACATTCAGTCACAGAGCCATAAGAAACAGGCTCTAGTCCACTCAAAGGGCGTTCCCAACCATTTTAATGCCATGGTCCCCTACCATTAACCCCAGTTTGGGAACCCCTGCAATCTTTCCCATATATATCTCCTAAAAAGTCCTAATTATACCCAACACTACCACCTTATTTCACGTAAATACTACTAACTGCATGAAAAAAATTGCACTTTAGGTGCCCCTTAAATCTCTCCCCCTCATCTTAAATCTATACCAACCAGTTTTAGACTCCCTACGGGGTAGGAGAAGACAGCGGCCATTCACTTCATAATATGCCCCTCATAATATTGTAAGTCTTTGCAAAGTCACACTTTAGCCATTGAAACTCTAGAGAAAACAGTCGCAGCCTAACCAGTTTTTTCAAAATCTCGGTACGACATACGTATTGTGCCGTAGGTTCTCTAAGTTTCTAACCTACTTCTACAGACACTCAGTCATCGTGAGCCGACTCATTCAAATGAGCACGATCCACCCCGCCCCGGACTCGCTGCTCCGCCACTCACTGCCACCCACGTGCTCGCTGCTTTGACAACTCCGCGTCCCCGACGAACCGAGTGGCATCACCCCATTGGACAGCGCGGTTGGCCAATAGAAAGTGGGCAACTCAGAGGAAACAATGAATCTGAAGAAAGAGCGGAGGGCGTGTCTGTAGGAATATCACCACGAGGCACGGGAAGGGGACGTGCTTGGTGGGCGAGGGCGAGTCGCGAGACAAGGGTACCACAGCGTGCGGTGGGGAATTGGGGAGCCGAAGCTGGCGATCGGGAGAGCCAGGTTCATCGCGAGACAGAGGGACGCGTGCGTGAGGAAGAGCGGCGTGCGCGGGCCGTGACGCAGAGCTCGAGCAGTGGAGCGTATCTATCGGTGGCACACGGGGGTTCTGGCGGCCGCAGGGGGAATCCAATGGAACTGAAGAAAGTGTCGTTGTTGCTGCTATTGGCGCAGCTCGCCGTGATCGCGCTGGCCCAGGGGGATATATTGGGTAAGCAGCCCTTGGTAAAGTGCGGCTCTCTGTGTTGCTGCTGCCTTGTGCGGGTTTGGTGGCCGAGTGTAAAAAAAACTCCATTAGTGAGGCCACTGAGGCATTTTGGTTTCCTTGCCTCGACAGACTATCGGTGCTGGGTCTAGGTTTGCAAAGGTCCAGGACTTGATTTAGAATTCACGCCCCATTTACTCTCTTATACAATTAAGAAGCTAGTCTTGGGGGAGGAGTGCAGAATTTCGGAGGTACTGCTTACTTTCTTGCCTTACCATGGACTTTGCACTACTGTCTTGTTTTGCAGGATTTTTTCCTTCTCTTTCTTTATATAATGTCAGAATTTATGTGCTTATGATATTGCAAACAAGTTTTTCTTTGCACCTATGCCTCGCTTTAGACTTGGTGGGAGTGCAGTATCCGTGGGGAGAAATACAAGGTTAATTTATAAAGTTGATAACCTTTCATCAAGTAAGTCAATGTTACACTGTTAAGCTAATATGAAGCTATCCAGGGTTTCTTTGCATTAAAAACTCAAATGTTACCATAAATAACAATACAAACTTGTTAATGTAAAACTAAAACACGAAGAAATCTGCAGATGCTGGAATTTCAAGCAATACACATAAAAGTTGCTGGTGAATGCAGCAGGCCAGGCAGCATCTCTAGGAAGAGGTACAGTCGAGGTTTTGGGCTGAGACCATTCGTCAGGACTAACTGAAAGAAGAGCTAGTAAGAGATTTGAATGGTGGAGGGGGAGATCCAAAATGATAGGAGAAGACAGGAGGGGGAGGGATGGAGCCAAGAGCTGGACAGGTGATTGGCAAAAGGGATATGAGAGGATCATGGGACAGGAGGCCTAGGGAGAAAGAAAAGAAGGACGGGGGAAGCCCAGAGGATGGGCAAGGGGTATAGTGAGAGGGACAGAGGGAGAAGGAGGAGACAGAAAAAAAGAGTATATATAAATAATGGATGGGGTATGAGGGGGTGGTGGGGCATTGGCGGAAGTTAGAGAAGTCAATGTTCATGCCATCAGGTTGGCGGCTACCCAGACGAAATATAAGGTGTTGTTCCTCCAACCTGAATGTGGCTTCATCTTTACAGTAGAGGAGGCTGTGGATAGACATATCAGAATGGGAATAGGACGTGGAATTAAAATGTGTGGCCACTGGGAGATCCTGCTTCCTCTGGTGGACATAGCGTAGGTGTTCAGCGAAACGATCTCCCAGTCTGCGTCGGGTCTCGCCAATGTATAGAAAGCCACATGGGGAGCACCGGACGCAGTATATCACCCCAGCAAACTCAGAAGTGAAGTGTCGCCTTACCTGGAAGGACTGGCTGGGACCCTGAATGGTGGTGAGGGAGGAAGTGTAAGGGCTTGTGTAGCACTTGTTCCGCTTACAAGGATAAGTGCCAGGAGGGAGATCGGTGGGGAGGGATGGGGGGGACGAATGGACAAGGGAGTCGTGTAGGGAGTGATCCCTGCGGAAAGCAGAGAGAGGTGGGGAGGGAAAGATGTGTTTAGTAGTGGGATCCCATTGGAGGTGGCGGAAGTTACGGAGGATTACATGTTGGACCCAGAGGCTGGTGGGGTGGTAGGTGAGGACAAGGGGAACCCTATTCCTAGTGGGGTGGCGGGAGGATGGAGTGAGAGCAGAAGTGCATGAAATGGGAGAGATGCATTTGAGAGCAGAGTTGATGGTGGAAGGGAAGCCCCTTTAATAAAGGAGGACATCTCCCTTGTCCTGGAATGGACTTCGCCCTGAGAGCAGATGTGGCAGAGACAGAGGAATTGCGAGAAGGGGATGGCATTTTTGCAAGAGACGGTGAGAAGAGGAATAGTCCAGATAGCTGTGAGAGTCAGTAGGCTTATAGTAGACATCAGTAGATAAGCTGTCTCCAGAGATGGACAGAAAGATCTAGAAAGGGGAGGGAGGTGTCAGAAATGGACTAGGTAAACTTGAGGGCAGGGTGAAAGTTGGAGGCAAAGTTAATGAAGTCAACGAGCTCAGCATGCATGCAGGAAGCAGCGCCAATGCAGTCGTCGATGTAGCGAAGGAAAAGTGGGGGACAGATACCAGAATAGGTTTGGAACATAGATTGTTCCACAAAGCCAACAAAAAGGCAGGCATAGCTAGGACCCATACGGGTGCCCATGGCTACACCTTTAGTTTGGAGGAAATGGGAGGAGCCAAAGGAGAAATTATTAAGAGTATGGACTAATTCCGCGAGACGGAGCAGAGTGGTGGTAGAGGGGAACTGATTAGGTCTGGAATCCGAAAAGAAGCGGAGAGCTTTGATACCTTCCTGATGGGGGATGGAAGTATCTAGGGACTGGACATTCATGGTGAAAATAAAGCGGTGGGGGCCAAGGAACTTGAAATCATCAAAGTTTCAGAGCATGAGAAGTGTCGCGAACATGGGTAGGAAGGGATTGAACAAGGGGGGGTAAAACCATGTTGAGATATGTGAAACTAATCTGGATTTTGGTAAGATGTTGTTTAGCTTACCAATTCTGCAGGTCAAGAAACCATATTCATAAGGAGTCTTTGATTCAAGTTCTTCAACTGTTTGGCTGTAATATATAAGTAAAAATCTATATTCTTTGCACTGCTTTCAGTTTGATATAATCTGTAGATTTAGAAACTCAGTTAATGTTCCATATTCTATAGAAGGCTTGAGGGAGTTGCTGTGTTCATAATCAACTATTGAGTAGTTCTTTAAATGTATGTGTGATTGAGAACAATTACCAAACATTTAATCTTGTTTCTCTTGACTTTGAAGGCTGTAACCACTTGCGAGGTTAATTCTGGGGGTTGACAAAGCCCAGCCTAGCCGTGATGGGTTGTGTTGATCATCTGTGTCCATGAAGACCTCGTCTTTAATAGAACCATAGAACATTACAGCACAGAAGCAGGCCTTTTGGCCCTCAGTTATCAAATTTGAAACATTTCAAAGCTTCAGTAATTGTGACTAAATTTGTAAGCTCTTGTGATGATGCATATTTGGATTGTATACCTGTCAGACTTTTCTAAACTTGTAAGAGAAATCGATTTTTGAAATATTCACCATAATCCAAGAATTTTTTTTAAGATCTCACAAACTTGCAGGGTCATCTACCACATGAACATGCAATTTGAGATGTAGATCACATGGCCCTTTTGGTTAGATTTGCTATTTAACATGGTTGATATGATTAATCGCAATTGAGTGCTTCTATGTACTCAGTAATTTTTCACCCCATTTCTTACCAGGTATCAATTATTCCTGCTTCCACTGTCCTTTGGGGAAGTGTTCTAAGACCCATTGCGAGAAAGATCATGTCTGGAATAAATGGGTGTCACCTTTAAAGCAATAAACTCTTATTCTATATTCTCAAGCCATCACCACATTGCACCTCTTCACAACCTTGTGTTTCATCCTTCTGGAGGGAAGGATCCTGTTGCACAATATTCTAGTGGAGGTCTTGCCAATGTTGTAATAAATGTTCCTAACTTTATATTCAATTCACTTAGCAATAAGTAATTAAGTTATGGTACCTAGGGATGGGGCTTCAATGAGTTGTGCACTAAGACAGCCAGATCCATCTGTTCTGGATCTCTGCAGTTTTTCACCATTGGTTAATATACTTTTGTTTTCTAAGCAGAATGGCTGCTACCACATTTTCTCACGTTGAATTTTCCAGACTTTCGCCCTCTGTGGCATTACTGTGTCCTCTGCACAATTTACTTTCTTGTTCATCATTGTGTCATCAATGCACTTATCAATCATACTTCTGCCTTCATCCAGAAGCCAGCCACGTTCTAAAGTACTTGCACCAAAGATGTAGGAGCAGAATTTGGCCATTTGGTCCATCTAGTCTGCTCTGCCCTTTCACCATGGCTGATCCATTTTTTCCTCTCAGCCCCAATCTCCTGCCTTCTCCCTGTATCCCTTCACGCCCTGACCAATCAAGAATCTGTCAACCTCTGCCTTAAATGTACATAAAGCTTGTTCTCCACAGCTGCCTGTGGCAGGGAATTCCACAGATTAACCACTCCCTGGCTAAAGAAGTTCCTCCTCATCTCAGTTTTAAAAGGACGGTCCTCAATTCTGAGGCTGTGTCCACTGGTCTTAGACATGCTCACCTTAGGAAACATCCTCTCCACATCCACTCTTACCAAGGCTTTTCACCATTCGATAGATTTCAATGAGGTCACCTCAGTCTTCTGAGTTCCAGTTGTTACGTACCCTGTAACTGGGTTGCCAAACCAGCAGAAATGGACCACTTAGTTGGAGTCTGGATTACTGGAACTAAGAAAATTTTATTAAAGAAATAAGTAACACAGTACTCTAATCGTAAGGTTATAAATGCAACAGGTTAGCAATGATAAAACACGCATGTACACAGAACTAGGATAATAGGTATCAATCAAGCTCTATCGCAGTCTAGGGGTAAAATGATCAGTCTCAAGTGATGCAGAGTTCAGTTCAGCTGAGTACAGTTCGCAGTAATCGCTGTTGTGCTGTTGGGGAGAGAGAGAGAGAGCAAGCGCATGCAAATTTGGATTCACAGACCTTTGATGTTTCTCGCAGTTAGCTTTTGGCGCGAGCCCTTTTAATGTCTTCTGAGGTCACGGACTGTGACCCCTCCCTTCCAGATACGTTCGTTCTTCCGCTGTGAACCTGGCACCCAGGCAAGGGCGGACACACACACCAGGTTCCCGCCGATCGTACCTTTTCACCCTGTGCGTTTATTGTCGGTCCCGTGACCAGACCTCCAAACTCCCACCAACTTGGGGTACACTGCACTTCCAGGGTCTCGTTATCTCGTGATCTCGTGGTGTGTCTTGCCTTAGCTAACCTGTTCCTTTTATCCCCCTGCTGGGGTATCACCTGTCCATCAAACTTCATACAGTTCAGGTTCAAAGCAACCTGTCTGTCAATACTTGGAACTGTGTCTCTTTTCGTTAATCTCTCTCGTCTCTCATTAACATTTTGAACGCTTCTCCCTTTTGTCTCTCTTATCTCTCTCATCAGCATCAATCTTCTGATAACTTGGTCTTTCGTCACACAGTGAATACAGGCCCAGAGCCATCAAATGCTCTTCATATGACAAGCCATTCAATCCTGGAATAATTTTCGTGAACCTCCTTTGAACCCTCTCCAGTTTCAGTACATGCTTTCTAAGATAAGGAGCCCAAAACTGCTCTCGATACTCCAAGTGAGGCCTCAGTGCTTTATAAAGTCTCAATATTACGTCCTTGCTTCTATATTCTAGTCCTCTTGAAATGAATTGCTGACAGTGCATTTGCATTCCTCACCACAGACTCAACCTGCAAATTAACCTTTAGGGAATCCTACACAAGGGCTCCCAAGTCCCTTTGCATCTCAGTTTTTTTGTATTTTCTTTCCATTTAGAAAATATTGAACCCTTTCTTTTCAATCAGTGCATGACCATACTCTTCTGCACACTGTATTCCATCTGCCATTTCTTTGCCCATTCTCCCAATCTGTGCAAGTCTTTCTGTAGCACCTCTTCTTCCTCAAAACCTGCCCCTTTACCTGTTTTCATATTGTCTGCAAACTTGGGAACAAAGCCATCAATTCCATCATCGAAATCATTGACACATAACCTAAAAAAAAATGGGTCCCAACATGGGCTCGTAGCTTGTTAAGCAGCCTCATGTGTGGCACTTTGTCAAAGGCCATCCAAAAAGCCAAGTGCACAATTAGAATTAATAATTCTTGAAAGATCATTAATGCTTCCACAATCTCTACAGCCACTTCTTTCAGAACTCTAGTGTGTACGCAACCTGTTCCAGGTGACTTATCTAACTTTAGACCTTTCAGTTTCCCAAGAACCTTCTCTCTAGTTATGGTAACTTCACATATTTCATGCCCGCTGACACCTGGAACTTCCACCATACTGCTAGTGTCTTTCTCAGTGAAGGCTAGTGCAAAATTCTTGCTCGGTTCATCTGCCATTTTGTTGTCCCCTATTACTACCCGTCCAGCATTGTTTTCCAGTGGTCTGGTATCAACTGTAACCTCTCTTTTACATTTTATGTATCTGAAGAAACTTGGTATCCTCATACTATTGGCTAGCTTGCTTTCATATTCTCTCTACCTTGATGACTACTTTAGTTTCCTTCTGTTGGTTTTTAAAAGCTTCCAAATCCTATAACTTTCCACTAAATTTTTGCTCTATTATATGCCCTCTCTTTGGCTTTTTTATTGGCTTTGACTTCACTTGTTAGCTACTGTTGTGTCATCTTGCTGTTGGAGTACTGCTTCCTCTTTGGGATGTATATATCCTGTGCCTTTCAAATTGCTTCCAGAAGTTCCAGCCATTGTTGCTCTGCCATCAGCCCTGTCTGTGTTCTTTTCCAGACAATTCTGGCCAACTCCTATCTCCTGCCTCTGTAGTTCCCTTTACTCCACTGTAATGCTGTTATCTGACTTTAGCTTCTCCTTAAATTTCAGGGTGAAAGCAGTCATATTATGATCACTTTCCTGAAGGGTTCTTTACCTTGGTAGAATAAGGCCATTTGGACCATCAAGTCTGCTCCAGTATTCTGGCTGATTTATTATCCCCCTCAACCCAGTTCTCCTGCCTTCTCCCTGTAACCTTTGACACCTTTACTAATCAAGAATCTTATCAATCTCCACTTTAAGTACATCAATGACTTGGCCTCTACAAATGTCTGTGGCAATTAATTCCACAGTCACCACCCTCTGGCTAAGGAAATTCCTCTTAATCTGTGTTCTAAAGGGCATATCCTTCTATACTGAGGCTGTGCCCTCTGGTCATAGACTCCCCACTGTAGAAAATATCTGCTCCATCTCCACTATCTCAGCCTTTCAATCTTTGAGTTTCAAGGAGATTCCACCCACCCCCCCACCCCCCCCATTCTTCTAAACAGGCCAGAGCCATCAAATGCTCCTTGTGTTAACCCTTTCATTCCTGGTATTATTCTAGTGAACCTCCACTGGTCCCTCTGCGACGCCAGCACATCTCCTTTATGAATATGAACACCAGATGACACTCCTGGCATGCATTTTCTATCTCCCGTTATAATTTGTAGGCCACATCCTGCTACTGTTTGGCAGTCTGTATACAACTCCCATTAGGGTCTTTTTACCTTTGCAGTTCTTTAGCTTATCCATAATAATTCAACATCTTTTGGCCCTATGTCGCCTCTTTGTAATGATTTGATTTCTTTTTTTTTAACCAACAGCAAAGCCACCCCCTCTGCCTTCCTGCTTGTCCTTTCGATACCAAGTGTATCCTTGGACATTAAGCTCCCGGCTATAATCTTTCAGGCATGATTTAGTGATGTCTACAACATCATACCTGCCAATCTACAATTGTGCTGCAAGTTCATCTGCCTTATTCTGTATACTGCGTGCATTCAGATGTAACACCTCCACTCCTGTATTCACCCTTTTCGTTGTTGTCACATCATGCTCAAACTTTTCATTCCTAATTTTGAGGTCTAAACAACACCTGTCTCCACAACCTCTCCACTAACTGTTCTGGCACTCTGGTTCCCATTCCTCCGCAACTCTAGCTTAAACCCCACTAGGATATTAGTCCCCCTCCAGTTCAGGTGTAAAACCGTCCTTTCTGTACAAGTTCCTCCTTCCCTGGAAGAGACCCCAATGATCCAAAAATCTTATACCCTCCCTCCTACAACTCTAACTGCGTATTAAACTGTATAATCTTTCTAGTTCTAGCCTCACTAGTGTGTAGTACGGGTAGCAGTTCTGAGATCACAACTCTGGAGGTCTTCCCTTAGCACCTAACTCCCTAAACTCCGTATGCAGAATGTCATCACTTATCCTACCCAGGTCATCGGTGCCTACCTGGACCATACTTCTGGCTGTTCACCCTCAAGCAAGAATGCTGAGAACTCGATCTGAGATGTCCTGGACCTGGCATCCGGGAACTTCGTTCTCACCCACAGAATCACCTGTCTGTTTCCCTAACTAACAAATTCCCCATCACCACAGTGTACTCCTACAGAAACATAGAAAATAGGTGCAGGAGTAGGCCATTCGGCCCTTCGAGCCTGCACCGCCATTCAGTATGATCATGGCTGATCATCCAACTCAGAACCCTGCAACAGCCTTCCCTCCATATCCCCTGATCCCTTTAGCCACAAGGGCCATATCTAACTCCCTCTTAAATATAGCCAATGAACTGGCCTCAACTGTTTCCTGTGGCAGAGAATTCCACAGATTCGCCACTCTCTGTGTGAAGAAGTTTTTCCTAATCTCAGTCCTAAAAGGCTTCCCCTTTATCCTCAAACTGAGGCGCCTCGTTCTGGACTTCCCCAACATCAGGAATAATCTTCCTGCATCTAGCCTGTCTAATCCCTTTAGGATTTTATACGTTTCAATCAGATCCCCCCTCAATCTTCTAAATTCCAGTGAGTATAAGCCTAGTTCATCCAGTCTTTCATCATATGAAAGTCCTGCCATCCCAGGAATCAATCTGGTGAACCTTCTTTGTACTCCCTCTATGGCAAGGATGTCTTTCCTCAGATTAGGGGACCAGAACTGCACACAATACTCCAGGTGTGGTCTCACCAAGGCCTTGTACAACTGCAGTAGTACCTCCCTGCCCCTGTACTCGAATCCTCTTGCTATAAATGCCACTTCTTCCCACTTCCCTTTGAGTCAGAGGCAGATTCTGTGTAGCGACCCAACCACTGACTTTCCTCTGTTAGGTCATGACCCTTGATAGTATACTGAGTGACGCAAGCACGAGGAAATCTGCAGATGCTGGAATTTCAAGCAACACACATAAAAGTTGCTGGTGAACGCAGCAGGCCAGGCAGCATCTCGAGGAAGAGGTACAGTCGACGTTTCGGGCCGAGACCCTTCATCGGGACTAACTGAAAGAAGAGCTAGTAAGAGATTTGAAAGGCGGAGGGGGAGATCCAAAATGATAGGAGAAGACAGGAGGGGGAGGGATGGAGCCAAGAGCTGGACAGTTGATTGGCAAAAGGGATATGAGAGGATCATGGGACAGGAGGCCTAGGGAGAAAGATAGGGAGAGAGGGGAAGCCCAGAGGGTGGGCAAGGGGTATAGTGAGAGAGACAGAGGGAGAAAAAGGAGAGAGAGAAAAAGAATGTGTGTAAATAAATAACGGATGGGATATGAGGGGGAGGTGGGGCATTAGTGGAAGTTTGAGAAGTCAATGTCCATGCCATCAGGTTGGAGGATACCCAGATGGAATATAAGGTGTTGTTCCTGACGAAGGGTCTCGGCCCGAAACGTCGACTGTACCTCTTCCTAGAGATGCTGCCTGGCCTGCTGCGTTCATGAGTATACAAAATGATATACCTGTTCTTGAGGGAAATGGCCACAGGGACTCCGCACTGTTCCTTAACCCCTTTCCCCTTCCTGACTGTCACCCAGTTTCCTGTGTCCTGCACCTTGGGTGTAACCCCTTCTCTAACTCAGTGTTACCCCTTCAGCCTCCAAAATGATCCGGAGCTCATCCAGTTCCAGCTCTAGCTCCTTTACCGGAATTTTTAGAAGCTGTAGCGGATGCCCTTCTCGTAGTGGTACTGGAGGTCTCCCTGCTTTTCCACATCCCTTAAGAGGAGCATTTCATTATCCTGCCTTGCATCTCTACTGTCCCAGTTGAGCCGATATAAAGAGAAGGAATAAAATTTGAACTTTTCTTTCCTTTGTTTTCCCTGAGTGAAGTCTCTGCTGAAGCTTCGAAGAGTTAAAAGCCTTGAGTCCACTCAGACAATGGCCATTGTGCTTGCCATGCCTTCCTTTAATTTGCTGTCACTAATCAATCCCAAACGCCGACTGGTTGCTTATCAAAGCTCTATTACGCTACCGCGACCCGCTCTTACCTTTTATCCTCGGGCATGGACCTGATAGAAGTCCTCTCCGCTCCAGACTTCTGATATCTGGATTGGCTGCTGCTCAAAGCTCTATTTCTGAATAGAGAATTCCAGGATTTAGATGAAAGGACTGGTAATGCATTTCCAAGTGAGGATGCTGTGCAATTTGAATATGGTGTTCATGTGTACCTGGTGCCCTGGTCCTTGGTTGCAAAAGGTTGCATACTTGGAAGGTCTTGCCAAAATTGCATGGAAAGTAACTGCAGTACATTCTGTGGTTGGTATCTGCTGTAGCTACTGCACTGGTCCAGGTGAAAATGTTTGGTGTGGTTTATGGGGTGCCAGTCAAGTGGGCTACATTGTCCTCAGCAGTTGGTAAGATTTTAGAGTACATTATTAAGGATGAAGTTTTGGAGTACTTGTCAATGAGAAGATGAGGCAAAGTCAAAATTTTTTTTAAGGGAGATCTTGGCAAATTGTACATTGAGGTAAGCAGGTTAGGGAGTCCTGGTTCATTTCCTCAAGGTTAACTTGCAGGTTGAGATGGTAGTAAAGACAAATCAAATATTCTCCAGTGCTTTGAAGTCTGGGAACCTGTATTGTTAAGAACTCACTTGGGGAATTGATTGTAGCTTATTGTTAAATCAGCAAATTCTGTTTTGAGAACTATAAACTATATTAGTAGCCCCCTTGAATGGAAGTGACAAGGTTTGTGCAGTATAGATTTTGAGATTCTTAAGAGACCTAGGGGTGTTGGGGTTCAGGTTATGGTTTACAGGCAAGGATGTGGGGGGAAAATAAGTCAGGCCAGAGTGCTAGCCTCTGCTCTGCATTTGAAGGCCAGCAATGGTGAATGTCGGACCATCAGACCAGCATGGACGGGCTGATTTCACCCCTGCCCCCCAAGTGAGGTTTTGACAGGTTCCAGAATTGGAGTTCCTTGCTGGCAGGAAGAACAAAGTCCGATGACCTCCTGGGCACACGCATCAGTGACACAGTAGTTCGAGACCTAGCGTTCAGTAATTGGTAGGTACTGAGATAATGCCAAGGTCTGAGGGTCAATCAAAGTCCAGGCTTGTTGGCCAGAGCCAGAGTTTGTGATTATCTGCAAGTCCACTGGGGTAGTGGAACGAGAAATGTCTCCCGAGTCTGGTAGAAGCTTAAGACTGCCTGTCCTGGGGTTAGAGACGTGTATGTGCACTGGTGTGAGGGTAGAATGGGGCTTGTTTTGCTGTTTTTTGTGTTGGTGCTCTGCCAAGTATCGTGGTCATGCTTTGTTAGTGCCAGATGTGTGGTGAATCTTGCAGGCTGTCCCCAGCATATCCTTGGGTGTGTTGTTAACAGAAATGACATATTTCAGTATGCTTTAACGTGCATGTAATAAATTTGTATCCTAATGCTAAGATCTATATGAGATATTTACCTTGCATAGAACTGAAGGTTCCACCTCTTTCTTGCAGGCTTAGCTCTGACATCTTGCATTCCGGTCTAATAGTGTTTGATTAACATTTGGTGCACTGTCAAATTAAGTTGTAAAAGCTTTTGAGAGAATGTCGTGATGAAGGATCTCAACCCGAAGCGTTGACTGTACTCTTTTTGCCATGTATGCTGTCTGGCCTGCTGAGCTCCTCCAGCATTTTGTGTGTTGCTTGGATCTCTAGCATCTGCAGATTTTCTCTTATTTGAGAATGCTTCTGTGTTTCAAACAGTGGTTTCATACCATGAAGAAAAATGCTTGTGGGAAATCTTGAGCTTTTCCACTTGGAGCAAATGCCTGTCTCATTTTTGTCATCAGGTCTTTGACTGTTCGGTTAAATTGCCAGGCTCCTGTTTCTGTTTGCTATCCTTTATATCATTGCTCTTCCTTCCCAATTGCAAATTTTGAAGTTCTGCAATGGTAATTAATTTTTCCAAAATGGGATACGTTTCTGGTGGATTCCTACAAAACCTAAGAAATCCCATCAATAATTTCCTTGGGCTTCCCCACAGGTCAAACATTTGTAGGTTGACCACTTTTGGTTTAGTTCATACCAATGTTAAAGGATATAAGTGACGACTTGTTCAAATGTAATAGTAGAGTAGATTGTATTCTTGATTAGCAGACATTAAAATAGAGGGAGATGAATGTTGCTGGGCTTCATGATTAGAAAATAATCAAGCCATGCTGTGTAACACTCTTCTTGTAAAGACTTGGGTGGGGGGTTGGGGTTGATCCTGATAAGTTATGGATGAAAATAAAAGCACTAAATACAGTTATACAATACTAATGCTTTGTCATAATTAATGCATACCTGTACAAGTGATTTGCAGTGTTCAGATTTTTGGTGGGCACCCTGTTTGATAAACTAGAAATCCATTGTTACAGTGGTGTAGCAAGAATTATGTTTTTTTGCTTTCCAGCATTTACACTGGGATCACTTGAGTTTTTAAGTACAGGTTGAGTTGAAATGCTTGGGGCCGGAAGTGTTTCGGATTTTGGATTTTTCAGATTTTGAAATGTTTCATGAAGTGACTTGGGATCGCCATCATTTCTGACTGAATTTATGTGCTACCAGTGAGCAGTCATTGCTTAGATTTGTACTTAAAAGTTAAAATTATTACATACACATTTTCATATCAATGGTGCAGGGTAACAAAGCACCACAACAGCTTTGGGGAAAATACCTGAATGAACTGGTAAACAGCAGCAGGCTTTCAATCTTCATCTACGATGTTTTGATTAAAAGGTTACAGTACGCTGTAATTGTATGTTACTCTGTTAGGTTTTATGGAAGTTATAAAAACAATCAGCACTGTAGACTGTTCTGCTAGATTTTCATCAGTGCCTTAAATTATGCTGTGCCTTAAATTTTTGAAACTAGCCTGAACTTCCTATCCACAATTAACTTCAATTTTCAGTTCGTTGTGAATGGTCTTTGCTTGTTTCATAATCAACATATCATTAAGCGACATATGTTCAGTCCGCTGACAATACACAATCAAAATCTTTATTTTTCGCTTATAGTGGTTTTTCTATTTCTCATTGCCTTCCGTTCATTATGTACGAGGTCACTTCCCAAAACTGTCTAGTGTGTAGAGACTTGCGTCTCACCTGGGAATCCTCCCAGCATCTTGTGGAATTTTCCATTTGTGATGTCATGTCAGCACTCAAAAAAGAAATCTGGATTTCGGAGGTTTTCAGGTTTTGGAATTTCAGATGAAGGGTACTTACCCTATAATTTATTGACTGATTAATCTTGTTAATGTTGCAACTGAACTTCAGCACTTTCAGCTAACCTGAGACCAATGACATCATCTTCACATCGTTTTAACTTTTTTTTTCCTCTAGAATCTGATGCGGAAGAGGAAGAGGAGGATGAAGATGAAGACGATGAGTCGGTCAAAGAAGAAAATGGTGTTTTGGTTTTGACAGATGCAAATTATGATTCCTTCATTGCAGACAAAGATACTGTACTGATTGAATTTTATGCCCCTTGGTAAGTGATTTTTTTTTCAATGAAAATGGTTGCTTATTCACAAAAACTATATGGATGGTTGCAATAGTGCTGCTCTTTCATCCATCTTATCTTCAAAATAAACCATTCAGCATGTGTCTGGGGCCAGCTCAATTTTTTTCACTTGTCACGTGACTGGCAACAATGAATATAGAAATGAGTCAGGTTTTATAAACAAACATACATTTATTAAACTCTGCTCAATATTTTTAAAAAAATAACAAACGAAAACCTTAACAGGAAGTAAACTGCTATGCAGCCATTTAACAAACCGCTAAATTCAGTACTAGTTCTTAAAGCGGTAAATGCAAACAGTCTTAAAGTGGTAAATTGGAACACAGTTCTTAGAATGGTAAATTTGAAAGTCCAAGATATTTATACAGTCAATTAGGAGAGACTTTCCTGAAATAAAGAATTCCTCGAAAACCCGACATTACTGCCGATTCCAGCCAGAATCTGCCTTGTCCGCAGATTTCATGACGACGGAAATAAAATGGTTTAAAGCACTGACCTTTTTCCTCTGTAGACTAGGTACCGCACAACCCTTCTGCTGCTTTTAATAGAGGTTATCTCATGTAGATCACTCTTACTTGAACGAATTCAATAATGGTCGATCCTCTCCAAAACCACTGAACAACTCCTTCAGGTTCCCGTCTTCACTCTCCAATATTACTGAAAAGGTACATCAACAAATCTGGCAGCTATTGGTGAAACTGCCGGCCCAGCACTTCCGTACCTTACAGTAGAAAGTAAAACTCCGTTTTAAAACTATACTGTGTCATGAGACTAATACACAGCGTAGCAGTGTATCTGACTGACGATCTAACTGAAAACTAACTGTGTCACCAAGGGTCTACACTTATATACCTGGTGAGAAGAGGTCATGATGTGACCTCCACAAGACCATTACATCATCCTCATAAGACAGTCAGAAGATATCCATGAAGAATGTAACACACTCTTTTGCATTTTCCACAATCTGCTTCCTTTATTACAAGCAGACCAGTTCCATTTCCTCCAATTTTGCTTGGAAGCTGATTATCTGTTTATTTTTGGCTCCAATCTGATAAATCTTAAAACACATGCAGAAGATTTTCTAAACTCTGCATCTACTTATAAAGCCAGGTTCCTGAAATTTTAAATATTGATTTGTACAGCTACCAGGCTAGATCCGTAAGCCCCCAGGTTTGTTTGAGTCCCTTTTAAAGCGTTGCCATTTGTACAGCCTCACAGATTTTCATTTTGTAATGCATTTTATTGTATTGTGTGGACAGCTAATTAAAAATCCAATAAATTTGAAAAATAATTTGGTTTTATATGAATGGACCATGAAATGCAAAGCATGAATTCTTTTCTTGGAGGGGTGGCAGATTGTTCTTAAACTGCATTTTTCAGGTAACTTTGAGATGTTTAAATATCGTCACCTGCTTGGAATGTTTTTGTCTGTATATAAAGTGCTGCTTTCTGTTTACCAATAGAATCGCCCCCTACCCTTGTAAATTCTCTTGATCTGTAGGTGTGAAGAATGTAAACAATTTGCTCCAGAATATGAAAAGATTGCAAGTGAGCTAAAAGAAAATGAACCTCCCATTCCAGTTGCCAAAGTTGATGGCACATCACAAACAAGCTTGGGTCAACGGTTTGATATTGGTATTTACCCCACATTCAAGATTGTGAAAAATGGGCAAACAGTTAATTATAAAGGATCAGTGAACAAAGAAGGTAAGATAACCTTTGTTCCATTAATTCTTTGCTGATGTTGCCCAACTGAAGTTAACAGCACCTACATGTGGGCTAACCTTGTGCATTAATTCCAGGATTGACCCATTGTTTTAGTTGTACAGTTCAGAATTGCCTCATTCATGTAATGAAGGAAGGTTAAATTGATATAATACAGTTCTCAATTTAGTAATCTCTTCTAGTTTCTAATGTTGACCATAGTTTTTATACTTTCCAAGCAAAGGCACTGAGTTTTTAATTTGAGCTTCTCCTTTGATGTAGACAAATCTCCAAAGTGCTTTCAGCATGCCATTTTGATCCCTTGGCATCTGATCATGTAATGTAACTCCTACAAACATTGTTCCATACACCTTTTGTGATAGTTGGCACTCTTCAGAGGAATTGTGTGTGTGTATGTAAAATAAAAAGTTCAAAGTCAATTTTATTATCATACATACATCACCACATACAACCCTGAGATTCTTTTTCTTGTGGGTGTACTTAGCAAATCTAAAGAATAGTAACAACAGGATCAATGAAAGATTTGAGTATAGAAGGCAACGAGCTGTGCAAATGCAAATATAAATAATTAGCAATAAATAACGAGAGCATGAAATAAGATGGAGTGCTTAAAGTGGAATCATTTGTTCTGGGAACATCTCAATAGATGAGTGAAGTTATCTTCTTTTGTTGAAGAGCTTGATGGTTGAGGGGTAATAACTGTTCTTGAAGCTGATGGTGAAAGTCCTGAGGCACTTGTACCTTCTACCTGAAGGCAACTAGCAGTATGGCCTGGGTAGTGGGAATCGTTGGATGCTGCTTTCCTAAAACAGCGTTTCATATAGATGTGCTGTATGGTTGGGAGGGTTTTACCTGTGATGTACTGAGCAAATCCACTGCCTTTTGTAGGATTTTCCACTCAAAGGCATTGATGTTCCCATACCAGACTGTAATGCAGCCAGTCATACACTTTCTGCTAAACATCTTTAGAAGTTTGTTAAAGTTTGTGATGTCACGCCAAATCTCTGCAGGCTCCTAAGGAAGTAGAGGTGCTGTTGTGCTTTCTTTGCAATTACATTTACATGATGGATCTGGGACTCTGATTCATAGAAATGTTGGATAATATCACAAATACAGCCATTCAACCTGCATTTATTGGGTTTCCAGCAGAGCTATCCCATTAATATGTGCCGCTTGCTCTTTACCCATGGCTGTTTTTCTATCTTCAATTCTTGTCTAAATACTGCATTCTGCTACCAGAAATGTTCTTTATTTTCTTGATGTCAGGAAGTGCAATGGCTCTTCGTAGAACTGGATTGGTGATCCTCAATCATGTTCCAAGTTCTACCATGGCAGTAGCAAAATTGAATTGTAAAAAAAAACACAATTTGAATTGTTAATACCCTTTTTACATAGATGCTCTTGTTGATCCTGCAAAGATATCCTGAATATTTTGGGATATGTCTAAATTTTTCATGTGTCAAAACAACTAGCTATCATGCTCAATTAGACCTTTCCATAAATGCTCTGGATTTTTAGTCTGATTCTTGAATGTGACTGATCTGCAAGCAGGACAGATCTTCAGAAGGGTATTTTATTAGAAAGGAGTGACCACTGAACTTCCCATTGACTTTGGGCTGCTTGAAGTCTTGTCACACTGCGTCAAATGTGAACATAGTGATTACCATCTGCTACCTTTTCCTCACTAATGAATCTGTGCTCATCTACACTGAACAACACATGAGACATGGGAAATGTTCAGTATATGTTCCAGGTCAAACTCATGGTGGTCACTTCTACCAGGAATGTCTTGTATTGATCTTTCTCCATAGATGAAAAGGATAAAGTAAAATGGATTATCTGCTAGCTCACTATTCTGTCATAGACTCAGTCTGGCAGCTTTGTTCTTCAGGAGTTGGTTACCTGGGTCAGTGTCTCTTGGTGACATCTTCTGTTTCTATTCCACTTGCATCGTTTCCTCTAAAAAACATTGCCGAACATGGAATACTGATTCAGTAGTTAAGTGAGCAGGTGGTAATTGGTTGATAAAATGTTTAGGGGACTTGGAGGTTTGTATTTAATAATGAGGATTCCCATATCTACTCTCCTGTTTACCATGAACTGCCACCTTTAGATTTCTATATTGCCTATGGTACATTCTACCTGGGAATTGTGATGCTCTGAGGTAAAAATGGGTATGACTGTTGAACTATTGTTTTACTTAGCAATGGACTTCACACCTTAAACCATTTGCTAGAAATGTGTGGAAGATTTTGCAAGGGCTGGGGAGTGACTGAGTCTGAGCTTGTAAACTGCTTGCATCATACACCAGGGTGCTCTCTTTGGTTACCTGATAAAGGTAACCAGAGCCTTTGGCCAGGAGCAGATGTTTTCAGGTGGTGCTCAACCTTCATAGTGTTTCAGCCTTTAACCACTACATTCTCCAGCTGGCGGGTCCGCAGTGATGGCCAGGTCACTGCCCATCTGCTCCTGACTTTCAGCTCAACTCCTCTTCCCTGCTCTATATCCAGCAAGAGGCTCTTTTTGCTTCTTTTTTCCCCCATCCTGTGAGCTGCTTAGTTCTTGCTCTTTTCATCAAGGCCCAGCACACAGCATCCTCCATGCTGACCTGGCTGGGAACCCTCTGCAGCCGATCACCATTGATTTTATCCATCCACTACTAGGGTCTTTTTCATCAACTTTATAAATATTCATTGTGTGTATAAGCCATCCTTTCGGTACACTTTCAGCGCATTACACTGGACAACAAATTTTTTCGGAAGTGTTGCTTCCTCAGAATTTTTGGTGTTTATGATAGACTGCTTGAAGATGAACACAAATATAATTTCAGACTACTTTTATCACGTAGGAATTTGGAGAAACAACAAATTAATTTTTATTTTTAAATAATGTGTTTAATTGCATAATGGTGCTGATGCTTTGCAATAGTTCAACTAGGTTAAAAATATTTTGTTAATGATTTTCATTTGTACTCCATGTCTGAGGCTTCTTGCTTAAGTGTTCAACAATAATTGTTCACCATGCTCGTCACTAACAGCACCAAGATTTGCAGAGAAGAAGTCTAAATGGGAATGCAGAAAATGAATCTTTAGTGACATGTTGCATTTCATGGTTTTATATGCTTGAAGCATGCTTTCAACCAGCTGTATGTAGTTTGGTGCTCTGTAGATACCGAGGAAAAATTTCAACAACTTCCTTGAATGCCTTCCATGTGATTTTCTCCAGTCCCACTAGAAATTCTTCAAATTGCCTGTCATTGATGACCTGTTTGATTTGTAGACCAACAAAAATGCTTTCCTTAATCTTGGCATCAGTTATTCTGGAAAGCATCTGTCTCAAATACCAAAATCCTTCATAGAAATTTTTGTGCCTAGTGATAGCAAATTCCATCCTTACAGTCCTGAACCCAATAATTATTACTAAAACCTGTCCTGCCATGCAGCAGCCACACCACCTAAGCATGCCCGGACAAGATAGGAAACTTTCCAGCTTACGTTGTAGGCAACATTTTAATTGACTTGAATTATGAATTGAAGTAATAAACATAAGTTAATCAAAAATGGTGCATGATAGGGAAATTTCATGGTGATTTTCATGATTAGTAGCCCAAAATTCATAAGATACACCTAAAGGTATTCAGGATGCAAAATCTTTGTTGTCTTTGATGCATAAAGTATAGTGTACATGGATATTATTGAACAGCAATGTTAAATGAGGGACATTTTTAAAATGCCTTTATGTAATGAGCATTTAAATATTTTTGAAATTTACATTATTCAGTTGCAGAATCAGCTAAAAAAATTGTCTCAAAAATTTCTTTGTAGAATAATTGAATTCCATTCCAATTATTTCAGACCTGTAAATAATACTTGTTAAACAAATGTCTAGTTTCATTTTTAAAATACTCAAGTTCTGATATTCTCAATTTTTGAATAGAACTTTTATCTAAAGTGAAAGAAGTTGCTTCCCCTGACTGGGTTCCTCCACCTGATGCAGCCATCACCTTGACAGATGAAAACTTTGAAGATGTTGTGAATGATGCTGATATCATCCTAGTTGAGTTTTATGCTCCATGGTAGGCACTTGTAACTTTAAAATCATTTTATGTAGACTGGAAAATCTATGCAAGGAAAGGAATTGGAAATGCTTTGTGGTAATATATTTTGAATACATGTTTTTACTGTATACATTAGCAGTAATCTGTGGAGACTTTAATCTGTTTATATTTGAAATCTGGATACCATTGATAGAACCAGCATTTATTGCCTATCCCTGATGCACTTCAAGGTGGTGTCTCAAAACTTTTGACTTGTGTAGTCCTGTGATTGTAGAGTAATTTTACAATAGTCACATGCCAATTAAATTCACTGCATTTTGTTACAGGTGTGGACACTGTAAAAAGCTTGCTCCACAATATGAGGAAGCTGCTCAGGAACTCAGCAAGCGTCCTGTGCCTATTCCTCTTGCTAAAGTGGATGCTACTGCTGAAACGAAGCTTGCTAATAAATACCAGGTCACTGGCTATCCTACTCTGAAAATTTTCCGCAAGGGTAAACCATTTGAGTATAATGGACCAAGGGATGCATATGGTAATACATCTTTCCTCATTATTTAGTAGTATTTTATGATTTGTAAAAATACAAAACTTGTATATGACTATATTGATTTATCTTTATAATCTGTGTAAAACACTTTGAGCTTGCATCTTAATGTATGAAAGGTACTATGTAAATTAAGCTGTTATAATTTAGCAGTAGCATTATTAAATAACGATTGTGTATTCTGCAGGAGGTTACTAGCCAGGAATAATTGTTACTGTTGTGAATGGACTGAATTTTGAAATATGACGGCACTAGTTTAGTTGTTCATTCCTCTTTGAGCTTTTTTTAAAAAATAAATCATAGAACAAATTACGAGGAAATCTGCAGATGCTGGAACTTCAAGCAACACACATCAAAGTTGCTGGTGAACGCAACAGGCCAGGCAGCATCTATAGGAAGAGGTACAGTCGACGTTTCGGACCGAGACCCTTCGTCAGGACTAACTGAAAGAAGAGCTTCAGTTAGTCCTGACGAAGGGTCTCAGCCCGAAACGTCGACTGTACCTCTTTCTATAGATGCTGCCTGGCCTGTTGCGTTCACCAGCAACTTTGATGTGTGTTGCATAGAACAAATCAGTTTGATTTGCTTTCAGGCTATATTGAAGCTGTACAAAGTAAGATGTCAGAAAAACGTGAAGTGAAATGAGGCAAGAAAAGAGTTCATAATACAGTTCCCTAAAACGTAATGTATGGAAGTTCTGTTAGGAAAATAAAGATGTTTAGTTATCAGAATGCAAAAGATAATGTATGGCATGGAAACACCATTTCTTTGGGATTGTGATTTCAGCTATAAACTGACTAAGGTTTGATGAGAAATGAAAGAAATTTCACAGTATATTTGTTAGATATAAATTATTATACTCTAAAACTAAATCAGTTCATTATTTTAATTCTAAATTAGACGGGTATCTTTGATTAGCTCATACCAATTTGGGCAATACCAAAATTGGCTATAATTCTGCTGAGTGGGACTTGGCTACACGCACACACATAATGCTGGAGGAACTCAGCAGGCCAGGCAGCATCTATGGAAAAGAATACAGTTGATGTTTCGGGCCAAAACCCTTCCAAGGAACCTCGCTGTTGAGTTGACCAGGGATAAAACATATGATTTGGAATCTGTCGTACATTCCCTTAACTTAAATTCCGTCCTTACTTTTTTGGGATCACATGCATATATTTGGCAAGATTTTTCTGTTTTTGTGAGTTTTAAATTCTACTGCTGTAAAATGATATCCAAGGAAAGACTGAGAGACAATACAACGCATAATTTTGGTGCTGTATATTTTCAAGAAGATGCAGGTATTAGCATTCAAGTAAAATGGTGTTTTATCTTTTCAAATGCAGGCATTATTGAACATATGATTGAACAAGCGGGCCCACCTTCCAAACAAATACAAGTTGTCAAGCAAGTTGAGGAATTCCTTAAGGATGGTGATGATGTCGTAATTGTGGGAATTTTTAATAGCGAACAAGATCCCGCATATACCATCTATCAAGATGCCTGTAAGTAATTTGAACTGCTGTAGAACTATTTATTGGAGTATGTTGAGTAGTTATGGCTGAAGACTAAATGTTTAGAAAGTGGAGGAAATGCACTGGTCAAATGGCATATAGGTAGTAAAATTTAATGGTTCAGGTTGGCCTTCTGTTAGAACTGGCAGTGTTTTAGTTACTTAAGGTGAAAGTTTACTTAAGTATCCACTGAAACCAAATATTCTAAAGGACAGGTAAGGTGAAGAATTTAAAATAAGGCACGATGCTGGAGGAACGCGGCAGGTCAGCCAGTCTCTAATGAGGAGAATAAATAATTTACATTTCAAGCTGGGACCCTTATTCTGATTTGAGGTGGAGATTTTTTTTGAAATCCAGCTGCATGATGCTATTTAAAATGAAAATAGTGTTGGTGAGGATTGGCAGGTTCTGTTAGGGAGGACGTTGGTGTAAATATGAAGGAGTATGAAGAGAAATGAGTCGTTCAGATGAGGTTTTATTGGGATCTTGAAGTGTAATGTCAGTTGTTTCATTAGTGTCTGCTAGTGTCAAAAGCAAATTTGAAATGCTGTGGGCTCTTAAATTATTTTCGTTTGCTTTTCTCAGGTGCCTAAATACAGTATCTTAAGTCAACTAGGTGTTCGAATCAGATTTGCATTTACTAAAGTTTGGAAGTGAATTGGAATAAAGGGCTAAATAATAATAAAGTAATAAATAATAAGCAATGAATTGTCATCAGAATTTTAAAAAAATAATGGCAGATGTAGTACTGGTATTTTATGTCCCAATAATTTCTGCTAGTTTAGTTTATGAACTCCAGAATTCCATCAGCTGCCTATATGTATCAACTAAGATAATTACTTCATGTCCAAGGAACCTTTTCTTACAAATCCTCCTCCTGTTAATAGACCTCCCCCTGTGCAGACGATAATTATTGCTGTTTTTACCAAATGCTACGCTTCCTCTATTTGAAACCATTGTTTTTTTTATATGACCTAGCTTTATCCCACTCCTTGACAAATATTCAACAAATGATCTATTTAATGACTATAATTTATCCTGAAACTTGTTCTTTCGCTTAAGGCAATTTCATCAATGGTCAGAAATTTTGAACAGCTTATTCATTCTCTCATTTTTACTATACTAGCATAATTACTTCATGAAGTAGGTAGTGCTTTGTGTATCAGTTTTTCAGAATCTTGGATGGAAGTACAGGTTGACCTTCACTAATCCGGCACCACTGGGACCTGAGGGGTGCCGGATTAGTGAAAATGCCAAATTACGGAAGGATCACATTAAGCATAATCAGTGCTGGATTATCAAAGGAAGTGGATTACAGGTAGTCGGATTAGTGAAGGTCGACCTGTAATACATTTATGGCCCCATGCTTAGCAAAAGTACAAACTTTGCTGCCCCAGTCTAATTTTTAAAGCTACAACTGTTTTTGATTCCTTGTTGCAGGTGAATTGTTTTGTTTGCACAACTAAATGTATGATTTATGTGGTCTAGGTCAAGGCAAACCTTGTATATTTATAAAATCTAATCTGTTTTATTCCATAATTCTCAGAGCATGATGCAATTAATTAAATATTACACACTTGTCTGTCAGTTGATTTAGTTGGAAGGATTGAATGTATAGTAATGGATTTAAGTTTGTGCACGTTGAAATCTAAATACCTTAAATTTAATCTTGGTATTAATCCCTTTAGAAAATAACCCACACGTATTTTGTATGTTGTTTGGTTTGATTTGTTGGGTTGTAAGAGTTTCCCTGAAACCATGGGACGTATTAAGTAATGTCTTCCTCCACTTCACAACTCTCGTTCTAAATTGAATCATCTGTAAGTAAGAGGCTCCAACTTCACAGTAACTTTGAATCTAGTCATTTCCAGAAAACTATTGAGGCTGGTAGACTTGAAACTACGTTCTTCACTTTCAGTGGCAATTTATGATGGAGTTAATGATGGTCATAAGTAGAAGTTTTCTTTCGTTATTCAAAAAAATGTAATGCCTACCAGAAAGGTGCCAATTATGACCATAGTTTGTTTTTCCTATAGAAATTCATAAAAGGAATCTTGAAAATTATTTGCAATGCATATTTTAAGTACTTAAGAATAACCTAATACTTCTCTTTTTAGGTAATTCCATCCGTGAAGACTACAGATTACATCATACCTTCAGCAGTGAAATACAAAATTTCTTGGAAGTATCATCTGGGCAGCTAGTAGTAATGCAGCCTAAAAAGTTTAATTCGCAGTATGAACCAAAAATGCATACGTTGACTATTACGGTAAATGGTTCCATGATTGTAGCAAGCTGTTGTACGTACATGAGTCTGATTCTAGATATTAACTTTGGTCTTCCAACCTACCACCACCTTCTGTCAAGGCAAACTTAAATATCACCTATGCATTGGAATCTTACTGCTCTGTTTTCTCTTTACAACTAGAATGCATCTAACTCAAATTATGTGCTTGCATAATAATTTAAATATATAAGCAAACACTAACAGTAAAACACTTGACATGCTGTGTTCTTTTAACTGAGAAAGTGTTCATATGGTGCTTCTGGTCTAACTGCTTTTTGATCAGAAAACTTAGCTATCAACTTTTGCTTTGGGCACTGTTCTCCAAGGTGATGTGCTTCACCTTTTTGAAACTTTTATTTGAACTGTTTTACCAACTGGCTTGTGTTTCTGAAACAAACCCTTGTTATTTCAGGAAAATATGTCCCATTCTGATCTGACAGATTTTATTACAAAAAACAATGTGCCTTTAGTTGGACATCGCAAGCAGAGCAATGATGCAAAAAGATACAGTAAGCGCCCATTGGTTGTGGTATACTATGGAGTGGATTTCAGTTTTGATTATCGAGTGGGTGAGTACAGGCATGCAATTTACAATTAGATGAGCAGTTAGTAGATAAAAGTAATTGCCCTAGATATGTCATGATGTGAAAACTATTGGTCATATTACTCTACAGAGGCAGTGGCACGGGGTGGGGGTGATGGGAAAAATAGAGGTGACTTTTATGTAAACTGTTTAGACTGCAAACGAGGATTTTCAGTCGCCAGTAAAACTCATTACTGATGCATTGGTGGCTTGCCATCAGTTCTGATGTGGCTGCCATTAATTCACCACAGGGTGTAGTTTCAATAGCTTCCTCTTAAGAGTCGAGAGCTATTGGTTGAACTGGCCTGAATTTAAATTGTAAGTGTCCCTTGATTTAAAAAAAAAAAACCCTTGAAACCCTTATTTTGAGAACTAAATGATTTTTCAGTGGTGCACCAAAACTATAATTATTTTTTGTGAAAAGAGCTGTAAATGCAAATAATCTAAGTTAAGCAGAAATTAAACTACAACAATTGTTCATCCCAGTTTGGCAAAAGAATAAATCAAGGAAGGTAGTGCACCCATGGCTGACAAGGGAAATTAGGGATAGTATCAATTCCAAAGAAGCAGCATACAAATTAGCCAGAAAAAGTGGCTCACCTGAGGACTGGGAGAAATTGAGAGTCCAGCAGAGGAGGACAAAGGGCTTAATTAGGAAAGGGAAAAATGATTGAGAGAAAACTGGCAGGGAACATAAAAACTGACTGTAAAAGCATTTATAGATATGTGAAAAGAAAAAGATTGGTTAAGACAAATGTAGGTCCCCTACAGACAGAAACAGGTGAATTGATTATGGGGAGCAAGGACATGGCAGACCAATTGAATAACTACTTTGGTTCTGTCTTCACTAAGGAGGACATAAATAATCTTCCGGAAATAGTAGGGGACGGAGGGTCCAGTGAGATGGAGGAACTGAGGGAAATACATGTTAGTAGGGAAGTGGTGTTAGGTAAATTGAAGGGATTAAAGGCAGATAAATCCCCAGGGCCAGATGGTCTGCATCCCAGAGTGCTTAAGGAAGTAGCCCAAGAAATAGTGGATGCATTAGTGATAATTTTTCAAAACTCTTTAGATTCTGGACTAGTTCCTGAGAATTGGAGGGCGGCTAATGTAACCCCACTTTTTAAAAAAAGGAGGGAGAGAAGAAACCGGGGAATTATAGACCGGTTAGCCTAACATCAGTGGTGGGGAAACTGCTGGAATCAGTTATCAGAGATGTGATAACAGCACATTTGGAAAGCAGTGAAATCATCGGACAAAGTCAGCATGGATTTGTGAAAGGAAAATCATGTCTGACGAATCTCAGAATTTTTTTGAGGATGTAACTAGTAGAGTAGATGGGGAGAACCAGTGGATGTGGTATATTTGGATTGTCAAAAGGCTTTTGACAAGGTCCCACACAGGAGAATAGTGTGCAAATTTAAAGCACACGGTATTGGGGGTAAGGTATTGGTGTGGATAGAGAATTGGTTGGCAGACAGGAAACAAAGAGTGGGAATAAATGGGAACTTTTCAGAATGGCAGGCAGTGACTAGTGTGGTACCGCAAGGCTCAATGCTGGGACCCCAGTTATTTACAATATATATTAATGACTTAGATGAGGGAATTAAATGCAGCATCTCCAAGTTTGCGGATGACACGAAGCTGGGCGGCAGTGTTAGCTGTGAGGAGGATGCTAAGAGGATATAGGGTGACTTGGATAGGTTAGGTGAGTGGGCAAATTCATGGCAGATGCAATTTAATGTGGATAAATGTGAGGTTATCCACTTTGGTGGCAAAAACAGGAAAACAGATTATTATCTGAATGGTGGCCGATTAGGAAAAGGGGAGGTGCAACGAGACCTGAATGCCATTGTACACCAGTCATTGAAAGTGGGCATGCAGGTACAGCAGGCGGTGAAAAAAGCGAATGGTATGCTGGCATTCATAGCAAGAGGATTCGAGTACAGGAGCAGGGAGGTACTACTGCAGTTGTACAAGGCCTTGGTGAGACCACACCTGGAGTATTGTGTGCAGTTTTGGTCCCCTAATCTGAGGAAAGACATCCTGGCCATAGAGGAAGTACAGAGAAGGTTCACCAGATTGATTCCTGGGATGGCAGGTCTTTCATATGATGATAGACTGGATCGACTAGGCTTATACTCATTGGAATTTAGAAGATTGAGGGTGGGATCTTATTGAAACGTATAAAATTCTAAAGGGATTGGACAGGCTAGATGTAGGGAAGATTGTTCCCGTTGTTGGGGAAGTCCAGAACGAGGGGTCACAGTTTGAGGATGAAGGGGAAGCCTTTTAGGACCGAGATTAGGAAGAACTTCTTCACACAGAGAGTGGTGAATCTGTGGAATTCTCTGCCTCAGGAAACAGTTGAGGCCAGTTCATTGGCTATGTTTAAGAGTGAGTTAGATATGGCCCTTGTGGCTAAAGAGATCAGGGAGTATGGAGGGAAGGCTGGTACAGGGTTCTGAAGTGGATGATGAGCCATGATCATTCTGAATGGCGGTGCAGGCTGGAAGGGCCGAGTGGTCTACTCCACCTATTTTCTATGTTTTCTAAATGTATTTTCATTCAAAGCATGCAAGCATTTTTGTCTCTTTAACCTTCTTCTCCTCTTCCCTCACCTCCACCCCCCCAACCACCTTTTGATATTATCATGTTGCATTCTTTTGCACACCCCTACAATGAAAGTAGGGTCTTCATTTTGCAGTGTTTATCTACATTGAGTACCTGCTGTCCCTACTCTTCTGATTCTGGTAACACTACTACATCAGTACTGGCACTCTTGTTCCAACATTTTCTAAGTTTTGTTTCCTCATTTCATTAGTGTGAAAGGTGCTATAAGGTTATCACTGCCAGTAAATTTAGCCTATAATTTAGTGCCATATAAATTTTGTAAATGTTTTTCAGGATTTTGTACAACCTGCATATTAACTGCTTAATTATATTGTTCATTCTTCTGCTAGCTACACAATTTTGGAGGAAAAAGGTATTGGAGGTTGCAAAGGATTTCCCAGAATATACTTTTGCAATTGCTGATGAAGAGGACTATTCAACAGAACTAAATGATTTGGGTCTTGGAGACAGTGGTGAAGAAGTGAATGTGGCAATTCTGGATGTAGGTGGCAAGAAATATGCAATGGAACCTGAAGAATTTGATTCAGATATACTGAGAGAATTTGTAATCTCATTTAAAAAAGGTATAGTATTTTAAGTACAACTCTGAAGGAAATTGCAGACAATTTAGTTAAGGCATTTTTTGGAGTGAGAGTACTATATGTTATTTATTTTTTCAAATTTGCACTTTCAACAAAATAAATTATAGCATGGGTAGGGAAACTTGGAGAACTTTAGAATAAGTTTTTGCCATTGATGCTTTGAAGTTTGTAAAGTAGGTAGTAGATTTACATTTAGATCATTAGTGCACTTCTAATTCTCACTCCGTATTTTACAAGAATATTCATGTGCATCATTTATCTGCACTCCTTTAGAGGTTAGTAATTGCATTTTGGGCTTCATTACTGGTCTATTAAGATCTATGGTTGGCGTGACTTGAAACCCACTGTAAAGGTGGATTTTGTCACTATCTTCTACAAGGCAAATATTTTCTCTTCTATTTTTGAAGCACTTCTTTTATATTAAAGGAACTATTTTTTTAAAATAACTTCAAACTTTTTTTCGTTTCAGGTAAATTAAAGCCTGTTATTAAGTCACAACCAATCCCAAAGAGTAATAAAGGACCAGTAAAAATTGTAGTGGGCAAGACATTTGATGAAATAGTTATGAACAAAAAGAAAGATGTGCTAATAGAATTCTATGCACCTTGGTGTGGGCATTGCAAAAAACTGGAACCTGTGTACTTGGAACTTGGTAAAAAGTACAAAAATGAAGAGAACCTGATCATTGCAAAGATGGATGCAACAGCCAATGACGTTCCAAGTGATAAGTACAAAACTGAAGGCTTCCCAACTATTTACTTTGCACCAAGCAACAATAAAGAGAATCCTATTCAGTATGACAAGGGACAAAGAGATCTTGACTCTTTGAGCAAATTTGTGGAAGAACATGCAACCAAGCTCTCAAAAAACAAGGATGAACTATAAGAATTCTGTAGTACTTTATCCAGTTTCGAGGGAACATTGAAAGGACAACAAACTTCTGACAGTGCAGTTTGGGAATTAACTCAATTCCTTAAAATGATCACTGACAATAGATGAAACCCTGCCTGCAAGAGATTTGTTACAACCAGTGTAATCAAAAGTATTTGCTGAGGATGTGTAAAATCACAATTATGAAGTTTGTATGATTTGTCATCTTTATATTTTGGTAAAAAATCTTAAATAAAGATAATCCAAAGAATATTGTTTTTGAATATTTGAATCCTTTTAATCTCTTTCATCAGCTAGAATCATGGAAAAGATTCTCAGATTGAGCTATTCTGTTACTCATTAATTTAGTGTATGGTGGGTAGTAATGGTGTGCATACACCCATTATGATCTATCCTATACCTTGAATAGGTGCTGGAACATGTCAGAATAGAAATAAAACACTAATTTATTCTTGTGGAACATCCCATACTAATGGAGTAGGAATTCCTATGGATGAAAACATGGCAAAAAGTGTTTTAGGATACTGAGCAATATCAGAAAGAGTGCTCCTTGTTAGATTCAGAGGACAACCATCTGATTTAGCAATTATACAGGTATATGCACCAACAACAGATGGAACAAATGAGGATATAGATAAACTCTATGAAGAGCTTGAACAAGCAAAGAAGGGATGCAAATCTCAAGATATTGTTATTGTCATGGGAGATCTAAATGCTAAAATAGGACAAGGTGCTGATGGAAATTCCATAGGAAAATTTGGACTAGGGGAAAGAAATGAAAGAAGTAAGAAATGGGTAGAATGGTGCAAGATGAATAATCAGGTCATTATGAATACCTACTTCAAAAACCATCCAAGACTATTACTATAAACCAAAGATTTAGAAACTCAGTGACTCAATGCGAAACATATCCAGGTGCAGATTGTAATAGTGACCATAACCCAAGTAGTATGTCATGTAAAAGTAAAACTTAAAAAGCTAAAGAAGCAAAAACCTAAACAATCCCTTGACTACTTGAATTAAAGAAGAAAACTTAAGACAAGAATTTACAATTGAAGTAAGGAATAGATTTCAAAGTCTAGAAATAGAATCTGTTGAAGATGATAGCAATCATGTAGAAATGAAACTTAACTCTCTAATGGATGTCTTGGTAGAATCAGCAAAGTCAGTGATTCCTAAAAAAGCACAAAGAATAAATGGATGACTGATGAAATCAAAAATCTAATGGAAGAAAGGAGACGGAAGAAAGCAAGTCCTATAGAATATAAGTCCTTAGATTAAAAAAAAGTTAAAAGTTTATGTCATTAGGAATGTGAGCAAATAGAAAGAATCCCTATTACTGATCCAAAAAGATTACATCAAGAATATCACCGGTAAAAAGCTCCTTTGTTTGTCAGGTGGATGTCTGAAAGCAAAAGGCAGTACCATTATCATGAAAAAAGAAGAGATGATGAACAGATGGACTGAGTATATTCAGGAATTGTTTGAAGACGATCGAGGCGAAAAACCAGAAATTAAGAGAAACATTGAAGGCCCAAGTATTTTAAAATCTGAAGTTCATAATGCAATAAATAAGATGAAGAAAGGAAAGGCAGCAGGTCCTGATGAATTGGTAATAGAACAAATTATTGCCCTTGAAGATTATGGAATTGAAAAATTTACTGATTTAATCAATGACATTTATGAGACTGGAATAATACCAGAAGAGATGAAAAAAAATCAGTTATCACTCTTCCTAAGAAACCTGGAGCAATAGAATGTGAGTTACATAAGAGCATAAGTTTAATGAGTCATATCACTAAGATACTTCTAAGAATTTTGATGACGAGCTAAAAGTAAGATACAAGCTGAAATAGGCAAAGAACAATGTGGTTTTGTGAAAGACAAAGGTACAAGAAATGCAATATTGATCTTAAGGATACTATCAGAATGAGCTATTCGTGCAAAAAGATTGTTTTATCAACTACACAAAAGTATTTGATAAAGTGAAGCACAGTAAGTTATTTGAAATATTACAGAAAACTCTAGATCTAGATTTGAAAGACCTCCGCCTGATCAGAAATCTGTACTGGGAACAAACTGCCACTGTAAGAATAGATGGAGAAGTGAGTCAGTTTACGAAAATCAAGAGAGGCATTAGACAAGGGTGTGTTTTCTCCCCTGATTTGTTTAATGTGTACAGTGAAACAATATGACAAAAAATAAAGAGACATCTTGGGAATTAAGTTGGTGGTGAAAACATCAACAATTTCAGATATGCAGATGACACCGTGTTAACTGCAAGTATGGAGGAAGAACTACAAAACTTAATTGATATAGTTGTTAAAGAAAGTACAAAAATGGGTCTATCTATCAATTGCAAAAAGACAAATGTATGGTGATATCCAAAAAGAAGGAGAATCCCATCTGCAGGCTGAGAATAAACAGGAAAGACATAAAATAAGTACAGAACTTCTGCTACTTGGGAAGCTGGGTGACATCAGATGGCAGTTGCAACATGGACATTAAAAGAAGAATAGGGATGGCAAAAGACACCTTTATGAGAATGAAGAATATACTGACTAATACGAAACTAGGCATGACAACCCGCCTCAGAGTACTGAAATGTTACGTTTATCCAGTTATGTTACATGGCTCAAAATGTTGGACAATATCTAGTAACATGAGGAAATGAATTGTAGCAGCAGAGATGTGGTTTTTGAGGAGGTTGCAAAGAATATCATGGACGAAATGAATATCTAATGAGGATGTCATGAACAGAGCAAACACAAAAAGAGAAATAATGTATGAGATCATGAAAAGGCAATGTAACTTCATTGGACATGTGATTAGGAAAGAGGAGTTAGAATGCACAGTAATTATGGGAAAGATTGAAGGGAAGAAAGCAAGAGGAAGACAAAGACAAATGATGATGGAGACAGCAGCCAGAGAACTGGAAATGAATGCCAATGAATTGATCCCCTTGACCTGAAACAGGAGTGTGTGGGCCATGGCAGTCAAAGCTCAAACTGGGCATAGCACCTGATGATGATGATACCTTAATTGAAAATGGCCTACAAATGGGATTTTGAATCTGCTTCCAGAAGTGAGGAGGGGAAAATTTTGCTCTATTGCAAGGTAGTCTTGTCCTGTTAATTTTATGGAGATGTTATTCAGTGTAGATTTTTCTAGTCTTACAACTTCTGCTTTTTTTTTTGTCACGGCAAATGAATGAGTTTCACCTGGAAGCAATATGGAAACTAGCTAGTTGACTGTGCAGTGACCTGATTGGAAAAAAGTATTGGTGAGGCTGAATTTGCAAACTTGTGGCTTCATGTTACAAATGTGTTCTGCCAACACCCTTTTGAACCCTGGCACTTACTACGATGCCTATAAAGTGACGGCGGAGACCTCAAGGTGCCCCAGATGCTTCCCCGGAGTGACCACCGTAAAGCCCCATTGGTGGCCATCCACAGTTGCCGGAAGTGAGGCCTCCGCCGCGGACCTCGGAAATCGAGCCCGAGGCTCAACTGGAGCGGAGGCCTCCGCAACTTTGACTCGACTTAAGGGCCTGTTTCAGCAAGGAGCCCAGCCATCCGGGATTAAGTGTCAGCTTCATGGCCCGACCCAATCGACAGCCCAGGCCCCCGGCAGCTGGAAGTGGCAGCGGAGCCTCCCCCTTTACTCGGCCCGAGCCGGAGCGCATGACGACGCGACCCACCAACATCAAAGAGCTGACAACAACACACTGCATCGATGGAGACCTGGAAAGATGCACTACTTACCGAGGAAGCGTGGGAAAAGAGCTGGGCTGCTGGTCAGATTGAAGCTGAGGGGCTTCAGGGTCCCTATGCCCACTATCCTACTAGCTAATGTGCAAGCCATAGAGAACAAGGTGGATGATCTTAAAGGGAGACTCACCTACTGCAGGGAGATGCAGAACTGCTGTGTATTCTGTTTCACCAAGACCTGGCTCTCCCCTGCCACCTCCAACTGTGCCATCCAACCAGAGGAATTTTCGATCCATCGGATGGACCACACGGTATCTTCGGGCAAGACAAGGGGAGGTGGTGTCTGCCTATTGATCAACACTGGGTGGTGCTCGGAAACAGTGGCACTAACAAGTTCCTGCAGCCCGGCCCTGGAACACCTGTCGGTGAAGTGTCATCCCTACTATCTGCCACGGGAATTCACCTCGATCATACGAACAGCGTTCTACATTCCCCCCCAGGCGGATGTGGAGTGTGCTCTGAACATACTGTATGCCAACATCAGCGAACTTGAGACCAGGTATCCGGAGGCTTTGCTCATTACAGCCGGGGACTTTAACCAGGCCAACCTCAGAAAGGCACTGCCAAAGTTATACCAACATGTCTCCTGCCCCACTAGAGGCCCGATTATACTTGACCACTGCTACACAGCAGTCAGGGATGCCTACCGTTCCGTCCCACGACCTCACTTCAGAGAATCGGACCATCAGGCCGTACTCCTCCTCCCGGCTTACAAACAGAAACTGAAGCGGGAGTTCACGGTGTCAAAAGTAGTGTCGTGTTGAACGGAGGAAACGGATGAGGTCCTCCGTGACTGCTTCCAATCGGTGGACTGGTTAGTATTCAAGGACTCAGCAGCTAACCTTGATGAGTATGCCTCAGCTGTCACAGACCTTATTTGGAAATGCACGGAGGACTGTGTGTCTCGCAAGACAATCTGGGTATTCCCTAACCGGAAACCTTGGATGAATTATGAGGTCAAGTCCCTTTTAAAGGCTAGAACTGTGGCTTTTAGGTCCAGGGATACCAGTCGCTACACGGAATCCAGGCGTGAACTCCGGCAAGCCATTAAGGGTGCCAAGAGGCAATATAAAGCCAAGTTGGAAGCCCAGGCTAACCAAAGGGATGCCAGTAGACTATGACAGGGTCTAAATGAGATCACTGGGCACAAAGAAAAGGCTGGGAATATCAATAACTGTGGTGCTTCTCTTCCTGACGAACTTAACGTATTCTACGCAAGATTTGAACAGGAGCGTCCCGCTCTCTCCGAATGAACCGGACCTGGTGGCATCAAGATTCATCGTCACCGAGGAGGACATTAGAGGAGCCTCCCTGAAGATGAATCCAAGGAAGGCAACGGGCCCAGATGGTGTCCCAGGACAGGTTCTCCAGGCCTGTGCAAGCAAGCTAGCTGGAGTGTCTGCTGACATCGTCAACTGCTCCTTGCTCCTTCCTGATCCCCTCGTGTTTTAAGAAGGCAACGATAACCCCAGTGCTGAAGAAGAGCAAGGTGGCATGCCTGAATGACTACCGACCTGTGGCTCTGACATCAATTGCTGTGAAGTGCTTCGTGCGATTGGTTTTGGCACACATCAACCACAGCCTACCGGTCAACCTCGATGCTTTGCAATTCACCTACCGGAGCAACAGGTCAACGGCAGATGCCATCTCTCTGGCCCTACATTCCTCCTCAGAACACCTGGAGAATAAAGACGCATACGTAAGGCTCCTTTTCATTGACTACAGCTCTGCCTTTAATACCATCATTCCAAATAAACTGATTCTGAAGCTCCGGAACCTGGGCCTTAGCACTCAGATCTGCAGCTGGATCTTCAACTTCCTCACAGACAGGACCCAGGCTGTAAAAATAGGGGACAAGCTCTCCTCTACAATCACTCTGAGCACCGGTGCCCCACAAGGCTGTGTACTCAGCCCCCTGCTCTACTCACTGTACACCCATGATTGTGTAGCCAAGTTTCCATCAAACTCAATATATAAGTTTGCTGATGACACCACAACTGTAGGCCTTGTCTCGGGTAACGATGAGTTTGAGTACAGAAAGGAAATTAAGAACCTGGTGGCATGATGTGAAGACAATAACCTATCCCTCAACATCAGCAAGACGAAGGAATTGGTTGTTGACTTCAGAAGGAGTAGCGGACCACATGACCCAATTTACATCGGTGGTGCCCAAGTGGAACAGGTCAAAAGCTTTAAGTTCCTTGGGGTCAATATCACAAATGACCTGACTTGGTCCAACCAAGCAGAGTTCACTGCCAAGAAGGCCCACAGGCACCTTTACTTCCTGAGAAAACTAAAGAAATTTGGCCTGTCCCCTAAAACCCTCACTAATTTTTACAGATGCACCATAGAAAGCATTCTTCTAGGGTGCATCACAACCTGGTATGGAAGTTGTCCTGTCCAAGACCGAAAGAAGCTGCAGAAGATCGTGAACATAGCGCAGCACATCACACAAATCAAACTTCCGTCCGTGGACTCACTTTACACCGCATGCTGTCAGAGCAGTGCTGCCAGGATAATCAAGGACACGACCCACCCAGCCAACAGACTTTTCTTCCCTCTTCCCTCCAGGAGAAGGTTCAGGAGCTTGAAGACTCGTATGGCCAGATTTGGGAACAGCTTCTTTCCAACTGTGATAAGACTGCTGAACGGATCCTGACCCAGATCTGGGCCGTACCCTCCAAATATCCAAACCTGCCTCTCGGTTTTTTTGCACTACCTTACTTCCCATTTTTCTATTTTCTATTTATGATTTATAATTTAAATTTTTAATATTTACTAATTTTAACTATTCTTAGTATCTTTAATATTTATAATCCAGGGAGTGTGAAGCGCAGAATCAAATATCGCTGTGATGATTGTACGTTCTAGTACCAATTATTTGGCGACAATAAAGTATAAAGTATTCACCCCCCACAGAAGTTTTCATGTTCTATTGTTACAACATTGATCCATAGTGGATTTAATTTGGCTTTACTGACACTGATCAACAGACTTTTGTGTCAAAGTGAAAAAGTCTACAAAGTGATCTAAATTAATTACAAATATAAAATACAAAATAACTGATTGTGTAAGTATTCACCCCCTTTAATATGATACACTAAATCATCACTGGTGCAGCCAATTGGTTTTAGAAGTCACATAATAAAATGGAGATCACTGTGTGCAGTTAAGGTACAATTGATTGTAGTTAAAATACACTTAATTTCAAAGTCACTGAAAATTCCTTGGAGTTCAGTTAAGTCAATCATTAAGAAATGGAAAGAATATGACAGCCTGTTCTAGGCAGATGTACAACTGTCCACAAAAACTGATTGACTGCAAGAAGGGGACTAGTGAGGGAGGCCACCAAGAGACCTTTGACAACTCTGAGGGAGTCGTAAGCTTCATTGGCTGAGATTGGAGAGACTGCGCATAAAACAACTGTTGCCTAGGTACTTCAGGTCACAGCTTTATGGGAGAGTGGCAAAGAGAAATCCACTGTTGGGGGAAAGAAGTCTTGGCATGAAATCTTGGCTAGAATTTGCCAGAAGGCTTGTGGGAGACTCTGAGGTCAACTGGAAGAGGTTTCTATGGTCTGATGAAACCAAAGTTAAGCTTTTTTGCCATCAGATTAAACTATGTTTGGCATAAGCCAAACACCACACATCATCAAAAACACACTATCCCTAACGTGAAGCATGGTGGCTGCATCATGCTGTGGGGATGCTTCACTGTATCAGGCCCTGGAAAGCTTGTGAAGGTAGAAGATAAAATGAATGCACCAAAATGCAGGAAAACCTGATACAGTCTGCAAGAGAACTGCAACTTGGGTGAAGATTAGTTTTCCAGCAAGACAATGACCCCAGGCATAAAGCCAAAGCTACGCAGAAATTGCTTTAAAAACAACAAAGTTCCCTGTGGCCAAGTCAAAGTCCAAACCTCAATCCAATTGAGAATTTGTGGCTGGATTTGAAAAGAGCTGTTCACCCATGATACCCATGCAATCTGACAGAGCTTGAACAGTTTGGTAAAGAAAAATGGGGAAAATTGCAATGTCCAGATGTGCAAAGGTGATAGAGACCAACCCACAAACTCATTGGTGCCAAAGATGTATCTACTAAATATTGACTTGAAGGGAATGATTTAGATCACTTTGTTGAGATGTTTTGACTTTGACACAAAAGCCTTTTTCTGTTAGTCAGTGTCAAAAAAAGCCAAAATTAAATCCACTGAGTCAATGTTCTAAAACAATAAAACATGAAAATTTCCAAGGGGTGAATACCTTTTATAGGCCCTGTACATGCTATCCACGTTCAGAAATTGTTAGGGTAACTTTTTGTTATCTTGCTCATTCATTGTGTTGTGACTTTGTCACCTAAAGAACGGAGCAAACAAATACAGTAGGTATTTGGAATGCTTGCTTGTCATGCTAGAAGAACCACTTGGATGAAAGAATTTCACTGAACAACAAGTGAAATGAGGATTTTGAACTCTAAGCATGAAGCTGATTGATTCCATCAGACATAAGACATTGGAGCAGAATTGGGCCATATGGCCCATAGTCTGCTCTGCCATTTCATCATGGCTGGTTCACTTTCCCTCTCAGCCCCAATCTCCTGCCATCTCCACGTATCCCTTCATGCCCTGACTAATCAAGAACCTATCAACCTCTGCCTTAAGTATACAAATAGACTTGGCCTCCTCAGCCGTCCGCAGCAACAAATCCCACAGATTCACCTCTGGCTAAAGGAGTTCCTCTTCATCTCTGTTCTAAAAGGATACCCCTCTAATGTGAGGCTGTGTCCTCTGGTCTTGGACTTTCACATCCATAGTTCTAATTCAGTACTTCACTCTGAGTATAGACAAGTAATTTTGTCAAATTATGATTGGAGCACATCACATATTTATTTTAGAGACAGTGCAGAGCAGGCCCTTCCAACCCTATGAACTGTGCTGCCCAGCAACCCAACTATTTAACATGAGCCTAATCACAGTACAGATTGCAATGACCATTTAATCAACTAACTGGTATGTCTTTGGATTGCGGGTCAAAACCCACACAGTCACAGGGAGAACGAACAAAATCCTTTCAGGTGGTGTTTCAATTAAACTCAGAACTCTGACACCCCGAGCTTTAATTGTGACACTACTGTGGTGCCCCTATAAACTACCTTGAGATTCATTTCTTGCTGGTATTTACAGGAGAACAAAAAAAATGCAATTTATGAAAAGCTATGCAGAGGCTGATAATTTGCTATTAACTTGTGTTCATTGTTTGCATAATTTGCTTTTTTTTCTCTGCACATAGGGCATCTGATGGGTTTTTTTTAATGTGTTCTTTTGGGTTTCTTTCTTTTGTGACTACCTGTATGGAGACACAACTCAAGGTTGTATAATGTATACATACTTCAATTATAAATGTACCTTAAACTTTGAACGGATGTATAAGAAAATACTGAGAACATACAAGTATAGAGTCCTTAAAACTGAGTTTGCAGATAGTGGAATTAGTTCAGAGTTGAGGTGAGTGAAGTTATCTACTCTGGTTCAAGAACATGTGAGATGGCTTTCTGGAGGTCATAGCTGGATGTCCTGTACTTGCCTGGATCATCATTCATGGATGCCACCAATCTAGCCCACAACAAATTATGAATCTCTTGGTTCACCCGGGGCTGCTGGGGAAGACTGAATGATTCTGAGGGACACGCTCATCCACGAGTGTTTTTAAGTGACAACCGTGGCACATTTATTCAAGTCGTCTGAATCCTTGAACATGGCCCAGTCCACCAACTCGAAGCAGTCTCATAGCCACTCCTCTGGTGCCTTGCTCTTTACTCGCTGCCTAAATACAGGTAAGTGGAGGACAGCCTGATGGTCAGATTTCCTGAAATGCAGTTGAGGAATGGGACAGTAGACATTCTTGATGGCAGTGTAGCAGTGCAGTTCTGATGCAGGCTTTTGACCCAAAATGTCAATAATTCCTAACCACTCACATCTACCCTACAGATAGATGCTGCTCAACCCACTGAGTACTTCCAGCGAATTGTTTGTTGCTCCAGATTTCAGCATCTGCAGTATCATCTCTATTATTATCTTCCTCACTCATCTTTTTACCAGATTCTAGCACCAGTATCCTTTATGTTCCTATTTATCACCCTTCTCCGTACCTCCACCTTCACTCTCCTTTCTCTTCCCTTCTCTCTCCCAAACCCATCTGCATCTGCCCTCTTTTTAATTTGCTTCTTATCATCTACCTGCCTTTCTCTTGACTCCATCTGTCCCCTAACCCAATTTGGCCCCAAATGTCATCAGTCTTTAACTATCCTCAGTTCAGTTTACCCTCTGACCCATGTTCATCCTTTTCCCTCCTCTATACTTTATTTTACCTTCATCTGGTGCTGTTTCCTAAATGGCCATTTGAACTTCTTAGTGTTGATGACATTAGCTTCGGTCCCACTGCATTAAGATTCTAATCCTCTACACCAGGAGGGTAATGCCATATTTTGTAGATATGGCAGTATGGGCAGACTCCAAAACCCTGAGGAAATAAATTTAAATTTTTCCCACTCCTCCATACAGGTTATGAATGTCACACTGTATGGTCAATCCATGCAAATAGGCTTTTGGAAATAGCGGGACAGATCTGCCAGCTGCTACAAAGAAGTAATCATTTTCTGTTGATTCACGGCTGCATTTCCAACTTTGAACTGTCCACGTTATTAAAAGTTCACGGAAATAGAACCCCACTATAACCTAGGAATAATTTGTATTGTATATGGGATTAAAAATTTACTCTATACTACCCCCTTTGGTCAGTGAAAGATTGAAGATGTCAAAACCCACTTTAACGTAGGAATAATCAGAGACAGAGGATGCGGTGTCATCAGATGCTGCAGGTATTTGGAAACTGTAGTTGTTTTTTTCTTTCAAAGTGTGCAGAGGAGGTGTTGAGCTCATCTGGGACTGAAGCATCACAGCTATTCATGGTGCTAGGTTTCACTTTCTAGAAAGCAATGGCCCGCAAACCATGCCAGAGCTGATGTGCATCCAATTCCATCTCTAACCTCAATCGGAATTGTTTTTTCCTCGTAAAGTAGCTTTCCATAAGTCATACCCAGACTTCTTGTATGGTTCTGGATCACTGGTTTTGAATGCCACAGATCTAGCCCTCAGAAGACTGTGAATCTCCTCGTTCATCCATGGTTTTTGGTTTGGGTATGTCCGATATGTGCTCGAAGGCACACATTCATCCACACAGGTCTTGATGAGTGAGGGCAACAATCATACCAGTGCCCAAGAAGAGAAAGGCGAGCTGCCTCAATGATTGATGAAGTGGTTTGAGAAGTTAGTCATAGCTAAAATCAACTGCTGTCTAAGCAAGGACCTGCACCCTCTGCAGTTTGCCTATTGCCACAATGAGTCTACAGCTGATGCAAGCTCACTGCTCTCCACTTGACCTTGGATAACCTGGACAATAGTAATACCCATGTCAGGCTGCTGTTTATTGATTACAGCTCAGTGTTCAACATCAGCATATCCTCAGTACTTGTCAACAAATTCCAAAACCTGGACCTCCCTCTGCAACTGAATCCTTGATTTCGTCACCAGGAGACCACAGTCTGTGCAGATTGGAAATATCGTCTCCTCCTTGTTGACAATCAGCAGTAGCACACCTCAAGGATGTGTGCTTAGCCTACTGCCCGACTCTCTCTACATCCATGACGGTGTGGTTAGGCACAGCTCAAACGCCATCTACTAATTTGCCCACAGCTCGAGGTAGATCAGCCGGTTGAGTGGTGTCACAAAAACAACCCTACATCCAACATCAGTAAGACCAAGAAATTGATTGAGGACTTTAGGAAGATGAAGATAGGGAAACACACACCAGTCCTCACTGAGGGATCAGCAGTGGAAAGGGTGAGAAGTTTCACGTTCTAGGGTGCACTGTCTCTGAAGATCTATCCTGACCCAAACATATTTATGCAATTATAAAGGAGTTTGAGGAGACTTGGTATGTCACCAAAGACACTTGCAAATTTCAACAGATGTACTGTGGAGAGCATTCTAACTGGTTGCATCACTGTTTGGCATGGAGGGGCCACTGCACAGGATCAGGAAAAGCCACAGAAGGTTGTAAACTCAGCTACCTTCATCATGGGCATTAGCACCCCCAGCATTGGGCACACCTTCAAAAGGTGATGTCTTAGCAAGGTGGCATCCATAATCAAGGACCACCATCACCCAGGACATGCATTGTTTTCATTGCTACCATCAAGGAGGAGGTAGAGGAGCCTGAAGAAACTCATTCAGCATTTCAGGAACAGGTTCTTCCTCTCTGCCATCAGATTTCTGAATGGACAATGCATCCATGAACACTACCTCACTATTTTTCCTCTCTTTCTGCACTACTTATTTTTTTATATATCCTTATTGTAATATATAGGTTTTTCTTATGCTGCTGCAAAACAACAAATTTCTAAACATATGCCAGTGATATTAATTCTGATTCTGGTCTTTACGTTGTTGCAATCAGATTATCTGTCATCTTTGTAAAATAGCAGAATAGGCTTCAGAGTCCTTGTGGCCAGCTATCCAAATTCCTATTCATTCTTAGATGAAGAAGCAGATGGTTCTGGCCTTTTGACCATTAATCCCACGTACAACTTAAGGCGCTGTCCCAGTTCAGCCATACAGTTTCACAACCAGAATCAGAATCAGATCATCATTGATGCTATATTTAAACTTGTATCCTTTTTTATATTTGGAAAGTTATTTTACATTGAAAGTATTTCATTTTTGTATGTAGCATATTGTGTGTGGACAGTATTTCAATTTACAACATTTTTTTTAACTAGAAATGTCCAAAAGAACCAGTTTATACATCAATATTGAAAATTAGATTCATTTAGTAACTTTTTGGTTAAAGTTGAACTTCTCAATAATATGTTCATATCATTAAGTAATAAATTGCTGTATATCACTAAGTTCTGCTCCCTGTAAGCCACCCACAAATGCACAAAAAAAGGATAGTGTGATTAGGTGTGAGATTCACAAGAGGTGTAAAGACTGTTGATTCCATCAGTCACTAACAGTTATTCCTTGAAACTGCACAAATCTTCCAGTGTACAACACTCCTTTGGTCGACATCTTCTGGATAGATCATGAAACCATATACTTCACTTCTTTTATGTCTTTTGTGTTTGTTTTTCGTCTTGAATGTGACTCTGGAACTGTTGGAGCCTGTGATTTGCAGTTTGGGTATTCCAGCGCTCTGCAGTCTCGGAGAGGATTCCAGGATGCAGAGGCAGCGTTCACGAACCTCGTGGCAAGAAGGCTGCGAGCTGATGTTCAACTCCATTTTGCCGATTACAGCTTCAATTGTTTAGCGATGAAAACAACAAGGGAGATTGAAACATCAAAGCGAATGCAGAAGATGAGGGCCAGCTGCCTGCTTTTTGATCACTTGTGGAATTGCTTTGCTCTGGAGAGGGGAGACTCCCTTTTGATCGCTGGTGGGATCACTCTGCTATGGAAAGGGGACACAGCCTTTTGAATGCTGGGGAATTGCTCTGCTACCGGAGAGGGGAGACTGTTTTTCGATCACTGGGGGATTGCTCTGCTACTGGAAAGGAGAGGTTGCCTTCTGATCACTTTGCTGGTGGAAAGAAAAAGAGCTGCCGCTGCCTGGAGAATGTTACCCAGGTTTTCTGCATTTTGGATATGGTCTAGGACTGTAGACTTTCTTTCAGTCTTAAAGTTTTTGACATTCTGTGTTTTCCTTTTTCTTCTGATCTTTCTCATTTTTCTGTGTGCAGGGGAAGTGGATTTGGGAGTCAGTGTGCCTGTTCTGTTTTCATTTGTATTTTGTGTGGTGGGAGGGGGAGGGATTTGGAGTTTGCTGATTGTGCTACTATTCTTTTTTTCTTGCTTTTGTGGCTATCTGCAGAAGTTTAGATTTCTATACCTTGAACCTTTAAAATAACTTTAAATAGTGCTGATTAAACTTAGATGCTCATCAAAATCAAGGAAGTATCTCATATTTCCTCTACGCATCAATGGCTCTACTTCGTCAAGAGTTTGAGGTGATTTGGTATGTTACCAAAGCCTCTTGCAAATTGGTGGAGAGCATTCTGGCTGGCTGCATCACAGCCTGGTATGGAGCTCCAATGCATCGGATTGCAAAAGCTGCAGAGGACTATAGACTCAGCTAGCTCCATCACAGACATAACCCTCCCCACCATGAAGGACATAGAAACCATAGAAAAACTACAGCACAGAAACAGGCCTCTTGGCTCTTCTTGGCTGTGCCGACTAGTCCCACTGACCTGCACACAGACCATACCCCTCCATACATCTCCCATCCACGTACCTGTCCAATTTATTCTTAAATGTTAAAAAAACCCGCATTTACCACCTCGTCTGGCAGCTCATTCCACACTCCCATCACTCTTTGTGTGAAGAAGCCCCCCCATCCCCCAATGTTCCCTTTTAAACTTTTCCCCCTTCACCCTTAACCCATGTCCTCTGTTTTTTTTTCTCCCCTTGCCTCAATGGAAAAAGCCTGCCTGCATTCACTCTATCTATACCCATCATAATTTTATATACCTCTATCAAATCTCCCCTCATTCTTCTACGCTCCAGGGAATAAAGTCCTAACCTATTCAACCTTTCTCTGTAACTGAGTTTCTCAAGTCCCAGCAGCATCCTTGTAAACCTTCTCTGCACTCTTTCAACCTTATTAATATCCTTCCTGTAACTTGGTGACCAAAACTGAACACAATACTCCAGATTCGGCCTCACCAATGCCTTATACAACCTCATCATAACATTCCAGCTCTTATACTCAATACTTTGATTAATGAAGGCCAATGTACCAAAAGCTCTCTTTACGACCCTATCTACCTGGGATGCCACTTTTAGGGAATTTTGTATCTGTATTCCCAGATCCCTCTGTTCTACTGCACTCCTCAGTGCCTTACCATTTGCCCTGTATGTTCTACCTTGGTTTGTCCTTCCAAAGTGCAATGCCTCACACCTGTCTGTATCAAACTCCATCTGCCATTTTCAGCCCATTTTTCCAGCAGGTCCAAATCCCTCTGCAAGTTTTGAAAACCTTCCTCACTGTCCACTACACCTCCAATCTTTATATCATCAGCAAATTTGCTGATCCAGTTTACCACATTATCATCCAGATCATTGACATAAATGACAAATAACAATGAACCCAGCACTGATCCCTGTGGCACACCACTAGTCACAGGCCTCCACTCTGAGAAGCTATCCTCTACTACCACTCTTTGGCTTCTTCCATTGAGCCAATGTCTAATCCAATTTACCACCTCTCCATGTATACCTAGCGACTGAATTTTCCTGACTAACCTCCCTTGTGGGACCTTGTCAAAGGCCTTACTGAAGTCCATGTAGACAACATCCACTGCCTTCCCTTCATCCACTTTCCTGGTAACCTCCTCGAAAAACTCCAATAGATTGGTCAAACATGACCTACCACGCACAAAGCCATGTTGACTCTCCCTAATAAGTCCCTGTCTATCCAAATGCTTGTAGATTCTGTCTCTTAGTACTCCCTCCAATAACTTACCCACTACTGACATCAAACTTACCGGCCTATAATTTCCCAGATTACTTTTCGATCCTTCTTTAAACAACGGAACAACATGAGCCATTTTCCAATCCTCCGCCACCTCACCTATAAACACCAACATTTTAAATATATCTGCCAAGGCCCCTGCAATTTCAACACTAGTCTCCTTCAAGGTCCGAGGGAATACCCTGTCAGGTCCTGGGGATTTATCCACTTTAATTTGCCTCAAGATAGCAAGCACCTCCTCCTTTTCAATCTGTACAGTTTCCATGATCTCACTACTCGTTTCCCTTAATTTCATAGACTCCATGCCAGTTTCCTTAGTAAATACATACGCAAAAAAGATCTCCCCCATTTCTTTTGGTTCTGCACATAGCCGACCACTCTGATGTTCAAGAAGACCAATTTTATCCCTTACAATCCTTTTACTCTTAATATACCTGTAAAAGCTCTTTGGATTATCCTTCACTTTGACTGCCAAGGCAACCTCATGTCTTCTTTTAGCCCTCCTGATTTCCTTCTTAAGTACTTTCTTGCACTTTTTATACTCTTCAAGCACCTTATTTACTTCCTGTTTCCTATACATGTCATACAATTCTCTCTTCTTCTTTATCGGAGTTGCAATATCCCTTGAGAACCAAGCTTCCTTATTCCTATTCACTTTGCCTTTAATCCTGACATCTTCAAGATGCTGTGCCTCAGCAAGTTGGCTTCCATCATTAAGGATCCCCACCATCCAGCATGTGCCCCCTTCTTACTACTGCCATTAGGCAGGAGGTATAGGCTCCTCAGTGATTCAGGAACAGCTGCTTTCCCCTCCTTTATCAGTGTCCACCAGCAGAACCTTGTTTTTCACTTCTGTAATGTAGTAATTTTATACCCTGCACTGTACTGCAGCTGCAAAACAACAAATATCATGTCTTATGTGAGTGATAATAAACCTGATTCTGATTCTGATACGAAGTACATTCAAGTATTAGATTCCTAGATAAGATTTGAACTTTTTGTGAATTAAAGAATATGGGGAAAAGAGAATTAAGATAAAAGGCCAGTTGTGATCTTTATGGATTGTCAAACAGATTTGCTGGGCTGTACAGACTAATCCTGTTCTTGCACATTATGCTCAAGTAATAGATGTTATGCATTATTAAGTTTTCCCTCTCACATGGCTGACGATATCGTGGCGTGGGAAGCAAATGTACTGCGAAGAGAGGATGAAATTTACTGAGTCAACAGCAGTGGTGACGGAGAGATTCGTGCTCCACACTGAAAGACCATGAGCAATCCAGGGGGGTTTGTAACAAAGGTTCAATTAGTTTGCTCTTTATTACACAGTGCTCCAGTCCACCCACTTGAAATGGGTACCGGCAAATGCTGGGGGTTAACCTCGCGATAGACTGGCGTCCTATGCGGGGTGGGGGGGGGGTTAGTCTCGTACTCTCAGTCGCTTCACGCCACAGAAAGCGGCATAAGCACCGGCCTGATGGGCCACAAAGGCTCGGGACAGACTTTGACTTTGACTTATTAACCCAAACCTTGCTGAGGAGAGACTGTGTTGAGCAGTGAAGGGCGAATTAGAGTGGAGATAGAATGGGATGAAGATTGATAAAGAGCTGGAGCAGAAGGATGTGAGAGGAAGGGAGGGAGAAAGAAGGGAAAGGAGAAAGACGGAAAGGATAGAAAATGCATAAATTAAAGGGAAAATAATTGGTACAGTGAAAAGCTTGTCTCGTATACTGCTCATACAGATCATTTTGTTTCGCAGCGCATTGAGATAGTACAAGGTAAAACAAAAGAATGCAGAATAAACTGTAATGCGTCCGGATGAGACGCTTTCTATGGTGCATCAATAAAAAATTGGTAATAATTTCTTTCGCCTCCTGAGGGATTAGCGGTGTTGATGAGCTTTCTTGACCTGAGATCTACATAGCTAGAGGAGGAAAAGTGATCTCCACTCGTAGGAACATAGAGCTCTCAACCCTCTCAAACTCGGTACGATTGATGAAGACAGGAGCATGAGCACTATCACCCTTCCTGAAGTTAACCAGCTCTTTTGCTTTGTTGACCGTGAGGGACCGTGACGTTAATACTTTTATCTCCTTCCTCTGCTCCGACTCATCGTTATTTGGCGTTACCGCCTACAAACTTGTAGATGGAGTCAGAGCAGAATCCCGCTACCCGGTCACGAGTGTCCAGGGAGTAAAGTAGACGTAACCTTGTGGAGCATCGTCGCATTGTCAGAATCTTGGACGGAGAGGTACAAGTGAATGTGTTCATAATATTTAATGGTCTAAATTGATTTAAATGGTAAGAAAAATATTTAGGCTGAACAAGAGGAAAACTAACATACTTAGGGGTTTTCTGGCAATAAAAAGACCGCTCAAGTGCAGTAGTGAGAGGGGAGGGGTGAGAGCGAACAAGGAAATCTGTAACTGACTTTGTAAGCAAATATCAACGATAACCCACTACCATCGGACCGGTCGAAAGCAATAATCGTTCCTTCGGTATATAAACCTCCAACATTCAGTACACATTTTAGTTTTAATGTCTATATTTAGTTGCCATATACTTTGAAGCAAACGATAAAATAAAAGTTATCTATTCATTTATAACAAGAAACAATAGGTATATTTGTCCAACTTTCGCGTGAAATAAAGTAAGTAAGTGGTGCATTGTGGGAAATATGCTAATAAGAAAATATAAAATCGGAGCACGGCTTCAACATGAGTTGAGTGGAACATTTGTGAATGACGTTTTGAAAAAGGAATCAATGATTGCTTGACCTATATTTTTCGCAAAGCAGTGTTTGCCCTTAAATATGAGACAAGCGGTTTATGTTTTCTCCGGATTCGAAATGAAGCCACGAGATGTCGCCTTAGAACGCGCTGCCTCAGGAAGGATCCTCAAGGCACAGAAGGTACTGAATCCTCCCTTACAGTGCACGCTGCTTACTGCGTTGCAACTATTGCAGCAGAGGGGCCCAACTCCCGCTGACAGCACACGCTATCGAATGTACTGCAGCGATTGCAACAGAGGGGCCCAACTACTCTTCACAGTGCACACTGTAACATTTGCAGCAGAGGGGCCAAATAGTAAACGCTGCTTAAATGTACTGTACCTATTGTAGCAGAAAGGCCCAAATGCCCTTCACAGTAAACGGCGCTTTACTGTACTGCAGCCCAACTACCCCGCACAGTGCACGCTGCTTAAATGTACTGTAGCAATTGTGCAATGAGTCACTTGCTGTACACCCAGCCCTGTGCACACTGTTATATGTAATTGTACATAGTTCACATTGTACTATGTACACTCTCGCCCTACACACACGTTCAATGCTGCTCAATTTATCCACAGGTAATGCACATGGAAACACTGGAAATAGAACCATGAGTAGGCATTTGGCTTGTCTGCCTTGCTGTGCCTTTCATTAAGGTCACGATTGATAAAGTCGCAGGTACATATGCAGCACAGAAATAGGCCCTTTAGCTAATTCTGTCCACACCGGACAACAAATGCCTAGCTATTATTAATGTCATTTATCAGCATTTAATCAGCAGTCTCCTTTGCATTGATGATTCAAGTGCTTTTCTAGACATTTCTACCTGCCTCCACCACCCACACAGACAGTACATTCCAGATTGTAACCACATTCTGGGTGAGAAATCCCCTCTAAACTTTTATCCTAAACTTATGTCAGCTCTGGTCCTATTTTTGACTAATACTTAGATCCTTCATTTTCTCTTTCTCTGAGTACCCTTGTTCTGTTTTAATTGTGCTCTTTCTTTTATAATTTCATACAATTTATGTTTAAGTTCTTTTTTGTGAATGTTGTCTTTAATGCTGTGTGCTGCTGATGCAAGTAAGTTTTACATTGCACCTGTGTATATACCTGTACTTGTGTGTATGACAAATAAACTTGACTCTGACTTTGATTCTGTATTACAGATTGCAGGTCTTGTGTGTCTTTTGTGAGGATGGTGCAAAGTAATTACTTAATTCCTGTTATTCGTTATTCCTTATTCCCACATTATGAATTCTCTGTCACTGTAAGAGACACACTTTCTCTCTTCAGCCTTTTTTTTATTTAAAAGCTCTTATAAGCCATTTAAAAAAATTCTCATCAGTCTCCTGCTGCATTCTAGGTTACTTCTTAGAACATAGATGTTGTGAAAACCTTTTAACTTACTCTAAGATCAACCTAACCCATCCCCCCCTCCCACATAGCCCTCCATTTTTATACCATCCAAATGTCTAACTAAGAGTTTCTCAAATGTCCCTAACGTATCTGCCTCTTCCACACTCCTGGCAGTATGTTACATGCACCTCCCATTCTCTCTGCGTGGCAGAAAAAACACAATCTCACAATCTCTGACATCCCCACCATACTTCCCCCCCAATCACCTTAAAATTGTGCCTCACTTATTAGTCATTTCCACCCTGCCTGGCCATTCGATCTATGCCTCCTATCATCTTGTAGCCTCTCATCACTTGTTCATCCTTTATCAAGTCACTTCTCATCCTCTGTTGCTCCAAAGAGGAAAAGCCTTAGCCTGCTCAAGTTGTCCTCACAAGACATGCTGTCTAATCCAGGCAACATCCTGGTAAATCTCCTCTGTACCCTCTCCAAAGCTTCTGTACCCTTCCAATAATGAGGCAACAAGAACTGAACACAAAACTTCGTGCGGTCAGTTTCAAAATTCAAAGTACATTTATTACAACCCTAAGATTCACTTTAGTATGGGCACACTCAATAAATCTGTAATAGAATAATAACCACAATAGAATCAATGAGGGACTGCATGCACCAACCTGGGTGTTCAACCAGTGTGTGAAAGACAACAAACTGTGCAAGTACTAGAAGAAAGAAATAATAATAAATAAATAAGCCAATAAATATCGAGAGCCTGAGATGAAATTGAGTCCAAATGTTGTGGGAACATTTCAATGATGGGGCAAGTAAAGTTATCCCCTTTGGTGCAAGAACCTGATAGTTGAGGGAGTAATAACTATTCCTGAACCTGGTGGTGTGGGTCCTGAGGCTCTTGTACCTTCTTCCTGACGCCAACAGCAGGAAGAGAGCATGTCCTGATTGGTGAGGGTCCCTGATGATGGATGCTGCTTTCCTGCGCTGATATTTTGTGTAGATGTGCTCAGTGGTGGGAAGGGCTAAACCCATGGTGGACTGGACCATATCCACTACTCTTTGTAGGATTTTTCATTCAAGGGCATTTGTGTTTCCATACCAGGCTGTGAGGAAGTTAGTCAATACATTCTCCACTACACATCTATAGAGGTTCTCAAAGTTTCAGATGTGATGCTGAATCTTCACAAATTCCTAAGGAAGTAGAGGTGCTGCTATGCTTTTTTTGTAATTGCACTTGCATGCTGGGCCCAGAAATAATAACACCAAGGAATTTAAAAGTTGCTGACCCTCTCCACCTCTGAGGAGGACTGGCTTATGGACCCCTGGTTCCCTCCCCTGAAGTCAATAATCAGCTCCTTGTTCTTGCTGTCATTGAGTGAGAGCTTGTTGTTATGGGACCAGTCAGCCAGGTTTCCAATCTCCCTCCTACATACTGATTTGTCAACACCTGTGATTCACTCTATGACAGTGGTGTCAACAGCAAACTTAAATATGGCATATTAATATAGAGCTGCAACATTACCTTGTGGCTATTGAACTCAGTCCCCTGATTAATAAAGGCCAACATTCCACATGCCTTTTTAACAACCCTATCAACTTTGAGGATCTGTGGACTTGAACCCCAAGATCCCTCTGTCCCTCTACATTGCCAGAAATCCTGCTATAACCGTGTATTCTGCCTTCATATTTGATCATCCAAAATGAATCACCTTATATCTTTATGGGTTGAATCCTATTGCCACTTCTCAGCCCAGCCCTACATCATATTAATGTTCTGTTGTACCCTTCAACATTCTTCTACTCTTTCCACAACACAGCCAACCTTCATGTCATCTGCAAGCTTACTAACTCACTCTTACACTTCCTCATTCAAATCACTTATGTACATCACAAAGAGCAGGGGCACCAGAATAGATCACTGGTCACTGTCCCCAGACAGAATCTGATTCATCTCCAAACACCCTGTCTTCTGTGGGCAAGGCAAGTCTGAATCCACACACCCAACCCAAGTTTTGCTCTATCCCATGCTTTCTGACTTTCTGAATGAGCCTACCATTTGCAACCTTATCAAACTTAGTAACATCCATATACATGACAGCAACTGCTCTATCTTCATCAATGTGCTTTATCATATCCTCAAAGGATTCAATCAGTCTTGTGGGGCACTACCTGCCCCTCACAAAGCCATGCTCACTGCTCAGCTTAGGCTTCTCTAAATGCTTGTAAATCCTATCTCTAAGAATCTGATTCCCAGAGATACCTTAACTCTCTTTCTTGAAGAAAGGAATAAGGTTTGCTATCTTCCACTCCTCTAGTATTACACCTTTGGCCAGTAGGAACTCAAAGATCATTGCCAAAACTGTAGCAATCTCTTCCTTTTCTATGGGGAGATTATTGATTATGGGGAGCAAGGACATGGCAGACCAATTGAATAATTACTTTGGTTCTGTCTTCACTAAGGAGGACATAAATAATCTTCCAGAAATAGTAGGGGACAGAGGGTCCAGTGAGATGGAGGAAATGAGCGAAATACATGTTAGTAGGGAAGTGGTGTTAGGTAAATTGAAGGGATTGAAGGCAGATAAATCCCCAGGGCCAGATGGTCTGCATCCCAGGGTGCTTAAGGAAGTAGCCCAGGAAATAGTGGATGCATTAGTGATAATTTTTCAAAACTCGTTAGTTTCTGGACTAGTTCCTGAGGATTGGAGGGTGGCTAATGTAACTCCACTTTTTAAAAAAGGAGGGAGAGAGAAACCGGGGAATTATAGACCGGTTAGCCTAACGTCGGTGGTGGGGAAACTGCTGGAGTCAGTTATCAAGGATGTGATAACAGCACATTTGGAAAGCGGTGAAATGATCGGACAAAGTCAGCATGGATTTGTGAAAGGAAAATCATGTCTGACGAATCTCATAGAATTTTTTGAGGATGTAACTAGTAGAGTGGATAGGGGAGAACCAGTGGATGTGGTATATTTGGATTTTCAGAAGGCTTTTGACAAGGTCCCACACAGGAGATTAGTGTGCAAACTTAAAGCACACGGTATTGGGGTAAGGTATTGGTGTGGATGGAGAGTTGGTTAGCAGACAGGAAGCAAAGAGTGGGAATAAACGGGACCTTTTCAGAATGGCAGGCGGTGACTAGTGGGGTACCGCAAGGCTCAGTGCTGGGACCCCAGTTGTTTACAATATATATTAATGACTTGGATGAGGGAATTAAATGCAGCATCTCCAAGTTTGCGGATGACACGAAGCTGGGCGGCAGTGTTAGCTGTGAGGAGGATGCTAAGAGGATGCAGGGTGACTTGGATAGGTTGGGTGAGTGGGCAAATTCACGGCAGATGCAATTTAATGTGGATAAATGTGAAGTTATCCACTTTGGTGGCAAAAATAGGAAAACAGATTATTATCTGAATGGTGGCCGATTAGGAAAAGGGGAGGTGCAACGAGACCTGGGTGTCATTATACACCAGTCATTGAAAGTGGGCATGCAGGTACAGCAGGCGGTGAAAAAGGCAAATGGTATGCTGTCATTTATAGCGAGAGGATTCGAGTACAGGAGCAGGGAGGTACTACTGCAGTTGTACAAGGCCTTGGTGAGACCACACCTGGAGTATTGTGTGCAGTTTTGGTCCCCTAATCTGAGGAAAGACATCCTTGCCATAGAGGGAGTACAAAGAAGGTTCACCAGATTGATTCCTGGGATGGCAGGACTTTCATATGAAGAAAGACTGGATGAACTGGGCTTGTACTTGTTGGAATTTAGAAGATTGAGGGGGGATCTGATTGAAACGTATAAGATCCTAAAGGGATTGGACAGGCTAGATGCAGGAAGATTGTTCCTGATGTTGGGGAAGTCCAGAACGAGGGGTCATAGTTTGAGGATAGAGGGGAAGCCTTTTAGGACCGAGATTAGGAAAAACTTCTTCACACAGAGAGTGGTGAATCTGTGGAATTCTCTGCCACAGGAAACAGTTGAAGCTAGTTCACTGGCTATATTTAAGAGGGAGTTAGATATGGCCGTTGTGGCTACGGGGGTCAGGGGGTATGGAGGGAAGGCTGGGGCGGGGTTCTGAGTTGGATGATCAGCCATGATCATAATAAATGGCGGTGCAGGCTCGAAGGGCCGAATGGCCTACTCCTGCACCTATTTTCTATGTTTCTATGTTTCTTCCCCTAATAAATTGGGGTACATCCTGTCCAGTCCTGGGGACTTAACTATCCTAATGTTTTTCAAAAATTCCAGCTGTTCTTCTTTCTTAATATCGACATGTTCTAGATATCATATTGTTTCATGCTGGCTGCACAGTTGTCAGTGGCCCTCTTGGTGAATACTGAAGCCAGGTTTTCATTAAGGTCTTCCCCAGCCTCTTCCAACTCCAAGCACATTTTCTATCCCTGATCAGTCCTACCTTCACTCTGCATCCCTCTGTTCTTCACGTAGGTATCAAACATCTTGGGTTTTCCTTAATCCTACTCGCCAAGAGCTTTACCTGCAACTTTTACCTCTCTTAAGCCCATTCTTAACCTCTTTCCTAATGAGCTACCTTTTAACTGTGTAGAGCCCTGTCTGGTCTTTGCTTCCTAAACCTTAAGTAATCACCTTTCTTCCTCTTCACTAGATGTTCCACATCTCTTGCCTTCCTTGGTTCCTTCACCCTATCATTCTTTCGTTGCTTCAATGGAACAAACATATCAGAACCCCCTGCAAGTACTCCTTCCCTTCCTGGTCCTCCTTTGCTGGGTTCCTAAAATACTTATAATCCCCAGGCATATTTCTTCTTCTACCATTTTTATGGTTATTTTTCCCTAAAGGACCCTTGACAACTATATTATCAGTTAACCCTTTCCTGTTGCACAAAATAAGATTCAACCTACTATTTCCCTAATTGTTGCTCAAAATAGTGATCTAGTAAAGCATCATGTATATATTCCATGAATGTATTTCCAAATTTATTTCAATAAATTTTATATGTCAGTCTTTAAGCAGATTGAAGGCTTTTATGATTACTGTATTACTCCTGTCTCACACATTTCTATTACCCCAATTTAGGCCACGTTGCACATTACAAACACTACTACGTGGCCTAGAAATAACTCTTATCTTATTTTCTGCCCTTTTATATTTCTTAGCTTGACACAATTTGATTAAATTTCTACAACATGATGTATCAGCCTAAGATAATTTTTCACCACTACACTTACCGCCTTTCAAGGTGGTAAAGACAAGCTGCCCACTCAGGGTACATACTCAGTATACCTACACAAAGAAAACAAGGTGCCCATTCAGGGTACACACTCAATATACCTACACAAAGAAGACAAGGTGCCCAGTTAGGGTTCACACACAGTATACCTACACAAAGCAGACAGGGTGTCCACTCAGGGTACATACTCAGTATACCTACACAAAGCAGACATGGTGCCCTCTCAGGGTACACACTCAGTATACCTACACAAAGCAGACATGGTGCCCTCTCAGGGTACACACTCAGTATACCTACACAAAGCAGACATGGTGCCCTCTCAGGGTACACACTCAGTATACCTACACAAAGCAGATATGGTGCCCTCTCAGGGTACACACTCAGTATACCTACACAAAGCAGATATGGTGCCCTCTCAGGGTACACACACAGTATACCTACACAAAGAAAACAGGGTACACACTCAGTATACCTACACAAAGCAGACATGGTGCCCTCTCTGGGTACACACTCGGTATACCTACACAAAGAAAACAGGGTACCCATTCAGGGTACACACTCAGTATACCTACACAAAGCAGACATGGTGCCCTCTCTGGGTACACACTTGGTATACCTACACAAAGAAAACAGGGTACCCATTCAGGGTATGCACTCAGTATACCTACACAAAGAAGACACTGCTGAATATGCAGTCCCATTCCCACACAGACTTTCCTGTAAACTATTCTCTCATTTGTGTCCCCTTCTTCTCCCTCTGATCCTTCTGCCATTCATATTAACTATTAAATTACCCTAGGGGCAATTTACAGCAATGAATTAACCTTAACAACCAACACATGTTTGGTATATGTGATGAAACCAGTGTACATGGGGAAGCTCATGCAGTCACAGGAAGAATGTGCAATCTCTGCACTGCCAGCATCAAAGGGCAGGATTAAAGAGGAATTGCTGTTGCTTTGAGACAGCTGCACTACTACAGCACCTGTCTTGCTCTCCAATTTCCACACACTGGTTATGAATGCCTACACTGAATTAAAATGTTAGGAAAAAAACACAGCCACTGGGTAGCCATGTGCACACCTGGACATTTGTAAATCAGATATTTGAATGTTGGGGAGTGGGTATGTATACTTGACTCCAGACCCCACCTGGATGACAATGAACACTGACTTTGCCAGTGACAGCCTAGTGAACTAATGAATAAATATATAAAGGACTGGTTCAGCTATTCACTGCAATTTCATCACAGGTTTCATATGTAATACATTTTTTTTCAAGAATTGTCCTATTCAGTCAAAAATGGAATGTTGCTTTTATTGATTAAACAATATTTTCAGATGATTTACAAAATGGGATAATTATTCACATCACCACATCTATTTCTACTTTATATCACCTTTAATAAAGGCCCAAGATATTTCACAAGCTATAATCAGACAGAATTTGAACCTTCCTTTGTTTCCTAAAACACACTGCTCCTTACAGCTGGCTCAATACAGGTTGTTCGAAGTTCAAAGTAAATTTATTATCAAAGTACATGTGTGTCTCCATATCCCAACCCTGAGATTCATTTTCTTGCGGGCATTCACAGTAAAAACAGAAACACAATAGAATCAATGAAAAACCACACACAAAATGGACAATCAATGTGCAAAACACTACAAACTGCAAATACAAAAAAAAACAAAATAATAAGTAAGAAATAAATATTGAGAACTTGAGATGAAGAGCCCTTGAAAGTGAGTTGATGGGTTCTGGGAAGAGTTCAGTGTTGGGATGAGTGAAGTTATCCCCTCGGGTTCAAGAGTCTGATGTGTGAGAAGTAATACCTGATCCTGAGCCTAATGGTGTGGGTCCTGAGGCGCCTGTACCTCATTCCTGATGGCAACAGCGAGAAGAGAGCATGGCCTGGATGGTGGGAGTCCTTGATGATGGATGCTGCTATCTTGCAACAGCGCGCCTTGTAGATGTACTCAGTGGTGGGGAGGGCTTTATCCATGATGGACTGGATTGTATATATTTTGTAGGCTTTTCCATTTAAGGGCATTGGTGTTTCCATACCAGGTTGTGATGCATCCAGTCAACGTACTCTTCACCACACATCTATGTATCGAAGTTTGTCAGAGTTTCAGATAATGTGTTGAATTTTTGCAAACTTCTAAGAAAATAGAGGCATTGCTGTGCCTTCTTTGTAATAGTGCTTACATATAGGATGCAGAGGACATTAACCAGGATGCCACCTGAATTAGAAAGCATGTCTTATGAGGATAGGTTGAGTGAGCTAGGGCTTTTCTCTTTGAAGTGGAGGAGGTTCCTTAGGAGTTTGCGAAGATTCAGCATGACACCTAAAACTTTGATAAACTTCTATAGATTTTTGGTGGATAGCATATTGGCCAGCTGCATCACAACCAGGTATGGAAACGCAAATTCCTTTGAACAGAAGATCCTACATAAAGTAATGGATGCTACCCAGTCCATTACGAGTAAAACCCTCCCTACCATTGAGCGTATCTACACAGACTGTTATTGCAGCAAAGCAGCATCAATCAACCGGGACCTTCACTATCCAGGCCATCTTCTCGCTGCTGCCATCAGGTAGAAGGTACAGGAGCCACAGGACTTGTGCCACCAGGCTCAGGAGTAGTTATTACCCCTCAGCCATCGGGCTCTTGAACTAATATGGATAACTTCACTCGCCCCATCGCTGAAATGTTCTCACAACCTGTAGACTTATTTTCAAGGACTTTTCATTTCATGTTCTCAATATTTATTGCTTATTTATTTATTATTATTATTACTTTATTTTTGTATTTGCACAGTTTGTCTTTTGCATACTGGTTGAATGCCCAGTTGGTGCAGTCTTTCATTGACTCTATTATGGTTATTATAGATTTATTGAGTATGCCCATAAGAAAATGAATCTCAGGGTTGTATATGATGACATATATGCACTTTGATGATAAATTTACTTTGAATTTGCAGGATTGTTAGCTCTGTCTTTTGCATTCTAATTTTACTATCCTTTGCTGCAGGTTTGTCAGATTGGCATCTCATTTTAATGGCTGCTTTCAGAATGACCTTATACACTACATTCAACTGGCCTTGGCTAGACGTTAAGAGTAATGTGAAGAATATGCTGGGTCAGAGATTACAAATTGAGATGAAATACAATTTCCATTTTTATTCATTTTTGGCATTTGAATATCAGCTACAATGCCAGCATTTATTGTGTGTTCCTAATTGTACGGGGTTGAGTGCGATCTGGGATCAGCTATGATGGAATGGCAGAGCAGACTTGAAGGGTTGAATGGCCTAATTCTGCTCCAATACCTTATGGTCCTCAATAAGGGGGTGATGAATTGCCCAGGAACTTACGGCCATTGTCCTCTTTCATGATAGAGGATGAGAATCTGAGTGGTGTTGTTGGAGTAGTCTGGGCAAATAAATGCAGTATATTTTGTAGATGGTACACAGTGCAGTCAATATGCACCAGTGGTAGAGGGAACAAATTAGGGTGTCAGGACATGAATTACATATAACAGCAAACTCAGCCTCTGATCTGTTCTTGTACAGTAGCTGCAGTATTTTTATATGGGTAGTCTAGTTCAATTTCTGGTCAATGTTAATGTATAGGTTATTGATGGTAGGGCTTGGTGATGGTCAGGCTATTGAATATCAAGTGTAGGTAATAAGATTTGATATGATTTGAGATGGTCAGTGCGTGGCATTTTTGTGGCATGAATATTACCTGCTATTTGTCAGCCCATGGACATGATATATGCAGAAATAGGTTGGTTTTTTGCAAAGGAGATGTGGGATGGAATTGAATCTACAGCATTAGCAAAACATTCTAATCTTATGGTGGAAGAAAGGTTTGGTGAAACAGCTGAGATGAATACATCTAGGATACTGCCCTAAGGAACTTCTGCAGCAATCTGGAAGTAGCACATTTGCCCTCTGGCAGTCAACCATCTTCTTTTGTATATGAGGTGTTACCCCAATCATTCAAGTGTTTTTCCTTTAACACCATCCCCTAACTCAGTTCCTCCATCTCTCCCCCATCTGCTCTCAGGATACTTTTCATTCCAGAACTACTGAGATTGTCCTCCTCCTTCAAAGAAAGGGGCTTCCCTTCCTCCACCATTAACTTTGCCCTCACCTGCATCTCTTCCTTCTCGTGCACATCCTCCCACCGCCACACTAAGGATAGGGCTCCTCTTGTCCTCACCTACCACCCCAGTAGCTTTTGCGTCCAGCCCACAATTCTCCGAAACTTCGATCATCTCCAATGGGATCCCACCACCAAGTGCATTGTTCCCTCCTCCGCCCCCCCCACCTCACTCTCTGCAGGGATCGCTCCCTAGGCGCTCCTGGCGCTTAACCTTGCGAGTGGAGCAAGTGCTACACCTGCCCCTACACCTCCTTCCTCACTACCATTCAGGGCCTAAACAGTCCTTCCAGATGAGACAACACTTCACCTGTGAGTCTGTTGGTGTTATCTACTGTATCCGGAGCTCCCGGTGGGCTTCCTGTATGTCAGTGAGGCCTGATGCAGATTGGGCAACCACTTCACCGAGCACCTCTGTCCTGTCCATCGCAAAAAATGGGATCTCCCGGTAGCCATCCATTTCCCATTCCCATTCCAACATCTCAGTTCGTGGCTCCCTCTACTGCCATGATGAGGCCACTCTCAGGTTGGTGGAACAACAGCTTATATTTTGTCTGGGTAGCCTCCAGCCTGATGGCATGAACATTGATTTCTCAAACTTCTGTTAATTGCCACCCCACCCTCCTTCACCATTCCCCATTCCTGTTTCCCACTCTCTTCTTATCTCCTTACCTGCCTATCACCTCCCTCTGGTGCTCCTCTCATTTCCCTTTCTTCCATGGTCTTCTGTTCTGTCAGATTCCCCCTTCTCCAGCCCTCTATCTCTTCCACCAATCAACTTCCCAGCTCTTTACCACCCCCTCCTCCTCTCTGATTTCACTTGTACTTCTTCCTCCCCTCTCCTTACCTTCTTACTCAGACTTCTCCTGTCCCTTTCCAGTCCTGACGAAGGGTCTCAACCTGAAACGTCAACTGTTTACTCTTTTCCATAGATGCTGCCTGGTTTGCCGAGTTCCTCCAGCAGTTTGTGTGTGTTGCTTTGGATTTCCAGCATCTTCAGATTTTCTTGTTTGTGCCTTTAACACCTCTTCAATTTACTGGGGCACTTTGATGCCATACTTAGTCAAATGACCACAAACAAGTCTCAGCCTAAAAAGTCGACTGTTTAGTCTTTTCCATAGATGCTGCCTGTCCTGCCGAGTTCCTTCAGCATTTTATGTGTGTCGCTAACAATTAACCATATTGAATTTGTTTTGTTTTTGTGAATTGGACATACCTGGGCAATTTTCACATTGCTACGTAGATGCCAGAGTTGTAACTATAATGGAACAGCTTGGCTCGAGATGCATTTGGTTTTGGATCACAGATCTTCAGTACCACAGTGGGTTGTTGACTGGTGCATAGTCCCTATGCTGTGTACAGTGCTCTCAGCTGTTTCTTGAGTGCAGTAAATAGAACTGGCTAAACATGATTATAATAACGGAGGAGGCTGAGATAGACCATTTTTTTTATCACTTCTGGCTGAACATGTTTGTGAATGCTTCAACCTTTCTTTAGCACTTACTGTACATGCTGTGCCTTGCTATTACAGTGGTGCAACCTTACTCCAATGCCAACCATAATTCTCTATCACTCTTTCTCAAACTACAGCAATTTACAATGGCCATTTAACTTATTAAACCACACATCTTTTAGGGATAGGAAGAAATTTTTGGAAACCCATGCAATCATCAGTGCAAACTCTATAGATACAACAGGTTGGTAGGCTGTGATGGAGCAGCTCTTGTAGTTGTATGCCCTCATTGTTGAGGATGAGGATTTTCTTTTTCCCATTAGCTTTTTAACTGTCCACCACCATTCACAATTAAATGTAGTGGCAGTGTAGAGCTCTGATCTGATCATCTGGTTGTGAAGTCATTTCGTTTTGCTTTTTGTATGCTGTATTTGACTACTTTCAGTGCTTCTTCCAACTGTTATTCAACATGAGTGATCAGCTGAGGGAAGACAGCTGGTTGGAATCCTGTTTTCTTGCCCTTGAAAAATCAAATAAGATTGAGAATGCTGTAAATGTAAAACAAAAATTAAAAATTATACTCAGTGGAAATATGTGGGAAGAGAAATAGTCAATGTTTCGGATCAGCTGATGAAGGGTCTCTGATCAGAAACATGTACTCTATTCCTGTTCCAACAAATGTGGTTAGGCCTGCTAAATATTTCTAGCATTTTCTATTTTTTTAAATTTTAGATTCCCTTCTCCATGCTTTACATGATGTTGCAAGATTTCATAAGGTTTGGAGTTGATATTGAGGTCTCTAAGAGCTACTCTCTCCTGTCTATACATCTAGCAGGGCAAGACATATCCATGGATTTTGATATAGGGGTGTGACAGGCCGTCAGCAAGGGAGACTCTGATTCTAAGCAAAACACATAAAATGCTGGAGGAAATCAGCAAGTCAGGCAGAATCTATGGAAAAGAGTAAACAGTCGACGTTTTGGACGAGACCCTTGAAAACTTGGATCTAATCCAGTGATCCGAACTAACAATCCAGAAACCAAATTCAAATCCTATCATGGCTGTGAAATTTAAGAAACATAGGGTCAAGCCCTTCAGCCCACAATGCTGTGCTGAACATGTACTTACTTTAGAAATTACTTAGGGTTACCCATAGCCCATGAAGTTTTGATATTAACGGTGAATTTGAGGATTAAAAAGCTGAACAATCTAGTATCGATGGCCATGAAGCGTCAGTAGAGTGTGGAAAAATTCAGTTTGGTTAATTAATGCCATCTTACCCCATCTGACCTAAGAGCAACTCCAGATCAGTGTTCTCAAAGCCAGCCTTAAAAACATTAAAGGAACATGAGCAGGCTAATCAGTCCCTTAGTATTCAATATGATCCAAGCCTTATCTCCTCTTGTGTGTCAGTTAAATGATCAACACTGACCACCACTCTTTCTCCCATTTAAAAAAATCTTTTGCCTTACTGATTTCAGTACATTATTCCTAATTTTATTCAACATTTTGAAATGATTCATCAGTTATTGTAAAGGTTGCATAACCATCCTTGATTCATCAGGGATAATTATGCGATCAGTGTAATTGCATTCCAAATTTAGACAGTAGTTTCTAAATGTTTTGCAAGGTCAATGTGCATGGAAGCAATTTTGTTGTGTCTAGATCTGATGCTGAGATTAATTCCAGGTGGTGTCTTTGTTGTTACTATTATTTTAGTTTAATTTTGCATTTTGATACAACTGAATGACTTATTAGGCCATTTCAGTATGAAGTTATGGTTCATCACATTGTTGTGATCTGAAACTATCTGACCAGATTGGGTAAGGACAGATGTCCTTCTCTGAAAGACCTTCGAGAACAAGATAGATTTAAAATTACCATACCTTTAATAATAGTTATTAATTTAACATTTCAGATTTCAACTGAATCAACATTTCCCAGGTACTATAAATAGGATAAAATGAATTTTTTTTTGTTTTAGAATAAATTCAGGATTTATTAGCCCAAAATTAAACCACAGAGCCCTGAATCCTCAAGTGAAACTATGACTGATCAAGAGGACTGATTTTGCCAAGCAGATATTTTCCCCCAGAGGATAAACTGGTGAAATGAAAAGATAATTCTGTGAAAGGAATTAAAATAAACATGATCAGCTTAAAAGCAAAATAATTCTCAATTGGGAAGCACTGTAGGATAACAAGTTCAGAGAAATTGTTGCTAGTTAGAAAATGAATTTGCATGACTTCAAGTTTACAGAACTTAGTCGGGTGGGATGGGGTGGCAGGAGTACATCAGAATTAAAAGTTTAAAAGTTAACAAAACACAAGGGCAGAAAACCAAGTTATGGTTCAAAGATGAAAATAGGTAAATAGATGAACAAATTAACAAAAATACTTCAACAGTAAACACAATAAATACATAGAAAGTGGCGAGGAATGAAAATTCAAAGATTAGATGCCATAAGATGGCTAAGCTGCCTCACCAGTTGCGGACTTCTGTGTGAGTGTGAGGCTTCAGTGTTTGCTTCTATATATTTCCATGTGAATTATGAAAAGGGTATTTGATGCTTACACTTGGTGTCTTATCATTTCCCATCTTGGTCAAAATGTTACTTTTTTGTTAAGATTTTATGCAAATTTCCCACTTTAATTCATTATACTGCTCTGGTGTTTTTTTCATCTGTTATAATTATATACATATCAGTTTTTTTGACAATACAGTATTCATTTATCTCCTACATTCCTCTCACTCTCTATGTGTCATTCCCTGATGCATTATTGACTCATCTTTCTCAGTAAACATAACAGAACCAAAGCCAAACTCAGACTTCTGACCATTTTGCCTTTGTCTTTCTTTAAGTACAGACAAAATCCACAAATTTATTTTAAAATAATCAAATACTTAGATCAACATTCTAATCCAACATTTTGTGTGGTGCCCAATATATTCCTATTACTATCCTGAGGTACAACTTCTGATCCCATGTCATTCACCTGATTTAAATTTATTATAAATCTGGAACAAGTGTGTTAACAGGCCAAGGCATGAAATCCAATCTAGAAAACCTACCAAGGTCTTTGCTTACTGCTTCATCCAAAGGATGGGACCCCAGCAGCACTGCTTCCCACCCCCCCCCCCCCCGCCCCACAACAGCTCCAATTTATATTTTTATGCAAAATTCTCTGAAATGGAACCAAACTGCGAAGCTTCAGACATAAGAAATGCAGTTGCTACCAAATGAGCTATAAACAATGCATTTGAAGAGAAATCCAACAAGTAGAACAATTTATATTGAGGAAAAAGATTAGGAAGAACAAAATGACCACAGTGTGTTAAAAGTATAATTTATTGAAATAGAGTATGATTTATAAGTTCCACAAATTAAGTTTTTGATTGAATTATTTTAATTTTTACTTTGATGAATCTCACAGCAATTTTTTCCTATACAGTATCTTTTTACAACTATGCTTGTATATGTAAAAAGCAAAGCTGAATAAAAATAACCTTTATTAAAATTGGAGGATGTATACATAATTATTTTTCTTTTTGAAGTCTGAGAACCTATATTGATGAAATATGATTAGTTTGCAGGCTAACGGTGTCATGAAAAGGACTGATGAGAGCAACAATGTTGATATTCCTTCGGGCTTTCAAACAACATTGGCTCATTTACCTTATGTAGACTTGTTAGCTGCATTGAAGCCCAAGGGTCAAACAAACCTTTTTTGATTTTTACTTATGAATAGTTTAACCATTGTAATTCTATGGCATGATGGGAAGCTTTGGCTTTGTAATTATCCAAGGAGATACTGCAGACATAGGCCCCTGTTGGTCAGGGTCGCCCATGGATGTTGCATCCTAGTTATCTAGATATTGACGGAAGAGCAGCACAATATTGGAGAACAAGCTCCCCGTCGCCATGCATCCGATGAACCCAAAGGAATGACAGAGATCGATACAGTTAGGCACCCCAGCAGCTTCACAGGAATTGCCAGCGTTGAACCCAACGCAGGACTGCCTGAGGGACTCCAGTTCTGGATTTTCCCTTTGGGGTTTACTCCCAAAGCATTCCCCATGAGTGGGTACAGCCACAAGGCAGCAGAGGTTTTAGACCAGTTTACCTTCTCCTAGCTGAGCTGCTAACCATAGCTGACAAGTGTCATCTGCCTGAAGTGCCCAGTTTTAAGGTGCCAGTAACCCATGTATGCCCTTTCCCTGGCCAGTAGAAACAGTTCCACTGGGCTTAGTAGCTAAACCACAGATGAACCACAGATTAACCAACTTCCCTTGGGATCAATAAAGTATGACTATGACTATGATTATGAAGGCAGGAGCTGGACTTGGTTGTCAGAGGCTACTTGAGGCACACACCATTGGGAGCATTTAATAGGGAGGGAGCTTTTCCCCATTATCACCCTTGGCTAAAACAACCTTAAGGAACCGAAATAAAAATATAAATTTTTTAAAGAAAGGGGCTTCCCTTCCTCCACTATCAACTCTGCTCTTAAATGCATCTCCCCCATTTCACGTACATCTGCTCTCACTCCATCCTCCCGCCACCCCACTAGGAATAGGGTTCCCCTGGTCCTCACCTACCACCCCACCAGCCTCCGGGTCCAACATATTATTCTCCGTAACTTCCGCCACCTCCAACGGGATCCCACCACTAAGCACATCTTTCCCTCCCCCCCTCTCTCTGCATTCCGCAGGGATCGCTCCCTACACAACTCCCTTGTCCATTCGTCCCCCCCATCCCTCCCCACAGATCTCCCTCCTGGCACTCATCCGTGTAAGCGGAACAAGTGCTACACATGCCCTTACACTTCCTCCCTTACCACCATTCAGGGCCCCAAACAGTCCTTCCAGGTGAGGCAACACTTCACCTGTGAGTCGACTGGGGTGATATACTGCGTCCGGTGCTCCCGATGTGGCCTTTTATATATTGGCGAGACCCGATGCAGACTGGGAGACCGCTTTGCTGAACATCTATGCTCTGTCCGCCAGAGAAAGCAGGATCCCCCAGTGGCCACACATTTTAATTCCACATCCCATTCCCATTCTGACATGTCTATCCACGGCCTCCTCTACTGTAAAGATGAAGCCACACTCAGGTTGGAGGAACAACACCTTATATTCCGTCTGGGTAGCCTCCAACCTGATGGCATGAACATCGACTTCTCTAACTTCCGCTAGGCCCCACCTCCCCCTCGGTTACTTATTTTTATGCATACATTCTTTCTCTCACTCTCCTTTTTCTCCCTCTGTCCCTCTGAATATACCTCTTGCCCATCCTCTGGGTCCCCCTCCTTGTCTTTCTTCCTGGACCTCCTGTCCCATGATCCTCTCGTATCCCCTTTTGCCAATCACCTGTCCAGCTCTTGGCTCCATCCCTCCCCCTCCTGTCTTCTCCTATCATTTTGGATCTCCCCCTCCCCCTCCAACTTTCAAATCCCTTACTCACTCTTCCTTCAGTTAGTCCTGACGAAGGGTCTCGGCCTGAAACGTCGACTGCACATGCTGCCTGGCCTGCTGCGTTCACCAGCAACTTTGATGTGTGTTGCTTAAAAATATAAATGCCTATTTATTGAGCTGGTCTTGCAAAAAGCATGTTGTCTGTTATTTAGAAAAAATGTTAAACAAACCAAACTGAACCTGTATGTCAATAAGTTGGTGTAGACAAGGGATATGTGTAATCAAACTTCACAGGCAATGCAAGAAACTAAAATTTAAAATTACTTTGGTTAGGCTCTTACTCAAGTATTGTGGCCAGTTTTTTTCCCTACTTTAAGAAGAATATTAAAGCCTTTACAAGGGTGCAAAGATTTACGGGAATGCTGTTAAGAATGCAGAACTCAGTTTACATGCAGAAAATTTGTGATCTGCCATTCACTTTAAAACTACCAAGGTTTTGGGTAGAACTGAAGGTGCTTAATATAATGAAAATTTTTGATAGAGTAAATAGAAAAACCTCTCTTCTTCAATGGAAGATTTGTTTTCCAAACTGTTTATTGTCTTAATCTGGAATGCACTGACCAATGGTGTTGGATGTAGATCTAATGCTAACTTTCAAAACTGAACTGCATAATACTCAGTTTGATGGGAGTTGTGGAATTGCAGGAAAAGCTAATTTGCGTCCATTGGTAATGTATTTTTTCAAAGAATAAAATTTCTTATTTTTAAGAATAAGATACTGAGCTGTATGACTTATCTAGGTCGGTATTATTTCTTATGATGAAAGAATTAACTTGCAGTTATTGCACTTTTATAAAAACAGTATGTCCCAAAATATTTTAAAAACAATTAAGTAACTTCTGAGTGCTGTAAAGAACTGCTTACAATAACAGCCTACAAATAATAGTTAAATTACAATACAATTTAATTGATTAATTTGATAAATATTGGTTACATCACTGTATCATGACGTCTGCTTATACCTAGCTGAGTCGTAATGGAGGAACTCAGCAGGCCAGGCAGTATCTATGGAAAAAACTACAGTCGACGTTTCAGGCCGAAACCCTTCGGCAGGAGTGGAGAAAAAAAGCTGAGGAGTAGATTTGAAAGGTGGGGGGAGGGGAGAGAGATACGCCAGGCAATAGGTGAAACTTGGAGGGGGAGGGATGAAGTAAAGAGCTAGGAAGTTAATTGGTGAAAGAGACAGAAGGTCATGGAAGAAAGAAAAGGGTGGGTGGGGGGAAGCACCAGGGGGAGGCAATGAGCAGGGTTTAAGCCCAAAACGTCGACTGTACTTTTTTCCATAGATGGTGCCTGGTCTGCTGAGTTCCTCCAGCATTTTGTGTGCGTGTATTGCTCAGATTTCCAGCATCTGCAGATTTTCTCTTGTTTGTGCAGATAGTTGTTTTTAACTGGCATCTCATAAGTTTAAGTGCTAATACTAAGCCAAGGCTGTCATACTTAGTTTCTCACATTGCATACATAAAGGTTGATAAACTTGAAACAGTTTGGAATATGTCAATGTTTAAATTTAGCACTGCTGTAAAATTACTTATCTACTAATTCTACTTCATTACATCAGAATCACTTGAATGCTGCAGCTGCATTCTCACCAGTACAGGGTTACTCGGGATTGATCAGAAACTGAAATGATTGATATGGAATTATGGAATGACAGACCACCAGGGCTGAATGAAAAGGAACTATGGTGCATGAGACAGACAGTCCTGAAATTAAGACATGTTCAATGAAAGATAAAAGGCCTCAAAATTGGAGAGAATGGTAAGAAATTGGAAACAGAGTTGAGAGAGGAGCTCAAGAGGAATTAAGTTTTTTTTAGGAAAAGAGACTGGGAAAGGGAGCTTAGAAAGAGAATTGAAGCCTCAGCTCCCACACCGGCAGTTACTGTCCTACAACCATCAGGCTCCTGAACCAGCATGGATTACTTCATTCTCCACTACTCTAAACCCATGATCCACAGACTCACTTTGAAGGACTCTTTGCAACTCATGTCTTAAGTATTTTTATTTGCATTTTGTCTTTTGCGTATTGATCATTTGTCAATCTTTAAGTATGGTTTTTCATAAAATTCCATTTTATTTCTTTTATCCTGTAAATGCAAGAAAATGAACCTCAGGATAGTAAATGGTAACATAAATGTACTTTGATAATACATTTGCTTTGAGCTTTAAAATGGGATTCTGTAAACATGATGCCCAGCATTTCCTCTTAAACTGGAACCAATAATATGGTGAGTGAACGTGCAATGAGAGTAGAACTGGTAATAAAAGAACGAATACATTCCAGTGATTTATTATGGGTAGAGTTTTTGCAATTGGTTAGCAAGGAGAGGTGCAAGACTGAAGATTTTCATAGCAACAGCTACAAATAATCCTGAACTAAGCATGCTTAATTTGACTATCAGCATTTTACTCAGGATCTTGCAGAATTTGTAGTTAGAGCCAAAATTGGGTGTCAGTAATTTTATTAGAGCAATTGGCACTTGTCACACCTACAGAGACAACTTGGCAAACCATGGATTTTCTGCATTACCAGAGGGTAACATAGCTAAGAATGGGTTGGCATCAGCTAAAGACATTTCAGAGGCCTCTTTAACAACTATTGTACAAATGTATGTGATTGCCATAGCTTGCTCAATGCATACACCCTGTAGATTTTACCTTAACTTTGAAGAGAGACCCTGAAACAGGGCACTAGGTACACTACCTCTTGTCATTCATGTTATCTATGACCTTTGTCATTTTATAATCTTCTACAAGGTGACCCCTCTTACACCCGAGGGGGGAAAACCCCAGCCAATCCAGTTTCACCTTGTTGCTGAAGCCTCGCAGTCCCAGTGACATCCTTGAGAATTTTTTAGGCACCATTTCCAGTTTTATGATGTATTTCCTTAATCCAGACAAGCAGAAATGCACATTCAATCTCACCAATATCTTGTACAGCTGTAACATGGCATCCTAACTCTTGTACTGAGAGGGCTAAGGTGAGAGGGGATAAGTTGAAAGGAGATGCAAGGGACAGGTTTTTTTTATATAGAGAGTGGTGTGTGCCTGAAATGTGCTGCCTGAGGAGGTGGTAGAGCCAAATACATTAGGGACTTTTAAGAGAAGTTTAGATAGGCACAGGAACGTGAGAGAAATGGGAGGATATGGACATTGTGTAGGCTGAAGGGATTAATTTAGTTGGCTATTTGATTACTAATTTAATTGGTTCGGCACAACATTGTGGGTCAAGGAGGCTGTTCCTGTACTGCACAGTTCTATGTTCCTTGCATTTGTAACATTGATAAGAAAACCTAGTGTTGAAATCGAAGCAATAGGTAAGGCAGGAAACACTATCTTCATGAATGCATCTTTTCTATAACTCTGTTGCCATCTGCACTATTTTCATGAAAGATCAAGAGCACACATTTTTTCTCTTTCTTTCCAAATCATTTGCTGGTCTATTAAACAGTTAGGTTTTATTTCATATGCCAAATATATGTAGTAGTTTGATTTTGTGCACATCACCGCTCTGTGTTTGATGAATAGTATTTCATGAGCCTTTTGGAAGCACTTGTATACTATCATGTAAGGCTACCATAGGATGTTTGGGATATAACAGTTTCAGAAGTATCTAGTCCGTGGATCAGTTAATCTTCAGAATCTGTATAAATTACAATTAATTTCTAAATGCCTTACTTCTAGTGGTCATGAACATATTGTAACTCAATTTTTCAGCATTCTGAGATACACACGTGGGAGCCACTTTTGTTTTAACTTCAGTTTAATTTGTATCAAAATCAGTAGTTTTATTATGTGGATGGGGGTTAGTAAGTTTGCAGATCACACAGACTTGTGGAAAGTGTGTAAGATTGCCAAAATATGCAGCAGGAGATGGAGTTTAATCTAGAGGTGAGGTGTTGCACTTTGGGAGGTCTAATGTAAAAATAAAGTACACATTTAATGGCAGGACCGATGTACAGAGGAATCTCGAGGTCCAAGTCCTCGGTTCACTGCAGCATTTCGGCATTTGAAGGTGTGCTTGCCTTTAGTAGTCAAGGCACTGAGTTCAAAAGTCAGGAAGTTATGCTGCAGTTTTATAAAACTTTGGTTAGGCCTCATTTAGCTCTGTTCATCTCATTATAGGAAGGATATTTTTGCTCTGGAGAGAGTGCAGAAGAAGTTTACGTGGATGTTGCCTGAATTAGAGGACATATATATTGAAACACAATTATAGTGAGGGGGTGAAGTTCAAAGGAGATGTGAGGGTCAATTTTTGTTTGTTTTTCAGAGAGAATGGTGGGTGTCTGGAATGCCCTGCCTCGTGTGCTAGTGGAGGCAGATACAATAGAGGCCTTAGTCATAGTCATAGTCATACTTTATTGATCCCGGGGGAAATTGGTTTTGGTTATAGTTGCGCCATAAATAATAAATAGTAATAGAACCATAAATAGTTAAATAGTAATATGTAAATTATGCCAGTAAATTATGAAATAAGTCCAGGACCAACCTATTGGCTCAGGGTGCCTGACCCTCCAAGGGAGGAGTTGTAAAGTTTGATGGCCACAGGCAGGAATGACTTCCTATGATGCTCTGTGTTGCATCTCAGTGGCATGAGTCTCTGGCTGAGTGTACTCCTGTGCCCAACCAGTACATTATGTAGTGGATGGGAGACATTGACCAAGATGGCATGCAACTTAGACAGCATCCTCTTTTCAGACACCACCATGAGAGAGTCCAGTTCCATCCCCACAACATCACTGGCCTTATGAATGAGTTTGTTGATTCTGTTGGTGTCTGCTACCCTCAACCTGCTGCCCCAGCACACGACAGCAAACATGATCGCACTGGCCACCACAGACTCATAGAACATCCTCAGCATCATCCGGCAGATGTTACAGGACCTCAGTCTCCTCAGGAAATAGAGACGGCTCTGACCTTTCTTGTAGACAGCCTCAGTGTTCTAAAGAAGCACCTAGATAGGCACATGAAAATGGAGAGGCGTGCACAGGCAGAAGGGATTAGTTTAATTTCATGTCATTATGTTAATTAGCTTGGTACAATTTCATGGGCCAAAGAGCCCGATTCTGTGCTGTACCATTTTATGTAATTTATTGTAATTTGTCTTTTTTTTCACGTTTTTAACAGTGGATTCAGGTTAACTGGACCAGTATATTTTGGCCCAATTAAGCGGCTGCCCCAATTTGCCCAACTTTCATGGAAATAGTTAAAAAGGTATATTTAAAAAACTATTTAATTGAGTAACAAATTATGTATTTAAGTGAATTACAGAACAAATTAGAGCATTATCAATACCACTACAGTACTATAAAAACATAACAGAGAAATTCATTCAGAATACACTGTCTTGTTCTTTTGATTGACTCTAAATAAACAAAATCAGTGAAGACACTGAGTGCAGATAATGGATTGCCTTCATCCAATGCATCCTCCAAATCTTCATTTTCATTGTAACATTCAAGATGATTGTTGATACTTTCAAATTCTTTGTAGTTTCTAACTGCTGATATAGTGAAATCGTTTCATTTTCACTCCCAGCCATTTCAGGTACCTCCAAGCCAAAGTGACAACGATGCCAACTATGAGTGACAAAAATCTCCATTTTTTGAATGCAAACACACAAAATTGATGCTATTTGAAAACTTTCCACTCCGAGCATAGCGTAGCATTTAGCAGCCATTTAGTTAGGAAGGTTCAATCATTAGGCATTAATATGGAAGTAGTAAAATGGATTCAGCAGTGGCTAGATGGGAGACGCCAGAGAGTAGTGGTGGATAACTGTTTGTCAGTTTGGAGGACGGTGTGTAGTGGTGTGCCTCAGGGATCTGTACTGGGTACAATGTTGTTTGTCATATATATTAATGATCTGGATGATGGGGTGGTAAATTGGATTAGTAAGTATGCAGATGATACTAAGATAGGTGGTGTTGTGGATGATGAGGTAGGTTTTCAAAACTTGCAGAGAGATTTAGGACAGTTAGAAGAGTGGGCTGAAAGATGGCAGATGGAGTTCAATGCTGAAAAATGTGAGGTGCTACATTTTGGTAGAACTAATCAAAATAGGACATACATGGTAAATGGTAGGGCATTAAAGAATGCTTTAGAACAGAGGGATCTAGGGATAATGGTGCATAGTTCCCTGAAGATGGAATCACATGTGGATAGGGTGGTGAAGAAAGCTTTTGGTTTGCTGGCCTTTATTAATCAGAGCATTGAGTATAGGAGTTGGGATGTAATGTTGAATTTGTATAAGGATTTGGTAAGGCCAAATCTGGAGTATTGTGTACAGTTCTGGTCACCGAATTATAGGAAAGATATCAATAAAATTGAGAGAGTACAGAGGAGGTTTACTAAAATGTTGCCTGGGTTTCATCTCCTAAGTTACAGAGAAAGGTTGAACAAGTTAGGTCTTTATTCTTTGGAGCATAGAAGGTTGAGGGGGAACTTGATAGAGGTGTTTAAAATTATGAGGGGGATTGATAGAGTTGACGTGGTTAGACTTTTTCCATTGAGAGTGGGGAAGATTCAAACAAGAGGACATGGGTTGAGAATTAGAGGACAAAAGTTTAGGGGTAACATGAGGGGGAACTTCTTTACTCAGAGAGTGGTAGCTGTGTGGAATGAGCTTCCAGCTGAAGTGGTTGAGGCAGGTTCTATGTTGTCATTTAAAGTTAAATTGGATAGATATATGGACAGGAAAGGAACGGAGGGTTATGGGCTGAGTGCAGGTCGGTGGTACTAGGATCGGGTAAGAGTTCGGCATGGAGTAGAAGGGCCGAGATGGCCTGTTTCCATGCTGTAATTGTTATATGGTTATAACTGCATGCGCCTGACGCTAATTAGAAACTGGCAACAGTCTCCTGTCCCAATTAAGTGGCATAGTGTCGCAAATAAATGAAGGAAATCCCAGCTACTTTCTCAGTTAGTTTTTATTTTTTAAGAGTTGCCCCAAATAAGCGGCTGCTTTGTTTAAATGATGGCCCAACTAGGCCAAAATGTACTGACCCTGATGTTTTCAAATTAACCAATCCTTACTCTTAAAAGGCTCTCAGTTATTAAGACCTGATGTCTGAATTTTCTTTCTTTAGTTCCAAACTTGAAACAGCAATTCTCTAGATACAATAGATCATTCTGCTAGAAAATTTCAGGAACTCCTAAATAGCTTTCAAGATTCAAGACTATCTATTGTTATTCTTCATTAAACAAGTATAAAGGGGAGTGAAATAATTGTTACTCAGGATCTGATGCAGCTAAAAAAAAACCCAATTAGCATAAGAATCACAATAAAAATCAATAAATGACAATGCACAAGATTAGCTTATATGCATAGACTGATTGTATGTACATGAAGTGACACTAGGCATGGAAATAGCTCTACATAAGGTGACTGACAGGAAATGATAAAGTAGTTGTGGGGGGTGTGGTGGGTTGGCTTAATGGTTGGAAGCATTGATCAGCCTGATGGCTTGGGAGAGGTAACTGATTTTGAGTCTCGTAGTTCTGCTGTGAATGCTGCATGGCCTCTTCCTTAATGGAAGTAGGACGAACAGTACATGAGCAGAATGGGTGGGATCCTTCATGATATAGCTGACCCTTTTTTAACACCATTCTGCATATATGTCCTTAATGGGGGCTAGTCTGGTGCCAGTGATGTGGTGGGCAGTTTTAATTACGTGTTGTGCAGCAGTTCAGTTTCTGTACCACACAGTTCATATGTAATGCTTAACTGAATATGAGCCTAGCACAGATAAGTCCTTGTTTGACATTTACGTGTGTGGAGAAGTGCAAGGAAGGATGAGAAATTCAAGCAAGTTTTAACTAACTATGAAAGAGGTTAAAAAGCAGAACCTCAATGGTTGTAACATCACAGTTACACCTACTGTCACATGCCAAAAAACCTAGTTGAATAGAGCAAATCAAAAAATGTAGCTGAGGTAGTGCAGGACGCAGACTTTAAATTTCAGGAACTTTGGGACTGTTTCTGGACTAATTAGAAAGGTTAATCTCAACAAGAACAGTACAGGTATCATCAAATGTTTGCAACTTTTATCTGGGGGGGGGGGAAGGGGGGGGTGTCCAGTTAACTTGGTAAGGGATGGGAAGCCAGAAGTGTTAGGAGAGATAGAAAGATGGAAATGTAGTAATCAAAGTACATTAGTAACAAAAACAAAGGCAACCAGAAAAGAGATAATGTACGAAAACAATATTACAGGTAAAAGGTCAAATTTAAAGACACTTTATCTAAATGCATGCTGCAACAGCAGCAAGAAAGTGAATTAATGACACAGACTATCATTAATGGATAAAATCTAATTGCGGAAATATGAATGCAGTGTGAAGAAAGCTGGAAACTAAATTTTTCTAGACCTTCAAGATGTAGAAAAGAAAGAAAAACTGGAAAAGGAGTGAGAGAGTAATGCTGTCAGTACAGGGTGGCATCTGTATAGTAACTGCAAAGGAGCTTGGGTCAGCAAGTCATGGTATAGAATTAGAAACTGTTTTCTTGATCTATGAGGTAATATGAGCGAGAAAACAATATTTCCAGGCCTTTCTATGATAGTGGTGATGTAACTAAGGTATGAATGAGATAAGACACTTTTAACATTAGGGACTTTACATATAAATAGAGCAAATCAAATTAGTACCTACTATATCAAGGATGAATGTGTGAATTGTACACAAGGTAGATTTAGAACGGAGAATATAGAACAGTATAGCCCTTCAGCCCACAATATTGTGCCAACCTTTTAAACTATTCTAAGATCAATCTAACCCTTCTCTCCAACACAGAACTCCATTTTTTCTTCATCCATTTGCCTTCCTAAGAGTCTCTAAAATGTTCTTAATGCATTTGTCTCCACTACCACTCATGGCAGCAGGTTGATTTAAAAAAAACAACTGTCTCTAACACCCCCACCCCTGCCATACTTTTCTCCAATCACCTTAAAATGATGCCCTCTCATATTAGCCACTGCAAACCTGGGAAAAAAGGTGCTGGTTTCCAGTATGTCTCTTACCATCTTCCTCACCTCCTACCAATTCACCTCTCAACTTCCTTCACTCCAGAAAGGCCCTGGCTTGCTCAGCCTATCATCATAAAACAACATCCTGGTGAAACTCCTCTGCATGCTCTCTAAAGGCCAATTTATACTTCTGCGTCAAATCGCGTAGCCACGTACCCTACGCCGCAGCCTAACGCGCACCTCCCCAAAAATGTAACTACGCGCAACACAGACCGCAACAACTGTGATTGGTCCACTTGGTAGCATCGCATTTCCTCCTACGCTGCAATAGCTTCCCATTGGGCGACTGAAGGGCAGGGAAGGAACTCTGGCTGTAATGCTTTCCATAAAGCTTTACAGACCTCTGAAATTATGGAGGACCCTGTGCTTGACGCCAGTTGACTGCCACCTGAAGCTAAAACTCGAATGGTGATTGCCAGTCTCTGAGTATACTGTGTGTACACTGATAGGAAATAAATGGTTGGAGACTATGAACCAAATCGTCAAACCTACCTGCTGACATCCAAAAACCTTTGAAATGCATTTCCTCGTCCATGTCTCTCAGTGGCCGGACAAGCACAGAAAATTCACCCGCCTTCAGTTTCAGTTGCCATTGTTTGAAGTGTGAGTTTCTTCGTGTTGAGTTTCAACACGAAGAAACTCAACACAGTGGCATAGAAATCCCACCGGCAAATAGTGTTTTGGCAGTGAATTGCAGAGCAACGCAGACACACCAAAGCACAAGTATAAATGCTCACAACGGCGTAGGCCACTATGCAGAAATATAAATCAGCCTTAAGGTTTCAACGTCCTTCCTATGAGGCGACCAGAACTGAATACAATACCCCAGGTGTGGTCTAATCAGTTTTATAGAGCTGCTCTTGAATTCAATCCCCCAGACTTACGAAGGCCAACACACCATACACCTTAATCACCCTCTCAATTTGCACTGCAACTTTGAAGGATTTCCATTAACCCTATATTCTGCCTTCAATTTCGACCTTCCAAAGTGAATCACTTAACACTTTCTGGATTGAACCCCATCTGCTGTTTCTCATCCCAGCTCTGCATCCTGTTAATGTCCAGTTGTAACCTACAAAAACCTTCTGCACTATCAAAGCAGCACCAAACTTTGTGTCATCTGCAAACTTACCAACCCACTATTCTGCCTCCTCATCCAAGTCATTTATAAAAATCATGAAGAGCAAATGTCCCAGAATGGACCCCTGCAGAATACCACTGGTCACCGACCTCCAGGGAGAATATGCTCCATCTAATTACTAATTCTAATACCACCGTCTTCAGAATCCACACTGCCAAGTTTCCCTAGACCACATGCCTCCTGACTTTCAGAATGAGCCTAAAAAAGGGAACCTCGTCAAAAACCTTACTAAAATCCATATACGCAACACCTACTGCTCTGCCTTTATCAGTTTGTTTGTCATCTCCTCAAAGAACTCAAATCAGGCTCGTGAGGCACAACTAGTCCCTCAAAAAACCATATTGACTATCCCTCATTAGACTATGTTTCTCCAAATGCTCGTAAGTCCTGTCTCTCAGAATCTTCTCTTAATTGTTTGCCACTGCTGACGTAAGATACACTGGTCTATCATTCCCAGGCTTATCCACATTACCTTTCTTGAACAAAGATATAACATTTGCCACCCTCCAATCATCTGGGTACTACTCCTCTGACACAAAGATCATCACCAAAGGAACAGCAATTTCTTTAGAAATGGGATATAGTATCCCCCATTTCTTCCAAAGGACTTATCTATCATAATGTTTTTCAAAAGCTGCAGCACATCATCTTTCTTAACGTTGACATGTTCTAGTGTGTCACCCTGTTTTACACAGTCCTCACAATCATGAAGGTCTCTCTCACTCTAGGCATGTTTCCTATCCCTAATCAGTCCTACCCTCACTCTAGTCATCCTCTTGTTCTTCACATATGCATGGAACGACTTGGGGTTTGCCTTATTTCTACTAGCCAAGGCCTTCTCATGCCCCCTTCTAGCTCTCCTGTCCGTTCTTCAGCTTCCTGGTAACTCTCTACAGCTCTGCCTGATGTTTCCTTCCTAAACCTTAAGTAAGTGTCTTTTTCCTTCTTGATTAGATGTTCTCCATCTCTTGTCAGTCATGGTTCCTTCTCCCTACCATCTTTTCCCTACCTCAGCGAGAGGGAAAACCTACCCAGAACACCATGCCAAATGCTCTCTGAACAACCTCCATATTTCCTTTGCACATTTTCATGAGTCTATCTGTTCTCAATTTACTCTCCCAAGTTGCAACCAAAACAGTATCAAATTCACCCTCCCCGAAATACTTTAACATTTCGTCTGCCCCTATCCCTGCCCGAGGCTATGTTAAAGGCCAGGGAGTTGTGTTCACTGTCTCCAAAATGCTCACCCACTTAGACATCCGTCACCTGATGAGGTTCAATACCTAGTACCAGCTCTAGTATGACCTTTCCTCTAGTTGGCCTGTCTACATATTGTGTTAAGAATCCTTCCTGGACATGTAACAAATTTTACCCCATTTAAACCTTTTGTACTAAGGAGATGCCAATCAATATAAGGGAAGTTGAAGTCACCCATGACATTTTTCTAAAATCTGCCTCTCAATCTGCACCTCTGTTGCTATGGGGGGGGGGGGTGGATGGGAGAAAGGGGGTCTATGGAATACTCCCAATAGAGTGATTGCTCTCTTCCTGTTTCTTACTCCATCCACACAGATGCAGTAGGTAATCCATCTACAACTTCCTCTTCCTGCAGCTGTGATACCATCCGTAATAAGCAATGCCACTCCCTTTAGCTCTCTCCCTGTCCCTTTTGAAACATCAGCAGCCATTCCTGTCCTTGTGACAGCCAAGTCTCTGTAATAGCCACATAGTTCCATGTACTAGTCCATGCTTTAAGTTCATCAGCCTAGTTCCTGATACTTCTCACATTAAAAGAGATACATTTCAACCCATCCAACTGACAGCAATTATGACAGTTCTACTGCCTATCCTTCCTCAGTCTCTCTTACATGCTTCATCTACCTTTATACCAACTGCCTCACCCTCTGGCCTATCACTGGTTTCCAACTGGTTGCCAAACTAGTTTAAACTCACATCAACAGCTTTAGCAAACCTGCTTGCAACTCTGCCTGCTCAATCTCTCCCTTAAGAATGCTGCTGACCCAATCTGAGTCATCCCTTACCCTGGCACCTGGAAGGCAACATACCATTCGGGAGTCTTCTTCTTCACATCCAGAAAATCTCCTGCCTGTTTCCCTAACTACTGAAACCCCCTTCACCATTGCTTTCCTCTTCTCCCCCTTCCCTTCTGAGCCACAGAGCCAGACTCAATGCCAGGGACCTGGTTGCTGCAGCACTGGTAAGTCCCCCCCAAATTTCTAGATCACTAAGTTGATAAAACTGGCAGGGATCAAGCCATTTTAGGCTGAATTCCATGCAATGAAAGGTTTGTTGCAATGGGCCTCCTAGGATAGAATAGCTATAATAGGATACAACTTCACTTTAATTTCAAAAGTTATGGCTTTCGATCTGAAATCAGGTTTCAAAGTCAAAGTAAATTTATTATCAAAATATGCAGATATCACCATATATACCCTGAGATTCATTTTCTTACAGGCATTCACAGTAGAACAAAAAAATACAATAGAATCAATGAAAAATTATAGACAAGCAAAAACTGACAAACAAATATATAAATAAATAATACCAAGAACATGAGTTATAGAGTCCTTGAAAGTGAGTTCACAGGCTGTGGAATCAGTACAGGCTTTCTGATGGAAACTAAGGAAATTATAAAGATATGAGGTGCAGATGAGCTGTGATTAATCAGGAAATGACATCAAAGGATATGAAAGGTGACATGCTATTACATGGTTGACATTTAAGGAATTAATTTATGACATACATTCCTTTAAGCCATAAAGACACAAAGGGAAAAGTGGTCCAAATAAAAGATATTAAAATAGTATTACATTTAAGGAAACAACTTACAGAGAGGATAAAACAGTAAGACTGACAATTGGGTATGTTTAAGAATTCAATAGTCAAAATTGATAGAAGGCAGATACAGCACAATCAAAACAATGAGAAATGCAAAAATAGGTGGTAACTTTAGAGGTAAGCAAAAGATTAGCAAGAGTAAATCATAAATACAAGAGATTCTGCAGATGCTGGAAATCCAGAGCAACATAGATAAAATGCTGGAGGAACTCAGCAAGCCAGGCAGCATATATGAAAATAAATAAACAGTTAACATTTCAGGCAGAGACCCTTCCTCAGCACTGGAAAGGAAGAGGGAAGACGCCAGAGTAAGTAGATGGGATGGGGGAGAAGGAGGACAAGTTAGAAGATTATGGGTGAATCCTGAAGGCTGGGTAAGGTAAGAGGCTGGAAATGCAGGCATCTAATAGGAGAAAATGGACCATGGGAAAAAGGCAAGAAAGAGGGGCATTAGGGGGGAGATGATAGGCAGGTGAGGAGAAGAGGTTAAAGTGGGGAACGGAAGAAGAGAGAAAGGGGAAGGGAAAAGGAAAAAGAAGTCCTTGATAAGGGTCCTGATCCAGTCCCGAGGAAAGGTCTTGGCCTAAAGTGTTGACTGCTTATTTATTTTCATAGATGCATCAGAAATTTTAACTGAACATGCTTGTGAAAGGTGATCTCATGCAAAATTTGTTCTCACTTAGCTGAGGAGTCTAAGAGGTTAAAATAAGAGAAAGGCCATTTTGGTGAAACAACACAGAATTTCAAACCTTGTAGAGTGTGGTGAATCTTTGCAATTCACTAGTGGTATGTAGTGTAGAGATAGCTTTTTTTAAAAACCTGAGTTTGGTAAAGCAGAATTACAGATATAAACACTGAGTAGGAAAATGGTGTTGAAGTAGAAGACTAGCATGAGGTTGTAGAATAGGTGAACAGGTTTGAGTGCCAAATAGCCTATTCCTGCTATTTATATTAGTACTGCATGTTATCTATTTCTTATAATCTTTGAATGTAAGTCATAAGTCCATAGCATCTGATTCTATATCAGCAATTTGCTTGCAATTTTTACGTAAGATCGCATCCATTATATGAAGGGGAATTTATAGCATGAAAAAGTAATTACAAGTAAAATATATTAAAACAATTAAATATTGTATAATACTGCAATATTTTGGTAGGCAATTCGTTTCCTAAATAAATATTTAATGTAGAAAGAATATTTAAGCCGACTCCTCATCTCATTCTCTCCTGAAAACAACAAAGGTATCCTGCAATCTGTTTAAACACATCCTACATCGCTCTTATCTTGAACAAAATAGTGATTCATGGGCCTAGAGGTTCAAACTATTTCAGTATAGAATCGCTTTACCGATCACGGCCAAGCTTAATGCTGTCACGACCTGACCTTGTGGCAGAAGGTCACTGGATAGCGTGAAAGAGTGGGAACTCCCGGTTCCAGACAGCACTAAGTATCGCTTCCTCCCACCCAATCATCAAATGGGTAAGCACATTTACAGTACAAAATGGAGTGACATCAGGAGATGACCAGAGTCAGTCTTTCAGAAAATGCGATCAAAACTGGAATCACACGACGGCAGTAGTCGGTGCCCAGCAGCCAATGGTCATCGGGGTTTCAGGCAAGGCTAGCCACTATAAATAGAAAACTGCACGTTATGTAGACTGAGCTTTGCACGCGCGCAACATACAGACACACATACACACGCTCAGAGACTTCAATGCCACATCTGACAACAGTTTGACACTAATATTACTAACTTGCCCTACCCTCATTCCTCAAAATCGAGTTACTCAACGTTTAGCCAACCCACAAAGAAGCACCACATGGTCACATCCCACACTCCCGTGCGAGGCACCCACTGGTTGGAGGGAAGTCGTCGCCTTTCGGCCAATGGGAAGAGGCTTTGTTTCGGGGGTTCAGTGAGGTTTGATTAGATTGGCCGCACTAATTTCGCGCTCTATCTGTGTAGCCGGGCGGAGAAGGAAGACAAAAGAGATAGAAAGAAAAGAAGAGTCAAAGCCCAGCGCCAAGCAGTAGCGGAATAGAGGCAGGCGGAGAGCGAGGGCAACGATTGCCGGACCCCAGTTGATGCTGGCAACAACGCAGCCGGGCGTCAAACTCACCCGATAAAACTCTCGCAAAGTTTCAGCTCCAAGTTGGCCCCACTGTCGATGCCTATCGGCAGTGGAGGAGGAGAAGAACACGGCTCAGCTTCTCGCTCCCGGTAAGGAGACGGCGAGAGCCCCCCCCCCCCCCCCCCGCGCCCCGGCCCCCCCCAATTTCCCGGCTGATCGCTGCCGACGATCTAGCCCTGTAAGCATCGTAAGTTGGGGCCGGTGGAGGCAGTGGAACGTCCGGAGCCCACGGTGGGGTTGGAGATGCAGCCGCCCGCCAGCGGCTCCAGCTCTCGCGGGTTGTTTGAGTGAGGAGCGCGCGCGCGCGCGCGATGATCCCATCAGAGGCTCGTCGCGAGCCTCCACTGACCCTTCACCCCTGCTGTTGGCAGCCGGGAGCGACCGGCGAGGGCAGCCAGATAACCCCCATGGACTTGAGGACTGGACAGGTTAAGTGGTCGTTCAGCCCTTGATCTGCGCTCGCAGAGTATGTTCGGTGATTGCAGTGAGCGCTCGTTAGTTAACCGCCGAGTTGTTGGCATCTGTACAAATGGTAAACTAGATGCATTGAGAGTCGAACCGCGCTTTCAGTTGCTTACTAGTAATCTATAAGATGCTTGTCACTGTTTTCATTATTTCAAGAGTAAAAGTGAGGGATGTAATGAGCCAACTCCAGAGTAATCAACCTGCTGGAGGAGCTCAGCAGGTCGAACAAGCATCTGGGAGTAGGGAAAATTGTCAACGTTTCACGATAATACACAGATGCCGGGTTTTGATTTGAAACATTCACCACCCTCACTACAAATGCTCCGGACCTGCTGAGTTCCTCCAACGGCTTGTTGCTCCAGATTCCGACTACTGCAGTCCCCTGTATCTCCAGAGTTGTCAAAATCGATCTAGGGCATGGGAAAATGCATGGTTTTGAGAAAAGAGTCATGGTACTGTTTGAAGAGTTGTTTGAGAGAACTGCTGTAGAGTTGATATCCTCCTGTGCTGCATGATTCTCCTGGAAAGCTTGAATGGAATCTAGCAGTGATTAATTCATAGTTAGTTATAGAAACAATACTGGGATATACACTTACTGACAGAAAATATTAAAATATGGAAAGGCTAAGTGCTGGTTAACAAATCCTCATGTTTGTTCAAAGAATTTCAACAAATATATCATGGTAATAACAATGTATATTGACAGTTTAAATTACATTTGTGTAAGTTTCTGGTGAAGATTGGAGAATATGGATCAAGTAAGCATGGTAGAAACAGATAAAGGGTTGGAGGATTTTTAATTTGATTGGGAAGTTGAAAGATCAGTTCAGCTGTCACTGTAGTTCATAATTTATTGCTATGCTTAAGAGTCAAAATACCTCTCATTCAGCATTGTGGATGGCACCAAACTGGGAATATGGCTAAGAATGAGGAAACCTATAATGTAATGTTGTGATATCAGGAAAAAATAAAACTAGACTGTTATGTGACAAATAAACTTTAAAATAAAAATGAGTTGATGGTGTAAGGATGGTACCAGAATTAATAGATTATCACTATGGTATATAGTTTTTAAAATAAAATTTGGGAGTGATGTGTTATAAATCTTCAAATCAGCTAATGGCATAGCAGCAGTTCAGGTTAACCGTGCTTTCAATGATGAAACAAGACTCCAGTTTGAATTTTAAACTTTAAAAAATAAACAATGTAGAATACTGATATTTTACTCGTATTGTAAGCAAGGTAAGTTTTACAGCTGAAAATGATTGTAAGTGGAAATTAAATGCAATTAGTCAAAGGAAAGATTGGCTCAGGAAAAGGTCATACTGATGAGACTGTCAGAAAATCACAATTGATGGGGATGCTGTCGTGAAAAGATGTGTTACCATAATGAGTACCCTCTTTGGTTCTAACTTTCTAATATTGGCTGTTTTTACTAAACCATACAATTATTATTATTATATAAAGACAATGCAAGTGACAATATTGAACATCTTACCTACTCTGAAGCAGAGGTCTAACTTACTCAGTCTCCTTGGCCACCTTCGAAAATGAGACTTGGCTGCAGTATTGCTTTAAGTACCCATTTTGTTGCCATCAATGCAAAAGTCATTTTTTTTTTATGCCAATGTAGCTTTGACACTGTAGTTCTTGACTCCTTTTGGAAAATGATAGTATACCTTAAGTTCCTGATGTTTCATCAAAAGCAAGTTGTGACTGTGAAAGAGCTATCCATGTTTGTTTACTGCATTGTTTTTCTTCGCCATACAAGACTTTAAAATATTTATTCAATATCATTTTGAAAATTGCCATGGAGTTTTTTCTAATATTCTTAAGGTGTAAAGTCATGTGATCATGTAAGGAAATTATTGGAAACTATTTCTCGTTCTTGGGCAGTGTGATTGGAAATCAAAATGCCTTTTACCTCTCTGTCCTCCTTTGGTGAAGTTTAGTTCCTGTTTCCACTCAGATAATCTAACCATCATCCCATGACATTCAGTGGCATCACCATCACTGAATCCCGTATCAACATCATGGTGGTTACCAATGACAGGAAACTGAACTGGTCTAGCCATATAAACACCGTCACTACCAGAGCAGGTCTAAGGCTAGGAATCCTGTGGCAAATAACTCACCTCCTGACTCCCCAAAGCCTGTCCACCATCTGCAAGGCTCAGGTCAAGAGTGTAATAGAATACTCACCACTTGCCTGGATGAGTGCAGCTCCATCAACACTCAAGAAACTTGACACCACCCAGTACAATGCAGCCCACTTGATTGGTACCCCTTCCACAAGCGTCCAATCCCTCCACTGTCGATGAACAGTTGTAGCAGTGTGTACTATGTACAAGATGCACTGCAACAACACACCAAAGTTCCTAAGACAGCACCTTCCAGACCCACAACCACTACCATCTAGGAGGACGAGAATAGCAGATAACTGAGAACATCACCACTTGGAAATCCCCCTCCGAGTCACTCCCATCCTGACTTGGAAATATTGCAGTTTCTTCATTTTCACTGGGTCAAAATCATGGAATTCTCTCCCTAACAGCACTGTGGGTGTACCTACACCTCAAGGACTGCAGCGGTTCAAGAAGGCAGCTCATCACCACCTTCTCAAAGGCAACTAGGGGTGGGCAATAAATGCTGGCTTAGCTGGCGATGCCCACATCCCGTAAATGAATAAATAAAAATAAAGTATATTTTTCATGTGTGACTTTTTTTTGTCCAATATCTTAATCTAAAGTAGCTTGAAGTTTGTTGTAGAAATGTCATCACGTACAATAGAGTTGATATCTTTGTATATGCTAGTTGACTTGGTATGAAAGGTTTATGGGAACTGTTTAAATGATATTTCACTGGTGTGTTAGAGGAAAATAATTAGGCTTGTACATCAAGTGCTTGACTCAAAGTTGATATTTATTGAAATGAGAAAAATGTTTAGATTGATCTGTTATGGGAAGAATATGAATTGTACTGAGAGGAAATAGTACCCAAGATGTTAGCTGCAGTTTAAATTAAGTAGTCTCAGTAATGAATCTGAAAAATTACATTGTGATACCCTTCTGAAGTTTTGAGTGCTTGGTGTCAGATCGTAGTTACACAGGCAGAACTGGCCCGTAACTTTATCAAATCCATGCTGACCATTAAACTCCCACATACATTGGTCCCATTTTATCCTTGGATTTCCGTCAACTCACCCCAGATTGTACCCCCATCTACACTAAGGCAGTGTACAGCAGCTGTTTAACCTACCAAGCCAGATGTTTTTGTGATGCGGGAGGTACCTGGAATATCTGAAGAAAGCTGTCTTGGAGAATGTACAAACTTCATAGACATAGCATCTGATGTCAGGATGGAACTTGATTATCGGAGCTATGAGGCATGGCTCTACTAATTGTTACATTGTGCTGCCCCGTAGATCAATTTTGCTATTGATAGATCAAAGGTGATTCTCCAGTGTCTTTTAAGAATACTGTCAGGATAAGTAATTTGAAGGTTAATAATGCCTTGTAATTGCAATTGGATACATTTTAATTTGGATATTAGAATTATTTCAGTAAAACATACACTAAAACCTGTAAAAGAGACTAGTCATCTGTATTCCAAAATTGTTTTAGTTTTTGCATTTATCATACAACTTATTACCATCAAAACCTTGAAATTTCTCTGGATCTAAAGAAGTTTTGCAGAATTTTAAACAGTGAAGAAAATAGCATCTGAATCTGAGTCGGAACATAAAATCTACAAATAACTGTTTTTATTTAGTTCATTACTTTTCCAAAATAGGGATTGCAGCTTGGATTTGAGTCTTGCAGTCAAGTGAACAGGTTGTTATTATCTGCCCCCATTCCCCAAGTAAAAGTAGTGACTGACTTGGTCTCTGACAGCCTCACTCCCCGGGTCAGAAGTTCAGTTTCAGGCTTGCCATCAGTTCCACTCCATTGGAGCAGCACAGTAGTGTAGCAGTTAGCGCATGGCTTTATATGGTTCAATTCCTGCCACTGACTATAAAGAGTTGGTACATTCTCCCCATGATTGTGTGGGTTTCCTCCCACATTCCAAAGATGTACCATTAGGGTTAGTGAGTTGTGGGCATGCTATGTTGGTGCTGGAAGCGTGGCAACACTTGCGAGTTTCCAGGCACAACGTTTGCTGATTAGATTTCATTATGTTACAACTTTCAATGTATATGTGACAAAGAAAGCTGCTCTTGTTTTATAATTAGTCAGTGTTCTGAATGGTTTCCTTATTTCCAGCTGCTGGGGTTCACAGGATGTACATCACTTGGGCATCAAGAAAAAGAAGCACTAACAGTGGGACTATGCGTAAACTGTATTTTACCAATTCATGGTTATTTTTGTTCAATTTTCTGGGAAAATAGGGTAGATTGCTGCATAATAGTTATTGAATTATTTTCCCATTATTTTGAAAAAGTTACTTGTGGTCTCCAATAGTCAAGAATGCTACAACGCAGAAACAGGCTCTTCGGCCCATCGAGCCCGTGCTAAATATTAATCTCCCTCGTCCTATCAACCTGCACCCAGTGAGTTTAGGTTAAAACATTTCTAAGTGTAATTTAAAGCTGGCATTTTCTTTGGTATGTCCCCGCTATAGTGTGGCAACACATGCTTGATTAAGAATATGCTGCACTATGCTGGATGTTAGGTAGCTGTTCGTGTTGATAAGGGGGCTGCTTTCTGCTGATATGCACAAGGTTTAAAATGCCATAGGTGACTTGAGACGTTAAAAATGATTCTGTGTAGGCAGGAAAAAAAATAGTTTTACTGCTACTCATCACTTTTTCGCATAATGATTAGTCACAGTTTCCCCCTGCACAGTTGCAGAGGAGGCTATTGACGTACAATGACTGAATGCTGTCTACTGAAATTGTTTTTGAGCAAAACACATTATATTCCTCAATATTTCTTCAGCAATCCTCTTTGGATTATAATTACTATCGGTTGGTTTCTAAATGTTGATCATCCTGTTTTAAAGGTTAGTTTGGACTTTGTTGTCATGCTTTTTCAAATGTTACCAAACAAGAATGTCTTCCTGATTAAATAATTGGATCTTTCAAAAGCAAAGATTAAGTTTATAAGAAGTAGGAGGTGGGGGGGGGGGGAGTCTGTTTCACAAATTGAGTATGCAGGTGTTTTATAAAGAGTCTACAGGTGTGATTAAATCATAGCTATTTATAGCTCATTATGTACTCTTAGCTGAAAAGAATAATTAAAACTTAACAATGGCTCTTTTCTAGGACCCTTGTCCTTGATGGCTATGACAGCATGTTAAGTACTCATCCAAGTGCCACTGATAATGTTTTGAGGACTTTTAGCTCAACCACCCTTTCAGTAATCCTCTTTTTACCAAAGTGTTGTGTTCTTGGGAAACAGGGTTAAGTGAAATTTCATTACCCAAAAAGGATGAATGAAATACATCATTGAAACCTAATATTCTTTTGTAACCAGGCAGGTAATCTATTCATTATAGCAAAAAATAACATTTGCTATATTAATTTTAAGGATATTTACCATGAAGAGTCAGTGATAGCATTGTAAAACATTATAATAAGCATTTGTAAATGGAGAAACACCTGTAGTAAATTCCACATCTCCTTCATGCATGGAAATATTTTTCCCAAATGCTCTCTAATGCTTATTATCTTCAATCTTTGCTCCCTGGTTATCGAGCCTTATGCTCCAATAAATCCTTTCTGTTCACCCTATCTGTGCTGCTTATAGTTTTATAAATCTTAACCACGTCCTCCTGCCTTTTCTAGCCAAGGGAATGGCTTCTGAAATAGAATGCTCTTAATTTTCTCAGTAAAAAATTTAAACTTATTTTCTCATTATGGTTTCACAGGTTCTTGAAGCCTACAGATAGGCAATTGTCAAGTGAGTTCTGGATTATAACTACGTGGCTTGGCATTTGTGCATTGCGACATAACCTGTTCTTGTAGTATATTTCTGCTTCAAACAGGAATATACATTTTAATTTAAAAGCTTCACTTCTACATTTCAGTATTGGTTATGAGTATTTCCATTAAAACAAATGTATCCAGAACTGATGAATTGGTGCTCCTAGTGTGTCTGAGTGGACATTATTCCTTGACTTTCTTAATTGTAAGTTTTCAAACTATTTTATGAATGATCTCTTACTGTGCATAAGTTGATTAGCTCTCTTGATTGCAACAGTTTCTCTATTTTATGATGCGTTGCTGCCTCTGTCTTACACTATAATAAAAATAATGTACATCATTACAATCTCCAGTTCAGTGCACAATTTTTATTGGTCTATAGCTTACCATTCAAACCTAATTTCAGAAACATAATTAATACTGACTTGAGGGAGTATTCAATCTCAGTGGTGTTGTCTTTTTAATAGAGCGTTAACCCACTGTCTCATTTGACCTGTTAGATACACATATGAAATTCTAAGCTACCTTTCAAAGAAGTGGCAGGGAATTCTTTAGGTGTTCTATCGATTTTACAAAAAAAAGAGTTCAGTTAAATTACCAATCTCAGATTTTTCTGGTAAATCAGTTTATTGCTGTTACTGGATTTTGTAGATTGGTGGCTGTTTCTCCATGTTGTGAAAATAAATTTTCAGAAGTATTTTTTGGATGTCTGACGAAAGTGTCTTGCAGCTCTACCTTGTCTTTTCTTGTCCTCTTTGGGATCAGATTCTGAGAAAATCGGAAGTGCACATTTTTTCTGGCAGTAGAATATCTGTCCATTGTGGCATGGGTCATGGAGCTATTTGCATGCAGCTACTCAAGAGCTTGAAACAGTGGAATCTAAATTGGTACTCTATTTATGTTATCTCGTTACTCTTTAAGATTAGGTAAAGCAGAACGTACTGTATGTTTTTTACAGTTAGTAATGGTCTTCAATATTGAGGGCTCCATAATACGCTCCTATTCCCTGTCCTATCTGCGATCTTTTGATAATACCTGGTTTTAGTTAGGTGGATTTAAGGAAGGGCAATTTTGTTTTAATTTCATTAATACAGTTGGATAGTGGAATACAATGGCATTTAGGTGGATGTTAATGTCAGTATTTAAACATTAACTATTGTTGTAATTAATGGTGCCTTTCTGATATGAATTTGTGCACTTGCATAACAAGCCATATCAAAGTACTTCAGAGGGGTATTAGCAAATAGATCCTGCACTAAATCACTTTAAGATGTTTTTGAGTTTGCTCTTAAATATTTGGAATTGTTGGCATCTAAATGTCAGCCAATTCAGGACGTCCATGCATGTGTAGTCAAATGTAAGCAGTTCAATGCTATTTGTAGTGACAGTACAGTATGTTTCAATGCTGCCAGGATAATCAAGGACACGACCCACCCAGCCAACACACTTTTCATTCCTCTTCCCTCCGGGAGAAGGTTCAGGAGCTTGAAGACTCGTATGGCCAGATTTGGGAACAGCTTCTTTCCAACTGTGATAAGACTGCTGAACGGATCCTGACCCGGATCTGGGCCATACCCTCCAAATATCCGGACCTGCCCCTCGGTTTTTTTGCACTACCTTACTTCCCATTTTTCTATTTTCTATTTATGATATATAACTTAAAATTTTAATATTTACTAATTTTAACTATTTTTAATATTTAATATTTGTAATCCAGGGAGCATGAAGCGCAGAATCAAATATCGCTGTGATGATTGTACGTTCTAGTACCAATTGTTTGGCGACAATAAAGTATAAAGTTTCTAGTGTTGGAATCCACATGGAGTTTTGCATTTGAGTTGAATTTGTTGAATAAACCATCTTTTATTCACTGGGGAATCAGCTCTAGGTTTTGCTTGTAGCATAATCAGAAACTGACTGATCTTGATTGGGGTGGTCAGTGCTATAGGAAGCAGAAAGTTAAAGGTAAAGATGTTTTTTTTCAAATCTACTTATGACTTACATAATGTTACTACCTATTTTAATGTTGATTTATTTTTCTCTCTTTAATATTCCGCGGCATTTTCAGTTGTCAAAGCTTTGCTGACCCCAGTTGTTAGGACATTTTAGAAAGTTGGGATTTCTCCATTATGTTATTTGAGGCACTGCTGGCATTCAGCTTCTGGAATCGTTTGCCCAGTAGGACAGACCTAGATTATGCAAATTCATATGAGGGTAACCAGCAGCAGCAAGTTAAGATCATTTAGAAGTAGAGAGGCTTGGGTTGCCGAGCCTAGAGGTTTTGCTCACAGCAGACTGGCAAAAGTGGAATATTTAAATTTGATCAAGAGTTACCTTGGAAAGTTGTAAGGATAGAGATAGGGGGTGGGGAGATGGCCTGGAACATATGAAAATGAGGGTGACACTTAGAAAATTAGGTATTGCTTCACCAGGAACTCTTCTCTGGATTAAGTTTTTGCTGTGGTTTGTGCCTGGTTCAGTTTTGAATAATTTACATTTACATGATGCTGTATTAGTTACATGGGATATGTTTGAGCTAACTTGAAAAAACATGTCTGAGTGGAAAAACAATGGTATTCCTTTAGGTATATGATCTCTCTTATGATACAATGTCATAAGTGTAAGGACAATAAATATTTTTAAAAAGACTGAATTTTGATTTGCAGATGTTGGGTTTTGCACAAACGAAATAAAACAGTGTCAGAAGGAATTAATATGACACTTTGACCATGTCAAAGATAGGGTTTTATATTCTAGGCCTCTTGAAATAAATGCAAACGTCACATTTGCCTTCCTCACCACAGATTCAACCTGCAAATTAACCTTTAGGGAATCCTACGCAAGCACTCCCAAGTTCCTTTGCGCCTCAGTTTTTTGTATTTTCTCTCTATTTAGGAAATAGTCGACCCCTTCGTTTCTTCTACCAAGGTGCGTGAGCATAAACTTCCCGACACTGTATTCCATCTGCCTTTTCTTTGCCCATTCTCCTACTCTGTCTTGGTCCTTCTGTAGCCTCTCTGCTTCCTCAAAACTATCTGCCTCTCCATCTATCTGCGTATCGTCTGCAAACTTAGCAACAAAGCCATCAATTCCTTCAACCAAATCATTAACATATAACGTAAGAAGAATCGGTCCCAACACAGACCCCTGTGGAACACCACTAGTCACTGGCAGCCAACCGGAAAAGGCTCCCTTTATTCCCACTCTTTTCCTCCTGCCAGTCAACCACTGCTTTATACGTACTAGAATCTTCCTTGTAATACCATGAGCTTATAGCTTGTTAAGCAGCCTCATGTGTGGCACCTTGTGAAAGGCCTTCTGAAAATCCAAATGCACATCAACCAATTTTCCTTTGTCTATCATGCTTGTTATTTCTTCAAAGTATTCCAAATAAATTGGTCAAGCAAGATTTTCGCTTGAGGAAACCATGCTGACTACAGTCTATTTTATCATGTGCCTTCAAATATCCTGAAACCATATCCTTAACAATCAATGCCAACATCTTCCTAATCACTGAGGTCAGATGAACTGGTCTATAATTTCCTTTCTCCCTTCTTGAAGAGTGGAGTGACATCTGCAATTTTCCAGTCTTTCGGAACCATTCCAGAATCTAGTGATTCTAGAAAGATCATTCCTAGTGCCTCCACAATCTCTTTAGCCACCTCTTTCAGAACCCTGGGGTGTACACCATCTGGTCCAGGTGACTTATCTAGCATCAGACCTTTGTTTCCCAAGATCCTTCTCTCTAGTAATGATAACTTCACACACTTCATGACCACTGGCACCTGGACCTTCCACCATACTGCTAGTGTCTTCAACAGTGAAGGCTGATGCAAAATACTTATTCAGTTCGCCTGCCATTTCCTTGTCCCCCATTACTACCTCTCCGGTATAATTTTCCAGAGGTCTGCTATCCACTCTCACCTCTCTTTCACACTTTTATGTATCTAAAGAAATCTTTGATATCCTCTTTAATATTATTATTTAGCTTACTTTTGTATTCCACCTCTGGCTTCTTAATGACTTTTTAGGTTGCCTTCTGTTGGTATTTGAAATCTTCCCAATCCTCTTACTTCCCACTAATTTTTGCTCTGTTATATGTCCTTTTCTATGGCTGTCATGTTGGCTTTGACTTGTTCGACTTATCCTGTGCCTTCTGAATTGCTTCCAGAAATTTTAGCCATTGCTGCTCTGCTGTTTTCCTTACCAGTGTTCATTTCCAATCAGTTCTGGCCAACACCTCTCTCATGCCTCTGTAATTCTCTTTACTCCACTGTAATATTGACACATCTGACTTTAGTTTCTCCTTAAAATTCAGGGTGAATTTGATCATATTATGATTGCCTCCCGAAAGGACTTCTTTACGTTAAGCTCTCTAATCAATTCTGAATCATTGCACAACATCCAATCCAGAATAGCTGATCCTCTAGTGTGCTCTTGGAATCCAGCACCAACCTGATTTTCCCAATTTACCTGCTTATTAAAATCCGCCATGACTATTGTAACATTGCCCTTTTGGCCTGCCTTTTCGATCTCCTGTTCTAATTTGTAGACCACATCCTTGCTACTGTTTGGAGGTTTTATATAACTCCCAGCAAAGTCTTTTTACCCTTAGCTCTATCCACAATGATTCAACACCTTTTGACCCAATGTCACCTCTTTCTAATGGTTTGATTTCACTTTTTACCAACAGAGCAATGCCACCCCTCTGCCTTCTTACCTATCCATTCAATACAATGTGTATCCTTGGACATTAATCTCTAAGCTATAATCTTTCAGCCATGATTCAGCGGTGCCCCACAACATCATTACTGCCAATCTGTAACTGTGCTACAAGTTCTTCTACCTTATTCCATAAACTGTGCACGTTGAAATCTAACATCTTCAGTCCTGTATTCACTCTTTTCAATTTTGTCCACCTTTTACGTTGCAACTCGTCCTGTTGACTGCAATCTTGCCCTATCAACAGTCTCTCCTTGCTAGGAACCTCCCTGCACATTGCCTTTGTTTATAAACCAATTCACTCATTTTCAGCACTATCACTCTGAATCTCATCCTCCTGTCAAATTTGTTTAAACCCACCCAAAACAACTGTAGCCAACCTGCTCCCTTGGGTTCAGATGTAACCTGTACCTTTGCATCAGTTGATCTGTTATGAAATAAAATAGTCATAATACTGTAATGTTAACTGTTTTTCTCCACAGTTACTGCCTGAAATGACCATTTTCTATTTTTAATCATATTTCCAGCACTTGAATTATTTAGGTCTCAGAACAGCACAGAAGCATGGACCATGTCCATGCTGACCATTCATTGTACTTATCCATATTAATCCTACTTGCCCATATTTGATCTGTATCCTTGTATTCCCTGGTTACTCAAGTGTTCAAATAGATGCTTAAATGTGTGAGCATCTACCTCCACCATTTTCTCGGGTAGTGTGTTCTAGATTCCAACCCCTCTGGGTGGATGGTTAAGCGTTCTCCATTCTCACCGTCCTAGGCATCATTGTTTATATTTCTTTTAGATCATTCTCTATGCCTCTCATATCTTTGTATACTTCTATTAGGTCACTCCTTTGCCTCCTCTGCTCTAGGGACAACAACCCATACTATACTATCACTTTGTAATTGAAATAATCCAATCCAGGCAATATTGTGGTGAATCCTGTATGGGATGCATCCACGCCATCACAGTCATGTCCTTCTGAAAGCTTGATGACCAAAACTGCACATAATTTAACAAGTGTGCCTTAGCTAATGTTTTATAGCATGATGATCTCTTTTATTCTTTTCACGACTGATGAAGGTGTGCATCCCATATGACTCCATCGTCTTATTCACCAGTACCCCTGCTTCTAGGGATCTGTGAACTTGGACCTCAAGGTCCCTCTTTATCAGCACTCTCTAGGGTGACTTGAAACTGAATGAAGTGTATATGTGTCTTCTATTAAATCAAAGAGTACACTCTGGACAATTTAAAAGCCGATTAGATATTTAAAAAAAAGAAATATAAGAGATGCTAGATGATCTCAATTGCAGAATGATGGACTCTATTAGGTGGATTTATCCATTTTTGAAAGAATTTTCATGGGGATTTGCTATGGATTAGAGCATTTTGTATAGTCAGAAGTCCTTGTCATATACAGAACTAATATGTTGGAAGGTGTGTCATAAAGTTTTGTGACATCTTTACTACAATTTTCTTGCAGGACATTTTATTGGAAGATATCTATCAAGTAACCATGGGTTTTGCTGGCAAAAAATCCACAAAAGGGCCAGTTTGCTGGCGAAGACGGGTTAAGTCTGAATATATGCGTCTCCGACAACTGAAACGTTTTAGACGAGCTGATGAAGTTAAGGTAAAGGACACCTTTTTCTGACTTGGAACAGTTCAAAACACAGTTTGACACTGAAAGAATGTTGGCACCTGCTAGCTTCAATTGCTAAGTTTTCCAGGACCAGGAGAGGGTGCTCCTACTTAATTTATATGTACAAATCTTGAAATGTTCACATAGAATCATAGAGTACTACAACGCAGAAATGGGCCCTTTGGCCCATGGAATCTGTGATAAACTGTTATTCTGCCTAATCCCATTGACCCGCATCTGGACCATAGTACTTCATCCCCATGTATTTAGCCAAATTTTACTTAAATGTTGCAATGGAATATGCATACATCATTTCGCTGGCTGCTCTTTTCGCACTTGCATCACTCTCAGAGTGCAGAAGTTCCCCCTCAGGTTCCCCTTGAATATTTCATCTGTCAACCTTAACATATGGCCTCTAGTGGAAGTCTCACCCAACCTCAGTAGAAAAAGCCTCCTTGCATTTACTCTATCTATAATCAGAATCTGGTTTAATGTTGATTTGTGGCAGTGGTACACTGCAATACATAATAATAACTAAGTTAGAATAAGAGCTATATTTTGTATATATAAAAATTAAATAAGTAGTGCAAGAGGAAAGGGAAAATACTATGGTTGTCTTCTTGGGTTTATTGTCCATTCAGAAGCCTGTGGTAGAGGGGAAGAAGCTGTTGCTGAAATGTTGAGTGTGTGTCTTCAGGCTGCTGTACCACCACCTTCATGGTAGCAATGAGAAGAAGGCATGCACTGGGTGATGGGGTTCCATAATGATTGGTGCTGCCTTTTAGAGACGTTGCCTTTTGAAGCCGTCCCCGATGATGGGGAGGCTAGTGCCCATGGCTAAGTTTACAATTTTCTGCAGCTTTTATCAATCATGTGTAGTGGCACCTCCATACCAGATGGTGATGCAATCAGAATGCTGTCCATGATATACAGTGCCTGTAAAAAGTATTCACTCCTCCCACCCCCCCCCCCATTGGAAGTTTTCATGTTTAATTGTTTTACATTATTTAATCACAGTGGATTTAATTTGGCTTTTTTTGACACTGATTGACAGAAAAAAGACTTTCGGGTCAAAGTGAAAACAGATCTCTACAAAATGATCTACACTAGTTACAAATATAAAACTTAATATAAATTGATTGCATTAAGTATTCACCCCTTCAAGTCAGTATTTCGTAGATGCACTTTTGACAGCAATTACAGCCTTTAGTCTGTGTGGATAGGTCTCTATCAGTTTAGCACATCTGGACAATGCAGTTTTTCCTCATTCTTCTTTACAAAACTGCTCAAGCTCTGTCAGATTGCAGGAGTGAATGAACAGCCCTCTTCAAGTCCAATCACAAATTCTCAATTGGATTGAGGTCTGGACTCTGACTTGGCCACTCCAGGACATAAACCTTGTTGCTGTTAAGCTATTCTTGCGTAGCTTTGGCTTTAAGTTTTGAGTCATTGTCTTGCTGGAAACAAATCTTCTCCCTAGTGGCAGTTCTCTTGCAGACTGCATCAGGTGTGCTTCATTCATTTTACCCCCTGCCTTTATAAGCCTTCCAGGAACTGCTGCAGTGAAGCATCCCTAGCATGATACAGCCATCACCATGCTTCATGGTAAGGATGGTGTGTTTTTAATGATGTGCGGTTAGACTCTTGGCTTAAAAGCTCAATTTTGGTTTTGTCAGACCAAAGAACCTTCTTCCAGCTGACTTCAGTCTCCCATGAGAGTTTTTTTCAACAGTGGTTTTCTCCTTGCCACTCTCCCATTAAGCTGCGACTGGTGAAGCATCTGGGCAACAGTTGTTAGATGCGCACTCTCTCCCATCTCAGCCAGCGTTGTAACTCCTTCAGAATTATTATAGCTCTCTTGTTGGCCTTCCTCACTAGACCCCTGCTGGCATGATTACTCAGTTTTTGAGGATGTCCTGCCCTAGGCAGATGTACAGCTGTGCCATATTCTTTCCATTTCTTGATGATTGACTTAACTGTACTCCAAGGGATATTCAGTGACTTGGAAATGTTCTGGTATCCATCTCCTGACTTGTGCTTTTCAATAAGTTGCTTGGGGTGTTCTTTTGTCTTCATGGTGTAGTTTTTGCCGGGATACTGGCAGTTGGACCTTCTAGATACAGGTGTTTTTTTGTATTACAATCAATTATTTTGTGTTATATATTTGTAATTAATTTAGATCACTTTGTTGAGATGTTTTCACTTTGATACAAGAGTCTTTTTCTGTTAATAACTATAAAAAAAAACCAATTTAAATCCATTGTGAATCAATGTTATAAAGCAATAAAACATGAAAACTTCCGGGAGGGGGAGGAGTGAATGCTTTTTATAAGTACTGCATCCGTTGCGAGTGTCTTGACATACCAGTTATTCTCATACTCCTAATGAAGTACAATCGCTGTCATGTCTTATTTGTAATTGCCTTAATGTATTGGGCCTAGGATAGATTGTCGGATGTTGATACCCTGGAACTTACAACTGCTCACCCTTTTCACTTTTCATCCTTTAATGAGGACTTGCTTGTGTTCACTCTGCTTCCCCTTCTTGAAGTCACAAAAATTCCTTGGTCATACTGACATTAAGTGTAAGGTTGTTGCTGCACCACTCAACCAGGTGATCTTTCTCACACCTGTATCCCTCCTTGTCGCCATCTGAAATTTTGTCAACAATAGTTGTGTCATCGGCAAATCTACAGATGACATTTGAGCTGTTTCTAGCACACAACCGTGAGTGTAGAGTATAGAGCAGAGCAGTGGGCTAAGCACGCATTCTTGAAATGCGCCAGTGTTGATTGTAATCTCATAATTTTGTATTTCCTCTATCAAATCTCCCCTCATTCTCCTACACTCCAGGGGGAAAATGTCCCTGCCTTTTCATCCATTCCTTATAACTTGGATCCTCAAAACCTAGCAACATCCTTATAAATTTTCTCTGTGGTCTTTTAATCTTATTGCTATTTTTCTTGTAAGTAGGTGACTAGAACTGCACACGATACTCAAGATTTGATTTTATCTATGTGTTAAACAACTTCAGCAAAACATCCCAACTCCTGTACTCATGAAAGCGAATGTGCCAAAAGCTCTCTCTACCAACCTATCTACCTGTGATCCCACTTTCAAGGAATTATAGATCTGTTCTCCCACAATCTCCCATGTCCTAACATCCACACTTTTATGTTCTATCCTGGTTTGTCATCCCAACACCTCACACTTATCTGCATTGAATTCCATATGCCGTACTTCAGCCCATTTTTCTAGCTGGTCCAGATCCAGCTGCAAGCTTTGATGATCTTCCTTGCTTTCTACTACACCCCCAATCTTGGTGTCTTCTGCAAATTGACCGTTCCAGTTTACCGCATTAAAGTGCAACATGTTGATTGGGACTCCCATACTGTTAAAGGTCTAGACGGGTTAGCGTTTGTAAAATGTGTTCAGAAAAGTTTTCTAAATCAATATATAGAGGTACCAACTAGAGAGGATGCAATATTAGATCTCCTATTAGGAAACAAGTCAGGACAGGCGACGGAAGTGTGTGTAGGGGAACAGTTTGGTTTCAGTGATCATAACACCATTAGTTTCAACTTGATCATGGATAAAGATAGATCTGGTCCTCGGGTTGAGGTTGCAAACTGGAAAAAGGCCAAATTTGAAGAAATGAGAAAGGATCTAAAAAGTGTGGATTGGGACAGGTTGTTCTCTGGCAAGGATGTGATTGGTAAGTGGAAGGCCTTCGAAGGAGAAATTCTGAGAGTGCAGAGTTTGTATGTTCCTGTCAGGATTAAAGGCAAAGTGAATAAGAATAAGGAACCTTGGTTCTCAAGGGATATTGGAACTCTGATAAAGAAGAGAGAGATGTATGACATATATAGGAAACAGGGAGCAAATAAGGTGCTTGAGGAGTACAAAAAGTGCAAAAAAAAACGTAAGAAAGAAATTAGGATGGCTAAAAGAAGACACGAGGTTGCTTTGGCAGTCAGGGTGAAGGATAATCCAAAGAGCTTCTACAGGTATATTAAGAGCAAAAGGATAGTGAGGGATAAAATTGGTCCTCTTGAAGATCAGAGTGGTTGGCTATGTATGGAACCAAAAGAAATGGGGGAGATCTTAAATGGGTTTTTTACATCTGTATTTACTAAGGAGACTGGCATGGAGTCTATGGAAATAAGGCAAACTAGTAGTGAGGTCATGGAACCTATACAGATTGAAGAGGAGGAGGTGCTTGCTATCTTGAGGCAAATCAGAGTAGATAAATCCCCAGGACCTGACAGGGTATTCCCTCGGACCTTGAAAGAGACTAGTGTTGAAATTGCAGGGGCCCTGGCAGATATATTTAAAATGTTGGTATCTACGGGTGAGGTGCCGGAAGATTGGAGGATAGCTCATGTTGTTCTGTTGTTTAAAAAAGGCTCTAACAGTAATCTGGGAAATTATAGGCTGGTAAATTTGACGTCGGTAGTAGGTAAATTATTGGAAGGAGTACTAAGAGATAGGATCTACAAGTATTTGGATAGACAGAGACTTATTAGGGAGAGTCAACATGGCTTTGTGCATGGTAGGTCATGTTTGACAAATCTATTAGAGTTTTTCGAGGAGGTTACCAGGAAAGTGGATGAAGGGAAGGCAGTGGATGTTGTCTACATGGACTTCAGTAAGGCCCTTGACAAGGTTTCGCATGGAAGGTTAGGAAGATTCAGTCGCTAGGTATACATGGAGAGGTGGTAAATTGGATTAGACATTGGCTCAATGGAAGAAGCCAGAGAGTGGTAGTGGAGGATTGCTTCTCTGAGTGGAGGCCTGTGACTAGTGGTGTGCCACAGGGATTAGTGCTGGGTCCATTGTTATTTGTCATCTATATCAATGATCTGGATGATAATGTGGTAAGTTGGATCAGCAAATTTGCTGATGATATTAAGATTGGAGGTGTAGTGGACAGTGAGGAAGGTTTTCAAAGCTTGCAGAGGGACTTGGACCAGCTGGAAAAATGGGCTGAAAAGTGGCAGATGGAGTTTAATACAGACAAGTGTGAGGTATTGCACTTTGGAAGGACAAACCAAGGTAGAACATACAAGGTAAATGGTAAGGCACTGAGGAGTGCAGTAGAACAGAGGGATCTGGGAATACAGATACAAAATTCCCTAAAAGTAACCTCACAGGTAGATAGGGTCATAAAGAGAGCTTTTGGTACATTAGCCTTTATAAATCGAAGTATTGAGTATGAGTTGGAATGTTACGGAGAGGTTGTATAAGGCATTGGTGAGGCTGAATTTGGAGTATTGTGTACAGTTTTGGTCACCAAGTTACAGGAAGGATATTAATAAGGTTGAAAGAGTGCAGAGAAGGTTTACAAGGATGTTGCTGGGACTTGAGAAACTCAGTTACAGAGAAAGGTTGAATAGGTTAGGACTTTATTCCCTGGAGCGTAGAAGAATGAGGGGAGATTTGATAGCGGTATATAAAATTATGATGGGTGTAGATAGAGTGAATGCAAGCAGGCTTTTTCCCATGAGGCTAGGGGAGAAAAAAACCCAGAGGACGTGGGTTAAGGGTGAAGGAGGAAAAGTTTAAAGGGAACATTGGGGGGAGGGGGCTTCTTCACACAGGGAGTGTGGAATGAGCTGCCAGATGAAGTGGTAAATGCGGGCTCACTTTTAATATTTAAGAAAAACTTGGACAGGTACATGGATGAGAGATGTATGGAAGGATGTGGTCCAGGTGCAGGTCAGTGGGACTAGGCAGAAAAAAACTGGTCCGGCACAGCCAAGAAGGGCCAAAAGGCCTGTTTCTGTGCTGTAATGTTCTATGGTTCTATGTTTCGTCATATCTGACCATGACCCACTTTAAGAAAAAAAATATGCATTTGTATAGTTCAGTTAACTGTTTATTATCTTAATGAATGGACTTGTATAACTGAAGTATGAAAAATAGCAATTGGAAACTAGTTATTGATAAAATCACATGCTTCGAGATTAAAGTGTCTAACCTTAGCAAACCTTTTACTGTGGCACAACTAAAATTGCTGAACTCAAATTCTTAATGTTTAAGCTGCAGTTTTTTTCTTTAACTTGGCTGAATATCAGAAACCACATAGGAAAGGATTATGGCATTTTTGACTCATTAAAGGAACGCTTTCTTGGACCCAAGGTCCAGTGCTTTGTCTTTAATCCTGTTAAAGTCATAACTCTGTATTATTTATCTCAATTCAAGTTTAAAATTTATGGTATCATTTTCCCCACCTTTTTCAGGTAATGTCCCAGATCCAGCAAACTGAGTGAAACTAATGCATAATTTCCTACTTAATCTCCAAAACAGTACTTAAAATACATTTGAACTTGCAATATTGAGCAAATCTACTTCATAAAGTGTACTTTATAATTCCATGTTTTCATAGGTATTTACAATAAATATCAAAGATTTGGATGGGTGCTCCTAATTTAAAATAGCTAAGTTTGCAATTTAAAATAGCTAAGTTTGCTGGTGACGTGGATTGTATGTTGGTTTGTTGAGAATGCAAAGAAGCTGTAGAAAGATTTTCAGATGAGTTGAGTAAACGTGCAGGAACATAGTAGATGCAGTAAGACATGGATGAATGGATTCTGTTAGCAAAGCAAGGCGGGATGATATTTAAATGACACTAATGTCGATGCCAATGCTATCTTTGTCTACCTTTCACCAAAAAAAAAGGTAGCTGAAGCAAGTAAGTTAGTAGGCAAATGGTATTTTGCCTTTCATCTCGAGATTTTGAGTACAAGAGCAAGGATTTATTGCTACAGTTGTTCAAGAGCGTGAGACCACAGCTGGAATATTACATGCAATTTTGATCTTCCTTCAGAAAGGAGTGCAAGAAAAGTTTTCCAGCCTGAGATTTGGAATATGAGTGTATTATATAAGAGGAGGTTAGATTAACTTGGCCTTTCAGACTGAGAGCAGGACTAACCAAAAAATATTAAAGGGTATGATAGGAAGGTTATTTTTTTCTAGCTGGAACCAGTGACACAATCACAGGATACTGGGTATGATGCTTCGAACTGAGGTGAGGAGAAATTTCTTCCTTGGAAGCTGGTGAACCTCAGGAACTGTCTTAACATGGAAAATTCTGGAGGCTCTATATATATTTAAGGATATGAGTTTCTAGGTGCAGCAGGCATCAGGATGCATGATGAAAGAAAACTAATATAGTATTGAGGTAAAGCATCAGCCATGATCAAACTGAATGGCTTTGGCTTAAAGAGCCAAATGTCTCCCTTCTGATTTTCCAAGTGATCTGTGAGGGTCCCCTCTGTCGGCTAGGGTCACCTCTGTCGGCTAGGGTCAATCATGGATATTGCATCCTAGCTGTTTATGTGGCTATGCAAGCCGGTACCAAAACTAGGACACTACAATACAGGGAGGAAGCTGTTGCCCATGCAGCAGGTTCCCCCTCTCCAAGCAGCTGATGAATGCAAAGGAATGGCAAACAATTACAGTTTATCAGGAGTTGCCAGTCAACATTGAACTACTTTAGGGATTCCTGCTCTGGATTTTTCCCCGTTGTTGACTCCTGAGGCCCTCCCCAAGAATGGCTATAGCCACAAGGTTGTGGAGGTTTAAGATGAGATTTTTCCTTCTCCTACATAAGCTGCCCACTATGGCTGTTGAGCCTCATTATTTTCCAAGTTTTTTTTTAAAAGAAACTTGGTGCTTTGGGAAAGGAAATCTATCACTCTTACTTCATCTGGCCTGTATGTGATTTTAGATTTGCCTACATGGTTCCTCCCCAATGATTTTCTCAGTTTAAGAGTTAACTAAGGATGGGCAATATATTCAGCCTGTGATATCCTCAGCCCTGTAAGTAAATGTGTAACAAGGAACTGAATACCATGTGTCAATATTGCTCACAGTCTAGGGCTGAATTTAAAATGGAGTTGACTTCACTTAACACTATCAACTGGAGGAGAAATATAAGGTGACCCAGAATTGTGTTTGGGGAGTGTTCATGTGTGGGTGATGAAGGTGCTGGAAGGAAAGCTATTGAAATAAAATTCTGCTGCTTCATGTACATAGACGATCAAGGCAATTCCACTCATCTGGACTGTGAAGAAGTAGTAAAGAAAGTTGTGATATGGATGTTGCCAGATTTGGAGATGTATTGAAAATATTGGATTACAGTCTATTTTACACCAAATTTAGTACTTGGGGTTAAGAAATGATTTGGAAAACACAATTCTGAAATTTAGTAATGTGAACTAGATTTCAGTTGTGATGAAAAATTACCAAACTGAGGCATTAGCCCTTTTTCTAAGCAGTTGCTGGCTGATTTGTGGAATGTTTTCGGCTATTTTCTGGCTTTAGATTAGATTCCATGGAGCTGGATTTGTTTTGAATTACATTTTTCTTGCAAGCATGTTATCTTCGTGTTCAATACCTTTTTTAAATGATGCTTTCTTTTTGTGTGTTATCTATTTTTCCATTAACTAAGTTGCAATGAGACGGATGCATGTAATGTTAAGGATTATGCATTTTTCAAGTTTCATTAGTGGTCTGGATCCATATATATGGAATTAAAATGAACTCCTTGGTTTTCTTTGTAGAGCATGTTCAGCGCAAATCGGCAGAAAATCAAAGAAAAGACGGAAATATTGAATCAGGATTGGAAGCAGCACAGGATCCAACCTGTTCACATTATGACAGTGAGCACAATGCGTGGTACAAGAGAGGTATAATATATTTATAAGAAAGGGTAAAGGATATTTGGTAATCATTTTAGCTTGTTAGTGATTGTTTGACTCTTTAAATGCCATTTTTCTGTAGAAAGCTATTGTATATTTAGTTGCATATATTTCTTCACAGTCAATGAATTGATCTCTTTTTATGTCATACTTGATTCTGATTATGAAACAAATAGTGCTGTTGAATTGCAAAATAGGGACAGTTGGCAAATTTCAAGTAATTCTGACTCCTTTATTCTAAGTATTGCTATGTGTGTACTTTAAAATATTTTAGAATTTTTCAGATAAACTGATATTAAAGTACTAGCGTCAAAGTATTAGCAAAGTTAAATGTGTAAATAGATATGTTATTCTTTGCTGTAACATTAGAGGGAGTATTTATTTATTGCTTTGTGCCCATTAAAGTATTCCTGAAGTGTTATTCTTGTAATACAGTACACTTTTCATACCAAATTTATCCAAAGTGTTTGGAGAATGGCTTTGTGCTGTTTGAACCATGTCTTTATCACACTTCCAAAGCATTTCAACTCTACAAAGTTAAACATGTTAACATATCATTAAAATTAACACAATAACAAACTGGGTGTACAGCTATAATGCCTGAACATTATCTCTTCCAGTACATTAATGCCATTTGATCATCTACGAATGCTTTGCCACAGTAGTCTTTCTTTCTCCTTTCCTCGTGTTTCTTATTTGGCTGCTACATTCTGTTTGCCTTTTTTCACACACATTTTGGAACAAGAACTGTAAAACCGTATAAGCTATTGTGGGTTTCTGCAATAAATACAAATAGAAACATAGAAAATAGGTGCAGGAGTGGGCCATTCGGCCCTTCGAGCCTGCACCGCCATTTATTATGATCATGGCTGATCATCCAACTCAGAACACCGCCCCAGCCTTCCCTCCATACCCCCTGACCCCCGTAGCCACAAGGGCCATATCTAACTCCCTCTTAAATATAGCCAATGAACTGGCCTCAACTGTTTCCTGTGGCAGAGAATTCCACAGATTCACCACTCTCTGTGTGAAGAAGTTTTTCCTAATCTCGGTCCTAAAAGGCTTCCCCTCTATCCTCAAACTGTGACCCCTCGTTCTGGACTTCCCCAACATCGGGAACAATCTTCCTGCATCTAGCCTGTCCAATCCCTTTAGGATCTTATACATTTCAATCAGATCCCCCCTCAATCTTCTAAATTCCAACGAGTACAAGCCCAGTTCATCCAGTCTTTCTTCATATGAAAGTCCTGCCATCCCAGGAATCAATCTGATGAACCTTCTCTGTACTCCCTCTATGGCAAGGATGTCTTTCCTCAGGTTAGGGGACCAAAACTGCACACAATACTCCAGGTGTGGTCTCACCAAGGCCTTGTACAACTGCAGTAGTACCTCCATGCTCCTGTACTCAAATCCTCTCGCTATAAATGCCAGCATACCATTCGCCTTTTTCACCACCTGCTGTACCTGCATGCCCACTTTCAATGACTGGTGTATAATGACACCCAGGTCTCGTTGCACCTCCCCTTTTCCTAATCGGCCACCATTCAGATAATAATCTGTTTTCCTATTTTTGCCACCAAAGTGGATAACTTCATATTTATCCACATTAAATTGCATCTGCCATGAATTTGCCCACTCACCCAACCTATCCAAGTCACCCTGCATCCTCTTAGCATCCTCCTCACAGCTAACACTGCCACCCAGCTTCGTGTCATCCGCAAACTTGGAGATGCTGCATTTAATTCCCTCATCCAAGTCATTAATATATATTGTAAACAACTGGGGTCCCAGCACTGAGCCTTGTGGTACCCCACTAGTCACCGCCTGCCATTCTGAAAAGGTCCCGTTTATTCCCACTCTTTGCTTCCTGTCTGCTAACCAACTCTCCACCCACACCAATACCTTACCCCCAATACCGTGTGCTTTAAGCTTGCACACTAATCTCCTGTGTGGGACCTTTTCAAAAGCCTTCTGAAAATCCAAATATACCACATCCACTGGTTCTCCCCTATCCACTCTACTAGTTACATCCTCAAAAAATTCTGTGAGATTCGTCAGACATGATTTTCCTTTCACAAATCCATGCTGACTTTGTCCGATCATTTCACCGCTTTCCAAATGTGCTGTTATCACATCCTTGATAACTGACTCCAGCAGTTTCCCCACCACCGACGTTAGGCTAACCGGTCTATAATTCCCTGGTTTCTCTCTCCCTCCTTTTTTAAAAAGTGGAGTTACATTAGCCACCCTCCAATCCTCAGGAACTAGTCCAGAATCTAACGAGTTTTGAAAAATTATCACTAATGCATCCACTATTTCTTGGGCTACTTCCTTAAGCACCCTGGGATGCAGACCATCTGGCCCTGGGGATTTATCTGCCTTTAATCCCTTCAATTTACCTAACACCACTTCCCTACTAACATGTATTTCGCTCATTTCCTCCATCTCACTGGACCCTCTGTCCCCTACTATTTCTGGAAGATTATTTATGACCTCCTTAGTGAAGACAGAACCAAAGTAATTATTCAATTGGTCTGCCATGTCCTTGCTCCCCATAATCAATTCACCTGTTTCTGTCTGCAGGGGACCTACATTTGTCTTTACCAGTCTTTTCCTTTTTACATATCTATAAAAGCTTTTACAGTCCGTTTTTATGTTGCCTGCCAGTTTTCTCTCATAATCTTTTTTCCCCTTCCTAATTAAGCCCTTTGTCCTCCTCTGCTGAACTCTGAATTTCTCCCAGTCCTCAGGTGAGCCACTTTCTCTGGCTAATTTGTATGCTTCTTCTTTGGAATTGATACTATCCCTAATTTCTCTTGTCAGCCACAGGTGCACTACCTTCCTTGATTTATTCTTTTGCCAAACTGGGATGAACATTTGTTGCAGTTCATCCATGCAACCTTTAAATGCTTGCCATTGCATATCCACCATCAATCCTTTAAGTGTCATTTGCCAGTCTATCTTAGCTAATTCACGTCTCATACCTTCAAAGTTACCCCTCTAAGTTCAGAACCTTTGTTTCTGAATTAACTATGTCACTCTCCATCTTAATGAAGAATTCCACCATATTATGGTCACTCTTACCCAAGGGGCCTCTCACGACAAGATTGCAAATTAACCCTTCCTCATTGCTCAAAACCCAGTCCAGAATAGCCTGCTCTCTAGTCGGTTCCTCGACATGTTGGTTCAAAAAACCATCCCGCATACATTCCAAGAAATCCTCTTCCTCAGCACCTTTACCAATTTGGTTCACCCAATCTACATGTAGATTGAAGTCACCCATTATAACTGCTGTTCCTTTATTGCACACATTTCTAATTTCCTGTAATACCATCTCCGACCTCACTACTACTGTTAGGTGGCCTGTACACAACTCCCACCAGCGTCTTCTGCCCCTTAGTGTTACGCATAGGCTATAAATTAATATGCCTTTCTCTTAGCAGCTTTTACTATATGGCAGAGGCTGCTGTTTATTTGGGTAAAGATTAAATCATTTCTTCATAATTTGCAAGATGACATAGGCCACCAGAGGCAGTACTGTTTGTCATGCAAGCCAATTCCAGCTTATCAGTTACTTTTAATTGTTATGTAGTTTGTAGGGCACAGTGGATTGTGTAAACAACTGAAGTTGCAGGATACCAGAGATGCACAAAATCAGATATAATGTAACAGATAGACTAATGGAAAACACTACTGTACAAATCAGTGAAAAATAAAGGTTAAAGTGACATGTTTATGGATTGAAAGTGGTAATTTTAGCTGAGATGTTAAGAATTAACATTGTTGGAAGGAAGTTGAAATATTCCAGAGTTACTGAAAGGAAATGGAATTAGCATAGGAAAATGATGCTGAGGTAAGAGCAACTTTGATCTTCAGAATAGGGGAGCAGATATGAGTTGTCAAATAACTTTTTCCTGATATTTTTATTTAGAATTATAACATTGTTGCCTCTGTTGTGCACTATAATTAGTCCTGTGTTACTCTTTCCCTCAGGAGCTATGATTTCCCTCCCTTTTTATTTAAGCCCTGACTGTTAAAAGCAGAGTCACTCCTTATAAGAACTGAACTCAAGGTCAAAGCTATATTTTTCTCTCACATTGCTGTCTCTCTTGTTCATCACTTTAAATCTGGGTCCTTGGTCTTAATGGATTGTAGATGTTGTGGTTTAAATGTCATAGATCAAACTGGTTAAATACCATATCTTTGTAATTTGTCTTAAACAGATGAATTCAAACTTTTTAAAAAAAAAAATCATGTTCAACCCAAATACAAAGTCACAGGTGAAAGCAGGGCCAGCCAAATCATGATTTTTCAATGTAAACAATAGTGTGAAAAATGTTTATTAAAAAGAGTTAGAAAACATTTATGACCGGATCTATTTGTTTGAATGGTTAGAAGTTTGGTATAAAAATTGGTGGTGTTAATAGTGAGGAAGGTAGTCTTGGACTACATGTTAATATTGATCATTTGGTTAAATGGGCAGAGCAATGGCAGGTGGAACTTAATCCTGTAAAATATGAACTGATCTACTTTGAGAGGACCATTAAAGGGAAATATTTTATATTTCTCAATTTTTTTGAAAGTCTTATTTAAATTTAACTTTTTCTATCAATAATCTTGAAATAAACCTTTCTAATTATAAACTAGAATTATTTTTTATCGTAAGCCTCAGTAGAATATTTTAAAACTCCTTTTAGAAGTGCTTTCTTTAAATCCCTTAGTTGTGCAACATGGTGAAAACACAAGCATATCATGCAGCTGGTTGCTATTATAGCAAATGCAACAAATAAAGAGCAATGGCACCAGGCCTTATGGCAAAAATGTATCAAACTCTAAAAATTGCATATCAAAAATTCAAACTTTGCTGCACGAGGACAATTGTAAGTTTCACACTGCATATGCATACACATATTATATAGGGGCATGAAGTACTGAAATAGAACTTCAACCCACCATGATTATAATGACTGTTAAGCACCTACCTACTCTAACGCCATTTAATCCAGCGCTGTCAGTAACAATCAGTGTTTGGCAATTCAAGTGCTTGTCTGGATACTTTTTTAAACTGCCAGGTGCTGTCTACATCAGTCCCTTGTTGCAGATTTTACCCTGGGGATGGGTGCGCGGGGTGGAAATACTCCTGCTCAGATCCCTAATGACATTATCCTCTCTTTAGAAAATTTGCTTTCTTGGCTTTAGAATGCACTGTTGGCTCAATTCAAACAATAATTTAGTAACTCATATTTTCTTTATTTCCAGTGTGCTGTGGAGAGTGGATTCCCTGAGTTTCCAAAGCAGATTATTCCCCTTAAGACTTTAAATGCAGTGGCCTCTATCCCAGTTATGTATTCCTGGTCTCCTCTTCAGCAAAATTTCATGGTATGTGATCCAGACATGTGAGTAATCTTTTTACAATTTCCTTTTGGAATGCATTCACAAATTTTATTCTTATTTGGGTGGGGGGGAAGCGTGGGATGAGAATATTTAATCCTGTTTTTATCCCGAAATGTTAAGTTTAAGTGCTAGTTTTTACAGTAATTAATAGTGATTGAAAATTTTCATGTAAGCTAAATTTTGTAACAAACATGATAGAATTAAAGAAGCAGAAAAAAAACTTGGCTAGTGTCTGTTGCCAATGAAGGATGTTTACTTTCTAGGCAGTAAGTTGGACTAGTAGTAATTTTTGGTTTAGTGAACTTCATACAAGTCACACTTTCCTAATTCTTTTAAACTTAATGGGTATTCAATGACAATGGGGGGATAGTACACAAAAAATGTAATAGTTGTCTGAATCTTGCACTAATTAGAAGTGCAAAGTTGATGGCGATGTTTGGTATACTCTTTTACACTTGTACCAAAGGAACTTTCTCTTAAATTTAAGGTGGAAGATGAAACTGTTCTACATAACATTCCTTACATGGGTGATGAAATCTTGGATCAAGATGGGACTTTCATTGAAGAGCTCATAAAAAACTACGATGGAAAGGTGCATGGTGACAGAGGTAAGATTTTCTATCTGCTACTTCAGAATAAGGTCCATTTGGCAATCTTATTTCTGCCATGCTACTTTTTGGATTTTCAAAGCAAGGAATGCAGGAATATTTGGAGTATCCATAAGGCTTAAAATCTGCAACTGACATCATGCCTCTCGCAGTGTGATTTGTAAAGCAATAATTACAGGTAAAACATCCAACAACATTCATTGCAGTAATTTCTCTAGATATCCAGGGATTTATTTGTGATATTAGACTCTAGAATGTGCAGCATTTTTCTTTAGCTCCAATAACAAAAATAGTGAAGTCATGAAATTCTTCATCTTCCAGGTTGAAAGCACCCATCTTTTACCTTTCCTAGTTGCCCTTTCTCAGACCACTAGGCTAATTTAAAATTGTTTGCCTGGACCCTCGTCCAAAATTTGTATCCTCCTTATCTCTCCGTATACTGCCTGCAACTTTGGTTTGTTCTTATTCCCATTAATCTACTGTATCCCCAAGTTCTCTTTCGGGCCACTTTTTAAGGATGTTAGTGTTTTGTTCTTAGAGACTCTTTCAAACATTCTATTATCGCTCTTGTCATTTAAAAGCAGCACAGATTATCTGTCCTTTGAAATTGTTGCTTTCTCTCAAAATCATATGTCATCAATTTTGCTTTCTGGCAGCAGTACAATGCAAAATTACTATACAATAAGAAGTAAATAAATAGTACAAAATAGCAGTACAAGATATTGTTCATGCATTCATTGTCCATTCAGAAATCTGATGGCGGAGGGGAAGAAGCTGTTCCTGAAATGTTGGGTGTGTGTCTTTAGGTTCCTGTATGTCTTCGATGGTAGCAATGAGAAGAGGGCATGCCCTGGGTGATGGGGGTCCTTAAGGATGGATGCCACCTTTTTGAGGATGTTGTCAATGCTGTCGTCATGGGATACTGCCCATGATGGAGCTGGTAGAGTTTATTCCACTCCTGTGCAGTGGCCCCTCCATACCAAATGGTTTCATTTCATTTTTAAAATGTTTTATTGATCTATAATCTTCTACAGCTATAAAATACAGAAGTTCAGCAAATTAGTATATATATAATTAATAAAGCTGAAGAAAAAAACGTATATGCTAATGAAAAAAAATTATATAAGAAGAAGAGGGAAACAAGAGAACCCCAACTAACTGAAAAAAACCCCACTAACTACAAAACAAAAAAAAAGAAAAAAAACATTAGGAACCAACTCCCGGAGCAATAGAGCCCCACCTTCTCTCAAAATCGAATCGGGGATCAGAAGTTCTACTTCTAATTTTTTCCAAACTAAGACATAACATTACTTGGGAAAACCATTGAATTACTGTAGGAGCAGAGGTATCTTTCCACTTCAATAAAATAGCCCTTCGTGCCAACAATGTAACGAATGCAATTACATGTTGGTTTGAAAATGAAATGCCCTGTATATGATGTGGAACTATTCCAAATAGAACAGTCAATGTATTAGGTTGTAAATTTATTTTCAAAGCTTTAGAAATTGTAGAAAATAAAGATTTCAATGAGGAACATGACCAGAACATATGTGACAAAATAGCTACTTTATTTTTTGCACCTATCACAATAATTACCTATATTAGGAAATATTTTGGATAGCCTCTCCTTTGTTAAATAATAGCGGTGAACAATTTTAAATTGAATTAAACTATGATTGGCACATATCGAAGAAAAATTAACCATTTTCAGAACTCGCAACCAATCTTCATTAACAAAAGTCATATTAAGTTCTCTCTCCCAATCTTGTTTAATCTTTAGTGAGAGGTTATCTTTTTGTAGTAAAAGTAAATTATAAATTCTACCAATGGAACCTCTCACTAAAGGATTCATATTCAAAATAGTATCCAACAAATCAGATTCTTGCATATATGGAAACGTAGAAACATATTTTTGTAAAAAATGTCTAACCTGAAATTATTGCAAGAAATGTGTATGAGAGAGAGAATATTTGCTAATTAACTCTTCAAACGTCATCAATCGACCATCACTGAATAAATCTGCAAAAGAACAGATCCCCTTCTTTCTCCATAAAAGAAAAACGGGATCAGTAATTGAAGGTTTAAATAGCAAATTTCGAAATACAGGGCTAGACAATTTAAATTGTTTAAAATTAAAAGAGTTGCGAAACTGAAACCAAATCCGTAAGGACTGTTTAATAACAGGGTAGAGATTTAAATTGGAAATTCTAGCAAGCTGTAAAGGTAATGGAGCTCCTAATAATGAAGTTAAATAAAATTGATTAATAGCTTTAAATTCCAAATCAATCCAAGCTGGTTTTTGGCTCTTATCGAGCCAATATAATCAAAAACATAGTTATCGGATATTAACGACCCAATAATACAACCTTAAATTGGGTAGCACGAGTCCACCATCTTTTTTGGATTTTTGTAAATGAAACTTGTTAACTCTTGGTTTTTTATTATTCCAAATAAAGGACGAAATAGTAGATTCGATTTTTTTAGTTAGAAAAATGGGTATATTTTGAAAAATATATAAAAATCTAGGTAAAATCATCATTTTCAGGGCATGAATACGACCTATTAAAGAAAGTGTAAGAGGATTTCATCCAGAAAATAATTGTTTCATAGAGTCCAATAAAGAAACTACATTAGCTTTATAAAGATCCTTATTTTTTTGTAATGATAATACCCAAATATTTAAAAGAATTCACAATTCTAAATGGAATATCATTATATATAAAAACAGGAACATTTAAAGGGAACAGTTCACTTATATTTAAATTAAGATTATATCCTGAAAATTTTCCAAAATCATTTAATAATTCCAAAAGATTAGGAATAGATTCTTCAGGATTCGAGATATAAACCAGAAGATCATCTGCATAAAGAGAGATCTTATGTATGGTCCCATTTATAGAAATACCATGAATGTTTTTAGCTTCACGAATTGTTATAGCCAAAGGCTTCAGTACGAGATTAAATAATAAAGGACTTAATGGAAACCATTGTCGAGTACCTCATGAAAGTGAATAAAAGGGAGACCCAAGATTATTAGTAATAACGGTAGTGATAGGGTTCTTATAGATTATTTGAATCCACTTATTAAAATTATTACCAAAGCCAAATCGCTCTAATACATTAAACAAATAAGTCCATTCAACGCTGTCAAATGCCTTTTCTGCATCCAGAGAAATAACACATTGGGGTGTTTTGGATAATGGTGAATATATAATGTTCATCAATCTCCGAACATTAGAAAAAGAATAGCGGCCTCTAATAAAGCCTGTTTGATCCATAGAGATAATTTTAGATAAAGTCTTTACCAAACGGTTAGCCATTATCTTACTTTAGCATCCACATTTAATAGTGAAATAGGTCTATAAGATGAGCATTCAGTAGGATCTTTATCTTTCTTAAGGAGTAAAGAAACAGAACCTTCCTAAAAAGAAGGTAAATTACCTTTCTCAGAAGATTTGTGAAATATTTCCAAAAGGTATGGAGAAAGTAAATTTTCAAATTTTTTGTAAAACCCTACCGAATAACCATCGAGTCCAGGAGTTTTACCTGATTGCATTGACCATATAATTTTCTGAATTTCATGTTCAACAATTGGAGCATCAAGGGTCTGTTGATCTTCAGCAGTAATTTGAGGAAATTTAATCTTATATGAAGAAACCTTCATTTTGGAGGGATCTGCAGGAAACTGAGATTTATAAAGATCAGAATAAAAATCCTGAAAAATATTATTAATGTCTTCATAATTACTTAATATATCTCCATTATCTTTACAAATCTTTAAAATTTGTCTTTTAGCTTTAGCAGCCCTCAATTGGGAAGCTAAAAGCCTATTATTTTTATCCTCAAAAATATAAAACTGACTTTTTCATTTAAGCAAATATCCTTCAGTAGGATAAGTTAATAAATTATATTGTGATTGTAATTCCACTCTTTTTTAAACAAATCAAGATTTGGAAAGATTGTGTTCATATCTAATTCTTTAATTTGTTTAGCAATTTTATCTAATTCCATTCTTGTCTGTTTCTTCAACTTAGCTAAATAAGAAATAATCTGACCATGTAAATAAGCTTTTAACGTATCCCAAATGACTAACTTTGAGACGTTTCCTGTATTATTAAAGAGAAAAACTCTTTTATCTGAGTTTCAATAAACTCATCAAAATCTGAACTTTGTAACAAATGTTCTGGAAAATGCCAAGGTGGTCTTGTAGAAACAACATCTTTCAAATCAAATATTAAATTTAAAGGAGCATGATCAGAAATAACAATTGCATCATATTCATATTTCTGAACATTAAATATAAGTTAAGGGTTGACTATAAAATAGTCGATTCTTGAATATTTATTATGAACATGTGGAAAAAAAGGAATATTCTCTATCAGTAGGATGCATATGTCTCCAGACTTCAATTAAAAAGGAATTAATAAGTGATGCAGAGCGATTAGGGAGTTGATGTCTAGATGATGATTTATCTAATAAGGGATTTAAGCAAGTATTAAAATATCCACCCATTAATAACATTGATTCATTTAAATCAGGTAATAGAGCGAAAATATCTTTTAAAAAATGAAGAATCATCAGCATTTGGTCCATATATGTTAACCAAAACCTTTTTCTTATTTTAAATTGTTCCTTTAACAATCAAAAATCTATCATTATTATCAGATATAATATCCTCCTGATTAAAGGGAATATTAGAATCAATAAAAATGGAAACAACCCTAATTTTACTTTGAGAGTTTGCGTGAATCTGAGGGCCCTTCCAAAATTAAAAAAAAAATTGATTTTTATCAGATAACCTAACGTGTCTCTTGTGCAAAAATTATATCAGGTTGGAATCGATTAATAATTTTAAATGTTTTCTTATGTTTAATAGGATGATTCCAACCACGGGCATTCCAACTTAAAACATTTAACTGTTTAAATAACATCATGAAACTTTATATCTAAAGAAAACAAATGCATGTCAGGATAAGGTAGTCGTGAATGGCGGTGATAAGCAACAATGATAACAATTTGCGTACGCTCCAGAATCCATAATGGGAATAAAAAATAGAAATTTAAAAAAAAGAAAAAAACCCACCCAACCTACAAAGCCCAGGAATAAGTCAATATCAATCGACGCAAGCCCCAAGGAATGCATAAGAAGCAATTCTGAAATCCACCTGCCTAAATAAAAGGTACAGATGAAAAAAGGTAATCTGTCTCCCTTTCCCAAGTATACAACTCATTACAGTCGACATACAACTCATTACAATTAAATTAGAAAAAACAGCTAACAGAAATTACCTTCAATTTAGAAAGTAACCTTCATAACATTAGATATGAAAAAACACTTCCAAAACAAATTCTTGAAATAGTTGCGCAGAAGAGAAAACATCACCATCTTTAACTCATTACGTCTATCTATAAAACGTAAAAAAAAAAACGAATAGTGAGTTAAAAGTTCTTAACAAAAACATACAAAGCAAAAAAAAACAATTTTTGGATGTAGCAAACAAAAAGAAATTCTAAATGGTTTAACATTTCTACAGTCTTCCAACAGATCCCATGAGATATCTTCTAAAATTAAAACTGTCCAAACCAGTCTATTTCAAAGGTAAAGGTACTTTTTAATACCAAGACTTTCTGTACTTCTCAATTCTTCCAATCTCATCATTCCTTGTATCGTGAAACGATCGAATAATTGTAAGTCTTTTAAACTTCAGGCTTCAGACTCATCCAGGAGAGAATTAATAAAATGCACTGCATCGGCTGGATCCTCAAAGATACGAACCCCAGAGTCTTTAGTGAAAAACCTTAATTTAGCTGGATACAGAAGAAAGGGATGCATCTGCTTTTGAAAGGCCATTTGCATTGCGGCCGCGAATCCAGAACGTTTCTGAACAATTTCACGAGGAAAATCTTGAAAGAAACGAATCTCAGAGCCTTGAAATTCAAACAGTCTTTGTTTTCTTGCCAGTTTAATAATACGGTCTTTGTTTTAAATACGAAGGAAACGCACAATAACATGTCTGTTTTTACCTTGTTCCGAAATTGAAATTCCAACTCTATGAGCTATTTCAATGTCGGGCAATTGTGAAAATGCCTCAGGAAATAGAGATTGAAACATTTTGGCGAAATAGTCCAGTATGTCGGCAGATTCTGATTTCTCTTTCAATCCAACAATTTGAATATTGTTCTGATGAGATCGAGCTTCCAAATCAGCAACTCGTCGTTGAGCCTTTTCCAGACGAGAAGAAATATCGGCCGCATTGCAAGTTACTTCTTTAATTTTTTCCTCTGAAGGGAGAAGACTTTCTTTTAGTTGAGTTAGTTCAGCGACAATGGAGCTCATTTGAGTTTCTAATCTATTAACCCAGGCTGGCTCTTCAGAAGCTTCGTCAGCTTTTTTAGATTTACCATTACCTGTATCGGGATTCCTTTTAGTGCTTCTCAAGGTAGCCATAACTATAATTATCACTTTGAAAGATCTGACTGAATAAAGTTAAAATTTCAAAGTTTAAGTCGGGAAAGGGAGAAATTAAAGACAGACAGAAAGACACTGTGTCTTACATGTCCACAGGCGGAAGGAGGAGGCCATGCCAAATGGTGATGGAACCAGTCAGAATGCTCTCCATGGTTCTTTGGTAGAAATTTGCACAAGTTTTTAGTGATATACCAAGTCTCCTTAAACTCCCAATGAAATGTAGCTACTGTAGTGCCGCCTTTGTAATTGCATCAATGTTTTGTCCAGGACAGATCTTCAGAGACGTTCAGGAACTTGAAACTGCTCACCTTTTCCACTGCTGATCCCTTGTTGAGGACTGGCATGTGTTCCCTCGACTTCCCTTTCCTGAAAATCACAATCATTTTCTTGATCTTACTGGCATTGAGTGCAAGGTTATTGCTTTGACACTGCTCAACCAGCTGATCTATCTCACTCCTGTATGCCTCCTCGTTACCATCTGAATTTCTGCCAGCAGTAGTTGTGTAATTGGCAAATTTATAGATGATGCTTGAGAGATACGTAGTCACGCTGTAGAAAAAGAAGAGCAGTGGAATCCTTGAAGTATACCAGAGTTCATTGTCAGCAAGGTGGAGATGTTATTTCCTATCTGCTCTGCCTGAAGTTTCCCAATGAGGAAGTGAAGGATCCAGTTGCAGAGGAAGGTACTGAGGCCTGGGTTTTGGACATACCCTAGGGGTGAGAGTCTTCAATGATTGCGCCGCATTCTTAAGGTGGCAACTTTTGAAGATGTTTTGATGATGGGGAGGGTTGTGCCCATGATGGAGCTAACTGAGTCTACAACCATCTGCAGTCTCTTTTCGATTGCGTACATTGGAGCCTCCATATCAGCAGGCAAAATGCTCTGCATCATAGATCTGAAGAAATATGTTAGCGCCTTGGTGACATACGAAATCTCTTCAAACTCGGAATGAAGTATAGACATGGGCATGCTTTCTTTATGGTTGCATCAATGAGTTGGGCTCAGGATAGATCCTTTGAAGGTGTTAGCCTTTCCATCACTGACCTTGCTTTTCTCACGCAGAGCAGTATAGCACTGGGCAGGTGAATTTGATGCTAGTTCATACTAAATGTCGCCTTCCTGCATACCCTTTGTCCATTCCCTTCATATTGGTATTATTTTTAAAACCCCTTGCACTCCACCAAACTGCCAGCTTCCACTAATACCCCTGTTAACCTATTTCAGGCACCTACCATTCTGTGTTACCAAAAAAAGTTCCCTGAGCCCACTACTCCTCCAAACTTTAGAAGCATGTCCTCTGGTATTTGACCTTTCTAATCCAGGGAAAAGATTCTGACAATCTACTCTATCTATGTCTCTCATACTTTTAGAAACCTCTATCAGGTCTCCCTTCAGCTGAAAGGGGTTGGAAGAGATGGAGAGAACAACCCAAGTTTGTCCAACTTTTCCTTTAATGCAGTACCTATAGAAAGTATTCACCTCCTTTAGAAGTTTTCATGGTTTATTGCTTTACAACATTGCATCACAGTGGATTTAATTTGGGTTTTTTTTGACACTGATTAACAGAAAAAGACTCTTTCGTGACAAAGTAAAAACAAATATCTCCAAAGTGATCTAAATTAATTACGTGTTTTGAACACAAAATAATTGATGGCATAAATATGCACCCTCTTTAACATTGCATACCAAATCATCACTGGTACAGTCAATTGGTTTTCAAAGTCACATAATTAGTTAAATGGAGATCACCATGTGTAGTCAAGGTGTTTCAGCTGATAGTGGTTAAAATACACAAGTATCTTGAAGGTTCAACTGCTGGTGAGTTTGTATCCTGGCAAAAACTACACCATCAAGACAAAAGAACACTCCAGGCAACTCTGCGAAAAAGTCATTCAAAGGTACAAGACAGGAGATGGATACAAGAAAATTTCCAAGTCACTGAAAATCTTGGAGTTCAGTTAAGTCAGTCATCAAGAAATGGAAAGAATATGACATAGCTGTACATCTACCCAGAACAGGCTGTCCTCAACAACTGTTGCCTAGGTACTTCAGGTCACAGCTTTATGGGAGAGTGGCAAACAGAAAGCCACTGTTGGGGAAAAAAAAACTTGGCGTGAAATCTTGGCTAGAGTTTGCCAGAAGGCGTGTGGGAAACTCTGAAGTCAGTTGGAAGAAGTTTCTATGGTCTGATGAAACCAAAATTAAGCTTTTTGGCCATCAGACTAAATGCTATGTTTGGAGTAAGCCATGCACTGGACATCATCAAAAACACCCTTTTCCTAAAGTGCAGCATGGTGGTGGCTGCATCATGCCGTGAGGATGCTTTACTGTAGCACACCCTGGAAGGCTTGTGAAGGTAGAATATAAAATGAATACAGCAAAATGCAGGAAATTCTGGAGGAAAACCTGATGCAGTCTGCAAGAGAATTGCAACTTGGGAGAAGATTTGTTTTCCAGCAAGACAATGACTCATGCATAAAGTCAGAGCTATACAGGAATGGTTTAAAAGCAACAAAGTTAATGTCCTGGAGTAGCCAAGCCAGAGTCCAGACCTCAATCCACTAAATACTGACGATGGTGGTGAATACTTATGCAATCAATTATTTTGTGTTTTATATTTGTAATTAATTTAGATCACTTTGTAGAGATATGTTTTCACTTTGACATGAAAGTGTCTTTTTCTGTTGATCGGTGTCAAAAGAAGCCAAATTTAATCCGCTGTGATTCGATGTTGTAAAACAATAAAACACAAAAACTTCTGGGGGGGGCGGGGGATCCCACATATCACCTTTTGTTTCTCCCTCCCCTCCCCTACTTTCTTACTCTGACTTCTCCAGTCCGAATGAAGGGTCTTGGCCCAAAATGTCGATTGTACTCTTTTCCTTAAATGCTGTCTCGCCTGCTGAATTCTTTGTGTTGCATATGACTAAAGTTCTATATTTTTGCAGCATGACTTACTTTCTGTTGTACCCAGCCCCTCTAATAACAAAGGCAAGTAAGTCGTATGCCTTCTTAACTGCCTTTTCCATCTGTATATCCACTTTTAGTGAATAATGGACTGGGGCCCCAAGACCTCCCTTACCTTAATACTGTTAAGTGGTCTACCATTAAATGTTTATTTTCTCATTTATTTTACTTTCCAAACAGCAGCAAATTGCACTTGTCCTGATTAAACTCCATTTGCCTCTTCTTGGCCCTTGTCTGTAACTAGTTTATATCCCACTTTATTCTTTGATAGTCTTTCAAACTATCCACAACTCCACCAACTATGGTGTCATTTAAAAACTTGCTAATCTACCCAACTACATTTTCATCAATATCATTGATCTATAATACAAACAACAGAGGTACCAGCACCGATCCTTTGGAAAGACTATTGATCTGACCTCCAGCCAGAAAGCAGCCTTCCACCCCCTACTCAGTTTTCTGTGGGCAAACCAATTTTGAATACAAGTTTCAGTTCAACCTGGACCTCATACGTCTTTATCTTCTGATTCAATGTACCATGAGGTATCATATGAAATACTGTACTAAAGTCTATGTCTATATTTGACCTTCCCAATTGCCTGCTTGAGCATTTTAGGCTATCTTTATATTTGCTAAAGCCCAGTCTAATTTTAGCTTCCTAAACCTTGCATATGGTTCCTTCTTTGTCCTGGAAACAATTAGGATCTCTTGGGACATCCAAGGTTCCTGAATTTGCCATTCTTCTTGCTTCTTACTAGAGCATGCCAATCCTGAACAATGATTAGCTAGTCTGATGGCAGCAGCTCCCAACTAGCAGCCCCTAGCTTCTACCATAATTTACCACCCCACTCTGCATACCTTCCCACAAGATCTGATTTTTATCTTCATTCATAACTATTTTAAAACATAACGAGTTGTGGTCACTATTCCAAAAATGTTCATCTGCTATCGGGTCTGTCACTTAGCCTGGGTCATTTCCCAGACCTTGGTCATGACCTACTGAGTTCCTTCAGCGCTTTCTGTTTGTGTTCTGGGTCCAGTATGTTCTCCAACTGGACCCTACACATGGTTCTAAGAACAGTATGTGGTGAGTCCAGTGGATGCACTGAAGAAATCCTGTTGCATCTAAGCCTCTTGTAGTAAGGAAGTTCTAATCAATGAGTCCTCACTATGACAACTGTGGTAATTTTTCTACCTTTCCATAATCTGTCTATATATCTGTTCCTCCTTTGTGACTATTGGGAGTGGGGTGTGCTGTAGCTCCAGTCCCAGCATAATTGTACCTTTCTTATTTTTGAGCTTAATGTAAGTTGCCTCTGTGGATGAGCCTTGTAGTATGCCTTCTGAATACTGCTGTGGTGTTCTCCCTTGTTTATAAGGCAACTCCCACATCTGTTTTATGGTGCTTTCTATCATGTTTAAAACAACAAAATTCAGGAACACAGCTGCCAGCCCTGTCTCTCACGCAACCAAGTTTTTGTAATGGCAACAACGGTAATTCCATTTTCCAGGCTGTGAATTCATCCTCCTTACTCATAATACTCCTAGCTTTGAAATAAACACATTTCACCTCATCAGTCCCACCACATTTATTAGTCTGCTCCTTCTTTATAGTCTTGTTTGTTACACCATCTTTCTTGCTCTCAATCTTACCATCTGTTGCTTTGTTGTTGTGGTTCCTATTCCCTTGCCACTAGTTTAAACCTTCCCGAACAGTACTAGCTTACCTCTGAGTGAGGATATTGGTTCCTCTTCAGTTCAGATGTAGTTTTGTTTGTACAGATCTCATCTGATGTGGAAGAGAACCCTATGATCCATAAATCTGAAGCTTTCCCTCCTGCACCAGGCTCTTAACCACGTGAACTTCACTATGCATTTTTTTTTTACCTCACAAGCATGTGGTACAATGCTAATCCTGAGATTACAACCCTGAAAATCCTGCTTTTGAACTTCCTACCTAGCTCCGTAAAGACACTTTACAGGGCCTCATCTCTGCGCCTGCCTATGTAATTTGTTCTTCTATGGACCATGACTTCTGGCTGGTCACCCTCCCCTCTCCAAATTTTCTATACCCGCTGCGAGACTCTCTTCATCTTTATATCATGGAAGCAACACACCATCCTGAAATCTTGATTGTGGCTACAGAAATGCCTTTCTGCACCCCTATCTATCATTGCTTTGCCTGATTTGACCCTTTCCATCTTTACCTTAGAGGTGGGCCTATTGCCACTGTCCCGACTACTGCTGCTAGCCTCTGGAAGGTCATTTTCCTCCACTCATTCCAATAGTATCAAAGGATTATACCTGCTTCTGAGAGGAATGACCGCAGGGGAACCTTGTCTGCCTGTTCACCATGCTTCTCCTGGTAGGCACTCATCTATCAGTAGCTTAGACCTTGTGTATGACCACTTCACTAAAACTTTTACCTATGATATCTCAGCCTCCTGGATGAGCCTTAGCACATCCAACTGCACCAGTTCCTTGACAGACTCTCAGGAGCTGCAGCTGGGTACATTTTTCGTAAATGTAATTATCATTAATGTGAGGTTCCCTGACTTCCTGATTAACAATGGGAAAGTGCAGAAGAGATTTCACCAGGGTGTTGCCTGAAATGGAGTGTGGTAGTTAGGAGTGATTGGGTAGGTTGGTTTTATTCTCACTGCAATGGAGGAAGCTGAGGTTTATAAAATTGAGGGGCATAGAAAGAAACACTGACAAGTGACAATGTGCAAAAGAAGACAAAACTGCAAATACAAAAAAAAAGTAAGTACATAAATAATACTGAGAACATGAGTGGTAGGGTCCTTGAATGTGAGCTCATATGTTATGGAATCAGTTCAGAGTAGAGAGGAGTGAAGTTATCATGCTGGTTCAGGAGCCTGATGGTTGAAGGGTAAACTGTTCTTGAACCTGGTGATGTGGGACCTAAGACTCCTATATCTCCTTCCCAATGGCAGCAGTGAGAAGAGAGCATGTCCTTGGATGGTGTAAGTCCTTGATAGATGCTGCTGTCTTGTGGCAGTGCTCTTTGTATGTGCTCAATGGTGAAAGGGCTTTGCCTGTGTTGGACTGGGCAGCGCACACTACTTTTTGTATGCTTTTCTGTTCTTGAGCATTGATGTTCCATATCAGGCTGTGATGCAACCAGTCAGGGTACTGTCCACTGTGCACGAAAGTTTTAAGTGACATGCCAAATCTGCGCAGTCTTTGAAAAAAGTAGCGGTGCCGTTGTACTTGTTTATAATGGCATTTGCATGTTTGTCCTGGGATGGATCCTCTGATATAACACCAAGGAACTTAAAGTTACTGACCCTCTTCAGAATCAGGTTTAATACCACCATCATTTGTAGTGAAATCTGTTAACTTTGCAGCAGCAGTACAATGCAATACATGATAAATATTAAAAAAACTGAGTTAGAGCAATTATAGATATGTATATTAAATAGTTAAAATAAGTAGTACAAAAACAGAAATAATGAAAAGTAGTGAGGTAGCATTCATGGATTCAATGTCCATTTAGAAATTGGATAGGAGAGGGGTAGAAGTTGTTCCTGAATTGTTGAGTGTGAGCCTTCAGGCTTCTGCGCCTCTGTCCTGATGGTAACAATGAGAAGAGGGCATGTCCTGCATGGTGGTGGGGGGGAGGGGTCCTTAATGATGGAAGCTGCCTTTCTGAGGCACTGCTCCTTGAAGATGTTTTGGATACTGTGGAGGCTAGTAGCCATGATGGAGATAACTAATTTTACAACTTTCTGCAATTTCGATCCTGTGCAGTAGTCCCCACCCTACCATACCAGACAGTGATGCAGCCAGTCAAAATGCTCTCCATGGTACATATGTAGACGTTTTTGGGTGTTTCAGGTGATAAATCAAATCTCTTCAAACTCCAAATGAAATGTAGCTGCTGTCTTGCCTTCTTTAGAGCTGCATCAATATGTTGTGACCAGGTTAGATCTTCGGAGATATTGACACCCAGGAAGTTGAAATAGCTTATCTCTCTACTTCTGATGTCTCTGTGGATTGGTTTCTGTTCCCTTGTGTTACCCTTTTAAAGTCCACTATCAGCTGTTTAGTCTTGCTAGCACTGAGTGCAAGGTTGTTGCTATGACACCACTCAACTAGTTAGTAGATCTTGCTCTCTAATGCCCTTTCATCACCATCTGAGATGCTGCCATAAATGGTTGTATCATCAGATGGCATTTGAGCTATACCCAGCCACACAGTCTTCACCTCTGATCTCCTAATGACTGGCTCATTGAACTCTGATTTTCCTTATGTTGAGCGAGATATTGGCTGTTGTGGCACCATTCAACCAGATTTTCAGTTTCCCTCCTAGTAGAGTATGGGGTATGAGGTGCTTTGGAGTATGCAGGTCTCTCCTTTACATGTTTTACCAGTCTGTTGTTGCTAGTACAACCTTGTATGCAGTGATGTGCTAGGGCAAAGGCTTCAACACCAGAGATGCCAACAGGCTCAATAAACTGATTAGAATGCTGGCTCTGTTATAGGAATCAAACTGGACACATTGGAAGCTGTGGTAGAACAAAGGACCCTATGGAAAATCCTGGTAATTCTGGACAATGTTTCTTACCCCCTGCATGCCACCTTGGCTGACAGAGGAACACTTTCAGTAATAGACTAAGCCAACTTCACTACTCCAAAGAGTACTATATAGAGCCTAATGGCCAAGGGTAAGAATGACCTCATCATGAGTCAACCTAAAGCCGTGGAAGTGATGATCCCCTCCTGTTAGACTGAGGTATTTTATTTTTTTATTCCTCCTTACTCTTCTTCTAATATTTGTGTATCAAGGCACTTGTAATGCTACTGTGACATTGTCATTTCCTTTAGGATTAATAAAGTATCCATCTGGCTTAAATTTCCTGAAATTCTGTATGTCCTTTCAGAAGTGGCCTTTTTCCACTAAAAAACCACACCACCTCATTGCCATCATCACCAAATCTGGCCTCACAATAGGTCATTGCTCTTGAAACTCTTGTCCATGCCTTTGAGTCCTGCATGCTGCGATACATCCTAGGATGCGCAGGAACACATCAGTGATGTAACCTGGGGTTATTGGGTGTTTCAGGTCTTTCAACATTGGAATCAGGTTTATTATCACTGGTACGTCAAATCAACCCATTTAATTATCATTCAAACCGTACATGGATGGATACAGTCGAACGAGACAGCATTCCTTGGAGGCCAAGGTGCAAAACATACATTCAAAATAGCGAAAGAGGGAAAAAACACATAGTTATGCAAGAAAACACATGCATAGTCTAAGTCCTGTGTGGCCATGTGGCCAAGTGGTTAAGGCATTGGACTAGCGACCTGAAGGTCGTGAGTTCGAGCCCCAGCCGAGGGAACGTGTTGTGTCCTTGAGCAAGGTACTTAATCACACATTGCTCTGCAATGACACTGGTGCCAAGCTGTATGAGTCCTAATGCCCTTCCCTTGGATAACATTGGTGTCGTGGAGATGGGAGACTTGCAGCATTGGCAACTGCTGGTCTTCCATACATACAACCTTGCCCAGGCCTGCGCCCTGGAGAGTGAAGACTTTCCAGGTGCAGATCCATGGTCGCGCAAGACTAACGGATGCCTTAATCTTAATTAGTCTAAGTCCTGAGCAGCATGAAAATTGATGGTACAGCTGCTGGTCATTCAGCCTGTCATTCCACTGGTCCAACAATGGAGGGCAGCACTGAATTGAGAGGCCAGCTCCCAGCCAAGCACATGCTCCCCTTACCAATCCGGTCAAGCTATTTGTTAACTTAGCGTCAGCAGTTATTTAGAAACTTAGCATTGGAATACATGATAATATAGAAAGAAAAAAATAAGTAAATCAATTACAGTAAGTATATATGTATACTAAATGGTTAAATTAAAAATATTGCAAAACAGAAATAATATATATAAAAAGTGAAGTAGTGTTCATGGGTTCAATGTCCATTTCGAAATCAGATTGCAGAGGGGAAGAAGCTGTTCCTGAATCGCTGAATGTGTGCCTTCAGGCTTCTGGATCTCCTTCCTGAAGCTAACAATGCGAAGAGGGCATGCCCGGATGGTGGGGGTCTTAAGTAACAGACGCCACTCTTTATCACTCTCCAGGCGACCCAGCCAGGGCTGATCATGCCCTGGCTTGTGTTCCAGCAGCGTTGGTCCATGGTCATCTGGAGGCTCGCTCATCAACCTGCAGACTTGATTATTACAATGCATTTCTAACTGGCCTTTCTTGTTCCCTCTATAAAGTCATCTCTTTGCTGATCATCTCTATGTTTACTGATATAAAATGCTCTTACTTAACTCTCAGTTCAATTTGTTTAAAATAAAGTCTATTTTGTGTTTCCAGATCCTCCACAGTCTGACCTTGTGTCAACCTTCAATTCAGACTCTTGTGGTTTCCATATTTAGTTACCACCATTTTCTTTATTTGCTAAGACTAAGTCATGGAATTTTCTCCTTGTGATTTCTCAAAGTATTTCTCCTTCGACCAAGCATTTAATCAACTGTCCTCTTGAATTCTTAAGTGGCATTTTTATGTGTTTCAGTTTGTTTAATGCTCTTGTGAAGCACATTGGAACATTTTTGTACAGTGTTTCAAATTTGTTGGCTTCAACATATCAGAGGTTCTGGCCTGAGGTCAGCACATAATGCATGACTGCACCTCTATTTTCTTAGAAGTTTGCTTAGATTGCGTAGAAACATACATAGATGAACTGCGGAGAGTATCCTAACTGGTTGCATCACAGCCTGGTATGGAAATACAAATGCTCAGTAACAGCAAAAAGTACAGAAAGTGCTGAATATAACAGGTGAAACTCTTCCCATGTTTACAAGGAGCACTGCCACATGAAAGCCGCATCATAGGCCCCTGCCCTCTTCTTGCTGCTGCCATTGGGAAGGGGATACAAGAGCTTTCAGTCCCACACTTGCAGGTTCAGAAGCAGCTATTACATTTCAATCATCAGGTAAGAAGTACAGAAGCCTTAACCCCACTCAATCAGGTTCAGGAACAGTTATCTCCCATTGGAATGATGCAGTCATCAAGCTTCTGAACTGAAGTGGATAACTTCAATCATCATTATTCTGAACTGATTCTATGACCTTTAGATTTACTTTCAAGGTCTCTTTTCAACTCAAGTTCTCAGTATTATTTTTATTAGAACAGTTTGTCTTGCACATTAGTGTTTGTCAGTTTGTCTGTTTATGTATAGTTTTTTGTAAAATTCTATTATTTTATTCCTGTAAATGCCTACAAGAAAATGAACCTCAAGGCAGTATGTGGTAACGTACGTTCTTTTATAATTTTATTTGAACTTTAAATTGGTGCCATCTGGCTCATGCAACTGTTGTAATGTTTTCTCATTCTTGTAGAATGTGGTTTTATCAATGATGAGATCTTTGTGGAGCTGGTAAATGCACTGACCCAGTACAGCGATAATGAAGAGGAAGATGAAGATGAGGAGGAAGATCAGGAGAATAAATCTGAAAAGACTGATGGAAGTGATATCAAAGAAGAAAGCAATGAGTCCAGAAAAGATTATCAGGAGATTAATATGGATGGTAAGTGTGTACATTGCTGTTTCTGAATTAGTGTTAGCATTAGTGGTAAACTCAAGAACATAGTAAAGTATAGGAGCAAAAGTATTACATAATGTTGACAGTTAAAGAAACTAAGTAAATCTATATTGTTGCATCCCAGTACTGTAGGGCCCTTTAATTCTTGAAAGATTTGTTTTAATGATTTGTACCTGCGTATAGGGAGAGCAAGCGCTAAATCTCTTTGCACATTTGCAAGTGGCTAGTTCACTGAAACTGGCATCTCGGGTAGATAGGGTAGTGAAAAAGGCAATTGGAGCGCTAGCCATCATTAGTTGAGACATTAAGTATAGGAGTTGGGAAGTTATGTTGTTGGTGAGACCTTGCCTGGGGTATTGAATACAGTTTTGGTCACTCGGTTGTAGGAAAAAATTTTATTAAACTAAAAAAAGCACGCAAGAGGTTTTTGAGGATGTTAACTGAACTTAGGGGCCTGAATTACAAGGACAGTAAGCATAGAGTAAGATTTTATTCCCTGGAGCATAATGAGATTGAGAGGTGATCTGGTATTGGTATATAAGATCATGAGAGGCACCTTTTCCCTAGGATGCGGTTGCTAAAAACACGTAGGCATAGGATTAAGATCAGAGGAGAGAGAATTAAAAGCGGCATCGGGGCAGTTTTTTACACAAAGGGTGGCATGTATTTGGAATGAGCTCCCAGAAATAGTGGCCGAGGCAGGCATAGTAGCAATGTTTATGGGCTATCTGGATAAGTGGAAATTTTAACACTTGTCTAGGTGTCTTTTAAACATTGTAGTAGCATAGCTGCTAACATAGTGCCAGTGAAATTCTTGCAGCTATGTGTAAATGCTCATATCTTCTGCAAGTAAGTGCGTGTGTTTCCGTTTTTCACTTGCATTCCCAAATACATACTGGTTAGGGTTATTAAGTTGTGGGAATGCTTTGATGGTGCCAGAGGCATGGTGACATTTGCAGTCTGACCCCAGTACATCTTCTAGCTGTGTTGGTTGTTGATGCAAAACAACTCATTTCACTGTACATGTGATAAATAAAACTAATGTTTAATAAAGTTGGTCAGTTTACTCAAAGAATAATAGGATATATGTAAAAAAACTGACTCAGTTGACTGTTCCACTGCATTTTATCAAGTAATTTTAATAAGTACTTGTAACAAATGAAACCAGGCAATATGAAGAGAGTGGGGTTAATTTTCGATAGTCAGAGGAAATATCTTCCAAGGCAAAGTCTGGTTTTGAATATTCCTCACTGCAATTATTTTAATGGGATATATTTTTTAATTTTGAATATTCCCTGGTTTCTTTCCGCTTCAGGTACTCAAGTTTCATTCCTGAAGAAGTAGTTTTGGCAATATGTTGTCTTAACATAGAAACATAGAAAATAGGTGCAGGGGTAGGCCATTTGGCCCTTCAAGCCTGCACCACCATTCAATATGATCATGGCTGATCATCCAACTTAGAACCCTGTGCCTGCCTTCTCTCCGTACCCCCGATCCCTTTAGTCATAAGGGTCATATCTAATTCCCTCTTAAATATAGCCAATGAACTGGCCTCAACTGTTTCCTGTGGCAGAGAATTCCACAGATTCACCACTCTCTGTGTGAAGAAGTTTTTCCTCATCTCAGTCCTAAAAGGCTTCCCCTTTATCCTCAAACTGTGACCCCTCGTTCTGGACTTCCCCAACATTGGGAACAATCTTCCTACATCTAGCCTGTCCAATCCTTTTAGAATTTTATACGTTTCAATAAGATCCCCCCTCAATCTTCTAAATTCCAGTGAGTATAAGCCTAGTCGATCGTCTTTCATCATATGAAAGTCCTGCCATCCCAGGAATCAACCTGGTGAGCCTTCTTTGTACTCCCTCGATGGCAAGAATGTCTTTCCTCAGATTAGGGGACCAAAACTGCACACAATACTCCAGGTGTGGTCTCACCAAGGCCTTGTACAACTGCAGTAGTACCTCTCTGCTCCTGTACTCGAATCCTCTTGTTATGAATGCCAGCATACCATTCGTCTTTTTCACCGCCTGCTGTATCTGTATGCTCACTTTCAATGACTGGTGTACAATGACACCCAGGTCTCGTTGCACCTCCCCTTTTCCTAATCGGCCACCATTCAGATAATCTGTTTTCCTGTTCTTGACACCAAAGTGGATAACCTCACATTTATCCACATTAAATTGCATCTGCCATGAATTTGCCCACTCACCTAACCTATCCAAGTCACCCTGCATCCTCTTAGCATCCTCCTCACAGCTAACACTGCCGCCCAGCTTCGTGTCATCCGCAGACTTGGAGATGCTGCATTTAGTTCCCTCGTCTAAGTCATTAATATATATTGTAAACATCTGGGGTCCCAGCACTGAGCCTTGCGGTACCCCACTAGTCACTGCCTGCCATTCTGAAAAGGTCCCGTTTATGCCCACTCTTTGCTTCCTGTCTGCCAACCAATTCTCTATCCACATCAATACCATACCCCCAATACCGTGTGCTTTAAGTTTGCACACTAATCTCCTGTGTGGGACTTTGTCAAAAGCCTTTTGAAAATCCAAATATACCATATCCACTGGTTCTCCCTATCCACTCTACTAGTTACATCCTCAAAAAATTCTATGAGATTCGTTAGACATGATTTTCCTTTCACAAATCCATGCTGACTTTGTCCGATGAATTCACCGCTTTCCAAATGTGCTATTATCACAACTTTGATAACTGACTCTTAGCATTTTCCCCACCACCGATGCCAGGCTTACCGGTCTATAATTCCCCGGTTTCTCTCCCTCCTTTTTTAAAAAGCAGGGTTACATTAGCCACCCTCCAATCCTCAGGAACCAATCTAGAATCTAAAGAGTTTTGAAAAATTATCACTAATGCATCCACTATTTCTTGGGCTACTTCCTTAAGCACTCTGGGATGCAGACCATCTGGCCCTGGGGATTTATCTGCCTTTAATCCCTTCAATTTACCTAACACCACTTCCCTACTAACATGTATTTCCCTCAGTTCCTCCATCTCACTGGACCCTCAGTCTTCTACTATTTCTGGAAGATTATTTATGTCCTCCTTAGTGAAGACAGAACCAAAGTAGTTATTCAATTGGTCTGCCGTGTCCTTGTTCCCCATGGTCAATTCACCTGTCTTGAGCAGAGAGGAAGTTTATTTTCTACCAAAGGATCCTTATGACTTTGATTAAGCTTGTTTTAGCCACAACTGGATGATGTCCTTTTTCTTGACTTTTGATTTGCCATTAGCATGATAATAGCTTTTTAATGTTGATCACTCATTTTATACCATACTTAAAGCAATATCATCATGAAATTTTGTATCATTGGTTCCTTTGTCCATAGTTAAAGAATGTGATGAAGGGAAAAAAAAGCCTTGTGACAAGATCTTTGAAGCAATTTCATCTATGTTCCCAGATAAAGGTACACCAGAGGAGCTGAAGGAAAAGTAAGTGTTATCTGTTTTATTCTTAGATCGTTACATAATTGAGCTTTTGTAGAACAGTGTAATTTAAACTTGAAGGCAAATAAAAGTATGTGATAACTATCAGTTTAATTTGCTGTTCATACTTTGGTTAAGTAATTTCATTTGCTAGCCAGCATTTTTGGAGTTAATTCTGAGCAAGAAATTTATTGACATCTTAGTAATTGATTTTTATTTTTATTTTTATTTTACTCTCCTAGTGATTTTTGCCATACATGATGAATGTTAATTTAATGGAATGGCCATTATTAGACCAAACATTCCAAATTCCCAGCAATTTGTATAATTGTATTTAGGTATTTAAGATTGATAATGAAGCCATTATAAAACCATGGTAATACAGTTTTAAACAGAAAGTCCTCCCAATTAAAGTCTTTCCTGCAGTTTATTATGTGATAATTTGTGGCAATAACTAGTTGATGAATGTCTAACCTGACGGCTGTTATATTTGTTGTCAAAAACAACGTGAAAGTAGTAAATGCCAGACTTTAATTTCATGGTAATCTCATGTAGTTATTCAGCTCAGGAAAAATAACGGAGGATTCAAATGTGTTCTCCCAAGTCTTCAGTTGATTCCTGATTAATTGCTTTTATTTCTGGACTTGTTGCTGTATGAACTGAAATGGAAAGTAGTAAGGTTCATTGAGCCAGCCATGTTTTTGTCCAGCACTCCATCCATGTATTAACATGTAAGATTATGATTGGCTCTGAATTTTTTTTTATCTAGCGCATCAGTACAACATTCGGTAGACTTCTAGTAAGATCTCAATGGCAACAGCTTTTAGGGGCTCAACCAAAGGTGGTGGTGTCCTTTTTAAGTGTGTTTTCTGTTTGATGGCAAGGCTCTTCTGGACATAAGAATTTAAAGTATTGCAGTTCTACCCCATCGGTAAGTTGCTGGTTGGCGGGGAAACTGAAAGAGCTAGATTTGGTGTGGACCGTGATGCTGCCTGCGTTAGAGAGACGTCAATGTGTGAAGGTGGTGTGCCGTCACTTTTCTTGTGATCGCAAGACCCTATTGGAGATTGTTAATGTGAAATGCTACAATTCCGATTCACTGATGTATTGGTGGATGACGGGCAGACGGCGGGGGAGCTGCATGGCCTGAGTCCTCAAGCCATGGTGTCACCTGTTACAGCCGCTTAGGAGAGAAGCATCAGAGTTTCTGCACTCTGTCAGAGGTGGTGTGGTGCAGAGTCCAAGCTGGAGTTGGTGCTGCCCACAGTGTTCGTTCAGCAGAAGACGAGATGTATTGTGTTGAACTGCAGATTTCTGCAACATTCATGGACCCCAGATCTTGGACTATACTCTCTAGTGTGATTATATTTTACTGATATCTTATGTGCTTGCTATCTTATGTGTGCTATGTGTTGTGTGTGACTGTTGGTTCTATGTTTCGCATCTTGGCCCTGGAGTAAGAACAAATGGAAAGTGAAATGTGTGATTCCTGTGTTTACTGGAAATCTTCAAAATTAATGTAGTAGAAGATGATTTTGGAATTTAGAAGAATGTGGGGTAACTGTTCAAACATGTAAGGTCCTAAGTGGGCTTGACAGGGTGGATGTTGGGATGTTTTTATGGTGGAAGACTTTTAAACAAGGGAACATAACTACAAGAGAAGAGACCAGTCAGTTAAAAGTTTAAGATGCACTGAAATTTCTTTTCGCAAAAGGTAATGATTCTCTAGAATTCTCTGCCATTGCAGGTGATGGAAGCTAGATTATTTGGAGGATTTAAAGTGAGATGGGTAAGTATTTGATATATCAAAGACTAAGTAGGTCATGGAGAAATGGCACAGGAGAGATGAGGCCAGTATAAATCAGTCAATGTCATATTAAATGGCAAATTGCACTTGAAAGACCAGGTGGTATGCTTTTTCTTCTATTTTCTTGTGTTCTTGTTACTTCCTGATGTAGTTGGTTATCAGATATCCCTTGATAAACTATCAATATACAGGTTTCCCCCGCTTTACGCCACTTCGCTTTATGAAAGACCTACATTAGTACCTGTTTTTGCTAACCAAGAGGGTTTTCGCTTTTCCAAACAAAAAGGCAGCGCACGCCCTGAGCAGCGCCACCAAGCTCCTCCCCCGGGAACTGCTCTCAGCATCAAGCCACCATAGCTTAAACACATGTCTGTGAGCATCTGTGCTTTACAGTACAGTATCTCGATTTATTTTGTGCATCCATTAGCAAGATGAGTTCTAAGGTATCGCAAAAGCCTAGGAGAGCTCGTAAGGGTGTTACGCTTAGCATGAAAAATGAACATAATTAAGCATTTCGATCATGGTGATCGAAGTAAGAACATTGTGCATGCGTTGAACTTGCCTGCGTCCATCATTCGCACTATTTACACGCAGAGAGAAAGAATCTTGAAAGCTGCCGATGTTCTGCTAGTAGCAAAGTGGTCGCTTGGTTGGCATCTAGTAGTGGATAAAATGGAAAGTGTATTGCTTGAGTGGATTGATGGGCATACAGAGCGTGGTGTGCTATTAAGTTATCTTATACTTAAGGAGAAATCGGTCAGTCTTTTTAATAAGCTGAAACAAAGCACTGGACGATGGTGATGAAAATGTTGTGAAAGTGGAATTTAAAGCTAGTCAGGGGTGATTTGATCGGTTTCTAAGGCGAGGGCAGCTTCATAGCTTAACGTTTGCTGGAGAGAGTGCTTCGGCTGATACTGAAGCTGCCGAAAAGTTCCCAGCAGAACTGAAGAAAATAATTACAGAAGGTGGTTATTCGTATAAGCAAGTGTTTAACTGTAACAAAACTGCAATTTATTGGAAAAAGTTGCCGAGCAAGACATCTATTTCAATAGAAGAAAAGCAGGCTAAGGGACACAAGGCATCGAAGGATGGGTTTACCCTAATGCCTATTATTAACGCCACTGGTGATACTGTCCTTAAGCCTCTACTAGTGTACCATTCAGAAAATCCGAGGGCACTTAAAGGCATTGATAAGAATACACTTCCTGTTGTGTTCCATTCACATCCAAGCAGTTGGAATACCTAAGTGATTTTTTTCTGAGTACGTTAGTCCTTTGAAAAATACTGTGGAGAAAATAACCACAATAATAGGTGTCTTGTGATTGTGAATAATTGTGCTGCTCATCCATCTGGCATTACTGAGTATGGTGGTAACATTCGTGTTACGTTCTTACTGCCGAATACAACATCGTTGCTACAGCCGTGTGACCAACGGCTAATAGCCACGATTAAGGCTTACTATACGCAAAATGTGATGCATTTTATTGTAAGTGCCATTGACAGAGAGGGCAACTCCGAAGCATCTTTGTGAGAGATCTGGAAAGAGTTGGCAATTGCCAACGTTGGAGATGCTCTCGATAGGCTAACAGTCTCGATGAGAAATGGAGTTTGGAGGAAACGGTGTTCCGAAGCAGTAAACGATTTTAAAGACTTCGAACCAACAACAATAAGTACGTCAGTAGTGACTTTGGCTAAGGAGGCTGGGTTTCTGGAAGTTGACGAAGATGATGTTGAAGATGTTTTGGCATCCCATGACCAAGAATTGACAGATGAAGAGCTGATGCAATTGCAAGAAGAAAGGATAAGAATCGAAACCAAACGCAGTAGAGAATGTGAAAGTGAAGTCATCCAGGAGCTGAACGTGAAGCACTTGAGTGAGATTTTCGCTACGATTGACAGTGCTGCAATGATTGCAGAAAAGTATGAGTTTAATTTTGAAAAGGCATGCAGGTTTTGAGCACGTTTGCAGGATGCTTTGAGTGCTTACAAAGAACTGTATGATAGAAAAATGCGTGAGGCTAAGCAGTCAAGCATACTGTCGTATTTCAAGCCTTCCACATCAGCCACAGCAGATGAACCTCGACCTTTGACGTCGAGGCAGGCAGACATAGAAGAAGATGTAGACGTACCTCCCACCACCCCAACCTCTGACGACTCAGCCAAACAAACCATCATCAGTGTGCTCATTTTCTTCCCGATTCTGGTAAGTGAAACTACACTGTCCATACATTATTTCTACTTTATATAGGCTGTGCATTTATCATATCATTCCTGCTTTTACTATATGTTAGTGTTATTTTAAGTTTTATGTGTTATTTGGTATGATTTGGTAGGTTATTTTTCGGGTCTGGCAACGCTAAGAAATTTTTCCCATATAAATTAAAGACATTGTTGCGAAAGTGGAATTTAAAGGTAGTCATGGGTGGTTTGATCTGTTTTTGAGGCGACGGTGCTTCATAGCTTAAAGGTTACTGGAGAGAGTGCTTGAGTGAGATTTTCGCTACGCTTGACAGTGCTGCAATGATTGCAGAAATGTATTTCTGCTTTATATAGGCTGTGTATTTATCATATCATTCCTGCTTTTACTATATGTTAGTGTTATTTTAGGTTTTATGTGTTATTTGGTATGATTTGGTAGGTTATTTTTTGAGTTTGGGAACACTCAAAAATTTTTCCCATATAAATTAATGGTAATTGCTTCTTTGCTTTACGCCATTTTGGCTTACGAAAGGTTTCATAGGAACGCTCTACCTTCAGATAGTGAGGGAAACCTGTAATTCAAATTGTCAAAGTGAATCCTGTAGATTCCTAATTTAGTGTTTGTCTTAGGAAGGGAGAATAATTGGTCACATCTGGGTATACAAATGGGGCAAAAACTGATTGAGGGGAAAATGATTATTAAATTTTCATTTTGGAACAGAACAAGAAGGCATCAGGTTCTCAGAATCATGTTTATTATCACTTCTATGACATGAAATTTGCATTGTTGTAGCTGTACAGTGCAAAGACAACAGTTATTATAAGTTATAAAATAACTAGTGAGTAATGAAGTAGTGTTATGGACCGTTTGGAAATTAGATGGTGGAGGGGAAGAAACTGTTTCTAAATTATTGAGTGAAGGTCTTCATGCTCCTTTACTACCTCCCCAATGGTAGTAATAAGCAGGGTGATTGTGTATGTGTGCATACATAAATTCCTCTTCCTCTTGTGTGTTACCAAGCTTCTCCACGACGAGATTGAAGACCACAGCAGTGTGGCAGTGGACGTCAGATTAGATGGCAACCTCTTTGACATCAGGAGGCTCCACGCAACCACCAAACTCCATAGAGAGCAGGTCCTGGAGCTGCAGTATGCAGATGACTGTGCTCTTCTGGCCCATACTCTGGAGGATCTTCAGACTCTCTTTGCTGTGGCGGTGAGAGTGTACAGCAGGATGGGGCTGACTGTCAATACCACCAAGACAGAACTAGTTTGCCAATGGAGTACCAGTGTCCCACCCACTCTACCTGCCTTCACTGTTGGTGATGAAAAACTGTTGGTGGTGCCGTCTTTTAAATATCTGGGGAGCATTCTCTCTGAGGATAGGGGCATTAACAACGATATCCAGAGCCACATTAAACAGGCATCGGCTGCCTTTGGGAGACTTTGATGTAGAGTCTTTCAGAACAGGAGCCTTTGTCTCTCCACAAAGGTCGTCGTAAACCAAACGGTCTGTGTCACCACCCTCCTTTACAGCTGTGAGGCTTGGATAACCTACAGCCATCACATCAAGTCCTTGGAGCGCTTCCACATAAGCTGCCTCCAGTGCAGGCTGGGAATTAGCTGGCGTGAGTGGGTGCCTCACACTGAAATACTTGTAAAAACCAACTGTAGAAGTATTGAGGCCATGATCACCCAGCGTCAGCTGCAGTGGCTGGGGCACGTGATAAGGATGCCCCCATGTCGGCTACCCCGCAGAGTGTTATACAGCCAGCTACATCATGGTTGATGCTCAGCTGGAGGGCCAAAGAAGTGCTATAAGGATCAGATGAAGAATGTTTTAAGGAAGTGCAAGATCAGACCCAAGGACCTGGAGGATGTTGTTGTTGACCGTACCACTTGGCGACAGCTGTGTAGGGATGGAGTTCGTATTCTGGAGATGGAAAGAACAACCAGAAAACAGCAGAAGAGAGCCAGGAGAAATGCAGCCATGGTTGCCACCACTACCACATATACATGTCCCACCTGCAATAGAGCTTGTGGATCCAGGATAGGACTCTATAGTCATCAAAGATCTCACTGTTAAAGGAGTGGACGTCGTCATCGGATTTCAAAGGACAACCGAAGAAGATACATAAATATATGTAAAATATATTACAGGGCATATCGTGTGTGATGGGAGGGTCTTTAATGATGGCTGCCACCTTCTTGAGACATCACTTTTTGAAAGTGTCCTCAGTGCTGGGGAGGTGTGTGCTTATGATGGTGCTGGCTGAGTTTTCAACTTTCTGCAGCTTTTTCCAGCCCTGTGCATTGACCTTCCATATGATGTAACTGATGCAGCCAGTTAGAATGCTCTCCAAGGTATTCTGGTAGAAATTTGCAGGATTCTTTGGTGACGTACCACCCTTCTTCAAACTCCTAATGAAATATAGCTGCTGTCATCCCTTCTTTGTAATTTCATCAGTACATTGGGCCTAGGATAGATCTTCAGAGATGTTGACACCCAAGAACGTAAAACTGCTCACCCTTTCCACCGCTGATCCCTTGATGAGGACTGGTGTGTGTTCCCTCAACTTCCCCTTTCTGAAGTTCACAACCAACTCTTTGGCTTTAATGACGTTGAATTGAGTTCAAGGTTTTTGTTGCGACAGTGGTGAAGAAAGCTTTTGGTATGCTGGCCTTTATAAATCAGAGCATTGAGTATAGGAGTTGGGATGTAATGTTGAAATTGTACAAGGCACTGGTGAGGCCAAATTTGGAGTATTGTTTACAGTTCTGGTCACCGAATTATAGGAAAGATGTCAACAAAATAGAGAGAGTACAGAGAAGATTTACTAGAATGTTACCTGGGTTCCATCACCTAAGTTACAGAGAAAGGTTGAACAAGTTGGGTCTTTATTCTTTGGAACATAGAAGGTTGAGGGGGGACTTGATAGAGGTATTTAAAATTATGAGGGGATAGATAGAGTTGACGTGGATAGGTCTTTTCCATTGAGAGTGGGGGAGATTCAAACAAGAGGACATGAGTTGAGAGTTAAAGGGCAAAAGTTAGGGGTAACATGAGGGGGAACTTCTTTACTCAGAGAGTGGTAGCTGTGTGGAATGAGCTTCCAGCAGAAGTGGTTGAGGCAGGTTCGATGTTGTTGTTTAAAGTTAAATTGGACAGCTATATGGACAGGAAAGGAATGGAGGGTTATGGGCTGAGTGCAGGTCAGTGGGACTCGGTGAGAGTAAGAGTTCGGCACGGACTAAAAGGGCCGAGATGGCCTGTTTCTGTGCTGTAATTGTTATATGGTTATATGGTTATACTGAATCAGCTGATCTGTTTCGCTCCTGTATACCTCCTTGTCACCATCTGAAATTCTGCTGAAAATAGTTGTGACATTGGCAAATTTATAGATGGTGTTTGAGCTGTGCCTAGCCATGCAGTTGTAGGTGTAGAGAGAGCACTGGGCTAAGCATGCATCATTGAGGTGCACCAGTATTGATAATCAGTGAGGAGGAGATGTTATTTCTGATCCACACTGATTGTGGTCTGCCAGTTGCAGGGAGAGGTGCAGAGGCTAAGGTTTTAGAGCTTGTTGATTAGAACTGAGGGTATGATTTGGATGAATGCTGAGCTGTAATTAATAGTCAGTCTGATGTAGGTATTGCATTTGTCCAGGTGATCCAAGGATGAGTGGAGAGCCAGTGAGATTGCATCTGCTGTAGACCTATTGTGGTAATAGTCAAATTACAGTGCGTCCAGGTCCTTGCTTAGGCAGGAGTTGATTCTGTCCATGACCAACCTCTCAAAGCACTTCATCACAGTAGACGAATGTTGCACGTTCCCCCAACTTACTCAATTCTTTTAGTCCTGTTGATGGTTCAATGTGAAATTGTTGTTGTGTCACTATTTAACCAGCCAAACTATCTCATTCATCTACACCTCTTTGTTGCCAAGATTTTGTCAACAGTGGGTTCTTGGCCCCTAGTTAACAACTTGCAAAAGTTTATACTCTTGCTTCTTTCTCCAAATGTGCTGATAATATAAAAATAGTGGGAGGGCATGCTGCAAGGAAGATGAAAATAGGTCAATTGAATGAATGGGTAAAAACTTAGTAAGTGGAGTTTAACGTAAGAAAGCGTGAGATTATTCACTTTAGATAGATAGATATACTTTATTGATCCTGAGGGAAATTGGGTTTCGTTAAAGCCGCACCAACCAAGAATAGAGCATAAATATAGCAATACAAAAACCACAAACAATCAAACAACAAAATGCAACCTATGTCAGATGGAAAAAAAAATCCAGGACCAGCCTATTGGCTCAGGGTGTCTGACCCTCCACGGGGGGAGCTGCAAGTTCGATGGCCACAGGCAGGAACGACCTCCCGTGCCGCCCAGTGTTGAATCTCGGTGGAATGTGGCCGAAGTCCAACAGTAAAATGTTCAATATCCGGTCTACAAACACGTTCCTCGATCGTAATGTGACCTGGATTGCACCATCTGTTGTTAACCAGAACAGTAAGCACCCAACTCCTTTACGCTTACCGCTCTCAGTGCACTTCTGGTCAGCCGGAACGGTCTGGAAGCCGTCCATGGAGAAGTTTTGATCGGGTATGTCCTCGTGCAGCCGCGTTCCAGTGAAACACATAACATTGCACTCCCGAAATGTTCTCTGACACCTGGCTAGCGCCGTGAACTCGTCCATTTTAGTACCCACCGAACTCCTCTTCTCCATAAGTCTCTGTTGTCTCGACCCGGTCCTCTTTCCTCGACTTTGTGATCCCCCTTTGTATCCTCTGTGTGTTTCCAGATTTCAGCAGGGGTGTCTGCCGCTCTGCTCGCTAAACCGGCTGGCATTAGCGCAAGTAGCTGGTCCCTGGAATGAACAATGCGACCATGCTTCTGTCCCACGTGTCGGGATGTACCTATTTCCAGCGCTAAAAACCCAAATAAAACACTCTACCAGCATGTTGGAGAGGGTGCAGCTTCGACATGTTACCGTGAAAAAAAAATGCAAAAGATAACCTAAGTTAAAAAGTAAGAATCCGATCGGAACGGCTGTAACAGGCTGCGTGCACGACCGGCGCATGCGCACTTGATAGGAACTATTAAATTTTGGACCATTATCTAAATGAATAGAAATTGCTAACGGGTGGAGTACATACAGACCTACAGGTAGATGTTCTTGTGCATAATGCACAAAGTTAGCATGTAGGTGCAAGAAAATAAGACAATAGCTTGTGAGTTTGAGTTTAAAAATAAAGTAGTAAGTTGTACAGGGTGGTGGTGAGGTTGCACCTAGACTATTGTGCACCTTTAATTTTTTGTCCCCTTATTTAAGAAAGAAGCTTTTCTAGGCTAGATTCTGGGATGAGAAGGCTGTCCTAACACAAATCTCATAAATATTTATGATGTGTTCAGTAGAATGAATAGTAATTTTCTTGAACCAAACAAGATCCAAAGGGACCATATGAAATCACAGAGTAATGCTATACTGAAACAGGTTCCTTGACCTATCATATCCATGGTGTCCGTTAAATACCATCCATACCAATTTTATTTTCCAAGCAAGTTGGCTGATAGATCGTATACCTTATAATTCAAGTGCTGCTTGAAATGTGAGAGCTTTTACCTTCAACACCCTCTCAGGCAGGATACCCTAGATTCCAGTTACGTAAATATTTCTTCCTTGGATCCCCTCTGAACCTCCATCTTCTCTTAAACTTGCTCTCTAATTAATACACTGTTGTTAAGGTGAAACTTTTTTTGTTATCTTCCCTATTTGTGCTTCTTCAATATGTTCAATAGGTACATTTAACGTCAGAGAAATGTATACAATATACATCCTGAAATTCTTTTTCTTCGCAAACATCCACAAAAAGAGGAATGCCCCAAAGAATGAGTGACAGTTAAATGTTAGAACCCCAACCCCCCCCAACTCCCACCTCCCAAGCACAAGCAGTAGCAAAGCAACGATCCCCCCCCACCCCCACCAACAAAAAGCATCAATGCCCCTCCATTGAGCATTCAAGCGTGCCAACAAAGCATCAGTAAAGACATAGACTTGCAGTACCCCAAAGACCCGGTAATGTGACATACCACAGGCTCTGTCTCTGTGTGTGTCTGTCTGTCTGTCTCTGTCTGTCTCTCTCTCTCTCTCTCTCTCTCTCTCTCTCTCTCTCTCTCTCTCTCTCTCTCTCTCTCTCTCTCTCTCTCTCTCTCTCTCTCTCTCTCTCTCTCTCTCTCTCTCCTCTCTCTCCCCCCCCCCTCCCCTCTCTCCCCTCCCCTATTAAGGGAAAAAGAGGTATCCCCGTTTCACAGCGAGAGGGGAGACATACCAAAACGACTCGCTGATTTATGGTGTTTAAAGTCTGCTGCGTCGCTTTTTCCCAGCCCTGTGCCCAAAGAACTCTGGTCTCTGGGCACATAGACAGCAGCAAGCTTGCTGCTTCTTTTCTTCTATCTCCCACAACACATCAGTCAGCGATGGTGGCATCAGCCTTGAAACTGCCCGCCTTCAGAGCCACGAAAATCCGACACCCTGAAGGCACGCTAGTCTTCTAAGACTGTGTCCATAGTGAAAAGTGTCCGGTTGTGAGGCCCTGAGAGTGGGTCCCATTTCCGCAAAGAACCGAAGTCATCGTGTAACTCCAGGTCAGGGTCTTCAAAAGAACCTTGAAAGGAGAAAAAAAGAGATATCTAAGATAGAAATAGACCTGTTTCCGAAGATGTAAGTAAAGGAGTCACAGTTAGGTGCCATCACCCTCAGCTCTGCCCCTTCTTATGTTGTATGTCTCATTCATTACTCCCCTTGCCCATTTCCACTACAAGGAAAAGAAACCTCGTCACTCCTTGTAACTGGAAAAACTTTATCCAAGGCAACTGATGAATCTCCTTTGTCTCTTCTCCTTTGCAATCACTTGTTTCCTGTAGTGGGCATCTAGTAGCTGTAGCCTGACCGGTTAGTTTATAAAGTTTCACAGAAATATCCCTGCTTATATATCCTATATCCTTCGTAATGAAGGCAAGTAATCTGTGTATTGCTGTAGACATGTTATTTACCTAAACAGCAGCCTTCAGAGATCCTTGAATGCTGGATTACCTGTGTTGCTCAATGCTTCTTCAGTCTCTGCCATTTATTGTGTACATCTTAGCTTTTTTAAAGTCCTCCCAAAATAAATCACCTCACATCAAATTAAATTCCATCTGCTATTGCTCTGGCCATTTTATGAAGTCATTGATATCTTCCTGTGACTAAGACTATCCTGCTCACCAAGTAGTTGTTGAGATGCTTCCATTAATGGCTGAGTCTCAAATAAGGAGGACACAGATGCAAAATAAGGAGATAAAAGGAGGGAGGAATGTAGGAATTTCTTCTTTAAAGGGGTGGTGAATCTCAGGAATCCCCTATCTCATTTCGTGGAGGTTACTTCACTGGAAGTAATTAGAAGGTTATGTATTTTTTTTAATATAGTGGATTCTGGTTAATTGGGCCATTGGTTAATTGAGACAGCCGCTTATGTGGGACAACTCTTACAGAATAAAAACTAGTTGAGAAAATAGCAAATTTTCTCTTCATCTACTTGGAACACTATGTCACTTAATTAGGACAGGAGACTGTTGCTGAACAGTTTCCAACTAGCATCAGTCAAAGTTCACCAAGTACATTTATTACAAAATATGTATGCATTCTACAACCTTAAGATTCATCTCCTAACAGGCAATGAACAATGAGCAAAGCAATGAAAACGCCAAAAAAAAAATTTAAAAAGACAGTCAAACATGCAATGTGCAGAGGGGGAAAAAAAAACAAATCATGCAAACAATAAACACAAGCAAATAATGTTCTGAACTGAAGTCCACAAAGACAATCCTGTCCTTAGTCCCTTGGATCGAAGCAGACTAGCAAACTGAACTGGCCCACTTCGGAGCCCCAGACATCTTGACCTTTTCAATCTGGCCTGGCATTTAAGTCGTCCAAACATCGGGCTCAGTTGCTTCAGTACACTCTGAGACCTGAACCCCACCACCTTAATTTGGCCTGTACCCAACCTTTCTGATTTGGCCTGGCACTGCTTAAATCGATCGAACCTCAGATCTTCCTCGCTCTTGGTGACGGGCCCGCTGCCTCACCTCTTTTTGGTTCTGCCACGTTGAATTGCCTCTAAGCCCAAAGGGAAGCTACATGCTATTGTTGCTACGATCATTTACCAGAGAAAGGGTGATTAACAAAGTACTTAGTTGATTTTGTTTCATTAGCCACAAGCCAGAAGTCGCTGAGATTCAGTACACCATCTTAAATTATGTGTACTTGCATGACATTAGACACTACACTGTGCTTAGAGTGAACAGTTTTTTAAAATGGTGTCAGTTGTGTCTGTGTTTTTAAAAAGCATTGATTTTTGTCCCTGATAGTTGGCGAGAAATAAGCAGTAAGACAATTCAGAACTGTTTTGCTCACTGCAGTTTCAAGCATTCAGGCTTGGAGATGTAGAAACGACTGGAAATGAAAATGAAACTATTTTGCTACTTCATGTTAGGAAATGCAAAGAATTTGAAGGTATCTATAATCGTGTTACAATGAAAGTTAAGATTTGGAAGATGCAAATGTTGAAAACATTATATGGAGACAGTCCGTTATCTGCACTAGGTGTCTGCACTGCTGATTTTAGTCAATCAAAAGAGCAAGGCAGTGTACACTAAATTACTCCATCGATAACTATTAGGAACCAAGGGACAGTTTTATAGTACTGCAGTAGTATCGACAGTGTCCTAATTTGTTCTGTATTTCTTTTAAATACATAATTAGTTACTTAGTTAAATGATAGTTTGTCTGTTTTTATACCTTTTGAACTATTTCCTTGAAACTTCCGCTTATTGAGGCAGCTGCTTAATTGGGACAAAATGTACTGATCCTGATGTGCTGCAATTAACTAGAATTCACTGCATTGGGAAATTGAGGGCTACACGGAAGAGAGCCTGAGGCCTAGGGCAGATCAGCCACGATCAACTTCAAAGGCAAAGTAGGCTTGAGAGATTCAATTTTCTTGTGCCCACTCTCCTATTTTCTTGTGTGGTTCTTGGTCTACTTGTGTTAATGCCAGGTAAATTGAAAATTTCAAGATGAGAATTGATGTTTTCCTTGCAGATGAGGATTAAGATCATAAGACATAGGAGCGGAATTGAGGCCATTTGATCCATTGAGTCTGCTCCGCCGTTCAATCATGCTGCTGCTTTTTTCCATTACTCAACCCCATTCCTTGGCCTTATCCTTGTAACTTTTGATGCTGTGTCCAATCAAGAACTTATCAATCTCTACCTTTAATACACTTAATGATCTGCCTCCACAGCTGCTTGTGGTAACAAATTCCACAAATTCACCACCATCTGGCTAAAGAAATTTCTCCGCATCTCTGTTTTAATTGGACGCCCCTCTATCCTGAAGCTGTGCCTTCTTGTCTTAGACTTCCCCACCATTGGAAACATCTACTCTGTCCCCCCACCATCCTTCTAAATTCCAGCAAGTACAGGCCCAGAGCTATCAAGCGTTCCTTGTATAACAACCCTTTTATTCCCAGAATCATATTTGCGAATCTCCTCTGGACACTCTCCAAAGCCAGTACATCTTTTGGATGAGGAGCTCAAAACTGTTGACAATACTCAAGGTGAGGCCTCACCAGTGCCTTATAAAGCCTCAGCATCACATCCTTGCCCTTGTATTCGAGACCTCTTGAAATGAATGCTAACATTGCATTTGCCTTCCTCACCACTGTCTCAACCTGCAAGTTAACCTTTAGGGTGTTTTGCACAAGGACTCCCAAGTCCCTTTGCCTCTCAGATTTTTGGATTTTCTCCCCATTTAGAAAATAGTCTCAACATTTATTTCTGCTACCGAAGTTCATGACCATGCATTTTCCAACGTTGTATTTCATTTGCCACTTTCTTGCCCATTCTCCTAATCAGTCTAAGTCCTTCTGCCACGTACCTGTTTTCTCAACACTACCTTCTCTAACCCCCCCCCCCACCCCCCAACCAATCTTCTGCAAATTTGGCAACAAAGCCATCTATTCCATCATCTAAATTACTGATATACAGCATAAAAAGAAGCGGTCCCAACACCGACCCCTGCGGAGCACCATTAGTTTCTGGCAGCCAACCAGAAAAGGTTCCTTTTATTCCCACTTACTGCCTCCTAGCAATCAGCCAGTGCTCTAACCATGTTTGTAACTTTCCTGTAATACCATGGGCTCTAAACTTGGTAAGCAGCCTCATGTGTGGTACCTTGTCAAAGGCCTTCTGAAAGTCCAAATATACAACATCCACTGCATTCCCTTTATCTATCCTACTTGTAATCTCCTCAAAGAATTCCAACAAGTTCGTTGGGCAAGATTTTCCCTTAAGGAAACCATGCTGACTTTATCCTATCTTGTCCTGTGTAATCAAGTACTCCATAACCTCATCCTTAACAGTTGACTCCAACATCTTCCCAACCACTGAGGTCAGACTAACTGGTCTATAATTTCCTTTCTGCTGCCTTCCTCCTTTCTTAAAGACTGGAGTGACATTTACAATTTTCTAGTCTTCTGGCACCATGCCAAAGTCCAATGATTTTTGAAAGATCATTTCTAATGCCTCCACAACCTCTACTGCAATCTCTTTCAGAACTCTAGGATGCAATTCATCTGGTCCGGGTGATTTATGTACCCTTAGATGTTTCAGCTTTTGAGCACCGTCTTCCTTGTAATATTAACTGCACTCATTTCTCTTTTTTCACACACTACAACATCTGGCACCAGGCTAGTGTCTTCCACAGATACAAAATACTCATTTAGTCCATTTGCCATCTCCTTGTCTGCTGTTATTATTTCTCCAGCCTCATTTTCTACTGGTCCTATATCCACTCTTACCTCTCATATTTTTATTTACATACCTGAAAAAGCTTTTACTATCCACTTTGATATTGTTCATTAGCTTGCTTTCATAATTTCATCTTTTCCCTTCTAATGATTCTTTTAGTTGCTCTCTGTAGGTTTTTAAAAGCTTCCCAATCCTCTACCTTCCCACTAATTTCTGCTTTGCTACATGTATTCTCTTTTGTTTTTATATTATCTTTGACTTCCTTTGTCAGCCATGGTTGTACTATTTTGCCATTTGAGTATTTCCTCGTTCTTGGAATACATATGTCCTGCACCTTCCTCATTTTTCCCAGAAACTCATGCCATTGCAGCTCTGCTGTCATCCTTGCCAGCAGTTCCTTCCAAATTACTTTGGCCAACTCCTCTCTCATACCAATGTAATTTCCTTTACTCCAATGAAATACTGCTACATCAGACTTCCTCCCTATCAAATTTTAAGTTGAACGCAATCATATTGTGATCACTGTCTCCTAAGAGTTCTTTTACCTTAAGCTCCCTATTCGCCTGCGGTTCATTACATAACACCCAATCCAGTATAGCTGATCCTCTGGTAGGCTCAATGACAAACTGCTCTAAAAAGCCATCTTGTAGGCATTCAACAAAGTCGCCTTCTTGAGATCCATTGCCAACCTGATTTTCCCAGTCGATCTGCATGTAAAAATCTCCCATGACTATCATAACATTGCGCTCTTAACACGCCTTTTCTGTTTCCTGTTGTAATCTGTGATCCACATCCCAGCCACTGTTGAGAGGCCTGTATATAGCTGCCGTCAGGGTCCTTTTACCCTTGCAGTTTCTTAACTCAACCCACATGGATTCACGTCTTCCAATCTTATATCATACTTTCACATTTTTCTACTGATTTGATGCCATTCTTTACCAGCAGAGCCACACCACCTCCTCTGCCTACCTCCCTATCTCTCCGATACAATGTGGAACCTTGGACATTCAGCTCCCAATTACAACCATCCTCCAGCAATGATTCAGTGATGGCCACAACATCATACCCAACAATCTGTAATAGTGCAACAAGATCATCCACCTTATTTCTTGTACTCCATGCATTCAGATATAACACTTTGAATACTTTATTTGCTACACTTTTTTATTTTTGCATCCCTAATACAATGATACTTGCCCTGCTGGCTGTAATGTTGTCCTTCTATATGCCTGCCCTTGCTGACAGTCTGACTGCATGCTATTTTTGCTCTTTTACCATTCGTCCTATCCTGAGTCCCTTCATTCCGGTTCCCATCTCCCTGCCAAATTAGTTTAAACCTTCCCCAACAGCTCTAACAAATCTGCCCACGAAAATATTGGTCCCCCTTGGGTTCAGGTGCAATCCATCCCTTTTGTACAAGTCATACTTCCCCCAGAAGAGATCCCAATGATCCAAGAACCTGAAGCCCTGCTACCACACCAGCTTCTCAGCCATGTATTAATATGCCAACTCATCCTGTTTCTACCCTTATTAGCATGTGGTACAGATAGCAGACCAGAAATTACTATCCTGGAGGTCCTGCTTCTCAACTTTCTACCTAACTCTCTAAATTCTGTCTTCAGGACCACATTGCTTTTCCATCCTATGTTATTGGTACCAATAGGTACCAAGGCATCTGGCTGCTCTCCCTTCGTCTCTAAAATGCTGTGGATGTGATCCGAGATGTCCCTGACCCTGGCACCTGAGAGGCACCGTACCATCCTGTTTACATCCATGGAAGCGCTTGTCTGTTCCTCTCACTATCGGGTCCCCTGTCACTACGGCTCCCCTCCTCTTCCTCTTTACCTTCTACATCACGAACCCATGCAGGCTGAATGAAGATACATTCAGTGAATATTTGCATTATAGAAATAAGTGCAGCAAAGCTCTAATAATCCTGTATCTCAGGAGTTTCCAACCTTCTTTGCACCGCGGACCGGTTTAATATTGACAATATTCTTGCGGACCGGGGGGCGGGGGGAGTGCAGGGGGGTGTTAATCACGGCCAGAATATAGGTGATAAGTCACTTATAAGCGGCTAATACACTCGATTTCGTTTCTAAAGGGGTTTATCTAACGAATTTAATATTAAATACACAGCGCATATTTTCCTCACATGAATATAGTGATAAGTTAATTATAACAGTGGTCCCAAACCTCCGGGGCATGGACCGATACATTGCCGCGAAGAATGCAGTGGTACAGCAGTGACCGGAACGCACCCAGCACGTCTTTAAGAAAAAAGCCAAAATAAACAAACTAATTGATCAGGTGCTGCCGGCAATCACCTCAGATCTGGGCCGACATTTACGTGCCAGGCGGCACCTAATTAATTAGCTTGTTTATTTTGGCTTTTTTTCTTAAAGATGTGCTGGGTGCGTTCTGGCTACCGCTGCATTCTTCGCAGTCCGGAGGTTGGGGGCAACTGAATTATAAGTTACTTATAAGTCAATAGCATCATAACATTTTATGTAACGTTTGGATTTTAAACACACAGAGCATATTATCCTCGTATGAACGTATAAAATCATTGCAACACACTAATATTGCTGAATCAGTGGGAGCCCTGGGCTTGTTTTCCTGCAACAAGACGGTCCCATCGAGGGGTGATGGGAGACAGCGATACCTGAAGGGGGTTCCTTATGTCCAATCTATTCCGCAATTTAGTTTTCGTTGCATTCATCGCAGAAAACTCCGCTTCGCAGCAATATGATGTTGGAAATGGAAGCAACGTTTTCAGTGCTTTCATTGCTATCTCAGGATATTCAGCCTTGACTTTGATCCAGAATGCCAGTAGTGATGTTATATCAAACGTACTTTTCAGCCCGCCGTCATTTGCAAGCTTGAGGAGTTGATCTTTTTCCCGCGCTGACATGGAAGATTCACCGGAAGCATTCACAAATGGGTCATGGGCCCATTCCTTTGCTCGTCTTGGGTCACTGATGACCCTGCATGCGTTAAAGTTCAACAGTGGGCGTGACAGGGAATGAGGAAAGGTGCAGCTAACTCATATTGTTTCATAACGCCAAGTCATATCGTTTCCTCGTGGCCTGTGGCCCGCCCGCACATTCTTTGCAGCCCAGTGGATGGGGACCACTGCTGTATCTGATTATTCAGTATTCCTGATGGTTTGGTTGTGAGTGACGTATGTTCAGAATGGGATCAGGATGAGGAGTATCAGGGATCAGTCTGAAATTTACAAGCTGAAACATTCAAGCTGAAGTTTACCAGGTTTCATTTGCCTGTTCCCTTTATACTCACTGGGTTCCCTGGAAATTCTATTATGCTACTAGGTATTGTTGTATAAAAGATAATTATCCAGTAGTTTTAGAAAATTTGCTATTCCAGATGGCACTGGGATTTTGGAGTTTTACTGTATTTACAATGGTGATTTAAGTGTATTTGATCAAGGCAATATTTGCAACTTGCATCAAACTGACCCTTTAAGTATACCAGTATCCCAGCTGTCATCTCAGTTCCTCAGATAAGAAACTATAGATGAAGGCGTTAAAATTGAACTGGTTAACATCAAATCCATCTAAAAGTCTATACATGTTTGATTATCAAGTACACATTCAGTTGGATTATCTACTTAGAATGGTGAAATTCTTGCAAACACCCAACAAAGCATTCCTGAATGAAAAGTACATCTTGGTGGTGTGCTTTGAAAAGTTATCATCCCAAAAGTAATAAATCATTGATATTACATTGCTTCTTCTTCCAAGAAAACTGATTCATCCTGCCATTTCTTGCACAAGGTAGATAGAATTATGTAGTGACTTCCAATTTGTCACTGTTGTTAAGAATTCCATTGAATGTATGAAGATTTACGATGTAAACATTTGAGCTTAATTGGTTATTTTTAAGGTACAAAGAACTGACTGAGCAACAGCTTCCTGGAGCGCTTCCTCCAGAGTGCACACCAAATATTGATGGACCAAATGCTAAATCAGTTCAACGTGAACAGAGCTTGCACTCTTTCCATACTCTCTTCTGCAGACGTTGCTTCAAATATGATTGTTTTCTGCATCGTAAGTACCTTGAATGCAGTTTTTATGTATCATATCAATAAATATTGTATATCTATAAAACGATTAGCTGTCTTAACAACATTAGATCAGTAAATTGATAGACTGGTTTATTATTATCACATGTACCAAGATACAGTGGAAAAGCTTGTCTTGTGTGTGAATTTATTACATCCGTGCTTTGAGGTTGTTCTAGGTAAAGTGACAGTGCAGAATAAAGTCACAGTACAGAGAAAATGCATTGCTGGTAGGCAATAAAGTGCAAGGCCACATAAGTTATATTCTAAGGTCAAGAGTATTTTATTGTACTATGGAAACACTCAGTAGTCTTTATAACAGTGGGATAAAGCTGTCCTTGAGCCTGGTGGTACATGCTCTCTGGCTTTTTGTATCTTCTGCTCAATAGCAAGAGAAGAGAGAATGTCTGGGATAGATTGAATCTTTGATTCTGCTGGCTGTTTTACTAGACAGTAAGAAATGTAGCTAGAGTCCACAGTGGGGAGGCTGGTTTCTGTGATGTGCTGAGCTGTGTCCACAACTCAGCAGTTTCTTTCAGACATTGGCAGAGTAGTTGCCAAACCATGCTGTGATGAGCCAGATAGAATGCTTTCTATAGTGTAGTAGTAGTAGTAGGTACGTCACATCTGGAGTTTCTCCGGTTAGCGGACGATTTTCCTCCACACCCCTATGACGTAGTGGGGAACTGCGTACGAGGCAAGTTACAGCAGTGGTTTGCCATTGCCTTCTGCGGGGTGAGTTTCCAAAGAGATCACCAGCTCGTAACCCAGCATGGATGGAAAGCATGCAGGGGAGCCGGCTGGATTTGAACTTGGGACCTTTCGTCCTGAAGTCCGGCACTGATGGCCACTACGCCACCAGCTGGGTCTTCTATAGTGTATTGGTTAAAAATTAATGTGATCAAAAGTGGTCACGCTAAGTTTCTTCAGCCTCCTGAGGAGAGGTGCTGGCGAGCTTGCTTGGCTCTTGTATCAGTGTGGTTGGACCTGGACAGGGTGTTGGTGGTCACACCTCTCGGCCTTAGTAACCTCAGAAATGAGTGTGGCACAGGTAAAAGAAACTATACTTTAGTTTTGATGGACAATTTTGCAGCATGTTTGAAGGATTTATTATTTTATTTACCAACTCCCAGATTTCACCAACGGGTATGTCCTATCCATAACACAATACAGTAAGCTAAGAAGGGGGATTGAAAAGAAAAGTAAAATGATCAAGGACTATAAGGAGAGAATGGGAATTAATATTCAAATTTCAATTCTAAATGTAAATTGTAAGGATAATGTTTATAATCCATGCCCAGAGGCAGAAGATATATTTGGAATACCTAAATGAGCACTTTTTACAATTGCCAAAATATTTCTTGTGGTGGTCATGAGAGGGTTAGAGGTAATAGTTGGGGTGAACCTTAATAGGAAGAGGTATGAGAAGAATCAAGTTTCATGGTTTATATGTCCTGTATCGCATTTTGTCAAGGGAGGTGCTGTTGGAGGTTGCTGAAATGGTTGTCCCATTCTTCAAATCCTTCTTGGGTGTATGGGAGTTGCATGCAGGATGAATTGCAAATATAATACCCATGTTCAAAAAACAGCACAGGGAATGGTATGTAGCCAGTCAGATTAAATTCCCTTGAAGGAAGCTTTTAGAAAGAATAATTGGGAAACATTAATAGGCACTCTTGGATATTTGGGTTGACAAAGGAGAACAGGGGACAGATGTGCTAATAGTAATAATACATGACAATACATCCCCAATTGTTCCTTCATCAAGAAAATTAAAATTTGTTGAGGGAAATGAAATAATTGTTAGCTGCTTGATTTTCAGAAGCTGATCAGAAGTCAGTCACACTGTGGATATGTAATTGGCTTTAAGGCAGAGACTAGTGGTAAATGATTATTTCAGATTGTTAGATGGTAGATGTTACCTGAGGTCTGTGCTGTTTTTTTTCACTACCACTACTTGGATGTGGTGCATTAGGTAAAATTTTCCAGGTTTGGGAATGACATAAAGCACTGAAGGTAATAATACTGGACTGCAGGATGACACTAATGGGCAGACTTGCAGATGAAATTTCACTCTCTATTTAAGTGAAACATTTTAGCAGAAAAAAAGCAGATCAAATGGCACAATTCTAAAAGGTGTGCAGGAACAGAGGTATGCAGTTATATATGAATAAATCCTTGAAAATGGCAGGGTGTTTTGGAAAAGCATCAAATAAATTATATATAGGATCCAGGAATGTGTAAATGGTGTGCAGAAAATTTATGCTGAATATACTGTACAGAAAATAATGGCTAGGCTATAACTGGAGTATTCTACTTAAACTGTGGTCACTTATCTTTTGGGAAGGATGTTAATGTCTCATGGAATTTAGAAGATTGTTATGATCATGTTAGTAATGAAAGATTTGGCTATAAAGTTGGACTGGAGATACCGGTGGTATTCTTCTTAGAGTCCTGAAGGTGGAGAAAAGATATGACAGGGATGTACAGATGATGACTAGTTTAGGATAAATAGAAGGCATATGTTTAAGGTGAGAGGGAGGTTTAAAGGGGATCTGAGGGGTATATATTTTGAACAAAATAGCTTGTATGTGACATTTGCATTTCTAAGAGGCCTTATGTTATACAAAACCATGTTATAGAAATGATTCTTTCAATGAGATAAAAAGGTTTGGGGGCTTGAGAGTCATTTCACAATAACAAAATTATTTTTCCTCCAGAATTTTCAAAATTAAATGTATTTTAATAATTGTAGGTTTATCCTGTTAAAGCTAAAAATACTAAAGATTGAACATTACACTGTTTAATAAAGTATCATTCATAAATGTTAATAAATGAATATTAATTTCCCATAATGATCTGCTGTGGTTATTGTGAAAGGGTAAATGTTTCATTCCCAAGATTTTATTCCTTTAGAAACTTTTTCTCCTGCTTCTCAATATTCAAAATAACTTCTTAGTGGTTCTCTAGTTTCTGATTGAAATTGAATTATAGTCAATTTGGCCAGTGTAATGCTAGTAAGTGAGCTATATCTATCAGCAAACACGTTATGGAAATTACCAATGGTCATCGGAAGTGCTGGAGATATAAGCGCGCTTAAGAGGCATCCACACAGACACTTGAATGAACAAGGCGTCGAGGCATATTGAATTAATACAGGCATGTAGGGTTATAGATAAGCAGGATGGTTAGCACAGACGTGGGTTGAAGAGCCTTTTTCTTCCCTATACATCTCTGACAATGAGAAGGAACATTTGTAAGTGCAGAGTGTATATGGGTGGCTTAGGATAGTGAGTTGAGTCCTTCAGTCCATCACAAAGTGGAAGGCCAGTCATCTGGTGTAGCCCAGGTAAGTGTAGATAGGTGTTGAGGTGCAGACAGCAAACCTAATCTTATTTTGTTTGACCCATCAAATGGCAGAAGCCTATTGAGGGAGCCTTGTTTTTTTTTTATGAGTGCTATGAGGGGAAAAGTCAGGTAATAGGGAGTACCCCGGTGGCTGTGCCCCTTAACAACAGGCACTCCTGTTTGAGTACTGTTGGGGGGGGGGGGACAGCTTACCCGGGGGAAGCAACAGTGGCCGTGCCTCCGGCACAGAGTCCGGCCCTGTAGCTCAGAAGGGTAGGGCAAGGAAGAGGAGGGCAGTTGTGATAGGGGACTCGATAGTAAGGGGGTCAGATAGGCGATTCTGTGGACGCAGTCCAGAGACCCGGATGGTAGTTTGCCTCCCTGCTGCCAGGGTCCGGGATATTTCTGATCGTGTCCAAGATATCCTGAAGTGGGAGGGTGAGGAGCCAGAGGTTGTGGTACATATAGGTACCAATGACATAGGTAGGAAATGGGATGAAGTCTTGAAAGGAGAATATAGGGAGCTAGGAAGGGAGTTGAGAAAAAGGACCGCAAAGGTAGTAATCTCGGGATTACTGCCTGTGCCACGCGACAGTGAGAGTAGGAATGCGATGAGGTGGAGGATAAATGCGTGGATGAGGGATTGGAGCAGGGGGCAGGGATTCAAGTTTTTGGATCATTGGGACCTCTTTTGGCGCAGGCGTGACCTGTACAAAAAGGACGGGTTACACTTGAATCCTAGGGGGACCAATATCCTGGCAGGGAGATTAGCGGGGGCTACTGAGGTGACTTTAAACTAGAATGGTTGGGGGGTGGGAATCAAATTAAAGAGGCTAGGCGTGAGGAGGTTAGTTCACAACAGGAGGATGGGAACCAGTGCAGAGAGACAGAGGGGTGTAAAGTGAGGGTAGAAGCAAAAAGTACTAAGGAGAAAAGTAAAAGTGGCAGGCCGACAAATCCAGGGCAAGCATTAAAAAGGGCCACTTTTCAGCATAATTGTATAAGGGCTAAGAGAGTTGTAAAAGAGCGCCTGAAGGCTTTGTGTGTCAATGCAAGGAGCATTCGTAATAAGGTGGATGAATTGAAAGTGCAGATTGTTATTAATGATTATGATATAGTTGGGATCACAGAGACATGGCTCCAGGGTGACCAGGGATGGGAGCTCAACGTTCAGGGATATTCAATATTCAGGAGGGATAGACATGAAGGAAGGGGAGGTGGAGTGGCGTTGCTGGTTAAAGAAGAGATTAACACAATAGAAAGGAAGGACATAAGCCGGGAAGATGTGAAATCGATATGGGTAGAGCTGCGTAACACTAAGGGGCAGAAGACGCTGGTGGGAGTTGTGTACAGGCCACCTAACAGTAGTAGTGAGGTCGGAGATGGTATTAAACAGGAAATTAGAAATGTGTGCAATAAAGGAACAGCAGTTATAATGGGTGACTTCAATCTACATGTAGATTGGGTGAACCAAATTGGTAAAGTTGCTGAGGAAGAGGATTTCTTGGAATGTATGCGGGATGGTTTTTTGAACCAACATGTCGAGGAACCAACTAGAGAGCAGGCTATTCTGGACTGGGGTTTGAGCAATGAGGAAGGGTTAATTAGCAATCTTGTCGTGAGAGGCCCCTTGGGTAAGAGTGACCATAATATGGTGGAATTCTTCATTAAGATGGAGAGTGACATAGTTAATTCAGAAACAAAGGTTCTGAACTTAGAGGGGTAACTTTGAAGGTATGAGAGGTGAATTAGCTAAGATAGACTGGCAAATGACACTTAAAGGATTGACGGTGGATATGCAATGGCAAGCATTTAAAGGTTGCATGGATGAACTACAACAATTGTTCATCTCAGTTTGGCAAAAGAATAAATCAAGGAAGGTAGTGCACCTGTGGCTGACAAGAGAAATTAGGGATAGTATCAATTCCAAAGAAGAAGCATACATATTAGCCAGAGAAAGTGGCTCACCTGAGGACTGGGAGAAATTCAGAGTTCAGCAGAGGAGGACAAAGGGCTTAATTAGGAAGGGGAAAAAAGATTATGAGAGAAAACTGGCAGGGAACATAAAAATGGACTGTAAAAGCTTTTATAGATATGTAAAAAGGAAAAGACTGGTAAAGACAAATGTAGGTCCCCTGCAGACAGTAACAGGTGAATTGATTATGGGGAGCAAGGACATGGCAGACCAATTGAATAATTACTTTGGTTCTGTCTTCACTAAGGAGGACATAAATAATCTTCCAGAAATAGTAGGGGACAGAGGGTCCAGTGAGATGGAGGAACTGAGCGAAATACATGTTAGTAGGGAAGTGGTGTTAGGTAAATTGAAGGGATTGAAGGCAGATAAATCCCTAGGGCCAGATGGTCTGCATCCTAGAGTGCGTAAGGAAGTAGCCCAAGAAATAGTGGATGCATTAGTGATAATTTTTCAAAACTCGTTAGATTCTGGACTAGTTCCTGAGGATTGGAGGGTGGCTAATATAACTCCACTTTTTAAAAAAGGAGGGAGAGAGAAACCGGGGAATTATAGACCAGTTAGCCTAACGTCGGTGGTGGGGAAACTGCTGGAGTCAGTTATCAAGGATGTGATAACAGCACATTTGGAAAGCGGTGAAATGATCGGACAAAGTCAGCATGGATTTGTGAAAGGAAAATCATGTCTGACGAATCTCATAGAATTTTTTGAGGATGTAACTAGTAGAGTGGATAGGGGAGAACCAGTGGATGTGGTATATTTGGATTTTCAAAAGGCTTTTGACAAGGTCCCACACAGGAGATTAGTGTGCAAACTTAAAGCACACGGTATTGGGGGTAAGGTATTGGTGTGGGTGGAGAATTGGTTAGCAGACAGGAAGCAAAGAGTGGGAATAAACGGGACCTTTTCAGAATGGCAGGCGGTGACCAGTGTGGTACCGCAAGGCTCAGTGCTGGGACCCCAGTTGTTTACAATATATATTAATGACTTGGATGAGGGAATTAAATGCAGCATCTCCAAGTTTGCGGATGACACGAAGCTGGGTGGCAGTGTTAGCTGTGAGGAGGATGCTAAGAGGATGCAGGGTGACTTGGATAGGTTGGGTGAGTGGGCAAATTCATGGCAGATGCAATTTAATGTGGATAAATGTGAAGTTATCCACTTTGGTGGCAAAAATAGGAAAACAGATTATTATCTGAATGGTGGCCGATTAGGAAAAGGGGAGGTGCAACGAGACCTGGGTGTCATTATACACCAGTCATTGAAAGTGGGCATGCAGGTACAGCAGGCGGTGAAAAAGGCGAATGGTATGCTGGCATTTATAGCGAGAGGATTCGAGTACAGGAGCAGGGAGGTACTACTGCAGTTGTACAAGGCCTTGGTGAGACCACACCTGGAGTATTGTGTGCAGTTTTGGTCCCCTAATCTGAGGAAAGACATCCTTGCCATCGAGGGAGTACAAAGAAGGTTCACCAGATTGATTCCTGGGATGGCAGGACTTTCATATGAAGAAAGACTGGATGAACTGGGCTTGTACTCATTGGAATTTAGAAGATTGAGGGGGGGATCTGATTGAAATGTATAAGATCCTAAAGGGATTGGACAGGCTAGATGCAGGAAGATTGTTCCTGATGTTGGGGAAGTCCAGAACGAGGGGCCACAGTTTGAGGATAGAGGGGAAGCCTTTTAGGACCGAGATTAGGAAAAACTTCTTCACACAGAGAGTGGTGAATCTGTGGAATTCTCTGCCACAGGAAACAGTTGAGGCTAGTTCATTGGCTATATTTAAGAGGGAGTTAGATATGGCCGTTGTGGCTACGGGGGTCAGGGGGTATGGAGGGAAGGCTGGGGCGGTGTTCTGAGTTGGATGATCAGCCATGATCATAATAAATGGCGGTGCAGGCTCGAAGGGCTGAATGGCCTACTCCTGCACCTATTTTCTATGTTTCTATGTTTCTATAACAATTGGGTATTCTTTAAAAAAAAAATTTTATGTTCAAATTTTATTTCTGAAGATTTGAAATTAACCTGTTATATTAAATGTTCAAGAAATTGACAGCGATTATGTTTCTAATCCAGCTTTTCACGCCACTCCTAATACATATAAACGAAAAACTCCTGAGACCCGAGCAGAGACAGAGCAATGTGGACCAGATTGTTGTTTGTTTCTGGTGAGAAGTTTTCCATCCATTTTTCTATCTTGTATTAAAGTGGAGAGCGAATCTGTAGTAAATTGTGCATTGTAGCACCTGTGATGGTACTTCACTTCTGAACCTGAAGAGTATGCTTTGAGAACCATTTGATCCTCTTGGGGACTATGCTAATTTCAGTACAGTACTGAGATGTTAATGGTTTGATATTTTAAACTGGCCCTGTTTGTTCTCTTGGAAGAGCATAAACGTCCTACGGCATTTTGAAGAGGAGGGTGGTATCCCTAATGTTCTGGTCAATATTTGTACTACAGTCATTACCCAGTGTTACACTGTAACATTGCTTTGGGTGTTTGGTGTTATTAAATTGGCTATCACTTTTTCTGCGTTACGGAAATGAGTGCTCTTCAAGAGTTTCTTCATGCTGTGAATTATCTTGGGATCTCCTGAAAGTGATGTGAAAGATTCCATTTACCCTTATAAAAAGGATGACAGACATTATCCTTTTTATAACGGTACTTTAATGTCACGACTTGTTATGTTAAAAGTTCACCAGCATGTTCTACCCATAGTCTGAACAAAGAACTTGTAGTGTGAGGGGCTATCACCAAAAACACATGCCATGGTATGGAGACTAAATAGGGCTGTTATCTCGTTTTTTCTTGGTCTGCTACGCAATGTAAGTTATTTTGGATTTGAAACATAAACACAATCCTTATACGTTGCACTAATGGGAAAGTTTACTTTGCATCAAATATTTCGCCAATACTTCTGATAAGTCAATTTTGAGCAAATTGAAGGGGAGTAACCTGATCCGATTTGCGGCAGTGAAGTCGGCTTATTAATCCAGTTATGGTCAGGCTACTTAAAAGAATTCTACTGTCATTTAGTGTCACAACATCCTAGTCCACCAGGCTGCAACTTGACGCAAGCTGACCCCAAGACAGTAGTTTCTGATGAATCTTATGGTCCTGATCTACCCCTGCCCTATGATCCATGCATGCCCATTGCAAATTCTGCAGATGACAAATTATTGTCTCCTACATCCTGTGGCAATTGGGTAATATTTGTATGCTAAAAACATTTTATAAATGTGATATTTTTATTCAAAGTGTACCGTAAATGTATTTTCAGCGACTAACACATAATCATAATCACAATTGTGTTGTTTAGGATGGAGCAAAAGATTTTGCAGTGGCCTTAACAGCTGAGCGAATAAAAACACCACCCAAACGTCCAGGTGGTCGTCGTAGAGGACGCCATCCGAATGGTACAAGCCGGCCCAGCACACCAACAATAAACCCATCTGAGGCTAAGGATACAGATAGTGACAGAGAGGCTGGAACAGACACTGGTGGCGAGATAAATGATAAAGATGAAGAAGACAAAAAGGATGATACTACAAGCTCCTCTGGTAAGGGAAACTATATTTGCCTTGATCAATTAAATGATATTGAGACAAAGTCTTGTAAAGATTTGAACACATTGTTAGAATGAAAGCCAGTGTAGATTAATGAGCATTGGGATAATGAATAAGTGGAATGATGGCAAAATGTGGAAAACATGAGTTGTCAAACTTTTAAGGATTTCAGTAGAAAATGATGTGATTTTCCTGAATGCAGACATCTTCAAAGATGCTCTTTGCAACAGCTCATCAAATTTTCACTTGCATTCATTTTGAAAGTGATTTCCTAATTATTACAGTAATCTACTGTGTGTTCCATAACAGTTGTGCTGTCCTGAGTTTAGTTAGCATTCAGAAGGGTGCGGCATATTTCTATCACCTTGTTTTGCTCTAGCGTGTGAGTTAATCTGTTAACGTATTGAGAGGCTGGTGTAAATTGAGGTTTTGATATTTTTGGCAATCAGGTGTTGAAGTTAATGCCCAATTCTCCCTTCTAATTAAATGGGGATAGTTTATTCCATATACATTCAGTAGCCACTTTCTCAGGTATCTCCTGTACAGTGGCCACTGAGTGTATGTTTGTGATCTTTTGCTGCTGTAGCCCATCCGTTTCAAGGTTCGATGTGTAGTGCATTCACAAATGCTCTTCTACACACCACTGTTGTGATGCGTGGTTATTTGAGTTACTGTCAACTTATCAGCTTGAGCCAGTCTAGCTATTCTCTGACTTCTCTCATTGACAAGGCGTTTTTGTGCACAGAGCTTCTGTTCACTTTTATTTGTTTTTCTTGTCATTCTCTGTAAACTCTAGAGACTTGTGCGTGAAAATCCCAGAAAATCATCAGTTTCTAAGGTATCAGACCACCTCGTCTGGCACTAACAATCATTCCACAGTGAAAGTCATTTAGACCACATTTCTTCCCCATTCTGGTGTTTGGTCTGAAAAATAACTGAACCTTTTTGACCATATCTGCATTTTTTTAATGCATTGAGTCCCTGCTGTATGATTGGCTTATTAGATATTTGCATTAATGAGGTGTATAGGTGTAATAAATAAAGTGTCAACTGAGGGTATATTGATCCTGGTGTGCATTGCTGGGCATTGTCTTTGTATTTCTGATATCTGCTAGTTTTAACAAAAGTGGCAATATTTCCTATGTATAATGGGATTGTGGCGCTCCATGTCTAAATTATCCTTTTGGGTTGATTTATTTTAGACTGAGATCTTTTTTCTAAAGTGGTTTGTGATCAGAATATTTATTTAGATGCTACAAAAATGAATTGCAGACAAGGTGCTCTTTCAGATGATGTGTAAAGTACAATGATGTCTTCATTTGTGTTTAATTTAAAGTCATGACTTGAGAATTGATGCCAGAATTCTTCATATTTAAATCATGGTCATAACATTAAATGGCCCACCATTATTTCATGTTCATGTTTGGATCATGTAACTATGGTTGTATGATGAAAGCATTGTTAAAATTAATTATGGACTGCGCAAATTTTGTGCAGGACGACTTCATTGAGTGTATAAGAGATTAGTTTTTTAACTCGGCGTATTGAGGAAGCAGCATAGAGTCAAACAGACCTGTGCTAATCCAGGTGCCCATCTAAGCTCGACCCATTTGGTGTTTGACCCAAATCTCTCTAAACCTTTCCCATCCATGGACTTAGCCAAATGTGTTTTGAATGGTGTTATTATATATGTCTCAATTATTTTTCCCTTAGTAGCTAGCTTCATCCAGAATAAGGTAGATGAGCTGTTAACAGTTAGAAATTGGTAGTAATGATATGTGGGATCACCAAGTCATGGCTGAAATAAGATCACAATTGGGAGCTTAACGTCCTAGGATACACATTATATTGAAAGAACAGGCAGTAAGCAAAAGGTGGTGAGTGACTCTGTTAGTTTAAAAAAAAATCAAATCCTTAGGAAAAGATGACATTGGATCAGAAAATGTAGAATCCTTGTGGATATAGTTAACTGCAAGGGAAAAAAAGACCCTGATGGGAGTTATATACAGGCCTCCAAACTGTAACCAGGATGTGGGGTACAAATTACAATGGGAGATGGGAAAGACTTTTATTATTCAGGTAGATTAAGAAAATGCCAAGAAAAGGAGTTTGTACAAGATGGCTCTTCAGAGTAGATGGTGGTTGAGCTCACTAAGAGAAAGACAATTAGGCTGTTGTGTAATGAACCAGATTTGATTTGGAAGCTTGAGGTAAAGGGAACCTGAGAAGACAATGATCGTAGTATGATGGAATTCACCCTACAGTCTGAGAGGGAGAAGGTAAAATCAGACCTATTACAGTGAAGTTAAAGCACTGGTACAAGCATGGGAGAGGAGCAGGCCAAAGCTGAATGGAAGTGAGCACTAGCAGGGATGATGGTGAGAATTTCTGGAAGAAAATTATAAGGCACAAGATTAATACATGCAAAGAAGAAATAGTATTCTAAAGGGAGCATGGTTTCCTTATGGGGAAATCTTGCCTGACGTAGCTGAAATTTGAGGAAATAACAGGCAGGAGAGGAGAGCCAGTGAATGTCGTTTTCAGAAAGCCTTTGACAAGGTGTCGCACATGAGGCTGCTTAACAAGCCAAGATCTCATGGTGTTGCAAAAAAGATACTAGCATGGATAGAAAGGAATAAAGGGGGCCACTTCTGACTGGCTACCAGGGACTAGTGGTATTCTGCAGGGGTTAGTGTTAGGACTGCTTTTCACATTATACTCCAAAGATTTGGGAGACGGAATTGATGGCTTTGTGGACGATACAAAGATAGGTGGAGGGGCAGGTAGTGCGAGGGAAGCAGGGAGTCTGCAGGAGAGCTTGCACGTTAATGGGATTGGCAAAGAAGTGGCAGGTGGAATACAGTGTAGGGAACTGTATGAACATGCTCTTTGGTCAAAGGAATAAAGCATAGACCATTTTCTAAATTAGATTAGATTAGATTAGATTCAACTTTATCGTCATTGTGCCAAGTACAGAAACAAAGCCAATGAAATGCAGTTAGCAGCTGACCAGAAATGCAAAGAATAGTGTTATTTACAGAATAACTGCGAATAAAAAAGTAAGTGCTACAGCACACAAATATAAAAGTACTGAGACAGTACAATATGGGTTCAATACTGCTTAACGCTGTGATGTGAGGTTCAGCAGGGTTACAGCCTCAGGGAAGAAGCTCTTCCTGTGCCTGCTGGTGTGGGAGCAGAGGCTCCTGTAGTGCCTACCAGATGGGAGGAGAGTAAAAAGTCCATGGTTAGGGTGAGATGCATCCTTGATAATGCTTTTCGCCCTGCCCAGGCAAGCGTTTATGGTAGATGTTCTCAATGGTGGGCAATTAGAACCATAACCATAGAAACTACAGCACAGAAACAGGCCTTTTGGCCCTTCTTGTCTGTGCCGAACCATTTTCTGCCTAGTCCCACTGACCTGCACACGGACCATATCCCTCCATACACCTCCCATCCATGTACCTGTCCAACTTATTCTTAAATGTTAAAAAAGAACCTGCATTTACCACCTCGTCTGGCAGCTCATTCCATACTCCCACCACTCTCTGTGTGAAGAAGCCCCCCCTAATGTTCCCTTTAAACTTTTCCCCCCTCACCCTTAACCCATGTCCTCTGGTTTTTTTCTCCTCTTGCCTCAGTGGAAAAAGCCTGCTTGCATTCACTCTATCTATACCCATCATAATTTTATATACCTCTATCAAATCTCCCCTCATTCTTCTACGCTCCAGGGAATAAAGTCCTAACCTATTCAACCTTTCTCTGTAACTGAGTTTCTCAAGTCCCAGCAACATCCTTGTAAACCTTCTCTGCACTCTTTCAACCTTATTTATATCCTTCCTGTAATTTGGTGACCAAAACTGAACAGAATACTCCAGATTCGGCCTCACCAATGCCTTATACAACCTCATCATAACATTCCAGCTCTTATACTCAATACTTCGATTAATAAAGACCAATGTACCAAAAGCTCTCTTTATGACCCGATCTACCTGTGACCCCACTTTTAGGGAATTTTGTATCTGTATTCCCAGATCCCTCTGTTCCACTGCACTCCTCAGTGCCTTACCATTAACCCTGTATGTTCTACCTTGGTTTGTCCTTCCAACGTGCAATACCTCACACTTGTCTGTATTAAACTCCATCTGCCATTTTTCAGCCCATTTTTCCAGCTGGTCCAAGTCCCTCTGCAGGCTCTGAAAACCTTCCTCACTGTCTACTACACCTCCAATCTTTGTATCATCAGCAAACTTGCTGATCCAATTTACCACATTATCATCCAGATCATTGATATAGATGACAAATAACAATGGACCTAGCACTGATCCCTCTGGCACTGTGGCACAATTGGGTGCTGATAATCTGCTGGGCAGTTTTCACCACACGCTGGAGTGCTTTGCGGTCTGATATGGGACAATTGCCATACCACACTGAGATGCAGTTGGTGAGTATGCTCTCAGTGGTACAGTGGTAAAAGTCCGTCAGTATCCTGCGACAGAGGTGAGCTTTCTTGATGCTCCGCAGGAGCAATTTCAGAAATCAGAGGTGTTAAGGGACTTGGGAGCCTTCCTGCAGGATTCCCTGAAGGTTAATTTGCAGGTTGAGTCAGTGGTAGGGAAGGAAAATGTAATTTTAGTATTCATTTTGGGAGGACCAGAATATAAAAGCAAAGATAGAATGCTGAGGCTTCGTAAGGCATTGCTCAGACTGCACTTGGAATATTGTGAGCAGTTTTGGGCCCCTTTTCTAAGAAAGGATATGCTGGCAGGGTAGAGGGTCCAGAGGAGGTTCATCAGAATGATCTCAGGAATAAAATGGGTAATGTATGAGGAGCAATTGATGCCTTGTACTTGCATTTAGAAGAATGAGGGGGTAATCTCATTGAAACCCGTTGGATGTGAAGAGGATGTTTCCTATAGTAGGAGAGGGTCCCCTATAGAAAAACAGAATAAATATTGCTGGCATTAAGAAAACGGAAGAAAATTATACCAATATTTTGTATTTCCTTCACAGAGACAATTGTTGAAATTAGTGGAAAACTCTAAATCAAGTGAGTGAGGAGTTTAAAGGAATTGCTAATGGTAAAATTAACAGGACTGAGAGCTGTTGCCCAGGAATCGACTTGACTCGAACAGTTTCACATATTGAAAGGTAGCATGTGTAACCCCACTATTTAGCAAAGGAGGAATGGAAGAAACGGGATCACTAGATCGGGTACCCTGTTGCTCTGGTAGGGAAAATACTGAAATTAATTACCAGTTGTTTATTGTTGTTTTGTGTGTCCGGTGTCTTCCTCTTCACACTTCTAATTAATTGGCTTGATTTGTGATGAAGTGTGGCTCGTGAGGGGCAGACGCGGATCTGTCCTTTCGGGAGCCTGGACTGGATCAGTCTTTGTCTGGCATCTCGTCTACAGGCATTCCAACGTGAATGGCCCTGAGGTAGCATTGCCTGCTGGAGTCCTTGAAGCACGCAAGCCTCCACACAGCATCACAGTATTGGTCCAGGTCGTGGAGGATTACTAATTGGTAACAAGATTTTTAGAAAATGAAAGGATTTGGGCAGAATCAGCATGGGTCTGAATCAGAAAGGCAAGTCACATTTAGCAAGTCTGGAAAAATTCTGAGATTTTATCTTGGAAGATAGAACAATCAACCATTTGATGGAATATTTGGACTTCTGTAAGGCAAGATACTACATAATTTCTAAATGTTTGAATTGCAACATTTTACTTTGATACTCAGTTAGTTTATTGTTACATGTACATACAGTGAAAAACTTTTGTATGCATCTAAACAGATTATTCTATTTACATTGAGGTAGTAAAAAGGAAACTGCAGGATGAAGTGTTATCGGGAAAGTGCAGTGCAGGTAAAGAAAGTGCAAAGGTAACAACAAGGTAGACTGGAAGATCAAGAGTTCCCTTTTTTTCCAGTGCATGAAAGGTCTGTTCAGGAGTCTGATTACAGCTGGATAGAAGCTGTCCTTAACCCTGGCGGTACATACTCTCAGGCTTTTGTATCCTATGCCTGACAGGGTAGGGAGAAAAAAGAATGACGAGGATGAAAGGGGTCACTTGATTATTTTGTCTGCTTTCCTGAGGTAATGGGAAGTGTAGGTGGAGTCAGTGGAAGGGAGGTTAGTTTACATGGTGGACTGGATTGGTTTAACAAGCTGAGCCCAGGTGAAGTCTTAATCCAAAATGCCGGTTGTCCATTTCCTTCCCTAAATGCTACCCGATTTGCTGAGTTCCGCCAGCTTTTTGTGATGCTCCAGATTCAGCACCTGTAGTCTCACGTTTTCTCTCTTCTCTCTGCAATTTCTTGCAATCTTGGGCAGAGAAATTGCCATACCAAGCTGTGATGCATGTGATAGTATGCTTTCTATAGTACATCTGTAAGAATTGGCAAGAGTCAATAAGGGAACATGCCAAATTTTCTTAACCTTTTGAGGAAATGGAGGTATTGGTGTGCTTCCTAAACTGTAGTGTACACATGATGTTTCTAGTAGAAATATTTAAAATAGGGCCTTGAAGTTCTCAACCATCTCTAAATCAGTACCATTGATACAAATAAAGATCTATGACCAGCCCCTGCATTTGTGCTAATATTGAAGGAAAGTTTGTTGGCTTGACGTCATGATGCCTAGGCTCTCTTTTCCCTTCTATGCTCATTGTTTGAGATCCAACTGACTTTGGTATCATCTGTGGATTTGCAAATGAAATTAGAGTTGAATCTGGCTCCACAGTCATGATTGTACAGGGTGCAGAGTAAGGGGCTGTGGATGTAGCCTTGTGGGTCACTTGTATTGCGATTAATCTCAGCAGAGGAGTTGTTGCATATCCTTACTAATTGTAGTCTATTGGTCGGGAAGTCAAGGATCCAGTTGCTAAGGGCAGTGCAGAGTACTAGGTCTAGGAATTTGGAGATGAGTTTGGAATATAGATTAAGAAACAATCATTTATGGTGGTGTGCGGGCTGGAGGTTTGGTGGCATGGGGTGGAGGGAGGAAATTGCATTGAATCCTAAGGTGTGACTGAACAGAGCTATCTACCAGAATGACAGATGAGCTATAACAGAGTGCTGTTTACACAGACCATTGACATAAGTACCTATTGAAAAGAGTCAACCTATTCACTATTGACACAATTGCCATCGGAAATAGATTCCTATTAGTTGTAACAGAATATTATCACTAGAAGTATGTCGGGTATTAAGAAGGACCAATGGTGTATTATCTAGTAGCAAAACCTGGATGAGGATGCATCTTCTGAGGTTTTATCACGTCGTTCCTCGTCCCCTTCATGATGCATGAGAAAACTTGGTTGACCATGCAAGCCCAACATGTGGTTAACATTGCTGACAACTTCTGTTCATATACACATCACCATATCCAACCCTGAGATTTGTTTTCTTGTGGCCATTCACAGTAAGTACAAGAAACACAATAGAATCAATGAAAAACTGTACCCAATAGGACAAATAACCAATGCCCAAAGGACAACAAACTGCAAATACTAAAAGAAAGAAAAATAATAATATAACTAAGCAAGAAATATTGAGATCATGAGATGAAGAGTCTTGGAAAGCGAGTCCAAAGGTTGTGGGAATAGTTCAGTGATGGGGTATGCATGATACAACTCTGACGTCTGTCTTCTCCAGGTAGCCATAAAATACAGAAAACCATAGAGGTAGTTGAAAGAAGGACAGCAATCCCTCCCGCACAAAAAGAAAAATAAGCAAAAACTAGCAAACCTCAAATCCCCAACCCCTCCCTGTCACAAAAACAGATCATATGACCCCAGCCTGCCAATCGGCAGCAAGAAAGAATAGGTGAGGACGCAATAAAAAACACAGAACTGGAAGAGGCCAAAAATCTCAGTTGGAAGAAAATACAATAGTCACAAACCAATGGCCTGAAAAGCTTGAGTAATCATAACTGCTATACTTTGCTTTTATTCTCCTAATAAACTATAAAATTCAGAAGTATCCTAACTATACTGTATATCTCCATTCAAATTGAATGACTCGATTAATTGCGCCCTAGTTTAGTGTTATGTTAAAGAATTGAATTATATAAGTAGATGTAATGGATATTGAATATATTTAGTTTCTTTTTGCATTCTGACTTTGTTTTCCATTTGAGACGGTTTTGCTAATTATAGGTCATTTCTTTCAGAGGCGAACTCCAGATGTCAAACACCTATTAAGATGAAGCTCACTTCTGATCTTTCTGATGTAGAGTGGAGTGGAGCTGAAGCCTCTTTATTCAGAGTTCTGCATGGCACTTACTACAATAACTTCTGTGCTATAGCCAAGTTGCTGGGAACCAAAACATGTGGACAGGTGAAATACAGTATATTGGGACACTAATCAATGTTGGGTACATTTGGTGAAAGAAATAAGTGATTCTGTTCATTTTTTAAGTAATCAAAGCAAATTGCATATATTTATGAAATGCCGATATTTTGAGTAGTTAATCCATTCAAAAATGTTTCTGAGAATGAAAGGCTTATCACGTTGGCCTGCACTTGCTGAAATTTAGAAGAATGAGATGGGATCGCATTGAAACCTACTGAATGTTGAAAGTTCTAGATAGAGTGGATATGGAGAGGATGTTTCCTATAGTGAGGGAACCTCAGATAAGAGGGCACAACCTCAGAAAAGAAAGATCTTTATTTAGAATGGTGGAATTTCTTTAGCCAGAGGGTGCTGAATCTGGAATTCGTTGCTTGAGAAGGCTGGATCATTAAGATTATTTAAGGCGGAAGTTGATAGGTTCTTGATTAGTCAGGGCATGAAAGGTTACAGGGAGAAGGCAAGAGAATAGTGTTGGGAAGGAAATGGATCAACCATGATCAAATGGCCTAATTCTGCTCCTATGTCTTATGGTCTTATGGAAAATAAATACAATCCTTGTACAATAAGGATATTCAGTGGGCTGATATTCAGCACCAAATGGTTTTGAAAAGTGAACAGATTCTTAATAGAAGCATATTTTAAAAAGTAGCTATATTAAAAATAGTTCTGATTGATTTCTGATGGTTTCAATTTTGACCACATCTGAAACAAAGTTATATTTTTTCATCATACAGACACTTGAATTAAATTGACTTTATGACTTGAGTAAAAAAATCTTTGTTATGTCTCTGTCTGAATGTGCAATTTATAGTAATTTATAATAAGTAGGATGTACAACAGGATAGTCAATGTAACATAGAAATACAATTGTATCAGCATGAGTTGAGCAGTCTGATGGCCTGGTGGAAGGAGCTGGCCTGGAGCCTGTTGGTCCTGGCTTTTATGCTGTGGTACCTTTTCCCAGATGGTAGCAGCTGGAGCAGTTAAGTTTGTGGTTGGGGTGACTTGGGTCCCCAATGATCCTTCAGGCCCTTTTTACACACCTGTCTTTGTAAATGTCCTGAATAATGGGAAGTTCACATCTACAGATGTGCTGAACAGTCCACACCACTCTCTCAAAGTCCTGTGATTGAGGGAAATACAGTTCCCATACCAGGCAGTGATGCAGCCAGGCAGGATGCTCTCAATTGTGCCCCTGTAGAAAGTTCTTAGGATTTGGGGGCCCACACCAAACTTCTTCAACCATCTGAGGTGAAAGAGGCACTGTTGTGCCTCTCTCACCACACAGCCAGTATGTATAGAGCATGTGAGATCCTTGGTGATTATGCCGAGGAACTTAAAGCTGTTCACCCTCTCAACCCCAGATCCATTCATGTCAATAGGGGCCAGCCTGTCTCCATTGCTCCTGTAATCCACAACTAGCTCCTTTGTTTTTGCGACATTGAGGGAGTTGTTTTCTTGACAGCACTGTGTCAGGGTGATGACTTCTTCTCTGTAGGCTGCCTCATTATTATTTGAGATGAGGCCAATCAGTGTAGTGCCATCAGCAAATTTAATTAGCAGATTGGAGCTGTGGGTGGTGTCACGGCCATGGATATACCGAGAGTAAAGGAGGGGGCTTAGTACACAGCCCTGAGGGGCAGAGGTGAGGGAGCTCTCTTTTACCACCTGCCGGCGACCTGACAGGAAGTCCTTGAGCCAGCTACATAAGGCAGGGTGAAGGCCAAGGTCTCTGAGCTTCTTGTCGAGCCTGGAGGGAATTATGGTGTTGAGTACTGAACTGTAGTCCAAGAACAACATTCTCACAGAAGCATCCCTCTTCTTCAGATGTGTAAGGACGGTGTGTAGAGCTGTGACTATTGCATCATCTGTCGATCGGTTGTATCGGTAGGGGAATTGTAAGGGGTTCAGTGTGGGTGTAGAATAGTTGGCTGGAAACGTAATTTGTATCACATTCATTTCTTGACATAAGTTATTGTCTCATTTAGGTATACGAGTTTGCGGTAAAGGAATCTAATATTATTGCTCGTGTCCCTGCTGAGGATGCTGATACGCCTCCAAGAAAAAAGAAGAGAAAGCATAGGCAAGGATAATTTTTGATATGCATTCTTAACCTTAAAATGAAATGGAGCTTACCTTATTTGCTTGTTTGCTGTGCCAAATTAAACTTACCAATTTATTCTGCAAAAATATTCTGGTTCACAGGTTGAAATGTTCATTTATTATTGAAGCATGTATCCATGTACAGCTCTGAAATTCACCTTTTCAAGATAGCCACAAGACAAAGATGAACATGAAAGTCATTCAACCTCAACAACCTCCCCCCATGGCACAAAAAAAATGGTATCCTGATATCCTCAGCCCCCAAAACGCCCCTCACTCTGCACAAAACGTAACAGGAACATTGAAAATCTAGGAATCTGAGATGCAGAGGAACTCAAGAATCCTGCAGAACCACCTAGAAGGTTAACTCGCAGATTGAGTCGGTGGTGAGGAAGGCAAATGCTATGTTAGCATTCATTTCAAGAGGTCTAGAATACAAGAGCAAGGATGTGATGCTGAGACTTTTTAAGGCACTGGTGAGCCCTCACCTTGAGTATTGTGAACAGTTTTGGGCCCCTCATCTTAGAAAAGATGTGCTGGCATTGGAGAGGGTCCACAGGAGGTTCACAAGGAAGATTCCAGGAATGAAAGGGTTATCATACGAGGAACATTTGATGGCTCTGGGCCTGTACTCGCTGAAATTCAGAAGGATGAGCGGGGATCTCATTGAAACCTTTCGAATGTTGAAAGGCCTAGACAGAGTAGATGTGGAGAGAATGTTTCCTATGGTGGGAGGGTCTAGGACAAGAGGGCACAGCCTCAGGATAGAGGGCCACCCTTTCAAAACAGGGATGCAGAGAAATTTCTCTAGCCAGAGGGTGGTGAATTTGTGGAATTTGTTGCCACATGCAGCTGTGGAGGCCAGTTTCTTGGGTGTATTTAAGGCAGAGATTGATTGGTTCTTGATTGGACATGGCATCAAAGGTTACGGGGAGAAGGCCGGGAACTGGAGTTGAGGAGGAGATAGAAGAAAGGATCAGCCATGATTGAATGGCAGAGCAGACTTGATGGGCCAGATGGCCTAATTCTGAATCTATGTCTTATGGTCTAAAAATGCTCAGTGCTGACTACTCCAGTCAATCACCAAAGATTTGCGTATAGTCATAGTCATACTTTATTGATCCGGGGGAGATTGGTTTTCGTTACAGTTGCACCATAAATAATTAAATAGTAATAAAACCATAAATAATTAAATAGTAATATGTAAATTATGCCAGGAAATAAGTCCAGGGCCAGCCTATTGGCTCAGGGTGTCTGACCCTCCAAGGGAGGAGTTGTAAAGTTTGGTGGCCACAGGCAGGAATGACTTCCTATGACGCTCAGTGTTGCATCTCGGTGGAATGAGTCTCTGGCTGAATGTACTCCTGTACCCAACCAGTACATTATGTAGTGGATGGGAGACATTGTCCAAGATTGCATGCAACTTAGACAGCATCCTCTTTTCAGACACCACCGTCAGAGAGTCCAGTTCCATCCCCACCACATCACTGGCCTTACGAATGAGTTTGTTGATTCTGTTGGTGTCTGCTACCCTCAGCCTGCTGCCCCAGCACACAACAGCAAACATGATCGCACTGGCCACCACAGACTCGTAGAACATCCTCAGCATCATCCGGCAGATGTTAAAGGACCTCAGTCTCCTCAGAAAATAGAGACGGCTCTGACCCTTCCTGTAGACAGCCTCAGTGTTCTTTGACCAGTCCAGTTTATTGTCGATTCGTATCCCCAGGTATTTGTAATCCTCCACCATGTCCACACTGACCCCCTGGATGGAAACAGGGGTCACCGGTACCTTAGCTCTCCTCAGGTCTACCACCAGCTCCTTAGTCTTTTTCACATTAAGCTGCAGATAATTCTGCTCACACCATGTGATAAAGTTTCCTACCGTAGCCCCGTACTCAGCCTCATCTCCCCTACTGATGCATCCAACTATGGCAGAGTCATCCGAAAACTTCTGAAGATGACAAGACTCTGTGCAGTAGTTGAAGTCGGAGGTGTAAATGGTGAAGAGAAAGGGAGACAAGACAGTCCCCTGTGAAGCCCCAGTGCTGTTGATCACTCTGCTGGACACAAAGTGTTGCAAGCACACGTACTGTACCAGTCAGGTAATCAAGAATCCATGACACCAGGAAAGCATCCACCTGCATCGCTGTCAGCTTCTCCCCCAGCAGAGCAGGGCGGATGGTGTTGAACGCACTGGAGACGTCAAAAAACATGACCCTCACAGTGCTCGCTGGTGTGTCCAGGTGGGCGTAGACACAGTTCAGCAGGTAGACGATGGCATCCTCAACTCCTAGTTGGGGCTGGTAGGCGAACTGGAGGGGATCCAAGTGTGGCCTGACCAGAGGCCAGAGCAGCTCCAAAACAAGACTCTCCAGGGTCTTCATGATGTGGGAGGTCTATGCCACCGGTCTGTAGTCATTGAGGCCACTGGGGCGCGGCGTCTTCAGCACAGGGACCCTCCGGAGCCTCAGGCTCAGGTTGAAGATATAGCGAAGTGCTCCACATAACTGAGGAGCACAGGCTTTGAGCACCCTGGTACTGACCCCATCCGGTCCTGCAGCCTTGCTTGGGTTGAGACGTTTCAGCTGTCTTCTCACCTGTTCAGCTGTGAAGCCCACCGTGGTGCTTTCGTGTGGGGAAGGGGTATAGTCATGAGAGCAGGGTGGGGGACTGTGAGGAGGGGTAGGAGGGGAGAGTGGAATATGTGTTGGTTGGGGGCCGACAACAGATGACTCGTGGGGGATGGGCAGGGGCCACAATGTCAAATCTGTTAAAGAACAGGTTAAGTTTGTTGGCCCTGTCCACACTGCCTCCAGCTGCTCTGTTGCTAGTTTGCTGAAACCCAGCGATGGTCCTCATCCCACTCCAGACCTCTCTCATGTTGTTCTGCTGGAGTTTCCACTCAAGCTTCTTCCTGCACCTGTCTTTAGCTTCCCTGATCCTGGCTTTCAGGTCCCTCTGTATTGCCCTCAGCTCCTATTTCCATCTCTAAACGCCCTCTTTTTAGTGTTCAGGATGTCCTTAATGTCCTCTGTTACCCATGGCTTGTTAATTGAATAACAAAGGACAGTTCTTGTCGGAGCATTGCAGTCCACACAGAAGCTGATGTAATCAGTGATGCACTCCGTGAGCCCATCAATATCCTCTCCATGTGGCTCACAGAGTGCCTGCCAGTCTGTCACCTCAAAACAACCCTGGAGCGCCTCATAAACCTCCTCCAACCATTTCCTCACTGTCCTCGAGGTTGCAAGTTTACTCTTCACCAGAGGCACGTAGCAGGGTTTTAGATGCACCAGGTTGTGATCTTACCTTCCCAATGGGGGGAGGGAAGAGGAGGTGTATGCATCCTTAGCGTACATCAAATCCAGAGTCCCCTCCCCTCTGGTTGTACAGCTCACATACTGCGTGAAGTTGGGCAGTGTTCTAGCCATGGTAACATGGTTGAAGTCACCCGCGATGGTAATGAGGGCACTCGGGTGCTGGGTTTGTAATCTGGCTATGACGGTGTAAATGATGTTACACGCTGACGTCGGGTTGGCAGAGGGAGGGATGTACACAACAACCACAATTGCATGTGAGATTTCCCTTGGTAAATAATATGGCCGGAGTCCAACAGCAAAAAGTTCAATATCCGGGCTACAAACACGTTCCTTGATCATAATATGCCCAGGATTGCACCACCCGTTGTTTACCAGAACATCAAGTCCCCCTCCTTACGCTTACTGCTCTCAGTGCAATTCCGGTCAGCCCGAACGGTCTGGAAGCTCTCTATGGGAATGTTTTGATCGGGTATGTCCTCATGCAGCCACGTTTCAGTAAAACACATGACACTGCTCTCCCGAAATGTTCTCTGACTCCTGACAAGCGCCGTCAATTTGTCCATTTTATTACCCAGCGATCTCACGTTGCCCATGATGAGAGAGGGGAAACACGGCTTATAACTTATCTTCTCCATAAACCTTTGTTGTCTCGACCCGGTCCTCTTCCCTCGCGTTTTTGATCCCCCTCTGCATCCTCTGTGTGTTTTCCTCCAGATTTCAGCAGGGGTGTCCGCTGCTCTGTTCGCTAAACCGGCCGGAATAAGCTCAATCAGCTGGTCCCTGGAATAAACCACGCTAATGAGACGTGTCCGAATGTAACTATTTTAAAAAACCAAGGAAAACTCTCTCCACCAGCATGTTAGAAAGGGTGCAGCTTCAACGTGTTACCGTGAGAAACAAAAATACAACAAATAACCTCAGTTAAAAAGTAAGAAAATAGACGGAGCAACTGTAACAGACTGCATGCACGACCGGCACATGCGCACATAGATGTAGAAGTCTAGCAGGCACAATATTCGCAATGCTGCTTCAAGAATGGATCTTTGCCAAGAGAAAATATGAACATGCGGTTATCCACAAATCTCACAGGAGAGTTTCAAAACAGGATTGCTGCAAATCAGCAGTAAAAGCCAACACAAACAAATTGTCATATTCCTACTGTTTCCTTTTATAGCTTGGATTATTTGCAAGATTCAAGAGCTGTAATGCTTATAACCTTACACTGGCTGAGGAAGACTTGGTTCTCAGGCCATTAAACGTTGAGTGTTGGTCAACCTCAAAACAGAACCTGTTGTCACAGGCGGTGAGTCATATGTGACACAGTGCTCCTTGCTTATAATTTCATGGATTATCCCATTAGAGAAACAGGCCTAATTGGAAAAAATTCTCAATTGGGTTGTAGATATTGACATTACAATTAAAAAGTTGTAAGCAAGATAGTTGGTTTGTCCAGAATGATTGAAATAATCCAGGGATGTATAGTGGTTATAATTGTCTTCAACCTGTTTCAGTAGTTCAGACCTTAAAATCATTTATCTTGGTCATATGGCTACATTTATAAGGATGATTAATATAGCATTGGAAATTTGTCCTTTATCTAAGATTAAACAGGATTGGGAAAAGGAACTTAATTTGACTTTTATGACGGAGGATTGGATGCGGATTTTGAAGTTGGTTAACTCTTCTTCAATTTGTGCTAGCCATTCATTGATTCAATTCAAAATTGTACATTGTTATCATTTGACGAAGGAGTGACTTTCTAAAATCTTTTCTAATGTTGATAGTCATTGTGATAGATGTAAAACTGAGATAGCTTTACTGACATATATGTTTTGGTCTTGTTCTATATTGGAATAGTTCTGGAAGTCGGTTTTTTCAACAATTTCTAAAGCACTTAAAGTTAATCTACAACCTGATAAATTAACTGCTTTTTGGAATAATTCCTCAAAATATTCATGGTATTTCTGTATCTGACCAACATGTTATTGCATTTGTTACATTGATAGCTAGGAGGGCCATTTTGTTGAAATGGAAGGATACATCAGCTCCCACTTTGTCACAATGGTTCTCTCAAGTGATGCTATATCTTAGTTTGGAGAAAATTAGAAGTCGAACCTTTGAACTTTTATTTGATTTTGAGAAGAGATGGGGCTCATTTGCTCGCTAATTGATGTAATTTTTCCACGATCTAATTGTAAAATTTTTAGTATATTTTCTTTTCTTGCTGGCGGTTTGATGTTTATTTTTAGAAGCTTTTTGTGTGACGCATGACTCTGGGGTTGTACACCTAATGGGTTCTTTTTTTTTTCTCACTTTTCTGCTTAGGTTTTTTTTTCAATCTTTAAGATAATGTCTTTTTTGAGACATTGGAAGTGTTGTTACTTCAATGTACTCATGTTATTTTTTCTGTATAATATAACAATAAAAAGATGTGGAAAGAAAGGAAATTTGGTTTAATTGATATTTTGGTTCATAAGAAGCATTCGGCCAAAGAAGTAATCATTTAAATGGTCTGAACTTGCCATATTTTACTTGTAAATTTATTTTCAAAGTACACGTATGTCATCATACACAATCCTGAGAGTAATTTTCTTGTGGGCAATCGCCCCAAATATAAGAAACTCAATAGAATCAATGAAAGGCCTTACCCAGTAGGACAGACAAACAACCAATATCCAAAAGGCAACAAACTGTGCAAGTACAAAAAGAAGAAATAATTAATGAATAAACAATAAATATCAAGAACATAGGTGACGAGTCTTTGAGATTGTGTCCATAGGTTGTGGGAACAGTGTAGTGATGAGGTGAGTGAAGTTATCTCCTCTGGTTCAGGAGCCTGATGTTGAGGGGTATCACCAGTTTCTGAACCTGGTGGTGTGGGTTCTGGGGCTGTTGTACTATTGTCCTGATGGCAACAGCAAGAGGAGACCGTGGCCTGGTTGGCGGGTGTTCTCGATGGACATAACTCAGTATTTGATCTGTCCTTTCACTCAGAATCAAAGTTTGCAAGTTTTACTTCAAAGATGTGAACACCAAAATCTAGGCTGTCAGGCCACTCTGAGGTGATATCATCTTTTGGTTGAAACAATAAACTGAATTTCCTCACCCTCCCTGGAAGACACAAAGCACTATTTTGAAGCAAAGCAACAATCATTCCCCCCACCCCAAGGTTTTTGTCGATATTTACTCTTTAATAAGTATCTTTTAAAATCAATCATCTGGTTGGTAATCATACAGTGATAATTGGAACCTTTTTTTTCTGCATCTACATGCATAGTATTTAGAAAACTTAACTGGCTGTAAAAGTATTTTAGTTTCTGTATATTTGCGATGCTTTTGCTTTCCTCTGACTATTTTTCTTCACAGGCAATTAACAACCTGCTTTTTAGTTCAGATCTTTTGTATGGTTTGGGATTTAACTAAGTCCGCTAAAATGGGATATTTTTACATTGAAAATTGCATTTACTTTTCAAAGGTTTTTTTTTTAAACAGCTGAGCATTTCCTGGAAATATTTTATCAAATATTATAGTGCCTTAGTTTTGTGTGGATGGAACCATAGGCACTTGCAAATATAGAAAATTGCTTTTCATTTTGGTGAAGAACCTTGGAAAACTTGTCCTTTACGTTTACTCATCTGAATAGCAGAATGTCACATGTCTGAGATGGGATAAAATGGGATGGTATTTACGATACGGTTTTGTTTTGTTAAATATTACCACCTAATCATGATTTTCTACTTATTTCAGATTGTGGGCAGCACACTGTAGAAAAATACAACTGAAAAAAGGTTGGTAATTAATTTGAATCATAAAAGTATGACATTCTGTATAAAAAGACTCACTTTGCTGATTCTTATTTTGGTTCTTTTACCTAGATGGTTCATCCAATCATGTTTACAACTACCAGCCTTGTGATCACCCACGTCAGCCCTGTGACAGCTCCTGTCCTTGTGTCATGGCTCAAAACTTCTGTGAAAAGTTCTGTCAGTGCAGCTCTGAATGTAGGTATAATGTATAGCAATGGTGTCATTTTGGAGGGGAGTTTATTGAGTTTTCTCCCCACCAAATCCATCTTGATTATGTATTCCATGGCTAGGCAAAATGACGTTTTGACTGTTACCATCCAAGTTATTCGAGCATAACAATTTCTATTATTGCCTGGACACCACACCACCATTTTAAGTGACCCTATGGTGGTTTTGATTTTAGTTCTGAAATATTTAAAGCCGTGCCATTATTAAAACATTGATACTTAGTAATTTGCAATGTCATGTCTATATTGACTCTTCACTGCAGGAGCCAACTGATTTGACCATCTATTCATATATCTGACTTTGCTGCAGAGACCAGAGATGGTATTGTACAATAGCCATCTTGAAATAACTGACTGTTGCCGTAATGACATTTGTGTTCAAACACCTGATCAAATTGGCTTTAGCATATAGACTTGAAAGGAGAAAACACGGCAGTTTATTTCTGTTGTCAATGCTAAAGTTTCAACGCTGTTGGATTTCTCTAAGCAACTAACTTAGCCACTGATCAGTACAGGGTTAAAGTGACCTGCTATCAGAGGAGCATAATTTTATGATTGTTCCTTTCGCTGGTGTTGCAGCTCACATGATGTCGAAGGTTATCTGGTTTCAGGGTACTTTTTTTTTTGCCTTATTTATAGTTGTACCTTTGATGTTGCACCATAACTATGAGGCATGGTTGACTGTGTATGTTGCACATGTTTCTCCTTTTTTTTTACTACTACCCAGCTTAGTACAAATGCTATTGCTCCTATATTCGGTTTTTCTTGCCTCCTTCTGCTAGGTCATTGCCACAGTTCAATTGTAGACACGAGAGAGATGATTGACCACTATGATGGCCGAATTATCTGTGTGCATGATCCATGCCAGAAGCATGTAGTCCACAGAACTGTGAAGACTGCAGCATAGGCTTGCAGAGATTATATTTGAATGGGTAGTAGATCCTTTCTAGACAAATGTAAGGGATCTGATATTCTTTCTGTAAACTAATATAGCACAGGAACTGGCCCTTTGGTCCATGATATCTGTGCTAACCTTAAGACATAGGAGCAGAATTGGACTATTCCGCTCCTATGTTTCATTATTTGAACATGGCTTTATTTTTTCCTCTCAACCTCAATCTCCTGTTTTCTCCCAATAACCTTTGGCACCCTTACTATTCAATAATTTATAACCTCTGCTTTAAATATACTCACCGTCTTGGTCTCCACAGCCGTATATGACAATGAATTCCACAGATTCAGAACCCTCTGGCTAAAGAAATTTTCCCTCATCTGTTCTAAAGGAACATCCTTCTATTTTGTGGCAAGAATGGGTGGTGTTATGGATAGAAGACTGGCAAAAAATATAATGGGATATAGATCAGTTGCAGATGTGGGCAGGGAAATAGCAGAATGGATTTTAACCCAGCTGAATGTTAAATATTGCACCTTGGGGGGGTCAGATGCAAATAGTACACTGTTAAATGCAAGATCCTTAAAAGTGTTGATGAGCGGAGGGATGTTGGGGTCCAAGTTCGTAGCTCCCTGAAAGTGGTTAATAAGGCATATGGCATGCTTGCCTTTACTAGTCAAGACTTTAGATCCAAAAGTCAGGAAGTTATGTTGCAGCTTTATAAAATTCTAGTTGGGTCGCATCTGGTCAACCCATTATAGGAAGGATGTCAAGACTTTGGAGAGGGCGTAGAAGAGGTTTACCAGGATGTTGCCTGGTTTAGAGGGCATATGCGACAATGGGAGGTTAGGTTGTTTTCTCTGGAAGATGATAGGATTTGATTGAGATTTATATGTGTGAGAGGCATAGATAGAGCAGGCAGACTATTATTGAAATGTCTAATATCAGAGGGCATGCATTTAAGGTAAGAGGGTAAGTTCAAAGAAGATTTGAGAAGCAAGTATGTTTTGTACATAGAGTGATGGGTGTCTGGAATGCACTGCCTGGGGTGCTGGTAGAAACAGACTTCAGAGACTTTTAAGGCATATTTAGCTAGGCATGTAAATGTGAGGGAAATGGACATTCTGTAGGCAGAAGAGATTAGTTATCCATTTAAATGCTGATTTAATTGATTCAGTGTAACATTGTGGGCCAAAGGCCTGATCGCAAGTTATATGTTAAGTATGTCAAAAAAAGATGAAAGAAAGAATTCCAGGCCTGGGAAGGGATTAGAGGGACTGATACTATTGCTAGTGTGATTAAATTCAGGAATATCAAGCCAGAATTGGAGGAGTTAAGAAATCGTTAAAGGTAGCAAGAGTAGAAGAGGTTGTGGAGTGTTTTCGGTATGAGGATTTTTATCTAGGGTCGTAGTGTAGGGCAGCAAGTCTTTGGAATTCTTCAAAGAGCAGAGTTATTGATTATTGTTTAGACAAATTGAAGTACTTTTTTTTGAAAAGCAAGTTTGGTGAGAGCTTACTGTGGTTAGAAGGGTGAGTGAGTTGAGGTTGCAGTCAGATCAGGCATAATTGTATGGAATGGTCAAGTAGACTTGAGAGGCCTGGGTGGCCAACTCCTCCTAAAAATACATGCAAAGTAACAAAGTACTGTTTAATATTATTAAACTTTGTATTGTTAATGAGTATATACTTTTAACAGCAAAATAGTAAATGTACTATACCTATAATATGCCTTTCTATGAAAAATCTTTAGCAACACAGCAGATTTTATATTTGACTTCGAATGAGTGGTTTAGTACAAAGATTCCCAAACTGCTAACTGCACCCTTCTACATTTCCATGCACTCCATCTCACCAGCTTGGAAATTTTAGTCTGAAGCAGAGTTTTACTAACTTGACAAATACTAAACGAAGTATTTTGTCAAATATCATGCTGACCTGGAGGTTCAAATTTCCAACCAGTTTCAATCCACATACTTCATTCAATGAACATGTTCATAGTCAATCTTCTGTATACTTAGATTTTGTGATCTTAATTGCACTCTGTGCCCTCTTATGAACATAATGAAACAGACTGTTTTTTCTTTTCCTATGTTCTTTATCTCAACATGTCATTGCCATCACCTTCTGTGGGCATGCTTTGCTGTGGTTTTCTTGGCATGGGCTACTCACAGAACAGCAGAATCACTTTTGATAGCTACTTCTCATTGGTAGCAATATTACTGTGGTGGAGTAATGGAATAATTGAATATCTTTGATACTACCAGTTAAACTTTGGATATTTACAAAGATGGGTAAAACATTTTTGTTGCATTTTTAAAAATGACAAAAATTAGTCAATTTAAATAAGTGAAATTAAGATTAAAACATTGCCGGGGAAAGGTTAGTAGGTTGTTTGAATGAATGGGGGCTATTAACTGCCAATGTAGTTTGATGGCTCTAGGCTTGTACTCACTGGAGTTTAGAAGTATTCGGGGAGGGGGTGGAAAATCTCATTGAAATCTATTGAATATTGAAAGGACTAGAGTACATGTGGAGGAGATGTTTCCCTTGGTGGGGGAGTGTAGGACCACAGGGCACATCCTCAGAATATAAAGGCATCCCTTTAGGACAGAGGTGGTGAGGTGAATCCTTGGAACTTATTGCCACAGACAACTGTGGAGGCCAAGTCATTGGGTATTTTTAAAGCAGTGGTTGATAGATTCTTGATTAGTAAGGGTGTCAGAGATTACAGGGAGAAGGCCAGAGAATAGGGTTGAGATAGATTATAAAGCAGCAATGATCAAAGAGCAGACTCGATGGACTGAATGACCTCATTCTGCTCCTATGTCATATGGTCTTATGGCATCTTCTATTCTCTGTCATTTAACCCAGTGGAAACTCTCATCCTGTGAATGTGGCAGACAATTGTTGTCTCAAAAAAAAAACAACTTATCTGTCAGCAGTATGAAGGCAGCCACAAATGCAGGCAGCAGATGTAAGGTATTACCAATAAGATATCTGAAAGGTTAACTGGGCAATATCCATCTTTAACAATGGCTAAGGGGCAGAAAAAATACTATATTTCCAAAGGGGTTCCTAAGGTTGTCATAGCTGGGGAGGTAGTGAGGATCAGCTTCCACTACCGATTAAGTGTTCCCAATGGCATGCGTCTCAAATAGCCTCTGCTAATCAAGTCTAGTTCCTGGTCTTCATATGTGGCTAGATACTAAGCCCAGCAGAACTATTTCTACTAACGGAGAAGGGGCGAAGGCAAATTACTGGCATCTTAAAATCAGTCACTTTGGGCTCGTCAGCTGTCAGATATTCAATCGGCAGCTATTCACTAATAATAGATCTACAGAAGGGTGTACTTGTTTGCAAAAGTGTAACTGTCACGATCAATATACCGAATTTTTAACACGGTACAAGTAGGGTGCATTGCTGTAAACTGTTTGTGTTGGCACAGTCTTAGCCAGCTTTTAATGTGCAGTTCTGACTGCTAAATCATAAAGTACTTTTTTAATGTACTAAATAATTTCTCTTCAATGTATCAGGCTAATACTTTAAGATAGAAAAAGAAAGTAGATATCACTATTTCTTATTATTCGAACCATTTATTAACTGTTATCCTATGAAAGTTTGTTGAGGTCAACCTATTGCAAGATTTGCATTCATATGTTATACAAGTAGGAGCAGAGAAGCAAATCCTGTACTTAACTGGAGTTAACCATTTATGTTCAAACCGAAGGTGAGCATGTATAGTGAAGTTTTAACATAGGATATATTGATCTTGATTAGTTTTAAATTCCACAGCAAAATAGTTAACTCAGCTACATCTTTTTCTTTTAGGTCAGAACAGATTTCCCGGTTGTCGTTGCAAGGCACAATGTAACACCAAGCAATGTCCTTGTTACCTTGCTGTACGTGAGTGTGATCCTGACTTGTGTCAGACCTGTGGAGCTGCTGATCATTGGGATAGTAAGAATGTGTCCTGCAAAAACTGCAGCATCCAGAGGGGATCCAAAAAGGTGATAATTAAATGTTTGTCATTTATCTCCTACTAAACTGAAATTCTGTATTATTTCATTAGCTTAAGCAGAATTAAATTCCAACTTTTAATGCAGACCTTAGTTCAGAATTGGGAATTGGTTATATTTTAATATATTGTTGAAAAGACCAGGGGTTAACAAAGCATTGGGTATTGAAGTAAGGTCTTTCATATGATCCCTCCTATAGGCTGATGCAGGTTAAGATGTCTAGGATTCAGTCATTTCATAGTTTTCATTTAGAATTTGGATGCATATAGAAGACAGGGTAGTAATGGAGGGTTTTATTCTGACTCGGTATCCATGACCTGTGGTGTCCTACAGGGATTGGTGCTGGTACTTACAGTTGCAAGAAAAAGTTTGTTAACTCTTTGCTGTTATCTGTTTTTCTGCATTAATTATGCATAAAATATGGTCTGATCTTCATCTAAGTCACAATAATAGACAAACACAATCTGCCTAAAATAACACAAACAATTGTACTACTACTTTTCAATACTGATACACTATTTAAACAAACACAGTTGTGGTTCAAAAAAGTGTGTGAACTTCTGGGGTAATGCCTTCTATAAAAGCTATTTGGAGCCAGGTGTTCAATCAATGAGATGAGATTGGAGGTGTCCTGGCCTATAAAAAAGACACAAAGTCAGGTTACTGACAGAGTCTGCTCATGCCTCGATCAAAACAACTTTCAAAGGACCTTAGACCTTAGAGATGCATGAAGCTGGAAAAGGATAGAGAAGCATTTCAAAAGACCTGAGCATACTATTGCTACTCTTAGGTGTGAGTGTCCTGCGAGGATCACACCAAGAGCACAACAAGCAATACTGAAGGAGGTGAAAAAGAACCCAAGGTAACAGCAAAAGACCTGCTAAAATCTCTAGAACTTACTAAAGTCTCTGTTCATGTATCCAGTATAAGAAGAACACTGAAGAAGAATTGTATTCATGGAAGAACACCACGAAGGAAACCACTGCTCCCCAAAAAAAAACATTACTGCACATCTCAAGTTTGCATAGACCACGTGGATGTTTCACAATGCTTGTGGGACAATTTTCTGTGGACAGATGAGATGAAAGATGAACTTTTTGGCAGAAATGCACACTGCTATGTTTGGAGGAAAAAGGGCACTGCACACCAACACCAAAACCTCAACCCAACTGTGAAGCATGGTGGAAGGAGCATCATTGTTTAGGGCTGCTTTGCTGCCTCAGTGCCTGGACAGTTTGCAATTGTTGAGGGAACAATGAATTCAACATTGTATCAAGACCTTTTATAGGAAATGTCAGGGTAGTGGTCTGTCACCTGAAGCTTAATAGAAGTTGGATGATGGAACAAGACAATGATCCAAAACACAAGAGTAGGTCAACAACAGGATGGTTTAAAAAGAAAATCTGTGTTTTGGAATGGCTAAATCAGAGTCCAGACCTTAACCACTTTGAAATGGTGTGGCATGACCTGGGGCTGTTCATGCAAGTTATCCAAGAACTAATGATGAACTGAAACAGTTTTGTCTGAAGGAATGGTCTAAAATTCCTACTCGCTGTTGGGCAGGTCTGATCAGCAGCTGCAGGAAACATTTGGTGGAAGTTATTGCTGTTAAAGGAAGCTCTACCAGTTATTAAATACAAGAGTTCACAAACTTTTTCCAGCCTGGACTGTGAATGATTAAAAATGTGTTCAGTAATACCATTGAAAAGTACATATTTTTGTGTGTTATTAGTTAAGGGAGATTGTGTTTGTCTATTATTGTGACTTAGATGATCAGACCATATTTTATGGGTAATTAATACAAAAATAAACGGATAATTGCAAAGGGGTCACAAACTTTTTCTTGCAACTGAATGTTATTTTGTATACACATGGATAAAAATATAGTTGGTGGATAGAAGGTGCACGTGAAACAATGATAGGAATCGTCGACAATGTAGAGGCTTGTCAAGTAACGTAGATCATTTGCAGATTTGAGTGAAGAAATGACATTTGGAGTTTAATCTGAGTGAATGTGAGGTGTTACGCTTTGGGAGGCCTAATGTAAGGGGACCCTTAAAGTATTGACGTACAGAGAGATCTTGAGGTCCACGTGCATAGCTCACTGAAAGTAGATGGGGTGTTAAGAGTGCTTACCTTCATTTGTCAAGTCATTGAGTACAAGAGTTAGGAGGTCATGTTGCAGCTGTATAAAACTTCGGTTAGGCCATTCTTGGAGTGTTGTGTGCAATTATGGCCACCACATTACATGAAGATGTGGAGGCTTTGAAGAGGATGCGGAACTGGTTTACTAGGATGTGGCTCGGGGTAGATGATATGAACTACAAGGAGAGGTTGGATAAAAGTTTGGCTGTTTCTGGAGCATTGACGGCTGAGGGGAGAACTGATAGAAGTTCATATGATTGAGAGGTGTAAATAGGCTGGACAGTCAGAATCTTTGAAATGTCAATTACTTGAGAGCAGGCAGTGAAGGAAAGGGGTGGTGAAAGTTTAAAGGAAATGTACAGGGTGATTTTTTTTTTCACAGAGGTAAATGCATGGAATGGAGAATGGTGGAAGCAGATACAATAGTGGAGCTTAAAAAGTTGAACTTAAGAGGCGTAGACCCAGTATCTGAATCACCAAGGCATTAAAGGCTACATACTAAATGTGGGGAATTGGGATAAGCATATATATGTGGGATTGTGGACATGGACAAGGTGGGCCGCAGGGTTCTATCTAAGATTTAATGAAAGAATGAATGATATCAACCAAACCCTCACCCTTTTCAATTTTTATTAATTACAGTCAGCATAGTATTTATGTGTATGGTTTTCTTGTGCAATCCTCAGAATTGCTGGACATTTTAAATCATCTTGAAGGTCACACAAATTACAGATGACTTTAAAGTAGGTGGTATTGTCAACAGTGAAGGTTATCAGGAATTACAGCAAGATCTTGATCAGGCTGGGTAAGTGGGCTGAGGACTAACAAATAGAATTTAATTCACTTAAGTGCTAGATGTTGTAGTTTGGTAAGTCGAACAAAATAGGACTTGTGCAGTGAATGGTAGAGTCCTAGGGACTGTTGTAGAACAGAAGAGTCTAGGAGTGCAAGTACACAGTTTCCTGAAAGTAGCAAAAACAGGTAGAAAAGATGGTGAAGAAAGCTTTTGCAACACTGGCCAGTCAGGGCACTGAGTCTAGTTGTTGGGATATTATGTTGTGCTTTTACAATACATTGGTGAGACCTCACTTGGGGTGCCACGTTTGGGTTTTGTCACCCTGCTATAGGATAGATGCCATTAGGCTTAAAAAAAAAGTGCAGTAACTATTTACAAGGATGTTGCCAGGACTTGAAAGGGCTTGCTTATAGGGAGGGACTGGGGAGGCTGTGACTTTATTCCTTGGAGCATTGAGATGGAGGGTTTTTTTAAAATGAGGGGCATAGATGTGGTGAATGCATTAATTTTTTTTCTCATGGTTGGGGAATTGTGAACAAGAGGGCACAGGTTTTAGACGGGGGGATAAATTAATGGGAACATGAGAGACAACTTTTTCCACACAGGGTGGTACCTATGTTGAATGCTAGAGGAAGAGGTTGACGCAAGTACAATAACAACATATAAAAGACATTAAGAAAGGTTGGAGCATCAGTTCCCGACCTTTTTTATGCCACGGACGAACACCATTTTGCAAGGGGTCCATGGATTCCAGGTTGGGAAACCTTGGGTTAGGGAAACATGAGTCAACGATGGCCAAAAGGGATTAGCTTAGGTCGGCATGGACAAGGAGGGCAGAAGAATATGCTTCCTTGATGTGTGAAATGAAATGGTTTGAGAGCAAGTACAAATTATTTTGTTGGCTGGAATTGACATGCTTTTTGTTACAATGAACAAAGCTTTGTAAATTGGTTCCATTCTTGAAGAATGGGTATTAAAATGGAGTATGTGCAAAGTTCTAAATCTCATGAAAAGAGTTTCTCTGTTTTTATCCTAGTAATCTTTTTCTTAGTCAGTTTAATTTTGTTGGGGTATGGGGTAAGGGTCAGCAACTGAAATCTTCCATGATTATTACCTCTTGTAATGTTAATTCTGCTTTCTGCATAACAGCATTTACTGCTTGCTCCATCTGATGTGGCAGGATGGGGCATCTTCATCAAAGAACCAGTACAGAAAAATGAATTCATCTCTGAATATTGTGGAGAGGTTAGTCAAAAATAACTTCTATTAACAATGGTGTATTGGATGAATGGTAAAAACGTGTTGTTTGCACAGCATGTCATCTTGATTTGTAATTGCGAGTAACTTCAGACTTCCTAGTCCATTTTAAAATAAACTTGATTCAGAATGGTGCAAGGTATATCCAGCAGTCTTTATTTAGCATTTCACATAGTGGGGATGTTACTGTTTAAGGCTACATTCTTATCCTTTTAAGATCTGTAATCCATATTTGAGCTAGATTTTGTATTTTTTTTGGAGATTTATTGTTCAGTGGTATGTGTTGTTTTGGATATAAAAATGCTACAAATGTCAAAATAATGGAGCAAGATGTCTGCAATTGGTTACATATTAATGTTAACAGATTAAGTAGAGATTTAGCCAAGCATAAATAATGAAATATTATCTTCATTGGACATACCCATGTGATCTCTTTGAACACTATAATAATGCTCATAGAATGGATAGATACGTAGCGGGTACAGCTTAATGTAGACGAGGAGAAAAAAAAACTGATCTTAAATGATTAAACTTTAAAGGACGTTATACCCTGAAGCATAGGAAACGGGGCGGGGGGGCGGGATTTGGTAGATGTATACAAAATTATGGAGGTATGGATAGGGTAAATGCAAACAGGCTTTTTCCACTGAGGTTGGGTGAGACTATAACTAGAGGTGAAGGGCGAAAGGTGAAATGTTGAAGGAGAACATGAAGGGGATCTTCACTCAATGGGGGGAAGTGTAGAACAAGCTGCCAGAGGGAAATGATGAATGCAGGTTCAATTTCAACATTTGAGAGAAATTTGGATTAGTACATGGATGGGAGGGGTATGGTGGGCTGTGGTCTGGATGCAGGTCAATGGGACTAGGCAGATTAATTGTTTGGCATTTACTAGATGGGCTGAAAGGCCTGTTTCTGTGCTGTGCTGTTTTATGACTACAGAAGGACAAATAGTTCCAGCAGTTTGGTGAAGGTGGTGGAACCGAAGTTAGGAAAAATCATAATACAAATTGTATTTAGCAGATGATTGAATTCAGACTGAAATAAATATCTGAATTGGGCAAAGCTGTTAATGCTCATAATTTGTCAGATGAAACTCACAGCAATTTCTGGTTTCACTGCAGATTTCAACTGTTAAATTAATGTTTTAGACAGTAACTAGCAGAAAGTGGCATAATATAGACAATACAAAAAAATTGGCTATGTAGTAAACAATGAGAAAAATTGCAATCGAATTTAAGATGTTCTGTTTAGTTGGGTTGTAAAATGATGAATAGAATTTAATCTAGAAAAGTGTCAGCTAATGCATTTTGGAGTGAAAAGGCAAGATATTGGTTTAAAAACCCCTAGAATAAATAGATAAAGGTCATGCACTGTTCAGTAAAGTGAATTAAACAGCTTTACGTCATTAGAATGTAAGGAGCAGAGAGTTTATGCTATAGTTAGACCAGTTTTTTGAACAGTGCATAAAGTTCTTGTCAGCTCATTACAGGATAGATGAGATTGCTCTAGAAAAGATGTGGGGGATTGAAAGAATTTTGCTAGAACTGTAAAGTTGTAGCTTTGAGGAAAGGTTGAGTAAGCAGGGTTTATTTTTGAAAAAGTGAAGACTAAAGGCTGATTTATACTTGTGTGTCAAGCTTGCACTGTAGCCAACGCAAGTGGGCAACGCCGTTGTGAGCATTTATACTTATGCGTTGGTGTGTCTGCATCGCTCTGCAATTCACGCACGTAACGCTTGCGCACACACCTGCCTGTGCAAGGCTTCATGGTCATGGCAGTCTTTCTCGGGGTAAACAAGTTTAAAATGAGCGTCTTTTTTTCGTAAAAGCGAAATGTTTCCTTCATAATTTCGGAGGTCTGTAAAGCTTTATGAAAAGCATTGGAGCCAGAGTTCCTTCCCTACCCTTCAGTTGCCCATTGGGGAACTATTGTAGCGTAGGAGGAAATGCGATGCTACGAAGCGGACCAATCACTGTTGTTGCGGTCTGCGTTGCCGCGATGCGTAGTTACATTTTGGGAGAGGTGCGCGTCAGGCTACGATGTAGGGATCCACATAGGCACTGCGTAGGGTTTGTGGCTACGCTGTACCTACGGTGTCAATTTGACGTAGAAGAATAAATCAGCCTGAAGGGGGCATGTAATTGAGATGTATAGAATAGAGGTGGCCAGATACCTAGGAAGAATTTTGAGGTTTTGAGAAATAGAAGGGAGTTATGGGAGGAAAGAAAATAAAGCTTTAAAGTTTTGGAATTGTTTTCTTTTTGAGGAGGCACGTATAGCTTTTTACTGTATATGTATGTGGTAAGGTAGGTTTGAAATTAAAAACAAAATGCTAGGGATATCTAACTCAGGAAGAATATGTATCGAAAGAATGAGCTAATTACCCCTAGATTTTACAGTATTCTGAGTAATTTTCACAGCTAAGTGTTTTAAAAAATGTTTTGTTGGTATTAGCAATGATAATCCTTCAGAAGGCTTGAAAGCTGAAAAAATATAAATATCTTTTGCTTGATTAACTTAAAATCTAAATCTAGTATTTATTACTGTCAGAATATTACGTTCTAATCTCATCCTAATTAATTTTAAAATTCTGCAATCCAGCTATCTATATTGCCAAAATCATACAAAACTGAAAAAATACTGTTGTTTCAGAAGCTTAAAATTTGGGCATGAATCAGTGTGTCTTGAGGTTTTATTTGATGCCTTTTCAGGTTCTATTTTGCCTCTTTTGTGCTTTCTATTGCCAGTTTAATAAAGCAACAAAAATTTTTTCCTTCTCTGCCTCTTCAGAAATGAAGTCCAAAAAATAAACAATCAGTATTTGATTGATAGCAGTGACTAGAAATAGTCGGCATGGTCCAACATATTACCCAGACCTTTTCCAAAAGTAAAGCTGAGAAATGCTTCTGCATTGTGATAGAACTTTGGAACTCTTCAACAAATTTTGCTAGCCCAATTATTAATATTTAAGTCTAAGGCTGCTCGATACATATGTTAACACAGTGCATTGGCATTTGTTGTGAAGGTTTCTCTGTTTCACCATCTCGATTATTAATCATTTTCAGATTATATCTCAGGATGAAGCTGATCGCCGTGGCAAAGTTTATGACAAATATATGTGCAGCTTCCTCTTTAACCTGAATAATGGTATGAATATTCTCAATTCAGACAAAATCCGTAAATAAAAGTCACATATGTTAAGTGTACTTACAAATATAACCCTAATTCTTCTTTTGTTTCCAGACTTTGTTGTTGATGCAACACGCAAAGGTAACAAAATACGTTTTGCAAACCATTCTGTCAATCCCAACTGTTATGCCAAAGGTAAATACCACTTTGCTTTTTGGACTTACCACTTTTTTGCAAATTAATGGGAACCATAACAGTTTACACCTGTAAGCTATCTGTGTCTCCCAACATAAAGACCTCAAATAGGTCACTGGTATAAAAATAATTGTATTGTGATTGTTTATTGTTGATTGTTCGAAAATAACAAAGGTCAACCTGCTTAAACCAAGTTTAATGAAGTTAGGCATAATTGAGATAATAGTTAGATGAGAAATTACCAGGTTTCTATTTGTCTATAGACTGTCCATGAAGAAAGTTTGAGTAGAATTTGCTTGACGTTATACCACTTTAAATATATATAATATATATATATTTTATTTTCTCCTTTGATATTTAGTAATGATGGTTAATGGAGACCATCGAATAGGCATATTTGCCAAAAGAGCAATCCAAACTGGCGAGGAGTTGTTCTTCGATTACAGGTATGAGCAGGATGAACTTCTAGATGAAGTGTACTTTTGAATAATGTTTCTGTTAAATTCAGTTATACTTACATTGTTACACATTCCAAAATTTTGAATTTGTATAAAATTTAGTTTCTTACTATGCAATGAGTAACATTGTTATGGTTATGAGTACAAAAATGCTGGTTACTTCTGAAGGCACTTCTTAGCTAAATAAAAACTGCCCGTAAAGAAAATATTCATATCCTGGTACTAATGCTGGCCATTAGCAGAATAGCTTGTTGCTGTGGTGACAATGGGACATAAAATCCTGTTTAAGGGCTGGTGGCCTGAATAATTCAAAACTGACTTTCATTGAAAATGGTCAAGCCTTGATAATACATCATGTTTCACTGTCATCTGTAACAACTAGAACATAAAACAGCACAGCACAATGCAGTGCAAAGCCCCTCAGCTCACAATATTGAGCTAAATCAATTAAATTAGAAATCAAATGACTAATTAATCTATTGTGCCTACACAATCTTTATAACCTTCCATATTCTTCATATTCATCTGCCTATCTAAACACCTCTTAAAAGTCTCTAATGTTTCTGCCTCTTCTGCCACACCAAGCAGCATATTCCAGGCACCCATCACTCTCCAAGTAAAATAAAACAACTTGCTCCTCACAACCCCCCTCTCAGTTTCCCTAGCATTGGCATAAGACGCACCAGTATTTTGTTTCCTGGGTTACCCCTGGTAGTCCTGAATAATTGAACATTAGCTACTTGCCAGTCCTTTAAGAGACCCAATACTACCTCTTTTTTTAAAAGATCTCAAAACACCCTAGTATGCCAATATGACTGGCACTTATCTCCCTATCCTCTACATCCTTCTCCTTGGTAAATGCTGATGTAAAAGTACTCTTTAAGGACCTTGCCCACATTTTCTGCATCCCCTTTATCCTTGAGTGGGCCTACCCTCTTCCTCTTAATGCATGTATAAAATACTTTGGGATTTTCTTCAATCCTACTATCCAAGGAATTTTTATGGCCTCTTCTGGCTTACCTGATTCCTTTGAGTTCTTTTCTGGCTTCTTTATAATCCTCAAAACTCTGTTTGATTCTAGCTTCCTAAATCCCACATCTTACAGGAGGAGCATTTCACTGTCTTAATTATTATCCTGACTATACTTTGTTGTACCTTTGACCTAAATTTCTCAAGCTTATGTTCCAAAACGAAATAAATGATTCCAAAAGACCGGGCACCCTTGGACTTTGCCCGTTGAGCCAAAGCTTTCCACTCTTGGAACTTGGAAGCATAAATGTGTGGGCTTCTGCGTAGATACGTTCCAATGAGATGGAAAGGGTACAGGAACCGTGGTGTACAAAGGCTGTTGTAAATCTAGTCAAGAAGAGCTTACAAAAGGTTCAAAAAACTGGGTAATGATAGAGATCTAGAAGATTATAAACCTAGCAGGAAGGAGCTTAAGAGTGATAGGCATTCTACAAGTATGTGAAAAGCAAGAGGATAAGATGTGAGAGAATGGGACCAATCAAGTGTAACATGGAAAAATGTGTATGGAACCAGAGGAGATGGCAGAGGTACTTAATGAATACTTTGCTTCAGTATTCACTATGGAAAAGGATTTTGGTGATTGTAGGGATGACTTGCAGTGAGTGGACTGAAAAGCTTGAGCATGTAGAGGATGTGCTGGTGCTTTTGGAAAGCATCAAGTTGGATAAGTCAACAGGACATACCCCAGGCTACTGTGGGAAGCGAGGGAGGAGATTGCTGAGCTTCTGGTGATGATCTTTGCATCATCAATGAGGACGGGAAAGGTTCTGGAGGATTGGAGGGTTGCAAATGTTGTTCCCTTATTCAAGAAAGGAAGTAAGGATAGCCCAGAAATTTATAGACTAGTGAGTCTTACTTCAGTGGTTGGTAAGTTGATGGAGAAGATCCTGAGAGGCAGGATTTATGCAGATTTGGAGAGGCATAATATGATTAGAAATAGTCAGCATGGCTTTGTCGAAGGCAGGTCGTGCCTTACAAGCCTGATTGAATTTTTTGAGGATGTGACTAAACACATTGATGAAGGTAGAGCCATGGATGTAGTATATATAGATTTCAGCAAGGCATTTGATACAGTACCCCATGCAAGGCTGATTGAGAAAGTAAGGAGGCATGGGATCCAAGGGGACATTGCCCTTTGTGGGCAAGCCAGTTCTGGATCCACAAAGCAAAGAGTGGTTGTAGACAGGTCATATTCTGCATGGAGGTTCTGCATGATGTGCCTCGGATCTGTTCTGGGACCCCTACTCTGTGATTTTTTTTAATAAATGACCTGGATGAGGAAGGGGAGGGATGGGTTAGTAAATTTGCTGATGGCAAAGGTTGGGGGTGTTGTGGATAGTGTGGAGGACTGTCAGAGATTGCAACGGGACATTGATAGGATGCAAAACAGGTCTGAGAAGTGGCAGAGTGTGAGGTGGTTCATTTTGGTAGGTCAAATATGATGGCAGAATATAGTATTAATGGTAAGACTCTTGGCAGTGTGGAGGTTCAGAGGGATCTTGTGGTCCACATTCATAGGACACTCAAAGCTGCTACTCTGGTTGACTTGTAGTTAAGAAGGCATACAGTGCTATGGCCTTCATCAATTGTGGGATTGAGTTTAAGAGCCGAGGGGTAATGTTGCAGCTATAAAGGACCCTGGTCAGACCCCACTTGGGAGTACTGTGCTCAGTTCTGATCGCCTCACTACAGGAAGGACGTGCAAACTATAGAAAAGATGCAGAGGAGATTTACAAGGATGTTACCTGGATTGGGGAGCATGCCTTATGAGAATAGGTTGAGTGAACTCGGCCTTCTCTTCTTGGAGTGATGGAGGATGAGAGGTGACCTGATAGAGGTGTACAAGATAATGAGGCATTGATCGTGTGGATAGTCAGAGGCTTTTTCCCAGGGCTGAAATGGTTGCCCCAAGAGGGCATAGTTTTAAAGTGCGTGGAAGTAGGTACAGAGGATATGTCAGGGGTAAGTTCTTTTTTTTACGCAGAGAGTGGTGAGTGTGTGGAATGGGCTGCCAGTGGTGGAGGCGGAAACAATAGGGTCTTCTAAGAGATTCCTGGATGGATACATGGACCTTAGAAAAATTGAGGGCTATGGGTAATCTTAGGTAGTTCTAAGGACGTGTTTGGCACAGCTTTGTGGGCCGAAGGGCCTGTATTGTGCTGTAGGTTTTCTATGTTTCTAACCTATGGTTCACTCCCACTGGCTGCTCTGCTTAAACCTAACTAATTTTTAATGGCTCTTGCTATGTACTAGTGACCCAAGTAATCTCCTGCTCCACAGAAAAGTCCCAATAGGCCCAGCTCACTTTTAAAAACAACCATGTAACGTCCACTAGGAACAGTTTCCAATTCTCTCCAAGATCTGCTCCATAAGAAACTGATTTTCTTTTTCCTCCTTGAGAGCTCTCATATTTTCCAAAGCAAAATTGATTCAATATGGCTGAATTCCCACAGGAACTCTGTAGAACCCTGGAAGTAGAGTTTGTGATTAATTCTGAAGGAGATAATTCGAAATACTGTTTTGTGAAACTGATCCAGCTACAAACTCAAAGCCTGTCCTACCTTGTGAAAATTAACACCACCCGAGAAATGTGAAGAATTGCATCATTAAAATTAATCAGCGACCCTGTCAGTCCTTGTCCCAACAAGTTTTTCTGCTTCTGATGTTCTCTCTCCATTTTGTTTTAAAAATTTCAGCTGTTCACTTTCTTTCCAATTTGACAATGCAAATATCTTGTAATGTCTTATCAAGATGTCTTTTCCTAGAATTCACTCTCTCACTGAACAATACAGTCACACCCTCCGTCTACTTTCAGAACAATAAAAAGATGCAACAAATCATTGCAATTAGTTGATGAAAATAAATTAAGTGAGTGAAAACTAACCTCCAGGGTAGTAATCTCGGGATTGCTACCTGTGCCACGTGCTAGCGAGGGCAAGAATAGTAGGATCAGGCAGATGAATATGTGGCTGAGAGACTGGTGCAGGGGGCAGGGCTTCAGATTCTTGGATAATTGGGATCTCTTCTGGGGGAAGTATAACCTGTTCAAAATGGACAGGTTACACCTGAACCCGAAGGGGACCAATATCCTGGCAGAGAAGTTTAATAGAGCTGTTAGGGAGGGTTTAAACTATAAACCCCATTTCCAGAAAAGTTGGGATATTTTCCAAAGTGCAATAAAAACAAAAATCTGTGATATGTTAATTCACGTAAACCTTTATTTAACGGACAAAAGTACAAAGATTTTCAATAGTTTTACTGACCATCTTAATTGTATTCTGTAAAAATACACAAATTTAGAATTTGATGGCTGCAACACACTCAACAAAAGTTGGGACAGAGGCATGTTTACCATTGTCTTACATCACCTTTCCTTTTAATAACACTTTTTAATTGTTTTGGAACTGAGGATACTAATTGTAGTGGATTTGCAGTTGGAAATTTTGTCCATTCTTGCTTGATATAAGACTTCAGCTGCTCAACAGTCCGTGGTTTCCGTTGTCTGATTCTCCTCTTTATGATGCGCCATACATTTTCAATAGGAGACAGATCTGGACTGGCAGCAGGCCAGTCAAGCACATGCACTCTGTCTACAAAGCCACGCTGTTGTAACCCATGCAGAATGTGGTCTGGCATTGTCCTGCTGAAATAAGCATGGACGTCCCGGGAAGAGACGTCGCCTTGATGGCAACATATGTCTCTCTAAAATCCTAATATACGCCTCAGAGTCAATGGTACCTTCACATACATGCAACTCACCTATGCCATGGGCACTGATGCACCCCCATACCATCAGAGATGCTGGCTTTTGCACCTTTCGCTGGTAACAATCTGGATGGTCGTTTTCATCTTTGGCACGGAGAACTCGACGCCCATTTTTTCCGAAAACTAGCTGATATGTGGACTCATCTGACCACAGCACATGGTTCCACAGTCTTTCGGTCCATCTGAGATGAGCTCGGGCCCAGAGAACTCGCCGGCGTTTCTGCATAGAGTTGATGTATGGCTTCCTCCTTGCGTAATAGTTTCAAGTTGCATTTCTGGATGCAGCGACGGACTGTGTTGAGTAACAATGGTTTTCCGAAGTACTCCCGAGCCCACGTGGCTATAATTGCAACAGCAGCATGACGGTTTCTTAGGCAGAGCTGCCTGGGGGCTCGAAGATCACGCGCATTCAACAGTGGTTTCCGACCTTGCCCTTTACGCACTGAGATGTCTCTGAATTCTCTGAATCTTTTTACAATATTATGTACTGTAGATGTTGAAAGACCTAAATTCTCTGCAATCTTGCATTGAGAAATGTTCCTTTTGAACTGACTAACAATTCTCTCATGAATTTTGGCACAAAGGGGTGAGCCACGACCCAACCGTGCTTGCAAAGACTGAGCCTTTGATGGACGCTACTTTTATACCCAGTCATGATACCTCACCTGCTACCAATTAGCCTGCTTAATGTGGAGTCTTCCAAACTGGCGTCACTTGAATATTTTGTTCACTTTTCAATCTTATTTTAACTCTGTCCCAACTTTTGCAGCCATCAAATTCTAAATTTGTGTATATTTACAAAATACAATTAATTGGTCAGTAAAACTATTGAAAATCTTTTCTTTATACTTTTGTCAGTTAAATAAAGGTTCACGTGAATTAACATATCACAGATTTTTGTTTTTATTGCATTTTGGAAAATATCCCAACTTTTCTGGAAATGGGGTTTGTAATTTGGCAGGGGGATGGGAACCAGAATGATAGAGTGGAGGAAGGGGAAAACAGAAATAAATCTAAGATAGTGAGCAGAAAGATGTCAGGAAAGACAGGTAGATGATGGGGCATATATTTGTAGCCATTGGGATGAGTTGCAGTGAAATCAAAGCGAAAAGTACCAAATACTGATCTTAAGGTGTTATACTTAAATGCACGCAGCATAAGGAATAAGGTGGATAATCTTGTCGTACAGCTACAGATTGGCAGGTATGATATTGTGGCCATCACTGAGACGTGGCTAAAGGATGCATGTCTCTGGGAGCTGAACATCCAAGGATACACGGTGTATCGGAAGGATAGGAAGGTAGGCAGAGGGGGAGGCGTGGCTTTATTGGTAAGAAATGATATTAAATCATTAGAAAGAGGTGATATAGGATCGGAGGGTGCAGAATCTTTATGGGTTGAGCTAAGAAATAGCAGGGGTAAAAGGACTCTGATGGCAGTTATTTATAGGCCTCCAAACAGCTGCAGGGATGTGGACTACAAATTACAACTGGAAATAGAAAAGGCTTGTCAGAAGGGCAGTGTTATGATAATTGTGGGGGATTTTAACATGAAAATGGATTGGGAAAATCAGGTCGGCACTGGATCTCAAGAGAGAGAATTTGTAGAATGTCTGCGAGATGGTTTTTTAGAACAGCTTGTTGTTGAGCCCGCTAGGAGATTGGCTGTACTGGATTGGGTATTGTGTAATGAACCGGAGGTGGTTAGAGAGATTGAGGTGAAGGAACCCTTAGGAGGCAGTGATCATAACATGATTGAGTTCACTGTGAAATTTGAAAAGAGAAGCTGAAATCTGATGTGTCGGTATTTCAGTGGAGTAAAGGAAACTACAGTGGCATGAGAGAGGAACTGGCCAAAGTTGGAAAGGGACACTGGTGGGAAAGACGGCAGAGCAGCAGTGACTGGAGTTTATGCGAGAAATGAGGAAGGTGCAAGACAGGTATATTCCAAAAATGAAGAAATTTTTGAAAGGAAAAAGGATGGAACCGTGGCTAACAAGAGAACTCAAAGCCAAGGTTAAAGCAAAGGAGAGGGCATACAAGGAAGCAAAATTTAGTGGGAAGACAGAGGATTGGGAAGTTTTTAAAAGCTTACAAAAGTAAACTTAAGAAGGTCATTAAGCGGGAGAAGATTAACTATGAAAGGAAGCTAGCAAATAATATCGAAGAAGATACTGAAAGCTTTTTCAAGTATATAAAGAGTAAAAGACAGGTGAGTAGATATAGGACCGATAGAAAATGATGCTGGAGAAATTGTAATGGGAGATAAGGAGATGGCAGAGGAACTTAATGAGTATTTTGCATCAGTCTTCACTGAAGACAGCAGTAGTATACCGGATACTCAAGGGTAGCAGGGAAGAGAAGTGTGCGCAGTCACAATTACGACAGAGAAAGTACTCAGGAAGCTGAATAGTCTAAGGGTAGATAAATCTCCCGGATCAGATGGAATGTACCCTCATGTTCTGAAGGAAGTAGCTGTGGAGATTGTGGAGGCATTAGCAATGATCTTTCATAAGTCAGTAGACTCTGCCATGGTTCCGGAGGACTGAAAGATTGCAAATGTCATTCCGCTATTTAAGAAGGGGGCAAGGAAGCAAAAAGTAAATTATAGACCTGTTAGCTTGACATCCGGTGGTTGGGAAGTTGTTGGAGTCGATTGTCAAGGATGAGGTTACAGAGTACCTGGAGACATATGACAAGATAGGCAGAACTTGGCATGGATTCCTTAAAGGAAAATCCTGCCTGAGAAACGTATTACAATTTTTTGAGGAAATTACCAGTAGGCTAGACAAGGGAGATGCAGTGGATGTTGTATATTTGGATTTTCAGAAGGCCTTTGACAAGGTGCCACACATGAGGCTACTTAACAAGATAAGAGCCCATGGAATTACAGGAAAGTTACATATGTGGATAGAGCGTTGGCTGATTGGCAGGAAACAGAGTGGGAATAAAGGGATCCTATTCTGGTTGGCTGCCGGTTACCAGTGGTGTTCCACAGGGATCAGTGTTGGGGCCGCTTCTTTTGACATTGTACGTCAACGATTTGGATTATGGAATAGATGGCTTTGTGGCTAAGTTTGCTGACGATACGAAGATAGGTGGAGGGGCTGGTAGTGCTGAGGAAACAGAGGGTCTGCAGAGAGACTTGGATAGATTGGAAGAATGGGCAGAGGAGTGGCAAATGAAGTACAGTGTTGGAAAGTGTATGGTTATGCACTTTGGCAGAAAAAATAAACAGGCAGACTATTATTTAAATGGGGAAAGAATTCAAAGTTCTGAGATGCAACAGGACTTGGGAGTCCTCCTACAGGATACCCTTAAGGTTAACTTCCAGGTTGAGTCGGTGGTGAAGAAGGCGAATGCAATGTTGGCATTCATTTCTAGAGGAATAGAGTATAGGAGCAGGGATGTGATGTTGAGGCTCTACAAGGCACTGGTGAGACCTCACTTGGAGTACTGTAGGCAGTTTTGGTCTCCTTGTTTAAGAAAGGATGTGCCGACGTTGGAGAGGGTACAGAGAAGATTCACTAGAATGATTCCGGAATGAGAGGGTTAACATATGAGGAACGTTTGTCCGCTGTTGGACTATATTCCTTGGCGTTTAAAAGAATGAGGGGAGACCTCATAGAAACATTCCAAATGTTGAAAGGCATGGACAGAGTGGATGTGGCAAAGTTGTTTCCCATGATGGGGGAGTCTAGTATGAGAGGGCATGACTTAAGGATTGAAAGCCGCCCACTGAGAACAGAGATGCAAAGAAATTTTTTTAGCCAGAGGGTGATGAATCTATGGAATTTGTTGCCACGGGCAGCAGTGAAGGCCAAGTCATTGGGTGTATTTAAGGCAGAGATTGATAGGTATCTGAGTAGCCAGGGCATCAAAGGTTATGGTGAGAGGGCGGGGGAGTGGGGCTAAATGGGAGAATGGATCAGCTCATGATAAAATGGCGGAGCAGACTCAATGGGCTGAATGGCTGACTTCTACTCCTTTGTCTTATGGTCTAAAACACTGAAAGCAGAATTGTCTAACATTAGTAATAAAATATGGGAACATTTTTTATAAAAGCCCAAGTTTTGTATGTTATTAACTTTTCCTTACACAAAGCATTCAAATCAGGAAACAGGTTATATTCACTTCAATATTTCAGTTTTGATAGTCAAATTTTGGCAGAGATGCAGTGTCTTGTTTCCAAGTCAAAATGAACCTGCTCTGTAAAATCAGGGTTGAACTCGTCTTTTTATATGCTTCCATTACCCTTTGGACAGAAACTGCAAAAGATTATTCATGTTCTCTGTTTTTAATAGTTAAGACTTATTATATAAAGTTGGAAAGTTCTACTGAAATAACAGTTTGTTAATGTAACAGCATTTGAGGAGAGAACCATTTTAAAAAGTTGTAAGTAAAATCACCTGCTGCAGATTAGGTGTAAATTAATTACATTTTAGCAGAGAATTTGTTGGCAGCAGGACAAAATTGATTTACTTAACTCATTTATCTTTTGTATTTCTTTTAGGTATAGTCAAGCTGATGCCCTGAAATATGTTGGTATAGAAAGAGAGATGGAAATTCCCTGAAATTAAACTGCCTCAAAGTATAGGCAGCTGATTTTATATTTCAGGATTATGTACTGTATGCAGACATTTGAAACAACTCGATTTGAAAACTACTGTGACAATAATTTATACTGTAAAAAAAAAATAAGCTTTTTATCTTTTCAAAAGCTGCCAGTTTTTATATGTGTCCTTTTGCTATACACCTGTGTGGTGAGCTGTTGGTGCAATTATAACATCAATTAAAAAACTTGAATTTTAAAGTGACTTGAAATTTTTGAACTTCACTATTTTCTAACAAGGTCAAAATAAACTAATCAAAGCCTGTAAGATGGAAAGAGTTCTGTCCTATGACTAAAGAGTACTATAGTAGATACCAGGATTCTGGGGTGATATGACCCTTGCACAAAACACCTTCCATATAATATTCCAGAACCCAATCAAAATGTTTTTGTTTTGACGTGCCTTTTTAATGAAATAATGTGGCTTCTCTCCATGCAAATATACCTAACACAGGACGTTAATCATTTTAAATGATGGAGCAAATCTTATAACAAATCTAGTAATGAGCATAGAAGCAACATCAATTTAAAATCTGAGGTAAATCCCAGCTAAGAGTAAGGGGACTATATGACTCTTGTGTCATAAATATTCTATAAGCTGTTGGTTCTAAAAGAAATATGCAAAACTCATGTGCAGAAAAGATGTAACCAAAGTTGCAATATGAATATTGAAACTAGTTATGCTATTAACATTACAATTAGATTCAGTTAGAATCTAAAAGCTTATAATACAAGATTTAGTCAGCACTTCTTAATCAAAGGCATAAATTAGTGCCTAAGAAGTTTGTCTACACCTGGGGAAAAGAATTTTGAATGTAGATCCAATATTTAGATGCTGAGAGGGATCTGCATAAACAATTTTTTTTTGCAGTGGGAAGTGAAAACATCCTTTGAATTTGGCTCCAGATAATTACAAAGTTAAATAAGGTGCATTATGCAAATGTTTGAAGTATAATTAAGAAATTATTTTTGTTTAAATGGCATTCACATCACTGAGACAAAAATTCCTGTTAAAAGTAATGTTCCAAAGTTATTTATCAATTGAGATTTTGATGTCGTTAACTTTCAGTAGATTCCTCCACATTAATTCTTTCTGCACTAATATTGAAATGATACCAATAGTTATCTAATTTCCCAATGCAATTTTCAAATTGATATCCTTTAGCATGTAACTGCACTAGAGGCTGCAAGGCCATCAACAAGCCAGATTCCAAAACTAATTAGTCATGCATATATGAACTGTGGTACAGGAATTGTAACTAAAATACATTTTAAAACTAATTTCCACACTGAATATGCAAACAACTATCATATTGTTAGTAGCTTTGTACACGTGGTTATGGATTTCTGTCAGGCACTCGTCTTAAAAGCTACTTAAAGCAGTATGTAATAGCCACAAACCTTTTTTAGCAGTATATCAAGACAGCACACCTCCTTTCAAGTAGAAAATGAAAATGGGGGACTTGCAGGTACATGGCAAATTTAACACCTATGAATTCCATAAAGTTTTCTGTAGGTCACTATAATTCAGATGCTATGTTGAGCATTTAAATCATAGGAATGCATAGCTGCTTTGATAATTACTCCCTTAACAAATTAAAATATAGAATACAGCACTCAATCAATGCCCAAACTGAACATGATTCCAATTAAACTAATCCCTTGTGTCTCACAGATTCCTGCAGCTTTGCTTTGCATGTGCAACATCACAGATGCCACAAAACAATAAAGCTATGCACGTTACAAAACAGGTGGAAAGAGGATAATTACTAGGATGTGTACAAAATGTAGACAAAGGAGAACCAATTCAAAGCCAGAGGGTAACTTATCCTTAGTTTATGCTCCAAAAGTTCTATGTAACTAAATTAGTGGTCAGTTGTATTAAAGTCTGATGCATAGCGAATACCTTAATATTTTTAAACAGTCCATCATAACATTTTAGCTGGATAGTTTTGAAAGCAGATAAATAGATATTCAATTAGATTTGATCCTTGCAACAAATGGTTAATAGCTAGCAACTTTTAAACCGAAACTGTACCAAGTCACAACTGTTACAGAAATCATTAAATTTTTATTTATCACACATTTAAAAAATGAACCACACTATACAAATGGTTTCTCTTGTAGCAGATAATGCAGATTACACAATTTCTAAAGGGCTTGTTCAAATTCACTAGTATGCTTTTGGAAAGTGCTGCCAACATTGCATTCATAAATTAGTTTGTCCTGCTGCCTGGTATTTTCAGAGCAGTAGTGGCCATGTATAGCTGAAGTAAATTTTTTTTTAATGCAGATAGGCAGTAGCATGCAACCCCGACGTTGAAGGTTCAATTCCTTTCTCACTTGCTAGATTAAGGTTAGGGTTTTTTTTTTTAAATATTTACATAGTGAAATGCAGCAATCCTGAGAACAGTTGGGTAAAGTAAATATGACTGGCTGGTGTTTCCTCTCAGTTGAGGAGAGGCCCAGCAGGCAGCAGATAAGCTGCAATGGAGTTCAAGAATGCAATCCTTTACATTCCCATCTTTATCATAAAACTAGTAGCATTCTCTGTATTTGAGCCTGTATGTCTTAGGAATGAAGTTTTTATTCAGACACATAATATTTAAGCCAAATAACTGTATGTGTCCTTCTCCCCATCCACACGCTCCAAATACTCCTTTTCTATCAGAATGTCGATGCATTTCTGCAAAAGAAAAGTACTTCAGTATAGAACAAAAACTTGTACATTAAACAAGTACATGACAATAGAAACATGCAGATTTTAACCCAACATGTTAATTTAATTTTTTAAAAAACATACAATATAACAAGTAAATTTAAAATTGCAAATTTGGACTAACATTTTGAAATAAAGCAACAGTTCACAACTAAACAGCAAAAGACAAATGGAGGTTTTTTAGTTCAACTCCAGTTAAGATTTTATAAATGTACAGGTTAAGTATAAAAATGCAAGTGTACTGTCTATTTAATTAGTAGTAGGATGTAGACATGGTTGGCCCCTGAAAATGGTTGTAAACTGTCAGTTTAAGAGCCTGCAGTTCATCTGAAGATGAAAGATTGTTGTTAATACAGCTTGTGACATCGAGACAGTGCTTTCATATTCATTTACTGCCCTTAACCTTATAGGTGGTAGAGGGCTTGGGAAGAAATTTCACTATTGTCATATCAGAGGAAGCTCCAATGGCAGGATTCTAAATTTCATCAGCTTAATGAACATGCATATCGGTGAACACTAATTTTATATTTGCATGAAGTGATAATACATTTACCACAGATGCATAAAGTTAAAATATTTGCAAAAAATACATTAAGACTTAACTGCTTACTCAATCTAGTGGCTTTCTGAAGTTGTTTAATTGGCTAAATTGTCAACCAAAGGTCCAAATTCCACTGGAATACTCAAATGTTGCATTTTATAGCTCAGCCATTAATTTGATTCAATAATCATGGTTAAGACCAGGTCTAAAGGGTATTCTACTACCATAATTGGTACTTCAGACTCTGGGTGATAACCCACTAAGACAGAAAACTTGTATTCATATTGGCGTTTCATTTTCTCCATTTAAAAAAGGGACATAAATAAAGGTAAACCTGTTTATAGTTTATTGAAAAAAAAAACTACAGGTAAAAATTGATCTTAGTTAACAAAATAAGATGTGACTGAAAACTGCAGTCTAATTACAACATTTGTAAAGTATGTAGAAGCAATGCATCAAGTGTGACCAAGAAACAAGTGTGCCTCAAAATCATGCATAAAACCTCAATGCCAGTGTAATGTTCTAACAGTGAAAGAATCGGTTAATGACAAATTATGTTCAAGTCTACATCAAATATAAATCTGAATTTAAAATTCAAAGCTGGATAATTAAAGGAGAACAGTACACAGAAACCATTCAAAATGAATTGCTTGTGATGACTTTATTTGTTAATGTAACTTAAATTAATCTTATAGGGCCCATTTACGCTGCATATACTTAATTAAATCTGAACTAACATTTCATTGTTCCAAGAGCACTGGTCTTCTGGGAACAATTGGAAGCCGCTGGCCTTTAGTACCTATATAAATTTTGATTTTTTTTAAAACATACTGTGACATTCAAATTATTTTTTCCTTCAATTTCTTCTTTTATGTTGTGCAAATCTATTAGCCCAATAACTCATGCAAATTGCAGTTCCTGACAATAAAAAGTGACAAAAATCACAGCAGCCTCCAAAAGTCAGATCCATAGCTGATGTGGCATCTCCCTTCTACTTACTCAGTAACAGGAAAATCAATTTCAACTATAGCATGTGGTTTTGACCAACATCTAAAAGGAAATTAAATATGAAGTAGGACATCAATAGGTGGTGTTTTCTGATAAATTACATATTGCTCAAAAATTTCAAACGACAAGTTTGCTTCATTTCAAAGATGCTGAGCTCCATTCCTTCCTTCAATATTGTCCAAAATATTCCACATTTAATTATCACTGCCTTAATTAACTCCAGATTGTCACTTTGATAACAGGATAATATAAAAGTGTTACAAAACGTTTAAGATAAAAAAGCAGGCATAAAATTAAAAAAAAAAACAAGTAAAACAGGCAGCTCCTTGGAGAGCGAAAAAAATTGAGGCAAACTTTTAAGTCAATGAACAGATTTTACTCAGTAGCTTAAGTGAAGAGAATGAAGATGTTGCATGTGTTGCCCTAATTAAAGCCAAGATAGACACTTGTACAGTACAACTGAAGGACATAAACCTGAAATGTTAACTGTTTCTCTTTCCAGGGATTACTGTGGATCCGCTGAGTGTTTTCAGCATTTTTGCTTCTTTTCTGGACTTTCTGCATCTGCTGTTTCTGAGTTTTACTTGCTTTGATTTAATTCATTTTTGGAAATCAAAAAATGTTTTTCTCGAAACTGATTTTTCTGGTTTTCTGCTCCAAATTCCTGTGTGACAGCATTGTAAATTTACAATATCCCTCAACTGCAAGAACTGACCAGTTCATGACCTTATTTTGAAATTACTTCATAGGGCATAATTAACTAAACATAAAATTTGCAAAATATTGCAGCAGGTGTAAGGCTTAATACAACAGTGAGTGAGATAATTTCATCAGCCCAGGATACAATGTATCTTATATGATCCAATGTATCATTTTTTGTAAAATTCCAATAATGCCATTTAACATCTCAAGGCACAAGGAATAACTAGACGCTGACTGAAAACATACCAGGAAAGATAAAACTAAATGAACTTCAAAATCTTTTTTCCCAAAAGAATTTATGAAAGTCATAAATAACTTCCTTCCAATTGACATCTTCGCATATCCCCCAACGTACATACTTTTAATGCCAGATTTTATTGGATCAGATTGGATGATATGTAAATATTTGATGAACATACCTTAATGACCGGGACTCTGGGTTTAAACCTGGAGGACAGTTGGTTCAGAACTTCTGCCAGTAGCTGCTGATGTTTCAAAACTTTTCTCATCTTCATTATTCGTACAATTGCAGCCTTGGGGATAGCAAGAAGATCAAGGAATGGGATTAACTTGTTGCAAGCGAGATTCATTGGAGCAAATTGGAAGTATATGATGGTATAGCATAGAAAGAGGACTTTTGCCACAGTATTGCTGGCTTTGTAATGAATGACCCAATTAACTCCAACAAACATTGAGAGCTCTTTGAATTACAATGATTCATATAATGCACACCTCACCCCTAAATGGACAATCCTTTATCTGGAGTTGAGGCCCATGCAGCCTACATTCATTAGAGCAAATAAACCCACTAATACTTTCCCCTCATCAACCTCACTGATACTTTCATACATTTCAAAAAGATCACCTCATTACTTCTGAATTCCAGAGAACAAAGGGCTTTCTATTAAATCTCTATATAGTCAGCACATTAATCACAGGAATTAAACCGGTAAATCTGTGTCACATCTATTATGGTCTTAGATGAGTCAGCCAGAATTGTAGCTGATACTCTTGGTGTGGTCTGATGAAGGCTTTGAATCCCGTGCTCTTTTTTTGTTTTATCTGTATATGTTACAGAAGGCTTCTGTGCTACACTCAAAAACATTTTTTGTCCCTAAAGACAGCCTGAAAAGCTAGATTCTAGATATTTTAAAAAAGTTTAACAAAATCTTTTTTTTTCCCTGTAAGAAAATTTAAGATTCTAAATACTACCAAAAGATTTCACTATATAATCAAGATTTTGCATGCAACCTTACAACAAAGTTTAAGAAATCAGATTAGATGCATGAAGGTTTAGTACATTTTAAGGAATGTCAAAGAACAGAAGCAAGAATAGGCCGTTCGACTAAATATGCCGGCTCTGTCATTTGGTAAGGTGCTCAGGAGCAGGCAATTTTCTGCACCAACTCTATATCCCCTGATTCCCTTAAAATCCAACAAAGAAACTGGGAAGGAATTCCAGAGATGAGGTAGAACAGCCAGCAGTGGACAGATTAAAATGAAAGAAGTGTGCTGGACCAGAAGTAAAGCACAGAATTCTGATAGTTTCATAGTGAAAAGAAACAGGGCTAAGGACATGAAGGATTTGGAAATAAAAATGAGAATTTTTAAATGGAAGCAATATAAGAGCAAAAGCCAAAGAGGATTAGCAAGGGAGACTTGATGTAAGAGGCAGAAAATCAGTAAACGGGGCTAGCAGAGAAAGAAAAACCCATTTAACTGCGATTTACAAGAGCACCATTGAGACATCCTGACAAGTTGCATCTCCATGTGGTATGGCAGCAGACAAGCATCAGACCTGAAGTCCCTACAAAGGACTATGAGAATAGCTCAGAGAATCATAGGTGTTTTGAGGACATTTATCAGGAGCATTTCATACGCAGGGCCCTTAGTATTATTAAGGATCCCACCTATCCATCTAGCATCCTCTGACTTTCAACCATCAGACAGGAGACCGCAATGCATAAAAACCAAGACGGTCAGGATAAGAAACAGTTTTTTCCCTCCAAGCCATTAAGACTTCTGAACTCCCTGCCGCATGTATTTGAAGTGTCACTGGTTCATCTGTTCCATACCTTACAATATGTAATATTAATGCACTTTAGTTTGTTATTTATGTGTGATTCATCTGTAGATTTTATCCTTGCCTTCATAAGTTATCGTGTGTTATGAGTACTACTGTGCTTTACACCATGGTTCGGAGAAACATTGTCTCGTTTCAATATACATTATATGGTTATATGTTATATGCATTTATGTAATTAAATGACAATAAACTTCACAGTTGCAAGAAAAATTTGTGAATCCTTTGCAATTATCTAGTTTTCTGCTTAATCACCTATAAAATGTGGTCCTATCTTCATCTAAGTTACAACAATATACAATCTGTCTAATGACAAAAACAATTGTAATTCTTATCAATATGGAGTACACCATTTAAGCAATCGCAGTCTAGTTTCAAAAAAATGTGAACCTTTGGGATAATATCTTCTACAAAAGCTATTTGGCGTCAGGTGTTTCAGTCAATGAGATGAGATTGGAGGTGTGGGTTGTAGAGGTGCCCTGCCCAATAAAAAAGACACACAAAGTCAGGTTACTGACAGAGACTGATTTTCTCAAGAAAGATCTGTTTGTCTGTCACGTCTCCATATAAACAACTTTCAGAGGACCTTAGAAGAAGAATTGCAGTGTTACATGAAGCTGGGAAAAGCTAAAATAGCATTTCTAAAGACAAGTGTTCATCAGTCCACCGTAAGAGAAAATGTCTACTAATGGAGGAAATTCAGCACTTTCCCTAGGAATGGGCATCTTGCAAAGATCACCAAGAGCACAATATACAATGCTGAAGGAGGTGAAAATGAACCCAAGGGTAACAGCAAAAGACCTGCAGAAATCTCCAGAACTTGCCACAGTCTCTGTTCGTGTGTCCACTATAAGAAAAAAACTGAACAAGAATGGTGTTCATGGATGGACACCACAGAAGAAACACTGCTCTCCAAAAAATAAACACTAGTGCATGTCTCAAGTTTGCAAAAGACCACCTGGATGCTCCACAATGCCTCTGAGACCATGTTCTGTGGACAGACCAGACCAAAGTTGAACTTTTTGGCAAAAATGTGCACCATTATGCTTGGAGGAAAAAGGGCAATGCATACCAATACCAAAACCTCATCCCAACTCTGAAGCATGGTGGAAGGAGCATCATGGTTTGGGGCTGCTTCGTTGCCAAAGGGCTTGGACAGCTTACTATCGTTGAGGAAACAATGAATTCAAAATTGCATCACAACATCTTACAGATAAATGTCAGTGTAGTGTGCCGTCACCTGAAGCTTAATAGAAGTTGGAGGATGCAACAAGGCATTCATCCAAAATACAAGAGTAAATCAACAACTGAATGGTTTAAAATGAAGAAAATTTGTGTTTTGGAATGGCCAAGTCAGAGTATGGACCTTAACCCAACTGAGATGCTGTGGCATGACCTGAAGAGAGCTGTTCATACAAGTTAGCACAGAAATTTTGATGAAATGAAGCAGTTCTGTATGGAGGAATGGTCCAAAATTCCTCCTTGCTGTTGGTCAGGTCTGACCAGCAGCTACAGGAAACATTTGGTGGAGGTTACTGCCGCTAATGGAGGTTCTACCAGTTATTAAATACAAGGGTTTACATACTTTATCCAGTATGGACTGTGACTGATTAAACGATGTGTTCAATAAAGACATGTAAAGTACAATTTTTAGTGTGTTATTAGTTTAGGCAGATTGTGTTTGTCTACTATTGTGACTTAGATGAAGATCAGACCCCATTTTATGAGTAATTAATGCAGAAAACCAGGCAATTACAAAGGGTTCACAAACTTTTTCTTGCAACTGTACACTATTACATTTACCAGTACTTGCTTTATAGCCTACCAAGTCTTGAAATTCAAATGCTCATTCAGATAATTGGTTTTGGAAGAACTAAAATTTATGGAATGTGAATAATGGGAGGCACAAAATTTGTACAACCACCACCATACAAAAGGGAAAAAAGATTGAAGATGCAGACTGGAATTAATGGTTTGATCCTGACAACAGCTAACCATAAGACCATAAGACACAAGAGCAGAATTAAGCCATTCAGCCCTTTGAATCTGCTCCACCATTCCATCATGGTTAATCCTGGACACCACTCAACCCCATACACCTGCCTTCTTGCCATATCCTCTGATCAATCAGAAAACTATCAACTTCTGCTTTAAAAATACCCATGGACTTGGCCTCCACCGCAGTCTGTGGCAGAGCATTCCACAGGTTCACTACTCTATGGCTAAAGAAATTCCTCCTTGCTTCTGTTCTAAAATGTCACCCCTCAAATTTGAGGCTGTGCCCTCTAGTACTGGATACCCCTACCACAGGAAACATCCTCTCCACATCCACCTTATCTAGTCCTTTCAACATTCAGTAGGTTTCAATGAGATCCCCACGCCTTCTTCTAAAATTCAGTGAGTACAGGCCCAAAGCTACCAAACACTCCTCATATGTTAACCCCTTCATTCCTGGAATCATCTTTGTGAACCTCCTCTGGACTCTCCCCAATGACAACACATCCTTTCTGAGATATGTGGCCCAAAACTGTCGACAATGCTCCAAGTGTGGCTTGACTAGTGTCTATAAAGGCTCAGCATTATCTCGTTGCTTTACATTCTATTCGCTTTGAAATAAATACCAACATTGCATTTGCATTCTTTACCATAGACTCAACCTGTGAATTAACCTTCCAGGAGTCTTGCACGAGGACTCCTAAGTCCCTCTGCACCTCCGAAGCTTGAACCTTCTCCCCCTTTAGATAACAGTCCGCACTATTGTTCCTTTTACCAAAATGCATTATCATACATTTCCCAACACTGCATTCCATCTGCCACTTTTTTGCCCATTCTTCCAATTTGTCTAAGTCCTGTTGCAATCACATTGCTTCCTCAGCACTACCTACCTCTCCACCTATCTTCATATCATCTGCAAACTCTGCCACAAAGCCATCAACTCCATTATCTAAATCAGTGACAACGTGAAAAGTAGCAGTCCCAATACTGAACCGTGAGGAACACCACTAGTCATTGGCAGCCAACCAGAAAGGCCCATTTTATTCCCATTCGTGCCTCCTGCCTGTCAGTCATTCCGCTCACCAGCATCTTTCCTGTAACGTCATAGGATTTTATCTTGTTAAGCATCCTCACATGTGGCACCTTATCAAATGCCTTCTGAAAATCTAGGAAAATGACATCCACTGCCTCTCCTTGTCCACCCTGCTTATTACTTCCTCAAAGAACTCCAACAGATTTGTCACTCAAGATTTCCCTTTACAGAAACCATCCTGTTTTTGATTTATTTTATCATTAGTCTCCAAGTACCCCTTCCTTGGCTTTTATGCAGTCCTAACTTCGTTTGTCAGCCACAGTTGCCTACCCCTGCCATTTGAGAACTTCTTCCCCTGGGGGACATATCTATCCTGCGCCTTGTGAACTATTCGCAGAAACTTTAGCCATCACTGCTCTGCCATCATCGCCACCAGTATCCCCCTCCAATCCGCCTGGGCAAGCTCCTCTCTCATGCCTCTGTAATCCCTTTATTCCATTGCAGTACTAATACGTCTGACTTATGCTTCTCCATCTCAAACTGCAGCATGAATTCAATCACAATATGATCACTGCCTCCTAAGGGTTCCTTTATGTTAAGCTCCCTAAGGTATGACAACATCCAATCTAAGACAGCTTTTCTCTGAGTAGGCTGAAGCACAAGCTGCTCTAAAAAGCCATCTCATAGGCATTCAAAAAATTCCCTCTTTTGCGATCCAACACCAATCTGATTTTCCCAGTCCCCTTGCATACTGAAGTCCCCATTACAATTGTGTCATTACTCTTATACGTGCCATTTCCAGCTCCCTTTGCAATCTCAACCCCACATCTTGCCTACTATTTTGAGGCCTATATATGATTCCCATAATGTTTTTTTTTATACCCTTACAGTTTTTTTAACTCCACCCACAAAGATTCAATATTCATTGACCCCATGTCACCTCTTTCTAAAGATGCAATTCCATCTCTTTCTAACAGAGCCACACGACCACCTATGCCTTCCTGCCTGTCCTTTCAATACAAAGTATATCTTTTGATGTTAAGTTCCCAACTATGGCCTTCTTTCAGCCACAACTCAGTGATGCCCACAATGTCATAACGACTAATCTCTAATTGCGCCACGAGTTCGTCCACCTTATTCCAAATGCTATGCACATTTAAATACAGCACCTTCAGTGCTGCATTCATCAACCTTTTGAATTTTGCCTCTGTGGTACAATTTAACTCTTTGCTCTGTCTGCCATTGTACCCAATCATTGGCTTGTCCTAACAGTGAAGGCATTTCCATAATTTGCCTAAATTATTCATAACTAACCATTTTCAAGAAATCATAGAACATTATAAAACCAGATGTCTGTTACTAAGTTGGCTGATTACAAAATAGTTAGGAAAACAAAATGCACAGATCAATTTCTTTTATTACAAAGGACCTACCTGAATCAACAACTTCCTATCTTCTTCAATGTTTTTGTGTGTGGTCTCCTGTTCTTGCTTTTGTTCAGTCTTCATTGGCACATTAATGTTTACTCTCAGCTTTTTACTATAAGAAACAGTTCAGTTTAGGAAATAGCATACCTAAAGAAAAGCTCAATAGCTCTAATTCTCACAACTTCTTTATCACTTACAATGAAAAATACATCTTTTACAATGAAAGTTACATCTAAAACTGTGACAAACTTCTATAGATGTATGATGGAGAATATAGTGACTGGTTGCATCACAGCCTTGTATGGAAACATCAATGCCCGTCAAAGAGAAAATCCTGCAAAAAGCAGCAGGTAAGGCCCAGTCCATCATCGGTAAAGCTCTCCCCACCACTGACCCACACTGGTTGTCTGCCTTGTTTGTGTGGTCTTTCACTGAGTCTATCATGGTTATGTATTTATTGAATATGCCCTCAAGTAAACAAATTTCAGCATTGTATATGGTGACATATATGCACTTTGGTAATAAACTTTGAACTTACTTTTTATACCCCAAGTACAGTTTGATTAATGTGTCAGGCTTCATTTCCACTTCATCCACATTCGCATTTTCATCCTCCAAAACCTAAGTTTAAAAAATGTAGCTGATTAAAGTGAGCCATGTAGTCTATTGTTTAATATCTGATTTCCAAATAACTAATCGGCACTTACCAGTAGTTTGGACTTCAAGAGTATCTGTAAAACCTGCACCAGTATGTCCTGAAATCAACATTTTCAAAGTATGAACAAAATTTCAAAGTTGAAGATATTGTCTCCTGTACAGTCAACAAAATGAAGCAGATAAAAACCAGCTAAACTAAAAAAAACTTTAAATTTCACTGCTGATTACCAATATAACTATCTGCTGACATTATTCAAAAGGTGTCAAATGTCTTCTCACCATTTTGATTTGAGTGCTGTCTGTCAACTGTTGAACAGTATAGGCATCCTCTGTGTTATATTGAAGTAGGATTGCCATCTGGAATGTGGATGCCTTTGAATACAAAAGTAAATTCAATCCTGAGGATTTATTTTGAAGCTCCAGACAAGTAACTGTCTCGCCAATTGCATGATAACTTGTATTATTAACGCGCCACATCCTTCTTCTCACATTTCAAAACTTTAATACTATATTTGGAAACTTCTCAAACTTTATAAAGAATGGTTGTTATAAATTAATTCAAAAGCACTGAACTGTAGTAAAACCAGTGTTCAGTTGACTGAACAAAACAAATAAAAATTCACAATGTATCAAAAGAAATAAGTTGCAACAAACTTAGAATTATCCTTCTACTTGTGATATTTCTGGCAAAAATACGTGTTGAAAAGTTCAAATTGAAGTGTTCGTTCCAGGATTTCAAAATTAGCAATTCAGCAAGAAAGTAGTTTGGTGCTCTTGTGACTGGCAAAACTGTTGGCTTGTGGATTTTGAACACAAGTTTTGAACAAAGCGAGGGGAGTCAGTCGGGTCATTTGGCACTCTTGAGATTGGCAGAGCTGTTGGCTTGTAATCCTGAATCCTGTGGCCATTGCCCTCAGTAACAGGTATATCCAGTTTGGATACTGCTGGAGAGAATGACCTACCAGGGAAAGCCACAGCGACTCGGTCTCTGGCCTGTGGTTCAGAAGGGAAAGGGAGCGAAGCAATGCAGCCATGATAGGGGATTCAATAGTACAGACAGCAGACAGGAGATTCTGTGGATGAGATACACCTGGATGTTCAGATGCCTCCCAGAGTCAGCAACACCTGCTAGTGGGTCCATAGCATGCTAAAGGGGGAAGGTTGAGCAGCCAGAAATCATGATACATACTGGTAACAAGATAGGTAGGAAAAGGGAAGAGGTCCCGAAGAGAGCGTATACAGAGCTAGATAGGAAGCTGAAAAGCAGGACCTCAGGGTGGAAGTCTCTGGATTGTTGCCAGTGCTATGTACCAGTGTGGGTAAGAATAGGATGATTTGGAAGAAGAATGTGTGACTGAGGGAACTAGTACAGGGGCTGGGTTTCAGATATGTGTATCATTGGGATCTCTACTAGGGAAGCCATGACCTGTAAAAAAAAGATGGGTCACAGCTGAATCCTTGCAGGCAGGTTTACTAGAGCCAATGGAGAGAGATTGAACTAGTTTAGCAGGGGATGGGAATGAGAAGGAAAGGGCAGAAGCATATCAGGTGCTAGGTATCTAGGTGCACGAGCATTTCAGAGACAAGGACTATAACACCTTAACCTTTACCATAGCCTCAAAATGGAAAAGAAGAGTATGGGAAAGTATTTAATTCGGGGGGGGGGGGGCGAATAATGATGCTATTAGATGGGAACTTGCGTAAATTGGAAACAGATGGACTCAGGGATATGATCAATGGAAATGTGGGCGTTGTTTAGGGAGCACACTTGCAATATTGTGTTCAATTCTGGTCACATCATTATAGGTTCCTTAAGGCTGTATAGCCGGGAGTCATAGTGGGGACAAATTCCCACTACTTATTACATGCTCCTAATGGTGTGCAACTCAAATAGCTTCTGACAATCAAGTCCAGCTCCCGGCCTTCACATATGGTTCAGCTACTAAGCACAGGGGAACCATTTCTACTGACAGGAGAAGGGGCAAAGGCAAGTTACTAGCGCCTTAAAACCAGTCACTTTAGGTAGATGGAGCTCGTCAACTGTGATTGGCAGCTCATCTAGAAGGAAAACTCTGTTCTCAAACCTCTGCTGCCCTGTGGCTCTACCCACTCATGGGGAAGGCTTCGGGAGTAAACCCCAAGGGAAAAATCGAGAGCTGGAGCCCCAAGGCAGTCCTACGTTGAGTTCAACACTGACTGGCAACTCCTGTGATGCTGCTGGTGCCACACTGTACTGGTCTCTGCTGGTCCTTTGCGTTATAGACAATAGATGCAGGAATACGCCATTCGGCCCTTCGAGGGTTGATCATCCGCTATCAGTATCCAGTTCCTGCCCTATCCCCATAACCTTTGATTCCACTATCTTTAAGAGCTCTATCCATCTCTTTTTTGAAAGCACCCAGAGACTTGGCCTCCACAGCTTTCTGGGGCAGAGCATTCCATATATCCATCACTCTCTGGGTGAAAAAGTTTTTCCTCAACTCCATTCTAAATGGCCTACCCCTAATTCTGGAAACCGTGGCCTCTTGTTCTGGACTCACCCATCAGCGGGAACATGCTTTCTGCCTCTAGTGTGTCCAATCCCTTAATAATCTTACATGTTTCAATAAGATCCCCTCTCAGCCTTCTAAATTCCAGAATATACAAGCCCAGTCGCTCCAATCTTTCGACATATGACAGTCCCACCATCCCGGGAATTAACCTTGTGAACCTACGCTGCACTCCCTCAATAGCAAGAATGTCCTTCCTCAAATTTGGAGACCAAAGTTGCACACAGTACTCCAGGTGTGGTCTCACCAGGGCCCTGTACAGCTGCAGAAGGACCTCTTTGCTCTTATACTCAATTCCCCTTGTTATGAAGGCCAGCATGCCATTAGCTTTCTTCACTGCCTGCTGTACTTGCATGCTTGCTTTCAGTGACTGATGTACAAGAACACCTAGATCTCGTTGTGCTTCCCCATTTCCTAATTTGACTCCATTTAGATAATAATCTGCCTTCCTCTTCTTACCAAAGTGGATAACCTCTCAGGTATCCACATTAAACTGCATCTGCCATGCATCCGCCCACTCACCCAGCCTGTCCAAGTCACCCTACATTCTCATAACATCCTCCTCACATTTCACACTGCCACCCAGCTTTGTGTCATCGGCAAATTTGCTAATGTTACTTTTAATTCTCTCATCTAAATCATTAATATATATTGTAAACAGCTGTGGTCCCAGCACTGAACCCTGTGGTACCCCACTGGTCACCGCCTGCCATTCCGAAAGGGACCCATTAATCGCTACTCTTTGTTTTCTGTCAGCCAGTCAATTTTCAATCCATGTCAGTACTCTGCCCCCAATACCATGTGCCCTATTTTTGCCCACTAATCTCCTATGTGGGACCTTATCAAAGGCTTTCTGAAAGTCCAGGTACACTACATCTACTGGCTCGCCCTTGTCCATTTTCATAGTTACATCCTCAAAAAATTCCAGAAGATTAGCCAAGCACGATTTCCCCTTCGTAAATCCATGCTGACTCGGACCGATCCTATTACTGCTATCTAGATGTGTTGTAATTTCATCTTTTATAATTGACTCCAGCATCTTTCCCACCACCGACATCAGGCTAACCGGTCTATAATTCCCTGTTTTCTCTCTTCCTCCCTTCTTGAAGAAAGGGACAACATTAGCCACCCTCCAATCCACAGGAACTGATCCTGAAACTATAGAACATTGGAAAATGATTACCAATGTGTCCACGATTTCTAAAGCCCACCTCCTTAAATACCCTGGGATGCAGACCATCAGGTCCATGGGACTTATCAGCCTTCAGACCCAACAGCCTATCCAACACCATTTCCTGCCTAATATAAATTTCCTTCAATTCATCCATTACCCTAGGTCCTTTGGCCACTATTACATCTGGGAGATTGTTTGTGTCTTCCCTAGTGAAGACAGATCCAAAGTACCTGTTCAACTCGTCTGCCGTTTCCTTGGACCCCATAATAAATTCACCCGCTTCTGTCTTCAAGGGCCCAATTTTGGTCTTAACCATTTTTTTTCCTTTTCACAAACTGAAAGAAGCTTTTACTATCCTCCTTTATATTCTTGGCTAGTTTACCTTCGTACCTCATTTTTCTCCGCGTTCAACAGATGCTTGGAGAGGGGGAGCTTGCTGTCCATATTGTACTGCCCTAGCTTGCATATCTAGACAGCTAGGACACAACATTCGTGATCAACCCTGACTAACGGAGGCTTTATCTCATCATTATAGTTAGGATGAAGAAGCTTTAGAGAGGGAGAAGAGGAGACTTAGCTCTTCAGGATGCTGCCTAGATACGACAGCATGTCTTATGCGAATAGGTTGAGCAAAAGAGGATGAAAGGTGACCTGATAGAGGTGTACAAAGTGGTAAGAGGCACAGATCCAAGTGGATAGCTAGAGATATTTTTCCAAGTTGGAAATGGTTAATGCCTGGGGACATAATTTTAAGGTGATTGAAAGAAAGTATGGGGAGGTGGGTTTCTAGGACTCTTTTTTTTTTTAAAAAGAAAGAGTGGTGAGTGCTTAGTATGCCCTGCCAGGGGTGATGGTAGAGGCAGATACATTCGGGGCATTTAAGAAACTCTTAGACAAGCCCATGCATGATAGAAAAATGTAGGGCTATGTAGGAGGGAAGGGTTAGATTGAGTTCAGAGTTGGTTGAAAGTTCAGCACATATCATGGGCCGAAAAGCCTGTACTGTACTGTGCTGTAGTATGTTATATTCTAAATAGTGTATTAAAAACTAGGAAGTTTTTACAGAACAGGAACTTCAAATTTAAAGTTCATAACACAGTTACCAATAACCTATTCAGTCTTTAGATTTTCTTTACTCTTTTTGTTTACAAAATAGGAAGCCATTCAGCCCATCAGGTCAATGGTATGCTGCGAGACTATAAATCCCACTTCCCCGGTTATTTCGCCATATCCTATTCCCCTTTCCATATCCACCAACAGCCCTGATTCTTCTGTCACCCATGTACAACTGGGGAAATTTATGGTTAAGCAAATTAAGCAACTATCATACACACTTTCGGGATGTGAGTGAAATCGGAGTAATGAATCCATGTGGTCAAAAAGTAAACAAATACACTCATGCAGAAGGCACAAGAGGTTAGGGTTGAAGGCAGATTGCTGGAGCTGTGTGGTGATACAACTAACTGTTGTGTCATATCTTCTGGGCTTCCAGAAAAAAAAAGAGAAACTACATGCTTGAAATATTTGCTGCAGCAGTCGACTCAGAAGGGAAACATTAGATTGAGAAAACAAATGGAAGAAATAGGAGAGGTGGGAACAGAAGAACAGGGAATAGATGTAGAGAACATTTTAAATAGAGCGGAGATGGTAGAGGTAGCAGAAGGGAGAAAAAGGATGATAAATGGTAAAATGGGCTTAGGGTCAAGCATTTACTGCCAAACCACAAGCAACTGGTAACTGAATAATTGGGCAAATAGTGAAAGATTCCTACCATCTGCAGAAGGTGTCAAAAGAAAGAGACCAAGAATGAATCTCAGATCCCCTCCAGTTCACTACCAGCCCCGACTAGGAGTTTGAGGATGCCATCGTCTACCTGCTGAACCCTGTCTACGCCCACCTGGACAAGCCAGCGAGCACTGTGAGGGTCAAGTTTTTGACTTCTCCAGTGCGTTCAACACCATTCGCCCTGCTCTGCTGGGGGAGAAGCTGACAGCGATGCAGGTGGATGCTTCCCTGGTATCATGGATCCTTGACTACCTGACTGGCAGATCATAGTACGTGTGCTTGCAACACTGTGTGTCCGACAGAGTGATCAGCAGCACTGGGGCTCCACAGGGGACTGTCTTGTCTGTCTCCCTTTCTCTTCACCATTTACACATCGGACTTCAACTGCTGCACAGAGTCTCATCATCTTCAGATGATTCTGCCATAGTTACATGCATCAGCAAGGGAGATGAGGCTGAGTACAGGGCTACGGTAGGAAACATTGTCACATGGTGTGAGCAGAATTATCTGCAGCTTAATGTGAAAAAGACTAAGGAGCTGGTGGTAGACCTGAGGAGAGCTAAGGTACCGGCGACCCCCGTTTCCATCCAGGGGGTCAGTGTGGACATGGTGGAGGATTACAAATACCTGGGGATACGAATTGACAATAAACTGGACTGGTCAAAGAACACTGAGACTGTCTACAAGAAGGGACAGAGCCGTCTCTATTTTCTGAGGAGACTGAGGTCCTTTAACATCTGCCCGACGATGCTGAGGATGTTCTGCGAGTCTGTGGTGGCTAGTGCTATCATGTTTGCTGTTGTGTGCTGGGACAGCAGGCTGAGGGTAGCAGACACCAACAGAATCAACAAACTCATTCGTAAGGCCAGTGATGTGGTGGGGATGGAACTGGACTCTCTGACGGTGGTGTCTGAAAAGAGGATGCTAAGTTGCATGCCATCTTGGTCAATGTCTCCCATCCACTACATAATGTACATGTACTGGGTACGCACAGGAGTACATTCAGCCAGAGACTCACTCCACCGGGATGCAACACAGAGCATCATAGGAAGTCATTCCTGCCTGTGGCCAAACTTTACAGCTCCTTCCTTGGAGGGTCAGACACCCTGAGCCAATAGGCTAGTCCCCTGGACTTATTTCATAATTTACTGGCATAATTTACATATTACTATTTAACTATTTATGGTTCTATTACAATTTATTACTTATGGTGCAACTGTAACGAAAACCAATTTCCCCCGGGATCAATAAAGTATGACTATGACTATGAATAATCTTCTACAGCACAGAAAGATGCAAAAGATGAATGAGGACAAAGTACGAGCTGTCTCTGCTCCCTTTCTCCTACCCAGTGAGCTAAAACTCTTCAGGTTTTTTTTGCTGATCACGCCCTTACTTTCTCTCCAATCTTCCCACTTTCCCTCTGAGCTCATTTTGATCAAATATCATGGTCCACCAACTCCTATTTTCCTCTATTTATTCGTCATTAGCCGGTATTTCTAGTGGTTCCTCCTTCTTCAAAGCTTTATCGCACCCCTCTCCACAAAGTCTGCATCTCAGCCCTGTCCTCAGCAAGTCACATGACCCTTACTTTCACAAATTATCACCTTCCTTTCCTAGGTAACATGACATCACAAGTTCATGTCCTTCTTTGTCAATTTCCTTGTTTGAATCTCCCACAATATTAATAATACCTCTGCCATGACTTCAGAACATGACCAAAATTATTATTAATGTGATTGTGAGACAAATTATACTATCATAACTTGACTGCAGCCTTTCCTTAAGTGACTGAGCAGCGTAAACCAGCTGTTTGCGTTGCTGATTGCCTATTTCTATCTTGGCTAATGATCTGCAGCCAGAGGATTAGTTGCTCTGCTGGTCTTCCCCCAAGGGTCTTTTCCTAATATCTTCCCATTCCTTACCATATTGCTGGTTACCACATACTTGTAACTACATTCAGCTTCATGTCACCATCACAATAAATGACTCCATATGGATTATTCAACCAAATAGAAAACATCTTCCACCTAAATTCTGGGCCAAGCACAGCCACCCAACTTAGTTTCCATCAAATTTCATTCCCAACCACTGACTCATCCCACTTCCTCTTAACTATCTGAAATTAAGTCAAATTTCAGCCCTCATATGCAAAGCACAATAACCTATTTTCTGTTCTAAAACACTGTTGGATTCTGATCCTGCCTCAGTTTACCTGATGCTTAACCACTCAAAGAAGCTTCCACTACTGTAACTGTACTACTCTCATTCACCTTACACCATTTTGTCTACTGACATTGTTAAACAATTTTTCAATTTAAAATTCTTATATTTGATTTCAAAACCATAGCTTCATCCTTACTATACTTCTAACTGTACAAACGTCCAAGAAATCTGTTCCATCAAATTTTGTTTGGCTGTAACCATTTAACCTATAGTTTTTCTTCCAGGTGAGGTAACAATTCACCTGCATTTCTTGAATCTGGTATTCACAATGTGACTTCAAATTGCATCTGGTATTCACAATGTGACCTCCTTTACACTGGAGAAAACAAATGCAGATTGTACACTAGCGTTTGTGCTGCAGAGGGCACCCTGAACTTCCAGCTGTCATCGTATGTCACTTCCATTTTGACCTTTCTCTATAACCTCTTGATACAAGGTCGAAGGCAAAATTGAGGAACACCTCATCTGCCATCTAGCCATGATGTAGTCTTTCACACTCAATATTGTGTTCTCCGACTTCTCCAAGTAATGTGCTCTTTGTCTGTATTTCAACGGGCCATTTCTTTCTTTCATTATTTTGACTGCTTCTTTGTTTATTAGTATAGCTTGGCTGGCTGGGCGTGCCCCAGAGCTGTGCTCTTAGTGACACCATTCACAAAGAAGCACAGTGTGCTTGCAAATGCTAATTAGCTCATTTAATACCAGGGTTACTCCCTATATTCAATCCTTTTCTCCCTCACTTTCTTTGCTACAGGAAATTTAACCTGATCTCTCTTTCCCCAATTCTGAGAAAGGGTTCTAGATCTGAAACATTTACTGTTTCTCTTTCCCCAAATGCCTTGCTAAGTACTTCCAGTACTTTCTGTTTTAGACAATAGATAATAAACAATAGGTGCAGGAGTAAGCCATTTGGCCCTTCGAGCCAGCACCGCCATTCTCTGTGATCATGGCTGATCATCCACAATCAGTACTCCATTCCTGCCTTCTCCCCATATCCCCTGACTCTGCTATCATTAAGAGCTCTATCTAACTCTTTCTTGAAAGCATGCAGAGAATTGGCCTCCACTGCCTTCTGAGGCAGAGCATTCCACAGATCCACAACTCTCTGGGTGAAAAAGTTTTTCCTCAACTCCGTTCTAAATGGCCTACCCCTTATTCTCAAATTGTGGCCTCTGGTTCTGGACTCCCCCAACATCGGGAACATGTTTCCTGCCTCTAGCATACCCAATCCCTTAATAATCTTATATGTTTCAATCAGATCCCCTCTCATCCTTCTAAATTCCAGTGTATACAAGCCCAGTCGCTCCAACCTTTCAACATATGACAGTCCCACCATCCCCGGTATTAACCTCGTGAACCTCTGCTGCACTACCTCAATAGCAAGAATGTCCTTCCTCAAATTTGGAGACCAAAATTGTACACGAACTCCAGGTGTGGAGTATTTATCTTACATCCAGTAACACAAAACCACTCAAAATGTGGTAAGGATTAAGTGTCTACCAGAATGTCCAAAGGATCTGTTTATCAGATCCTTGGGATTTATTGGCTTCAATGTCATCAGCTTCTCTAGTATTAATTTTATTAACAATTTTTCTTTACTTCCTTATTCTCCCTAGACACCTGGGTTCTCTAGAGTTTCTGATGTGTTATCTTATTTCTTCCTTCAAAAAGACAGACATAATTATCAACTTCAGTGACATTTCTGTATTTCCCAAAATAAATTCACACATCTGCAGTAGGGATCAATACTGACTTTCTAATCTTTTCCTCATTATTCACCAGTTCATTTTTGTTTATCTTGCCTTTCTTATTCCACTTTTATTATAGAATTGGGAGTTACAATATGCTCCGCCTAGAGCTGTAACAACTTTATAAGCCTCTTCTTTTGATTAAATACTTTAATTTCTTCTGTCAATCCCTATGCACCACATTTCCTGTTGATTTTTTTGTGCATTAAATGATCTTCTTACAAATCATATTTTACTTAAAATGTTAGCCCGTACCCAACCACCGTCAGATCTTTTAAAACAATTTCCCAATCAATCAAAGTCAACTCAGCCTTATACAATCATAGTTTTCTTAATTTAGATTTAGCAGCCTAGTTTCAGACTGAACTGCATAATTTTCGAACTTAATACAAAATTCCCTCTTTTCTGGTCATTCTTACCAAAGGACATCTTTTCAACTGTTTCTTTTAACTCTTCTTTGCTGCAAAATATAAGATCTGATATGGTCTTCTGGTCTCAATGCACCCCATAAATTTGCTAATTTGACTTGACCAATCTGTGCATATTAACATCGCACCTGTTTTGTGTACATGCACCCTATTTCTCCAGTTTTCTAATACATGTTGCTCCTACTGTTTTTTGCCTTTTGCTGTTTCTTAGCTCTACCAGAGTGATTCAAATTTTCCACAATGATCCAATGAGCCAATATCATTTCTCACCATTCCTACAAGTAAAATGGAATTAACATTCAGCTTACAGTGGCATGCAAAAGTTTGGGCACCTTGGTCAAAATTTCTGTTACTGTGAATAGTTAAGTGAGTAGAAGATGAACTGATCTCCAAAAGTCAAAGTTAAAGATGAAACATACCTTTCAACATTTTAAGCAAGATTAGTGTATTATTTTTGTTTTGTACAATGTGAGAGTGAAAAAAAGGAAAGGAGCACCATACAAAAGTTTGGGCACCCCAAGAGATCTGAGCTCTCAGACAACTTTTACCAAGGTCTCATACCGTCATTAGCTTGTTAGGGCTATGGCTTGTTCACAGTCATCATTAGGAAAGGCCAGGTGATGCAAATTTCAAAGCTTTATAAATACCCTGACTCCTCAAACCTTGTCTCAACAGTCAGTAGCCATGGACTCCTCTAACCAGCTAAATTAAAATAAATGATGCCCACAAAGCAGGAGAAGGCTATAAGAAGATAGCAAAGCGTTTTCAGGTAGCCATTTCCTCAGTTCATAATGTAATTAAGAAATGGTAGTTAACAGGAACGGTGGAGGTCAAGTTGAGGTCTGGAAGACCAAGAAAACTTTCCGAGAGAACTGCTCGTAGGATTGCTCGAAAGGCAAATCAAAACCCCCATTTGACTGCAAAAGACCTTCAGGAAGATTTAGCAGACTCTGAAGTGGTGGTGCACTCTTCTACTGTGCAGAGACACTTGCACAAATATGACCTTCATAGAAGAGTCATCAGAAGAAAACCTTTCCTGCGTCCTTACCACAAAATTCAGCGTCAGAAGTTTGCAAAGGCACATCTAAACAAGTCTGATGCATTTTGGAAACAAGTCCTGTGGACTGATGAAGTTAAAATTGAACTTCTTGGCCGTAATGAGCAAAGGTATGCTTGGAGAAAAAAGGATGAAGAATTTCATGAAAAGAACACTTCTCCAACTGTTAAGCACGGGGGGTGGATCGATCATGCTTTGGGCTTGTGTTGCAGCCAGTGGCACGGGGAACATTTCACTGGTACAGGGAAGAATGAATTCAATTAAATACCAGCAAATTCTGGAAGCAAACATCACACTGTTTGTAAAAAAGCTGAAGATGAAAAGAGGATGGCTTCTACAACAGGATATTGATCCTAAACACACCTCAAAATCCACAATGGACTACCTCAAGAGGCGCAAGCTGAAGGTTTTGCCATGGCCCTCACAGTCCCCCGACCTAAACATCATCGAGAATCTGTGGACAGACCTCAAAAGAGCAGTGCATGCAAGACAGCCCAAGAATCTCACAGAACTAGAAACCTTTTGCAAGAAAGAATGGGCAAAAATCCCCCAAAGAAGAATTAAAAGACTCTTAGCTGGCTACAGACAGTGTTTACAAGCTGTGATACTTGCCAAAGGGGGTGTTACTAAGTACTGACCATGCAGGGTGCCTAAACTTTTGCTTCAGGCCTTTTCCCTTTTTTGTTATTTTGAAACCGTAAAAGATGAAAATAAAAAAGTAATCTTGCTTAAAATATTAAAGAAATGTGCCATCTTTAACTTTATGCCTTTTGGAAATCAAGTCATCTTTTACTCGCTTAGCTATTCACAGTAACAGAAAATTTGACCAGGGTGCCCAAACTTTTGCATGCCACTGTATATCACTGGTCACTCTGAAACCATGGTTCATTAATGACAAATCAGTCATATCAAGTAATATTGATTTATACTATTCATTTACCTTGTGAATGTAATGTGCATTTGGAAAGTTTACCTTCACTTTTGTCCTTGTAACACCTCTTCAGAACTCTGATCACCTTTTCTGCTTTGTCTTTGTTTCTTTCACCTATTTATTTTGCTTACAGGCATTTGTAACTGCTTATTCCTGCTTTGTTTCTCACTTCTGGAATTATTTTAAGGTTCCATATTTCTGGCAAGCTAAGTTTAAACCCTTCTAAAAACACAACAAACCCTGTTGCTGAGATAATAATTATAGCCTCATTCAATCTGTATAGGTCTCACCCAAAAATGGTGCCAATGCTTGAGAAAGCTAAACTGAAGCCCCATCTCTCTGCCTGCACATTGATTTGCACCGTCTTATTGTATTTTTTAACAATTAGCATTGGCAGAAGTCCCGAGTTTGCCAATTCTGCAGTCCTGCCATTTAATCTTTTTTCCCAACCCTAAATTCTCGTAACAGGGCCATAAGCGGCTTTATAGAAAAGTTAGTGTGGGTTTATTGCTGTGGACAAATAAGCACTGAAGGTTCTGGCTAACACTACTCTTCAAATTTCCATTAAAGGGAGAAGTTTAAAAACACTGCCAATTCTTATATGGGTTCAGGATATCCCTTTAAGGGCCAAAGCAGAACTGGAAAATTTAACTGCAGCACAAATGTCACGTACTGTACCTATCTCTCAGTGATCTTCATATAGGCATGGTATCTGTCCTTGTCTGTTTAAATTGATTTCAGACAGGCAGTTGACATGTATAAAATGGGCAGAACTGACTTGTATGAATGGGAATAAATATGCTACTGCACAGATTCAGCGCAGAAATTACTTACACACGTATACACATGTGCCTGGATCCCATCCAAAAAAGGGCAACACCAACTAATTTATGTATCCAGATAATTGTTACTGAATATCCCACACACCAAGCAATCTGCATCTGTTGCAAAGAATGAACACTTGCATTGGCGTAACAAATCAGCATTCATATTTCACAAAAACAGGGTCTTCAGCTCACTAATCATCAAAACCCCATTTGCACTAATTTTATTTTATTGTTATGTCCACCCCCACCCCACTGCTCAAGATTCTACCAATCGACACCAGAGAGAATTAATTTACAAATCCGCATATCACTGGGACAGGCAGGAAATCACAGCACCCAGAGGAAATGCATAGCAGTCAGAGACTCCACTAGAAATCAGAACTGAACCTAAATCGCTGGAGCTGCGATGCCTATTTTCTAGGTGTTGATTAACAAGCTCTTAATCTCTTCATAAATACAAGACATTCTGCAGGTGCTGGAAATCCAGAGCAACACACAAAATGTTGGAGGAGCTCAGATGGACAGGGAACATCTGAATAGGAATAAAGAGTAATAGTTCGGGCCATGACAACCCCCACCACCCCCAATACTGGAGTCCTGATGAAAGATCTCGGCCCAAATCACCAACTCGATTCCTTTCCATAGATGCCATCTTTCCTGCTGAGTTCTTCCAGTATTCCGTGTGTACTCCCTAATCACTTCCATTACTTTCAGGATCCTGTCCTTTGAAGGCAAGACTACAAAGTAGACAATCAAGTAAACTGAGAGTGCCACATATAAAACTGTAAGACCATTTCTCTATTTCTAACCATCAGAAGCTTTGTGATATTTGGATACCTGCCTCATAATCTTTCTCATGCAAAACATTCATTCTACTAGTTTATTGCTTAATGAATGCTCAGCCCACCATTGTTCCTGTTTCAAACTTATTAACCATGATCAACTTGTTCTATCAATTGCATCTTTTAATTACTGATTCATTATCAAATATTCTGATTCAAAATGCAAGTGAACTATAACAGTTTTTGATTTTAAAATTTCTTAGCCATTTGTCCTGTAATACAAAGACCTTAACTTCTGAACTAACAACACATCAGAAAACTTCAAAATATTAAAAATAACGATGCAGGAAGATCATGTCAAGATCAAGTCTGGTTAACAATACTCTTTCAAAGAAAATTTGACAGATGGTGTGGGTCAAGAAGTGAGTCAATAATGTATGGCCATCTCATACAAAAATGGCAAAGTTAAGAAAAATAAATAATATTCAACCTGCTCTTTTGCCAAAATGATCAGTAAGAAGTCATACCTTGATATTTACGTCAGATGTCCTTTTCCAAATAAACTGATTAGCTGGGGAGATGGGATTAGATTTTTGCTCACTGATCAAGTTCCCTAGGACCAAAATTATCAAATGAACAACTAATGATTTATAAAGACCTCTGACACCCCACCACATGTACATATAAGAACAGGCAGAAAATCATTTGACCAAGCAATTACCAAGTTTTCTGCATGGATTCTGCAAGTTATAAGTATTCCAAACACCTCCTATTATGAGGTGTTGGGTGAAGATTGTGCTAAATGGTCATAATAACAGAGAAATACAATATATGGAATCTTAATCTAGTTTTGCCATTTCCCAGAACCATTTCATCACTCCAATCTACCTTCCACACCCCAATGGCACTGAATCAACACTTAACGTCATTAACAACAGAGAGTTCAGACTGCAATGTCATCAACGTTACACCAATACCCTCAAAGTTAATCTTGTAATGTTCCTCCAACACCTCTCTTTGTTACACACCTCTCTAGGATTTGCTTCACATGGATCCAATCTGATCCATTTCAGATTTAATTCCCATTAAATTCATGGCCTTATCCATACAAAATCTCAACAACCACGCCCTTAGTGCTTACATTGGAAATTGCAAAACCCATTTCAGCAACAACTTTGAATATTCAGCAAGAATTGTTATTTAAAATAGTGTAAAACTGAACTCTGAAAACCAAAACCACAACCATATAATTAATTACTCGAGTCCTGTAAATTACTGCCGTTGTTGAGCACACAATTCACCCTTGTATTATCATCCTTGTTCGTTTTAATGGCTCAGTCAAGGTCACAAGGCATGACAGAAACTACTATTATTCATACTTTGGTAGCCTCATGTGGCCACTATGGTGTTCTTCAGATTCAATTCCACAACAGTTTACAATACAAGTCTAATAAATACAAACACAAGAAATTCTGCAGATGCTGGAAATCCAAAGCAATACACACAAAATGACAGAGGAACTCGGCAGGCCAGGTAACATCTGTGGAAAAGGGAAAACAGTCGACGTTTTGAGCCAAGACTCTTCTTTAGTCTAATAAATAAACAAGCATAGAAGTCGCAAGAAAACAAACAACATCTATGAACAGATGAACAACTGTTTTGGCTAAATTTGAATATGCTACTAAATGGACAGATTAAATTTGCAACATGTACAATTTCAGGCAAAAACTTCATCCTTGCCAACTCAGTCTCTCAGTTCTTTCCACATACAATGTGTGACCCTTGTGTGATCACAGTGGAAATGGTGAAGGAACAGAATAACCTGCTGAATGATTGGCCTCAATGTTAGGAATGCAAGAGCTTCTAACACATAAATAAATAGAAATAAAAGCATTGCAGCAGGTCATTTCTTCAACTAGTCACATGTTAACATCAGTGACAGAATGGAAAAAAAGAGGAGGAATAAAGAGAAGACATTAACAAAATAATTACTACAAAAGTATTTAAGCACAAGAAAAATGGCATCCCGGATGGATTCAGGATTGCTGAGAATAAAACAGCTAGATAACATGTTATCTTAACCTTAGCTATCAGAAAAATCAAAAAGAATTCCATGCAGAAAGGCCATAACAAAAAAGGAAAACATTAAAATGAAAGTTTATGTCAAGTGAGTAAATCTGGATGTACATGTTCACAATAAAACATCAGGATTGTGCTGAGATCCACATATACTATGTGCTTTCACAATTCCAATAATCTATTACCAACTACTTAGAAATTCCATTCTGTATATGGGTCACCACACTCCCTTTCATGCATTAGGGACCTGACCTTAAAATTCACCTAGTCCTGTTCCTGTTTTCCCCTGAAACATGCTTTCTGTACTCACTTGTTGACTGAAAATTTATTACTCTACTGCGTAGTATCTTAAAAAAAGTGATTTAAAGTCTGTTGGGGCACTAATGGGATAATTGAGTAACAGTCAATAGTCTGGAAAATCTGCAAGTCGAACATCACTGAAGTCCTCGGCACATTGAATTGATGTAGTTTTACTGTACATAATACAAATCCTTTGCTTTACAAGGAGACATCATAGATGGAAATAGTTACATAAGTTCATTAATCGAGCATGGTCAAGTCACTAGATGAGGGGGAGGAGGGGTGCTTGTGGAGGAACTGTTAGCTGTGGTCACCTTTCTCTATAATGCCTCATTAAATATCAACAAGGATGAAATGATCAACAGGAATTAATTCATGACTTAAACTTGCTCAATTGCCATTGACATGGATCAACAGGAAACAAATTACTAACGACTCCCACAGAAGGATGACAAATGCTGTCCTTGCCAATGTAGTTCTGTTATCACCATCTTTTCCAACTGGATTATGAGAAAAGTTTGTACAAACAAATTTCGTGCTCTCAATTATGGAATAGCATCTTACCTGCAATTGTACTCATAGCTGCATAACCCAAGAGCTATAAAACTTAAACACCACGGGTTTTTTCAATGATGAACTTTGGCAGAATCTGTTCAAAACTTCATGCCAGTAAATTCCAGTGAAATTAATTGGATTATTTGTAATACAAAGGTAATCTTGAGAAGGATATACATGGCACACAAAGCAACAAGTCTCATTTTCTAATTGCAGATTCATTTACTTAAGAAACACTATCCAAAGGAACTGTTGAATCAGTGTATTCTAACAAAAGATCGACTTTCTGCTAATACTGATGGAGCAGGCAAACCGATATTTACAGTAGCAACACAGATGATACACAGTATGTTTGGTTTAGTAGGTCCATATTCATGGCTGAAGAGTTTAATAAGCCCAATAGTAAAACATTCAAAAGAGCAATATGTTTACTGAAATAAGTGAAATGCTAAAAATAGCATGCTAGGCAACACCTGTACAGCAAGAAACAAGAGTCAACATTCCATACCAACAATCTTCCATTTGTTTTTTGCTCCACAATGCTGCTTGACCACTTGGTTTTTATTTCAAATATCCAGAATTTGATATATTTTTCTTTTATATTTATTGAGACTGATTGGAAGGACATGATAAGTAAAGACTTTCAAAAAGAAAGGAAGACAGGCATTATTCTGGAAAATATTTTGTTTGTGTGTAAACAGGCTTCTGTCCAACAAACTGCTAACAATCACAATTTTGGAAATTGCCCTCTATGGTCTTGTCATCAGAGTTAGTTAAATGTAAGAAAAAATAACACGCCCTGTCAACCTAAGAGCCTCCTTTCTCTACAGGAAGATGCATTATACACCTCATTTGAACATTTCCATTCTGAAAAAGAAATTATAGGAATTACAACATCTTTGAAATTAGCTCACTTGAATCTTTTTTCCTAGCTAGTGCAAAATAAATTTTGTGCCAATACTCAACACTTGTCATTGTTACTTAAAACTATTTCTCACACCTCACCTGTAAAGTATATCGATTCTTAAAGCAGTTTGTGACTAGCTCTCCTTTAGACAACTGGTAGAGCCAGGTCAATTTCCGACCACTGTGCCGACTGGCATAGAATGCTGTGAACCTCTGGTAACTCCTTTCCAACTGCAATAACACAAAGCTAGCATTTATTTGATAATTTTATTAATTCTTACTATTGTTTATAAAACACAATAACGCAAAATAAGCCAACAAAGAAAAATCAAATTTACCTCAGACGGAAGTGCAAATGTACAAGACTGCTGAAATGGCCAAGAGCCGGAGCTTAAAACCTGAATACTGAAATCCACTGAAGGGGAACAAAAAGACAAAAACATTGAATTAAAACATTAAACTACAACCAAGTTGAAGAAAGATAGCAAAATCACAAGGAAATAAACCTCAAATATGTAGGCCCTAGATTTATGTAGGTGCAATACAGATGCTAAAAATTTTTTAAATGAAATAACATTTGTTGAAGTTTTAAAAGTGGCAATAATCCACAAGCAGATTCTATCCATTTAAAAATTCTGCTAAACTGTAGATATGAAGATTTCTGAAACAAATTGAAATGTTCCCACATTACTATTTCCCTACCTGCACATTTCTTAATAAAAGTTCTGAATTTGGAATGAAAGTTTGACCTTTATATTTTGACCTTGTTACGCCTTCATTTCTGTATTATTGGGGGAGGGAGAGTATATTACCAGAAAACAGTCTTTGTGATCTTCTGTAATGCAAAGCCATGTACGTCATCTACACATGTGCCAAGAAATGCATACCGAAAAAATTTTTATTTATTTTTCTTTCAGACTACTTTTATAGGAACAAGTATTTAATCTGTTTTAGTCTGCAATTTCTATGAGAAAAAATTTCCGTTACCCAAACTGCTGTAACGTGGAGAGGGTCAGCTGTAAAATGAGACTACATAAACATTCTGTGTACTGAACAAACTTCACAGATTATTACCCACAACATATACTTACAATCAAGTGGTTCTGAATTAGACAAATGTTTTTTGAATTGTTCATTCAAGTCTTTGCTCACACCAATATCCTGAAACATTCGCTGTAGCTTAGAGGTATACTCAAAGCCACAGGCTTGCTTAAATAGAAAGGAAACAAATAATCAGGTAATTTTAATTAATCCTAGTGTTCAGATACACCATTCAATAAATATTTTCTGGGCAATCCTATTTATATTATAATTCTACAAAATCTGTCGAACAGTAACACTAATCAAATTTTACACTGCAATTAAATACATGCTACAAAACTGTAAATAAGAAAAAGTGCCAACAGCAATGATAAACCCCTCAGCCAAAAGATTGTGCCATGAAAGAGGCAATCAAAAAAATTATCACGTGTCAGTGTATTTCAAAGCAACTCCCAAGTCAGCAAGTAGTTCAAGTGTTCACTGAACACACAGCTCAGATTTTACTAGGCTTTGCCAGCATCTCTGCATGGAATTGTCAGCATTTATTCTTCAAGTTTGTGACTCCTGACAAAAACTGGAGATCTTAAACATGCTGGTCTTGGTTTGCTTGCAGCTCCTGCTTTACTCATGGAGTCCACGCTGGAAATCTACTCTGAGGCTACGTCCACACTACGCCGGATAATTTTGAAAACAAAGCCTTTTCTCTTTGTTTTGACCCTCTGTCCACACTGAACCGGCGTTTTTAGCCCCCGAAAACGGAGATTTTCAGAAATGGTCTCCAGAGTGAATAAATCTGAAAACACCTAATATCCGTTGCAGTGTGTACGGGGTAACCGGAGCTTTTTAAAACCGCTGTCATGACGTGCCGGAACAGATGGCGGCAGCGCGGTATTTCATTGTTTTCTTCTTATTATTCTTATCCTTATTATTACTACTTTATTGTTTAGAGTGCATAATCATCACAGCGATATTTGATTCTGCGCTTCGCAGAACCTAACAATTTCAGAACAGATGGCAACGAGACTGAAGCCAGGAGAGTTGGAAATGTACTCACCAAATACTTCGACCCATAGGTTACTGAATAAATAAGTATACTCACTTAGCCCTGTTTTCTGTCCTTGCTTGTATGAAGGTAAGGACAGAAAACACCCTCCACCACCTCCAGCTTCAATTCCATGCGGAATGTTTGGGAGGATCAAGAATCAAGAACCAAGGTGGTTTACCTATTTATGCAAGTACTTCTCTGAAAATAGATGCGTAACAGCCTAATGTAACATTGTATGGAAATACAAGATAACACTGACGCAGTCATATTTTATACATTTAACAAGGTGCTTTATTAATGCAACAGTCAGTTTTTCAATGTTCGTTGTCAGCCGGGTCATACTGTCCGTAAATTCCCTGTCGGTTGCCTCCATACACTTCAGTATTTGTTTTTTTTATGTTTCAAGTCCTCCTGCGCGACAGCCAAGAGCAATTCCTTTTAAGTTTTTCTACTCTGTAAGTGGACAAACGCGCACCAAGTATATTGTTTCCTCTTCGCTTGTTTTCTGTGTGCCCTGCGCATGCCCAGTAGGAGGAGATTCGCCCAAATATCTGCCTAATGTGGACGGAGATACTTTGAAAAACGCTTAGTGTGGACGCCTGTCGAAACCGGCGTTTTCAAAATTATCCGGCGTAGTGTAGACGTAGCCTCAGATTTTGTTCTGGGTTAAACCCATTCACAATCTACAAACCTATTCACCCACAAATGAAGATTTTACATCTACATGAAGGTAGCACATAAGGCAAGTTACTTTTTCTTTAATTATTTGTGTTTGCAATAATGTCTTTAATTATTTAAATACTTTAGGTGCTTTAGCTTTCTTTTTTTTACTTTGGTTAAAGCTTTAATTTTTTTAAAATACCTTTATATTTAATAGCTCTAAAATGTTTCCCAACTTCAAAGCATTCAGAGACACAAAAACACCTGGACAGTTAAGAGATATGACAAACATGGGAGTGCTTTTGCTGTCAGAGCTGACGAAAGATTAATGGGAAGCCTGCCCATATGCCAGAGTTGCTTTGCAGAAAATCTCATTGGTCTTGACATTCTGGTTAAGGACAATTTTACAGTTGATATGCTTCAGCAATAAGCTCAGGCACCTGACTTCATTCAGCAAAACCCTGGTCAATTTCATTGTCAGAACATCAAAACTGTGCCACTGACTCAGTAATTTTTCAGAGCAACATGAAAATAAGACACTGTCAGAAGCACTTGCATCATGAATTTGGGCAAGACAAGGCTTTACACATCAATTCTAAATTATCAACTCAATTGTCCTAATATTAATGACAAAAAAGCTGATGAAGCTCCACTGATAACTTCAGTGCTTGCTGTGAAAGTGAAACAAATCAAGAACATTCTAATTTTCAATCTTAAAATTAGCAAGAACACAAATGGAAAAATAAAGCTTAAAGAAAACTGAACTGACCTTTAGTTTGGAGATCATGCTCGCTTCTGCATCGTCACTTGCACTGTTCTGATGAACCAATCTCTTAGCTAACATCTTGGCATAGAACTTTTGAAACACATCTTTGTCTTCAATATACTTAAATACCACCATCTGAAAATTGACCAATTCAATCAATGCTTCTTATAAAAATGAAAGCATATTTATATCCATATTTATAGACATTTGACAGATGCAAAATCTGTCAATTTCCTAATCAGAAAAGTGTGTCATCGATTTGATTTTGGTGCTTTCTCATTTCCTTCAAGACTCATTTATTCCAACACCTTCCACCATCCCTATCCCCATCCTCATCCTCAGTTCGTCTTGCTCCGTCATTGTTCCCACCTGCCATAATCTGGCCTTGGCAATAACAAAATAAGCCCTTAGTATCCAAATGATTGAATTTCTTTATATTAAAATTTTTTAAAGCTCCAGTGCCCCACTGGGTACACAACAATGCATCAAGTATTCCACTCCACCCAGCTATGTACGAAATAAAGTATCAAAATCAAAGATCAGCAGACTGATCTGCAAGAAAAAGTTTGTGAACCCTTTGCAATTTCTGTATTAATTGCTCATAAAATGTGGTCTGATCTTCATCTAAGACACAATATTAGACAAATGCAATCTGCCTAAATTAATAACACACAAACAATTCTACTTCTTCTCATCAATACTGAATACACCATTTAAACAATCAGTCTTGGTTAAAAGAGTATGTGAAACTCTGGGATAATGCCTTCCACAAAAGCTCTTTGGATTCAATGAGATGAGACTGGAGGTGCTCTGCCTATAAAAAAGACACACTAAGTCAGATTACCGACAGAGCCTGTTCTTCTCAAGAAAGATCTATTTATGTCACCATGCCTCGATCAAAACAACTTTCAGAGGACCTTAGAAGAAGAATTGTAGAGATGCATGAAGCCGGAAAAGGGTACAGAAGTACTTCTAAAAGACCTGAGTGCTGAAGTCTTTGTTCACGTGTCCACTATAAGAAGAACACTGAACAAGAATTGTGTTCATGGAAGGACACCACAGAAGAAATCATTGCTCGCCAAAAAAAAAAAGCATTTTTGCACATCGAATTTGCAAAAGACCACCTGGGTGCATCACAATGCTTCTGGGACAGTGTTTTGTGGAGAGATGAGACAAAAGCTGAACATTTTGGCAGAAATGCACATCGCTATGTTTGGAGGAAGATGGGCACTGCACATCAACACCAAAATTCATTCTAACTGTGAAGCACAGTGGAAGGAGCATCATGGCTTGGGGCTGCTTTGCTGCCTTCAGGCCTGGACAGCTTGCAATCGTTGATGGAACAAGGAATTTAAAATTATATTAAGACATTTCACAGGGTAGCAGTCTGTCACCCGCATCTTAACAAAAATTAGATAATGCAATAGTCCAAAATGCAAGAGTGAATTAACAATAGCATGGTTTAAAGAAGAAAATTTGTGTTTTGGAATGGCCAAGCCAGAGTCCAGATCTTAACCCAATTGTGAATCTGTGGCTTAACCTGAAGAGGTCTGTTCATGCAAGCCATCCCAGATATATTGACGAACTATAATGGTTTTGTTTGGAGGAATTGTCTAAAATTCCTCCTCGCCGCTGGACAGGTCTAATCAACAGCTACAGGAAAGGCAGCATCTATAGGAAGAAGTACAGTTGACGTTTCGGGTCGAGACCCTTCATCAGGACTAATGGAAAAAAGAGGCAGTAAGAGATTTAAAAGTGGGAGGGGGAGGGGGAGATCCAAAATGATAGGAGAAGACAGGAGGGGGAGGGATGAAGCCAAGAGCTGGGAAGTTGATTGGCAAAAGGGATACAAGGCTGGAGAAGAGGGAGTATCATGGAACAGAAAGCCTTGGAAAAAAAAGGGGGAGGGGAGCACCAGAGGAAGATGGAGAACAGGCAAGGAGTTATTGTGAGAGGGGAAGAGAGAGAAGAAAAAATTGTAAATAATAAATTAGGGATGGGGCAAGAAGGGGAGGAGGGGCATTAATAGACGTTAGAGAAATCAGTGTTCATGCCATCAGGTTGGAGGCTACCCAGACGGAATATAAGGTGTTGTTCCTCCAATCTGAGTGTGGCTTCATCTCGGCAGCAGAGGAGGCCATGGATTGACACATCAGGATGGGAATGGGAGGTGGAATTAAAATGTGTGACCACTGGCAGATCCTGCTTCCTCTGGTGGACATAGCGTAGGTGTTCACCAAAGCAGTTTCCCAATCTGCGTCAGGTATCACCAATATATAAAAGGCCACTCGAGAGCACGGGACGCAGTATATCACACGAGCAGACTCACAGGTGAAGTGTTGCCTCACCTGGAAGGACTGTCTGGGGCCCTGAACGGCAGTGAAGGAGGAAGTGTCAGGGCAGGTGTAGCACTTGTTCCGCTTACAAGGATAAGTGCCAGAAGAGAAATCGGTGGGAAGGGATGGGGGGGGGGAACGAATGGACAAGGGAATCGCGTAGGGAGCGCTTCCTGCAGAAAGTGGGGGGCGGGGGAGAGGGAAAGATGTGTTTGGTGGTGGGATCCTGTTGGAGATGGTGGAAATTACAGAGAATTATTTGTTGGACATGGAGGCTGGTGGGGTGGTAGGTGAGGATAAGAGGAACCCTATCCCTAGTGGGGTGGCGGGAGGATGGGGTGAGCGCAGATGCGCGTGAAATGGGAGAGATGCGTTTGAGGGCAGAGTTAATGGTGGAGGAAGGGAAGCCCCTTTCTTTAAAAAAGGAAGACATCTCCTTTGTCCTGGAATGAAAAGCCTCATTCTAAGAACAGATGCAGCGGAGATGGAGGAATTGAGAGAAGGGGATGGCATTTTTGCAAGTAACAGGGTAGGAAGAGGAATAGTCCAGATAGCTGAGAGAGTCCGTGGGCGTATAGCAGACATCAGTAAACCAACAGACTCACAAGTGAAGTGTTGCCTCACTTGCAAGGCCTGTTTGGGCCCTGAATGGTGGTCATCTATTGCATCCGGTGCTCCCGGTGCGGCCTCCTCTGCATCGGTGAAATCCGATGCAGCTTGGGGGACCGCCTTCGTCGAGCACCTCCGCTCCGTCCGCCAAAACAGACAAGATCTCCCAGTAGCCACCCACTTCAACTCTGCTTCCCACTCCCATTCAGATATGTCCATACAGGGCCTCCTCTACTGCCATGATGAGGCTAAACTCAGGTTGGAGGAGCAACACCTCATATACCGTCCAGGTAGTCTCCAGCCCCTTGGTATGAACATAGAACACTCCAACTTCCGGTAATTCCGTCCCCCTTCCTTCCCCTATCCCTATGTCACTCTGCCCCCTCCCCCAGCTGCCTACCACCTCCCTCTTGGTTCCGCCTCCTTCTACTACCCATTGTGCTTTCCCCTATTCTTTCTTCACCTTTCCTGCCTATCACCTCCCTGCTTCCCTTCCCTCATCCCTTTATCTTTCCCCTTACTGGTTTTTCACCTGGAACCTACCAGCCTTCTCCTTCCCACCCTCCCCCCACCTTCTTTATAGGGCCTCTGCCCCTTTCCTCTACAGTCCTGACGAAGGGTTCCGGCCCGAAACATCGATCGATCTTTTCCACGGATGCTGCCTGACCTGCTGAGTTGCTCCAGCGTGTTGTGAGTGTTGCTTTGACCCCAGCATCTGCAGATTATTTTGTGTATAACATATCTAAGTCTGCAGACAATGCAAAGACAACTGGAAAACCAAGTCATGAGGTGAACTGCAGAATCCGCAGGTTAAGTATGGAGGATAAAGATATTGGCACATGAAAAATACTGGGTGGTCAGAGTTTGGTGGAAATAAGGTTGAGGCACAGGAGATGTATCTCAGACAATACAAAACCTAGAGTGCAACAGATGAAACAGAAGGTAACCTAGAGAAAGGTGCCAATTATGTAGATTATCAAGGGAACATTAAAAGTTTTTTTTCCAGTGATCTAATGAAAGTGCCAGATTAAGTGGTTTTGATCTTCATGGAACAATCCTCCACAAACCCCTCACAGTATCAGAACTAAGAGTGGAAGAAAGGGAGGAATGTTTAAAGTGATGGAGGGAATGCCAGTGAAGCAGTTCTGTTTAGGATCGCGATGAAATGCTGCTGATGGACCACTGAAGGTAAATGGAGAGCATTCCAGTATTCCCGATCTGCTCTACTGAGTGTAGAGAGCTCAGGGTTGTGATATAATCCACTTGTAGAACAATCAATCTTTGATCTGCTCTGGTAAGTATGTGTTGTCTGCCTAGAGAATTACTGGTTTAACTGTAATTCCCAGGCCTCCCAGTGAATGATTCAGTCATGGCAAGTTACTTAATGTTATAGGGAGGTGGTTTGACACTGTTGCCTGTAATTCTGTGACAGAAATATTATTTATGTTTTAATAGTCAACGCTTAAGGTTATTTTGATCTTGCTTATAGGCATGATATTACACCCAATGAACAACTTAGTCTGTCAAAAAACTAAGTGGAAAACATTAAATATTTTGTTAAAAATGAAAAAAATAACTTTGTTCACTAGTTGTAATATAGATACATTAACTGATAATACGACTGATAATACTATCTTGGCCATCTAAGGTACTCACCACTTGATTAAGTGTGTCTTCAAGCTCAGCTTCTTCAGGATTCTTGGAGCTGCAAAGCACAAATTTAGCTGCCATCATTAAATCAATACACCACAAAAGTTATAACCGCAGATCTTACGAACCTTGAAGCACAACAAGAATCAAAAATACATTCCCAAGGAGTGATGATTTTATTGTTCCTCTATGTCAAGATAATGTGCTGGAACATTTTGGGAAATGTTGCCAGTTCTGCAGCATTGTGCCACAAAAGTGCTATCCAGTGAGAATTTCATTGTGCCAGTCCTTAGTCTGCCATTCATGCTGAGATTTTCCTGACTGTATTCCAGTATTGCTCTCCCTGGAATCCAATGGTGGAGCATAAACTTTAATGTAATTCTTCAACATGTGCAAAGGGCAATCAGCCTGTTAGAACCTGTACTAGGCAGGAACAGCAAGTTCTTTCACTTTATGGCCCAGTTGCATTTGGGATCAGCAGGACTCTGGACAGGAGGGAATTATGGATCATCTCTGCAGAAAGTTCAGATCCAATTAAAAGCATATTTAAAACAGTAGAATTATATGAGGAACTATAAACTGAACAGGAAGTACTAATGGGCTATTCCTCTATCCTAGTCCTCAAAGCAGACAGTTTTGAACATAGTGGTGCTTGTAGTTAACAGAGTAGTTCACCAGTGATTCTGAACTCACACCCTAGCAGCTAAACTGATTCCATCCCCTTCTCGCAATTCCTCCGTCTCCGCCGCATCTGCTCTCAGGATGAGGCTTTTCATTCCAGGACGAGGGAGATATCCTCCTTTTTTTTTTAAAAAGAAAGGGGCTTCCCCTCCTCCACCATCAACTCTGCTCTCAAACGCATCTCCCCCATTTCACGCACATCTGCTCTCACTCCATCCTCCCGCGACCCCACTAGGAATAGGGTTCCCCTGGTACTCACCTACCACCCCACCAGCCTCCAGGTCCAACATATTATTCTCCGTAACTTCCGCCACCTCCAACGGGATCCCACCATTAAGCACATCTTTCCCTCCCCCATCCCCCGGCTTTCCACAGGGATCGCTCCCTACGTGACTCCCTTGTCCATTCGTCCCGGCCCCCCCATCCCTCCCCACTGATCTCCCTCCTGGCACTTATCCTTGTAAGCGGAACAAGTGCTACACATGCCCTTACACTTCCTCTCTTACCACCATTCAGGGCTCCAGACAGTCCTTCCAGGTGAGGCGACACTTCACCTGTGAGTCGGCTGGGGTGATATACTGCGTCCGGTGCTCCCGATGTGGCCTTCTATGTATTGGCGAGACCCAACGCAGACTGGGAGACCGTTTTGCTGAACACCTACGCTCTGTCCGCCAGAGAAAGCAGGATCTCCCAGTGGCCACACATTTTAATTCCACATCCCATTCTCATTCTGGCATGTCTATCCACGGCCTCCTCTACTGTCAAGATGAAGCCACACTCAGGTTGGAGGAACAACACCTTATATTCTGTCTGGGTAGCCTCCAACCTGATGGCATGAACATCCACTTCTCTAACTTCTGCTAATGCCCCACCTCCCCCCTCGCACCCCATCCGTTATTTGTTTTTATACACACATTCTTTCTCTCACTCTCCTTTTTCTCCCTCTGTCCCTCTGACTATACCCCTTGCCCACCCTCTGGGTTCCCCCCTCCCCCCTTTTCCTTCTCCCTGGGCCTCCTGTCCCATGATCCTCTCATATCCCTTTGCCAATCAACTGTCCAGCTCTTGGCTCCATCCCTCCCTCTCCTGTCTTCTCCTATCATTTTGGATCTCCCCCTCCCACTTTCAAATCTCTTACTAACTCTTCCTTCAGTCAGTCCTGATGAAGGGTCTCGGCCCGAAACGTCGACTGTACCTCTTCCTAGAGATGCAGCCTGGCCTGCTGCGTTCACTAGCAACTTTGATGTGTGTTGCTTTACATATTAAATCCAGTTTGATGTTATCAATTTTACCTCACAAACATAAACATAGATTCATGTTCCACTCTCAGACTAACAATCTGAGAATGTGAAAGATACTTGGGTGTCGATTAAATTGACAGTTGTTCTTAGAACAAATGTGAATGTGATGCCACTCAAGAAAGAACCATATATCTATTATTACAAAATAAGGAAAGTTTCAATAGAATTGCACAAAACTATGTGGGGGGGGGGTGCTGATCACACCAGAAGGAGAAATTATTTTCACTTAAGAAATAAATTCCAGAAGTAACTGAAGAAAAGACGGAGCTTAGGAGAATGATGGCGACTAACAGCAACTCCTTCGCTTGCATCCTTGAAAACGGCTCTATCATTATCTTTGATATCTCTTTTTTTCCCTTTTCATGGTTCTTTTGAGTTACCTGCTGACTTTGGTTCTTTGCGGAAATAGGACTCACTCTCAAGGCCTCACGACTGGCCACTTTTCGATATGCCAAGGATACGACCTGGAAGACTAGCGTGCCTTTATGGTGCCAGATTTTCGTGGCTCTAGAGACAAGTGGATTCAAAACTGGTTCCGCTGCCTGATGCCTCTTGGGAAATGGAAGATCGTAAGCAGCGAGCTGGCTACTGGCTGTGTGCCCAGTGACCCGAGTTCTTTGAGCACAGAGCTTGGAAAAAGTGAAGCAACAGCCTTTTAACACCATAAATCAGCAAGTTGCTTTGTTATGTCTCCCCTCTCACTGTGAAATGGGGACACCTCTTTTTCCCCTATTAGGGAGAGACACAGAGAGCCTGTGGTATGTTGAATTCCGGGTGAACAAATAGTCTTTGGGGTACTGCTAGTCTGTGTCTTTATTGATACTTTGCTGCACACGTGAGTGCTCGGTGGGTGGGAGGGGGGGCGCCATTGCTTTTTTGCTGGTGGAGGAGGGGGGCTGTTGCTTTGCTGCTGCTTATGTGTGGGGGGGGAGATAGGGTCTTTGGGGTTCTAACGTTTAACTGTTATTCATTCTTTGGAGCACTCTGTTTTTGTGGATGTTTGCGAAGAAAAAGAATTTGAGGATGTATATTGTATACATTTCTCTGACATTAAATGTACCTATTGATATTTGCAACCATTACAAGTGGGAGACGTTTTGCCAATTTGCTTTGCTTGAAAGAGTAGTTGTCATAAATTCTCTGGTAATCTTCAGAAAAAGTTATCACTCATATATTCAGATGAAGGTTTCGAATTTTAAAGGAAGAATCAGGGTGGAAAGAAACATGTAGTTCTTTCTTAAAGCTTGGTCAAAAAGTGAATGGAATGATCTCCCGTGTTGCTTGTATGCAACAGTTTTTTATATTTTTGCCTGTACCTAATTTTCAACAAACATCATTTAAACAGACTGGGGCAGATCTTTGTCTGCTCAAAGCTTGTAAGGCACTCATCCTGGGGCTTTGAGTGGAAGACTTTGCTCAAGATGATGCTACTGCTTCTAACTGTGTCCAGAACACAGTCTTCCACCGGGAGCCAAGCCAAGTTAATTGTTGAGACTGGATAAGATTGTTTGTTTCCTGAAGTGGAGATTTGAGAGGTAAACAAAATAATAAGATTTGTACACAAGATGGAGAAAGAGAAATGTTTCCACAAAATGGAGAAATCAAAAATTGAGGGTGCACAGGTTTAAGGCAAGTTACAGGAGATCTGAGGAAAAATTTCTTTCCCTGGAGGACAGCTACAATCTGGAACATATTGCCTGTGCTGTTGGAAGAGGCCAGTTCTCTCACAACATTTTAAAAGTGTCTGGACAAGTACTTTTAAGTATCAAAGGAATAGAAGGCTATGTTTCAAGTTCTGGTGAATGGGAGTAGTACAGTTAGGTAATTTGGCTAGCATAGTGAACTAAAGAGCCCACATCTATGCTGTACAACTTAATTTTGAGTGTGGGGGACGGAGGATGAGGAAACATACTTCCAAACAAAAATCTTCCTTACTTTTCTTTAGTTCATGGGCAAGTATGAAACTCAATTTCAGACAAGGTAGAAATCTTGCAATGACTGGTTCACTTTCCCAAATTCTCACCTTTTCTTCAGTAGAGAGTCACAGTATCGTGCCAATAATTCTGGAGATTTACTTGATGACTGAGCCATTTTTGTGACTGCATTATTATTTATGAAACGGCCACAAGCCTGCAATTACACCAAAAAAATAGAATTTTCAATACCTCTGTCAAAATGGCTGCTGGATGTTTACCACTTCAACTAAAATATTATCAAGTACCAGATGACAGTTCCAAATCTCGATATTTAACATTTTTACTTCAATTCTCATCTATTGTACTACGCATCTTCAACTTTTTAGCAATCTGCCAGGATATAAACAAAAGGTTCCCTTTCAACAACCAAAGTCATTATTTTAGAATTTGATTCTGGCACGCTTCCATTCTATTCTAATTTATTAAATGAAAACTTAGATTACTGACTAACTCAGGAACCTCAAGCAAGTCCGAACATCCTTTTATCATTTTTAGGGAGCAATGCTGGTATCAGGCTATAAATCACCTCCATTTATTGTTTGTTTCCCATCCTTTGATACCTTTACCAACAAAATTCTACTCTGAATAAACTTGAAATTTTCAATTTCCCCCTTCTTCCTCAATCCAGCCACTTTGAAATGAATAAGTATAAATATTGTGGCAAATATGATGCATAATTAACTCATGTACCCAACAATACCTGGGCATGACAATGCATACCCAAGTTGCACAATACCATTTTGCACCACCTGCTACAGAACCATCAGTACCTGGAAAGGAATGTTTTTAAGATGAAGGCTACCACAGCATAAAACATCCATGATACTAACACCTGATCCAATGCACAGGATATATTCCATATCAGACATTTTATGGTGATCTGCACCCCGCAAATTGGCAAGTGATATGTTTCTATGATAATTTTCATTTTTTATATATTTAGAAAGAAGAAATTAGTTGGATAAGGGACCAAGATATGTCATCAGTAGCCAAATTCACTTAAATATCGGGCACAGTATATCATTCTATTAGTTCTATAGCAGAACTTATTTTACAGAATAATGCACGTTATTATTACCCTGATAGAATGGTTCCTGACCCTAGAAGTGTTTTATTTTCATCAGTGGTACCAATTAAAAGGAGAGTACTGACAAACTCCGCCAAGTTTACAAATTGAACACCAGCTTAGATGTAGTGACCTGAGCTAATAAAACAAGTAGAAATCTTCAGTTAAAATAAAATTCAATTACTACTTCAATTGCAACCCTGAAAGCATTACCAGACTCCACAGCTCTCTTCAACTTTAGCATTAAGGGGAATAGGAGTTGGAATTAAGGAACCAAGTTGTCTTTTTACAAATGTTTCTTTTTGTTCCATCATTTTCTAGCATGCTCCCCACGTCATGTCACCCCATCAACATTCTTCACTTAGCAACAAAAGCAATAACTTAAGTGCTGTAAATCTGAAATTAATACACTAAATGCTAGAAATAGGTAGCATCCTTCTACAGAAGATGTTAACATTTCAGTTTTTCATGTAGTTCATTAATTCAGTTTCCCCACCACAGATTAGCCAGCTGGTTGTGTAGCAGCACCCGCACGGGATTTCGAGGCGAATGATCCTGGGTTTGAATCCGGCTGGCTCCTTGCCTGCTGGCGTTCCTTTCTATCAGTGCTGAGTTGAGCACTGAGCTCGCCTTGTAAAGACAGAAAAATGCTAAAGAAATGGCAAGGTTGCTGCCCAATGCACCACAAGGCACAGAGAAAAACAGTACAGATATCATCTAACTAGCATTTTCTATTTGAATTTTGCCCTTACCCTAACTCTGCTAACATTATGAATGGAAACACTGTTTTATTAGATGTTATTGCAATAAAATAACTGCCTCACCTTATCTAAAGCAGCCACAAAACCAGCATCATTGTTGAAAGCTGACATCACTAATGCATTATACTTCTTATGAACATCCAGAATTGTCTGTACATACATCTTGGGATCCTGAGTCAAAATATAATAAAAACATGAATAATGTGAACATAGTCAATCAAACCTGAAAGGCCCAGTCTAAAACTTATTCATTGATGTGAACAGCTTCTTTAAAAACAAGGCTCCATAACAGTTCATTTGGAACAAGACTCCAAAGGACTAAAAGTCTGATAACCCAGGCCATTGTATGGAGACAGGTAGTGTAGAGATGGAATGGGAAGTTGGCAGCGCATCCACCTACACAGAAGTCAATTCAGCGAGTGGTACTGTAGCTCATTCTGTGGGAGCACACTCACCTGCTCCTGGCCCAGTCCCATTTTCCAGTCGCCCCACAGAATGGGAAATTTGATTTTAACATACTCTGATGGAAATTCCATGCTCTACTGCCACTGTGCACAACACAATTAATAGGCATGGGAAAATTAATGCAAATGTGCAATGACACTACTTGTTGTACACAATCCCGTGGTTAAATCAGCAACTCTGAATTCCATCTAGTAAGAAGCAATATTTGAGGAGTCTGGCATTTGACAAAGTGACAAGTTAGCTGCACGGACTGTTTAAAAAGGAATCACCTACTTTATGCTTTAAGCTCAAATCTAATTTGGGCAGAAGATATATACATTTAAACTAATCAGCATGATTGCTCGTAGGCAACACCAAGACAAGTGCACTGCTCCAGAGAGTACAATATGAGGTCATTCTTACCCTCGGCCATTACGCACTATAGCTGGGAAAGTGATGACACCCTCCTGTTAGACTGTTTGAGGTAACTTATTTATTATTCTTTCATACTTCTAATATTAGTATATTTGTTTATCTGCGCACTTGTAATGCTACTGTGATAATGTAATTTCGTTTGCAGTCAATAAATTATCTATCTATCTAAATAAGAGGTGTGCAACCCTAGTCATGTGAGGGAGAGAGGGAAGGAGCAGGGGGTGAGAGTGGGAAAGGGCGGGGGGGGGGGAAGAGTTGAGAGAGGAGAATCCATGATATAACAAAGCAAAAAGAAAAGCTGATCCAGTTATTTGCTGAAAGTGAATTTAAAAAAAAAATAGATGAGCATAAGGAAAACAATAAAAGATGGAGGATGTACACAACCAGATAAAAGTTCCCATAAAGTGGTTTAAACTCCACATCAACAAAGGTGTAGAATTGTCGGGAGGGTTGAAGGAACAAACTAAATTATTTGCTGAAGAATTAGGACTGGATTATGAATGTGATTACAGTGAAGTGTGGCTTCAGCATTTCAAGCAGCAACATGGCATAAAATTTCATGCAGTGTGTGGTGAAAAATGGTCTGCAGACAAGGAAGCAGCTGCTGAGTTAGTTAATGAGTTTGCTAAGAGGTATTTATTTATTTAATACAAACTTAACCACCTGTGATTCTGCAAAATCACTAATTTGGCACTGCACGGGTTCCAATCATTCTGGATTTGTGGAGCTCAACCTGTATGGGTTTCTTATTGGAATTTATTGTGTTATTATGCATTGCACAATACTGCTGCTGCAAAACAACAGGTTTCATGACATATGGTAGTGATGTTAAACCTGATCTGATGCTGATTATAAATCAAATTTAAAACAAGAACAATTAATAACTCACATTCAGAGCAGCTTCTCCACACTTCTCAATGGCAGCCAAGCCCTGGTTATGGATATGTGTTTCCAGAAGTTTCTTCAGCTCCCCAAGGCCATCTTGGATTCGAGACACTAAGTTATACATTCTACCCAAGTCTGGCAAAAAGTAAAAGGAAATCTGCTTATTTACTTTTTAATAATGAAATTGCATATGCTACTTACCTATCACCAGGGACATTATTACTTTGCTCAGAATAATAAGTAAGATTATTCTAACAGCTTGAAAGATTAATGGAAAGTGCACATTAAAATCTATAATCATATTGAACTAACTATTAACTGTCACTAAAAGGTTTACATAATATCATTTGTGTGTAGAAAAACATGTTAATATTAGAAAAATTACACAACCCTTGTATTAGATTTAGGGTAATAACCATGCTTGGCATTGTGCAAGTCATACAAAAAACTTCCTATGTCAACAATACAAGATTTTGTATTAGAGTACATGAACTATTTGCTATATACAGCATATTGTTTAAACAGCCAAGTCTCCTATCATTATACAAGGATACCACACTTGAAATCAAATCCCAAAATTAAACAAAATGTCGGTATTACCATAAAATACTACAATAGCATTCCAGAGCCTACACAGATGTGAACCTAGCTAATTCCTAATTGGATAAATTGGGTTCTGTGTCACTCTTCATACACAACAATGCTATCCATGTAACTAATGAAAGGCACAGCTATGCCTTTTAATGATAAACTGGATAATTCAATAATTATCCTCCTTTGCCTCCATTACCACAAGTAGTCACCTTCAATCCTCCAAAATATTTAACCACACATTGTACTAATCACAAATACTTCACAATATCTCATAATTCAAATGACTACCCCAGAGCATTTGGCATAGCCTCTATCACAGTCAACCGGACTAACATTCCTTCTCTTGGCCTCCCATCACTCACTTCTTTTAAATCAACTTTCTGAAATAGAGTCTGGAGATAATCAGGAGAGGGAAAGGGACAGAGGGAAAACAGGTTACCTGATACAGGAAAAATCAATGTTCATGTCATCAGGTAGTGGACTACGTTACGATGCTGTAGTTTATGTCTGGTTTCATTTTGACAGTGGAGGAAGCCAAGAACAGAGAGATAGGTGGAGAAATTGGAAGGAGAATTAAAATGGCTTACAACTGGTAGCTCTAGATAGCCACTGTGCGCAATGTGCAAAAATATAAAGCAATTGCATAACCCAAGGCTGATGTAATTGATGTAGAGGAGACCACACAGAGTATCGAACACAATAGATGAGGCAGAAGGAGATAAATACAATAGGCTGGATTTGTTTTCCTTGGATTGGAGAAAGCAGAGATGGGATAGGAGCAGTACAAAATTGGAGTTTAGAATGCACTGCATGAGAGGGGCTAGCTGCAGAGTCTCTCAACATTTAAATATTAGATGAGTACTTGAGGAGCCAAGGCTTAGAAGCTATAAAACAAATGTTAATAAATGGGATTAACATGGATAAGCACAATGGTTGGCATGGACAGGGTGCATTAAAGGGCTATTTCTGTGTTGTATGACTATGATTTTACATGTGCAATTGAAAGAATTTCTATTCCAATTTCAAACGCTTGTGTGGAAAATACACTGCGTAAAATTTAATCTCATTGTAAATTTGGACCTATCCAGAATGTGGGCTACAAATTACAACTGGAGATAGAAAAGGCAAGTAAAAAGGTCAATATTGCAATAAATATGGGGGATTTCAATATGCAGGTAGAATTTGAAAATCCAGTTGGTACTGAATCCCAAGAGAGGGAATTTGTAGAATGCCTATGAGATGGCTTTTTAGAGGAGCTTGTTGTTGAACCCACTGGAGAAATGGTAATTCTGGGTTGGGTGTTATGTAATCATCTAGATTTGATTAGGATGCTTATTGTAAAGGAATCTTAGGAGGCAGTGATCATAGTATGAGAGAATTTACCCTGCAGTTCAAAAAAGAGAACATAAAACGAATGCATTAGTGTTACAGTGGAGTAATGGGAATTATAGAGGTGGGAGTTACAGAGGCACGAGAGAAGAGCTGGTCAACGTTGACTGGAAGGGGACATTAGCAGGGCTGACGACTGGTATTTATGGGGGAAATTCGAAGGTGCAGGATAAATATATCCCAAAGATGAAGTAGTATTCTAAAGGGAGGATGAGGCAACTACGGCTGACAAGGGAAGTCAAAGATAGTGTGAAAACAAAAAGAGGGCATATAATGTAGCAAAAATTAGTGAGAAGTTAGAGGATTGGGAAGCTATTCAAAAAAAAAATCAACAGAAGACAACTTAAAAAACCCATAGAGAAAAGATAAAATATGAAGTTAAGCTGCTGCTCTAATTGTTATATGGTTATATAATATAAAAGAGGATACATTATTTATAGAAGAGGAACAAGAGTGGATATCGGACCACTGGAATATGCTGCTGAAGAGTTAATAATGGGCTGCCAAGAAATGATGGAGAAACTTAGTAGGCATTTTGCGTCAATCTTCACTGTGAAGGACAGTAGCAGAAGGTCAGAAATGAGTGTTATTGCTATTACTAAGAAGGTGCTTAGAAAGCTGAAAAGTATAAAGGTAGGTAAGTTACTTGGACTGCACCCCATGGTTCTGAAAGAGGTAGCTGAAGAGACTGGAGATTTGAGCAACGATCTTTCAAGAATCATTAGATTCTGGAATGGTTCCTGAGGGCTGGAAAATTGCAAATGTCCCTCCACGTTTCAGGAAGGGAGGAACACAGAAGGAAGGAAATAATAGGCCTGTTAGCCTGACTTCAGTGGTTGGAAAGATCATCATTAAGTCTACCAATAAGGATGAGGTTTTCGGGTACTTAGAGGCACATGATAAAATAGGCCAAAGTCAGCATGGTTTTCTACAAGGAAAATTTTGCCTGACAAATCTGTTGGAATTCTTTGAGGAAATAACAGGCAAGATACACAAAGGAGAGTCAATGGATTTTGGATTTCCAGAAGGCCTTTGACAAGGTGCCCCATATGAGGCTACCTAACAAGAGCCCAATGAATTACAGGAAAAGTATTAGCATGGATAGCACACTGCCTGAACAGCAGGAAGCAAGGAGTGGGGAAAAAAAATGAAGGGGACTTTTCTGTTTGGTGGTCCACAGGGGTTGGTGCTGGGGCTGTTTCTATTCATGCTGAATGTCAATGATTGGGATGAAGGAATTCATGGCTTTGTGGCCAAGTTTACAGAAAATAGGAAGGTAGGTTGAGGGGCAGGTAGCAAGGAAGCAGGATGTCGACAGATTGGGGAATGGGAAAACAAGAGGCAGGTAGAATATGATGTAGGGAAGCACATGATCATGCACTTTGGTACAAGGAATAATGGCATGGAGTATTTTCTAAATGGAAAAATTCAACAAGGAACTTGGGAGTCCTTGCGCAGGATTCCCTAAAAAGGTTAACTTGAAGTTTGAGTCAGTGGTAATGAAGGCAAATGCAATGTTAGCATTCATTTCAAGAGCATCCACTAGTCAGTCCACACTTGAAGTACTGTGAGCAGTTTTTGGCCTGTTATATAAGAAAGAATGTGCTGGCATTAGAGAGGGTCCAGAGGAGGTTCATAGTAATGATCGCAAGAACGAAAGGGTTCACATATGAGGAGTGTTTGATGCCTCTGGGCCTGTACTCGCTGGAGTTTACAAGAATGATGGGGCAGCTCATTGTAACCTGTCCAATATTGAAAGGTCTGGATAAAGTTGATGTGGAGAGGATTCCTATCGTGGGGGAGTCTAGGACCAGAGGTCACAGCTTCAGAATTGAGGGATGTCCATTTAGAACAGGGATGAGGAAATACTTCTTTAACAAGAGAGTGGTGAACCTGTGGAATTCACTGCCACAGACAGCCGTATAGGCTAAGTTATTGGATATATTTAAGACAGAAGTTGATAGGTTCTTGATTAATTAGGATGCCAAAAGTTACAGGGAGAATAGGGTTGAAAGGTAAATCAGCCATGATAGAATGAAAGAGCAGACTCTATGGGTTGAATGGCCGAATTCTGCTCCTATGTCTTATGGTCCATCACCACTTTGTTTGGTAAGCTTCAAGGACAATTAGTTATCCAGTTTCACTGGAGATAGCAAACACCAATTTGGTGTCCGCTTTGCTGAGAACACCCATTCAGTCAAGGGTGACACCAAGTTTCCAGCTGTGCTTCATCTTAATTCTCTTTCTCTGACATCCCATTCTGGTCTTCTTCACAGTTCTAACCACATCCTCCTAAGTTTGAAGAACAACACTTCATCTTACATCTGAACTGATGACAGTCTTCCAGCTCAGTTGTGAATTCCATAATGTCATACAACTCATTTTTTGACAGTATCAGAACTGGTCAGTCCTACTGTAGGGATATCCATTTTGAATATTAACTGTTTTTCTCTCTCTCGCTCTGCAGGTACTACTCCATCCACTACTCCAGGGTTCTCCCTTTGGTTTCAGTAACAGCTCAGATATTCAGTACTGTGAAAAATCTTAGGCAAATGTAAAAAGATTCTGTAAAGTGAAGATGGTTTCAAAAATAATGAGGTTTGTAAATATCAAAAAATTACTATAAAGAGCAAACAGGAAAACATAATCAAATTAAATCAATATTTGGTGCGATCACCCTTTGCCTTTAAAACCGTACCAATTCTCTCAGGTACACTGTTGTGCAATTTTAAAAGAAAAAATCAGCTGGTAGGTTGTCCCAAGCATCTTGGAGAACTTGCCACAGTTCTTTTGCAGATTTTGGCTGTCTTGCTTGCTTCTGTCTTTCCAGGTAATCCTCGACACCCTTGATGATGTTGAGATCAGCGCTCTGTGGAGGCCATAACATATCCTGCAGAACTCCTTGCTCTTCTTTTTGCTGTAGGTACAGCATTTTTATAACCTTGGCCCTGTGTTTGAGACCAATCAGATACCTCCCTGATGGTATTGCGTAACGGATGAATCAGAATCAGGTACATTATCACCGGCGTGTGTCGTGAAATTTGTTAACTTATCAGCAGCAACTCAATGCAATACATAATATAGAAGAAAAAAGTAAAATAATAATAAATAAACAGGCAAATCAATTACGGTATACGTACACCGAACAGATCAAAAATCGTGCAAAAAACTGAAATAGTATATATTAAAAAAGTGAGGTAGTGTTCACGAGTTCAATGTCCACTTAGCAATCATATGGCATAGGGGAAGAAGCTGTTCCTGAATTGCTGAATGTGCACCTTCAGGCTTCTGTACCTCCTACCTGATGGCAACAGTGAGAAAAAGGCATGCCCTGGGTGTTGGAGGTCCTTAATAATGGATGCTGCCTTTCTGAGACACTGTTCCTTGAAGATATCCTGGGTACCTTGTACCTGAGTACCCAAGATAGAGCCAACTAAATTTACAACCCTTCGCAGCCTGCCCCCACCCCCCTATACCAGACAGCGATGCAGCTTGCTAGAACATTCTCCACGGTAGATCCACAAAAGTTTTTGAGTGTATTTGTTGACATACCAAAATTTCTTCAAACTCCCAATGAAGTATAACTGCTGCCCCACCTTCTTTACAACTGCATCAATATGTTGGGACCAGGTTAGGTCCTCAGAGATCTTGGCACCCAGAAACTTGAAACTGCTCATTCTCTCCACTTCTGATCCCCCTATTAGGTATGTGTTCCTTCGTCTTACCTTTCCTGAAGTCCACAATCAGCTCTTATGTCTTACTGACGTTGAATGCAAGGCTGTTGCTATAACACCACTCTATTAGTTGGCACATCTTGCTCCTGTACACCCTCTCGTCTCCATCTGAGATTCTACCAATAATGGTTGTACCATCAGCAAATCCATAGATGGTATTTGTGCTATACCTAGCCCCACAGTCATGTGTATTTAGAGAGTAGAGCAGTGGGCCAAGCACACACCCCTGAGGTCCACCAGCGTTGATTGTCAGCGAGAAGGCGATGTTATCACCAATCTGCAGCATCGAGGATCCATTAATTCTGACCATATCACCAACTCTATTTGCAGAAATGCAGCCGTAAACGTGCAAGAAACCTCCACCATGCTTTACTGTTGGCTGCAGACACTTATCCATTAGACAGATTAGGAGAATGGGCAAGAAAATAGCAAATGAAATACAATGTTGTAAAATGCATGGTCATGCACTTTGGTAGTAGAAATAAATGTGCAAACTATTTTCTAAATGGGAGGGCGGGGGAATCCAAAAAGCTGAGATGGAAAGATGTAAAGGTTAACTTGCATGTTGAGTCGGTGGTGAGGAAGGCAAATACAACATTAGTATTCATTTCAAAAGGTCGAAAACACAAGAACAAGGAAGTGATGCTGAAGCTTTATAAGGCACTGGTGAGGCCTCACCTTGAGTACTGTGAACAGTTTTGGGCTCCTCATCTAAGAGAAGATGTGCCAGCATTGGAGAGGGTCCAGAGGAGATTCACAAGGATGATTCTGGGAATGAAAGGGTTATCATACGAGGAATGTTTGATAGCTCTGGGGCTGTACTTACTGGAATTTAGAAGGATGGGGGGGGTGGAACCTTGAAACCTTTCGAACGTTGAAAGGCCTAGACAGAGTCGATGTGGAAAGAATGTTTCCTATGGTGGGGGAGTCTAAGACAAGAGATTACGACCTCAGGATAGAGGGGTGTCCATTTAAAACAGAGATGTGGAGAAATTTCTTTAGCCAGAGGGTGGTAAATTTGTGGGATTTATTATCACAGGCAGCTGTGGAGACCAGGTTGTTGGATGTATTTAAGGCACAACTTGATAGGTTCTCAATTGGACACAGCATCAAAAGTTACAGGAAGAAGGCAGGGGAGTGGGGCTGAGGAAGGAAAAAAGGATCAGCCATGATTGGCATGGCCAAGTGGTTAAGGTGTTGGATTAGTGATCTAAAGGTCGCAAGTTCGAGCCTCAGCCGTGGCAGCGTGTTGTGTCCTTGAGCAAGGCATTTAACCACACATTGCTCCTGCATGTTTATAGCCCAGCGGCGAAGGTTGGTGCAGTATGGACAAGACAAGAACGGTGGAGCAGACTCAAAGGGACAAATGGCCTAATTCTGCTATGTCTTATGATCTATGTGGTGCTCTCCAGCTCCTGTATGGACAAATTGGCAGCTGTTTGAGCCAAAAATTTCAAATTTTGCTTTATAGTCCGGAGCACTTGCTGCCATTGTTCAGCACCCCAGTCATAGAACATAGAACCTAGAGCACATTACAGGCCACAATGTTGTGCCGACCATGTAACCTTCACAAGAAACTGCCTAGAATTTCCCTAGCGCACAGCCCTCTATTATTCTAAGCTCCATGTACAAACGTTTGTACCTATGAGTTTCTTAAAAGACCCTATTGTATCCGCTTCCACCACCGCCACAGACAGCGCATTCCACGCACCCACCACTCTGTTTGAGAAACTTACCCCTGATATCCTCTCAGTACCTATTTCCAAGCACTTTAGAACCTTCATGTTAGCCATTTCAGCCCTGAGAAAAAGCCTCTACCTAGCCACATGATCAATGTGATCTTTTGCACCTCGATCAGGTAACCTCTCATCCTCCATCAATCCAATGAGGAAAAAGCCAAGTTCATTCAACTTATTCTCATAAGGTATGCCCTCCAATCCAGGCAACATCCTTGTAAATCCTCTGCATTCTCTCTATAGTATCCACATCCCTCCTGTAGTGAGGTGATCAGAACTGAACACAGTACTCCAAGCGGGGTTTGACCAAGATCTTATATAGCTTTGTGTCTTATATAGTCTGTGTTTTTGTGCATAGGTGAATCACTTGGCTCTATTTCTACTTCAGGGGAATGGCTTTTTGGCAGCAACTCTTCCATGAAGAGCACTTCTTACAATACCTCTCCGGACTGTAGAGGGGTGTAC